>NC_132911.1:14198931-15422056 GCF_047675955.1 Chlorocebus sabaeus
CCATCGTTTAAAGTAAAATGTTACAATGTTACATAACTGTCACTATTACTATAATTTGTCACTATTATAATTTGAGGAGAAGTCCCAGACAAAAGTAGAAGGGAAAAAAGTATAAAATCAGGAGGAGGGAAATAAATTATTGAGCTAGGACAACTCAAAGTGTCAAAATACTGGGCTAAAACTGACCAACTGACTCACACTTTAAAGTACATGTGATGATAAATGCAAATGAGAGTTGTACTAATCCGCTAGATTACTGTTGTGATTACAAAGAACTGTGATTAATGATGTACTTTGGAGACTAGAATCAACCAGGAAAGAAAACAAAAGAAGAAAAATCCAACGCTTAAAACAGTAACGGCCCCTGCCATAATAACCCCTGCAAAAAAAAAAAAAAAAAAAAAAAAAACTAAAGAAGGATAATACAGGATATATAGAAATTTCAACCCACTGATTCAATATAATTATATTATTTATGTTAATTTGTTATTGTCACTAAGATTTTAAGTGTAATTTTTGGGAAAATTACACTTCAGAGAAAAATCAATCTTCAGGGAAAAATAAAACATTCCTGACTTATGATAGTTCACCATAAGTTAAGCTAATCACCTTAACTTAAGATATTTTTTAATCTTTAAAATTAGTTTATAGAGTGGTAACTCCATTTTAAGTCCAGAAGCATCTGTACGTTTTTTGTTGCTGTTGCTTGTTGTTTCTTCTTGTTGTTTTTGAGACGGAGTCTTGCTCTGTTACCCAGGCTGGAGTGCAAATGCGCGATCTCAGCTCACTGCAACCTCTGCCTCCTGGGTTGAAGTGATTCTCCTGCCTCAGTCTCCTGAGCCCCTGGGATTACAGGCGCCCACCACCACACCCAGCTAATTTTTTGTATCTTTAGTAAAGACGGGGTTTGACCATATTGGCCAGGCTGGTTTCGAACTCCTGACCTCGCGATCCGCCCGCCTCGGCCTTCCAAAGTGCTGGGATTACAGGCGTGAGCCACTGCGCCCAACCCTGAAATTTTCTTTGCCATATGCTGAAGCTTAATTAAACAAACTTTTAAAAGTCTATGGAAGTTAAAAAAGGTAACAGTGCATAGTACAGCTGAAGTGCAATATTGGTTTCAAGCTCATAATTACTTCAAGCCAGTGATTTAATAACATGATTTATTCTCACACAACATTAACTAACATTTAAAAACTTACATGAATTTCTGAAAGGCAATATGGCATATTTTTCTTTCAGTGAATAAAATGCCTTCTATCTAGAGCACATTTTCTAAAACATTGTCCTATTAAACTACTCAATTTGTCTTCGTCAATAATAATGTCAATTTTTCATGGCACACATATCTTTGTTTTATAGTGTACCTCAGTCTGCAGATGATTAAAGAAAATTTAACATAAAATACCTGGATAAAACTGTGATCAAAAGATAAATAAAACATAATCAGGAAAATAAATCCAGAAAAAAAAACTAGAAAAAATTAAAAAATAAATAACAAGTGATAAAGACCTATATATTGAAGAACAATGGAATGTTTGTGCTTCCTAGCGGAAAAATAGTCAGTTTTATAATCCTCAGAGTCAGATACTGGAAAACTTACCAGGGAATGCAGGGATTTTTCTGAGTGCTAAGTTTTAAAACTAAATCCATGTGAGATTTTATTCTAGAGAAGTGAGAGATGGATAAGTGGCAAATTTCCTTATTGATATGATTATTTCAAATGTGGTAGTTTAACCTTCCAATGGTCTGGTTTTGCCTAGGGATAGCAGTTGAGAGCATAGATTTATTTTTAAAATATATATTCTTCAGTCAGTTTTCAAAAACAAAACAAAAAGGGAAAAGAACACTTGTCTATGTTGTATATTCAAGGAAGTCTGGAAAATATGTAATTTGACCTTCAAAGGTCTAAAAAGGCTAGTTTGAGCTTTTGGTTGAGAGTGAATACCTATAATGGAAATCAAATCATCATAAAATATTTGATCCATCTCAAAATGTTCACAGAAACCTCCTCCTAATACTGTATGCTAAAAAAAAACTGGGGAGAAAAAATCCAACACATTAACTCTTCATTTAATGCACAGATCAGCTGATGATCTGTGGCATTAAGAGTTGTATATACCATAACTTCAACCTGTAACAAAAAACTAGAGCCCAAGCATGGGTAAAGTTAGACAGATATCCTCCACACACACACGTACACATACACATACATACACATACACATACACATACAAAACACACATACACACACAAAAACAGATTGCTGTAGAAGACCACGATCAATGGCAGACACATGAGAAAGCATGAAAATTATGTCTGATAATTCCTAAGGAAAAGCCTCCTACACTTCAATAACTTAAAAAAGCTCTAGGCAGAAAATTTAGATTAATGTCATCCTGTTTTGTCAGTACCAACAGATATTTGTCAGAAGTAAATATAAATTCATCCTGCAAGTTTATACTTAAAATTGCCTCAAAGAATTCTCACAGAAAAATTCCAATTTAGAGGAGCTTACAAATTTAAAAACCCCAAAACACATCAGGAAACAAGTTATCTTCAGTAGGAGTTGGCACGAACACAACAATTTGGTAGAAATAAAGATGTCAGGACTGGAAGATAATCTACTCACTAGAAAGAAAAATAGTTCTAAAATTTATGGCACTCAGTAACATAGCTTCAGAAGCCAAATTAATAAAATTATAGGAGAAAGTCACTAATCTTAGAAATGCTTAGGAAAATACCAGATAGCAAAACTTAAACAAGGCTGATAAAGTGGAACCTAGAAATTACCTTCTTACCTTAGAAAAGTGAAAAGAATGACATAATTCGGCCAAGTATCCAAATTTAGAACTGAATAAAAATACAACAGAATAAGTGTCATAGTGAAAACCAAAAAAAGATACAGTTAAGAACAGAAATTAATGTAGAAAACAATGTTAGACTAGAAGAGAAAAATAGGAGCCCTTGACTTATTTCTCGAACACTGAGAGCAAAATCATAAACTTCAAAATTTTTCCATGCACACACACACACACACACACACAGAGAGACACTTAAAACTGTAAACTGTTATGTTTAAAGTGATATTATATAGTACATTGATCATTAATACTATATAGATATACATCTCCCAAAACTGAATGCACACTTACTGTTATTTTGGGGAATCCTCAAAACCGAGTTTTGTTTCCCAGACACTGGAATCATAATTTGGATAAAGTCATATTATTTATATATGACACAGAAAACTAAAACATTAATTTCTTTTGAGTTTTCTTATCCTCTAAATACAAAATTCTATCTGTCTGCAATAGAAAAATTAAAACCAAGCCCATCTTACATTTCTTGCTGCACACGGTTTTGCAACTCATCATTAGGAAAAAGTATAGATAACACAAGTTTCTAAATGCATAGTTCATTGAGAATAATAAAGCATTGTATTTTTGATGTTTTACCTTTGATTTCATTTACCTTGTGGCACTAAGATGGCAAGCAGGGTGCATTTTACGATCATTCCACTTTGTAATATTCCTATGTTTATAGTTCATGCTATATAAATTTTCCATAAAGCCTACTTCCTCTAATGCTACATGAGCTTCAAAATGTCCATGTAATACAAGTACAATTACATTTCATCTTATGTGATGATTTCGTCACTCATGGAATGATAAGGGACAAAAAGAAGCATGAAAAGTATGTAGTAAAATCCACTGAGAAACTACATTTTTGAATAATGCTAGAACAATTCCTTTTTTATGAATTTCATGATTTATAAAGTTGCCATTGAAACGCAATAGTGTGAAAAAGGAACTATGACAATTCGATTACTCAATATTCTTTTGTATCATTTAGAAAAATTTTTATAGAAAAATAACAAAGCTTAGTATGAAACATTCAACACCATCAATAATTATTTTATATTTGTTAATATTTAAGTAAATGATTATAGAGTGAAAACAACTTGTAGGGAATACATGGTTTCTTTCTTATGTTAAGGTACAATACCCGGAAGCTGTAAGTAAAACATATGTTTCCTTTACTTTCTGAAACTTACTATAAATCGCTTACAGTAATATGCAGGCTTGCTTAAAATCAACATTAAAATATAGACAATTTCTACGTTTCAAAGAAAGGCAGCATCACAAAATCTTTTTGCATCAGAAAGAATTGAAGAACAGTCTGGAAGGTGCTGCGGTGGCTCACACCTGCAATCCCAGCACTTTGGGAGGCCGAGGCGGGCGGATCATGAGGTCAGGAGTTCGAGACCATCCTGGGTAACACAATGAAACCCCATCTCTACTTAAAAAAACGCAAAAAATTAGCTGGGAGTGGTGGCAGGCGCCTGTAGTCCCAGCTACTTGGGAGGCTGAGGCAGGAGAATGGTGTGAACATGGGAGGCGGAGCTTGCAGTGAGCAGAAATCTCGTGACTGCACTGGCCTGGGCGACAGAACAAGACTGCGTCTCAAAAAAAAAAAAAAAAAAGAAAAAGAAAAAGAAAAAAAAGAAAAAAAAAAAGAATGACTCAAGAAAAGGACAGTTTTGTCCAGAATGGACAAAAGAGAATCTCTTGTGATGAGAAAGTGGTATGCAATCTGTAGAGAGCATGAAGCCATGTGCTCCTAAAAACTATGCTTCATTGAATGCTGTGCTGTGGTAATCATTACATTCTTAATAATTTTTGAAAATGGGGCCTCGTATTTTTGTTCTGCACTGGGCCTCATAAATGATGTAGCCATTCTTAGCTGGCATTTGAATTCTAATCACAATTCTTCTACAACTCTGTGTGAAAAAGGGATAACTTACATTATTTGGCTTCCTATTTAAAAATGACCTAAATCCACTCTAGTAACTTCCTAAATTCTCTTATAACTGATTTTCCAAGGTTATTTTGTGGACATAAAATTTGCATCAAATTTATTTCATTCCTCTATGTTAATCATATGACTATTTTATCAACTTGCTAGTAGAATTTGGATAAATGTAAATTCGAAAATAAGATACCTATAGATATATGTAGATATCTATATATATGGCTCTTAGCATTTAAAAACTGACTCAAATAGTTTTCATATTTTTCTAATCTTTGAAAATCACTTTATAGAATTGAATAATTGTGACTCCCTAAGCTAAATGTTATATACCTTTATATTACTGAAATACATGTATGCATGCACACACTCACACACAAACAAAAACTGTGACGTCTTTAAAACATGGTTTTTCTTTTGAAAGTGAATTTTTTTATGTTTTAATTATTTGTTAGGTAACTTTTACAGCATTCAGGAGATAGCTGCTATAAAGATTTCTTAGGAACTAAATTATAGCCTGAAACAAAAATTATTACGGTCAGGAAAAGTAGATAGATAGCAAAATGTCACCAAAAAGAGAGAGAAACCAATATGATCTATATATGACTAATCATGTCATGCTCTTCTTACATGATCCCCACAAGAATAAAGGAGTATCAACTAGGTAAATATCCAAAATCAATGATAATTATAAAGAAGAGTCTTATAAATTAAGCACTGAAATCCTCAAATAATGGCTGTAGACACAAACCCAGATTTCAGTAAACTATATATAGCCTATACATATACAATTTAACAATGCTTAGAACTTTAGGAAATTATATACTTTCACAGGAGTATGCTATAACAAAAAACTGTCCTACTAAAGACAAATTCAAATGACAGTGTTGATGATCTTTAATGCCACCCTGATCCATATTATCCTGAGATTTTATTAATGAAGCAATGGAGAAGAAAGAAATGACCAGTTTAGACATCCCTTCTTCTTACTTCCACTCTTTGTCTTTTTTACTGACTTATATTTTTTTTCTTTCCAGAGTATCTGATCTTGGCCACAAATACATGTCATCAAAAAAATACCTAGTTGATCAATAAATATGTTATAGTATTTAAATACTTAAAAGAAAAGGTGACCACAAGAAATACAGAAAAAAAGCACAATGCCCACTGAAAAATTCACAATTTGCTTCTCTTTTTCTAACTTGATAAAACTCGTAAGTAAATTCTTAAGTAGTTATCACTAACTGTAAACGATTTTTAAAAACAATAATGATCGAAATAATAATAAAGAGAATAACCATTGTAAATAAACTTTTGTAAATAAAACAGTTGAATGCAAATATAGCAGTATTGCCAATATGACATTATCAAACAAAACACTTCAGAAAACCTGCTACAGACCATCATTAACCTAAGTTTCCACTGGATTTCCTAGGTTCACTCTGTATCAGTGATCATCTGAGATATTCTTCTCCTTACGCAGTGAAGGTTAACTCTGGCTCACAAGTAAAATCTGGCCCTCTGCCTGTTTTTGTAAATAAGTTTTATCACAACCCAGCCACATTCATTTAAATATTGTCTACTTCTACTTCCTCGGAGATGAGTGGCTGAGTTGAGTAGTTGCAACATAACCCACAGAAACTACCAAGACTAAAACATTTACTAACCAGCCATTTAAAAAGGAAATTTGCTGCTTACTGCTTTATAGCCAAACATCTTGAAAGGAATGTTTATATATTATGTACCAATATTTCTTCTACTGTTTTGTAAATCTATTCCAATCCGGTTTTTTCCCCAACATTCATGGAAACTGGTTTTTTTTCTTTTAATTTTTTTATGATTATCAATAACCCCAAATTGCTAAAGGCAAAGGCCAATAAGTTCTTAACTCACTGACCTATATCAGCAGCATTTAACATAGCAAACCATTTTCTTCTTGATGCAATTTTTCACTTGCTTTCCAGGGTGCCACTCGTGCTTGGATTTCTTTGCACCTCTGGGACTGTTCCTCTTTAGTTATATTTTCTAGTTGCCTTTGTTTCCTTAATTTCAGAATTTCCAAGTACTCCAAAGTTCGGTCCCTGAACCTCTTCTTTGTTACTAACACACATTTATTTGGTGATTGCACTTAGTTCTATGGTTTTAAATATCATCTATAAACTGAAAACCCATACATTTTGTATCTCCATCTCATCTTTTCTTAGAACCCCCAATTCATGTATCCAGCTGCCTCACAGACATTTTCCCCTGAACGTCTAATAAACACCTCAATCTACATATCTAAAAGAGAATTCTTGATTCCTGCTCTTATCTGAAAACCTGATCCTTCTGTCATCTTCTACCATGCCACTAAAGGCAACTTTGTCCTTCCAGTAGCTTAGGCCAGTATTGAAAGCATCAGCCTTGACTGCACTCCTTGACTGCACATTGGCTTATCAATAAATCCCACTGGCCTTTAGAGTATACATAGAATCTGTCTACTTCTCACCACCTCTACCACTCACAGCCTGGGCTAAGGCACCACCAACTCTCACTTGGATTATGATGATGGTTCTATAATTTGTCTCCCTATTTCTGTCCTTTTCCTATTTCAGCTACTTTCTAACAAAGCAAGTACAGTCACATTGTAACTCACATCTCATTTTAATCTTCTGCTCAAAACTCTCCATTTTACTAAAAGTAAGATGGAGATTTTAACTGCAACCAAAACAAATAAAAACCCTGTAAGCACTGGCCATTCATTAACTATTTGATCTTAACTCCTACTCTCTCTGTGCACAACAAGCACCAACCACACTGTGCTCTATGTCCTGTTCCTTGGAAATTTCAGGCATTCTCATACCTTAGGGGTATTTTTCTCACTGTCCCTTCTGCCTAAATACCCTCTCTCAGATGTTTCCATGATTCTCCCTGTTATGTTATTGTGCTCTTTTTTTGAATGTCATCTTCTCAGTAACCTTCCCTAGTCAACCTATCTCAAAATCTCAACTGTTCGTCTTGCTTTCTCCTTTTCCTTTTCCCTCTCCTACTCTTTCTGCTCAGGACTAGTAGCATAAAATATATGCATTTCATTTTTCTATTTGATTATTTCTCTCTACCTCTAGGATTAAACGATATGAGGGCATATATTTATGTTTATTTAGTTAACCAATGTTAAATCTAGCATCTATAGCATAATTTGCTATGTACAAGAGAAACGGTAAGTATTTCTTGAAAGAATGAAAGTATTGTCTTCATGAGGAACACTAGGAAATAATTTTCCAAAGTATGTATTGCTGTAATAATAATTGATTTTATTTTTTCCATATTTTCTCAGAAGTTGAATAAAATTTTTAAAATGTAGATTTATTAAGGAATACTTTATTATTATAATAAAACAAAATATTGTAGGAATTTTCTTAATATGTTAACATACTTTTATGTATTTATGCATACAATATATGTATTTATATACCTATATATTTATTACTTTCCTCACTGAAATGGGAGAAAAAGGAAAACAGATAAGAAATGACAAGGGAAAAGCAATATGAAAAAGCAAGACAAAGAGAGAGAGTTGAAATCTTAGGTTGATTTAGGGAAGACTATTGAGATGATAAGATTGAAGAAAACATCAGAAGGAAATGATGAGGAGAATCAAGGGAACATGTGAGAGAAAACCTTCTAGGCAGAGGGACGGGCAAGAAAAATGTCCCATGTATGTATATGCATACATGTGCATGTGTTTTTCTGTATATTTATATGAGTATGTACACGGGGATTTATGTGTGTAAAGTCGGAATTAAAATGCACTCCATTTCAACAACAGTAAACACAGAACAAACTAGAATTTAATCTCCGAAAATAAATCTAAATTACCAATTCAATAGAATGCAGGGCCAGAATTCAAATTCAAGTCACGCAGACTCTAATTTCAAGCTCCTCACTTTTATTCCATTGTTTGTTTCTATTGTTTATGTCCCTTTTGCCAGGCGGGTTCAAAAGAAACGCACAAATATTGAGTCAAAAATAAGATCACGGGATCCTTTTCAGGATGGCCGACCAGATGCACCAGGGAAGTGCCACTCCCACGGAGAGAAACCCAGAAACCGGGATTTTGACTAAATCAGCATAATTGGAGCAGATCTTCAGATAGAAAATGCAGAATGTGAATGGGGAAAAGATGCAAATACTGAGCCTGAAGGAAAAGAAAGCTGAGAACCCTGTGTAGGATGCCTGAATACCGGGGCTTGTTCCTGGGCCTGAACAGCTCTCGGGGAAGAGGTGAGTGGGAATGGGGTACTGCCCACTCTTGCTGTGGACCTATGGGATCCTAGCTGCAGAGAACCCTCACATGCCCCACAGATATTTGAGCTGGCAGGGGCACCTCTCTGGAGAACAGAGGGAGAGGAGGCTTTAGCAGACGTGGAGCTGGGGATGTTTGTGCACAGGACAGCTCCATGGAGCCTGGCCATAGGTGCCCATCCCTCAGGGCACCCCTCTCCCACTGAGAGGCTCTGACCCCAGCTAACTGCTGAACCAGGAGAAAGCAGGGCCAACTTCCCATGGGACTAGGGCACATCTGTGCTGCAGTCCTGTCTGCCCGGTAGCCTCTCAAAGGGCTGCAACCTGGCTGTCTTCTAGGAGTGCGTACACAGCGCAGCTTTCGCTGCACAGCCTGGGTGCTTTGCTCCAACTGAGTGCATTCCAACGTTCTGGCAGTCCTTCCTATCCCCTAGCACACCTGGAACCCAACTTCGAGGATCCAGAGAAGGGAGCCGCAACCAGATCCTGGCACCCCAGGACTGTGCCTCATACTCCGGAGTGCCAAACCTGTATCTGTGCCTGGCAATTGAGTGGGGTAGGAGCCCACACTCTCAGAAAACAGAGAGGCGAACTGTGTGGGTTCACAGGCCCATGTGGGGCATGGGTGTACCTCCCTCCAGAGGGCGGGTCAGCTAAGGGTGTGTCCTATCTCCTTAACAGGTCTCTGCCTGAGGGAGCCCCATGGCAGGAAACACCTAAGCAAAAACAAAATAAAACAAAACAAAAAAAAACTCCTCTCTAACTCATCATAAGAAGCCAGTATCAGCCTGATACCAAAATTTGGCAGAGACACAACAGAAAAAGAAAACTTCAGGCAGTAACTCTGACGAATATAGATGCAAAAGTACTCAACAAAATATTAACAAATTGAATTCAGCAGCACATAAAAAAGTTAATATACCACGA
Organism: Chlorocebus sabaeus; assembly: GCF_047675955.1. Taxonomy (NCBI): domain Eukaryota; kingdom Metazoa; phylum Chordata; class Mammalia; order Primates; family Cercopithecidae; genus Chlorocebus; species Chlorocebus sabaeus. Next base: position 14,208,955 of record NC_132911.1, read on the forward strand.
TCAAGCAGGCTTTATTCCTGGGATGCAAAGTTGGCTTGATATACGTAAACCAATAAATGTGATTTACTACATAAACACTATAAAAACAAAAACCACATGATCATCTCAATAGATGCAGAAAAGGTTTTCCATTAAATTCAACATCCCTTCATGTTAAAAACCCTCAACAAACTAGGCATTGAAGGAACATACCTTAAACTGTTAACAGTCATCTGTGACAAACCCACAGGGGACATCATACTAAACAGACAAAGGCTAGAAGCACACCCCTTGAGAACCAGAACAAGATAAGAATGCCCTCTATCACTTGCATCTCAACATAATACTAGAAGTCCTAGTCAGAGCAATCAGGCAAGAGAAAGAAAAAACAAGCAAATGAAAAGAAAGAGAAGTCACACTATCTCCACCTCCAGATGATATAATTCCATACCTACAAAACTCCAGTCTCTGCTCAAAAGCTCCCAGATCTAAAAAAAAAAAAAAAGAAAAAAACAAAAACAAAAACAAAACAACTTCAGTAGTTTCAGCTTCCAAAATCAAGGTACCAAAATCAGTACCATTTCTATACACCAACAACATCCAACCTGTGAGCCAAATTAAGAACACAATCCCATTCAAAATAGCCACAAAAAAAGAACAAAATACCTAGGAATACAGCTAGGCAGGGATATGAAAGATCGCTACAATGATAATTATAAAACACTGCTCAAAGAAATCAGAGATGACACACGAAAAAATGGAAAACATTCCATGCCCATGGATAGGATGAATTAATGTAAAAATGGCCATAATGGCCAAAGTAATTTACAGATTCAATGATATTCTTGTAAAACTACCGAAGTCACTCTTCACAGAATTAGAAAAAAACCATTATAAAACTCATATGGAACCAAAAAAGAGCCCAAATAGCCAAACAAAACCTAAGCAAAAGAACAAAGGCATCAAAGGCCACAGACATCACCCTACCTGACTTCAAAATAGACTATAAAACTACCATACCAAAACAGCATGGTATTGGTACAAAAACAGATACATAAACTAATAAAACAGAATAGACAACTCAGAAACATAGTCACATATCAACGTTCATATGACTTTCTACACACCCAACAAAAACAAGCAATGGGGGAAGGACTCCCTATTCAATAATGGTAATGGGATAACTGGCTAGCCATATGCAGAAGCTGTACAATTACCTTTCACCATAAACAAAAACTAACTCAAAATGCATCAAAGATTTAACGTAAGACCTCAAATGATAAAAATCCTAGAAGACAACCTGGGAAATACCCTTCTCAGCATTGGCCCTGGCAAAGAATTTTTAGCTAAGTCCCCCAAAACAATTACAAGTTAAACAAAAATAGACCAATGGGACCTAATTAAATTAAAGAGCTTCTGCATAGCAAAAGAAGCTATCAACATAGCAAACAGCCTACAGAATGAGACAAGATAATCACAAACTATGCATCCAACAAAGGTCTAATATTCAGAATATATAAGAAAGTTAAACAATTCAACTAGTAAAAACCAAATAACCCCATTTAAAATTGGGCAAATGACATGAATAGACACTTCTCCAAAGAAGGCATACAATTGACCAACAAACATAAAAAAGATCAACACCACTAATCATCAGAGAAATGCAAATCAAAAGCATGATTAGATAGTATCCTACATCAGTCATAATTGCTATTATTAAAAAGTCAAAAAACAACAGATGCTGGCAAGGCTGTAGAGAAAAGGGAATGTTTATACACTGTTGCCAGGAATGTACATTAGTCCATCCACTGTGGATACCAGTCTGAAGACTTCTCAAATAGCGTAAAACAGAATTTCCATTTGACCCAATTTCCATTTGACTCCCATTACTGGCTATATAACCAAAGGAAAGTAAATCATTCTACCAAAAAATACAGGTACTCAGAGATGTTCATCACTGTGCCACTTACAATAGTAGACATGGAATCAGCCTAAACGTTCATCAGTGGTAGACTGGATAAAGAAAATGCGGTATATGTACACCATGGAATACCACACAGCCATAAAAAAGAATGAAACAGTGCCCTCTGAAGAAACATGAATGCAACTGGAACCCATAGTCCTTAGCAAAGTAACCTAGGAACAGATACCACATGTTTTCACTTATTATAAGTGGGAGATAAACTTTAGCAAACGTTGACATAACCATGAGAACGATAGACACTGCAGACAGCTAGAGTGGGTAGTGCAGGAGGGAAGCATGAATTGAAAAACAACTTATTGAGTACTATGCTGACTACCTGCAGGATGGGATCTGTACTCCAAAACCTCAGTATCACACAGTATTTCCATATAACACACCTGCATAGGTATCCCTGTATCTAAAATAAAAGTTCAAATAAAATAAAAGTGAAATCACAAGAATGAGGACCAGTTTCCTTGCACATTTATGTTCACGTGATCATTTTGTTTAAATCATTTAATTCCAAGCTATTACAATAAAGTGATAAATGATAGTGAATTTTTAGTCGTATGTTCATTCCATTTTCAAAGTTTGTGAAAAATAAAGAAAAGATAGCAGAGGAAATCAGAGAGGTGTAGATGAAGATGTAGAGATAGAGGGAGAAAGGAATAGAGAGAGATTCCCTAACTTTCTGTTCCTCTCCCTGGTAAAACTGCTTCTGCACAGAAGTGTGTCACATTCTCAGACACTTGTTTTACTAAGGACAAAGTTAATGACGTGATGATGGATGATATGATCATTGGCAGCACGGAGGTGTTGTAGTGTGGTGGTGATTTTGGTCACTGTGGCAGAACAATGACAGCATATGAATCCACTTATGTAGGTTAAAAAAACCATAGGTGATCCTACTTCTAATTGAATGTGTTACCAAAAAAACTTGATGGCAATTTTGAAAACACATAGCTAAAACTATTAGTTAATCTTCTTAGTCAACAAAGACAGTTTTTTAATCCCTATTAAAACAAGGCACAAAATTACAAAGTTAAATCCAGACATTCATTGTCTTCAAACATGTTAAATTATTTAGGATAGGAAACAAGTGTAGAACACATGAAATTTATATATGTATCTATCTATATATATACACATGCCTATGTCTATGCATATATATGCATACATATATCTATATAATGTATTTATGTGTATATTATACATGTTCATATACATTTATATGTGTTTTATGTTATCTATGTATTACATACTATATGTATATAATATATATTTTTCTAATTGCAGCAAACATTATTCAGGTAAAAGGCTCTCCAAACATTCTATAAATAGAGTGGTAGTGGTTCCTTCCACTTTCACTGCCTTTATAGCAACACACAGGTCACTGAAGCATAGTATGATAATGATGAGTTCTGACCACATTAATGGACTAATTCTTAAGCAGAATGAATAGCCGAGTGCAATGAATATTTTGTTCCCACTCTTGGTGTTAAAGAACAATTGCTTAAAGTCAACAAAATCTCAAAAGAACTATATATCAACTAAATTATGATGTAAAACTAGTGTATGACAAAAACGTGTCTTATCTTTAGTAATCATTCCAAGTCGAAAGGTGTAGAGAGCAAAGGCTCTCCAGTGTTTGACCCTGAATATTGTGTCCGGTTATACCATTTATAGGCAAGGGACTGGAAACAATGCTAAAGAGAAAGCAAGGTGGAAATACATGTGTATGTGTACATATATGTGTACAAATATAAGTGTATATATGTGTACATATATGTATGTATGTGTGTATATATATGTTCCATTTTTTCTTTTTCTATTGTGAAGTCTTTTAAATACAAAAACTCAGAGAGAATAATATGATAGCCTCTATTGAGGTTATGATATACTGCAAAATCTTAACTATTGTATTATTATATTTACTTAACATATTTTTAATAAAATGAAGCATAAAATAGAGATGAAATTCATATTCTGCTCCTCATAAAAGCTTCTTTTCCTTCTATATCTGAGAGATAACCACTATATTGAAACTCATTTGCATTATTCAATTTGATATTCATACAAATAATCAGAGTGAATATAAAATAAGACCAAGAGTTTGTCTTTCACCTACAGATTAGGAATGAAAAAGTTACCACTAAGTGATATATATATGTGTGTATATATATATGCACATATTTACTTTTATGAATACATAATAGTTGTTCATATTTATGGGATACATGTGGCATTTTAATACAGGCATATAATGTTTAATGATTAAATCACAGTAAGTGGGATGTCTACCACCTTAAATATTTATCATTTCTTTGTGTTAGAAACATTTCAATTTCACTCTTTTATTTATGTTGAAGCATACAATAAATTATTGTCAACCATAGTCGCCCTATAGTGCTACTTAATACTAGATCTTACTCCTTGTAACTACTTTTGTACCATTAACCCCTACCACCATCACTTTATCCCGTCTCCCCGCTACATTTCCCAGCCTCTACTGACATCATTCTCTCTGTCTCCATAAGGTCAGCTTTTTTAGCTCCCACATATGAGTGAGAACATACAATATTTGTCTTTCTGTGCTTGGCTTATTTCAGTTAACATAATATTCTCCAATTCCATCCATGGTATTGCAAATGACAGAATTTCACTTTTCATGGCTGAATAATATACCACTGTGTATACAGACCACATTTATTCATTCCTCTGTTGATGGACACTTAATTCCCTACTTTGTCTACTGTGTATAGTGTTGCAATAAACATGGGAGTGCAGATATCTCTTTGATATATTTATTTTCTTTCTTTGGATATATACAAGCAGTGAAATTGCTGGATCATATGGTTGTTATAATTCTGGTTTTTTGAGGAACCGTTTGCCTTATGACTATACTAATTTACATTCCTACCAACAGTGTACAAGTCATTCCCTTTTTTGCATCCTCGGTAGCATCTGTTATTTTTTATCTTTTTCATAAAATGATTTTAAATGGGGTAGAATCTACAAAAAATAATGAGAAGCAAGAAGCATGAGAATAAAAATAATGAGATGCAAGGGGCACACAAATTGAAAACAATGTGAAGACAAATGTAATGAACATTTTAAAAAATCTCTGTTACTAAGACCTATTTCTGTATTAAATAAAAAGTGACTAAAATTTTGTACAATTATATCAAAGGAAGTAGAGAAGGAGTGTTTTCTGAGTAGTTACTGCAAGCATGAATGACTCACAGAACACACCATGTACTACTTAAAAAGAAGATTGAAATATACAAAAGATTTAGACTTTATTAGAATAATGTGTGATTATGAAATTACTTAAAGATGGAAAGGCAACTACTAAAAAATTAGATATGTTACAATACCTTAAACTCAGCAAAAATATATAGAAATAAAAAATTGCTTTTTTTTCACTTATTAAAGTAAAATATTATTAGGTAAGATTTTACGGCCAGGTGCGGTGACTCATGCCTGTAATCCCAGCACTTTGGGAGACCAAGGTGGGCAAATCATGAGGTCAGGAGATCAAGACTATCCTGGCTAACACTGTGAAACCCTGTCTCTACTAAAAACACGACAATTTAGCCAGGCGTGGTGGCATGTACCTGTAGTCCCAGCTACGTGGGAGGCTGAGGCAGGAGAATCGCTTGAACCTGGGAGGGAGGTGGAGGTTGCAGTGAGCAGAGATTGCACCACTGAACTCCAGCCTGGGCAAAACAGCAAGACTCTGTCTCAAAAAAAAAAAAAAAAAAGTAAAACCAAAATTCATATATATATATATATATAGAGAGAGAGAGAGAGAGAGAGAGAGTATTGGTTAACCAGGAAAATATAGCAATTATGTGTTTCCCCTGGCCACAAACTCAACCAAGAAAAATAAATTTAAAATTCACAATACTGAGAGATTATTAATAAATATGTATCAGAAATTGGGATTATAAATAGAATAGATTAAAAATGTATAAACAACTTGAAAAGTAACACAATTAGCAAACTTGAATGAACATACAAACCTGCAACAATATGATGTTTTGCATAAGATAAATTAATTCAGATATAAACAATAAAAAGGTTAATAAAGCAAATATTTATAATCTGCCAAATATTCTCTGTCACCTGACGAAAAGGGGAAAATTAGTATCTAGTATAAATATTATTCAACAAATAGCAAAGAAAGCATTAAGCTAAAAGACTTATGAGCTTCACGAATCATGAAGGCAAATACTGATTAATTGAACTTTATCAAAATTAAAATGCGTTGTTCATCAAAACACACCACTGAGATGTTAAATATTCAAGTCACAGTCTGCAAGGGAATATTTTCAGTAAGCTTATCTGGCAAAAAGCATTTAAAAAGAACATATAAAGAACTCATACAAGTAAATACCAAGAGAAAAATAAATCAAATAATATAAGTAAATTTATAATAATGAAAATACCTGAGCAAACACTTCACCAAAGAAGACATATAAATAGTCAATAACATCATGAAAAGAATGCTCAACATCTTTATTCAACAGGGTTATAAAAATGAAAGCCACAATTAGATTCAATTTGAATACTCTTTAGAGGAGCTTTAGAAGTTTAGACAGTTACACCTTACCAAATGTTATAGAAGATGTTTAAAAAATGAAAATACTATTCATTCCTGCTGGGAAGTTGAATGGCCAAAGTACTTTGGAAAACTGCTTGGCAGTATCTTTTAAAATTTAATGTAAATCTATCTTATGACCCAACAATTTCACTCTTAGGTATTTCACAAGAGAAATGAAAGCATGTACAATAATGTTCTTTTTAGCTTCATACATAATCGTCAACAACTGGAAAAAAATCCTATGTCCATGAACGGATGAATAAGCTATTTGTTTTATACACATAATGAAATATTACTCAGCAATCAAAATGAGTAAATTATAGACACATACAGCAGCATGAATGAATATTTAAAAATATGCTAAAACAAAAGAAGCTAGACACAAAAGATTACCTACTTGATGACTCCATTTATATGAATTCAAAAACTAGCCAAAATTTGTCTATGGAGATAAAAATCAGAAAGTTGTTACTTCTGATTGGTGTCCAGAAACAAGCAAGTTGGAACTTTCTGGGGTGATAAATACGTTCGAAACTTTGTATGTGCAGGTATGTGCCATGTCAAAACTCATTGAAGCAAACACCTGAATTCTGTGTCTTTTAATTTGTGACAATTTTCTGTAAAAACAAATTAACAGTACTTACCTATTTAAAAAGCAGAAAATATATAATCTTAATACATTTATTTAAAGGAAGAAAGAAAACTAAAGTGTTAAGCATTCATCTCAAAATAGAAAAAATAAAAGAGTAGAACCAAGAGAGTGGAAAGAAAAAAACACAAACATAATAAAGACAAGAGCCAAAATTAATGAAGTAAAAAGCAAACGAAAGTATTTTTGACAATGATCATCCAATAAATAAATAATTTGAAAGGACTTATTAACCATGGAAAAAGCCGTGAAAATGAATTATGAATACTAAAATAATGGAGATTTTAGTAGACATTTGATATATGGGAAAAATAAATGATTTTTACCCCATTAACATTAACATTCTGATGAGGAGAAATTTCTAGAAAAATATATGATGAAAATTGACACAAAAAATAGAATAATCATTTATTGATGTCACAATCAGTATAGAAAATCATTAGACCAAATTCAGCGATATGATGTTCCATGCATTATCTGAAAGTGCATCTCAAAAGTGACAACAGGCTCTAAGAAATTAAATGGTCACTAGGGGACACAATGAAACAAAGTTGAATTTGTGTGGTGAGTAGCAAATACATCCTAAGTTCTAAAGCAACAGAGTGTGCTTCAACCTGAGTCATGATCAGTTTTAGAACTATTTTTACAGAAAGCATTTGAATGTTAAACATTATCCTGTGAATCTGCCTATGTTACTTTCATGCTAAGTCAATTCCCTCGAGTAACCTCGTTTAGTGGCCTAGTTTCAAAATTACACTTTGTAATGTGGTCACTAAGCAAATGAAGGCTTAAAGGAAGGAATCCAGTATTTAAAATTCATATTAACATCTGACCAGTTGATCTCCCTTAAGAAATCCATTCTATCAAAATGTAAACTAATATGTCGAGCTGCTTGAACACCCACACCACTAAAGTGACACCTTTCTTCCAAGGTGTTATTTCTAATTTGATTTCCCCAATGCATGAAGTAACCATGCCCAGTCACAACAACGCTTAATGACTGCCTGACAAAGCCTTGGCGGATCCACACCTATGGATCACATGAATGAACCTTTCAGTGTTTACTCTTCAAACTTGTATCATGCTATTGCAGACTGAAGTGTGTACCCCCAAAATTCGTACACCGAAACCCTAAACTTCAGTGTGACTGTTCTTAGAGACAGGGCCTTTTAAAGAGGTAATTAAGGTTAAATTAATTTGTAAAGGTGAGGACTTACTTCACCAGACTGGTGTTTTTAAATAAAGAGGAAGAGACATCAGGGATGAACGTGCAAAGAAAAGGCCATGTGAGGACACAGTGAGAAGATAGCCACCTACTAGTCAGTAGAGATCTCTCCAACCCTGCTGGCACCTTGGTCTTGCACTGATAGCATCCAGAGTGTATATATATATATATATATATATATATATAAATCTGTTGTTTAACCTAGTTTCTAGAAATTTATTATGGCAGCCCTTGAAAACTGATACATATTTATATGCAAAACAGAGCTACGAAATCCACCATTCTGGTTAAAATATAGTGCCTTTTAAGGCAGGGAGTGGTAGCTCACACCTGTAATCCTGGCACTTTAGGAGGCCAAGGCAGGCAGATCAACTGAGGTCAGGAGTTCAGGACCAGCCTGGTCAATATGGTGAAACCCCATCTCCACTAAAAATACAAAAATTAGCCAGGCATGGTAGCATCGTCCTGTAATCCCAGCTACTAGGTAGGCTAGGACAGGAGAATTGCTTGAACCCAGGGGGCGGAGATTGCAGTGAGCCGAGATCACCCCACAGCACTCCAGCCTGGGTGACGGAGGGAGACAGCGTCTCAAAAACCAAGCAAACAAACAAACAAAAAAACAATGTAGTACCTTTTCAGACAAGTTTAGACCCTTGACCAGCATCTCATCAAGAAAATCTTTTCTGCTATCACCAGTGCGTGAGAAGTTTTCTGCAGCGCTGCAAGAAGCTTTGTGGTACAACTGGCATATTCTTTTATCTGGTTAATACATTATTGCTTATTCATTTGAGAAAAAATATAGATACAGAGAAAAATAAAGAGAACATTTATGGTGAAATTATCACCATACATACATTTGTATGTATACTGGGGTGGAATGAGGAGATGGGATATATAAGAATAAGCAAAAATTAATAAAATCCATTAGAATACTAAAGTGCAATTTGTTCCTGCATTTTTTTTTCTTATTCTGAAGTGTGTGCTTTGACAATACCTCAAGCCCTAGCTTGTTATATTATAATACACGACAGTGGTCTCAGAAGAAGTGTTTCAGAAACAACATACAATCCTAAAACAATCCTAAGTATGTAATATTTGATCCGCTAACATCAGGTTCTGCTTGAAGAGACAGCACACGGATGTTAGGAACTGAAAACTGTCACTATTTCCCTTTTTCCAGATCTTCATTATGTCACCGGGGACTGGGGCCAACATGTTCACCAAGGCACCTCCATTCCCTAGGACTTGTGTCTATCTCAACAAATCTATGTTAAATTGGAATGAAACTGATGGTAAAAAAACAATTAATAATTACATTTCACAATCAACAAAATGAGTAAGAATGCTGTAGCATCTCACACCAATTAGAATGGCGATCATTAAGAAGTCAGGAAACAACAGGTGCTGGAGAGGAAGTGGAGAAAGAGGAACACTTTTACACTGTTGGTGGGAGTATAAATTAGTTCAACCATTATGGAAGACAGTGTAGCGATTTCTCAAGGATCTAGAACCAGAAATACCATTTGACCCAGCAATCCCATTACTGGGTATATACCCAAAGGATTATAAATCATTCTACTATAAAGACATATGCACACATATGTTTACTGTGGCACTGTTCACAATAGCAAACACATGGGATCAACCCAAATGCCCATCAATGATAGACTGGATAAAGAAAATGTGGCACATATACACCATGGAATATTATGCAGCCATAAAAAAGGATGAGTTCATGTCCTTTGCAGGGACATAAATGAAGCTGGAAACCATCATTCTCAGCAAACTAACCCAGGAACAGAAAACCAAACACCGCATGTTCCCACTTATATGTGGGAGTTGAACAATGAGAACGCGTGGACACAGGGAGGGGAACATCACGTGGACACAGGGAGGGGAACATCACACACTGAGGCCTGTCAGGGGGTGGGGGGCTAGGGGAGGAAGAGTATTAGGAGAAATACCTAATGTAGACGATGGGTTGATGGGTGCAGCAAACCACATGCCACGTGTATACCTATGTAACAAACCTGCGCGTACTGCACATGTATCCCACAACTTAAAGTCAAAGAAAAATGATTTTTTAAAAAAGAACGCATGCCTGCTCAATTCAACAATACTTGTAGAAATGTAATTTCAGTAATCATGTTTTACTACATTTTCTTCTCCATTGCTCTGTATGCTTCCCCCTACCTTCTCCAGCATTCCATTTCATTGTGCATAGGACACATTTTGTAAAGATTACATATTTTCATTTTTCTTCATTTCTGGGTTAATCTGTTATTAAATTCTACTTCCCACCAAATCTCTAAGACCATTTCTTTTTCTAAAACGGTTACCCAATCTGAGTACCATTTTTTCTACAATGTTCCTTTCCACGGGATGATCTCCTTGATCTCCCCCTCAATACATCTAGCCGATCTGTGACCTATTATCATGTTAATAACCTTAAATATCTATCACAAGATTCTTCCATTTGATACCATTAATGTGAAATATGACACTAATGGAGTGTTAAAGGAAACCAGGAGTTAAAATGAATCTCAAGCATAACCGTGATTCAAGTAGAACTTGTTGAGCCTTCTCTTTAGAAATAATATTGCTTCTGATGTCAGCCTTAATGCTGGAAAAAAACACTCTCTTCTTTGATTATTTAAGCGATAACAGGATCTACATCCTTTTTTATTGCCCTCTCACTCTCTGTAACTCTCTTCTAAGAGCTTGAAAACACATTCCTTATAACTCTCTTCCATCAGCTTTAAAACACATCCCTGCCTGCAGCGCTTATCCTTTTCAAGGAAAGACAGGATACCACCAACCCTGCTAAGGAGTGGTCATATCTGGGTGTGGACTTCCTGACCCCAGAGGCCTCCTCACCTCCAGCTAAATTGTTTCCATTCATTCTTCTCTCCGCACAGACTCTAAGAAAGAAAATAAATGAATCAAAATAGATGACTGGTTTTGTATAAAAGAGAGTGGTGGGGAAAATTATTAAAAATGGTCTCAAGTTCTCTAAGCCCTCTGCATGTTCAGGAAGCTGGAAAGCCCAGTCCCACCTGCAGCTATCCGGAACCTGAATGCTAAGCCCCTCACACTCCACCGCAGGTGTAATCAGCAAAGTATGGAAACATATAAAGATTGAGAATGAGAAGATTTAGCTGCTGTTGCCATGAACTGACGCAGGGATTCTGACAAGTTACTTAACCTTTCCGAATAAGTCTTTTCCTTCCTAATATGGGGAAAACCAACACACACAAGACTGTGGGCAAGACACACACAACACATGATAGAGAAGTACTTTATAAACTACGACCCGCTTGAAACTGCAATTATCTCTTCCGTTTGTTTTAAAAAATTCCGTTCTTTTAAAAAAGACAAAGCGACGCACCACATCGTCTTTTATACCAGCAGTATAATGAATGGCTTGGCAATGTCTTAGACATCATGTTCTAAAACACATTTTCAAAGTATTATCTGCAAATAAGATTCACATTGATTATACATTAGTTTATCATTTAAAACATGTATTAACCTCGTGTTTCTGATGCTTTTTCATCTGGAACTTTGCTCTCAGGGACGCTCAGGGTTCTATCACTCCTGGAGACCATAAACGACTCAGCTGTGAGCATGACATTGACGAATAAAACAATTAATCCAGAGCCCGTATCTCAAACAGCCCCAGCTTTCAAAGGGCTCTGACACTTTGAGCCACTGCCCACCTTCCCTAATTGCCGCAGGGCCAGGTACCCCAGGTATCTAGGGACAATCTCGGCAGCCGCAGAGTCCACCAAAATTATTCTAACTACCCAGTGCTAAGCAGCTTTGCCTGTTCACCTTGTCTCACCCATTCCTTCCCATGGAACCACAATTGAGGATCTTCTGTATTTCCTTCTCATTCCCTCTGCCTCCTAACCAACCCTAGTGCATTTCCATATGACCCTGCCTGATGTGCCATGCCTCTTGTTTCTAGAAATTAGTGCAGACAAAAACTTCTTTCCTGGTACTCACGTCCCTATCTCTGTCTTATCATACCTAATTAAAACAAATTTCAGTCACCCTTTAAATGAAAGAAGAAAAATCCACTACCATTAATTCTAATGAATAATTATCTTCCTTGAAACTTTTCTTGTTAAATCTGTTCTTGTTCTGTGAGATTTTATATCTTAAAATAGGCTACGTGAATCACTTCACTTGTAATTACAACTTGTTATCAAATATATTTAAAAGCATGTACATCAGTGCAGCTATGCTCACATGAGGGAAAGATGGAGAATTTAAATAACAATCATACATTTTAAATGGTTCCATAAGAAGCCACAGACCTCAGGGTTAATTTTAACTCAGTTGTAAAAGTTGCTACAAAATACAATAAATTAAAAGCAACTTCAAGGCTTTGAAACCACATTTGTTAATCGTATATGCTTAAATATCTTGTTCCTCTGAGTAGATACTTGTCTGGATAGTCAATCAAAGCAAAGAATAAACCCGTGTTGAAAAGACGTTTTATCCTCCACTATCTTCACTCCATAAATCAGTTAATGGAGAAGCTGAACAAGTTTTCTAAACCATTGTGTTTAGCATTTATGTACCTTGAAAAGGCTTTGACATAATCACAGAAACAGCAATTGTGGATACTGTTAAGATCAAGAAGTCAGAAGAGGAACTGCAGGGCTCCGACAAATATTTAGGAACTAGAACAGCAAATGTTGAAATGCATTGTGACTCTGGCAGCTGGCCGAAAAAGAATATGACAAGATTATATTGTGTTATCAAGATTAAATTCTAAGAAGGTAAATTTAGCAGAAGATGGTAGGAAAATAAGATATCTACCAAATTGAAATAAAATAAGAACAATACATCACTGAGTAATAAATGGTAAGAAAACTCCAGGAACAAGAAATCAGAATATTTGAAACTCTAAATTTAAATGAAGTTCAAAGAAGTGCTGTGATAAAAATTCACGCATTTGCCCTGAAACTTTTATACCAAAGTGTGTCTTTTTATACCTTCAAAGAAGCACAGTAAAGGTTCAGCAACCCAAGGAACTTAGTATTTTTGCCACAAATCATGAATATTTGCCCATTAGTCTTTTTAAAATACTTCACGTGTGGATAGAATATTGAAGGAATATTGAGGAAACAATAATCACTTGTCTTTATACTAATAATATGTGAAATAAACAGACAATTCAAATTGTCTATGTGTCTATGTTACCACACTCTCCAAGATTCCTCTACATTAAGTGCTCTCAATTACATAGTGTTAAATAAGAAAAGTTGTCTATTATTATTTTTAATGGTAATAAGTAGTTCCACCCAGGATAGTACTTTTTTATCCTCCACTGTTACACTAAAAATTGTATGTTGTATTTACCATAATTTAAAAAACATTAAATGTGGCCGAGAGCGGTGGCTCAAGCCTGTAATCCCAGCATTTTGGGAGGCCGAGGCAGGCAGATCACGAGGCCAGGAGATTGAGACCATCCTGGCTAACACGGTGAAACCCCGTCTCTACTAAAAATACAAAAACTTAGCTGGGCGCGGTGGCGGGCCCCTGTAGTCCCAGCTACTCGGGAGGCTGAGGCAGGAGAATGGCGTGAACCCGGGAGGCGGAGCTTGCAGTGAGCTGAGATCACGCCCCTGTACTCCAGCCTGGGTGACAGAGCGAGAGTCTGTCTCAAAAAAAAAAAATAAAATAAAAGAATTAAATGCTAAACAATTACATAAAATATTGATAATGTTATTTTTCTCTTGTTTCACATGGTATGGGAATAGGTATTCTGATTCATCAAATGTTTGATTATAATTATTTGTTATCTATATTGTGGAGTATCTCACTTTGTAGTCTATTACTACTTCAAAGTAGTAAGTCAGTGATAAGTAAAGAGTTTATTCAAATAAGTATGAAGCATAGAATATATAAAGACTGAATGCAGGAGTATCAATTTCATGAATCCCCAAAAAGACGGTAGCAGTCATGAAATTTTGATTTTGACGCTTTCTCAGTAGGAAAACTGGTGCCTAGCAGAGTACTCGACCCAAATGATTTTGTGATGGTTAATATTAAATGTCAACTTGATTGGGTTAAAGGATGCCTCCACAGCTGGTAAAGTATTGTTTTGGGGTGTGTCTGTGAGGGTATTGACAGAGGAGATTAACATTTGAGTCAGTGGACTGGGAGAGGAAGATCCACTCTCAATGTGGGTGGACACCATCCAACTGGTCGCCAGCAGGGCTAAAACAAAGCAGGCGGAAGAAGGGAGAATAAGCTGACTTACTGCGTTTTCTGGTTTCCATCTTTCTCCTATGCTGGATGCTTCCTACCCTTGGGCATCAGACTCCAGGTTTCCAGCCTTTGGAGTCTCAGACCTACACCAGTGGTTTGCCGGGGCCTCTCAGGCCTTTGGCCTCAGACTGAAACCTGCACTATTGGCTTCCCCACTTTTGAGGGTTTTGGACTCAGACTGAGCCACTGCTGGTCTCGTACCTTCTCAGCTTGCAGGTGGCCTATGGTGAGACTTCACCTTATGATCCTGTGAGTCAATTCTCCTTAATAAATTCCCTTTCATATGTACATCTATCCTATTAGTTCCTCCCTCTGGAGAATCCTGACTGATACATACCTACTAATATTAATATAAATATATTAGTATAACATGTCACAGACACACAAATAATGGAAAATTATACTTTGTGCTATTAGATACGTCTTGCTGACAATCAAATTGAGTAGGAACTTAGCAGGGGTGGAGGTACCAAGAGTATATAAAGCCATACCTGACTGAGTGATCAGTATGAGCAAAGACACTGAGATTTACATAAAAATCCATCAAATATTAAGAAAATTTCATTGACTGTAGATGAGTATGGAGACTATAAGCAGGCTGAGTCCTAAAAAACATCACATCACATGATGTGATTTCTACTCTGCATTTAAGCCCTCATCTAATGCCTACAGATTATAGATTATCATAGTTGGTGCTTTTGGTGAATATTTTTCCAAATCATGCTCCCCTGCTTGAACCTACTTCATTCCAGAAATATGAATATATGAGCCATGTTTTACAGAGGTTCAAGTAAACCACCTTTTGTCCTTCTGATGGCAAAATCTCATAAATCTCAGAGCCAGCACAGCACCAGTTTGTGTAACTGGATCATCATCACAATTAAACAAACAAATTCCCTTTAAATAGTCTGCTACATTTTTTTGGGTTAGTCGTTAGTTGTATTCTACATTAAATTAAAGAAAGCATTTGTCTCGAAACATTCCAAAAGCAAACTGGCTATGAAATCAAAATGAATGGATAAAATACTTTTTTAAAAACATTATTTTCCTATATATCCCATATATATTTATATATGATATGTACATCGTGTGTGTGTGTGCGCGCGTGTGTGTGTGTGTATATATGTATGTATATGTTTTTTCCAAACATAGTCACATACTGAGGTACCATGAGTTAGGATAACAACATACGATTTTAGGGAGAACAGAGTTTATTTCACAAAAGGCACTGTACTGAATAGTTTTGATACATATATATATGTATATATATGATGGAATAAATGACATTTTTCTTCAATGGTAGAGGGTTTCTTAGTATCCTATATTGTTGATCAATAGGATTACAAATTAATGTTAATTTTATAAAGTTATTCTTAGAAGTTAAAAGTTCTAATGAAGCAAAAACCTCAGAATCACAGAGTCGATTGGAAGCAAGCTAATATGACCCATTTTTGAAGTCTAGTTAAGTTGCACATTTTTAATTGCCACTGAGAATCCAAGTTTCTTAATTTCAATCAATCCTCCTTCAACAGCTAACATTCACTTTTTGCATATATATCAAGCACTGTATTACCTTGTTAGGGCTGATATAACAAAATGCCAGTGAGTGTGTGACTTAAGCATTTTCTCAAATGTATTTTCTCATAATTCTGGAGGCTAGA
This sequence comes from Chlorocebus sabaeus, assembly GCF_047675955.1. NCBI lineage: Eukaryota > Metazoa > Chordata > Mammalia > Primates > Cercopithecidae > Chlorocebus > Chlorocebus sabaeus. The sequence continues at coordinate 14,225,323 of NC_132911.1, forward strand.
AGTCTAAGATCAAGGTATCGGCAAGACTGATTCCTTCTGAAGCGTCTCTCCTTGGCTTGTTTGCAGACAGCCATCCTCTGTGTTCTCATATGGTCTTCTCTCCATAACTGTGTACTATTTTCTCTTTTGAGGATATCAAACATATTGGATTAAAGCCTACACTAATGACCTAATTTTAACTTAATCATCTCTTTATAGAAACTTTTTTCCAAACATGGTCACATATTGAGGTACCATGAGTTAGGATAACAACATATGATTTTAGGAAGAACAGAGTTTATTTCATAAAAGGCACTGTACTGAATAGTTTGGATACATTTTTTTATTCTATATTAAAAGCCAACCTCTTAGATATGGTTTCCTACATATTTTACAGATGAAGAAAGTAAGCAAGATAATAACTAATGATCCCAGGTTCACACAGGTAGTGCGGTAGAAATTTCTCACATATAAATCCTGGTGTTCACACTTCAGTCTCCATACTGGTGACAGCCACACAATATTGCTCTTTAAATGACCTCATCTTCTAGATGAAAGTGATCTGATGCAAATTTCTTCAGGATCTCTACTTTATATCACAAAAAATCTCTGTTTCCAACATTATTTTCCATCATTTATCTTCCTTCTAAGGGGGAAGCATCATATCTTATTGACAAGATTTTACAGTGTGCTGGAATTCTCCCCTCTTGTACAGTCTCAGTACTTTTCTTTCCACAAGATTTTCATGATTTTCTTTCTCTTTTATCATGTGTGATCTAAACGACTCTCAAAGGTTCTCTTTCCCATTCCATTTGTTATCAAATTACTTTTTAAAAGTAAATGATATAAGCTGCTAGCTAGACCCAACTGATTAAAAAATTGTTTTAAATTTTTCCTCCCCAGTGAAACTTGGATTAATTAACTAACAACTCTTTATCAGTCAGTCCTCATTAGGAGCAGTGTACCTAGTTCATAAAATTTCCTCTGTAGTTACCATTCTGATACACCACTTTTAAGTTTTCCTCTGACATCTCTTATGGTTAGCAGAGAGTTTACATGACTTTCTAAAGCCCATTTGGGTTTAATAGACTGAGAATATTTTATTCATTAAGATTCCTTCAGAGGAGTCATGGTATCCCAAGGACATACAATGGTAGGTAATAAAAGTTGGTTGTTAAACTGCTTGTGAAAGAAGATAACCCTGCTAACTATGCCCTTGATGTTGTTCCTGTGAGTCTGAAAAGGAGAGGGAGAATGGACTGCAGCGCAGGGAGTAAGTGGAAATTGGAGCAGCCTGAATTGCTTTGCCTACTGCAGATAAGAGACTCCACCGGGTATGCTCTCTCGGGGAGGAAGAACCTAGAGTTGTAAATTTCAATAACTATGATTGGCGGCTAAAGGGTTGACAAGGGACCTGAAAGAATGTGCATGCATCATCAGGGCTTTTAAATGTGTTAGCTGTGGAGCATAGAACGTACCCATATTTGTCTGTTCCCCTGAAAAACCTTTAAAACCTATATATTGTTAATTACTATTGTGTATGTGGGTCTGTGTGTGTGTGAGAGAGACTAGTACTTTAGGAAAACTCAAAGAGGCTCTAATTTTTAAATCTAGGTAGAAAATAAGATTCAAGAGCCATTATGATAAAGGGCCGGTTAATATCTAAATACAGCATCTGCGTATAAGACAATTATAAAGGGAAAAATTAAACATATAAAAACAAGTTTCTAGCATGCCATCCAAAGTTTCATTAAATAATTCATTGCATTTATTCATATTCAGTAAGGTTGTCTACATAGAGAAATACATGGAATCCATTAATTATCCACAAATTTGCTATGATTTAAAAGTCCTTTTAGATTACACACACACATGGCTTTAAGATTAGTTATCCAGATTACCCTTTTGGAATTATAGAATTTATGTACTCTATCTCTCTTTTTTGTTGAATTCAAAAATTATCCAATAGCTCAATAGCACACACCACATAACTCTAAAACAAAATTATTTATGGTCTAAAACTGATCAGTATTACTCATTTTTAATGTAAATTCTTCCTTGTCTTGTATTAGTTTTCCTTTTAGTAAAGTACTTTATTTCTGTGCAGCCATGATGTAATAAGTAACAAAATCCTTAAGGATGATAGTGACTATATTATTTACAATTAATCTTCCCCTAAGAGTCACAACATTAAAAGGAAAGAGGAAAGGACACTTTTCGATGTGAACACTATGCATATTCCAGAAGGAATATTTATCACGCTAGGTCAACAGGGGCTTCCATTTTTATCCAAAGTGCTATCACAATTTCTCATTTAATTCCACTACAGCATAACCTTTCCATACCACCCACCAAACAGAGGAGGCGTAACTTAGTTCTTATATGATAAACAGTATCTGCATATGGAAATGGTCTCCCTAGCTCCTTTTGCAAGCACATCTATAGGCCTTATTACAAAGTCAACACTTTCTTTATTCTCTCTTGATGGGGTCAAAACTGGCAGTTAAAAATGTGAAGCATACAATAATCAAACAAATAAGTGATTGTAGCTATCAGGCATTACACAACTGCTAGAGGTTACTTTCAGCCTGATCTTAGATTCTAGAGTCACTGACTTTAATACATCTCCTGGAAAATGATAAAAGTTTATTCCGAATCAAATATCTGAGTATATTAAAGAGCTTACCTTTTTAACCAAGACAGCTGGAATCCTTCACCTTGCTAATTCCAGGGAAGGATCCTCAAGTGACTTAACGGTGTCCTTGACTGTGCTACACCTTGACGGGTTTACCAGCAATCACAGTTCCATCTGTAGGCAGGTGTGTGTGAGTATTTTTCCCTCCCTTTCCTTTTATAACCAAAGTTCTACTTCACAGGCTACCAAAGCAACTAAGATAATGCTGCCTATTTTAGTGGGACCCTGTGGATGGCTCATAAACACATTTGGTAAGTTGGCAAAATAATGTACTATGAATGTCCACTAATGATGTCCCATTGTTTTTAAATCTCCTTCTCAGTGTGGAACTGCACTAATTAAGAGCTGACATAGGCACAACTCAGTTTCCTGAGGTGCCACACAGTTCATATTAGTCAACTCTGTGCTTTCTCAGTCGTCCTGGGATTGCTGGAGTGCTTATGCCATACTTCATATCAAAAAGGGGAATAAAATTATCTATTTCATTTGAGGATCATCTCCCCCTTTGCCTGGAGTGGATTTGAGGTCTTTCTCAACATAATTTTTTAAAGTTATCTTTGAAAAAAAAAAAAAAAAAAAAAAAACCGGTAGGTGTAAGGGCATATACCAAGTCAGGAATCCATTTATGTTTAAACATACAGTTGTTGGAGGTTTCTTCGCCAGCACCCTTAGGATGGCATGGATAACTCAGGATAAAACATGAAAACTATTATTCTGCAACATGTACAATCTATCAGCATAAACTGCCATTAAAAATAATTGGCACCTTTAATTATGTACTTATTTCAGACATAAAACATTTGACCTTAAAAGCAGATGAGGGGACAAAGGTCTTCTTGCAAAATTACAGTAACCAGAGAAACAGAAATTAAAACCTAGAATATATACGTCTAAATCTTGTGTGTTTAACTATTAAGCAGTATTGATTCATAATTGCTTTCTTATTTTCTCAGTAGAGGTAAGGGGGTCCTTATTCTATCTCCTGCCCTTCCTTTAATTCACCCTGTATTTTGGAAAAATAACCCTTTTTACATGATTGACATCTACTAAAATTAAGCCCATCTTTTAGACCAGCAACCAAGAAATAAGCGACTGTTTTACTCTGTTTGCATTTACAGTAGATCCTCACAAAGGAAGCATTTAAAGCCTCTCACACATATTTTTCCATTCTATTCTTTCTCTCTTCTAAATAGATGACACTTTATTTGTTTTACATTTTATAACAGATAAGCATTAAATTTTTCCAAGTGGTTTTAAGCATTTTAGCTTATCCATAATGTAACGTTTATGGTAATAACTAATAAGCATTTACATTCAAAACATTAACAAGCTGTTATTTTATAGAACTGCTAAATGTATAATCTGAAAAATCATAATAACTGAAATGCTTTTTATATTATTGTCAAAATTGGTTGGCAATAAACCATACTTGCACAATTATGTAAAATGAAGATATTTTTCTAAATTGCTTTTCCAAAAGTATGTCTGAAAGGACAATTAAATGTGGTATTTGAACACCATGAATCATTAAATAAATTCAAAGTATTGCAAGAAATATAGAAAGACTTAATTATGTCGGTAAAGCTTAATTAAATGATCTAAGAAGTAGAATAGTATCAGTATCAAGCTCTCTTTTAATAACTCAATTTAATCACAAAACTTTTTCAGAAGCTGTTCTAACTCCCACATAAACTTAAGGTTGCAAAATTTAAGCTATTTTAATATTCCCTTCTGCTTAGTCTTCCATATTGTTAATAAAGCATAATTATTTAAGGCATAACTATTTATTGATTTCTGATTACAATAGTAAGAAAATGATAACTGGAGTATAGTACTGATTTAGAGGGGAAAAAAACCCAGATTTCACCCTATAAATATTCATATATTCTAGACAAGAAACATGAGCCTAAAGTTTATATACCATGCTAACAATCCAAACTTGCAATTCAAATAAACCATCTGCAGTCAGTCTAATGATCCATCTGTGCAGGCATTTAAACACTGACAACACAGGTGAGCAGTTACAATAAATTTCATGAATTAAAATACATAAGCACTTACGCACGTACACACACACACACACACACACCCCTCAGCAACTGACATTAGTTTTGTAAATTTAACAACTTTAAAACTCAACAACGATTTAGTCTTATTGTGTACGTTGCATTTTCTTAGTCTTGCCCACGTGGAGATAAATATGGAGGGAAATTTAAGCACCTATGCCATCCATTTAGTGAGCAAAGACAATTTGGAGAAATAAAGTCATATGCTCTCTTTACAATATAGGAAATTCAGGGAACTAAGTGTAAACAAGCTGAATTATCTATTCAATTTACTTGAACCTCCATTTAATAAAATTGTACCTATTGTATATATACATACATAACCCAGATAATCTTATTCATCCTTAGCAAAAATTATAGTACATAAATTTTCAGAGTACTTAATGAAAGGGAAGATGTTCATTGATACAAATACTCCTGAGAACACAAAACACTACTCAGCCATTAGTTTTAGTGTACAAACATAAGGAAGAGGTTAGAAAAATTCACATTTCAGCTGCAAATATATGTTACTTGTATATTTAAAGTTATTCCTTTATCGCAATGTTGAGTTTCTCACTAACAATGCTTAGTAACAGGAAAAAATATTCAAAACTTATTTCCCAAGAACCAAGGACCTAAAACCTTGAGACTCAGTATGATTTCCATAGGAAACTGCATTTGCTACAATGTTTGTGCCATGAGCATTTATATTTTCTCACTAATTTGCTGATCACAACCTCAGCAATCTACTTAACTCAAATATCATAAAAGACTGTGTGGATTTCTTTAGAGTTAAAAAAAGTATGCACAATCAGCACATTCTTTAAGAATAAATTTTTCTAAATAGTCATGGTGATTAATATGTTAATTTTAGTGAAAGCCCCCAAAATTTTACCATTTATGCTATAGAATTCCTATTTTATATAGTATCAAATATTATCATTGATGATATTCTTATTAAATATACTCTTCCTTTATCACTGAACTAAATACGAAAACTATGACTTTTTGAATATTTATTTACAAATAACTATTGCTTAAGACTTCTCGTAAGTTCATTTAGAACAGTTTTAAATATTAAATCATTAATGGAATATTGTTTTATATGAAATAGCTTTTCATATATTGTGCCCCATAGAAAAGTAAAATGAATCAGATTTATTTCCTTTTTACATTATTTTAAAATATGAAGCAAGCTTTTGTTCTTTTATTTTGTAAAGTTAGTTGTAGAATAGGAGGAGAATGAAATACTTAAGTTTCCTTCAGAATCTATACATAAAGATACGGTATTTGCATAATTTAATGCAATAAACTTGAAAATATTTTAGAAGAAGAGTGAAGATTTCCTCTCGGTTTATCCTTTCCCCCAACACCCATCAAGTTTATTCAGCCATATCCTGGGCACATCTTTTTATTCTTTTTCCTTCTTACAAAAAGGAAACCAAAAACTAAAGAATAAAAGTCCTTGAGAAGGAAAGAAGGTAATTCAAAATTATCATGCTCATGTACTCTAAAAGTGAAAACTATGAAGACAGAAAATAATTATACAGTGAAATTCAGTGGTAGATTAAATCTCGTAGAGACTTCTCCATGTATTTTGTATTGGGGATCAGAAAGGACAGGTTTTCTTTGCCTGTTTCATAATCTTTTCCTCTAGCAAATATTGACTCTCAAATTTTCTCCTATAGGTTTTGCATGCCTGAAGAAGAGGCTAAGCCCACAGTCACAGGCTGCTGAATAGCCACAGGGTTAGATGTTGGCAAGGATTTCATCCGTTTTAGGGTTCTCAAAAAAATTAAAAAACAAACAAACAAGAAAACAATTCTTAAAAGCCACCATAGGGAGCATAAAGAAAATAGAAAGAAGCAGAGATAAAGAAACAGAGGCATTGTTTCCTGCAGACTAAGCCGGCAGCGCTACATGCACTGCACAATATTTACTTCCCTGCTTTCACTGAAAATGCCAAATGTGCCTGTATTATTCTAAAAAGTACAGCTGATCCTTCTGTTTGGGCCAACAGGTCTATAGACCCGAACACATTCCAAAGCTTTTCCCTTGAGGCTGTCTGCCCAAACCCAGATAACATCTTCCATTGGTAGGGCTTGGTCTGCCTTGGTGGATGTCATTTGGAGAAATTCATCCATATCAGAATTTACCCTGGACCCCACACCAACTTCCTTTTTTTTTTTTTTTAGAGAAGTAATTGTATTTAGAAATAAAATCACTATCTCTGTAGAAGGCTTGTTGGATGGAGAAATGAGAATACTGGACACATGTAGAGGTGTAGTTCATTTGTATACAATGGACAAGAAAAACACTTTAATTTGGCTCAGAGAAACCTTAATAGTTACCCTTGTAGGATGACTGAAAAAAGGGAATCTGACTTCCCTGGTTAAAAAATGTTCAATGAGAGATTATTGCTGAAGAAATACCTTTCAGTCATTCATTTGTTCATTCCATATGGCAATTATGTACCAGCAGGGTAAAGCGAAAAGAGGCAATACAAAGGTTTTCCTTGTGGACTATCGTCTTCTCCTCTCCATCCAGCTTTTCATTTTATAGAGGTTTTTATCATATTGTATTAAAACATTGTGCTCTGATCCATCATTCTGACTAGACTGACGCCTCCTTGAAGCAATGTTTTGTTTGCCATCATTATGACCCTAACACTTAGTTCTCCAATAACAATTTCAAAGACTGGATAGTTACTCTGTATTATGTAAATGTATTATTTCATCAACAATGTTTCATCCTCTCCTTCCATTTATTTTCCCTGACAGTAAGTTTCAGTTTCACTGTTTCTCTACCTGCACTTTTAGCATTTCTCTTTCCCTGGGCAACATCACTTCATTTCTGTTGATGATTTTAACACTACTCTGTGAGTGTGCGTGTGTTTAATCAGAAAACACATTTGTTAGTTGCCACCCCCATCTTAACCCACACTCTGAGATATGTCCAAGATGCAAAATGCATGAGAGTCACTACTAAGGTTTCAGTGGATCAATCTAAGTCTTTTGGAAGCTAGATCTGTATAATACGTATTGACCTGTTGCCAGGAGCCTTGTGGAAATTCCACGGCGATGATATAGGATCAAAATATTTTTCCTTAGCCAGGGATGGAAGTGCACGCCTTAGTCCCATCTACTCTGGAGGTTGAGGTGGGAGGATGCTTAAGCCCAGGAGTTTGAGGCTGCAGTGAGCTATGATCATACTACTGTACTGGGTGACAGAGTGAGACCTTGTCTCTAAATACACACATATGTAATATATGTAGACGTGCATGTGTATGTACATATATACGTGTGCATATATATACACATGCATATACATATCTATATACATACATGCCATATATATATATACATACACACACACACACACACACACACACACTATGAAATTTAACTGAGCTACAAGAAATGACCCAGGGGAGGGGCGTGGGGGAAGAGGAAAAACCTGTTCCCATCAGAGTTTTAATGGACATTGATAAAACCAAGTAGGGAATTTAGTATATTATTTTTATAGAACAAATTTAGTCTTTAAAACTCTCGGGAGTTCTGAAAACTCCTTCAGGAAATAACCCAGCTGGATTTTTTTTTTTAAAAAAGACTTACGCTTACATTTTTTATGTTATCAGTTTCAATCATTTCATAGAGTTGTAAGTTACAGATAAATGCAATAACAATTATTATTCTCTTGTTTTCTTACAAACAATAAATTATACAGTAAAAGATTACTTATTTAGAAATTATTTTTGCTTTAATATGTTTGTTACCACTTTCCATAAATATCTATCTATAAGTATATTTGTACAGCATTCTACCCACAACGGTCATTAGCATAATAGATATTAAATATAACAAGGCATTCAAATGTAGAGATTTAACAAAAAAATGGGAACTGAATTTCAGTGGAATTTTTAAAACACCTGCTTTTTAGTCTAAGTGTGTTCTTTAAAAATTTTATACACAAGATTTTTCAACTTCCATATTGAGTAAGTTTCTCACGTTTTCTTAAGTCTTTTTCATAATATGAATAAAATCAGAAATAGCTGAATATGCTCAACTAATAATAGACAAGTCCAGTATTGCATTTAGTAGTAAATAACAATATAGTATCCACATTATAAATTGAGACAAAATGAATATTTATGTTCACATTTTCCTCATTCACTTTCTCCCCTCCCACTCTCTATCTCAGGATGTGTAAATAAAATAATAAACCTGGCACTGAAAAATGACAATGGGAAGTATTAAAACATTTCTAGCACAAAGGACAGACATTCCATTTATTACACACTAAGAGAAAAGATACTATACTTGCCAAAGAAATCTAACCTCAATGATCACAAAAGTTATCATGAATATACAGTGACTCTTAAGTCTCTAAACACAACCACTTAAACGTAAAATAGAACATTGGGGTTTTTTTGGGGTTGTGCGTATACCAAATAGTATTTTTGTAAATGTTAAGTAATCTCTTTTGAAATGAATTCAGTGTATACAGACATAATTCTTTTTAACATCAGCATGTTTCAACTGTACATCCTACTTTATTGACTCCAATGCTCCACTGTGATTTATTTATGGAAATGTACATGGAATGGGTTCAAAGATATTTGAAGCATTCATACCTGATACAGTTTATTCTCTACAGGGCACAGCAGTTTTCCTGGGAACAAATTATGCACTGAATTTAATGCTCATTTTTACTTTTGATATATTTCTTTTATGAGTGCTGTTTCAGTTGGAGTATGATCGTATATTATGTTTCACTTTTATGGTTAGGATTATTTTTTGTTCAGCTGAAGATACTCCACTTGAGAACCACTCATTCCACACACATTGTCACCAAAGCACCGTGTTAGGACCACAGACACCTGACCACAGTCAGAGGGGTGAGTTGTGTGTGAATACCCATCTTGTCTCCTGTCCCCAGGATGTCTAAACTTGTAGCCTGAGAGTACATCTAGCCACCCTCAACATAACACAGCGGCTGAAACTTTAAGATTTAAAACTCTTGAGTTATTGGTGGCTTTGGCCATATTTCAGCCATGGCAACCTGCAACAATACAGGTGACAAAACCAACGTCCAGAGAGAAGCAAACTAAACCATACACAGAATTCTAACACATATACTTACATCCGCGCACAGGCCACTACTATATTTTGAATATATGCAAAAAGTTTTGTGATTACCAACAAGAAAAATTCAATTTTAAAGTATTTTTGAATAAGTATGTTATAATTTTGTTCAGATAAAAATCATTAAAATGGCATCTTCTGCAATGCTGTATCTGGTACAGGGAAAGGAAAAGGATACAAGGCAGTTTTTGTGTGTGTGTGTGTGTGTCATACTGAGTCTCATTCAGTCCCAGGCTGTAGTGCAGTGGTGTCATCTCTGCTCACTGCAACCTCCAACTCCCAGGTTCAATCAATTCTCCTGCCTCAGCCTCCTCAGTAGAATCACATACATTTCTCAAGGGCTTCCCGCGTGCCCAAGCTTCATGAATATTAAGTGAACTGTATCAAGCTCCTCTAATATATCACTGTGCTGAGGTTTTTACATGTATTTACTGCCCACAACTTTTTGAGATAGTACTAATTATCTTCACGTTAGAGTTGAAGAATTTGAATTTACAGTGGGAGAGTTCAGAGCCAACTTGGCAGAATTCGATGCCCATGCTTTTAACTATTATATTATACTATCCCCAAAATTATTTACCTAGTGAGGCAATATGGTGGCATGAACAGGCAAGCAAACAAATAGTTTCATCCTGACTTCTATTCTTTAGGTTGTAATCAATTGGACCAAAATCTTTAAATGTCCAAGTAAGAATTTTTGCCCCAGGGATTCCCCACGCTTACTTACTGTGACACTGTAAGGACTCCCTTAAAAAATATGACTCGGCTTTTTAAAATACAGCCCCAGAAATGCATCATAATATTTTTGCATGTTTCTCTGTCTGAAAAATATATAATGGAGCTTTACCAAATAGACTATTGGAAAAAGCTAAAAGGGAGCAAGAGATGTCTTATTCCTTCATAGGTGAGTCATGAAGGAATCATCTATGAATAAGAAATGTAAAAAAATTAAATGGTTATACATCAAAATAGTGCATGTTGAACACTGGAAATAAAATATAATATCCATTTTACTGAGCAATTATGATGTGCCTGGTATTATATGGTGTTACAATCCTGACATGTTTTATTAATGCATTCCTTGTAACTGCTTATGTGGTAGGTAGTGTTATTAAGTAATATTCAATTTTCCAATAAACCTTTATCCCATAAAACTGAGATTATATTTATAAATATAAAATAAGCAAGATAAACCTAACCTTATTTATTATTTTTATGTGATTTACTTTATCACCAGACTGGTGATATTCAGACCAAAATGATCCACACTATATCAGGCTAGAATGGACACCAGTGTTCCCTGCTGTGTTTCCCAGAAACTGAATGCTCAATGTGATGAAGCCATCTTTTGAATATCAAATGGAAATAGTCCCAAACTCATCACCCCAGGTTCTAGAATGAGCATTCCACTAATGTGTGTGGGGATGGATGTACATGCGTGGGTCTAGCTTTTAGTCAAACTACATCATGTCATATAATAAATCTAGCATTCCGGTTAGCAGAGAACTATTAGGATACAAGTATTTCATTTGGAATTCAGTCTTATGTTACTGTAGTACCAAATACTTGTTGATTTTGTTGATGACAGTGGTCTATTGTGGGACATTTTTCAAAAGCAATGCCAAGTTCAAATAATTTACCAGATTAATTAATTACCTATAGTTAGTAGAATTATTCCCATAATAAAGAAATATACACATACAAAGTAACTCAAATGCAGTAAGTTTTTTTTTTTTTTTAAATCAGTCAGGATTCAGAATGAGTAAAACTAAATTTTTACTTTGTTTGCCTAAAATCTGTGATCCTGCCTCCACTGGAAGAGGGAAATTTTAAATATTAACTCAACACATTTTATCCTTGAAATCTCAACATAGGTGACACTATTTAAACTCAGAATGTCAAACCGAAAGAATATTATGTACAAAAAATAAAAGAGATACATTGCGTTGTTCAATCAATCAAGTTGTGAAATTTAAACATAATAAATTACATTATAAAAGCTGATCATTCAAACTCTCTGTTAGAAAGAAGATCAAAATGACAAATAGGCAGAAATACCACATAAAGCTGGGCCACCTTAAGATTATTTCTTCGTCTTAATAGTCCAAATTAATCATCCAAGTGTCTATTTTAGTAAGTTGTTATATATGAAGCCTTTTGAATTAAGGTTAAAGGAGAACATATCACATCTGTGGGGAAGAAAAGTAAGCAGATGGAACAAGATAAGCTAAAGAGATTCCTTTCCTGTTACCTGTCCTGAGACTTAGGACCCAAGCAGGATTTCACAAGTCGTTTTTAATATTGGAATGGCATCTAAAAGATTTTTGACATTGAAGATTCACAGAAACATTTTTAATGGAGGTAATATACAAAAGAAATCATTTAAAATGTAGTAAAGTAGGAGAACTGAATAATTTTCACTTTGCGAGAGAATAGAGAGGGACAATTTTTCCTCCCATTTCTGCCTTAATAGGTAGAAAAATCTAAGAGCTTTCTAAGGAAGGAAGGAGAGAGCTGTCTTTATGTGTCACTTTTACTATCATGGAAGATCTCAGGCATTAATTTTCTTGCCATGGGAGAATAATTCTAAATATGTAAGTTTCAGGAATGATATGTTTTTTCAAAGCCTTTAAAACACATTAAACATGAAAGAAGACAGGCAATTCAGAGACATTATGATACAACATGAATACATCTGATGAGATATAAACTAGAATATTTGAAGCACTGTGAACGTTGACAACTCTGGGTACACATGTCTAATCAAGTTGGCTTTATTTATTTAAATCTAGAAAAATTACTTCCCTACAAAGCAAAATAGTTTTGCGAAATACATATTACTGTGCCTATTCAGGTTAATGATTTGGTAACTGAATTATCCTTTTATCTTTCACTCCCTTTTGTATGAATAGAACAGATTGTGACTAATTGAAAATGGCAGTCAGAAAGCAATCAGGCTGACGTGGTTAATAACAGGCACTTCTACTGAAGCATTGTTAGGAACAAAATTAAAATTACATTTCTTTGCTAAATATGAAATCTGCTGTTGCTATCATATGGACAACTCTTTTTAAATTGGATGTAAAAGTAAGAAAAATCACAGATTTCAAGATATCTTTCTTAGGTGTTAGCCTATTTTTAAGTATATGCATTTTCAGTTTATTATTAATATATTTTTATATCTTGTTTAAATCAGGAATATAGTTTGTAAGCACATCAGTGATAAAGACAGACACAGTTTCTCTGAGTAATTTAATGGATCAGCAAATGATACATGTTCTCTACAAGAAAAACGAGTCAGTAACTTCCTAATGCAGCCACTACACACTTAGAATGGAATCAATGGTAGGATCCATTAGGGGAAAACATTATCTACTCCATTCACTAGTAGGATCTAGAGTATTTATATTATATGACATCTTATCTACCTTCTGATCAGAAACACATAGCCAGTTACTTAACAGATATTGAACAAAATGTTAAAATACCATAATAAAGGCCATAAAAGGATTATAATTTAATGGATATAAAATGCGCAACATTTACATATCATATGTATTAGGAACCAGAATACTGTATTTTCATTTCCACAGATTGAAGTCATTTAATGCATGAGATTGCCTGAAAAGGAGGCTGGTTTTAATATGGGCCTAGCATTTAAAACCTTAGAGGATTTGCCTCCCGAGTAGCTGTTACTACAGGCGCCCGCCACCATGCCAGGCTAATTTTTTGTATTTTTAGTAGAGACGGGGTTTCATCGTGTTAGCCAGGATGGTCTTGATCTCCTGACCTGTGATCCGCCCACCTCCTCCTCCCAAAGTGCTGGGATTACAGGCATGAGCCACCACGCCCGGCCATGAACCCGGGAGGTGGAGCTTGCAGTGAGTCAGATCGCGCCACTGTGCACTCCAGCCTGGGTGACAGAGCGAGATTCCGAGATTCCGTCTCAACAACAACAACAAAAAACTTAGAGGATTTGAGGACACAATGGAACTACTGTCAACATTGTTACTACAAAGAGAAAAGTGAAACTGAAGAGAGAATTCAAACATAAAGGAGGGCAAAGATGAGAGAACTATTTAGCAACAGAGCCCGAATACTGAAAACAAAACAAAACAATCAAACCAAAGACAAAAAAGCAACATACCCTTCCTCTGGACTTTACAGTTCCTTGCATCGTTAAATCTCCTTTACTATTTAAACTGCTTTTCACCGGGTTTTCTCTTATTTGCAGCTGAAAGTTTCCCGTGTTAATCATTAAAATGCATTGATCAAGTGTTATTTTTCACTAGCTATTTATTATGTTTATAAATGCAATTGGAAACCTCTCTTAAGCTGCTTGATCACATCTCTGCAAAGCCAGCCCTAGCTCTAACAAAAATGTGTCCAGTTCAAAAATATCCTTTTATTTTGCTTAGGCCAATTTGAGTTCGATTTACTCCATTTCATTATTCTCTTTTTCTTTAAATCAAAATTACCATCTCAATCTCTCGCAATACTTGGTTTATTCATTATCAAGCCCAATTGGTCTATAAGCTATGTGACAGTAGGCACTCTCGTCTACATCACCATATTGCCGGCAACTAAAATAACCCCTTGGTCTGTAGGAGACACTTGACAAATATTTGCGAAATAAATGAACTAGTAAAATGCATCTCTAGAAAATATGCAGGAAGGCAGAATGAATTCTAGAAATTGTGTGTGAGTTTGGAAAGAAAGCAAAAGAAAATATTATCACAAACATGATAGATTAGCTGAGCCTCAAAATAATTTAAATTATACTGGGCAGAAGATGCGTTAGATCCAGTGGAAAGACATCTTATGCCAAAGAATAAAAAAACACAGAATCATCAAAAGCACAATCTATGTTTGAGATGAATGATAGTGTGGGTCACCTATGTAAGAAGTAAGTCTGAAATAGTAGGATAGTATTATCATTGCCTGTAATAGACACACCTCTCAGCAACTGGTCTGTTTTCATTCTACGGAAACTCTCCGTCCTGTAATTGGACAGTTTTCTTTTCCATACCAGCTATCATTATGTGGGCTACTCTCACGTGCATTTCTCTAGTAATGGATTCTATCCTTAGCCTGATACTTGGCCTGTTTCTTCCTCACCTTTCTTTTATCTCTTTATCTTAAGGGGCTAAATGAACTCCTTTTCCTCTAAAATTTTAGATTCATAAATTTCTCTATTATCAAGTAATGTACTTCAAGGGATCCAGGCCATCCTCCCTGCCCCACAGACACAAACTTACATGTTAAATAATACATTTATGTAAGGATGCACATTATTATATAAATATGTTATCTTTGGCCAGGTTTTATTAACAACAAAATAAAAACAATGAGACTTACTGTGTATTATCTGTAAGAGATGTGTTGTTATAGCATTCGAGAATAAAAGTTTTCAAATATGCATAAGCAACATGTGTTGTTGGCATTTTTTCACTTCTGAAGGGTCTAAAGGCCTTCCTTTGTGCAATTCCCCTTTAAGATAAGTCTGATTCCTGGATATCATGCTCCACTTCCTCAGAGGAGGCATGGTCTGGACCACAAAAATCATAGAATATCATAGTGAGTTGCAGTCCTAGTTAGTGTAACATTAGAATGGGTGTACAATTTTAGTGACTGTCTTCTCAAGATACCAAATGACAAAGTATAAAAGACTCATTCTGTGAGCTCTTTCCCTTGATCTCAGTTGCCCGTATAGGACAGCCAAGTCTGGAATTATTATCCTGGATGGACAATCCCAGTGTAGACAACTTTCACCAGCTGCAATCATGCATTCACCAGACCCAATACTTGAGTTGCTGTGGTACCAGAACACCACAGGCAAAACTGTACTACCTTTGCCCATGAATATATAGCTCTAACATTCTGCTTTAGTCTTTAAATCTGAAATAAATAAAGTGGACTTTGCCTACTGTTTCAATTCAGGGCTACCTAATATAGGAAGAAAAAAAAATCTGTTTGTTTGTTTGTTTGTTTGTTGCTAATAAGCCCATGTAAACAGAGTTCTGCGTTGAGTTTTGGAGCTAAAGTCCAGGCAAATTTGACTTTCAGCTTGTCCTTGAGGTTGACATATATTTAGGGGACCTCAAAAGGAGAGGAGTAATTGAGGACAATGGTTTAAATCTGATCACTCTTATAACACTTGGAAATATATATTACCTTCAGATCACCCTCATGTTCTACTATTTGAAACATTAGGCCTCAAAGGAGACTACAAAGATTAACCTACTTAGAATTGCAATCTTCCCTTTCTCAGCATCGTCATGCCTGATCCCTTCAACCTCTCTATGCTCTTCTTCTTTTCCATAATAGATACTACACTCTAACATGACATATAATAAGCATTTATGTATGCACACATACATATATGTGTTATATAATATTTATTGCTTATTATTGCTTCTTGTCTATTCATCTCTCTGCCCATTACATTTAAGATTCATGAAAGCAATTTTCATTTACACATATATTCTAGGAACCCAGAATAATGGCTGGCACATTATAGGTACCCAATAAATAGTTGTAGAAGAATTGTAGAACAATAGTTTTTGAACTAAATTTCTATAATTGCAGACTAAATAATGGTTACATTTAATAAATTTGAACTTATAAACCTCAATAATATGTTGCATCTCTCAATATAGTTTGTTTTTGTTTTGAGACAGAGTCTTAATTTGTCACCTAGGCTGGAGTACAGTGGTATGATCTCGGTTCACTGAAGCCCTCCTGGGCTCAAGCGATCCTCATGCCTTGAGCAGGGGGGACTGAAGGCAAGTTCCAAGTAGCTGGGACTATAGGTGTGCACCACCACACCCAGCTTATTATTTTTTTCTTTATATTTTTTTGTAGAGACAGGGTTTCACCATGTTGCCCAGAATGGTCTCAACTCCTGAGCTCAAGAGATCCTCCCACCTCGGCCTCCCAAAGTTCTAGGATTACAGGCGTCAGACACTGCACCTGGCCTGGATCTTTCAACATAGTTTCAATGTTACTTTTAAGGTTTCAATGTCTTATTCATGTTGTTTATTCACAATACATTTATGAATATATTTTTTTCTGTAATTGTTTTAACTTGTCTCACTTGTTTTAAGTGTTGACCACTTTTAAAAAATCTTTCTTTGGATGGATTCAGTATAAGAGAATTCAAATTCTTGTTTGAATTGATTTTTTTTTAAAAAAAAAAAAACGACATTTGTTTGCTGTTTGTTTGCGGCTATAGTTTTGCTGATCTCTACTGAGTATTGATTTTCACATTAAACTGCATCTTCTCTTTGTTGTTATTGAAAACGTCAGCAAACAAACTGACTTAGAGGAACATACATCCAAATGAACAATTAAGTAGCTCTACTAATTGGCTTTTTAAAGTGTCAGTTGCTTTTTTCATAAAACTTGGGAAAACTCCCTTGTCTACTCACAAGCAGGAAACACAAAGGATCTGTATTTTATAATTGCCTATGATACTCTTCTTTTATTAAACTCTTAACAACAACTTTTAAACCCTCAATTTCTGTGAGTAATGACCCTTGAGAAGCTTTCATGAGTAAGTGATATGGCCATGCTGGAAAATATATACAAAGAGGTAATTTGGTATAGAATTAGATATACATACACACTTCTATGTGTGATCCACGATCTCTGTTGGTAAATATCATTTACACTAAAGGCTGTGCCAAGTGCCCTGATTGTTCATAACTGTGATGAATGCTTTATAAATAAAACTGTAGATGCAGCCCATGTCCTCTACAGACTTTCATGTAAAACAGACACTATGCCACGTACAGGATATAGATAACAAAGAAACAAGAAAATAAAATAAATAAATAAATAAATAAATAAAATAAAAAAGTGTACCTAGAATGAAATCAGAATAAGTTCACGTCAGTGCATTAAGACTAGATCCAAGATAAAATTGTAGTTCATAGGAAGTTACCACATAAATTAAAAAATAGGTACACAAATATGTAGCTCATAGGAAATTACCACATAAATTCTAACAAAATTTATGAAGAAGAGTGAAGAAAACAATCTGTACCTGGCCATTCAGAAGGGATTTTCTCATGGTCATATTTCAGCAGTTATTTAAATGGTGGAAGCCAACAATATTGTAGAGAAATAAAGGATAGACTGGGTTATGATAGGCATATAGGGCTCAATTAGAAATACTTTCAGTAGAAGTAACGAAGTAACAACTTATTTTTAATATTTACTTATTTGAGGCAGAGCCTCGCTCTGTTGACAGGCGGGAGTGCAATGGAACTATATTGACTCACCACAATCTCTGCCTCCTGAGTAGCTGGGATTATCAGGATGCACCACCATGCTCGGCTAATTTTGTATTTTTAGTAGAGATGGGGTTTCTCCAGGTTGGTCAGGCTGGTCTCGAACTCCCGACCTCAAGTGATCCACTCACATGGGCCTCCCAAAGCGATGGGATTACAGGTGTGAGCCACCGTGCCCAGCGGGAAGTAACAATTTTTGTTTCTTGTTCTCTTCTCCCACAGTGCACTGCAGATGACTCTAATACGTTTCAAACTGTGTCATCATTGTGAGTTTGCATTTCTATTTCCTGCAAAAGAATACTAGCTCCTCAAACATAAAAGGTGTGTTTCTAATTCATTTGCTTTTTTGTTGGAGGCTATGTAACTTTTTGTCTGCATACACTAGTTGATCAGTAAATGGTTATGAAATATATATTTTGCATTAAAAAATAAAAAAACTATTGAATCAAATGGGAGAAGACATTATTAATACAAGTTATGAAAAACCAACAGAAAAGAGTATCATGGGGGTAAGTATCACACTCTAATGAAATGGAAGAACAAATGGTGCTATTACAATCTTGTAAATACGGCAGAGTACTTGCTTTGTTTATATGAGAGCATACTGCAATAACTACATATCCCAATCACATATGAATTTTTTCTCCTCTGCACTAATTTCATCATCACTGTCATTATGTCAACTTTCTTTTTCTTTTCTTTTTTTTCTTTTTTTTTTTTTTTTTTTTTGAGACAAACTCTTGCTGTGTTACCCATGCTTGAATACAGTGGCATGATCTCAGCCCACTGCAAACTCTACCTCCCAGGTTCAAGCATTTCTCCTGCCTCAACCTCCCGAGTAGCTGGGATTACAGGTGTCCACCAGCACACCTGGCTAATTTTTGTATTTTTAGTAGAGATGGGGTTTCACTATGTTGGCCAGGCTGATTTCGAACTCCTGCCCTCAGGTGATCCACACACCTTGACCTCCCAAGTGCTGGGATAACAGGCGTGAGCCACCGCGCCCGGCCTTCAACTGTCATTGTTAACTTTAGCTTTTCTCTAGCCAGACGCTGCCACCTTTCTCAGGTACTGTGTGGGCTGCCCAGCTGTCCGAAGCAGGAGTACTGATAGAACCACTACCGATGCCTCTTTGTGCTCTCTAACTATGCTTAAGAGTTCACAGAATATAAACCTCAGAGCAGACTAGACTCCTGCAATAGAAACCTTTCCTTAAAACCAAACTATGGTAGCCTGTTACATAAAAAGGAGGCAAAAATAACTTGCCAGATCAAGTTGTTTTGAGTAAAGGGTAGCATGACAGAGAAAAGGAAGAATTCTTTGGGTTTCACACTAACTCTAGCCAGTCTCATCACAAAGATTTGACCTTCTAAATCGAATCAGAACTTAAAAATAAATATTACTTTGTTAATAAACCTTAAGCTTCCTAACAAGTGATGACAGATTCGATTTTACTATCATTTTATGTAAATATATACCCATATTTTATGATTTATCACCTGATTGCTAACAATAAAATAGAAACTACAATTGAGTAGGTAAAGACAATTTACTATCTTATATTAAATCTTTTAAATGTGTTACATAGTGTCGTCTTAATTCTCGCAGTCACTCTGGGAGATATGTATAAGCACGTCACATATATATGTATACACATAAATATATAAAACATTATACCCATTCTCGTAAGTTTTCAAAGTTTCTCCTACATGATTATTTATTGTAGCTATATTTTTACTTACATAGCTGATAAAGTACAATGATATTTCTCTCCTTGTGCACATATTCAGATATACGAGCTGTCCAGAAACAGATGCAGTCTCATTTGCCTGGTTTACAAATCCAGTGTGTAGAATTCACGTCAAGACCTTCTATTAAGTTCTTCCTGGATGGTGCATACAAGAGCGACGGTGACAGGCATGGTGCTTTATCTCTCGAATTCTTTTCCCTGAACTTTACAATTGCAGATATTCCTGAATTCACTTGTTAATCCTGATTTTTTTTTTTAAGCCAAGTCAGCTTCTTATTTCACCAGTTTATAATTTCATCGTTCTCCCCTCTCGTCCAATAATTTCCTGGCATAAGACAATTACTGTTACAGGCTATAGACTAACATTCGAATTGGTTTCTAATCACTTTAATCATTCCTGAGAAATCTGGGACACCAATCAAACTGTGAAATTCTATATTAAAAATTCAGTGCCTTGGATATTGCACAATGCTGTCAGTGTTAAGTTTTGCCTTACACAGTCAAACTTGTGATTGGTGCACAAATAAAATTTCATATAACTACATTAAAGTGAAATTATATATCATTTATTTTCTTAAAATTCTTTACAGTCGGCTGAGTGCCCTGGTTCACACCTGTAATCCCAACACTTTGGGAGGCCGAGGTGGGGGGATCACTGAGGTCAGGAGTTCAAGACCAGCCTGATCAACATGGAGAAACCCTGTCTCTACTAAAAACACAAAATTAACTGGGTGTGGTGGTGTGTGCCTGTCATCTCAGCTACTTGGGAGGCTGAGGCAGGAGAATCGCTTGAACCCAGGAGGCAGAGGTTGCAGCGAGCCGAGATCGCGTCATCGCTCTCCAGCCTGGGCAACTAGAGTGAAACTCCATCTCAAAAAAGAATAATTCTTTACAGTCAAATTCCAAGTAATATTTCAATAAGTTAAAATGCCATGGATGGGGAAATTGTGCAGCTGTTAGCAGGCAATATATTTATAAATACTGACAACCAAGAAGCTTCCAGAAAGTATACTATATTTCTATTTATATTAAAAAACAAAAACCAATTTACATGTATGCATGTATGTTACTCTCTCTATGTAAACAGACAGTAAATTTTCTGGGAAGATTTCAAACCAGAGAAACTAGGATATCGCTGAAAAGAAAATTGGAGACAAAGAGAAGTAAACATTCAATTTTTATTCGATTTTTTAAAAACAGTTTTAGCCTCACCAAAAAATGTTATTGTTTGGTTTAAGGTTGTTTTCTCAAACTTTAATCCTTAAATCTTCATTTTTCATTGTAGTCAGTCTCAAAACTTAATCGCAACACATTTAATATTTTAGTACACTTTTGGAAAGAAAGCTTATTCCAGAAAATATCAAAAGATCTTAGCTAAAAGTTCACACTACGTTTTTCCACATGACATGGAGTAAACAGCCTCTAATGATTTCTTGGTTAGATAAGCTATTAAGATTCATAGAGAGTCTATTACTGGACTTGATTACCTTGTGTATCAAAGTGACAGATCTACAGCTGCCATGACAGTATTTCAGCTCACAAGTACCCATGACCAATTAATCCCTTATGAATTGGACCAGAGTTAGCCAGTTGTGACAGCTTTGGAAGTGTGTTCAGCTCTCCTTGACTCCTTGATAAAGGACACCGCAATATTTAAACTCATATTAGTGAGTGTCTGTAACGGTGCCTTCACACAACTAGATCAGGGTTCTTTTAAAAGGAGGAAAGATTAAAACTTCACCATGTGGCCTAGGTCGTAGGATCAACAGAACGCTACCATTACCAAAACTTGACTCTGGAACAAATTTCTCTTTTATTTAAAAACTTGAAATTGTAAAGATTTTTCTAAGGAAAACATGAGCTATTGAGTAGTGTTTTAAAAGTTAATAACAGGGTGTTAGGTATATTCTAAACGTACAATTCCTCTAACTAACCCCCCTCCCGCTGTCGCCTCTCTATGATGAGCTCTGTTCTCAAATTGAGCAGGGGTTCCACAGTTATGCATTTCAACATTTCATACTTAATTATGCAAATAAATGATTATGCCCAGAAATAATTATATAACCTGTGATTCTTTCTAGTTTTACCAAATAGCCAAAGCACGATGAAAACAAGGTAATCCCTTCGTAGCCTTTAACAACCACTAAGTAAATGAAGAAGAAAATCATTACACAACACTGTTGTATAAATAATTCATGGATGTTATCGGTCAGCAATCCGATGGAAGAACTGCCACTTGATGAGGACTTTTGGGAATTTAAATTGTTGCTAATCAATGAAAATCATAAAAGTATCTACCCTCTTAGTACAGCCAGATTGGGGAAAATATATATCTTTAAATTTGTCTGCCTTAATAAACCAATGTATTGGAATTTAAATATCACTTAACAAAAAATATATGCATGTATTTTAAAACATGGAAAATACAGCATGTAACCCTCATTTAACTTTTGCAGTTTACAACTGGCAACTTATTTCTACAGTTTAAAGTGAATCATTAAAAATTTACCTCTGCAGCTAACTCAAATTTCAATAAAATCTTGACAACTCTCCTATATTCTGTGAAAAGAACACTAGATAAACATCCTCTAAAAATACATAACAAGCTAACAGTTATTCAGTCTGTTTCTTCACAGAAATTATCTCTAATGTTGCAATACCTGGGCCCTACTTATACTAAAAAGCTTATTCGTTGTTCATTTGAAATTCTAAATTAATTGAGGGCCCTGTTTTCTTTCTTTTGTGTGTGTGTGTGTGTGTGAGAGAGAGAGAAATATGGTAGTCCAAATCATCTCAGCTAACTGGCAAAGGTCTCAGATGCTCAAGGTAGATTTGGGTGAATGTGGGTTCAAAGTCTTGTTAAACTGTTGGATGTCAAATGTAGGTCAGAAGAAGTGGTGGTGGGGATTACAAAGATAAGTTGCAAGACAATCCAATCATTAATATAAAGCTACTATTTTCACACAGTAATGCCCTAATCATCAAGTTTTATCCATTAATATAATTAGTATAATGAAAGATAATTATTCTGTCACAGTGCTTTCATGGTCTTTGCTAATTCAAATATATAATTGCACGAATTTTGGTCAGATGGAAAATGAGGATTGAAGAATTCACAATAAATTACTCTAACAAAGCACACTTCTGAAAAGTATGTACGTGAGATCCTTAAATATTATATTAAAATGTTCCCAGTTGATATATCGTATTGATATTTAAAACAATGCTGACCTACTCGCTAAGGATACTACAATGTTTACTAAACTCCAGAAAAGAAATTTTATTTTGTTGGAAAACAAAACAGTCTTCCTCAAAACCAGTGGAAAACTCCTGTGTCCCATTTTCGTCTATCTGTATATTCTCAAGATTAATTGTAGATGTTTCTTTTTTCTTTTCTTTTCTTATTTTTTTTTGACAGGGAGTCTATCCCTGTCACCCAGACTAGAGTGCAGCAGTGTGATCTCGGCTTACTTCAACCTCCCCTTCCTACCTGCCCGATTCAAGCAATTCTCCTGCCTCAGGAGATTAGCTGGGATTACCGGTACGCGGCACCACACCTGGCTAATTTTTGTATTTTTAGTAGAGACAGAGTTTCACCATGTTGACCAGGATAGTACAAACTCCTGACCTCAAGTGATCCACCCACCTCGGCCTCCAAAAGTGCTGGGATTACAGGTGTGAAGGTGTGAGCCACCGTGTCCCGCCCCGAATTGCAGATGTTTCTAATCTAGATTCCCAAGGGCTAGAATTTCCACCAGTAGATTGTCCTGAGGAAACCACCTTTCCAGGTGCGTAGAGTCAGAACTGCACCAATTTCTCTACCATATGAGTCTCATGCCAACACAGTGTTCAGTGAATTGAACTACACAATGGAAATTTTTTCTCAGGTGACAGTAGGTGTTCTGAACGAATACCAAATTGAGGCAGATGCCACATTGACATGAAACTCGGAAAGCCCCTTTTTTTCCAAAATGGAAGACTTCTATCTATTTATAATAGAGATTGCATAGACATTTATAAATATTGAATATTCTTTTCTTTAGAGTATTGAAAAATAGCTGGGATTAAATCCTGTGAGTGAAATTTAACTATGGGATACTGAGTCATAAATAAATTTCCATGAACCTCACTTTCTTCATCTGTACATTAGACACATGATGACCAATTTCATCATATATGTATTTAAATATGTCACTCTCCCCATATATGACATAAACATTATAACTAATCCTATTTTAGTTAGAGTTCATTTTCAAGCCATGATAACTAATTATATTTTAGAGTTAATTGTCAAATGATGAAAAAATGGTACCATAGAGTGGAGGATACTGGAAGACAAGTATCTATGGATCTCTCACCTTTCTGCTTCTTCTGTGAACACAGACACTGACGTGTTTTTTTGTGTATTATGTATTCAAACAAGTTTATATAGCATAGCAAAGAGCCTTGGAAGGTAAGAAATAGTGTCTTCTTCCAAGGCAGGATTTTTTGCTGTCTAGTAAATCAAAGATGTTTCTCTCTAGGGAAAAGTGTCTTCTCCTAGGATTCCCTTATGCAGTATTGGGTTTCTGAAACCTGGATGTCTCTCCTATGGGTCTTGTGGGTCAAGGGTAACAGATGTGAGCACATAGGTTACATGAAGGTCATGCTGAATTATGTACAAGAGTAATAAAGTCCCTTATATCCAACCCAGGAGTCCTGGTCTTCTATCAGTCTGTATAAAGCAGGTTTAAAGTGCAAGAAGGAGAAAAATCACAGACTTCTCACAATTCTTGGTAAGGCACTTATCATGACACCTTGAATATAGTAAATATTTTCAGGCCTTATTCATGTATTCCAAAGAAGTTTAGATCCTTACAGTGATTGCATTTGTTGCATTAATGTAAAGAATTTAAAATAAATAGTTTTTTTCAGAGGTTAGGTTGTATCATTTCCTCTTTGGGTCACTACTAATATAAACATAAAAATCTCTACTCCCAACCCAACCTAAGGTCTAAATCATGTCTGTTGAATCCCCCAATTTTCTATTCATAGATAAGTATTATACAATATACTAGAGTGTCAGTCACACAAGTGAAAGGGTTTTGTCTGCTTTCCCAGTGCGGTGCGGAAAGCAGACACATTGTGAATATCTGTTCATAGAAAAGTGAGTGGCCAGCTAGTGTAGTAATCTATCACAAGCCAATAGCTCTGTTTGAAACTAGTGTTCAGAAACAAAATGAACCTTTCTGCATAATTTCACTTTTCCATATTAATTATCCTAATACTTTGATTCATATCATAATTAAAACCACATATTTTGAAAGAGGCAACTTGAAATCATTATCTGATTTAAAATGTATCTTCATATTTCTAAAGGAGAGCAAATTTTAAGGACTGAATTGACTTCAAAACGGTAAAATCTACAGAGCAGGCCATTATAATATGAGACAGAAAGGACATAGGATCACATCCTTATACTGCCACTTACTAGCAATATACTTTTGGCAAATTATTCAATCTCACTAAGCTTCAGTTTCCTCATATGTGAAATGGAAATAATACTTCCCACTTTATAGGTTTGCTGTGAGGTAAAGGAGTTAATTTATGCAAATTAATTAGCACAGTGCCCAACATATAGTAGGTATGAATGAATAGGGAGGTGTATTACACAAAATTACTGACAGCTTTCGTAATTGAAAATAACTAAAATCAGATTCTATAACTAACTCTCGGCCTCATCATAGTTTCAAAGCAAAATGACAACAAGAAAAAAATCTTCAGGAAATTTCTGTCCTATGATTTGTTGAACTCTGTCTTTTTTCTGTCTTCTAAAGTGTATATGCTTATTTGCTGGACAAACATGTGTTCAGTTTACATTGATCTTTTTATAAATAATGAAATACATGAAGAAGTATTGGGCAAATAAACATTAGTGGGCTTTGCAAAGGGATACCTCTGTCTTCAAACGATCAGTTAGTATAATGTGATAGAAAGATAGGGTTTGGAGTTAGATAATTTTAAATTTAAATTTCATCTTTGGCATTATTAGTTGTATGAACTTAGAAAATTTGCTGAATCACTCTGAACTTCAGCACCTTCATTTATAAAGCAGAATGAACATCTAAGTTGTAGTTTAGTACGCAAATTAAATATTATGTGTCCAGCATAATAAGAATTAAAAATAAAAACAACAATCATTAGTTTTAAAAATTCATTTGTTGGTGGTGTTTCCTAAGTTCTTTAAAATGTGATATATGTGTCTGGTTGCCCTCTATAGTCAGATACCGGTTAAAATAGTCTCAGAGATTGCTTGACCTGTCAAGTTCTTAGGAAATCCCTGGGATTTCCCTTTCAAGGAGTGTCTTATATTATTAAAAGCTTGCGAGATACTGTTCACTGCCGCCAGACTTTACACCAAAAAGCAGTTCAGTGTTTTTTCATTTTAAAACAATGGACAGAGCCCATTCTCCAGGATTACTGAAATGAGCCACAGAGTCCAAAATCTCTCACATCTGCTCACTTACAAGCACAATTTAATCCATTCTCTCTTCTTCAAACTTCATCTCTGTGCCCTGCAACTATTCTTAGCATGTTTCCTTCATCCAGGTAGCCATGCACTGGATGTTTCTTGAGTGTCTATAAAGGAGACACTTTATTATCGACCAAAGACTTTTGAAAAATAATCTCAAACTCCAGTTAAACTTGAAAAAGTTTATGTAACGATTATGTAAGTCTACAAAACATTAGTGAGCCCCCTGGAGATATGATAATACCATAGAATAGGTACGAAGAAAACCCAGTGATGGCTTAATACCTGTCCTACAATAAGAAAGAGTTTAACCATGAAAGAGTTACTTGTTAATATCATATAGCCTTAGATCTACATAGCCTCTGCAAAGAAGTCTTCAACTATACTGAAGCTATTTTATATAAGTGAATAAGGACACAGATAGGAACTACGGGTTTCTCTATGGGAGCAAAAAGACATACATACTGGATGGAAGAAACGAGAAGGAATTGTGTGACGTTGGATTTGAGTTACGGTAATCGGCAGGATGCATGATCATTTCTGTACAGCTCAAGAGTTCTTTGAAGTTATTTTTACCCTTAGAATATATCCATCCCAGTGTTGTGCATTAAAGGGTCTTGAAGAAATGAACCGCCTGTATTAATGAGTACACCTGGTATTCAGATGAGAGTTTCTAAATGCTATTCGCTATCAAGTTCCTTGGAGAAATGGCTGATGCCATATCTGGCAGGAAAAGTATAAGAACAGCATTTTGTTTTGGCAGAAAAAAAGGGAAATGCTTCAAGACGAATGGGAACATATCAAAAAGGACAAAGGAGCCACTTCAAAGAGTTTGTTCTAGACAAAGAGATTGAGATTTTTGTAAAAAAGCACTTATTCACAGAAAAATATCAGATAATGAGTGTAGATATAATGTTAGAACTTTTAAAATCACCCTTTGGAAAGCCCCAATTAACTCAGACAAAAACCCTAATAGATTGATGCAAGAAAGGACTGATACACAATCTTAAAGCATTATTCTAGAAATTACTTCTGAATTGCAAAAGGCAATGCATATCCTTAGAATGAAATAAACTAATGGTCAATGTGTTAATTACGTGATCACACATGGCTTCTTCAATAATGGAATAAACTGGCATAATGTCTCTTGAAGTGCTGCAAAGGTAAGTGTAAACCACCACCTACACAGTATTCTTGCCAAAATTATTCTAGCATAAATCTACACCTGCAGAAACCATAACCTATATACAAATGTGAGATATTTTACAAGGTAACTGTTTTTGTCTCATCAAAATTATCGGTGTTATGAGAGACAATTGTGGTCAGGGTTGGGGGGTCATTTCTCTAGATTAAAGGAGATTAAAGACAAATAGATGAAATTCTTGTACCTTGGTTAGATCCTGGGCCAAATCAAGAAAAATTAAAAACAATTAGAAAAATTTAAATATGGTCTAAAAATCAAATAAGATTGAGGCAATGCTACATATTGTTGAATAATGAACATGCTTCTGATATGTAGAAGAGCTATTTTTCTTAAGAAATATATACTAAAAGACTTAGAAATAAAGAGTTATAATGTTTACATCTTACCTTTAAATGGTTCGACAACAGCAAATGAGTCCAAATGTTGACAACTGGTAAAGGGTGACTAATGTACTATTCTTTTAACTTTCGTAGAACTTTAAATTATTTTCAAAACAAGATGGAAATGAAAGTCATATGTAAAATGGCTAGAAATAGGCATATGTGCCAAGTACCTAAGAGTTCACTTCTGATACTATGGCGCAAGGCTCACACTTTCCATCATGCTCCTGTGACAGCCACACCCACAACCCAGGTAAATCTATGCCCTCAACTTATTTTAGAGACCTACATGTGATTCCCTGAATCCCTCTCTAGTTATTCAGTGCAGCAATAACCATTCTAGACTCATAAAAGAAGCTGAAATATATTTAATAATCTTTTCAATGATAGAACTACAAAATAAACAGAATAACATTTTCCATCAAAGTGGTCACGGTTTAAATTATTGTCAACAGGTCAGCTTAAGTTATATAAAGCATTAATATATAAAGAACATTTTATTTTCTTATATGCTATAGAGATAAGGCCTAGATAGACTCATAACTGGAGGCTTGAAATATAATTTAATTGTATTGCTATGAAGCTAAATAAATTTTCCTCTTTATCCTTTCATATACAAATGCACTGTTCCCTGGCAGAAGATCCCACAGACTGGATAGGCAGATAAGCACACAGGATGAATATATTAGCTCTCCATATATCCTACAGGGAAGGCTGGTGTGCAACAATAAAGATACACATAAAACTATTAACCAAGAGGCGTAAAATTACAATTATTTAAATAGCCTCAGTAAACAAGTGCATTTTATGGCATGACAAAAGCTAACAGAAATGACAAGTATGAGGAGAGGACCATGGTAAAGATCAGTCATCAAATGCCTGTGCTCAGACACAGTAAAAATCCCAACCATGACACCACTTGCAAAACAGTAAAATCATAGTAAAAACAAACAGACAAACAAACAAAAACAAAAAACAATAAAACACAAACATTTAAATGAAGCATTCAGTCTTGGAGGAGAGAGGATGCCAGGTACATCACCACTGTCCCTACCACATTTACCAATTATTTATGGAACAACTCTTGCATATGATGGGTTTTTTTTTTTGTTGTTGTTGTTGTTGTTGTTTTTGTTTTTTTTGACAGAGGCTCACTCTGTTGCCCAGGTTGGAAAACAGTGGCATGATCTCAGCTCACTGCAACCTCCACCTTCCGGGTTCAAGCAATTCTTTTGCCTCAGTCTCCTAAGCAGCTGGGATTACAGGCATGCACCACTACACCTGCCTTTTTTATATTTTTAGTAGAGATAGGGTATCACCATGTTGGCCAGACTGGTCTTAAAATCTTGATCTGAGGTGATCCGTCTGCCTCGACTTCCCAAAGTGCTGCAATTACAGGTGTTGAGGCATGGCCCCCAGCCTGACAGGCATAATTTTAAGGAAATGCTATCAAATATGGAAAAATTAAACTATATAAATTATAAGGTTGACTTGGGGTATAGTTTAATCACATTACATATAATTCTGGAGAAATGTAATTCAAAAGAATTTGTTTATTTATTGGATCTTGTTCTACATGATGGATATCTTAAAGATAGGATTATATCTTCAAGATATTACATTTCTAACAAAATTGCTGACTTATACAAACTCAATAGATGTTTGTTTAATCAAAAAGACAATAATACTTAATCCATTTTTAGCTTTATTTTTTACTTTAAAAAAATTATCTTATTTTATTTTTCTTCTTTAGACAGGGTTTCATTCTGTCACACAGGCTGGAGTGCAGTGCTGCCATCTCGGCTCACTTCAATCTCCACCTCCCAGGCTCAAGCGATTCTTCCACCACAGCCTCCCAAGTAGCTGGGACCACAGGCACCTGCCACCATGCCCAGCTATTTTTTTATTTTTTTATTTTTTTATTTTTGGGAGAGATGGGGTTTTGCCACGTTGCCCAGACTGGTCTCCAACTACTGAGCTCAAACAGCCTGCCTGCTTCAGTCTCCCAAAGTGCTGGGATTTCAGGCATGAGCCATTGTGCCCGGCCTGATTTACTTTTAATAGTAGAATTTTTATTAAACTCAAACTGGCTTAATATCAAAGCAAGTTGTACAGAGGAGCCTAATAGAAACTAAATGTTTTGAAAAACATATAAACTCTTCAGAAACTAAATTTGCAATCCTCCCATGCTTAACAGACGACTACACAATTAGATACATTTTATCATCTGGTGTTTTATTTTTAAATATTTTCTTAATCATCCTTCATAATACTTTGGAACTTGTCAATATTCTGAATCTGGGCTAGGATTGCTTTGCCCAATGTGATGATGAGATGTGGCAGAAACGACATAGCACAAGGTCTATTTCCTAGGCTTCCAAGGCCTTGCAGTAGCCTACTTTTCCCCCCTCACAACTCCCCTGCAGCCACATAAGGAAGCCCAGAGGAGGCGACTGAATCATAGAATGTGAGTGTGTTTTTCTTTATACATACTTGGCTTAGTTGTGGACTAAAGTAAGTTTAGATCATAAGGAGGCTGTTGTTTATCAATCTGGAAAGTGTTTTTAGGAGACCTAGGAAAACAGAAATCTATTATTACTGGAGCGTGAACATCATATTTTCTCAATTTTAAAATCAATTTTACTCTAGCATTTTGGGGAAAGAAAGTTAATAATTTAACCAGTAAGACCAAGGAATGTGATGAGGAATGCAGATTGTAATAAGCTACCGAGTTGCAGTGAGATGAAGATAAATCTTCCTCTCTGCTTTTTGTTGTTGTTGTTGTTGTTGTTGTTTTGTTGTTTTGTTGTTTTTTGAGACGGAGTCTCGCTCTGTCGCCCAGGCTGGAGTGCAGTGGCGCGATCTCGGCCCCCTGCAACCTCCGTCTCCCGGGTTTACGCCATTCTCCTGCCTCAGCCTCCTGAGTACCTGGGACTACAGGCGCCCGCCACCATGCCTGGCTAGTTTTTCTGTATTTGTAGTAGAGACGGGGTTTCACCATGTTGGCCAGATGGTCTCAATCTCCTGACCTCGTGATCCCTTCGCCTCAGCCTCCCAAAGGGCTGGGATTGCAGGCGTGAGCCACCGGGCCCAGCCTATCTTTCTCTCTGCTTTCTAGCGGAAATTTTGGTACACCATTCTCTTTATTTCAAATGAAATGTTATTCAGAATCTTAATACAGCAGCTATGCATAATGGGACTTCTAGAGTCACAAGAGAGGAAAGACAGTGACAACAGGTGGTCCTGACATGCCTCACTACCATAGGCTATTTCTGAGACACCTCCGTACTCCTTTCAAATTCTGTGCAATGCACTGTGAAAACCACTAAAGACTTCTTAAGGGGAGAGACTCAATGTAATTCATATTTAGATTCTTCCTCACTACCGAAATAGGGCCAGGTATTACATAGACCCTTGGTTTGCTATCTGTTAAGTGAATAAATGAACAACAGGAATAGATAACAACAGAATCTTGAGTAAGAAATCCAAATAGTGGAATCCCAGTCTTCGGTGAATATGCAGAGTAGACTTCTTACTCATCTTGTTGTTTTTAAATTTTGTGTTTCCAGAAAATAGGATTTTAGTCCAATTCATAGTGCACTCTACTAAGCCCTAAAACCCAAAATGCCAAAAAGAACATGCAGAGAAAGAGAAAATATGTTTAACTCTGCCTACTTATGTATTATAACCATTCATGGTACCTGTGTGACATTTCTGATTTCATAAAATCTTTTAACATGTAATCTCCTAATGTTCTCTAAATGAAAACGTTGAATTAAGAAGAGGCTGTGTTCTTCCAACGATCGAGCTATTCAACAGAATTTATTTAGAGACTTCATAAAGTGCTGTACTTCTTTTTGTACGACTGAGTTTCCATGTTGCGTCCTATAGTGATAATGAACTGAAATAGTTTTTCCTTTCCATTGCTTTACCTTAACACTGAAGAATGACTTAAGCATTGTGGGGAATAACAATAGAATACAGATTTTACATATTTACTTAAAATATTTCTCCAAACACGAAATGTTATTTTCATTATTTAAGGGCAAATTCGGATGAAAGGAGTAATGATAACTGAAAGTTAAAATTATGTCTTTTTTGTCCAGGGCCTCATGGGCCTGCATCCCTTCTCCACAAGCTGCAGGTAGTCACCATTTCCCACTCAACACACATCCTCCTCACTTCAAGAGATGCCGGAGTGTGATTCACTGATTTTGTAACATGCTCTCACAGAACCATTACGGAGGGAGGAAGGGAAGAGGACTGCACTCGTCATTCAGAGAACTCTCATATGAAATGAGTCTCTGCTTGTCCCATTTTAACCACTGTTCATGATACCCAGTGAGTCAGTCATTGACAGAGGGTTCATTTAAGAGACAGAACAAAGCCAAAATATTCCTCACAAATCAGAGGAATATCCAGAAATGGAATTGGCAGCAAGATAGATCTTAAATCCTGATCATTATTATATTTATATGTCCATATGTAGATACTGACTGAAATATTTAAGATGGTTGAACACTCTCTGATACACACATACACACAAACACACACACACACACACCAGTCATCTGGTAGGTAGAAAAAAGGCAGTAAGAAAATAATGAAAATAAATCCACTGAATAAAACTAATTCCTAATAAGGAATGAAGCATAGCAGAAGAACCTTTAGGGAGCAAGGGAAAAACAGATGGAGAAAGACAAATGATGATGGTAATGATAATGACAACGATGTGAATAAAAAATAATGAGAAAAATAAGGAATGTTCCTATGTATGATATATTTTATCCAAGGAATTCACAAGGGGCTTATCATGTGAAAAAGCCTTTCTGCAAATAAACAATTTATTATCCAGGAAAAATTTGTTCATAATGGTAAGAAGCACAACTTATAGAACAGAATAATGAAGAGACAACTTTTTTAGAAAAAGTTCAAAAACCAACATGAGATGTTAAATTTGAAAGCAAAATCTAATTTTATTTATCAGTGCTCATAAAAGGAAGGATTGGTCTTTCTATTATTATTATTACTTTAAGTTCTAGGGTACATGTGCACAGCGTGCAGGTTTGTTACATATGTATACATGTGCCATGTTGGTGTGCTGCACCCATTAACTCGTCATTTACATTAGGTATATGTCCTAATGCTATCCCTCCCCCCTCTCTCCTCCCCCCTCCCCACAATAGGCCCCGGTGTGTGATGTTCCCTTCATTCTCAGCAAACTATTGCAAGAACAGAAAACCAAACACCGCATGTTCTCACTTATAGGTGGGAACTGAACAATGAGATCACTTGGACACAGGAAGGGGATTAGTCTTTTAAAACACTTCAGTGGCAGCCAGGTGCGATGGCTCACGTCTGTAATCCCAGCACTTTGGGAGGCTGAGGTGGGTGGATCATCTGAGGTCAGGAGTTCAAGGCCAACCTGGCCAGCATAGTGAAACCCCGTCTCTACCAAAAATACAAAAATTAGCTGGGTGCGGTGGCATGAACCTGTAATCCCAACTACTCAGGAGGCTGAGGCAGGAGAATCATCACTTAAACCTGGGAGGGAGAGGTTGCAGTGATCCAAGATCGTGCCATTGCACTCCAGCCTGGGCGACAAGAGCAAAACTCCATAAAAAACAAAACAAAAACAAAAACAAAATACAGAACAAAACCAAAAAAACAGAAAGAAAACATTTCAATGGCCCCACTTCTTGCTGGAAAAAAAATTAAATTTATTTCTACAAGGTGCAACTCGATTGGACTCTATCAGCGATATGGTGCAGGCATAAAGATGCAACTCAGCTAGCCTCTATCAGCGGGTACAGTACAGGCATATACCATCACTTATGGTTCCTAAATACACCATGCTCCCTTGTGTCTTCATAACTTTGCTTTGTGCCCCAATTTGTTTTTTCATTTCTTGTGCCCCAATTTGTTTTTTCATTTGCTGAAACAAAATGAGGATAATAGTATGATAATATTTTTATAATACAATAATAATTATATCTATTATATATAATAGATAATAGTATATACAATATATACACAGTAGATATTCACAGAATTGTTTTTGAGATATGCATTACATGAGATTGTTTAAATACATCATGATACTAACCTAGATTTGACAAGTTCTAACAGACTAGTAGTGGCAAGAGAGACCCTTCTAAAAAAATTATGAGGCAAATTTTTATCTTCAATTTGCTACTATAGAACCTGCTACATTATTGTTCCTCAAGTATTATTATTTTGTGTGTTGAATAAGTGCTTTTTAAATGTAATTATTTTCTATTCTTTCCCCAGGGGTCAGTATATTATTTGGGGAGTGGGGGTGAGGAGAGGGAGGTAAACTCATGTATGATTGCCATAATGAATCTTAAATATTATGAAGTATATTAAATATTATAAAGTATATATATGGTTTTATGTTCTCACATAAAATATCTTAAATATTATAAAGTATATGTATATGGTGTTTTTATGTTCTCACAATTTGTTTGGGTAAGCACAGATTTCCATTGCGAGCACAGATGTCCATTATCTATTTAGTCATTTAGGAAACTTTTATTGAACCTCTATTGTATGCCAGAAAGTGCTGTTGAAATGAAGAATAAGACATGGTATCTGCCACCAAACCACAGGTTCATAACCCTGTGAATGAGACAAACTCATAAACTAATGGTATTAATGAAATGCAAAAAGTGCTCTCTTAAAGGCAGAAAGAAATAAGTACATGCCTGATGTATCCAGGGAATCAAGGCAAGCCATCAAGACATAAGTTTTTTGAAAAAAATAAATATGCTGTCAATTGAATGAAGCCTTGAAGAATAAATAGAATTTGCCTGACAGATGAAGTTTCCAGGAAGAAAAATAGCTTTTACGTAAACATAAGTACACTTCAACAGCTTGGCTTTTTCAGGCAAAACAAATGAACAAAAAACAGAGAGAAAAGGTCAAGATAACTCTGAAAGTTAGAGTTGCTGATCATAGAATATATGGTATAGTGTAAGGATTTGGGTAAATAAGGATCATACTGGAGTTTTTAGATGGGGACAGAACCAAGCACCCAAGGCAAAGGGTCAGTGCAATGGAAATATGGAACTGTTCACTGATAGTTATCACCAAAATTAAGTGTGTGTTTATATACCTCTGTGTGGGGTTGGAGGGGAGAGAGGAAGAAAGAAAGAGATGTTGGATTTTTTTTAAAAAATCTCAGATCTAAGAGTAATGAATTAAAATCACATAGGATATTTGAAAAGTAAGCTTGGCACATTTATTTTTAGGGAGTGTATTGAGATTTCACATGGCTAAAAACATTTCCCTTACCTGTACTTTCAATTAAATAAAGAAAGTATTTGATTTTTTGTTTTACTTAAATTACCATATCAATTTTTCAGTTTTCTGTAACACAGTGACTATGTCAATTTAATCTAGGTTATTTTTTAACTTATGTAGAACATCAACAATTGATTTGTTATTGGTATATATATTTAAAATAATGCATTGTACAATATAATTAAGTAATAATATATCATTTAAACTTTCAGTCATCAAGAAGTCTCAATTTGTTTGCAACCAAATGCATTTAGGAAGTAGTGGAATGTTCTTTTTACCAAGATAAGATCAAGAAAATTATGTTTCACATTCCATTTACTTTGGGAGTAAGATTGTCAATATTTCAACCCAAAGATATATTAATGATAAATGATTTGCACTGAATACTAAATAGTGAAAAGATATTTGTTCTATGATAATTCCCATGCAACTTGAATTAATATATTTCATTTTCAATAAAAAATGTTGTTATAACTGGGAATATTTTAACATCTTACATATGATATCTATTTGATTTCATATATAGTCAGTCCCCAATTTACGATGGTGCAAACTGATGATTTTTCAGCATTACAATGGTGTGAAAGTGATATATGTTCAGTAGAAACTGTACTTTGAGCATCCATAGAACCATAGCATTCGATATATTACCCGAAACATTCAACACTTTAGATAAAATAAGCTTTGTGTTAGATGATTTTGCCCAACTGTAGGCTAATGTAATTCTTCTGAACACATTTAAGGTAGGCTAGGCCAAGCTATAATGTTTGGTAGGTTCGATGCATTAAATGAATTTAAACTTAGTATACTATTTTCAATTCATAATGGGTTTATACCGACATAACCCCATCGTAAGATGAAGAACAACTATAATAAACTATAAGCATTACTTTAAAAGTTTTTATGAAATATAAATATTTTCATCCATGTTCTCTAACAAAAATAACTCATATTACTGTTAGTATTTCAAAGAACATAATGGATTTTTCAACGTGCCTTTAATTTTTGTCGGGCACTAAATTCTTGCACATTTCCCTTTTTAAGTTCTCAAATGTAATATTGATTCATATCTGACCACTACAGCCCAGTTATGAGGGCAAAACAAACAAAAGAAAACAACACAGTGCCTTTGATCCTGGTCGTAGGTTTTTCAACAAGATTAATGATACCATTACATATCCAGATGGAGAAAGCTGAGCCATATGGTCAACATTTCAAACTCTTCTGGCTGCCTACTTTCTCCCGTTCTGGGGACAGAGGTCATAATCTTAGAAAGTTTTATGACCTTCTGCTGTAACACAATAATTCTTTAGAAGAAAAACAGTGATAAAAATCAAATTAGTTCTCCTCTTCCTCTCTATCGCCAACACTGCAGTGCATTCTTTTGCCTCAGAGCAAAGGGAGGTTAACATGCATCATACAGAGCTGTCTGGCTGATATGGTGAGGTGCCTCCTTCTATCTATAAGGCAAAGTCAGCAGAGCCTCTTAACCAAGGATGAAGGAAAACACTCCGTACCCAATTGCCTCAATTCCTCTAAAAAACTAGAACCAAGGCAAGAAGGGAAGTGGTAGACCTATGACTGGAGAACAGTGAGATTTAATATAATTTTTTTTAATTTTATTTTTTCACAGGCAATTCTTTTTGATCTGGTCATAGAATAGCCAGAAGTTTTTAACTAAGAAAATAACTAATCAATAAAGAAAGCAGAGTGACAATTTGGTTGGACCACTGGGCTCAGATATGCAGTCAAGCATTATTCTGAGTGTTTTTTCAAGGGTGTTTTTGGTTGAGATTAACATTTAAATCGGTGGATTTTGAGTAGAGTGCCCTTCATAATGTGGGTTAGCTTAATACAATTAGTCAAAGGCTTGAATAGAGCAAATGACTGAATTTCCCCGAGCAAGAGAGAACTGTGCAGTCTAAAGGTCTTCAGACGTGAACTGCAATATTGCCTCTTCTCTAAGACTCCAGCCTGTCAACCCACCCTACAGATTTTGGACTTGTCAGCCTCTATAACTGCATCAGCCAATTTCTTAAGTGTCTTTTATACATACTCATCCTATTGATTCTGTTTCTCTGGAAAACTCTAACATAGTCCACAACAGGCTACCACATCATATAGAAGTTAGCTCATGCTTCCTTCAGTTAAGGTTTACGATTGTTCACACCTGTGTCCCTTACTAGACAGTAAATCCAGTGAGATAGAAACCACATGTTGCAGCCCTTATGGCTTCTTCCACACGGTGTGGAACTCAGTCTTTATCAATCCTCACGGTATTAGAACAAAGCTTTTAAAAGATATCTGCATTGAAATGAATAATATGTGATTATTTCCCCTTCTCTTAGAAGTCCTCAATTGCCTCATGTGTTTTGGATCACTCTAGCTTTGACTTTGCTCAAAGTATTTAAGAAATCGCTAGCTTGAAATGTGGTTAATTGAACCAATGATCTTCATCAGCACAAAGGCAATATATTCAAACCAACACGAACAAGTATTAGTATCCTTTCAAAAGGTTCCCTGATCTCTTATTATCCTTGCTGTTTGGCTTCCTAATTACTTCTTTAACCAATTTATTACCTATTAAGTACTCATTTAATTATCTTACATGTAGGTACTGGTTATACTAAGGGCTTTTGAAGGTTTTATTCTGACAATCTAAGAAAATTATCATTGTAGTGACTTTGACTGAAACACCACATGAAGGAAAAAACACGCTTGTATGGAAAATATTCAAGTACATAAACAAATTATTCACAATTATAGTATACTAAATTGTGAAGACAATTGCACCAATAAAACTAAACAAATGTACAAAAGGGGTGATGGATCTTGGCTAGTTACAACTTCAGCTAGGTCTTATGCCTCTCCAACATTACATTACTGTGTATGTGAATCACCTGGAGATTTTGTAATAATGCAAATTCTGATTGTTTCCAGACCACCCTTTGAGTAGCAAGAGTCTAGACTGTAGAGCCCAGAACAAAAACCATTCAGTAATCAGCTTCTCCTTCTAAATAGTAATAATGAGCAATTGCAGAGTTCTAGATTCACACAATTTTATTCGTAGGAAAAATTTCCTACTACTTGTCACAAAGAATCATTCACTTACCTAATTATTTTCCTATGTCCCCGCTCTGTGTATGACAGTATGCTGAGTAGCAGATTTGACTCTGTGTGTGTGTGTGTGTGTGTGTGTGTGTGTGTGTGTGTATAAAGAGGAGGGAATAGAGATCATATGGAAAGGTATACAAAAAATACTGTTTCCACCTTCGTTTTATTTATAACGAATAAAAATGTTATGAAACAATCTAACCATATAACACAGTACATATGAGGTACATGAGTATGTAAAGTTTGGTTACATAGAGAAGTGTGGGTTGGGTTTAATTATATGCAAAACTTCAAGTGAAAAAGATGTTAAGTCATTTTCAAAAGAAAAAGAAGATGGTCAATTTTCAAAAAGGTAAAATTTTTGAAATCAGAAATGGTTATTGAGTTTTATTGGAATTGACATGTAAAAATGGAAGAGCACAGGTGAGTGCAAACAGATCATCTTTACTGTGACACAGAAGAGAAGTAAATACAATCTTAATATGCAAAAGAGATGCGTGTGACTGGCAGGTGGAAGAAAAAGGAAAGTGGACTTTCTTGCATCTGGGCTTTCCCAAGGTAAAGAAGCCCATTGCGGAAACACAGAAACATCATCATATGTATAAACAATAACATTATGAAATGAGTACAGGAAAAAAAATGAAGACATTTAAAAGTTAAAAAAATGGTGGGACTGGAAGAGAAAAAAGTGAACTCTTAATTCTGATTGTATACAATTAAAAATGTGGTGATTTGAGGCCGATTTTATGCTTTTAAGTTTGCTTTTTGATATGGTTTGGCATGTCCCCACCCAAATCTCACTTTGAATTGTAATAATCCCCAGGGGTCAACGGTGGGGCCAGATGGAGAATAAGTGAATCAGGGGGGTGGTTTCCCCATACTGTTCTTGTGGTAATGAATAAGTCTCATGAGATCTAATGGTTTTATAAATGCAAGTTCTACTGCACACACTCTCCTGCCTGCCACCATGTAAGATGGGCCTTTGCTTCTCCTCTGCCTTCGCCATGACTATGAGACCTCCCCAGCCATGCGGAACTGTGAGTCCATTAAACCTATTTACTTTATAAATTACCTAGTCTCAGGTATGTCTTTATTAGCAGCGTGAAATCAGACTAATACGCTTTTTTTTTTTTTTTTTTTTTTTTTTTGAGATGGAGTATCGCTCTGTCGCCCAGGCTGGAGTGCAGTGGCGCGATCTCAGCTGACAGCAAGCTCCGCCTCCCGGGGTTCACATCATTCTCCTGCCTCAGCCTCTCGAGTAGCTGGGACTACAGGCGCCCACCACCACGCCTGGCTAATTTTTTGTATTTTTAGTAGAGACCTGGTTTCACCGTTTTAGCCAGGATGGTCTCGATCTTCTGACCTCGTGATCTGCCCACTTCAGCCTCCCAAAGTGCTGGGATTATAGGCGTGAGCCACCACACCCAGCCCAGACTAATACTCTTTTCAAATAAAAGATCTAAAAAGTAGAAATGGTTGTACTCTTCATTGTGTTAAAATACTGAAATAAATTAAACACCAGGTTATAGACTAACCATAGAAATGTTAGAACAATCCTTTGATGTACACCATAGAGAAAAGACAATGGAATAAAATACAATTCCCACTTTATTGAATGGCACCTGAATGTTCAGACAGTGTCAGAAAGCCAGATGTAGTCCAACATGTATTCTATATTGAGAAGGGAGGTATGAATCCCAAGTGTCGTGACTCTCTGCAGTGAATACAGACTGTTATCAGATTATGTCACTCTGGCTTAAATTTAGCAAATGCTCAAGAAGTAGCATTTGAAACATGGACGCTTATCTAAAGTTAATCCACCCTAAGAGAATCTAGGGCATTTCACTAAAACTTTCATCACGACAACTTGAATTAGAACACTAAAATAAGAAATACGACCTATATTATTTCTGAAGCCATAAAATATAACCATGTTATAATTACAGATATCATAAACTAATAATATTAATGACATTTTATTTTTAAAAGAGACAGTGGGATAAAAAAGAATATGTCGGTATTTTCTATACACTTCAGGTGGAAAAAGAGATTTTACATCACTTTTAAAGTGACTAATGCCAACAATTTAACAAACTACCACAGTTTAAGAATATTAAAATTCCTTTCATTAATATCTTTAGTAGAAATAGTTTGCCTCTTCTAGTTCAAGATCCAATCACAGACTGTATATTGCTTTTAGCTTTCATGTATCTTTAATCTTACATGCTCTCAAATGTGTCATTACTGATTTGATAATTGCAATGTGATACATGAGACATATGCATATCCATGTTCACAGGAAATGTACACTGAAGTATTTAGAGGGCATGTTTGCAGCTTGACTCCAAATGGTTTAGAAAAAACATGTTAACGCATATATGTGGGTATGTATGTGTATGTGTGAGAGAGAGACAGAGAGACAGAAAGAGAGAGATGGACTAAGAGAGAAAATATAGCCAGTGTGGCAAAATGTTCATTGAATCTGAGTGAAGGATATACAGAAGTTATTTGTACGTATCTTACAACTTTTCTTATGTTTGAAATTATATCCAAAAAAAAAAAAGGAACAAGAACATTATTTAAAGAAAAAAAAATGGAGACAGGGTCTTTGTTACTCGAGCTGGAGTGCAGCAGCATGATCTCAGCTCACTGTAACCTTCATCTCCCAGACTTAAGTGATCCTCCCACCTTAGCCTCCCTAGTGGCTGAGACTATAGGCATGCACCACCACGCCTGGCTAATATTTTTTTTTTTTTTTTTTGTAAAGATGAGGTCTAATTAGATCATCCTGGCTGGTCTCAAACTACTGGCTTCAAGTGATTCTCCCACGGTCTCCTAAAGGCCTGAAATTACAGTCATGACCCAGCTAAAATTCTTTATAAATCATGTTACATAACATGGGCTTTTTGGGCCTTCAGGAGTACAGAATAAAACTTAAGAAACTGCCACCCCAAATCTACATTTTGGAAAAGGATTTCTCAAAAGAAGATGCTGGTCACTTGAGGACCTAAATGGATTTCATTGAGTCCATTGTATTCTTAAAATTACATGCATGAATTTGTAAATTAACTTCTTTCCTGGTAAAACAGTCCATAGTTTTCATCAGATGCTCGGACTCTACTGTACCCAGAAGCTTAGGAATTATGGCATTAATTTCTGTTCATCTAAAGACACCTTAAAAAAAAAAACAAAAAAAAAAACCAGAAAAGACAGCGTACAGTCTGGAAGGAATTTTAAAATGTATGTGGATGACAAGAAACATATGTTATGGATATATAAAACACACCTGTCAATCAATAAGGAAATGACAATCTAATAGAAAACTGGGCAAAGGACATTAATCAATATTTCAATGATGAGGAAACCCATATGGGCAATAAACATTGAAAGAGATGTTTTATTTCATGAGTAATCAGAGAAATGCAGATCAAGACCACAGTGAGATAC
The DNA here is from genome assembly GCF_047675955.1 of Chlorocebus sabaeus. Classification (NCBI taxonomy): domain Eukaryota; kingdom Metazoa; phylum Chordata; class Mammalia; order Primates; family Cercopithecidae; genus Chlorocebus; species Chlorocebus sabaeus. The sequence goes on from NC_132911.1 coordinate 14,267,212, forward strand.
AATTTACGCACATTTGATTGGGATAAAGAAAGAAGACCAACAATCCCACGTGATGAAGAGGATATGAATTTACAGTACTTTACAGAATTCTGGGAGTGTAAAGTTATGTTGCCATTCATGAAAACACATTAGCAATATCTTATAAGATTAAACAGTCTCACACTCCAAGACCTAGCATCACACTTCTAGGTATATATGCAAGAGTGATTCTTACATGCATATACAAGGAAATATACATAATACTATTCGCACCAGTGCTGCTAACAACAACAAAAAACTACAACTCAAGGACATATTTTCAAGAAAACTGTAATATTCCGCTTCTAACATGGTCCCATGATCCTTGCCTCATGGTGTCCATGCCTCTTTTGAGTTCCTCACATATTAAATCATGGTCACCTATATAACCAATAGATTATGGCTGAAGCGATCATATATGATTTCCCAAACTAAGAAATTAAAAATATCACAACTTTTGCCTTGGTCTCTTGATTAACTTGCACTGGAGCAAATCAGTTGCCATGTTATGAGAACACTCAAGCATTTCCATTGAGAAGCCTGCATGCAGAGGAGTCAATTTTCCAGCACTAATTTATTGGACAGATGAGTATGCCCTTTGAAAGTGCATCCACCAAGGCCAGTCAAGCCTTCAAATGATTGCAATTCAGCTGCCATCTGACCCTAACCTCATGAGAGACCCTGAGCCTAATTTGCTTACTGAGTTGCTTCCAAATTCTTGATCCACAAAAATTGGAAGAAATGATTGTTTTAAGCCACTATGTTTTTATTTGTTAAGTGGAAATAGATATTCAATGAAAAATAAATTATGGTAAATAATACAGAATTCAAAATCAACTAAAGTGAAAATATTCTTCAATGTGCATATATATTATATAAAACTTTACAAAGCAATGGGCTGAGCCATACAAAATTAAAGATAGCATTTAGTTGGTGTGGGTGAAGCAAAAGGGATTGAATAGTACAGAGCATATAAATAAATGAAAGTTATTAGCAATGTTTTGATGCTTGGTTTGAGCCATGTTTATAGGTGATCATTTGATTATTAATAATTGCATTTAATTACATTGTTTAAAGATGATACTTACGTAATTTTGACCAACTTACGATCTAGAGATTAGAAATAATTAAATTATATAGATCTGTGTTCCACTGAGGGTTTCTCACGGACATATCAGGAGGAAATATTGTCACTTAGAGTCAGAGTACCTTTCCAACTTTCATAAGATGTACCCTGTTGGAGGTTGACTACTACAGAAGAGAAAATGAACATAGAAAAATACGGCTAGGCACAGGGGCTCACGCCTGAAGTCCCAGCACTTTGGGAGGTCGAGGCGGGCAGATAACGAGCTCAGGAGATCGAAACCATCCTGGCTAACATGATGAAACCCCATCTCTAATAAAAATACAAAAACTTAGCGGGGCGCGGTGGCGGGCGCCTGTAGTCCCAGCTGCTCGGGAGGCTGAGGCAGGAGAATGGCGTGAACCCGGGAGGCGGAGCTTGCAGTGAGCCGAGATCACACCACTGCACTCCAGCCTGGGCGACACAGCGAGACTCCGTCTCAAAAAAAAAAAAAAAAAAAAAGAAAAGAAAAGAAAAGAAAAGAGAAGAAAAGAAAAATGCAACCCCTTAGTTTCTCCGAAATGTAGACATATTGAACCTAACGAATTTGGTATAGCCCATCATGTGTCATCTATTGTTAATCCTTCTCTCGTATCTACTAGGTCATGTAACAAAAAGACACTTTCAGGAGAACGATGGTGAAGCAATGAGAAAAGTACTGAAGTTTACCCGGAGAAACAGGCAGAATAAAGTGAAAGGGATTCCCAGGATTAACCTCTAAGAAGGGAACTGATCACAAAACTCAATTAAATTCAGATTTAAGCTATTAAAAAAAAAAACAAAAAACTGAATATAGGACAACAGGACTGATTTTGTTTTTTAACATGGGTAATCTTAATTTCAATGCCCTTAATATTTTTATCCACTCTCTGTTTTCTTATTGAAATTAGAAGCAGTTCTTTTTTAAAATTACCTCCGGAGGAATGAATTTTTTCTTTTGGAATTGAAGAATTCTGTAGCACACTTGGAAAAAGAAACACTTAAAACAAGCAAATTTTCAAAGTTAAAGAAAATGAGTAAGCACAATTTCTGTTGCCAAAGAAAAAGAGAATAAGAGAAACTAGGTTGTCGTCTTGATACCAAGACCTAAAATATTTAGTTTAAACTAGCAGAATTTTGTCATCATTCTATAAATATTTAGTATGGAACTAAGTTAGTGTATATTCCTGAGGGTTTCAGTCAGCATTCTGACTCAGTATTACCATCATATTATGTACTAATTAGAAAGATGGCTTATTGGATTTACTGCCTCTTTTTTCTAAGAAGTTCTACCCCCAAAGAAACTCAAAACACAAACAGACAATACTCCTTTTTAAAAATATAATTTTTGTTTTTTACTTCTTTGAGACAAGGTCTCATTCTGTCACCCAGGCTAGAGTGCAATGGCGCCATCTTGGCTCACTGCCACCTCCCTGTCCAGGGTTCTAGTGATTCTTTCTCTGCCTCTGGAGGAGCTGGGGTTACAGGCATGTGACATCAAACCCACGTAATTTTTGTATTTTTAGTAGAGATGGGGTTTTGCCATGTTAACCAGGCTGGTCTCAAACTCCTGGGTTGAAGCAATCTGCCCATCTTGGCCTCCCAATTTACTCCCATTTACAGCCTGAGCCACCACTCCCAGACTAAAAATATAAGTTTTATTTTCATCCTTTCAACATTTATTACCAATGAATACTTATTATTAAAACTTGTTTGGGTTATTCTTATCCATTCATTTCTAATAACATAATATATATAGCCACTAGTTGCTATATATACATGTTCCTCCATTTGTGACGGGGTTACATCCAATAAACCTCATAAATTTAAAATATCAATTTAAAAATATGCTTAATGAAACTAACTTATGGAGCATCATATCACTGCCTGGCCTACCTTAAATGTGCCTAGAACACTTACATTAGCCTATAGTTGGGCAAAATCATTGAACAAAAGAACTGTTTAATAATAAAGTGTAAAATATCTCATGTTATTTATTGAATGCTGTACTGAAAGTGAAAAACAGAATAGTTGTATGGGTATTAAAAGTATGGCTTCTATTGAATATGTATTACTTTTGCACTATCAAAGTCAAAAACTTGTAAATTGAAGCATCCTGAGTTACGGACCCTCTGTACTTGAATAGTTGCGGAGAAATTTGGGTGAAAAACTTGTACAATGTCATTTTGATGCCAATGTATTTAGCAAATCATTTCACCCATCTGAGCCCAATTTCTTTGTCTATAAAATGAAAAAAAAAAATGGGTAAATGACTACTGACAATGCTGTCAGGAACAAAATTTTGAGATCTATAATCTATGCTAAAACTTATTAACAACTTCCTTAATATAAAGTAATATGCTGAGATTATTTGAGTAAAAACTCTGTCATTTTAAGGAAGAAAATCAGATTTCAATACAATGGACTTCGTGTGCAGTACACGAAAATTCCTGACACTCATCTCCCCATGAACCTACTGAATCATAATGTAAGCTTCTGGTTTGTTTTGTTTTGTTTTGTTTTTCTTTTTGTTCGTGTGTCTCTGTGTTTTAACGAATTAACCATCTGGAACCACCTAAACAAGACTCATTTCAATACTGACAATCTGCTATAGACATGAATAAACAATCCAGTTGTGACCCAGATTGAGGGTTTTAGATGAATTATTGAGATGGTTATAGAAAAAAAAAAAATATTAGCAGATGCAATAACCACAAACACAAACAAACAAGAAACCTTGTACTCCAAGGATACTACCCTTGAATCCTAGCTTATTCTCACTAGTGGCTATAAATTTACTATGATACATTTCACAGACATAGGCATATTGCAGATTTGAGAGTTATGCCATTGATCAAATCATGCATATGCTTCAACAACCAAATGGTATCTCATCTAATCTAGAAATAAGATGTGCTGAATCTTTTTTTTTTTTTTTTTTTTTTTAGTACATGCTATTTGGATACAGGTAATGCAGCCAATAGATTAATGGATATTATAAACCTAAATATTCTACAGAATAATCTATGTATTTACTTGGAGTTGTATTATTTTAAATTCAAATGTTTTACAAATTTATTCTTTACCCATGAGATTTGGGGGCTTTTAATCATAGAAAATTGCAAATAAAACAAATTAGGGAATTCCAAGAGATAGAAAGTAAAAGTATATGGCCAGGCATGGTGGCTCACGCCTGTAATACCAGCACTTTGGGAGGCCAAGGTGGGAGGATCACTTGAGGTCAGGAGTTCAAGACCAGCCTGGTCAACATGGCAAAAGCCAGTATCTACTGAAAATACAAAAATTACCTGGGCATGGTGGTATGCACCTGTAATCCCAGCTACTCTGGAGGCTAAGGAAGCAGAATCACTTGAACCCGGGGGAGATCGAAGTTGCAGTGAGCTGAGATAGCCCCACTGCACTCCAGTCTGGGAGACAGAACAGGGTTTTGTCTCAAAAAAAAAAAAAAAAAAAAAAAGGAAAGCAAAAGAAAAAAATGTAGTAGAAATATAGTACAGACGGAAGATAAATGCAAATACAAAAATCACTTCAGCTTCTCTGACAGTGAAAACAAAAATTTAAAATAACTGTAATATAATAATTTTTTTTCTTCAGATTCTGACAACCAATTCCTGCTGGTTTCCTTTGTGAACTAAAAGCTATCGAAAATATGTTAGCGGATTTTTCCAATTCCATGACTAAATTTCAGTGATCAGCTTAAGGGTTTTTGTTTGTTTTTGATTCTTTTTCTATCTAGGATAATAAAGCTTTTAGTCATTTGGAAATAACTCACAATCTGAAAGTTTTTTTTTAATTTCCTGTTTTATTTAATTTCACAAATTTTATTCAGAAATCATTTATGTTGCTCACTATGGAATGCTAAAAAATTCAGAAGACAGATCAAGTGGGAAGTTTCACAAGTTTAGTTTTAAATTTAATTTGCAATAAATTGAAGTTTTTGAAGAATCATTCTTGTCCTTCAGATTAAGTGGTCAATTTCACATATGAGAGATTTTAAAAGAATTATACCCTTTAAATTTCAGTTTGTAATTTAATTTAATGTTATTTTTTAAGACAGGGTCTCCCTCTGTCCTCCAGGCCAGAGTGTAGATGTACAATCATGACTCACAGTACACTTGACCTCCCAGGCTCAATAGATCCTCTTCCCTCAGCCTCCCTAGTAGCAGGGACCACAGGCACATGCCACCATGCCTGGCTATGTTTTTTTTTTACTTTTGTAGAGACAAGGTCTCAATATGTTGCCCGGGCTGGCAATGCATATATATGCATCTTATACATTGATTTCATGTCACATATATCAGAAAAAAACCTGTCAGCTATATCAGGGTTTTTGTCATACTTAAAACATAGTTTCCGATTTCGGTAAAATAGATCTGGATCAGGTATAACTCATAATGGTCTCTGAGTGATTAACTGGTAGCACCATATTAATTAAGAAGAGTTTTCTTCAGATCTGCCACATGAAACTCCTTAGACAATGAGAATGATAAGATGCATATAGATATTGCTTTATTTAGATCATGCTTGTAATCTTAGCACTTTGGGAGGCCAAGGCGGGCAGATCACCTGAGGTCGGGAGTTCAAGACCAGACTGACTAACATGGAGAAATCCCATTTCTACTAAAAATACAAAATTAGCCAGGGGTGGTGGTGCATGCCTGTAATCCCAGCTACTCAGGAGGCTGAGTCAGGAGAACTGCTTGAACCTGGGAGGTAGAGGTTGTAGTGAGCCAAGATCATGCCATTGCACTCCACCTGGGCAACAAGAGTGAAACCCCATCTCTAAATAAATATATATATATTTAGAAACAGAAAACAATCTGATCAAGAAAAAGGATTTGTATTAGCATTTTAAGCCAAATGACAAAAAGAAAATTAGCAATAAATACTACAAGGGCATTATTTTTCATGGTTTTTCCATATCATTTTGCAGAGATTAAATAAAATGATAATCCCAGTGTTTTATCTTTACTTGATTGCTATCTGGAAATTGTTATAAAATTCACAAGTATATACTCTTTGATACAATATTTCTACTCTCAGAAATGTATTCAATAAAAGTTATTTCAAAAAGAACCAGACAAAAAGTTGTCTTTTCTCAACTGTGAGATCTTGATTTCAATGTCTAAAGCATGTGAAATATTAAAAATAAAACACAGATGGAAACCCAAGTCTGCAAGGAAACTTTAAAATCTGTATCCATATGTATTTTTTTTAATTTCACATACATAATGATACCAAAATTTAAAATGCATGGTGTAACATTTAAATTAGTCTTAGTGACTATCGAAAAATACCCAATAGTCAATATAGTTGCTCTTGAAACCTCCCTAATGCTTCAGTGAGTTTGTTGCAGGTAAAACTAAGGTGGTTCCCATTTCCTGACCCCAGCATGTGGATCTTTAACCAAAAGGTTGATAATGTTCTGACCATTTTCGCAGTACTACAACTTTAAAGATCTGAGTTGAATTTAAACTATTTATAATAGAGTCCATTTGTTATTTTCTGATATGTCCACTTACCCTATCCCAAACAAACAAATCCACACAGGCCTTAACATTTTACTCTTTTTGTACATTTCAGCTCTATTCCTAAGCAGGCGTAGGATTGTGGTTCTCATATTCATTTTTACTTTCACAGAGTTTCTTACTTTCTCCCATGGCTAATTGCGGAAACTTCTATCCCTGCTGTGCCACTTGCTTTTAGTTTTTTTTCTACTCCCCAAATTCAGTTCTCATTTAAAAAACTTATCTCCAAAAAAAGTGACTCACAATTTGCAGATACTATGAAAATGAAAGAAAATTTCTGTTTAGAGATATATTCCTTTGATTTTTAAGACTTTATTGTCCTAATTTCTGAAATTATCAAGTGCTATACTGAAAAAAATGAAATTATTATTTTAACTTCTCAAATTTTTCTTATTCCCTAGTATCTAAGCCTGTCACTACAGAAAAAATATTAGTTCTTGTTGTGTTTTTCAAACTTGTCTTTGACAAGTTTTATCAGACAGTGGTCTTCAGTCAGAATTATTTGTAACATTTCACTAAACATTTCAAATACAAATGAGCATTTACAAACCATCAATAGAATACTGAAAGACAAATACATAAGTTCCCTAAATTTTACTCTGAAGAAATAGTGTGTTCTGTATAAAGAGCTCCACAACATATTTGAATAAATAAAGATCCACAAAGTATGTTTGCATTTGAAAATGTATCATTCAGGACAGTACTGTTCTACTCAAAACAACTGTATAGATTCCACGATATTCTAGTCAACGAACAATATTTTCCCAGAAATGATTATGAAATTTCCATGAAAGTTGGAAAATGACCATATTTTATCATGGTTCAGTTTTACGTACCATGATACAACGTACATGAGAATGGTACTATACAGTGGAATGTAGCACTTTTCAATACTGACCAATTATTTGAGTGCTGTTTTCCCTTTCAACTGAAACAGCTAAGCTATGTTAAGCCATTCACTGTCTTAGAAAAGAGATGCTGAAGCCTCCCTTAAATAAACACACATATAAACAAGTAAATAAACAAGCAGAAAGGCTATAGAGTTTAATTGGAATTTATTTTTAGAATTACAAATATCTAAAGGGACTCATGAAATAACAATGAGTATGTCATAAATTAGAAGCAGAATCTCCAACCCAGAGAGGAGCTAAAGATTCCATGTTTTACAAGGAGTGGAAGAGTTGGAAGCAGGTAAAAAAAATAAAAATTACGTAGATTAAGTAAGTCTTAGATAGAGACATTCCCGGTACAACCACGCTGTATGATAAATTAGAGGAGGGGAGAGGGTAGAAAATAGATATACGTGGATATCTGGTGGGTTGAAAATTAGAGCACCAGGGAGTCTGCAAATTCCCCAGGAAGCACCTGTGGATAGTGAATCTGAGATATATCCTGGCTTCCTAAACAAGCTCACAGTGACCCAGGAGCAGGAGCATCATAATTGTGGAACTGGGAATAGCATGAAAATAGATGGTTCATTAACAGCTCACCAATTTTATGTGGAGCCACATGACACAGAAGCAACAAAAGATCCCCATGTGCAGAACTGAGAGAAATCCAAGACTTAAAGTCTCCATCTGCAGAGGCTGATACAACAAAACAGAAGAACCCGACGACTTTGGGGGAAATGTCAGCACAAGACAATGAAATTCAGGTGTATCCCCCCAGTATATAATAACTTAGAGTTTTGCGAACCTCCATAACTTATATATGGGAGGCTAGCAGGAATCTAGTGCTTTATTTATTTCTTGTAGAAGCAAGAAATACTTAATATACTTAGTAAAATATATTTATAGTATATTAGTAGTAATAATATACTAATAAGCAATATAATTAGAAATACTTAGTAAAATAAAAAGTTGTAAACTTTACAATGTGAAAGATAATTATTTCAGTGGAATCACTCTTTTAAAAGAGTAGCAACTGCGTTTTATCCTAATTTAAAAGGAATATTCCGGCTGGGCGGTGTGGTTCACCCTGTAATCCTAGCAATTTGGGAGGCCAAGGTGGGTGAATTACCTGAGATTGGGAGTTCGAGACCAGCCTGACCAATAACAAGAAACCCTGTCTCTACTAAAATTACAAAATTAGCCAGGAATGGTAGCACATGCCTGTGATCCCAGCTACTTCGGAGGCAGAGGCAGGAGAATCGCTTCAGGATGCGGAGGTTGCGGTGAGCTGAGATCACACCATTGCACTCCAGCCTGGGCAACAAGAGTGAAACTCCATTTAAAAAAACAAAGAAAAAAAGAAAAAAAGAAAAAAGGAATATTCCTATTCTGTGTAAGAGGAATAACATAGCCAAATGTTTCAGTATCAACGATAACTATGAGGCCTGTTCAGGTAATCCCTAGTTGCCATTTACTTAAAAGATATTAAATATATCAGATGACCATGATAATCAGTCTTCTAGACAAGCCCTTCACTTTTTATTCCATAAATGTTGCTAGATTTTGGATAAAGATGCATCATATTTACCAAAAGGAAAGTTACTGTTAGTGGTAGAAAGCATTGTGTAATACCATTACCTAAATAATGGATATACTTATAGTCAAAAATTTTTCTTTTTCCTGTCCCTGGGGATAAAGAACTAAGTCTTCTATCTCTGAAGTTCTCTAGAATAAAGCACATAATGCAGTAATATAGGGTGCCTGTTCCATGCTAATTTCATTATTATTTCAAGAAACATAGACAGTGTGGAAAGGGCACTGCACAATATGTGTTTGAAAGGGAACTTTGGGCAATTAATTTCTCTAAGGATTGGCTTCCTCATTAGCCAATTAGGAGGAAGAAAATGTTCCCTATTACCCTCAGAAAGGTCTGTAGATATCAAATGACACAAAAAGGGGAAGACACTTCGTTAACTGTGAAATTTTGTTGCTGCGGCTGCTGTTCCTGCCATTATTCTTTTGTGGTAAGTAGCCTAACTTTTTAACTTCTAAGATTCTTCATTTAAATTATGGAACATTAGTAATAATAAGGATAATACCAATCTCACCTAGTGGTGGAAAAGTTAAAGAGTCAATACATGTATAAGCACAGTAAATGTTAGGTATTATTTTGTTAAATAAATACATCTACTCTTTTTGTTACCAACAATTATGTTCTATGAAATTGTCATGAACAAGCATTAGCAAATACTGAACCGTTGCTCCTATAAGAAATAAAGCGCTAGGTTCCTGCTAGCCTTCCATTAAAACATTTTTGTGAACTGATCAATATAAAGACTTGTTTTAGACCAGGCACAGCGGCTCACACCTGTAACCCAATGCTTTGGGTAGCCAAGGTAGGAAGATTTCTTGGGGCCAGGAGTTTGAGACCAGCCTGGGCAATATAGCTAGACTCTGTCTCTATAAAAAAAACCTAAATAATAATAATAATCATAAATTAAATGCTTGTTTTATATGTACTTCTGTTTGAAGACACCTTATTTAATACATAGTTTCTACTTACTAACATTGGACTCACAGCCAACAACCCTGCACCTCATTTCTGAACACAGCTTATCTAACACATGCATTCTCTTCGTAAGGTACATCACATTCTTCTTGTGCTTAGAAACACTGGACTCTATGCACTACACTTGGGGGCCATTTTAAACAGTGAAGTCATCTACCAGGAGCACAAAAGGCAAAAAACATGTGTGACACTAAATATACCATGAAAAAATAGACTTGTTTACAGTAGGTAAACTGAAACAAGGCAGAATGTCTGCCTCATTCAACCTCATCTGGGAATGTGCATATCAAATAATTACAGAATTTTAATATTAATACTCTACACAGGCCCATGTCTATAAATGACTGCAATGGATCCCCAAGTATTGATCTTTGTGTTTCAAATAAATTTCAGTAAGTAAGCAAATTCACAACCACAAGAATTCATGAATAATGAAGATCAACTGTATTCGTTTCATGATATAATTCCCAAATATGTGAGTTTACAATTCTATTACCTAAAACTTACAAGGCTTTTCATGCTTTAGACCCTTCATTCTTTCTTCTTTCTTCTACAGCCATGATCCTCTCTCTATTCAAGTAAGCCATCTTCCTCTCTGACCCAGGAACTTTGTACATGCAGCTTGTACTTCCTAGAACGACCCTACTCTCTTTTATTACTGGTTAACTTCTTTCTCCAGATCTCCTCATGAGCATCTCTGCTTCTTTTATTGTTCTAACTAGACCAGTTAGTCCAACCATTTTTGTACTCTCCGTACAAAATAAGTGGTATAAACTTATACCATTTATCACAGTAAAATTTTACATTTAGTTCCATGCATGTATATTCCGTTAATTTTGGCTTCTTCAATAAAATTTCAGGTCCATGAAGACAGAGAATTTTTAAATTTTTCTCCCATTATAACATATGTTTGGTATTAAATAAATGTACATTGATTAAATGTAAATTCATGTAAATAACATATAAATAATAAACGTACATTGAATAGATACTTAAATCTTCAGCAGTCATATCAAACGCCTTAGGAAAAAAATACTGTCAATTTATTTACATAATCAAAACAGCATTCTGCCTGTTGAATGCATGTATGTGTTCATTAAACATAGGAAATGTGAAAGTCGACTTTCTGAGGGCCAGTCCTTTCAAACTGGTTTCAAGTCTGTCCTTAAATCTATCGTTTACATGGCATGGATACCAAAGACCAGTAAGTAATTTCACTAAAAAGCATTGAACTTTCTTGTAATGAAATATGTGTAAATTAAAATTGCAAAAACAGTAATTTTGTAACATATAATTAGAAATAATGACAGCAATAATCTTATCAATGAAACTGTGATGAAATAGCATTTTCATATACGACTGATGCAAATGCACACTGTATTTCACTTAGAATAAAATTTGGCAATATGTATCAGACACATTGAAAATGTTTATAATCTAACCCAATATTTTAATTTTAGGGGGAAAAATAGCCCAAAACATTTGTTAACAAAGAGAGTATTTATAGAATGAATGACTCTATAATAACTAAATAACTGCATAGAAATAACTAAATAACTAAGAATTAAAGGTTAGAAACAAACAATGTGGAGACAGTTAAGTAATAAGTTTTATTCCAGTTGATAAGCTGGAAAAATAATTGAAAGTAAAGATCATAACTACTCTAACACTGGAAATTGATTAAATTGATTATGCTGTAGCAGAAAAATAGTATACAGCTGGGCATGTTGGTTCTCGCCTATAATCCCAGCACTTAGGGAGGCCAAGGTAGATAGATTACCTGAGGTCAGGAGTCGGAGACCAACCTGGCCAACATGGTGAAACCCCATCTCTACTAAAATTGCAAAAATTTGTGTGGGGTGGTGGTGCACATCTGTAATCCTAGCTGCTGGAGTGGTTAAGGCAGGAGGATCTCTTGAACGCGGGAGGCAAAGGTTGCAGTGAGCGAAGATCACACCACTGCCCTCAAGCCTGGGCAACAGAGTGAGATTCCGTCTCAAAAAAAAAAAGAAAAAAAAGAAAAAGAAAAATAGGATACAATGCCATACACAAAATGCAAAATGATCATTATTGCTATTATAACAAAAATCTCTGAGTGATAGAGGGTTTTTTATTTTAATATTCTATACTTCCTATAATACACATGTTAATACTTTAATTAGAAAAATAATTATTTTTCCAAAATTTTTTAATTCGAATACCACATCCTTTAAATTCTACATTACTTCTTTTAGTTTGCCAGAGACAGCTTTGCTTTCAAGAGTGTGTGATCGAATTTATTCTGACATTGAGCACACATGCGTCCAGTTTGCATTGGGTAGCACCAGGAGGCTCCATTCACCTCACCACGGTGGGAGTGTGCCTCTGGGAGTTATCCTGAGAAGCAAGTAGTCAGCAACTAACTGGTATTCTGAACAAATCTAGCTCACACAGGAAAAAAAAAATCCCCTTATTTTTCCTTTAACCACCTAAAATCCATATCCCCTGTAGTTATCTATTTAAAACCATTCATCTAATAGAAGTTTCTGGAGCTGACAAAATCATCACTCACCCACTCCCAACCCCATCCCCAATTTTTACATCACAATATAACCAAGCATACAGCTCAAGGCAAACTTTCTGTGATAAATAAAGCTACACACAAGTGACAGCCTTTGCTGTTCACAGCAGCCCAGGAGAATATTATGTGCATTCTTGCTCTGTAGTTCTGATCCAGCCTTCAGTAATCCCCATGAAGCAATAGCCATAGGTCCCAATGGGCAGTTCTGAATCATCAGTAAATTAAACCTCCTTAGGACATTCTGTTTTAAAAATTAGGCAATAATAAACCCATGGTCTGCTTTGCACTAAAATGATACAGAAGGGTTACCTAAATCAATTCTAACCATGCTTTTGCAATGCATAGCACAGCTTCAAGCTCTTTATTTTGTAAAAGAGAAGTAAAATTATATGTAAATAATGATGTAATCCACTTGAAAAAAATAATAAGGCTGTCTAGCATGTTCTCAGTAGCGTGATTAAAAACAGTTGCCAATAAACAGGAAACACTGTATTAAGCCAAAATTTCATAGATTGTTTTTCCACCTGTGGTCTTAAAAATAGCAACAATGCATAGAAAGATGTGATAAATACACTTTTTTTATAGTTTAGTGCTACATTATCCATGAAGTGTCACAATATATAACAAAGTTTTATGGTTATAACATATATGACAATAAATATATATTTTTTCTTAATGATTAAGATGATTTCAGAATCTCCATAGACATACTAATCAATATCGTTTAACAACATCTCTTTTGTGTTTCCACATATCGCTCAGGCTGTTAACTCTTTATCTAGTCCACTTTTGTAGAAAAGAGCTGGGTGTATTAAGTCTCTTTTTATAAACATCAAGTCTCTATTCAACCCTTTTCATTCATGCTTCTATCCTCTACTATGCCAGTCAAGGGTCACAGTAATCTTCAAGTTGTAAAATCCAATAATCACTTGTGCCATCATTTTACTTGGCATCTTAGCATCTTTCAACAGAATCAATATCCCCTTTCTCTTTAAGCACCTAAAGGTCCAGGGTTTTCTTTTTCTCTCACTGACCACTTTTTCATACCCTTCTCTTGCTTCTCATCCTCTTCCTTGCCGCTAAAGATTGGAGTGTATCAGGCCTTGCTTTCAGGCCTTCTCTTCAATAGATTCTCCTCCTAGGTAACAAGAAGCTTCATGGTTTTAAATACTATTGGCATGTTGATGACAATACATTTATATTTCTAACTCAGATCTCTCAATCTTGAACTTTTGACACTCACATTTATTTGACATTGCTATTTGAATATTCACAAGAATTACAACATAAAAGATCCTAAATACAATATGTGATCTATCCCCACCATGTTCCTATTTGATTCTTTCCTATTTTAGGAAAACTATACTCAAACTGTTTCAAACTCTAGTCTCTCTTTCCTTCCCAATATTTGCCACATGAAATTATCTCCAGAATGTAGCTGAAAATACCCACTTTGCTTCATTTTCACTGTCTACCACTTTGCTGAAGGCATTGCCCTTTCTTGCACTGACTGCTAAAACAGCCTTTTAACAGATGTCCCTGCTTCCATTCTTGCCTTTTATAACCCAATTTTCACATCATGATCAATGTTAATTTATGAAAATGCAACCCTTGAGCTACTGCACTAAGACGGCACATTGAACAGATACTACTAATTTTGCTTTCTTTCAGAAAAACACAAAAGCTATAGAGAATAAACAATAAAAATTATCCAGTCACAAATATCAGAGAAAATGAGAGGAGACATAGCAATACATTTTTGGAAACTCAAAAGCTGGTGGATAGAATGCTTGACAAAGCTGCTTCCTTAACTAGCAGTAGGGAAAGCTGAGGAACAACCCAATGCACATGGCAAATTCCTCAAAATGTCTGAGAATTATAGACCCAAGAACTTCAGGAATTTGAGGTAAAGGGGATGCTAAATGGGTAGCCGTGGGTGAAACCATTTGAGATGCAGTTAGAATATGAGACACCCGCACACACCTGTCTCACCATCCCCAACCCACCCTGCCCAGGCCACTGGCTGTCTACTTCTCTTTCACATTGGCAGAAGTCTAGAGATTTTCTATTTGAAAGAAGTTAAAATAGAGGATCTTGGAACCTGGAATATCATATCGATACATGAGAAATGAAGAATATATGCTGAAGGAATGCAAAATTCCGAAACTCTCAGTTTGGTTCTACCACTTGGCTTCTAGTACTATGCCAGCCAGATTATATCCTCCAAAGGAAAAAACAAAAACCTGGAATACTGTACTTTGGAGAATATGATGTCCTAATAAAGAAGAACTTAAAGATATAGAAACCACTGTTCCTCAGTAAGAAGCCTACAAACATCATCTTCAAGGAAGTTCAAAAATCAATATATTCCACTCCTATAATTTGAGCTTTATACCAGCTATTGAGTCTTCTACTCAGTCGTGATTAGACAATAACAAAAAATTATCCAAACCAAAGTTTCTGATGTGGAGATAAAAAACAATATGCACAAAGTTAACCAAAGAAAACCACAAACAGTAGGATGCAACAGAGAATATTCAGGAAAAAGAATATTTCTTTAAAAATTCAGTCATGAGTATCAAGAGAAAAAGAGAGAGATGAGAAAATATACTGCAGGATTGTATAAAAGAAAAGACAGAAGGAGCTATTAGAAATTAAAAATATTTTTCCAAAACTTAAAGCTCAATAGAATTCAACAGAAGGAATGAAAGGTAAATTAAGAAAATTCCCCAGAATATCCCCAGAATGTACAACAAATATCTGCAAAGAAATGTAAAATATGAGAAAACACTCTACAAAATAAGAGAGCCAGCTCAGGAAGTGCAACATTCATATAAAAGTATTTCCATTAAAAAAGAAGTTAGAAATAAAAATAGCATCATCAGAATGTTTTGTAAAATTTCCCAAGACTGAAAGGTATAGGATCCAGACTGAAAAGTTCCAACACAAAGGATGAAAATAGATTCACAAAAAGACATAGCATTGGGAATTTTCAGAACTTGGTTATAAAGAGATGATTATGAATGTACCATAGAGGGATAAATCTGATCGTATTCAAAGAGTCAGCATTGAAATGCCCTCAGATTTCTGAACAGTAACACAACAAGCATCTCTACTATTGAGTCAATAAATGGCTTAAAAAATCTAAAGAAAAATGACTGCCAATGAAGAACTCTATGACCAGATAAATTATCAGCAAAGTTCAGGAGCACAATAACATCACTTCCACACAAATAACTTTTCCGATATCTCTTCAGATGCCCTTGATTCAGATCAAATGGAGGATATGGTTTACAAAAATGAGAAAACAAACCAAGCAAGAGTTCCCTAGATAAAGGAAACAGAAGACTCAACACAGAATAAAGGTAAGTAGGAGGCTTTAAAATCAGAATGGATGATTGAATGGTTAATTAAAATATTGGTTAACATAGGATACACATGAAAGATACATTTGTTCCTTAGACAATTATTGACTAAAGCTTACATATGTATATTCACACAAAATTTTATTTAGATTCATAAATTAGAATATACGTAAAGTAGAGGAAAATGATTGTAAGCCCAGGTAATACTTCTTGCATAGATGACACCCATAGTTTACCACTCATAATTTATGGCTTCAATTTCTTCTGAGGGAGAAAATACACTTATCACCTGAGTAAATATTTTCATGTTTGGGGGGTTTTTTTCATTTGTTTCTTTTTGTTTCTTTTTGAGAGAGGTTCGTGAGGTCATAGCTTACTGCAGCCTCCACCTTCTAGACTCAAGCAAGACTTCCACCTCAGCCTCCCATGTAACTAGCACATGCCATTTTTTGTGTGTGCAAATAAATTAAGTCCTTTCATTAAAATGCAAAACAAAGTGGCATGGACTTCTTTATTTTCTTTTTTTAACTTTCATTTCAAGTTCAGGGGTACAAATGCATATTAGTTACATAGGTAAACTTGTGGCATGGAGATTGGTTGTACAGATTATTTCATTACCCAGGTTTTAAGCCTAGTACCCATTAGTTATTTTTCCTGATCCTCTTCTTCCTCCCACCCTCCGAAAGGTCCCAGTGTGTGTTGTTCCCCTTTATGTGTCCATGTGTTTTCATCATTTAGCTCCCACTTATAAGTGAGAACATGTAGTATTTGGTTTTCCATTCCTGTGTTAGTTTTCTAAGGATAATGGCCTCCAGCTCCATCCATGTCCCTGCAAAAGACATAATCTTGTTCTTTTTATGGCTGCATAGTATTCCATGGTGTATATGTACCAGATTTTCTATATTCAGTCTATCACTGATGGGCATTTAGGTTGATTCCATGTCTTTGCTATTGTGAATAGTTCTGCAATGAGCATATCTGTGCATGGGTCTTTATAATAGAAGGATTTATTTTTATTCCTTTGAGTATATACTCAGTAATGGGATTGCTGGATTGAATGCTATTTCTGTCATTACATCTTTGAGAAATCACTCCACAATTTTCCAGAATGGCTGAACTAATGCCTGCTAATTTGTTTTATTTTTTATTTTTTTAAGAGACAGAGTCTATATTGTCCAGGCTGGTACTGAAACTCCTGGCCTCAAGTGATCCTTCCACCTTGGCGTCTCAATTTGCTGGTATTAAAGGTATGAGCCAGCACATTCATTCTATTTTTATGTTTTCTTTTCTAATATTATATATTTGTCTCACAAGGTCACTTATTTGAATATTTTCTTTATGAATACCTCTGAAACATCAACTTAACTTTCATTAAAATATTAACATCTTCTCTGTATACGTAAATATTGTATGTCTTATGACTCAATGAAGATAACATGTACATTAGAAGAAATCATATGGAATCTGGTGCCTTAAACCACTCAGCCGTCATGACACTACTCTCTACTTATTTTGAGAATGAGTAAAACTCTTCGTAAACACCAACTCACTGGGCAGATGTAAGAGATGTAAAAACTGTATTAGCCATGTGTCCCCATCCAAATCTCATCTTGAATTGCAGTTCCTATAATCCCCACATGTGGTGGGAGGGACCGTGCGGGAGGTAACTGAATCACTGGCTGGTTTCCACCATGCTACTCTCATGAGGGTGAGTAAATACCCACGAGATCTGACGGTTTTATAAGGGGATTCCCCGTTCACTCAGCTGTCATTCTCTTTCCTGCCACCCAGTGAAGAGGTGCCTTCTGCCATGGTTGTAAGTTTCCTGATGCCTCCCCAGCCATGCCGAACCATGAGTCAATCAAACCTCTTTTCTTTATAAATTACCCAGTCTCAGGTATTTCTTCAGAGTAGTGTGAAAGAAAACTAATACAGTAAATTGGTACCAGCAGAGTGGCATGCTGCTATAATGATACCTGAAAATGTGGAATTGACTTTGGAACTGGATAACAGGCAGGGGTTGGAACAGTTTGGAGGGCTCAGAAGACGGGAAAATGTGGGAAAGTTTGGAACTTCCTAGAGACTTGGAGGGCTCAGAAGACAGGAAGATTTAGAAAAGTTTGGAACTTCCTAGAAACTTGTTGAATGACTTTGACCAAAATGCTGATAGTGATATGGACAATGAAGTCCAAGGTGAGGTGGTTTCAGATGGAGATGAGGAACTTGTTGGTAACTGGAGCAAAGAGGTCACTTGTTCTGCTTCAGCAAAGAGACTGATGGAATCTTGGCCCTACCCTAGAACTCTGTGTAACATTGAACTTGACAGAGATGATTTAGAGTATCTAGCAGAAGAAATTTCTAAGTGGCAAAGCATTCAAGAGGAAGCCTAGCATAAAGGTTTGGAAAATTACAGCCTGACAATCCAATAGAAAAGAAAAACCTATTTCCTGGGAGAGAAATTCAAACCTACTGCAGAAATTTGCGTAAGTGACAAGGAGTTGAACGTTAATCACCAAGGCAATAGGAAGAATGACTCCAGGGCATGTCAGAGACCTTTGTAGCAGCCCTTCCCATCACAGGCCCTGAGGCCTAGGAGGAAATAATGGTTTCCTGGGGTGGGTCCAGGGTCCCCCTGCCATGTGCAGCCTAGGGATTTGGTGCCCTGCATCCCAGCTACCCCAGCCATGGCTTAAAGGTGCCAAGGTAAAACTCAGTCCATGGCTTTTTAGGGTGAAAATCCCAAGCCTTGGCAGCTTACACATGGTATTGAGACTGCAGGTACACAGAAGTCAAGAACTGAGATTTGGAACCTCTACCTAGATTTCAGAGGATGTAGGGAAATACCTGGATGTTGAAACAGAAGTTTGCTGCAGGGGCGGGGTCCTCATGGATAACTTCTGATAGGGCAGTGCGGAAGAGATATGTTGGGGCCCAGTGGGGCACTGCCTAGTGGAACTGTAAGAAGAAAGCCAAGATCTTCCAGATCTCAGAATTGTAGATCCACCTGCAGCTTGCACCCATACACCTGCAAAAGCTGCAGGCATTCAACACCAGCCTGTGAAGGCAGCCCGGAGCAGGGGGTGTACCCTGCAAAGCCACAGGGGAGGAGCTGCCCAAGGCTATGGGAGCCCACTTCTTAGATTGGCATGAACTGGATACGAGACATGGAGTCAAAGGAGAATATTTTGTAATTTTAAGGTTTAATGACTGCCCTATTGGATTTCAGATTTGCAGAGAGCCTGTAGCCCCTTTGTTTTGGCCAATATCTCTCATTTGGAATGGGTTTATTTATCCAATGCCTATATCTCCATTGTATCTAAGAAGTAACTAACTTGCTTTTTATTTTATAGGCTTATAGTTAGACTTGGACTTTTGGATTAATAATGGAATGAGTTAAGACTTTGGTGGACTCTTGGAAAGGCATGATTATGTTTTCAAATATGAAGATAAGACTTTTGGGAGGGGCTGGGGTGAAATAGTATGGTTTGGCTGTGTGTTTATCCAAATCTCATCTTGAATTGTTGTTTCTACAATCCCCATATGTGGTGGGAGGGACCTGGTAGGAGGTAACTGAATTATGAAGATGGTTTCCCCCATGCTATTCTCGTGATAGTAAGTTCTCAAGAGATCTGATGGTTTCATAACAGCCTTCCCCCTTTGCTTGGCACTCATTCTCTCTACTGCCACCCTGTGAAGAGCTACCTTCCACCATAATTTTAAGTTTCCTGAGGCCTCCCCAGCCATGTGGAACTGTAAGTCAATTAAGCCTCTTTTCTTTATAAATTGCCCAGTCTCAGATATTTCTTTATAACAGTGTGAGAACACACTGGTACATCATGCATGTTTGTTGTGCCATGAATATATATCAATATGTTTTTATTAGAAAGGTAGAACCATCCGGGTCACGTGATAATTGGAGACTATTTAAGAAACTCATTCGCATCTGCTTCAGAGCATACCTGTACAGAGTAAATGAAGTCTGTATTTAAATTTTCCAGTACAGTATCCAGCACAATTTAAGCATCAAATAAATACTATCACTGTTTTCAAGATTTCCATGTCATTATTAGTTGGCCATTTTACTTGTAGAAAATGTTATTATGTACAGAAATCATTTTAAAAACTCCCACCCAGTTGATATAAAAACTCATTGACCCAATGAGGGAAGTATAGAAATCAATGAAGAAAGTATACAAGTCCTTTTTCTAACAGGAGTTTGGAAGGCAATAATCCTCTCCCCACGGTTACCACTTCTTTTATTCTAGAATTCATCTTCTTGAGTTCTAAACTATTTATCATAAAGTATGTTACTGATAGGTTTTAATTTTATAGATGCCATTCTCTGGAAGAACACTCGTTTATCAAAGTTATCATTACCTAAATGCAACTTACAGAAGACAGAAAAATAAACTATGTACATGAAGATGGTTATTAACAATGTTGTTTCTGAAAGAAAAAAAGCAAGAGTTTGGAAATATTAGTGCCGAACACTTTGGAAATACTGTAGCACTTTATACTGTGTTAACTTGGTAAAGTAATCCCGCCACTTAAACCATTATGAAGTCTGTTCAACAATAATTTTAAAACACTTAACACATTTTAAGTGAAAAAGGAGTATGAAGTAAAATGTACCCTATAATCATATTACCTTCCTTTTTATATTAGATTATGTAATTTAAGAAAACATGTGTCTAAATAATCTGTTTAAAAAGTCCATTCTATTATAAAACTAAAATTATGTCAATCTTAAATAAGCACTGTTATTAAAACCATCTGAAACGTGTAGTAAAAATATGGGAATAAAAATGCTTTTAAATACGTTACATAATTAATAAAAAATCTTGTTACTAGATAAATGTCTCATGTCTGCCTACATATTACACTTCATATATTGTAAATAAGAAGATTACCATAATACAGTAGTGGATTCTGAAAAAGCAAAAGTACTACTCAATTTTCTTGATCTCAAAAATGGTATTATACAAATTACAGAATTGTTTTTATGTAAATATTAAATTAATTTTTAATTGTACTTTCAGAAATTAAAAATATATTTTGGAAGAAAACTAATAATGGAAAAAAGATACAGCAATAAGACACTTATTTTATAAAGATACTTAGAATACATTTATTTCTTCATCATAGTAATTTAAAATAATATTTGAGGACTTAATGAGATGACCTTTACTGATACTTCTAAACTTTTGATTTTTCTATTATACCTATATGCTCTTGAACAAAAAGTTGGATGCATTTTGTAAAAATCAACCCTTTAAATAAAGATTCACTTTAACAAAAAGGTAAGGCAGAAGTTGATTTCCAGGAGAATTCTGATTTTCTGTCAGTATCTGATAGAGAGTACAATCAGCTACTTGTAGCAGAACCCAAATGACCTCTGGTGAAAGAAAGACCCAGCATTAACCAGTCTAACCCTGGCATGGTGATTCTGCAAAGTCATGAGGGACTCAAGATTCTACCATCCTTTCATTAAACTATCCTTAGCATTTGACCTCTGCACTCAAGTTCACCTTCTGAACTAAGAAGTGAATTGGAAGGACTTCACCTACCAGGCAGAGAAAGGAGGGAGTTGCAAGGTCAAAATAACATAAAAAAAAAATTTTTTTAAGTGTAGAACCTTCCAGCTGAATCTGCTTCTTTGAAGCAACCTTCTCTAAAAATCTCATGCACTTTTGCCTACTTCTCACTGGCCTGCAGTCGTTTACATGACCACACCCAAACCTAAGCTAATGTAGTCTTATAGCTAAGTAGAGGCTTCTTTTACTAGAGAAGAGGAAGTAATGGAGGTTGGATGCACAAAAAGCAGTCTCTGACTTTTATTGATAAGTATTATAAACAGAGGCATTTTTGTAAAAAGTATTTTCTTAAACAATTCATAATGTTTAAAAAGAAAAAATGTAGATAATTGGTAAACCACTGTTTTGCACAGAGGTTAGCTATTCCAAAACTATTATGTACTCTACCTGTAATATTCTTCAGGATTAAATCTCATCATTGAACCAGCATCTATGCTTTTTCAAGATATGAGTTCTATATTCTTCCTCCTTTTTTCATGGCACAGTATAAATGTTTGCTAGTCATTTGAAAATACGTGATCCTAACACATGTGTTTAGGAAAAATCAGGTACATGAACTTTAAATACCAAAAAGACATAAAAATGTCTATCACTCTAGTGGGTGTATCTAAATTTTTTTTAATACTTAACCTGTTGTACCTCATACTATAGATAGAGCAAAAAGAGGAATAGGGAAGCAGTTAATCCTGGCCCATAAGTTTATGTAAGGCACATACGAAAATGGAAAGGAACATTTTCTATTTTGCATCTCTATGAATTTCATTAGCTACTTGATAGGGTTTGGCTGTGTTTCCACCCAAATCTCATCATGAATTATAATTCCTAGGTTTGGGAGGAGGGGCCTGGTGGGAGGTGATTAAGTCATGTGGGTGGACTTCCCCCAGGCCGTTTTTCTGATAGAGTTCTTAGGAGATCTGGTTCTTTGAAAACTGTATAGTGTTTCCACCTTCTCTCTTTCTCTCCTGCTGCCATGTAAGACGTGCTTTGCTTCCCCTTCCCCTTCTGCCATGATTGTAAGTTTCCTGAGGCCTCCCCAGCCATGTGGAAGAGTGAGTCAATTAAACATTTTTTCTTTATAAATTACCCAGCGTTTGGTATGTCTTTATAGCAATGTAAGAACAGACTAATACACTACACTACTCAGCAGTAAAAAATTCAAAGTATAGAGGTAGAATGCTAGTCTCACCCATATACCACACAAGCAAATGGAAAACATTAGGAAAAAAAGATGACAACCATAATGGCTTTATCTTCTGTTCATGTTAGTATTTTAAACACCAAAGGATATCAAGAACAAAGGAAACTAGGTCCAAATACCAGGTTAACTTTATAACCATAATTTCAATTATGAGTGTTTCTGAATGATATTGAATAACTGATAAGTTAGAAAGTCTTCGAAGAAAAGTGACCATTCCTTCTAGCCAATCTACAACAAATCTATGAATACCAAATAAGGAAGATCGTATTGGTCATGTATATATCTGTGTGTGTGTTTGTGTTGTGTGTGTGTGTATACAAATTCAGTGTATTGAAACAGAGATGATAAAAATAAATTATAGGGGTTGGTCATTACATCAGTGAATATATGCATATGCTACTGGCATTTCATTGATATTTGAATATGTAATATCATTTGCTTTACTAAGGAAATGAATCATTTTTATGAGGAAAAATTTCTATGAAGTATGGTAAGTGATATTATAGAATACTTACAAAGCAAATTATAAATTTGGAAGATAGATATAGCACTAAATAATGTAACAATAATTTTCCTACTAAGACTAAAATGCTTAAACTCCTAAATATAAGAAAGTACAGATAGATTATGTTTATTCTCGTCTTGTTTGCTTCCAGGGAGAGAACAGATAATAAAGTAAATGGCCAAGGTAAGAACGGACAGAGATCAGGGAAACACCACATAGAATGGCAAAAATAAATGTGAGGAAATTATTATAGAGTTGCATTTGGAGTTGGGGGAAAATCAGGGAAAGACTAAAGGATAGAAAACTATTACTAGAAGGATCAAGATCATGTGGTCAACAAATTAAGGAACGACTGAAATGATTCACTGACAAAAAATCAAAATGTTCTGAGGTAAGGAAAAAGAGCACCAAATTTTTATGTGCTTTAAAAATATACAAGGGAATGGTTAGAAAGGCAACCTGAAATATGGGGAAACCTGGCAAGTTGCAGATCCTGACAAGAAACTGACAGACTGGAGATCAAATCCTATTGTAGCACATGGAAAGCAGTCCAAATATGAGAGAAGGGATGTTTTCTAGCAAAGCTCGATCCTGGGTAGGAGCACTTTTAAAACATGGAAAAGAAAGTAGGAAAGAGAATGATGTTGGAAGAGGAACAAATCTTCCCCTGAGAGAAAAGAGCATGTTGGAAATGAGGGGCTGGTTAGCTATGATTTAGCCAGAAGGTTGAATATCTTGAGTTGAATTTGACCTCTGGCACCAGCACTCTAGAAAGGCAAGGGGAAAACCTTGTAATCAGCTACCTAAACCCTCCTCCCAACCTTTCCATGGGAATAAGAAAGACAAAAAGTTTAAACCCTTAATGTGCATTTAGAAGGTGCCACCCCATGAATAAATCGCTAAGCTGCAATGCCTAGGATATGACTAAAAACATAAATAAAACATAAATAAAAATTTGTTCTTGAAAAAAGAAAACAGCTGTCTGGATAATTCTAGCATTTTTGTGATATTATACTTTAATTCAATCCTTTATAAAGTAATTTTAGGCAGGGACACTTCATAAATACCCACATTCAGGAGATACTCCCATGGAGGAACGATTTTACGAGCCAGTGATTCAAAATCACCATTTAATTAAAATCAGTAATGATCATTTGCTGCCGCCTTTTTTTATGAATAAGATGGTCTGCATTTTACACACACACACACACACAGAGATAGAGAAACACACACACACACACACATATATATATATAACCAAAGCCAATAATTTTCCTACCCAAAATGAAATATACAAAACATTGCTTATTAAAATTGGCATATATTATGGTGTTTCAGCATGTGTATTGTGGAGCCCTAGGGAGTTAAAAGACAAATTGAAAAATGGGCTTCGATGGAATAAACAGGAGCGAATGTTCCAAGAAATAGGGTGAACTGCAAATGGCTCATTAGTGCCCAAGCGTCCTGTTACAGGCACTCAACTCACAGCCCACCTGTGCTGAAGCATACTGTCTGCAAGCATCCAGCTCAGGCAGCAGGACCTTATAAAACCCCTTCTCCAGCCCCATTCTTGTTTGCAGACAGCAGACAGCCTTGGTTCTGCTGTCTTGCCCATTGCTCCCTGGCATTGCATTTTTTTCTTTAATCAATCTGCCTTTTAAAATGTATTCCTGTCTTGCTAAATTATTTTACCACCCATGGACTGGCCTCAGGCATCACTGACCACGACACACATGTTAGGGGGACTTGTATAACAAATAAAATATGGTATATGAGTCATTTATTTTTTAAAAATGTGAAATAATCGCCTTTAAAAGAGCAAACTGTTTCAAAGGAGAAATGTGTAAGAAAATTTCATCATGAATATAAGACATGCCAGGATCATGATGAAATGAAAAACTTTGTTTTGCTGGCACCAAATGATTCTTTAAACAATGATGAAGACACTGATAGAAGGATACAAAATGAACTTTGCATGGTGGTAAAAACACAAAGTGTCCTGAAGATAAATCCAGCAAGAGCTTTTTTTGCATAGAAACCACTTTGTAGGTAATAAAAATTACTAATTCTCTGTTTTATTAATTTAAAGAAGTATTGACAGTATTTCAACAGTTGCTATCAAATTATATCATTATTTTGAGGTGGAGCACAGTAGAACAAATACTAGACCCTCAATTGTCTATAGCTTAAGGTGAATGGCTTTAATATTATCAAAATGCATGCACCTATAATTTAAATCTGAAAATGGAAATGCACATCCAAAGAAGTGACTGCAGTACCCATAAGGGAGGACTGTGCACTATCTGGGGAAAACTTCCTATGCTATTGATAATGCAACAGATAAGTTAACATTAGCAAGATACTACAAAAGTACTATTAATTCTGATGTTTCAGAATGCAAGCCAACAGAAATGTTTTGATTAGTTAAAAGGCTAAGATTTAAGAAACTATTTATAGCTTATTAGGTGAATATTTAGATACTTATAATTTAACTATATGTTTTTTCCTTATTTTAAGAAACTCAAGTTGGCATATACATTAAACATTTGACATATAAATCAAGAAAAAGTATATATTTTAGATCTGTTTTTAACATACCACAGATTATATTAGAAAAAGTGTGAAATGTCAGTGCTGAAGGTACAGAAGTAATGGCAAGAAAATTTTAGGACTAGAGACTAAAAATGAGTTCATATCATCATGGCATGTTACATAAACACTAGCTGTTAAGAAGATGTTTAATATAATTAGTAAACTGTGAATTTGGTAAGGCAATATTTTTCTGTTATTGAAAATCAAAAAATCAAGAAGTTTTAGAACTTTAATTTAAATCAAATTGTGTTTGTTAGCCTGAAGAAGGTATTGCTATAGATATTTGAAGTGATGAGAAAGATCATATTCTATTTTTCTAATAGAAAAATTCACATTAACATTTTTTAAGCATAGGTGCAGCAGTGTGTATGCTTTGCTGATTTTTTTAACCAAACAAATATTTCCACTAACACATCATCATACTTAAAAATGTAATAATGTATCAGGAATGAGATTGAAGCTTCAAGTTTCAATACCACAGGTACAAAAATTAATGTCTCTTTTGAAAGTGTTATTTATTATCACACAAAAATCCAAGGTATCTAAGGTGTTTTACATTACAAATTTAAACAATATCAGTTAATTCGATATTGCACTGGAGATTGCTAGAAATCAGCAAGAGAGAGCTAACTGGATACGTTATTTTTCAACCTCTGTTTCAGTGACTTCCTGGCAGTAGCTTGAAATCAGCTATACTGACAGTATTTACACCACAGAAATTGGTAAACACTATAAATTCAGGCTTGTTGATTTACTTGTTTATTTGAAGAGCCTCTTATTAAACAATGACCAACACACTACTGACTATAATACAAAATATTTTAAAAACATTTTCTGCGTAACATAGAGAATTAATCCTCCTTTTAAATGCTATCATTACTCCCCTTCACTTGAGAAAAATGTTTAAAAGGATGTTAGTAATTTATATTATTTGGAACTAGATTTTGATGTACAACTTTTATAGTACCTTCCCCCCTCCCCAAATTTCTAGATTAATTGTAGTGTACTAAAATAGAAGAAAGCTAAGCTTATAAAAAAAAGTTTTAAAAAAGTGTCAGGATTTTCTATAACAAATGTAGAATACAAAAATAAACTAGAATCCAATCTTAATAGAATAACTTGTCTGTCTACCACAAAACTTAGATTTCAAATTTTTTTATGTTCATTAAAATGAATTCAGGGTTTCATTTAGTGTCCTTGTAATAAATGAATGTTGTGAAATGAAACTTACAATAAAAATTTATTCCAACAAAATTTAACTTACATCTCTGTTTATACATATCAAATCCCACCTATAATCTTTATTTGAATGATGGAGCTGTACTGCTTTAACAAAGTGAAAAAGCACTGCTCTAATCCAATGGCTTTGTTTATCGATGAAAAATAAAACACACAAAAACAAAAACAAAAACAACCTGGAGATCATCAGAGATACTAAGTGATGTGCCTACGATGAAACACTCACTGAAAGGCACAGCGTCCTTATTTATTTATTTATTTATTTATTTATTTATT
This sequence comes from Chlorocebus sabaeus, assembly GCF_047675955.1. Taxonomy (NCBI): domain Eukaryota; kingdom Metazoa; phylum Chordata; class Mammalia; order Primates; family Cercopithecidae; genus Chlorocebus; species Chlorocebus sabaeus. Next base: position 14,294,669 of record NC_132911.1, read on the forward strand.
TATTTATTTTCTGTATCACACTCCACTTTTTTTAGTTGTTATGGGAGAGGGTCAGAAAAAGAGAAGATTTTGTTTGAACAATCAATTTTTCACATAAATTTCATAGAATCTGGAGAACAGCCATTAAAAGAGCACATTGTCTCCTCTCCCCAAAAGCACAGCTTCTGACTATGAGAAGCACTGCCATTATTAAACGGAAGCAGTTCCAGGTAACACAAATGACAGATGAAGATATTTACCCAAGTTATTTTCAAAGCTGCTATTCTAATTCCCTTCCAGATCAAATAGAACTTTGGAAAATGAATGTTTTTAGTGGAACAACAAAGATATCACTGCTTTTATTTCAATTATATATAAGCATTTGATTTTTAAGTAATTATAACTGTTTTCTGCATTCATGAATTAATTATCTTGAGCTAGAGTCCTCATCTGTATCCTGAGAATGATATGCAACTCAGGAATGGGTATGGGATGAGTATGGAAAGGGATTGTAGGGATTAGACAGGGCCAAGCTTATAGTAAAGTATCAGCAAGTATTATTTTCTTAAATTCAACTGAAACAGTACAAATTTTGAAGCAACTTACACATTTTAAAGATATTTTAAAATACATATATATGTAAAATGCTACACAATGATATTGAAATTTATATAAATATTTTTAAAGCAAATTTTTGGGAAAAAATATTTACTTTTAAATCAATTTATTTTTTCCAACATTCGGACTCATTTAACTTTAAATTTGCATCTAGAGAATATTGTCTCTGCCCTGCTAAAAGGACCAAAAATATACACGGTTGGCAATAAATATAATATTCAAATTGCCTATGCATTGTTACATAAATCTGTTAGCCACATCAGATGTTTTAAATATATTTATTACAGTGTATATGTTTGTAAATAAGGTAAAACACAGGCCTGGAATATGACCCCAAAGAATGACTCAGGAAAACATCACACGTGAATGTTTCAGCCTGCTCAAACGTTGGCTTCTTTGAATTCTTTCCATAATTTGAGACTGAGTATCTTGTTTTGTAATATCATAACCTAAATGGTCTCCAAACACCCTAAAATATATTCAGCACAAAACTGTACAAGTGAGCTAAAAGATCGTATGATTCTTGTGCATTACAATTAATGAATAATTAAGATGATTCTGAAGACAATCAGATGGTTTAAATGACTATTCTGCATTCCTATCTTCTGGAAGATTTAACTTAACAGTGCTTTTCTAGTTATTGCTGTGAGTCTCATTTATTAATAGATGAGCTTCCAAAATTATCAAGCATGCTTATTAAACTTGAAAAATGCATTGCATTTTGCAAACCTTCTGACACTAACGCTGAGAAAACTCTTCCTTTGAGGATATTCCCTAATGTTCTTGAATAATACGCCAGACTTATATAATTATATAACTCATGAAGTGTGTTCCCAAGCCCTGGATGTCATATCTCAGTAAATCTGAAGACAGCCTAAAATAAATTGGAATAACTGAAATGTTAAATCCTTTTAAATAACACAAATTTTAAAGTTTGAAATATTTTGTTGACTATGAAAACCTGATGCATTGCAGATTCTGGGAGAACCATCACCATATGACTGACTCCAAGAGTTCAAATATGATGAAGATTTGTTTTAACGCATAAAATCATCCTAATATACTAGGGATTTACTGGTTATCTTTGGAAGAGTTTCTCCCTCAATATAGAGGAATACATGTATATTGTATTCACTTCATATGAAATTTCATTTTTAATATAACCTCCATTTTAAGAGTGAGGAAAATAAATCTGAATGTTAATTTGCCCACTTACAGATGAAAGAAAACAGACAAAATGCAACCAAAAGCTTATGGAAGAGAGAGTGGGCAGGTTAATTTATAACAGTCAGAAACGCAAATCTGATAAATTTTTAGTTACACAACTCTGGGGAAAATATATTTTTATTTTGTTCAGTAAAATGAAGTCAAGTAAGACTAAGCAACAGGAAAAACCATAATAAACACTTTTGGATTGAGAAAATCTTGCTCTGAAATTCCAGCTCCAGTACACAGAAGTAGCAAGCCTTTCCAAGTTTGTAGGTTGCCATTATGTCACCTATAAACTTAAAATAATAATAACAAGGCCGCGAGTGGTGACTCATGCCTGTAATCGCAACACTGTGGGAGGGCGAGGTGGGCAGATCACCTGAATTCAGGAGTTAGAGACCAATGTGGCCAACATGGTGAAACCTCATCTCTACTAAAAATACAAAAAATTAGCTGGGCATGGTGGTGCATGCCTGTAATCCCAGCTATGCAGGAGACTGACGCAAGAGAATCACTTGAACCCTGTTGCAGTGAGCTGAGATAATGCCACTGCAATCCAGCCTGGGCAACAGAGTGAGACTGTGTCTCAACACTAACTAAACAAATAAATAAATAAAAACAGATATCCACAAGTGCTACAAAATATAACGAACTCATGTCTATGGAGTCCCTAGCACGGTATGCAGCACTTACTAAATGTGTCTTTTATGATGGGCATGTTCAGTAACTTGAAACAGTTATATTAAGAACAGGATACAGGAAAAAGTATTTTACTTTGAGTTTGAAATACTAATAACTTACAGAATAGAATAAATAAATAAACATCTGTGTTAACATCTCATCACAGAACAAATAAGCCATATTTGCTTTAAGTCTTAGGGGACCTGACAACCCTCCACCTCCTTAAATGGTCAATCTAAAAGGTGGAGTCTAGAAGGGACTGAAGCTCTAAAACTAGGGCCCTGTTTGAGTGTTTTCCTAAGCGTGGGGAGGAGGTAGAAGAAGGAAGGGCAAAGATTCAAAGAGCCACATCCCCACTTGCACAGAACTAGGAAGGCGGGACCAATAGGACTATCCAGTATAAGGTAAGAGAAACGAAAGGCACCAGAGGCTCCTAAGAGGCCCCCAGAAGTGCCATAAGAAGCGAAGGCAGGAACCAAATACGTAAAGCAGCATCTCATAGCCAAAGAAATAATTGACCTGCTATCTATCCTGTTATTTGACCTTACTTAAGCACAGGATTATTTTAAGAGTTCAGAGAAGATGGGAGGACACAGGCTGGGAATGAATGTCTTCCCAGCTTGGCAGGTAGGAACTTGGAGAATTTTTTGTTTGTTTGTTGAGTTGACTTCTCTCATCACCAAATCTCATCATTTCCTTGCAGAAATCAGTTAAGACTATTTCTTTTTTCTTGAGCAAGGTATTATAACTGAAAATAGTACTTTTTCAGCAAACTATGGTAATTTTATAAAGAGGGCAATGTGTCCATATAACACATTAGGAATATTTATCATTTTACTAGATACCTACAGTTGCTATTTCATCCTAATTAATGTTTGTTGTTTCTGTAATAGGCATTTAAAAAAAAAAGAAAACTATTATTCTGAACTTGGTTACTTCCCCTGCCTCCCTTTTTTTTCTTGTTTCTGATGTGTCTGACTTAAAAACTGAGATTCTCTAGTGTGCGGTAATTCACTTCATTAATTGGAGCAATTTGTCCCAACATGATATCCTGTGAAAAGGCAGTGTATTTGTTATTATTTGGGTTATGTTTCAATTAGTCAGTGTATGTTGAGAAGAAAGTACTCAGTGTCTTTGTAGACTGCTGAAAGCTTTCTGCAGAATGATTCATTTACTTGAGTAGATTCTCCCAATTTTCTTTCTTTTTTTTGAAATTTAGAAGTAAATAAAAAACAGAAGGCAAAGAAACATTTGTTTCATAACCCTTATCCATAGTGGAAAATGGCAAAAATAAAATTCATTATTACATTTGCCAATTTTTCAAGCAACTTGCATGATTTTTTTGTTTTTGCATGTGGTTCATAACTACTTACTTCAAAACAAAAAGGACAAGATGAATGCAGAGATGGGGGAGTAAGAATAAAAACAGGACCTCTGTGATGAAAATATCTCTTCTGGAAGTATATCTTCCAGGAATAAATCACTAAGAATTCTTCATTGTCTGCACCTATGCCAGCACACGATTAAATATCACAATAATATTATCACTAGTACCACACAGAGTATGTATAGAAATATGCGGTACCTATTCCTGTTCAAACTATTTTGTCATTATCAAGGCAGCAGTGTGAACAACTATTCCAATCAGCATGAGGATTCTAACCAGACCCAGGAGACAGAAAAGTGAATAAAATATTATAACTGAGGGCAATCTATTATATTATCTGATAATATGTGACGTTATGTGTGATATTATGGAAGAAAATTGATGTTATGTGTGAAAACATAGGAGATTCTTAAGACTTCACTTGGAGTAACTGTATGCAAAATACAGCCTATCAAAAGAAAGAATACTAGAACACTATCTACCTAATTTATTTGATGCTTGTCCACCCTCTTCAGAAGTATCAACCAATAAAAATATAATGTGAGCTATTATACAATTTTAAATTTTCAAATCACTTTTTACAAAATAAAATGAAGCCAGTGAAATTAATTTTAACAATACATTTCATTTAATGCAATATGTCAAACACATTTCAACCATTTCAACATGCAATTGGTATTTTTAAAAATACTGACACGTTTACATTTTTTATACTAAGTCTCGAAGATGCAGTGTGAATTTGACACTTTCATCATCTCTCAATGCAGTCTTTCTGGACATATTTCAAATATTCAGTACACACATGTGAGTGGTTACTGGTTTGAACAGCACAGTTCTACAGCTCTTCTTCAATATATTTCTGCCTGTTCTATGCTATGATGAGGCTGGAGAAAACATTATCAGCCCACAGTTCATTAAAAACTTTGTAAATACTTTGAAAATTAGTTAAAAGTGTGTGTTATAAGTGCATGATACAGGATACCTCAGACTTTACTGGTTTGTCAGGAAGTACAATGTTATAATCACTGATTTCTGTTCAGTAATTTTCCCTTATATGTATAGATATATAACTATGAAACTCAACTTTCTGTTCATCAGTATAATTAACTATGTAAATAACTACCATAAAAAGCATACAATGGAATGATGTTGGATGGAAACAAATTTTCAAGAGTTATTAATTTCTCAGTTATACTAACTTACTCTAGTTCAGTTGTTAGACTTTGAGGTGAATATGAGAAATTAACCATGTTAAAATCACAGAATAATTTGGTAATACTGAAGTCACCAACAGAAGGAGTCTGCCGATAAAAAAACTGTAGGCTCCATATATCCTCCTTTATATATGTTTATAGCCTTAAAAATGAATTAATTTAATTAAATTGTATTAATTTAATTCAATTAGCAAAATGCACTAAACAGCAAATGTATCTGCCCAAAAGGCAAACAGAATGTTATATTTTTCCATGTCAGCACTTATAAATTTTAGTCCTCACACCAAAATACATATATCACAATTATTTTTTAATTAGACTGTGTCTAAGCTCACAATTGATACCAGAGTTTCATTAAGAAACTGAAGGTCAAGTGGTATCATCATTCCTCAAATCACACTAAAAGTTTTATCCATTTCATGATCTATAGAGATAGCTTCTTCCATACTATTTTGGTTCATCTCCCCTTCCCAGTAGTTACACAAACACTTCATTACATGTTGCACACTCAGTAACATCATTTTCCTTGAGGGAGACGACCTCCTTCTGTGTGTCACAGAAGTCCAAGATAACGCCATAGAGAGGGGATGGAGGCATTCTGCGTCTGCCATCTTGTCTCACCTACAAGGATCAGCTCAGCATCATGGAGTATTTTGTCTTATAGGGAAAAGGTAAACAGATCTCCAGTGGTCATCACTACTGCCACAAAATACCAGCAATCTTTACTATAAGAGAGCCCCCAGTCGATACATGCCCTGAATCCAGTTTGAAGAGTAGCCAGGAGCTGCATCGCTTCAGAGTAGGTGGTCAACTTAGGAGCCCTTACCCTTGAAACCTAAACTGCTACAGCACAGCACCATCTTTAAACCAGACCCATTTCTAAAGTACATTCTGTCCTAGGGATCAGTTTCAACTGACTTCCCATTCCTGAGACACCACTGTCACTCTACCACATTCACACAGGTGCCTACAGCACTACAACTCTGGACACCTGGAGCCTAGGCCAGATGGAATTGCCAAGGTCTCAATGTCTGAACCCACATGGCACCACCCTCATTCCCCCAGGGAACAACTGAACTTGCAACACAGAGAAGCTGCTAAATAGCCAGCGGAATGACTTGTCCATGTGCACTCATTGTTGTGCACAGCCCATGGACAACCTGGCAAACCAGCACACATCCACATCCAGTTCAATAGTCAGCCCTGTGGTTCCCTATGCCCCCACCCACCAGATCATTGCAGAGCCACCTGAATCCACCATGCCTGCAAACACTCACACCTGGCTCAGCAGCCGGTCCCTTAGTGGACCCGTCCACTTTAATAGATTGCCAAAGAGCCACCTGGTCCAGATATGCCTGCATGTAAGTTTACTTATCCCAATAGTCCATATGACAGCAATTCTGACTCTCTGGACAGAGTGCCATGAAGCCATCCAGCCCTTCTCTGCCCAGTCCACCCACACTGGGCAGACCTCCAATCTTGCAGTGACCCCAACTCCCTGGAGAGACAGCTGCACAATCTCCCAGCAGGTCACACTCACACATTCATGAGCACAGCTTAACAGCCAGCCTGGTAGCAGCCACTGCCTCCCCGGAGAAGCCACCAGACAGCCTGTTAGGCCTCTGTACCTACATATGTCTGGTCTGATGATTAACCTGATACTCTCACCGCAAGCAATACTGTGCCACCACCATCACAAACTTGTATAGCCTAACGTACTGAGGCAATTGCAGACATTGCTAATGAGAATTATAGCCAAAGAAACTGCACAGAGGTCACAGAGGCTAGCCAGAACCAAAACCAACATACCATAACTAATCGACACCTAAGAACCCATCCATAGGAAAAATTCTTCCCCTAAAAAAGTTATGATATCAATGTAAAGAAACAGGGAACATGAAAAGGCAAGGAAACATGATGGCTTCAAAGGAGTATAATAAGTCTCCAGTAACAGAGCCCAAAGAAAAAGGACATTCACAGAATGTCTGAAAAGGAATTCAAAATGATGACCTTAAGGAAATTTCATGAGATACAAAGGAACACAAACAAATAATTCACTGAAATCAAGAAAACAATTTACGGTCTAAATGAGAAATTCAACAAAGAGAAAGATGAAATTAAAAATATCTTAGAGTTGAAGAATTCTATTAAGGAAATAAAAAATACAACTGAGAGCTTCAAGAACAGACTAGATCAAGCAGAAGATAGAATTTCCGATTTTGAAGACAGGATTTTTTTTTGTTATTATACTTTAAGTTCTAGGGTACATGTGCACAATGTGGAGATTTGTTACATATGTATACTTGTGCCATGTTGGTGTGTTGCACCCATCAACTCATCAGCACCCATCAACTCGTAATTTACATCAGGTATAACTCCCAATGCAATCCCTCCCCCCTCCCCCCTCCCTATAATAGGCCCCAGTGTGTGATGTCCCCCTTCCAGAGTCCAAGTGATCTCATTGTTCAGTTCCCACCTATGAGTGAGAACATGCGGTCAGAGTGAACAGGCAGTCTACATAATGGGAGAATATGTTTGCAATCTACTCATCTGACAAAGGGCTAATATCCAGAACATACAAAGAACTCAAACAAATTTATGAGAAAAAAACAAACAACCCCATCAAAAAGTGGGCAAAGGATATGAATAGACATTTCTCAAAAGAAGACATGCATACAGCCAACAGGCACATGAAAAAATGCTCGTCATCACTGGCCATCAGAGAAATGCAAATCAAAACGACAATGAGATACCATCTCACACCAGTTAGAATGGCAATCATTAAAAAGTCAGGAAGACAGGATTTTAAAAATAATCTAGTGATAGGGGCAAATAAAGAAAGCCTATGGGACTTACAGAATGCCATTAAGCAAACAAATAATCTCATTATAGGTATTCCAGGTGTAGAAGAGATAGAAAAAGAAACAGAAAAGCCATCTAATGAAATAATTTCTGAAAACATTCTATGTATTGGGATATGGACATCCAGATTCAGGAAGCTCAAAGATATCTGGGTAGATTCAGCCAAAAAGAACCTTCCAAGGTACATTATAATCAAACTCTCAAGAGTAAAAGACAGAATTAGAAAAAAAAGTAAAAGTAGAATTCTAAAAGCTGCAAGAGAACAGTGTCAAGTCACATATAAGGGAACTCCCATTAGATTATCAGCAGATTGCATAGCAGAAATCTTGCAGGCTAGGAAAGAATGGAATGAAGAGCTGAGAATTCTCTCAGATTTTACTTGTCTGGGAAGGTCTTTACTTTTCCTTCATATCTGAGGGATAGTTTTCATAGAAATAGTACTCTTTGCAAACAGTTTTGTTTACCTTAAGCACTTTGTGTATATCATCCCATTGTCTCCTAGCCTGCAAGATTGGCCTTATAGTCAAGGCCAATCACAAGACTGGCCTTATAGGGAACACTCAAGAGTGCTACAACGAGAAACATGAGAGCAATAATTATTATCACAAAACACATGAAAGTATGAAACCCACCAATAAAGATAAATGTATAAATCAATGTTAGAACAGCCCAGTGAAGAGTGCAGTGTAAATCTTTCAATCCTCCAGTATGAAGGATTAAAGTAAAAATGCTTAAAAACAAGAGCTCCCAGTAGTGGCTAAGGAACACACAACAGATAAATAAGTAAATTAGAGCAACAAAATTATTAATTGTAGAGAAGAGGGAAAAATTGTAGAGTATTTCTATGTGACCAAAGTCAAGTTGCTATGAACCTAAAATAATCCATTTTAGCCACAAGATTTTATGTTGGCACAATAGTAACCACAAAGAAAGAACTTAAAGCAGATACATAAATAACAAAGAGAAAGGAAACAAAGCTAGCTCCAAAGAAACCCACCAAACTACTGAAGCAAACAGACACAGAGTAAGAAAGAAACAATGAATCTATAAAAGAATCAGAAAACAACTCAAAAAGTGGCAGGAATAACTCCTTATCTATCAATAACCACCTTGAATATAAATGAATTAAATTATCCAATTAAAACATAAGGTAAAGAGTGGCTGAATGGAGAAAAAATAGGGCCTAACTATACATAGCCTGCAAGAGACTCACTTAATAATTAAAGACAAACATCAACTAAATGGAAGGCATAGAAAAAGACATTTCAGGCAAATGAAAACCAAAATGAACATGAGTAACCATACTTATAAATAAAGTTGAAGTCGGAGACTGAAGAGACATCATTATACAATGAAAATAGGATCAATTCAATAAGAATATGTAATAATTGCAAATATATATATATACCCAACAATGGAGCACCCAGATATATAATGAAAATATTATTACATCTAAAGGGATGGACTGCAATGAAATAATAGTATGGGACTTCAGTTCCCCACTTTCCTCTAGAAAAAAAGTCTATAAAGAAAAATTGGAATTAAATCATACCACAGATCAAATGAACCTAAGGAACATTTGCACAGCTTTTCATCCAACAGCTACAGAGCACACATTCTTCTCAACTCCACTTGGAACATTTTCCAGGACAGATTACATGTTAGACCACAAACAAGTGATCTAACAAATTCTAAAAATCTGAAATCTTATAAGTATCTTTTCTGGCCACAATGGTATAAAACTAGAAGTCAACAAGAAAAACTTCAGAAAATTTACAGTAACATGGAAATTAAACACCTTGTTCCTATGAAATCAATGGGTTAATGAAGAAATTAAAAGGGATATAAAAATTTTTGTTGAGACAAACAAGAACGGAAAAAACAAAACTTCTATGTAAAAGCATTTCTAAGGGAGAAGTTAGTAATAAAACCCTAGATAAAAACAAACAAACAAACAAAATATTTCAAATAAACAACATAAAAACACCCTAAAGGAACAAAAAATACTGGAACAAACTAAACGCAAAACTGTTTGAACAAAGGAAATAATAAAGCTCAGAGCAGAGATAAATAAAATAGCAATTAAAAAAATAAAAAGATTAACAAAACAATTGGTTTGTAAAAGATAAACAAAACTGACAAACCTTAAGCTAGACAAAGAAAATAAAGAAAACTCAAATAAAATCAGAGATGAAAGAAGAAACATTACAACTGATGTCACACAAATACAAAGGCTCATAAGAGACTATTATGAGCAGTTTTACATTCACAAATTTGATACATAAAAGAATAAGATACATTCCTGGACATATACTATCTACTCAAATTAAATTATGAAGAAATAGAAAAACTGAACAGAACAATAATGAGTGAAGTAATTGGATCAGTAATAAAAATTCTCCCATCAAAGAATAGCTAGGAACATCTGATGGTTTTGCTGCTAAATTAAACCAAACATTAAAAGAACTAACACTAATTATCATTGACCTCTTCCAGAAAATGAAAGAAGAGGGAAAACTTCCAAACGCTCTATGAGGTCAGCATTATCCTGATTCCAAAAATGCACAAGGAAATTAAATGTATATATAATATAGGCTAATATCCCTGATGAACATAGATATAAAAATTATCAGCAAGATATTAGCCCACCAAATTCAACAGCACATTAAAAAATCATGCACCAGGATCAGGTGAACCTGATTCCAAGATGCAAGAATGTCTTAACATACACAAATCATTAAAAGTGATAAACCACTTCAATAGAAAGACAAAAATCCATATAATCATTTCAATAGAGGCAGAAAAAGAATTTGGCAAAATTCAACATTCCTTCATGACAAAAAATTATCAACAAATTAGGTATAAATGGTAAATAACACATTGAAGGCCATATGGGACAAATCCACAGCTAATATCACACTGAATGGGGAAAAAGTCTGCAGCTTTCACTCTAAGAATAGGAACTAGACAAGGATGCTAACTTTTCACCACTTCTTTTCAGCATAGTACTAGAAGTCCTAGCCAGGACAATTAGGCAAAAGAAAAAATATTAAGGACATCCAAATTGAAAACAAAGAAGTCAATTGTCCCTGTTGGCAGATGACATGATTTTAAACATATAAAACCCTAAAGATTACACACACAAACACACACACAGACACACATGCACAGGCACACACACACACGGTTAGAACTAATAAACATATTCAATTAAGTTGCAAGATACAAACATCAACATTCAAAAATTAGTAGCATTTGTATAGGCTAATAATTAAGTATCTAAAGAAGAAATCAAGAAAATAATTTCATTTCCAATAGCTACAAAAAATGATAGCTAAGAATAAACTAATCCAAGGAGATGAAAGATGTGTACGTTGAAAACTGTAAAACTTTGATGAAAGAAATTGAAGATGACAGAATTAAGTTGGAAGATATTCCACATTCATAAACTGGAAGAATTAATATTGTTAAAATGGCCATACCACCCAAAGTGATCTGCAAAGTTAATGCGATGCCTATCAAAATACAACTAACATTATTCACAGAAACAAAAAATAAATTCATATGGAATCACAAAAGACCCCAAATAGCCAAAGCAATCCTGAGCAAAGATAAAAACAAACAATATCATACCACTTGACTTTAAAATATGCTACAAAGCTACAAAAACCAAAACAGCATGTTGTTGGTATAAAAACAGACACATAAACCAACAGAAAAAAATAGAGCCAAGAAATAAATTTACCCAGTTACAGCCAATTGATTTTCAACAAAGTTGCCAAGAATATTGGGGAAAAGATAGTCTCTTCAATAAATTGTGCTGGGAAAAAAAGGATGTTCACATTAAGAAGAACAAAAATAGACCACTCCCTTTCATGATATACAAAAGTAAACTCAAAATGAATTCAAGGCTTCAGTGCAGCTCATGACCAGCGTGCACAACATGATGAAACCCCTTCTCTACAAAAAATACAAAAATAAACCAGGTGTAGTGGCATGCGACTATAACCCCAGCTGCTTGGGTGGCTGAGGCAGGAAAATTGCTGGAGCCTGGGAGACAGAGATTGCAGTAAGCCAAGATCATGCCACTGTACTCCAGCCTGGGCAATGGAGCCACATCCATCCTCAAAAAAAAAAAAAAAAAAAAAAAGAAAAGAAAAGAAAAGAAAGAAAAACAGTGGAAATGCTTCATGACATTGGGCTAGGCAAGAAATTTTTAAATAAGACTTCAAAATGACAGGTAACAAAAGCAAAAACATATCAACTGAATGACATCAAGCAAAAAAAGGTTTTTACATCAAAAGCAAGTATTAACCAAGTGATGAGACAACATACAAAACAGCAGAAAATATTTGCAAACCATATATCTGACCAGAGGTAAAATCCAGAATATGTAAAGAATTTAAACAACTCAACAACAATAAAAAATAGATGGGCAAAAGACCTTAATACACATTTCTAAAAAGAATACATGAAAAAGGCCAACAAATATGAAAAATGCTCAACATTACTAATCGTCAGGCAATTACAACTTAAAATTTAAATAAATACCACCTCTCTCCAGGTAGAATGTCTATTAAGAAAAAGAGAAAGGAAACCAATGTTAGAGAACATGTAGAGAGAAGGAAATACACACTATTCGTGGTACTGTAAACTAGTAAATGCTTTATGGAAAACAGTATGGAAGTTTCCCCCAAAAATTAAAAATAGAACTACCATATGATCCAGCAATTCCACTCCTGGGTCTGGTCTATATACAAAAGATATAAATCACTATATTGAAGAGATATCTGCAGTGGCATGTTTATTGCAGCACTACTCACCACAGGCAAGATGCATAATCAAACTGAGCATCTAACAACAGATGAATGCATAAAGATTATAAGGAATACCTAAACAATGTAATATGATTCAGCTATAAAAAAGAATTAAATTCTGTCACTTGCAACAACATGGATGAACAAAGAGGACATGATGTTATATGAAATAAGCCAGATACAGCAACACAAATAACTACTGCATGATATTGCTCATATATGGAATCTAAAGAAGAAAAAAAAGGTGGAGGATACTGTAGAAGCAAAGAACAGAACAGTGGTTACCAGAGACTAGGGAAGCAAAAGAGGAGAGGAGGATGAGAAAATGTTTTTCAAGAGAAACAAATTTACAAATGGGTAGAAGGAATAAATTCTGGCATTCTATTGCACAGTAGAGTGACTATATTTAACAGTAAAATATTGTACATTATAAATTACCAAGAAGAGGGGCTCCTCAAAGTTCTCACCACAAATAAATGATAAATGCATCAGGTGATGGATACACTGACTACCTCTTATTGGATCATTACACAATGCAGATTTGTATCAAAACAAATTATACTCCATAAATATGTACAAGTATAGTTTGTCACTTAAACAAGTAAATACATTTCAAAATTTTTCATGTCTACTCACCCTAAATTACTCACACTAAAACCATTAAAACTCCTTGTTGTTACTTGAAATAACTCCATATCATAATTTTACAAATCCAGGATGTATTCTCTATATGATATCCTATGTTTCTCATGCCCTGGCTTCCATAATAAAGACCATTTGAACTTTTAAAACTTTCATTATTTATGCTCATCATGTGAAGACCAAGGCCCTGCTTTTACATCCTACTTGCCTATCAAAACCTAAATATGAATTAATCCCAAAAGCCTTATTATTTTCTTTTAAAATATTACATAACAAACATTACATAACAAACACTCATGTTTGGGGAATGAGTGATCATTAAGAAATTTGATTACCTATGCTACCTTGAGATTACTTTCCCCTGGATCTCCTCATCCCAAAATATCTTCTACATGAACCCTTAAATTTTCAGTGGTGTAGCATAGAAATCTTTCTTCTCTATTGATCTACTCACTCTAGGTTTGCCTTGAACAAACTCTTACTACTCTGTTTTCAACCATGATTTATATGCTTATGGATACCAGTTTTTTGCCAACATTGTAAATTTCTTCTTTTGAACCTCAGACTCTTGTAGACATACTCTTTTACAAGATCAACACATATCCTTAAACTAGCAGAGTCCCAAACTGAAAATACTGTTTCCCACACTATACTAAACTGCATCTCCTTCATTGTTTCCTTTTAAGTTAATGTCAGTTACTGTCATCAGAGCCCAGCTAGTACTTCCTCTTCTTTATCCCACGCTCCTTCAAATCATCACCTAATATATCCCCATTGTGACCTCTTTTTTCTTACTTATGGCATGTACTTAGTAGGGGCCTTGAACTGTCCTTTTCCCCAACTCTCTTAAATTGATATTTCATGGAGCACTGCAAATTATCTGTTAAAAACAAAAATCTTAACATTATACATTCATCCAGTAAAGAAAACCCTTTTATGGCTTCCCATCTGTGAAATCCTTAGCAAGATACGTGAAATCTCTAATGACCTGTTCCTATTTCTATTACCACTTATACCTCTCACTATTCTTCTTTTCACACTTTACAACCTAATAGAATGTTTCCGATTGTTTAATACATGTGCTTAGATTTATAGTAACATAGACCTTACTGAAGGACTCTAAGAATATATAAATCAATTCATCATTTTTATACAATAAAAAGTAATTTATGCATTGTCAAGATTATGGCATTTTTAAATATTTTTTTCTATATAAAAGAATAATTGTGACTTTAATTTTTTAGTAAATATTATATGTATTTGAAATAAACAACATGATGATTTCATACATGTATACACTGTGTAATGATTACCACAGTCAAATTAATTAACTCATTCATCCCCACATATGCTTCATGTTAGTACACCGGAATTGTTTATCTTATAACTGAAACAGCAGTTCCCTATCATGTTTTTGTTTTTTTGTTTTGTTTTGTTTGCTTTTGTTTTTGTTTTTGTTTTGATACGGATTCTCTGTCACCCAGGCTGGAGCGCACTGGTGTGACCTCGGCTCACTGCAAGCTCCGCCTTCTGGGTTCCCGCCATTCTCCTGCCTCAGCCTCCCGAGTAGCTGGGACTACAGGTGCCGCCACCACGCCCGGCTAATTTTCTCTATTTTTAGTAGAGACGGAAGTTTCAACGTGTTAGCCAGGATGGTCTCCATCTCCTGACCTCCTGATCTGCCCGCCTTGGCCTTCCAAAATGCTGGGATTACAGGCGTCAGCCAGAGCACCCGGCCTCATGTTTGTATTTTTTATTTTTTAAGTTGAATTTCAGTTGTGAAAATCGAATTAAAATATGGACCAACTTTATTTATTTGGTTTTTTATTTAATTATTCCATCAGTTACTTAGAAGTATATTAGGATAAGTAGGTGTGTTTGGTTTCCAAAACTTTTTTTTTTTTGGTTTATCTTAGTTAGCATTTACTGTATTACATGTAACTTATATTTCCAAGCTAACTACATGGTGATCATAGAAGTGTTCTATCAATTTATTTGTTTAAAGGTTTTTTAGCATTAAATATTGTCAATTTTTACAATTATTTTATTAGAGTTTAAAGAGTCTCAATCATTCTTCATCCTCCTTCTCTGCCTCTTTCTTTCTTTTGCAGAGTTCTACATATACCTATTAGAATAATGCTTTTAATTGTATTGTTTAAATTGCCTCTAACTTTATATGTTTTTAATAATCACAGATAACTGTGATACTCCATAAAATTCTAGTGTGCTATTTATTGTTAAAAGAGGTCTATGCATGCCTATTTCAGAGTAGATAAAACTAATGCTTATTTTTTCATATCACAGTGATTTTAGGTTGTAAAAGAATGCTGCTTATTCCTATGTCACTATATTCTGAGTTGGTTATACTACAAGTCAGCCAATAACATTTAGACTCAATGTATATTTGGTCACAACATCTCAAAAGGCATGCAAGCTCTCTCAGTATGAAATTATACTCAATGAAAACATTTTTTCTCATTTTTTAGGAAAAGTCTTTGAAAACTGGTATTAGAAAGAAGAAAAGGAAATTATCAGAGCTTTGTGGTACAAAGAAAAATCTAAGTAAATGTTTCCTTTCTGTTTTAATTTAGGAAGTAGAAGTGAAGAAAGAGCTCTTGAAAGGAGTCAGCTATGTAAAAAGTCTTATTTGACTCCTAAGTGATAATGTGAACTTGGAAATATCTCTTTACCTCAGTTTCAGTTTCCATGCTCACAATATGAGGAAGTCAGATCTTCTGTAACATAATATGACTCCCTTCCAATTGAAAAGTGTATATGTCCATGACGGTAACTATGGATGAGTGTGACTGATAAAAATGTTATAGAGTACAGAGGTCAAGGAAAGATTTTTCAAATTATGTGATGGCAAAATACCCATGGTGTTTCAGTTGTAGGTATTTGAGGATAGGAGGTGCTCTTTGATATAGTATATGGAAATATACTGCTTCACTGTTAAATAAATAGAAGGGGACTATACTTCTTCCCACACCCGCAGCCAATCAAAACAATATAGCCTCTGTGTTATCTGGGGCTATCATGACTCCACCACCAGCCTTCCCTGCTGTCTCCTGGATGCTCATGATTCTGGGACACAGTGCTTCAGAGTTCAAGAGAGTCTGGTATCAGATAGACATGGACTTGAACTTCAGTCTACTACTTATTGTACTAGACACACAACTTTGGGAAACATGTTCAACTTCATTAAGTTTCTCCTAAACATGTCTACAAGTGTGTGTGTGTGTGTGGTGTGTGTGTATGTATATGTGTATATACATATACCCAATTCCTGATTAATGATTTAATGAAAAGTGCTTTAAAAGCATAGCTGTGTTATATTTTATTGAGGCATATAGATAAATAGTAATTGATAGTTATAATCTAGCAACAGAAACAGATTAACAATTAAGCAGAAAGCAGTTTCCATAAAAATGACAAAAATAATATAAACTATGTTGAAATACCAATGCTCTCTTAAGTCACTACTGAGGTCCACAAGAATTTCCCTCTTTAAGGCATTTGCAGACATCATGACATTAATTCTTTTATTTACGAGGATCACATTCTAACTATTCTATTTGCTTTCTTGTGTTATTTGATATGACATATAGATCACTATCAATAAAGCTATTATGTGGTTGACAGTGAACTTTAAATATATTTCTCATGAATGTTACCAGCTTAATATTCTATGCTAAATATTCAGCCTAAAAAGTTGCTCAAGAACATCCTTGAATTTACACAAAATTCCGTAATGCTCAGGTGGTCCAAGACCAGGCAAGACCAAGAGGTTGGTTAGAAATAAAATGAGGGCATGGACAACTGTTTTCTACCACCATATCTAAGAGATGGGTAGCATTTTTTTTTAACAGGGTGAATCTTTTCCTTCTGTGTAACTTTGTAATTGAAGATAGAAAAAGCTAACACATATACTTTGTAGAATTTAAGCAAATATGATTTTATTTTAAAAAGTGTAGAAGGCAAAGGAGACATGAAAGGGTATCTGCAGTTCTGGTAATGTTCTCTTTGTTATCAGGGCCCAGAGTATGTGGGTGTGTTGACTTTGGGAAAATTCATAGAGCTGTCCATTTATGATTTGTTTACTTTCCTATGCATATTAGGCTCAGTAAAACATTACAGTGAAAATTACAGAGATATAAATAATTCATTAATCCAACCTTTCAAATACAATGTTTTTTCTAATATGTATGTTACCTATAGGCAGGAAGTTTTAATAGATAGGTTTTTATTAAGTATAAAATCTTGCCAAATAAATATAATATTGCATATATTCATAATTCAATTACCATGAACTTAAAAATATTTTCTATATTTTTTAGATAGTTTGATCATTCCTTTTATTTTTATTGTATTCTTATGTTGAAATGCTTAATCTGTTTTTCTCAGTTGATGTTTTATATATGGACGCATAGTAGAACATAAAACATGAATTATTGGTAACTAAATGTAACCTATTTATGAAAAGAACACTTTTTTCCATTACAGGAATAATGTAGTATTAATGTATTCAGGTTTTGAAAAGTGAATTAATATGCCAAAGTATAGGCACCCACATTAATGATCGTTAAACAGAAATGTCAACAGTGTACATTTAGGCAGAGATCACAAATTCAAGCACCTACATAAAGTGATATGTGAGTAAAATAGTTGCAGGTGGGTTGAAAACTAGCCGTGGCGGCTGCTGTCAACTGGAAAGAAAAAAACGCAACTAAACACATTGAAATTCACATTTTATTAAAATCCTGGAAGAGCCAAACATACAGATCTGTGATTGCACCTTGTCAGCCGGTGCCTTTTTGTGATGTGTTTTAGGTGAATTTTTCTGACCCATTGACATAGGTCCAGGAAGTGTGAGGTTGAAATATCTGACCACTTCTGTGACTTGAGATCCTTGCCTAGGCTGATTTTTCTTAACAATTTAGTACATGATTTGATTTGAAAGGGAGGATGCCTTTAATACCTCAGGTTTTTAGTTGAGTCTCAGCTAATCTGAATTAACTGCAAAAGTTGAAGGTGCTTGCAGATGGGGAAGAAGGAAGAGGTTCCCTCAGGCAGCTGCCTTCTATTTTTATGCTATAGGAAGAAGCAGCAAAGTGGGGGGTGGTTGGAGCAAGCGGAGGAAACTTCAAAGAAGAAAGAGGAGTAAGAGTCTTTCGGTCTTGGAAGAAAGAAGAAATTATGGAGCTAGGGATGATCTCGAAAAAAATGTATTAAATTAAATCAACTGAAAATAAGTGGATCCTCTCTCAGAATATTTATGAAAAATTAAAGGTCAAGAATTTGGAGGTGGGAAGGTGAGGAAAATATGTTTTTAGCCTCACTTAGAAATACTGTGGAAGCTACTTTAAAAATGACTACAGCCTTAGTCAATAATTCCCAAAATAGTATAATTGTGTTTTATTTGGAAATAGGGCCAATGAAAGGAGTTACTAACAGCATTGCAGTAAGGCTGAAAATGTAAGTAACTTGAAAAGGGCGATTAGATTTTTTATTTCCATGATCCGTGATTCTATGTTATTGCAAATTGGTATTTTGTGATTGATTTTTTCCTGAACAACTATGTCCTTCCTTAAAGAAATTCTTGATGCCAATAATCATGACCTGAATAGATTCTATGGATTTATATTTAATAAAATCTTTAGAATTTTGAGCTTAGCCATTTTATTCATGTCATGAAGGATTATTTTACTTCCTTGCAAAAATTATTTTGGTTATTCATATTGTGTCACTCAAGATGGGTTAGACAGTACAGTATTACCAAATCAATTTTTAAGCCAAGCAAAGGTTTATTTTTTCATGCTACATGTTAATCACCGACTGAATGAGGTCGTTCCTGAACACAGTTGATCAGGATTTCAGGTTGCCAAAGAATTCCCCACCTGAAAAGATGTTATTCCTATCTGCAAGAAAAAGAGAGAAACTGAAAACTATTGGATGGCCTTTTTATGATCTCACTCCAGAGCTGAAATATATCATTTCTGCTCAAAGTTTGCTGGGTTAGCTTTGTCACATGGCCCCAACTAATTCTGAAGAAGTCAGGAAACAGAGGGAAGCATACAGAATATTTGGAGAGCATGTCTTCCTTGATAAGGTGGAAAGAGCACGGAACTTTGTGATCAAGGGACCTGGATACTGATTTAATCTCTGCAGGAGCTTGGGCAAGTTACTTTCTCTCCCACCACCCTCAGTTGCATCACCTGCAAAATAAACTGCTCCCTCTCTCTGCTTTTTAGCAACATCTTCAGAACTACGATAATGAAACAGATAAAAATAAAGTATCCACCTTAACCTGTCTCTCCAATTCCAATACATCAGAGCCACCTCTGCCGATTGCCCTGAAACAACTCTTCTCTAAAATTACAGATTCAAAATGATATCATTTCCTGTGAAATAGTTAGATTGCAATCTCTAATCAAAGACACAAGTTTACTCAAGACATCTGTCCAAAAATGGGCCTTTCTTAGATCATCCCAACATTTTTCTTTGAATGGGTTTCAGGTGGAGGACAGACAGCTAGCCCCTCAGTGCTTGAGCATCTAGACAAAGCCTGATGCAGCTGAAAATAATTTCATCTGTCATTTCCAAACTAACCTGACCTCTTTTACTAGGATTCCAAATAAATACTATTATTTTTCTGTAGTTATGCATTAAAAGGTTAAAAACCATTAACCAACATGATGACCTGAATATTTTGTTACTTACTTTCCAGTTACATAAATCTAATTATATTCCCAATATACATGACAGTTCTCAGTTCTCTCCTCTCATTCACTTGAAACTAAACTGTGTTTTGGAATTGAAGAATGTGTCTGCAGGATATTGCATTTCCCTCTGGTTTTTACAGCACCTCTCCAACCTTGACACACCGCTTACCTGCTTTTCCAGATCATTAATGAGAGTGTTAAATTAGGCTGGGCCCAGTACCAATCCTTGAGGCATCCTGCTAGACACCTGTTCTAATTTGATATTCCACCATTTATCATTGCTTATGTTTGCTGTGCTTTAGCCAATCTGTTCTTGGCCTAACAGCAGAAGCACAGTGATCCTTGGTACTGCTGGCTGTGTGAATGTATTTACATTCCTGAGGCCAAAAGCCACTGATTCTCAATCCAATAGGGAATTTCTTTATGTCAGTTGCTGGGAAATGTTTTCAGTAGAAATAGTCATCACAAAGTCTTAAAAATAATAATGTGCAAAAATTAAGAGTTGTGAAATGAAAGCTGCTGAGTAATCACCATCTATACATTAATAGCTGAAATCAAATTCCAATAAGTTGCTATGCATTAACATAGAGTAAGATGCCTAGCACTTGAGACTTGAAATAAAGCAGCAGAAACCATTACTGCCTTCCTTGGTACATCTATTCTTCCCTTTAGGCCCTCTACCTTGATTAACATCATCTATGGACATTGACACATGGCCCCCATCATTTTCACTGCCTCCCCCACACCTCCCCTCCCACCCGATCATCAACTGACAGACCTGTTAATCTCACAGGGGTCTATTGTACTGCCTCAAAACAAAAAATCAATTTGTAACCAGACAAATCTATTTGAGCCAATGAACTCTATAATCTTGAGTGAATCACTTATGCTGAATTCTGAAATTCAATAATCTCATCTGCAAAACAGAGGGAAATAATGTTTATATCATAAGATTTTTGGGAGAATAATTAAAGATAGGAACCATTATTAAATCCTCAATACTCTGCTTCCAAAATGTAGGTGTTATGTTACATTTTATTTCCCTGTGCCATACAATAACTTGGTCTCCTGCTTTCTAGTCTGTCCCCCTCCCTCTCTGCATTTACCCAACACTCGCAACTGTGTTTTGGTTTTGAAACGGAGTCTCACTCTGTTGCCCAGGCTGGATTGCAGTGGCATGATCTTGGCTCACTGCAACCTTCACCTCCTGGGTTCAAGTGATTCTTGTGCCTCAGCCACCCAAATAGCTGGGATCACAGGTGCTCCCACCACACCCAGGTAATTTTTTTTACTATTTTTAGTAGAGGCAGGGTTTTGCCATGTTGGCCAGGCTGGTCTCAAACTCCTTGAGCTCAAGCAATCCGCCCACCTCGGCTTCCCAAAGTGCTCAGATTATAGGCATGAGCCACCATGCTGGCCCATAATTATTTTTCTCTTAATGACAAATCAAATCATGTCATTTCCTTCTTAAAGGTATGTTATGCCTATTACTTTCATGGAAAACAATATCCACAATCCAGAATGTCACCTTGTATTAATCCACTTGTCCAACTTGAAATTAGAATATCATTCTGTATTTTCTGAGACTTTATAAACCTTTGCATATATACTAAAAGAATTTATAGTTACTTTCTTATTTAGAAACAATTCTTCCCTCCTCAATTTCTAAAGCCCTAAATTTAAATTCCTGTAGCTCTTACAATTTGCCAGACAACAATTTTGTCACGGATAATACAGCAGGCAATAAAACAGGCCTTCTCTGCAATCATGGAACTTTCTCTCCTTGGAGACAGAGAAAATAAGCAGTAAGTATGTGCACCAGCCAAGACTGGGTGCTTTTAAGATACAGTGGGCGACCAGGAAGGCCACTTTGAATAGGTGATGTTTTCACAAAGATCAGAATGAAGAAATGAGCCATGAAGAGGTCTGAGAAAGGTGTTCCAGGCAAAGGGAAGAGCAAATGAGATATTCTATGAGAAAACATTCTTAGTGTTTCCAAGGAATCGTATAGTTAAACGAATGAGGCATAGAGAGGTCCACTTTAGATCTGTACTGCTCCTTCCAGAGTGTAGAGTTGCTTCTAGGAATTGGCAGCTTATCCAGGGACTACATTTCCCAACTCCCCTTACGTCAGGTGTGTCCCTGTGGCAAGTTCCTAAATGTACAATGGAGATAAAACTAGTAAGTGACATTTCTGGAACAAAGCAGTGAAGAAAGTGGTATGCCTACTCCACCCTCTCTTCCCTCGTTTGGATGTGGAAGGGTCTTCATTCTTGTACTGTGAACACAGAACTATTTTTATTTATAAACTTATTTATATATTTTTAAAATTTCTGTATATTACAATGGGATGGGTTTTTTTGTGAAGAATCATACTTAGATTTACACTTAACTTTTCATTTTGAATAATTATAGATACATAATAGTCATAATATATTTAGGGAGTACATGTGATATTTTGACACAATGTATAATAATCAAATCAGAATAACTGAGATATCCATCACCTCAACCATTTATTGTTTCCTTGTGTTAGAAATATTCCAATTCCACTCTTTTAGTTATTTCAAATTACACAATAAATTATGTAGTTAGATATACATAATGTAATACTATTCAGCCATTAAAAAAAAATAAAATCCTATCATTTGCCACAACGTAGATAGAAATGGAGTACATTGTATTAAGTGAAATAATCCAGGCACAGAAAGTTAAATCTCATGTTCTCACTCATATGCGGGATATAGAGAGTAGAATGATGGTTACCAGAAGGTAGGAAGGGTAGTGGGAAGGGGACAAAAAAAGGGCATGGTTAACAGGTATGAAGATAGGTAGATAGAATGAATAGGGTCTAGTGTTCAGTAGTAGCACAACAGGATGACTATAGTTGACAATAACGTCTATTTTGATGTTTGACATCTTAAAAAATAACCATCTCTGGCTACTGAGAGACTGCCCTTCCTATACCTAGTCAAGTCTTAGAGATAGCAAAAGATTCACCTTAGAGCATGCCATTGATATGCAAACTAACCCGTCTGGAGGCATGCCTTCTTTATCCCGCTCATGAACCCCAGGTGGCAATATTCCTCTGCCTTCATCATCCCAGGAGCAGGTACCACACAACTAGGTAGGAGCACCCTAATAGTGTAGAACCTGCTGGAATTACTCAGACTAGGCAATCTGAAGCTGTTTACCTCCCCTGCCTTGCCTTTCTCTTAGAATTCCCAGTGAAGGCTCTAGCCTCTGATTTTCCCTTGCTACTTTTGCCTTCCTTTTTTGCTACCTGGACCAAAACTGGACCCTTTCCCTGTGAAACGGCTTAGTGTGCCATGACTCCTCTGTAAGACCCTGGAATATAAAAAATCTTTGTTTTCTTGTGCCTCCCCTGTATCTTCTCATGGGGCTGCATCTGACTGATCATCACATAAAAGAACACAAAACAGTTCCTATGGACTGGTGCCAGAGCACCACACCAATTAAGAGAGTCAGTATGGCAGGCACAGGGTGAACAAAGCGGTTAGAAGTAGGAGACTCAGAAAGGTGGCCAGGAAGCAGGTGGACCAAGTAGGGCTATGTTGGACAAGGTAGAACTTTAGGTGATCTCCTTAGTATGAAAGAAAGACCTGGAGGGTCTTGAGAAAGCATCTGACTTAGTTTTAAAACAATAATGCTAGAGAGAATAGACTTTCAGATGGTTGGGAGAAGACTGAATTCATGAAGATCGAATAGACTGATGTAACACTCCAGCTGAGAACTGATGGTCGCTTGAACTAGTATGATATTGATAGTGAACGACAGGAGTGATATATTTTGAAAGTAGAGATAAAATATTTGATTTGGGGTATAGAAAGAGGGAGAAAGAGAGAGAAAAATATCAACGATCATGCAAAGTGTTTACACAATGGGCAGACAGGTAAAGAGATGTGTAATTGACTGAGATGATGTGCTTTGGTAGAGGACTCACTGCGTAGGAATACATGAGAACCTGTGTTGGGAAGTATTCATGCTAAGATGTCTATTAGACTCCATAGTATAGATGTCAAGTATGCAGTTGGATTTTTGTCTGGAGTTCAGGAGAAAAGTTAAATAGAGATTTAAATTTGAGAGTCATCATTGCTTTTATGTAAATATAACCAAAGAACTAACATTTGTTTTATAATAAGTTTATTTTATTCATCTACATTATGTAGAGAAATAAACACATTTTTTTCCACCATTCAATGTTCTAATGAAAGTCTTGAAGACTCTTCCTCCCTGATACACTGTAGTTTCTACTCTTTTTAAGGCCTTATCTGTTAAATCGTCCTTTGAGATCATCCAATCACATTTCAAAAGTTATCTTTTGGCTTAAGTTCTCTCAATTAGTTACATATTTCTTGTAAAGAAAAATAATTTTAACTGGACACCAACATTTAGTTATTTATGTATCTATTACGTCATCTAGCCTGTCGTATTTACTGTCATTCATCCACTTGACAAGGATTGAAAAGGATCAATGTGTGTGACGTGTCTGTGGCTGAACAGGTCAGAAAGAAGAGATTCTTATAGTTTCTATTGATAATTTATAGATTTGATAATAGCAGTTACCTATAAGCCATAAAGGTTTATCTATAGCAATAGTATCAGAATTTATTTTTGACATTAATGAAAGCCTTCATTTTTGGTGACACAAACATACCCACCAAAATTTGTACATGTTAGTAGCAAAGCTTAATTTTTACCAATTTAGTCTCTTCTCATTCTATTCTGTGATACTATTATGAACTATCAATCTTACTACTTCTCTTCAAAGCTGATAGTGTAAAAAAGAAACAGCAACTGTTAATCACTTATAGAAACAGTGCTCAAGAAACTAAGTCACCCAACAATTTGGGAGGCTGAGGTGAGACAAATGTTTGAGCCCAGGAATTCGAGACCAGTCTGGGCAACATAGAGAGACCTCATATACAAAAAAAAAATGTAAAAAATAGCCAGGTGTAGTGGCACATACATGCCTATGATCCTAGCTACTCTGGAGTCTGAGGTGGGAGGATCACTTGAGCCTAGGAGGTCGAGGCTACAGTGAGCCAAAAGTGTGCCACTGCACTCCAGCCTGGGAGACAGAGTGAGACTCTGTCTCAAAAAAAAAAAAAAAAAAAAAAGGGGGGGCACAAAATATAAAAGTGAAAAACAAGTTGATTACATAATACTACAAATGAGAATATGTATCTTGCAATATAAATAAAGAAAATTTTAATATTATTTCTACTGTTTTAAAATGACTCTTGTAATCATACCAGTATTAAACCCGTGTCCTGAAGATTCATCATCTTACAAATTGTCAGTCACCTCTGAAGCACCCCCTGCAGTCAAGTCAGTTACATGCTCACCCAATTACTGCAGTTATCTCAGAACCCATTTAATAACTCACAATATGCTCTCAAAAATGGTGCGTATCCTGTTTCCTATTCTTCCCCTACTTCTCACAATGTTGCCTGACAACCTCAACAAGATTTCTCATCCAAATGTTCTAATTAACCATTTTCCACTCTTCCTGAGACTCCTACTATTTTTTGCCATCTTCTCATTGACAGCTGCTCTGATTATCACCTTCTCTTCAAACCAATCATGTAACAACCTCAGATGTGATAATATTCTTGAAAAACTCTCCTCAATCTGTAATGTCATGAATACTTGCAACACCTATTGCTCTTCTTCCTCCTCCAGGGCTCAAGGCTGCTAACCCATCAGGGAATCCTGATCATTTTAGCAGGGAATAGGATAAAGTCCCAGTTGGTACTAAAAGGAAGCAGCTGATTTCCCCAATCAATTGACTCTCCCACTGAATCACTGCCAAGCAATCTGCTACAGGCGAGTGAGAGTGCCCAAAGCAAAGGACACAGTATGATTCCTTGGATTTTTCATTACTAAAGATGCATGTACTTTACACTACACCAGTAATGAGGAGAAACCAGACAACACCCTTAGTCATAACATTTAAATTAGTAAAATACACTGTCACAAATGAGCACACCTTAAAGAAAGTAAATGTTCAATAAAATATTGTTCATACGATTTGAATGTAATTATCTGCTTAAAAGTCAAGGAAAGACAATTCCTGCTTAAGGGATTTTAAATACAAGGGAGATGAGTGTTAATCAGCATTGCCAGTGAAATCTACCTGTCAACTATCATATCGCAAGGGATTGGTATTAGAACAACATTAACATTCTAAACACATTTATTCATATAAGATCACAGTGTGGTTTCAAATAATCAATAACTGAATCCATAATCGATCAAATGTGAATTCACATTGATTTATTTGAATATGAATTAATCATGTTTCAGTTGTAATAAAACAATGTCGAGGAAAACAATATATCAATGTTCCATGGCCAGTGAAAGCTGTGATTCACAGTACTTCGTCAGATTCTAGAAAATATCATTTCTAGTGTTGCCAATTAAAAATCTCTACTCAGATAAGTGGGACTAATGGAGGGGGAAATCAGAATCAATGTCAAAGAAACTAACTCTCATTTCTCTAAAATGAGCTTCTCTTGCACTCTAAGAACTATCTTAACTTAGAAGTAGAGCATGAAACATAAATTGAGGATATCTAAATAATTTTATCTTGTCAGGAACTACATTTTATAAGCCATTTAATCTTCACAGAACTTAGTTTTATCTAAAAAAGAAGGTATTTGATTAGACAGCATCTACACTTTTTAAGTTTATGAGAATTTTAAATAGTAGGTTTCTGGAAGAAAAAATTCATTTCCTATCAGATGAGTAATTTATTTTGGCATTAAACTAAGGAATCCTTGGAATGTTATTACGTCGATGGCCGAGAATTCTGTTATGAGGGCTATGGGAAGGGACAAGCCCATGCTAAAAGGAATTACTGTCAGAAAGCACAAGTAATCAGTATGTTTTCTTTAAAACTGACATGAAATCACGGAATATTAAGGGACTTCCAAAATCATTTCATGCAATGTTGTCATCTTACAAATGAGAAAATTGAGAGCTGGAAAAATGTTTCCTTATCACATCGAACTGTAAATAAATAAGGACAAGACTAGAACTGAGGCCACCTGATCTGCAGCCCCGTGCTCTTCACATGGATTTAGCTTCCATAATAGAGTACTCCATCTCACAGCAGTTATTCACTCCAGGACTGAATTGTGTAGGTATAATATGTGTGGACTTAATTTCTGTTCATTGAGGAAATAGGTAGTGAGCATCAGCTTCATCAGATCCTGTGGTAGATTCCAGTAAGACAATAATTTAAAAAAAAAAAAGAAACTTTAATGATAAATGATAAAACAAACATGAAACTTTAGCCAGTACACACATAACTGCAGATCAGGATACATGTTCTGAAGTAAATGGAGTTCCAAGGAGCAACAAGAGAGCAGTGATTTCCTGCCTTTGTTTATGTTTTCCTGCCTTTGTGATATCGAAAGTGACATCTGAAGGATAAGTAAAAGAAAATTAATCAAAGTGGAATAAAGAGATTAAAAGGGCAAAATAAGCAAATGTCACAGGCAGGTGACAAAAAAGGGAAGGAAGGAAACAAGCAAAAAGGGAAGAAAGGAAGGAAGACAAAACAAAAGACAGAAACAAAAAAGGAAGGAAAGTGAAGGAAATGAAAGGAAAGGAAAGGAAAGGAAAGGAAAGGAAAGGAAAGGAAAGGAAAGGAAAGGAAAGGAAAGGAAAGGAAAGGAAAGGAAAGGAAAGGAAAGGAAAGGAAAGGGAGGGAGGGAGGGAAAGCAAAAATAGGGAGGGAGAGAAAGTAGGGACACATTGATCACAGGGCAGAGTTATTTGAGATGAGGTAGAGTGCCAGGCAGGGGAAACAAAACACAGTGCTTATAAGCCTGTTTAAGAATTGTTTTTATCCTTATGTAAAGAGTAACAGAAACTTCTGAAATGCTTTAAGCCCTGGAAGTTACGTGATCAAAATGTATTTGAAAAGATTACCATGCTTGGGATTTGTATATTGGATTTTAAAATGCTCAAACTAGATAAATGAATGCATTTCAGGAGACGCTATTACAGTTGTTAAAGTTAGCATTGAAAAGGGGAGGTTCCAGCGGAGACTGAAATTTGTCTGGGGCCATGCATTTTTCTCATCTGCCAATGATATTTATTCTCTTATTAGAATACTTGACTGGGCACGGTGGCTCATGCCTGTAATCCCAGCAATCTGGGAGGCCAAGGCGGGAGGATCTCCTGAGGTCAAAGGTTTGAGACTAGCCTGGCCAATGTGGTAAAACCCCATCTCTACTAAAATACAAAAATTAGCCAGGCGTGATGGTATGCACATGTAATTCCAGCTACTTGGGAAGCTGAGGTGGCAGGAGAATTGCTTGAACCCAGGAGGTGGAGGTTGCAGCGAGCCGAGATCGTGCCACTGCACTCCAGCCTGGGCAACAAAGTGAGAATCGGTTCAAAAAAAAAAAAAAAAAAAAAAAAAAAAAAAAAAAAAAAACAATAAACAACAAAAAAAATAAGGCTAGTTTCTATGTACATAGATATTTGCAACAAGGACAGGAATTTAAGTCTTTTTTTTTTTTAATATGGGGGTTTAAAACATGACCTGTAAGTACATTATTTAAAATATTTGATTATTTCTGGCTTATTGTCATAAAAATAGTGAAATCAGGACAGGCCAATTAGAATTTTAAGTATCTATTTTCTGAAAACGACTTAGTGTGTATTGTATGTACCTTGTAGAGTGTCTGGAATCTAGTTAAGTGCTTACTACATGCCTGTTCATCATTGTCTATCCATTTATCTGTGATAAACACTAAATTAAATACTGTTATTTCTTCTAGAATAAAGTCAATTCTTTTATTTACAATAATAAAAAATATATTACATGTATAACTGTGTTGTTGCCCACAGATACATAGAGACACTTGATTTGTAGACATACATGCAAAGCACATCCAAAACATAGGATATGATCTAAAAAAAATTGGAAATTAAATGCTAAAGATGAATAAATGTGGTCTTTATAAAACACTGCCAAGAATTTCATAAATATTTATAGATAGCACATTTAACTCATTCATTTCCTTATATTTCCTTATCTAATTTTAAGCCTAATCAGAAATCAACATTACTTGGGTTCCCATTTTGTCTTAGTTCTGTTCCACAGAAGGCCACCCAAATATCAGCCTCAGATGAACACTGTACTATGCCTAAAATAAGAAAAAAATTTAAGAGGGAAAGAAGGTTTGATATCATTGGGAAGGTATGTTTTGTATTCCAGGGAAATATATATTTATATATCATATATATAATAGATAATTATATAATTCACATCTTTAAAATTATATGCACATATTATATTTATACAGTTGACCCTTGGTATTCATGGTTTCAGGACCTCCATGTATACTGTACCAAAATTCACAAGCACTCAAGTTTCTTATATAAAATGGCATAGTATTTACATACAACCTACACACATCCCCCTATATACTTTACCTGTTTCCATTGTAAGCATTTAAGTGCTATCTAGAAAAATAACCCTATAACTATTCACTGTTACATACCTTCTCACATACTTTAGAGTGTGGAAACAACAGTAGATTCTTTTCTTTCCCTAATTATTCTCTTTTCCTTCTCTATGAGAGAATAATATATCCTTTCTTACTGCCATGTGCTTTGCGGTGCCCCTGTGGAATGAGTGTACTTCTGTTACAACTATGATTTCCAACAGGATGTAACAAACGTGACTTCAGGAAATAGCCGCAAATGCTATGGTGTCATTGGTGCCAGCTGTTTCATTTCTATCCCCTTTATCATAAAAATTGTTTGTCATAGTACAGGGGCTCCTCTCATCCAGCTGACATGAAACATGAGAAAAAAATTGTTGTCCTAACATGAGGAGATTTGGGGCCTGTTTTTTTCTGAGGACATGAGCCTAAAGATGACTGACTAATACAGCTAACAAACATATTTTTAAAACCTAACTGTCTCAAAAAATAAGGTCCTTATTTTTGCTTCTAGAAGCATGGAGTAACAGGAGCTGAGCTTACGTTTCTCCCTGAAACCATCAACAGAGAAATTACTGGAACACATGGGACACAGTTTCAACACATGCGACATTAGGCCATACAGGACAATGACCTCTGAAAGACTGGAAATAACGCAAGCCTTACAACTGTCTCATCTTACAGCTATGACAGGGTTTTCAGATGTGGGGAGGGAACACCCAAGCGGAGCCCAGAGATTCTCCGAGTTGGTAAGAATGGCTGAGAGTTTAGGTGGAAAAGGTAGCTAGAATTTACAAGACAGAGTTCAGAAGAGACAAGAGCTGAACAGAGGATGAACTCGGGAAATTTTCAGGTTTCCACTTCAGTATTCACTGGATCAGTAAAGAAAACCATGGAAGGATAGGGAAAGAACACCTAAATGAATGAGACTGTGGTGCCCAGCACTCACACTGGGCTGAGAAATAGTGCCTATTCTTACCACCCAGGATGGAGAAACTAACGACTCACGGGCAATCAGTAAAACACACAGATGCGTCTTGTCTCAGTGGTTGGGAGTAATTATTCCTAAACTGAGCACTGCTCCAGACATGCCTAACAATTCTTAAAGGCAAAATTGAAATAAAAATGTTTTTACATAAATCAGTTGTATACCAAACAAAGCTTTTTGTTATGCAAAAATACAAAAAGCAGCACCCAAATGGTAAACTTCACAATGCTTGAAAACTAATCCAATATTATGAGACACACACAAGCAGGAAAATATGACATATAATGAGCAGGAAAATACGGCTGTTCCCACTAAATATCTCTGTTGGAAAGGAAGAAAGCTTGCAAACTGACTTTGAAATTCACCTGAATATACAAGGGAAGAGTGAATTAAACCCAAAGACCATAGAAGAAGAGTTATAACAAAAACAAAAGGGAAAAATCAATGACATTGTACCAAAAACTTAATATATACAATTTTTAAAAAATCAAAAGTTGGATCTCTGAGTAGGTAAGTTAACATATCCCAGCTAGACTCGCCAGGAACATACAGGAAGAAGAAATAAATCATTAATATTAGAAATGAGAAATGTCACATCACTATAGACTCCACAGATAACAAAAGAAAAAGAAAAACATGAACAACTTTATACCAATATGTTTGACAATGTAGACCTAGAAGAAATGGTAAAATCTCTTTAAAAAATACATACTACTTAAAAATCCCTCCAGAAGAAATAGAAAATCTGAATATCTCTGTATATATTTCAACAATTGAATTTGTAGCTAAAACCCTTTAAATACAAAATAAAATAAAATAAAAAATAAAATGGTTAGACCCATTTGGCTACACTGGTAAATTCAATCACAGATAAGAAGAGAAAAACACCAGTGACTCACTCCTGTAATCCTAGCACCTTGGGAGGCCGAGGCGGGCAGATTGCCTGAGCTAAGGAGTTTGAGACTAGCCTGGGCAACACGGTGAAACCCCATCTCTACTAAAATACAGAAGAAAGTAGCTGGGTTTCGTGGCATGTACCTGTAATCCCAGCTCCTTGGGAGGCTGAGGCAGGACAATTACTTGAACCCGGGAGGCGGAGGTTGCAGTGAGCCAAGATCCCGTCACTGCACTCCAGCCTGGGCGACAGAGCAAGACTCCGTCTCTACAAAACAAAATTAAAAAAAAAAAAGAAAAGAAAAAAAAAAGAAGAAGAGAAAAATACCAATTCTACAGAAACTTTGTGAGAACTTAAAAGAGGGAAGTCCTATTTTCCAATTCATTTTATGAAGTCAATATTACCCTGATATGAAGACTTGATAAAGGCATTATCTACAAAAGAAGCTTATGGACCAATATCCCTCATGAACACAGACACCAAAAACTCTAAATTCATTTTAGCAAATTCATTCCATCAAACAATATATACAATGGATAACAGAATATGGCTAAGCTGAGTTCACTGCAGAAATGAAATGATGACTAAAAATTCTCAAGTGAATCTATGTAATTCACCATATTAACAAAGTAAAAAAAAAAAAAAGGAAATACATAATACCAATAGATACAGAAAATGTACTTAATAAAATAAAATGTCTTTTTCTATTAAAAATTATCACCGAAGTAGGAAAAGAAAGGAAATAACTTGGTAAAGAGGGAAGGAAGGAAAGAGGAAGGGAGGGAAGCAAGGAAGGAGGGAGGGAGAGAGAGATGGAGGGGAGGAGAGGGGAGGAAAGGGAGGAGGGGGGAGGGAGGAAGGGGAAAGGGGGAGGGAGGGCAGCCCCAGCTAACATCATAGTTAACGGTTAAAAAAAAAAAAAAAATTGACTGTTTTCTCTCTGATATCACGAGTAAGTAGTCAAGGCTGTCTGCTCCCACCATCTCTATTCAACATTGTACTTGAGGTACTAGGCAGTGAAATCAGGCAACACAAACAAATGGAAGGCATCCAGATTGGAAAATAAAGATGTCATTATTCACAGACAACATAATCATACATGTAGAAAATTAAATATAATCTACCAAGAAGTTACTTGAAATAATAAGTGAATTTAGAAAGATTGCTAGTTAAAATATCAATATTATATGAATTATATTTCCATACTAACAAAAAACTGAAAATTTTAAAATTATATACACTAGCAAAAAATTATAAAATTCTTACGGTAAATACGATAAATAATGTTAGACACTGACAACTATAAAACATTGTTTAGAGAAATGAAAGAGGGCAAAAATAAATGAAGCCATAACCCATGTTAATGGGTAGGAAATTTCAATATTATTAAGATATAAAGTCTCCCCAAATCGGTCTATAGTTTCAATTCAATGTCAGTCAGTCATTTTACTTTTCTGTAGAAATTGACAAAATCACTTCTAATTCATATTTAAATGCAAAAGGCCTAAAATAGCCAAACAACATTTAAAAATAGGAACTAAATAGGATTAACGCCATCTCATTTCAAAAGACGTTATTAAGCTCTTATAATCAAGACATTGTTGATTTAGAGACAAAAAATAGACATACTGATCAACAGAACAGAATAGACAGGTTAGATATACACCCACACACATGGAAATTTCTGACAAAGGTGCAAAGGCATTTCCATAAAAGAAGGATAATCTTTCTACAAGGGGTGTTGGGACTATTGGATAACCATACTTAAGAAATAAGCTTTGATCTTCTCTCCCACTATCTACAAAAATTATTACAGCATTTAGACAAAAACGTAAATCCTAAACCAATAAAAATATTTTTAAAATCATAGAATAAAACTTTGTCACAATGGATTAGGCAAAGATTTAAGAATAGTCCCAGAAGCACAATCAATAAAAGGACAAAAGAATAAAATGGATATCAGAAAAATAGAAAACTTCTGCTCTTTAAATGATACAGTTAAGAAAATGCAAAGACAAGCTATAAGGATGAAATCTTTGTAAAGGATTTGTATCAAAATATGTAGAGAACTGTCAAAACTCAATAACAAGAAAACCAACAATTTAATTAAAAAATTCGTAAAATATGTGAACAGATTGTTCACCAAATAAGGTATACGGATGGAAAATAAACATGAGTAAAGATGTGCAACATCATTATTTATTAAAATATGCAATTTAAAATCACAATTAGGTACAAGCCACATACTGGAATATCTAAAATTAAAGACATTGGTTGTGTCAACCAGTGTTACATATGTAGTGGAACTGAACTTCTTATACACTACTGGTGGAAATGTAAAACAATAAATCTTTTTAAAAAACAATTTATCAAATTCTTCAAAAACTTAAAGTCTCTATACAGCAACCATACGATCCAACCATTCCACTCCTAGATATCTCACCAATTAAAAAAAATTGTATGTCAATAAAAATAATTTCACACTAATTTTCACAGCAGCTTTTTTTTGGGAATAACCTAAAGCTGGAATCAGCAAGAGAATAGATTCCATACAATGGAATACTACTCATCAATAAGCAGAATGAACTATTGGTATACACTACCACATGGTTTGATCTCAAAATAATTAGGTTATGTGAAATAAGCCATACATATTGTATGACTTCTATTATATAAAACTGAAGAAAATGCAAACTCATCTATCATGGAAAGAAGCAGATCAGGGCTTTACTCAGCTATATGTGGGGTGAGGCTGAGCAGAGGGGTTCTGAGGAAGCATCAGGAGTCTTTGTTGGTAATTCATAAGTTCGGTATCTTACAGTGGGGGCTATTTAATGAATGGATACTTATGTCAAAACATATCAATTAGTACATTTTATATACAAAAAATTATGCTTCAATGAAGTTGTTATGGGGGGCGGAGCAAGATGGCCGAATAGGAACAGCTCCAGTCTCCAACTCCCAGCGCGAACGACACAGAAGACCAGTGATTTCTGCATTTTCAACTGAGGTACTGGGTTCATCTCACTAGGGAGTGCCGGACAATCAGTGCTGGTCAGCTGCTGCAGCCCGACCAGCAAGAACTGAAGTAGGGTGAGGCATTGCCTCACCTGGGAAGCACAAGGGGGAAGGGAATCCCTTTTCCTAGCCAGGGGAACTGAGACACACAACACCTGGAAAATCGGATAACTCCCACCCCAATACTGTGCTTTAAGCAAACGGGCACACCAGGAGATTATATCCCGCACGTGGACGGCAGGGTCCCAAGCCCACGGAGACTCCCTCATTGCTAGCACAGCAGTCTGCGATCTAACCGCAAGGCAGCAGCGAGGCTGGGGGAGGGGCACCCGCCATTGCTAAGGCTTAAGTAGATAAACAATGCTGCTGGGAAGCTCGAACTGGGTGGAGCTCACAGCAGCTCAAGGAAACCTGCCTGTCTCTCTGTAGACTCCACCTCTGGGACAGGGCACAGATAAACAACAACAAAAGCAGCAGAAACCTCTGCAGACGCAAACGACTCTGTCTGACAGCTTTGAAGAGAGCAGTGGATCTCCCAACACAGAGGGTGAGATCTGAGAAGGGACAGACTGCCTGTTCAAGTGGGTCCCTGACCCCTGAGTAACCTAACTGGGAGACATCCCCCACTAGGTGCAGTCTGACACCCCACACCTCACAGGGTGGAGTACACCCCTGAGAGGAAGCTTCCAAACCAAGAATCAGACAGGTACACTCGCTGTTCAGCAATAAAATCTTCTGCAGCCTCTGCTGCTGATACCCAGGCAAACAGGGTCTGGAGTGGACCTCAAGCAATCTCCAACAGACCTACAGCTGAGGGTCCTGACTGTTAGAAGGAAAACTATCAAACAGGAAGGACACCTACACCAAAACCCCATCAGTACGTCACCATCATCAAAGACCAGAGGCAGATAAAACCACAAAGATGGGGAAAAAGCAGGGCAGAAAAGCTGGAAATTCAAAAAATAAGAGCGCATCTCCCCCGGCAAAGGAGCGCAGCTCATCGCCAGCAACGGATCAAAGCTGGACAGAGAATGACTTTGACGAGAGGAGAGAAGAAGGCTTCAGTCCATCAAACTTCTCAGAGCTAAAGGAGGAATTACGTACCCAGCGCAAAGAAACTAAAAATCTTGAAAAAAAAGTGGAAGAATTGATAGCTAGAGTAATTAATGCAGAGAAGGTCATAAACGAAATGACAGAGATGAAAACCATGACACGAGAAATACGTGACAAATGAACAAGCTTCAATAACTGACTTGATCAACTGGAAGAAAGAGTATCAGCGATTGAGGATCAAATGAATGAAAAGAAGTGAGAAGAGAAACCAAAGAAAAAAGAAGAAAAAGAAATGAACAAAGCCTGCAAGAAGTATGGGATTATGTAAAAAGACCAAATCTACATCTGATTGGGGTGCCTGAAAGTGAGGGGGAAAATGGAACCAAGTTGGAAAACACTCTTCAGGATATCATCCAGGAGAACTTCCCCAACCTAGTAGGGCAGGCCAACATTCAAATCCAGGAAATACAGAGAACGCCACAAAGATACTCCTCGAGAAGAGCAACTCCAAGACACATAATTGCCAGATTCACCAAAGTTGAAACGAAGGAAAAAATCTTAAGGGCAGCCAGAGAGAAAGGTCGGGTTACCCACAAAGGGAAGCCCATCAGACTAATAGCAGATCTCTCAGCAGAAACTCTACAAGCCAGAAGAGAGTGGGGGCCAATATTCAACATTCTTAAAGAAAAGAATTTTAAACCTAGAATTTCATATCCAGCCAAACTAAGTTTCATAAGTGAAGGGGAAATAAAATCCTTTACAGATACGCAAATGCTTAGAGACTTTGTCACCACTAGGCCTGCCTTACAAGTGACCCTGAAGGAAGCACTAAACATGGAAAGGAACAACCGGTACCAGCCATTGTAAAAACATGCCAAAATGTAAAGACCATCGAGGCTAGGAAGAAACTGCATCAACTAACGAGCAAAATAACCAGTTAATATCATAATGGCAGGATCAAGTTCACACATAACAATCTTAACCTTAAATGTAAATGGACTAAATGCTCCAATTAAAAGACACAGACTGGCAAACTGGATAAAGAGTCAAGACCCATCAGTTTGCTGTATTCAGGAGACCCATCTCACATGCAGAGACATACATAGGCTCAAAATAAAGGGATGGAGGAAGATTTACCAAGCAAATGGAGAACAAAAAAAAGCACGGGTTGCAATACTAGTCTCTGATAAAATAGACTTTAAACCATCAAAGATCAAAAGAGACAAAGAAGGCCATTACATAATGGTAAAGGGATCAATTCAACAGGAAGTGCTAACTATCCTAAATATATATGCACCCAATACAGGAGCACCCAGATTCATA
Source organism: Chlorocebus sabaeus (assembly GCF_047675955.1). Lineage (NCBI taxonomy): Eukaryota > Metazoa > Chordata > Mammalia > Primates > Cercopithecidae > Chlorocebus > Chlorocebus sabaeus. The sequence goes on from NC_132911.1 coordinate 14,331,565, forward strand.
AAGCAAGTCCTTAGAGACTTACAAAGAGACTTAGACTCCCATACAATAATAATGGGAGACTTCAACACTCCACTGTCAACATTAGACAGATCAACGAGACAGAAAGTTAACAAGGTTATCCAGGAATTGAACTAATCTCTGCAGCAAGCAGATCTAATAGACATCTATAGAACTCTCCACCCCAAATCAACAGAATATACATTCTTCTCAGCACCACATCGCACTTATTCCAAAATTGACCACGTAATTGGAAGTAAAGCACTGCTCAGCAAATGTACAAGAACAGAAATTATAACAAACTGTCTCTCAGACCACAGTGCAATCAAATTAGAACTCAGGACTAAGAAACTCAATCAAAACCGCTCAACTACATGGAAACTGAACAACCTGCTCCTGAATGACTACTGGGTACATAACGAAATGAAGGCAGAAATAAAGATGTTCTTTGAAACCAATGAGAACAAAGATACAACATACCAGAATCTCTGGGACACATTTAAAGCAGTGTGTAGAGGGAAATTTATAGCACTAAATGCCCACAAGAGAAAGCAGGAAAGATCTAAAATTGACACTCTAACATCACAATTAAAAGAACTAGAGAAGCAAGAGCAAACACATTCGAAAGCAAGCAGAAGGCAAGAAATAACTAAGATCAGAGCAGAACTGAAGGAGATAGAGACACAAAAAGCCCTCCAAAAAATCAATGAATCCAGGAGTTGGTTTTTTGAAAAGATCAACAAAATTGACAGACCGCTAGCAAGACTAATAAAGAAGAAAAGAGAGAAGAACCAAATCGACGCAATTAAAAATGATAAAGGGGATATCACCACCAACGCCACAGAAATACAAACTACCATCAGAGAATACTATAAACACCTCTACGCAAATAAACTGGAAAATCTAGAAGAAATGGATAATTTCCTGGACACTTACACTCTTCCAAGACTAAACCAGGAAGAAGTTGAATCCCTGAATAGACCAATAGCAGACTCTGAAATTGAGGCAATAATTAATAGCCTACCAACGAAAAAAAGTCCAGGACCAGATGGATTCACAGCTGAATTCTACCAGAGGTACAAGGAGGAGCTGGTACCATTCCTTCTGAAACTATTCCAATCAATAGAAAAAGAGGGAATCCTCCCTAACTCATTTTATGAGGCCAACATCATCCTGATACCAAAGCCTGGCAGAGACACAACAAAAAAAGAGAATTTTAGACCAATATCCCTGATGAACATCGATGCAAAAATCCTCAATAAAATACTGGCAAACCGGGTTCAGCAGCACATCAAAAAGCTTATCCACCATGATCAAGTGGGCTTCATCCCTGGGATGCAAGGCTGGTTCAACATTTGCAAATCAATAAACATAATCCAGCATACAAACAGAACCAAAGACAAGAACCACATGATTATCTCAAAAGATGCAGAAAAGGCTTTTGACAAAATTCAACAGTCCTCCATGCTAAAAATGCTCAATAAATTCGGTATTGATGGAACGTGTCTCAAAATAATAAGAGTTATTTATGACAAACCCACAGCCAATATCATACTGAATGGGCAAAAACTGGAAAAATTCCCTTTGAAAACTGGCACAAGACAGGGATGCCCTCTCTCACCACTCCTATTCAACATAATGTTGGAAGTTCTGGCTAGGGCAATCAGGCAAGAGAAAGAAATCAAGGGTATTCAGTTAGGAAAAGAAGAAGTCAAATTGTCCCTCTTTGCAGATGACATGATTGTATATTTAGAAAACCCCATTGTCTCAGCCCAAAATCTCCTTAAGCTGATAAGCAACTTCAGCAAAGTCTCAGGATACAAAACTAATGTGCAAAAATCACAAGCATTCCTATACACCAGTAACAGACAAACAGAGAGCCAAATCATGAATGAACTTCCATTTACAATTGCTTCAAAGAGAATAAAATACCTAGGAATCCAACTTACAAGGGATGTAAAGGACCTCTTCAGGGAGAACTGCAAACCACTGCTCAGTGAAATACAAGAGGACACAAACAAATGGAAGAACATAACATGCTCATGGATAGGAAGAATCAATATCGTGAAAATGGTCATACTGCCCAAGGTTATTTATAGATTCAATGCCATCCCCATCAAGCTACCAATGAGTTTCTTCAGAGAATTGGAAAAAACTGCTTTAAAGTTCATATGGAACCAAAAAAGAGCCCGCATCTCCAAGACAATCCTAAGCAAAAAGAACAAAGCTGGGGGCATCATGCTACCTGACTTCAAACTATACTACAAGGCTACAGTAACCAAAACAGCATGGTACTGGTACCAAAACAGAGATATAGACCAATGGAACAGAACAGAGTCCTCAGAAATAATACCACACATCTACAGCCATCTGATCTTTGACAACCCTGACAAAAACAGGAAATGGGGAAACGATTCCCTATTTAATAAATGGTGCTGGGAAAATTGGCTAGCCATACGTAGAAAGCTGAAACTGGATCCTTTCCTTACTCCTTATATGAAAATTAATTCAAGACAGATTAGAGACTTAAATGTTAGACCTAAAACCATAAAAATCCTAGAAGAAAACCTAGGCAATACCATTCAGGACATAGGCATGGGCAAGGACTTCATGTCTAAAACACCAAAAGCAATGGCAGCAAAAGCCAAAATTGACAAATGGGATCTAATAAAACTAAAGAGCTTCTGCACAGCAAAAGAAACTACCATCAGAGTGAACAGGCAACCTACAGAATGGGAGAACATTTTTGCAATCTACTCATCTGACAAAGGGCTAATATCCAGAACCTATAAAGAACTCAATCAAATTTGCAAGAAAAAAACAAACAACCTCATCAAAAAGTGGGCAAAGGATATGAACAGACATTTCTCAAAAGAAGACATTCATACAGCCAACAGACACATGAAAAAATGCTCATCATCACTGGCCATCAGAGAAATGCAAATCAAAACCACAATGAGATACCATCTCACACCAGTTAGAATGGCGATCATTCAAAAGTCAGGAAACAACAGGTGCTGGAAAGGATGTGGAGAAATAGGAACACTTTTACACTGTTGGTGGGATTGTAAACTAGTTCAACCATTATGGAAAACAGTATGGCGATTCCTCAAGGATCTAGAACTAGATGTACCATATGACCCAGCCATCCCATTACTGGGGATATACCCAAAGGATTATAAATCATGCTGCTATAAAGACACATGCACACGTATGTTTATTGCGGCACTATTCACAATAGCAAAGACTTGGAATCAACCCAAATGTCCATCAGTGACAGACTGGATTAAGAAAATGTGGCACATATACACCATGGAATACTATGCAGCCATAAAAAAGGATGAGTTTGTGTCCTTCGTAGGGACATGGATGCAGCTGGAAACCATCACTCTTAGCAAACTATCACAAGAACAGAAAACCAAGCACCGCATGTTCTCACTCATAGGTGGGAACTGAACAATGAGATCACGTGGACTCGGGAAGGGGAACATCACACACCGGGGCCTATCATGGGGAGGCGGGAGGGGGAAGGGATTGCATTGGGAGTTTTACCTGATGTAAATGACGAGTTGATGAGTGCTGACGAGTTGATGGGTGCAGCACACCAACATGGCACAAGTATACATATGTAACAAACCTGCACGTTATGCACATGTACCCTAGAACTTAAAGTATAATAATAATAAAACATAAATAAATAAATAAATAAATAAAACATTTAAACAACAACAACAAAAAAAATTGTTATAGGAAAAATATAAAATTCAAATTGGAAATTATAGCACTCCAAGTACTACCTAGGATAGAAACTTTTTAAATTAAGCACTTTTTAAAAAGCAAAATGTCTCTTTTATTTCTTTATCATCAAGTCACTTTAATACAGAAAGTCAAGATAAATGTTGGTTTCTTTTAACATAGGCATTGAGAACAGAACATTCTACTGAATAGCCCCATTATGGATTTTGCCAACTGTTATACCCGTTGGATCTCTTCTATATATAGGCTGAAATATATCTCTCTTTATGCCCAAAGAAAAAATTTATTTGTAATGCCTTCACACTATTAGATTCATGGTGTTTGCTTTACTTCAAAGTATTTCATATTATCTCAGTGTTACATTTCATTACATAATGTAAGTTTTTCATTCAAATGTTCATTCAATAACAACTTACTGAACAGTTAAAATATGCAGGCACTGTGCTGGGCCCTGAAGTTATAATCATGAGAATGGCACAGTCATGGTTGTCAAGGAGTCTCAGGATTTTAAAGGAGAGAAAGAGGTAAAGAAACATTAGCATACAGTATTGCATACACAATAATCAATAACTAGAAAGACAGAATGTGGAGAAACCAAAGGGATGGTTAGTTTTGATTTGGGAGATGGTGGAGCACTCAAGTGAGAAACGTGTGGGAAGCCTTCATGGAATACAAATCAAATATGCTGAGTTTTAAAGGATAAGCTTTAGGAGGTAAAGCTTATTATATAAAAGACATGGAGCTACTTCATAGAATGGGAACTAAAATAACTAACTGAAACAGGAAAGAATTTGATGATAATGGCTAACATGTGTGATATGGTTAGGCTTTGTGTCCCCACCGAAATCTCAACTTGAATTGTAATCCTCATAATCTCCATGTGTCAAGGGAGAGACCAGGTGGAGGTAATTGAGTTATGGGGGCAGTTTCCCCCACGCCATTCTCATGATAGTAAGTTCTCATGACACATGACGGTTTTAAAAGAGGATCTTCTCCTTCACTCAGTACTTCTCCTTCCTGCCACCTTGTGAAGAAGATGCCTTGCTTCCCCTTTGCCTTCCAGCAGGATTTTAAGTTTCCTGACACCTCTCCAGCTGTGCTGTGAGTCAATTAAACCTCATTTCTTTATAAATGATCCAGTCTTGGGCAGTTCTTCACAGCTGTATGAAACAGACTAATACAGTGTAATATGCCATTGCTGTAGAGTCTGACATTTATTCTGCAAGTGGAAAAAAGCTTTTAAAGAATGTATTCAAGGCTGGGCATGGTGGTTCACACCTGTAATCCAAACACTTTGGGAGGCCAAGGTGGGCAGATCATGAGGTCAGGAGATCGAGACTATCCTGGCTAACATGGTGACACCCTGTCTCTACTAAAAATACAAAAACTTAGCCAAGCGTGGTGGTGGGCACCTGTAGTCCCAGCTACTTGGGAGGTTGAGGCAGGAGAATCGCATGAACCTGGGAGGCAGAGCTTGCAGTGAGCCAAGATCACACCACTGCACTCCAGCCTGGATGAAAGAGTGAGACTCCATCTCAAAAAAAAAAAAAAGTAGTATCCAACGTAGTAATATGATCACATCTACCTGGAGAAGAAATTAATACACGGATATTTAACCTTGGCTTCAAGCAATGCAACGGCACCTTTACCAAAAGACTATCAAAGTCTTATTCAACACTTTGGAAGTAATGAGTTGTTGATGATTTTGAAACCCAAATGGTTTTATCACGCTGTTTATTGTCCTGTAAAAACAAATTACCAATTAAATAGATGGGCATCATATTTCACAAAGAAAATGTATTTTAATACTTCTGTATCTTAGAGGTAATCCATTTATAGAACATGATTTTCCATTTATATCTACCTTTTGTGTCATTATTATCATAGTCTAATGCTGGAGATGTTTGAACTTTAGAGGGAATACTTTCTGGGGAATCTTAAGTTGGTGGGGAAAGGACATTGTGGCCATCTTCTCTCATTTCATGACTTTTCCTCTGAGAACAAAAGCAGTGTTATGTGCGGGAAAACCAGTCTTACTAAAGAAAAGTGATGATAGCTGAGATTCTTGAAAACACACAGAAGAAGAGTACTTGACATAAGACAGTTTATTAAACTCATCTTTGACCTTCTTTTTTTCTTTCAAGGAAATAAACTTCAGCAATCAACTTGTTCCCTCAGGTTAAAGATTCCATTGTTTTTGTTTTTTAAGTTAGTACACTGTTGATCCCTAAACTTCATTGATCAAATTATTATTATTTTTTTTAAAGAGGCAGTGCCTTCAGACTTCTCCTGCCAAGTCAGCTCCAGAAATAAAATCACAAAAACTCAAATGCAATATTTTTTCGGTGATACAAAATAATATCTGTAAATATTTGAAGCATGTACTGTATTGCCTTATGTTCAAGTCCAAGAACCATGTGAAATGTAGAAACAGTACATCAAGGCAAAATGTCTTCTATATAGTCATAATACTTTATAAATAATTTATAGGACATAAAATATTCAAAGATATCTTAATTGATATGTGGTTACAGAATATTCTTATGTTTCTAAATATTAAGGAAATCGTAAACTATAACTCAAGAAAGGAAGCTGTATTTATTATATGTGATTGAGTAAAAGTCTAATCAAAATAGAAACTTAATTCAACAAAAGTTGCCATTGAGTACACACCATCCCAAAGAAACAAACACCTTACCAACAATTGCCTGGAAATATTCTAGAATTAATTTTCATCTCAATTGAACAATTTATTGACTTTTTTCCCTGCACGCCAGATGCCTATAGTCTCCCCTACAAACAACTTGTCTTTTCCATTTTTGTTCATATTTAGTTTTTGGCAACCACAGCTTGTATAATTATATTATGTTGGAGCAGGACCAAATTAAGGAAACATTGCAAAGTACAAAAATTTTTCTTTGGCTCACCTCCTGTCTCTAGTGTTTCATGGAGTAATAGCTTTTCTCTGCATCAAAGTCTTTCCTGGATTCCTGTGGTATTGTTCCCAGAATCTCCTTGACTAAACTCTACTGAAGCGTTAGTTCCTAAACACATATGTTACTATTTCTATGGGGGTTTTCCGTTACCAGGAATGAGAAACACTGTTGAGATGATCAGATATAAACTGCTCATGAGGCAGCCACACTTACCAGCCAGAGGCCAGCTCTGCTTCTGAGGATGCAAAGAAAGTATATTCCAAGAGCAGCCTTTACATGCATGCATTCAAGCAGCATTCATATTTGAAGAAAGCCAAATTAAAGCATGCATATAAAACTTGTGCTATTTGCAGTCTGAAAATTTTGCCTATGAATTTCTAACGTCTGCATGGAATCCCAGGTTATTTTTTCTTTATGGTGTAAAAATGTTAAAGAGTGGGGAAGAGGAGGTAATGATCAAAATGCTCATGTGAGTAAACAACTAGGTATTTTATGAGAAAGACAGGCTTCCAAACACAGGTTAAACATGGCGCTTTTCATCTCACCTGAAGCATGCTGGCCACTCCAGTCCACCAAATGCAGTTCCCTTGGGACCTACGCTGGATGGATACCCAAGGTCTCATGAGGTAAAAGGCTAGGACACTTGCTCTTTCTGACCAGGCAGTGCTGTGGCTGATTAATATCCACCCAAAGCCACAATCACCTTCTGATCTGAGGAGCAGGTGACGTGGAGATTCTGAAGTCTCTTGATAAATTATGCAAACATAATCAAACAATACACATTGCAGGTTAAAAAAAAAAATTCAGTCACTAAAGTAGTTTGCTTTGTCCTTTAAAGAACTGAATCTAAATAGATTGTCATCAATCATTGGCAGTTCCCAGAATGACAACGCTGAGAAATTAGTATTACATGGGTACCATAGAAGAGCTATTTTCTTTCCTAGTTGAATGCTTGTGCAAGGAGAGAGGAAGGGAGAAAAATAAACAAGGCTTTTCTTATTAGTCTTGGAATTTTACTTTCTCTGTTCTTTCTTCAGATGAACCAGAAGACTAATTAGTCCCAATATCCAATACTTTCACATTACTACAGCTTATCCTAAGCCTTCCTTCCTCCTTGCTGATACAAAATACACACCTTTCAAGTATCTTTCAAGGCCCATATCAAACGTCAAAATTTGCCTACTCCAAAGTCATTCATTTGTAACCACATCAGTTTTCTTGTGATTCCTTTTATATATATAATATATATTCCAATTTTATATACTCTGTCCAAACCTACAAGATCTCCTTGAATAGAGTCACAACATGTACATTGAAATACATTATTGTTGTTAGTTTGATTTTTGTGTTACCTTGTCTTCACTATTTAGTAATCATCTTAAGTGCAATAACTCTTGCCTTGTAAATGTTGGGCTTTCGATGCAGGGTTGGTGTTAACAACATTATATGCAAAACAACTGACTTTACTATTTCATTCAAAATTCACAAAACAAAAAGTTAATTTGTATTCATAGAACAATACATGGACATACCAAAAATATATAATTTATAGTTTATTTAGACCCCACATTCTTCCACAATATATCTGAAGCAAAAAGAAAACATAAAAATATACACATTTATTTTTACAATAAATACTGTCAATAAATTATCAAGTAAATATTAAGGCACTTCTTGGATTAATAAGTAAATTCCATGTTGTATAACATTGTTTTCATAACAGGAAGCCAGTAGTTTTCATCATTTTTCCATAGTCTTTGTAGATATGATTATTGCAAACGTAAGATACTTTAAATATATACAGTTATATTTTGATGTGAAACAGTAGAGAGAGGAAGGATTTACAGGTCCTCCTGATTTTTTTTTTTCACTTTTATTGGATTATTTCAGGAATACCAGAAGAATCTGTTTGTTATTATCATCTTATTTTCATAGAGAGAGAAGGAGAGAGTAGGTCAATTAGGATCAGTCTCCCAGGGCATATAAACCTTGCAGAGAGTGGCCCTCTTTAATCTCTGCTACCCTAGACATCAAAGGCTACAGTACCACTATTCACAGAGAAATGTTAGCACGTCCACAGGGGCCTGAACAATCATGTAGAGGTGCATGCTATGGTCTCTCTGATGAAATGCTTCTCCCAACTTTATCTGGTTAGCTCTCCCTCCTCCCTCAAGATCTAACTTTGATGCAACTTCCTATTCATCTCCATTATTTCATTTATTTTTTGAGACAGAGTCTCGCTGTGTCGCCCAAGCTGGAGTGCAGTGGCATGATCTTTCTTGGCTCACTGCAACCTCTGCCTCCCGGGTTCAAACGATTCTCGTGCCTCACGCTCCTGAGTAGGTGGGAATACAGGGAAGCCAACATGCCCAGCTGATTTTTGTATTTTTAGTAGAGACGGAATTTCATCATTTTGGTCAGGCTGGTTTTCAATTCCTGACCTCAAGTGATCCACCTGCTTTGGCCTCCCAAAGTGCTGGGATTTCAGGTGTGAGCCACTGTCCCTTGCTGGCATCTCCATTCTTCATCTGGGTATCAAGTCTCTGTACTTCGTGCTTGCTGTACACCTAGCCCATTCTGGTTTATGCTTGCTATTCCCATGTCAAAACACTGCCCCATTTTACTCTCAACAATGCCCCTAATTGCAGGGTAGATTATAGTCATGGGGTTCAGGTCAATTCTTGGTCTCTCATCTCACAGCATCCCTTCTAGCCACCAAGTAGATTTTGTTTTCAGCACAGACTGAGGCCAACTCTAAAAAGTTATCAAAAATACTGAAAGAAAACATATGACCAAATTGTGGTTATATTATTGCAAAGGCCAACAGATGCATGAGTCTTAGGAATTTTTCCCAGAAATATTCTCCTTTCAGTTTTCCTAAGTTCAAAGGCAGAACATGCCCGGTAACATAATAGTAATGTTAAATTCCAAAGGCAGCCCAGTGATGGCTTTTGCCAGCATACAACTCACTTGATAGAATTCTAAGGCTTTCACTTCTGATGACTCACAATGTTGGTGATTTGAGATTAGAACACAAAAGGAACAGACCCAACTTTTCATTAAAGACCTGTCCGAATTTTGCAAGACATTTTCCAGGGATAACAAACAATGCTACAATATAGTTACTGACAATTCAATTCCTATTCAAGCGCCTAATTTCTCCAATATTTTTACTTGAAGTGTATATAACCCTATGACTAGTTCATTTTCAAATAATCAAAATAAAACATATAGTATCATATTTAGGTTGAGGATAGGATTAAGGATGGTGGCTAGGATCAATATTTAAATTCCATTTTAAGACACTTTCTGTGGTGTTTAAGATTTAGCTAAGATTAGTTATTTGGCTAAGATAACTTACGATTCAATGAAAACAAATAGAAGAATCTGCATACTGGCACATCAATGATACAGACTGTCACCAATTCCATTCGGCAGTGGCTTCAGGGGAAATTCGGTAGGGACAGTGTAGTGCTGTTTTTCATCAACCTCTAAAGGTTAGGCTTTGAGGGAAGAAGGCCATTCAAGGAAGAAGAAATGTACTTAGACGATAAACACAAAAGTTCAGTACTATTGCATATTCGAACTACTGCCAATTTACGCATGTGGCCAAATTTTTCCACATTCAGCTTGGCAAAGTTTTTTAAACATTGGTATTAGCCACTGCTCCTGAGAAGCTGAGCACTCTCATGTTCTCTAATGAGAATGCAAATTAATAGAGTATTCTGGAGAGCGATATTAAAGCCCTCCCCCAAATAAAGACTGTGAAACCCATTTATTCCAGTTTCCACTGATTGTTCCAATAGGAAATAATTCACAAATTGAATCAGAATCATTGGGCAAGGGACTCAGGCAGCAGGATGTTTAAAACCTCCCTAGGAAATTGTGAAATAGCCGTGTTTTAGAAACACAGGTTTACAGAGATAGTCAATGGCAGGGAAAGAGGCTAAATATGCTTAAGTGGTTAAAAGCAAACCATACCTCATTATTTCTGAAAACTCAGAAATGCACACCCATACACATATCTAAGACTGAATCAACAGTCAGTATTAATAATAGTTATTTCTAAGTGATACAGGTTGGATCTGTGTCTCTGCCCAAATCTCAAGTTAAACTGTAACCCCCAGTGTTGACGGAGGGGCCTGGAGGAAGGTGACTGGATCACGGGGCAGAGTTCTGATGAATGGTTTAGCACCATCCCCTTTTAGTACTGTATAGTGAGTTCCCATGAGATCTGATGTTTAAAAGTATGTAGCAACTCTCTCCTCTTTCTTTTGCTCATGACCCAGGCATGTAAGATGGGCCTGCTTCACCATGATTGTAAGTTTCCTGAGGCTTCCCCAGAAGCCCAGCAGAAGCCGGCATCATGCTTCCTGTAGAATCTATAGTACTGCGTCTCTTAAACCACTTTTCTTTATCAATTACCCAGTTTTCAGATATTTCTTTATAGCAGTGAAAAAAATAGAATATACTAGATAATGAGATTACAGATGAGAGATTTTGCATGTGATTTGTATTACGATTCTTTTACTTAATTTGCATCATCCCAATATTCTATAATGAACTTACATTGCCTTTGCACTGCTAAATTATTTTCACAAGACTAGTATTGAAACTATTATTTCATAATAATAGTTCACAGGACGTTAAGCTTTAAGAACCTCAAAATCACCTAAAATGTGTTTTAAAATGTGCAGATTTTAGCCAGGTGCAGTGACTCAAGCCTGTAATCCCAGCACTTTGCAAGGCTGAGGCAAGTGGATTGCTTGAGGTCGGGAGTTTGAGACCAGCCTGGTCAACATAGTAAAACCCATTCTGTACTAAAAATACAAAAAAAAAAAAATTAGCCTGGCGTGGGGGCAAGTGCCTGTAATCCCAGCTGAGGGAGGCTGAGGCAGGAGAATTGTTTGAACCCAGAAGGCAGAGGTTGCAGTGAGCTGAGACTGCCCCAGTGTACTCCAGTCTGGGCCACAGAGCAAGACTCTGTCTCAAACAAAATAAAAGAAAAGAAAAGAAAAGAAAAGAAAAGAAAAGAAAAGAAAAGAAAAGAAAAGAAAAGAAAAGAAAACAACTGCAGATATTTTTATTTCACCCCATATTAACAGACCTGAATCTTTTGGAAGGGTTGAGATTCAAAAATACTTACTTTGAGAAAAATCCTTATATGATTAAAATGTAGAAAATAATTTGAGAACATTGTTATCTCTAATGTGTACTTTATATTTATTAGAGTCTCTGTTATTAAAGAAGCTAAACCTTATTAACTGACCTCCTTTATAAGAAAATCCAGTGAGTCTCAAGCTTTTTGATCTCGACAACCCTTTACGTCCTTAAAATTATTGAAGACCCTAAAGAGCTATTGTTTATATATGTATATACAAATAACATATGTACATATTAATGAGAAAATAAGATAAGTTATTCAAATATTAATTTACTAGTTGGCTTCACAATAATGAATTCATTATTGTGAATTAACAGAAATAATATTTTATAAAAAATATTCTTTAAACAAAAATCCAATTAGTAAGAAGAGTAACATTGCTTGACACTTTTTCAAATCTCTTTCAAATCTACCTTAACGGAAAGCAACTCTAGTGTCAGAATTATTTATGCTTTTATTTCCTTGCAATGTGTTGTTTTAGTTGAAACATGAGAAAAATCTGGACTCACACAGATACAAGTTGGATATAGTTGGCAAAGGGAAGATTATTTTGGCCTTTTCAGCTAATTTTGAATATCCTTCTTTGATATTACAACAAAACTCAGCAAATGTTTTAAAACATTAGTTGCAATACGCAATCTGAAACGTATAAACAAATCTTTCCCACTTGGTTGCATTAAAACCACTGGTTTGTCCATTCAGTGGAATTTTTACCGAAGCCTGATTTTGTAACATAATACATTGGTCATCTGCAAAATACTTGTTCACTGAATCATACCAATTTTCTAAATAGTGGCACATTTCATTATATAGTATCAAAATATCAGTTTTGGTAAATCCCTAACCAGTTTAACGAAAAAAGAGTTTTATATCAAGTAGTTGTTAATCTAACGGTGGTAGGTGCAAGTTTACCAAAATTCTAATTTTTATATGAAAGCTCAGTGTTTTTCTTTGGCAACAAATCATGTCAGTTCTCTTTTGAGTATAGATTTACTTTGTTAATTTTTGAAAAAAATGATGTAATATTCAAGACTAAATAACTTTTCTGTCAATTATTATTTTAGGTCAAAATGTTATTTCCTGAAAAAAATAGCAACTTCAGTCAACATCCCAAACAACGCCAGAAGTTCTTTTCCTGAAGACAGCCACTGTATTTTGGTATGCAGCAGAAGTATTTTATGCATACTCTCTGTTTTGTGACAAAGGTTAGAAGAGGCACTTATTTAAGGGTCAAGATTCCATAAAAGTAATCTTCGTCACTGCTTTATCAAGGATATTCTTAAGTGAGAGTTTTTAGCAGTAAAGACTATAGCAACCACTAGCACATTCTGGGGCCATTCCCTTGATTGACATTAAGGTGCCGGCAATTTCACCTACCGTTACTTTTGTACCATCACTGAAGTGTCATAATGATTAAAAAAAGGTAAACAATATGTTGTTACGATTATAAATACTAATTTAACCTTAAACTCCTTTTAAAGAGTCTCAGGGATACACTGGACTCTTCTTTGGAAGACTACACGTTTCAAATCCCAGCCCCGATCCATTCACTAAGATTAACAGACAAAGGATTTCCCTCCTTCTATTATAATAATGCCAGGTGACCCAATATAATGAACACTCAATGCTAATATGCTCCAAACCTTTGGCTCCCAACAGTTCAGTCCTGTGTTTACCCAGTGTCCTCTAAGTAAATTCCCAAAATTATGTCTGCATGATATACCTATGGCAATGATTTTATAAATTTATGAAATAATATGTAAGCCAGTGAATTATGAGTGCAAAATAATCAAAACAGAAATTGATACTAGAATCAAAGCTCCACAAAAGGAGATAGTTTTACTTTTCAATTTACTGTTGTACCCACATATTTTGAATAGTGCCTGACATATAGTAGACACTTAGTAAATGTTTATTGAATAATTGATTTTGTTGGTTATATGAAAACTGACTCAGATGTTTTGATGACTGCATAATTTTCAAAAGTCAAATCATGTGCTAGCAAGGCAAAAGTAAAAGATAAGGAAAGAATTGATAAGAATCAAGGAATCCTTCATGTTCCCTCTCCACTTTAAAGAAACAGAAACTAGAAACCATAAAGATGCTCTGTGGCTGTGGTATATGCACAAAAATTAAAAACTTACTCCAATCGACAAAAAACTCGAAGAAAATTCTGCACAAAGTCTGCTTTTTTTGTCTTTTTTTTTTTTTTTTTCTTATGATTGACATTTTATGAACTTCATTCGAAAATGCTTACCAGATACTGCCTGGATTTCTGCAAGCCTTTGAATTCACACCCAAGAGCAAACTGAGGCTAACTACATTTTACCTTTCTGATGCATCACCACCATCTAGTGTCTGGAAGTGGTAACTGCAGATTGTAATTGGCAAACTGGGCTTTAACTTTAGAAGACAGAGTCAGAAAGAAATGGAGGGAGGGAGAGGGAAAGAGAGGAGAGTGAGAGAGAGAAGGAAGAGGAGAAAGAGAAAGAGAAAAAGCGACAGAAGAAAGAAAGAAAGGAAGAAATAAAAGAAAGGAAGAAGGAAAGAAAGAAAAGGAAGGAAGGAAGGAAGGAAGGAAGAAAGAGAGAGAGAGAGAGAGAGAGAAAGAAAGAAGGAAGGAAAGAAAGGGAAAGGGAAAAAGGGAAAGGGAAAAGGAAAGGGAAAGGGAAAGGGAAAGGGGAAAAGGAAACTCTGTCTACAAGAACAGCTTCATGGACTGTGACCAATGTAGTTGCTGAAGACCCCCACGCTCAGAAGGGTCTTTAACTTGGTTTAACACTCCAATGTTTCCATTTTAAAATTCTTAATAATTTTGTCTTTGAACTTTTGTCTTCAAGGTAAAGTCTGATGAGACAATGGACATTTACATGAGCAGATGAGCTTCATACAGTAGGCACGACTGCTGGTTCTTGCCTTCCCGTTCAAGTTGAGTGTTTGCAAACTCCCTGGAGCACAGAATTGCAATGAGCTCACGATGCCTAGAAACTGAGAAAGCCTCGCTGCAGACGCATAGGACGTGAAAGCATTACGTCTGTGACCAAGACACTACACCTTGCGTTGGAACCAAAACTTACCCCAAATGGAGAAAACTTGTTTCTAAGAAACATGAATGACCCAGAAACACTGTCACATCCATTCTTACACATGTTTTCCTTGTGTTAACCAATCACATATGTTCAAAATAGTGACAAAGAAGGACATGGAAAGAGTCCCTTCTTCTTCAGGTCCTTCCTGAAGTTGAAGGTAGTAGAGAGTGTTGGTGGAATGCGGATGTGTTAACAAGTGAAATAAAGAATAGAGATAACTTTACACAGCAGTAAGAATGCCCTCATAAGAATGAAATGCGTATGCATCTATGAGCTACAAAATATACATTGTACATTTCAGTGATCTTGTATATTAAATGATCTTATTATGCATCAAAAACTGGCATCACACAACATAAAGACGAACAGTAAAATTCACGCTGATAATTTAAAATACTAATTTTTCTTTACATGGAGTGATATTAAATAGAAAATATCATTTTCACTATCTGAGAAAGATTCCATAAAACACATAAGCATGATTTCCATTTTAGAAACTTGAATAGCAAATTTTTCCTCTTGAACAAGTGGGCGTGCATTTTCGTTTTGCACTGGGACCTACAAATTATGTTTTTTAGACTTGCACGTGGTGTAGCTAACCTTCTCACCATTGGGATATTCCTTAGGGGGAGTCAGTCTATGAAGCTGTCAGCCCTTCTTTAGTGAAAGCTGTAATTCTTTGTTTCCTTAATTAAAGAGCTCCCATCTTTTCCAAATAGGATGGAAAAAACATGTAATAGTAACTGAAATGGATACTTTTGCTAATTTATACCAGTGAATCTTTGCTTCCACTATAAAGGCACATTAAGAAGAAAACAGAGCTAACTCCTGAATTCCACCATTGGAAAAAAAATAGTCTGTAGTAACATTTTAAAAATGATGAAGACAAAATCTCCCTTTAGCAAAATAGTATTTCTTATCACTAGTGACGACATGAAGTCATTTCCAGTGCCTGAGCTACACTTTGGTAGAATTAGTAAAGTTTTAAAGAGGTGTTGATATAGGCCACCAGAAGACATTAGAAGGGTTTTCCTATTATTCAAATTGGAAACCAAGGCTCTGAGAATCTGAAGGTCCCTTAGTGATTACCTAACTCTGAGCACATTGCACCACCTCCTCCATTTCAAGGACGTGTACTTTGACCAGAAGTACAACACAGACACCTTCCCAGTGGCACAACAGATCTCCAAGTATAGCTGTTGTGTAAATGAGAAAAATGGAGAACATTACCTAAGAGTTTAGTCACATATGCATGGTCTAATGCATGAATTATTTGACAACATAGAATAAATTTAAGTATGACAAGAAATGAGACCAAATTTCCGAGTCACGTTTTATGAAACAAAAATTGCTTCTTTTAAGAGTAATACATATATGTATTGAAAAAAACTTCTCTCAAACTTACTTCTGTGTTTGGACTCAATATAAAATGACTGCTGCGGAAATGATTATAATTAGAAGAAATAATGTAGTAATTATAATAAGGTTCAAAGAGGCCTTTCTCACATCTTTGTGTATTGATGAGAGCAAGAGGTATATGAACAGTAAGAAACCTGTTTTCCCCTCTAGACACAGTCACCAGTCACTATAGCTGGGGACAGCAACAGCTCATCTGCCAGAGAAGCCACCAGAGGAAATTCAAAATGAATACATCTTCTGCTTTTGAGAAGCAGCTCATTCATCTGGTTACAGAGCAGATATGCTTCAGAGTTGACTTATAACTTGTGTAATTCCAAGTTGAAGGGAAATAGAAAGGAAATCAATCAATTTTTGAAATCATATTGATTATTAAGATAACTGAGAAGCTACAAGATGAGTTCATCACTGGGTTCTTTATCTCACATATTTAAAACATCAGAAACACTGACTTGCCTCAGGTCACATAGCCAGGAATGTGCAGTGCAGGGCTTCCAGCCTGGCCTTATACCAAAGCCTTAATCCTTTCATTCCTGCATGCAGCTATCCATACTGATATCCTTGCAACTGTGCCCTGAGGAGATAAGCCTCATCTGCAAGCATTTATATAAGTAGCTAGGAATTAAATACAGAGTTTTCTTTATATTATTATGATTTTTAATTCTTCTTCATCTTTTTTTTTTTATATATAATTAGAGAAAAGGTTTCTCTCCGTCACCCAGGCTGGAGTTTTGTGGCACTGTCATAGCTCACTGCAGCCTCAAACACCCAGGCTCAAGCAATCCTTCCAACTCAGCCTCCCAAGTAGCTGGGACTACAGGTACTCACCACTATGACCACCTATAAATAGTGAGGTCTCTAGTGCTTTAATTTCAAATAAGTGCCTGAGTCACCTAGAAAGAAGATAAAATGAACACTGACAGTCCTATCAGGCTCTAACACTTTTACTGCTTTAAGGATCCAGGTCAGGGGAAATCAATTATTTTTTAAAAAATGTTTTGTTTTCTGTTGAGTAAATTCTAAGAACAGATATTATTATTTTCTTGGACTTTAAACTGCTGCTGCTAAAAGCAGAGGAAGCTGCTTCAGAATGGAGTTGCTGCCTATTTCACCGACATGGCGAAGTAGATGAAATTATCCATGTGATGTGAAGACTGGGTTGTAAATGCTGGAAATACACTAATGTACTCAGTGGGGCAATTCGTACATTTCATGGGGAAGGCCACGATCTCTCTTTAAACGAAAATTCAATGTTTCTTGCATGGAAGAAATGACCAGAACTTTGTTCAGTACAGTGTAATTCCAAAGACATTCAAGAAATTACTAACTATTCATAGACAGCCTTTGACAAGTTTAAGACAGAACAGGACCTTCTCTTTGACCTCACCAATTCCCACATCAATATATTTCCCAGTAGCATAAAGTTACTAAATTCCTATTTCAACATACACTTGAACTAGATGCTCATTTAGACGGGTAAGAACAAAACACCATTGCATCGTCAGCAATACTCACCATGTATTTTATGTATTCTACTGTAGTCAAAAATATCCTCCACTTTCATGACACTTCCCCGTACTTACATTTCTATTCTGTTCTGTTTCATCCTGTGTTCATTTGTACAACCAAATCGGTGTCAACTAGCCTTACACTTTGTAACTTATTCAAAAACTTGAAACTATAAGGTAAAATTACTACATAGACATATTCATTTTCTTTTCCATAACCTAGACTTTTATGTCCTTGAAAATCTGTCAGTAATTTAGTCAACTATGGTGAAAGGCTCACTCAAATATCTATTAGCATATAATATACAATCTTCCATCTCAAGATAATTTCTTTGGAATAAATGAATGTTCCTGTCCCACTAGAATCTTGTATCCTGGTGACTTGTATTCATTAACAAATCAATTGAAAATAAGATTTAGATGGTTTGTTTGTAGGATTTTTTTCATTACAGTTAGAGAAATACTGATAACAGGTAATACATACAAAAAGAGAAATTCTACCCTAATTAAGATGAAGACTTCTCAAACTTTAGAATGCAATTAAATTAAAAAGACCATTCTGTTTTTCGTTTTCTGAGGATCTCCATACACGTTTTTCATAATTGGTAACTAATTTGTATTCCCACCAACAGTATGTAAGAGCTCTGGTTCCTCCTTATGCTCATCAGTATTTGTTATTTTTTGTCTTTTTGATATAGCTATTCTAACTTCGTTGAGATAAAATCCTATATTGGTTTTGATTTTCATTTCCTCAATGGTTGGTGATGTTGAGCATTTTTTGTATGTCTTTTTTTGAGAAAGGTCTATTCAGATCATTAGCTCAAATTTTAGCCACATGATTATTATTATCATTATTTTGCTGTTGAATTGAGTTCCTTGCATATTATGGATTAATCCTTGTCAGATTTGTGTATGTTTATGTGTGTGTGTATATGTATATGCATATATATATATTCATAATATATAATTATAAAAAATGTGTTACAGTTCCTGCTGCCTATAAGATAAAACTCGGTGTCCTTAGCATCACACTCAAGGTCCACCATCATCTGACTCCTAGCTACACCACCATCACTTTACCTCCTGCACCTCCTCTCACTGTCCTGTGTCTAGTCTCTTCTACTCCTTACTCCCATATTCCACTTAACTCTGCTGGAACTCTCAGACCATATCCCTTACTTCATAATTGTCCTGGGTTCTTTTTTCCACCGCATGTCTTCTTCCTAAAAAGCTCCCTATCTCACCTTTTTATGATGTCTACCATAGAAAGCCAAAGATTTCTCTCTTTAAATTACTTCTTGCTCTGCCCTCAGGAAAAGGAACACAATCAACCCTTGTGAATGAATCAATCTCTGCATTATTCTGGTAAAAAAGAAAGTTGGGTGAGAACACCTGAAGGAAGGGTGGGTATCTGTTTGTTCTTGGAATGCAGGTACAAGCATCACATGTTTTGCATACTCCACAAATTAACCCAGAACCCAGCAGGCAATGATATTAATGGGATGTGTGCTCCCTTGAATTACATAAGCGGCCAGGCCAACAGATCTGCATAAAGACAATATTTAATCTAAGAAGTTAAAAACGGGAACAGGATAAACTTCTACAAGGAGTTAGGAGGCTTAGAACCTTAGCCTCTTTCTTTTTTACATGCACTTAGGGAACCAGCTAATTAAAGGAATTCTCTGGTGAATCTCTTGTAAAGGAAAGAATTCTCTGGCAAAGCAAATAATCAACCCTTAATTTATAAAGTACTTATGGAGTTAGGTGCTTACAGTATCACCAAATGACACCTTGGGGACCCCTTGTCATTAATTTGCCTCTATAAGCACCTAACTCTTAAGGAATTGCTAAGTTTCTGAGAAAATTGGGTTGTGAATGATTTAAGTTGTTAATTTTGAATTTTTTTTATAGAAGAAAGTTAATAAGGATGTATTTGTTCTCCTATTTAGGCCTTACAATGTAAAGCAGAAAAAGAATCTCCACAGGTAACATATTAATATAAAATTTCTTCTGTTTTAGGCAAAAAGCAATAACAAGTTTCATATGATTAAAAGAAAAGATCTATTTATGTATCTCTGACTTTGGTGCAAAATTTTCAAACATGTTCTTCAGTCTAAGTAATGATAATTTTTAAAAGTTTATTGTAAAGTCTGCTGTATTTAAAATAAACCTGCTCTCGGGGCCAATCGATGGAATTGCTACTACAGATTAAAAGTTAAAACACTGGTTTGAGTATTTTATTATCAACATTCAACATCTTTTGAGATTCTGAGAACAAGCACAGTTATTACTCTGGTACTATGATTGTAAGAAAGAAAAAAAAAACCCCACATCTATGCTTGTTTATATGGTACTCTTCTTTACAAAATATCAACTCCAGAATTTTCACATATATGAGACTTGGGCTGGGCACAGAGTCTCATGCCTGTAATGCCAGCACTTTAGGAGGCCAAGATGGGTAGATCATTTGAGTCCAGGAGTTTGAGACCAGCCTGGGCAACACAGCAAAACACCGCCTCTACAGAAAAAAATACAAAGAATTAGCTGGGCGTGATAGTGCATGCTTCTAGTCTCAGCAACTCTAGAGGTTGAGGTGGGAGGATTGCCTGAGCCCCAGGAGCCTTGATCTCACCATTTCACTCCAGCCTGGGAAACACAGGGAGACCCTGTCTCAAAAAGAAAATAAAAGTAAAAAAAAGGTTTGGGAGGTTAATCTGCTTGGAGTAGGATAAAGCAGGAAAGCCTCAGAATGTTGCCTTAAATTTGGAGTTTCTGAGAAAGGCCACTGTTTTGTTTGTATGCTAATTTGTTTTACCTAGGATACATGTACAGGTAGAGTGGTCTGATGGAAGTAATTGAAATTCCGTAGAAACTAAAATTTCACCAAGCTGTTTTTTGTTCTCAATCCTGTTTCCCAATGTCTAGGTCATTCACTATCCTAGACAAACGCCAATTTGTTTTTCTGTCTCAACTTTCTCCCTCCCTCCTCCTTTTCTTTCTTTTCTTGGAAAAACAAGAAATACATTTCTAAAGCTTGTTTATGAATTATGAGTTTAAAAATAATGTTGAAATGCCTGAAGTAGGATAATGGCCTCCATCTCCATCCATGTCCCTGCAAAGGACGTGATCTTGTTCTTTTTAACAGCTACATAGTATTACACGGTGTATATGTACTATATTTTCTTTATCCAATCTATCACTGATGGGCATTTAGGTTGATTTCATGTATTTGCTATAGTGAATAGTATTGCAATAAATATACACATACATGTATCTTTATAATACAATGATTTATATTCTTTTGGACATATGTCCAGTAGTGGGATTGATGGGTCGAATAGTATTTCTGCCTTTAGGTTTTTGAGGAATTGCCACACTTTCTTCCACAATGGTTAAACTAATTTACACTCCCACCAAGTATGTATAAGCATTATTTTTCTCCACAACCTTGCCAGCATCTGTTATTTTTTGACTGTTTAATAAGAGCTGTTATCCTCAGCAAACTAACACAGGAACAGAAAACCAAATACCACATGTTCTCACTTATAAGTGGGAGCTAAGTGATGTGAACACATGGACTGAGGGAAACAACACACACTGGGGCCTTTTAGAGGGTGGAGGGTGGGAGAAGGGAGAGGATCAGGAAAAATAACCAATGGATACTAGGCTTAATACCTGGGTGATGAAATAATCTGTACAACAAACCCCTATGACACAAATCTACCTATGTAACAAACTGTGCTTGTATCCCTGAACTTAAAAGTTAAAAAAAAAAAAAACGCCTGAGGAAGGCATATCATGAAAACTTTTGTGGGAAAAACATTCTATATAACATGCAAAATTCCACATGATTGAGTCCCTGCCTATACCTCCTTAGAATTAGCTCTGTGTTTCAGACATATTTAGCTAATTTGAGCTTCAAGACTGTGTCAGACTCTTTCATACTTGTAAGCCTCTGCATTCATTATTCTCATGACCTGGAGATCAGACATTCATTGATTATTTTTACTGAAATCTACTCTGTGTGAAGAATGCTGACAGGTCGGTCACAAGGATACAGTGGTAAAAAACACAGTCACAGTTGTTGCCCTCTTGCAACTTGGTGACCTCCTTCCTTGGTAAGCTCTGCTCAAATCTTGCATCTTCTGTGTTCCTTTCACTGTGACATGTAGCCTGACCATTCTAAGCAAGACTTTGCAAATCTTTCTTTAAGCCACCAGTACAGCCACAACCTATTTCTGTTACAATGCTGACCAAAATGCTGTTAATATAATTATATACCTATCCAATTCCATTATGAAACCGTGAACTTCCGTATCTGTTTCATTTTTGTATTATTAATAGAGAGCTTAGCACTGAATGAGTGAACAGATGAAACAATGAAAAGAATGACTGAATCGAGTAATTGATTTTCTGGAGAGAGTAATTGAATTTCAATCTGAATTTTGTTTTACATGTACCAGTTTAAGCCATTACAAAGCACGTATTGATGCCAAAGAGACAATTAGAACAGAATTTTAAAATGTGAAGTTACAGAACTCTAATAAATGTAATTGGCTATATGAACATATCTTCTTATAATAAGCCTCAAAATTCCTCCATGTTTCTACACGAAATATAAGCACAGAAATACAAACTACCATCAGAGAATACTACAAACACGTCTATGCAAATGAATTAGAAAATCTAGAAGAAACGGATAAATTCCTGGACACATATACCCTCCAAAGACTAAACCAGGAAGGACTTGAATCCCAGAATAGACAAATAACAAGTTCTGAAATTGAGGGAGTAATTAATAACTTACCAATCAAAAAAAGCCCAAGACCAGATGAATTCACAGCCAAATTCTACCGGACGTACAAAGAGGAGCCAGTAGCATTCCTTCTGAAAATATTCCAAACAATAGAAAAAGAGAGAATCCTCCCTAACTCAATTTATGAGGCCAGCATCATTCTGATACCCAAATCTGGCAGACACACAACAAAAAAAGAAAATTTCAGGCCAATATCCCTGATGAACATCGATGTGAAAATCCTCAATAAAATACTGGCAAACCAAATCCAGTGGCACATCAAATAGCATATCCACCGTGATTAAGTTGGCTTCATCCCTGGGACGCAAGGTTAATTTAACATACGCAAATCAATAAACGTAATTCACCACATATACAGAATCAATCACAAAAACCACATGATTATCTCAATAGATGCAGAAAAAGCCTTTGATGAAATTCAACACTCCTTCATGCTAAAAACTCATAAGAAACTAGGTATTGATGGAACATATATCAAAATAGTAAGAGCTATTTATGACACATCCACAGCCAATATCATACTGAATGAGCAAAAGCTGGAAGCATTCCCTTTGAAAACTGACACAAGACAAGGATGCCTTTTATACTACTCCTATTCAACATAGTGTTGGAAGTTCTGACCAGGGCAATCAGGCAAGAGAAAGAAATAAAGCATATTCAAATAGGAAGAGAGGAAGTCAAATTGTCTCTGTTCACAGAAGACATAAATGTATATTTAGAAAACCCCATTGTCTCAGCCCAAAATCTCTTTAAGGTGATAAGCAACTTCAGCAAAATCTCAGGATACAAAATCAATGTGCAAAAATCACAAGCATTCCTATACACCAACCATAGACAAATGGCGAGTTAAATCATGAGTGAACTCCCATTCAAAATTGCTACAAAGGAAATAGGCATCCAACTTACAAGGAATGTGAAGGACCTCTTCAAGGAGAACTACAAACCACGGCTCAAGTAACTGAGAGGATACAAAAAAATGGAAAAACATTCCATGCTCATGGATAGGAAGAATCAATATCCTGAAAATGGCCATATTGCCAAAGTAATTTATAGATTCAATGCTATCCCCATCAAACCACCATTGACTTTCTTCACAGAATTAGAAAAGACTACTTTAAATTTCACATGGAACCAAAAAAGAGCCCATATAGCCAAAACAATCCTAAGCAAAAAGTACAAAGCTGGAGGCATCACACTACCTGACTTCAAACTATACTACAAGGCTATGCTAACCAAAACAGTATGGTACTGGTACCAAAACAGATAGATAGATCAATGGAACAGAAAAGAGGCCTCAGAAATGCCACACAACTACAACCATCTGAGATCGAGGCCATCTTGGCCAACATGGTGAAAACCCATATATACTACAACCATGTGGATTCCCAATTTAATAAATAAATGTTGTTTGGAAAACTGGCTAGCCATATGCAGAAAAGTAAAACTGAACTCTTTCTTACACCTTATACAAAAATTAACTCAAGATGGATTAAAGACTTGAACTTAAGACTTAAAACCATAAAAATCCTAGAAGAAAACCAAGGCAATACCATTCAGGACATAGGCATGAGCAAAGACTTCATTACTAAAACACCAAAAGCAATGGCAAGAAAAGCCAAAAGTGACAAATAGGATCTAATTAAACTAAAGAGGTTCTGCACAGCAAAAGAAACTATCATCAAGGTGAACAGACAACCTACATAACGGGAGAAGAATTTTACAATCTATCGATCTGACAAAGGACTAATATACAGAATCTTAAACAAGTTTACAAGAAGAAAACAAGCCCATCAAAAAGTAGGTGAAGGATATGAACTGACACTTCACGAAAGAAGACATTTATGCAGCTAACAAACATACAAAACAAGGCTCATCATCACTGGTCATTAGAGAAATGCAAATCAAAACCACAAGGAGATACCATCTCACGCCAGAATGTGAGATGATGAAAACCACAAGGAGATACCATCTCACGCCAGAATGATCGTCAGAATGGAAATCATTAAAAAGTCAGGAAACAGGCCAGGTGCGATGGCTCACATCTGTAATCCCAGCACTTTGGGAGGCCGAGGTGAGTGGATCACCTGAGGTGGGGATCAAGATAGCTAGTCAGGAGGCTGAGGCAGGAGGATCACTTGAACCTGGGAGGCAGAGGTTGCAGTGAGCCAAGATCACGCCATTGCACTCCAGGCAACAAGAGTGAAACACTGTCTCAAAAAAAAAAAAAAAAAAAAAAAAAGTCAGGAAACAACAGATGCTACAGAGGATGTGGAGAAATAGGAACGCTTTTATACTGTTGGTGGGAATGTAAAGTATTTCAACCATTGTGGAAGACAGTGTGGTGATTCCTCAAGGATCTAGAACCAGAAATACCGTTTGACCCAGTAATCCGATTACTGGGTACATACCCAAAGGATTATAAATCATTCTACTATAAAAATACATGCACACGTATGTTTATTGCAACACTATTCACAATAGCAAAGACTTGAAACTAACCCAAACACTGAATAAAGATAGACTGAATAAAGAAAATGTGGGCTGGACGCAGTGGCTCACACCTGTAATCCCAGCATTTTGAGAGGCTGAGGTGGGAGGATCACGAGGTCAAGAGATGGAGACCATCCTGGCTATCACAGTGAAACTTCATCTCTACTAAAAACACAAAAATTAGCTGGGCATGGTGGCGTGCACCTGTAGTCCCAGCTACTTGGGAGGCTGAGGCAGGAGAATCATTAGAATCTGGGAGGCAAGGGTTGAGGCAGGGGTTGCAGTGAGCCAAGTTTGCACCACTGCACACCAGCCACTCCATCTCAAAAACAAAAACAAACAAATAAACAAAAAAAAACCCAAATATATATATATATATATTTATATGTGGGACATATACACCATGGAATGCTACGCAGCCATAAAAAACAATGAGTTCATGTCCTTTGCAGGGACATGCATGAAGCTGGAAACCATCATTCTCAGCAAACTAACACAGGAACAGAAAAGCAATCACTGCATGTTCTCACTCACAAGTGGAAGTTGAACAATGAGAACACATGGACACAGGGAGGGGAACATCAAATACCAGGGCCTATCGGGGAATGGGGGGCTAGGGAAGGGATAGCATTAGGAGAAATACCTAATGTAGATGGCAGGTTGATGGGTGCAGCAAACCACCATGGCACATGTATACCTGTGCAACAAACCTGCACGTTCTGCACATGTATCCCAGAACTTAAACTATAATTTAAAAAAAAAACATAAAAAAGAAATATAAGCTATCTGATACTTTTCTATTGTTCTCACAAATAATCAAAATTATTAGTATTGTTGTCTATTAGAGTATTTTTATTATAAAGGTGGTTACTATTAATATCTAAAGTGTTTAGACTCTTCTGAGGAAATATGTTATTTAATTAGAAATACACAATGGTAATAGAATCAGCATCTTTTATGAAAGCTGAAAAGTTGGCCTTGGGGGAATTAGAAGTCTTCTACTTCTTTATGAACAGAATGCAATTTAAAAATTTATAGGAAATTCTTTAAACCACGCGGGATGTGTATAAATGTATTAGATTTCAACATAACCTAAAGGCACCATAGATCCTGCTGGGCTTGTATCATCAACTAAACTAACTTGTCCTTCTTGGAATATTATTTTAAATGACAAAATAGTGATAACTATGAGATACTCTATTGAGTTAATTGTAAGCTCCTTGAATATGGCTATATTATTTTATTCATCTTTTTATCTACCCCACTTCCCAGCACACTGAATTAACCATAGTAGATTCTCAAAAAATCTGATGCAAT
Source organism: Chlorocebus sabaeus (assembly GCF_047675955.1). Taxonomy (NCBI): domain Eukaryota; kingdom Metazoa; phylum Chordata; class Mammalia; order Primates; family Cercopithecidae; genus Chlorocebus; species Chlorocebus sabaeus. The sequence goes on from NC_132911.1 coordinate 14,358,054, forward strand.
TTGATTTGCATGTTCTTCTGCTTCCAAAAGTAATCTGGACAAGGCTCACTGACTTGAGAGTTAGAAATAAAGCAGAAGTCAAACATTTAACTTGATAGCCGTCTCTAGATATTTCACATACTCAATTAATGATATGTAGTTCCAAACAGCCAAGCAGATCCACGATGTAAGTTAGAAGGAGTCAGATTTTGGTTAAAGGTAATAGAAATGATTTTAATAACAGCAGTTACTTAATAGTGGAGTGAAGTGTATAAAAATGAGATGCTTCCCAGTAGTGAACATAGTTGTCAGACAGAATCCATGGAGGTAGTAGAGGACTAACTTTGGCTGGAAGACTGAGATAAATCACCTGAAACCCTATGAAATTGTAACTACATTTTAAAGGCTACAAAAGAGGAAAGAGCATAGATGAGTTATTCAATGCATGTGTTGGTGTGTCCAATTGCCTTAATAGAGTAATATCATATATTTTCTATATTCTATAATATATGCCTTCAATGCTATGGAGTTATAGATTGCCTCTGGATAACTTTGGAGACTCCAGAGTTGTATAGTACTAAGCATCAATTACCCCAGAAGTGATCATTACTTTATTGGTAAGGTGGAGTTGATGCAAACTTCAAAGTGCTCTTCAAGTTGGAACACACAGATGTCAATCACTTGAGATCAAGAGGATCCATTACATGACTATGCATTTTCAGAGGTAAAGCACTGTTCCTGTATGGACTTAACTCATCAGGAGAACAGAGTATCTACAATCAACCAAGGTTTGAGTTCAGTCTCTAGCAAGAATAAAGATGAGAACAGGTCAATTCTCATTGGAAGTCCATGAGTAATCCCAGCTCCTTCCACTGATTTTGGTTGACCTATATTTGGATATTGTTTGAAGAACACCATTTTACTTTTAAAAAGCCTTGACCAGATGCATACCTCATTAGGAATAGCAACCTTTAAAAATGGAAATTAAAACTTAGAAGGTTGATTTCTGTAAATCATTTGGCAACTGTCTTTGTCTTAGGCTTCTTCTTGGAAGTGGTAGAGATTTATAACTCATGGAAAGAAAGATACGAAATGCAAATATTTGTCCTTGATTTCTCTGTAGTCATAGGATTAGCAACATTATAGGGCAAAAATAATTACAACAACTGAAAGCCATGGAAAACCATGATTTACTTCAGAACTTCTGAAGATAAAGACTGAAGTGTGGTGAGTCCCACAAACTTATACCTTAATTGAAACTACTCTTTGGTAGTTTGAGAACTTCTAACTTCATATTCTTCTAGTTACAAATAAAAATATGCTTTGTAATAGGACTACTTAGTACTCTCTGGAAATATTCATGCATTTCAATATTTTTAAAGAAAATACTCGTTATAGTCAATCTGACTGATCTGCTGTATTGTTTAATTAGACATAATGATTTACCTTGGGCTTCTTGAAAGTTGACTGTCCAACACTCCTGTACAAAATAGGACTTGGCTTATAATTTTTCCCTGGTGTTTTCTACAAGCACATCTTTGTAGATTATTTTTAATCTTAACTTTATCCACAAAATATATTAATAAATGTAAATCCTTGGGGAAGGGACATGAAATTATTCTTTATTCATCAACTGACTTTTATCAAATCCACATAAATATTGGCTTAAATTTAACTTAATATAATTAAAATGATGTATACAGATAAGTAAAATATTAATATGTAGATTATCTTCTAATATAAAATTCAACTTCCAGATTGCCTTTCTCCAATTCAGTGACAGCTGTGTGTGGTGTAATAAATTCCAGTGTACATCAAGTGAAGTGCTATCTTCAGTGAATGCACAGGGGCCTGAGTATGCCTCTCTGAAAGGGGAATCAGGCTGCTCTAAAAGGAAAGAAGACACATCTCTTGTGTTAGACAGAATTATAACATAGCACCCAAGATTTTCACTTTCTGAGGTACATTCACCTTCCTCCAGTTATCCATTCAAGCAGTAACCCACAATGCTCCTGCAAAGAAATTTTTCATATGTAACTAAAGTCCCAAGTCAATTGATTTTGAGAAAAGAAGATAATACTGAGGGAGTCTGACCTAACCAGGTACGTCAGCTCTTAAAAGGGACTCAGATCTTCCTGGAGTAATTTCAAGCATAAAAGAGTATCATCGTCTGTGTGTCTTGCTATAACAAACGGAGACCAGGTTATTTATAAACAATGGAAATTTATTTCTCACAGTTCTGGAGGCTGGGAAATTCAAGCTCAAGGTGCCAGCTAGTTCATTTTTGGTAAAGGCCTCATCTCCATTTCCAAAACGATACCCTGTTGCTACATCCTCCAGAGGAGACAAAAGATATAGATATGTCCTCACGTGATAGAAGATATAGCAAGTCAAGAGAGTACTTCCTTCAAATTTCAGCCCTTTTATAAGAGGCTAACCCATTCATGAGGACAGAGCCCATGACTTAATCACCTTCCAAAAGTCACACATCTTCAAGCCAGTGTATTAAGGACTAAGTCTCAACATGAATTTTGGAGGGAGACACACATTCAAACTATAGCAGAAGTTTTCAATGGGAGGGAGACTATTTATTCACAGCTTTGGATATGGAAGAGACAATGTCTGAGGGCAGTGTCAGGGAGCTGACAGAAGTCCCCACCTGAAAACCAGAGAGAACAATAAGAAAAGCATGTGTTAAGAGGAGCTAGCAATAAAATACTGAGAAAAGCACTGGACCACTTTGGACTGCAGTTTTCTCACCTGCAAAGTGAAAGGCTAGGACCTGATTATCTCTGAGATTCCTTGCAGGTCAAGACATTTAAGGTATAAGTAACTAGTAATAAAGTGAATGAGCTGTGATATGGGGGAAAGAATACAGTACTAGGGCAAGAAGAAAAAATAATTGGATTAACTTCCAGCCATGTTATAAACAAGCAGCTTGACCTTGAATAGACCATTTCATATCTGGGCCACAATTTAGTTGGTTGAAAAATGGGGATAACATCACCCTAATCCAAAGTTATTTCTGAAGATTAAAAGAGTTCTTCTGGAGAATGAGCTTTCAGAATGGCAGAGTAATAAACTCTTTCATTCTCTAAAACAATGAGAAAATCAGCCAAACACCAAACACAAACCAATTGGGAACTCTGGTAATTAACAAAAACCACAGAACAAATGAAAATGCAATCTATCCAACTATTCCCATCCCCTGGTCTCCCCAGCTCAGTGGTGTGGTAGCAAAAGCTTGCATCAGTGTAGACAATGGAGAGATTGGACTGCCTAGGGATCTCTTAAAACCACTATCCCCAGAGCACACTCAATACATTGCCCATACTTTCAGACTCCAAGAAAATTTAAAAATACAAAGTAAACAACACGTTTCTAAATAACCCATGGGTCAAAGAAGAAAACACGGGGAGAAAGAAAATATTTTGAGATAAGTGAAAACAACATAGCATTACAAAACTTACACGGTACAGGCAAAACTGTGCACATGAAGACATTTATAGCTGTCAGTATCAACTTTGAGAAAGGCAAAATACCTCAAATCAAAAACCTTACTTCCATTTTCAGAAACTAGTGGAACAACAGCTAACTAAATTCAAGACAAGTGGAAGGAAGAAAATAGAAGTTTAGACTAGAAATAAATGAAATCAACAACTCTGTGAACATATTAAAAACCACTGAACAGTACACTTTAAATGGGTAAGTGTTATGGTATATGAAATATCTCTCCATAAAGCTCTAAAACAAAGTAATATTAGTGATGGGTACTTAAAGTAATTTTTTTAAATGGTACAATGTGCCAACAAAGTTATTGACACAAATATTGAGTAACTTTTATTGGCTTTGAACCAACTGGCTGAAACAGAATTAAGAGAGAGGCAAGAGGAAATATCAAGAATTAGGAAAAAGAAATTATATATAACAAACAGCAAATAAGCAGAGCTAGCAGATGACATTCACTAAGTTCTACTGTTCCTCAGCCCACCTCTTTGTTTAGAGGACGCCCTGGCCTGCAATGGAGTGTGGACTAAGCAAAGAGCACTGTAGAGGTTCCACTGATGACTCTTAGAGATTAACAGCAGACCTACCACTCTAAGGGCCTTTATTTTTATTTATTTATTTTATTTTTTTTATTTTAAGACAGAGCCTTGCCATGTAGCCAGACTGGAGTGCAGTGGCACTATCTCGGCACACTGCAATCTCTGCCTCCCGGGTATAAGCAATTCCCCTGCCTCAGCCTCCCGAGTAGCTGGGACTACAGGCACCCGCCACCTCGCCTGGCTATTTGTATTTTAGTATAGATGGGGCTTCATCATGTTGGCCAGGATGGTCTCGATCTCCTGACCTCGTCATCCACCTGCCTCAGCCTCCCAAAGTGGTGGGATTATAGGTGTGAGCCACCACGCTGAGCCATAGCCTTTATTATGTAAGTATCTCTTTGTTTAGGCAAAAGTCTTGGCTACTTCATATCTAACACCATTACAAAGAAAATAAATATTTAAAATAATGTGTATTTACATTTTAATGTCTAAAATGTGTTATCAAATCTGCTCCATGATCTAAGCACTTATTTATTTTATTGAAAATCCAACTGCTTCTAAATCATGATAATTGCTTTAATTTTATTTCCCGGCAGGCATTTGATTTGTATTCCATCATACATTACATGTTTTGAATAAATTTATTGCACTTGTCATCTAAGCATAGATATTTCTTCATAATAATGAATAGTGTAAAGATTTTAAAGGCATAAAAAATAATATTTTTCTCTATCATGTTGATTTGCAAGAATTCTCCCTTTTACTGTCAAACACAGATGTACAGCTTTTCTTTTAACTTATCCATCCAACTTTTTAAAAGGCCAAATTAGTTTCACAATTGAAGCTTCCAAAGCATTCATTTTCCTACAAAAACAAATAAATATATTCATTTTTTGTGGGAGAAATGATAAGGAAAAACTGATCATTCTGGTGACTTACAATAGTTCTAATGGATTTTCATGTTCCTTTCTGTTATTACATTTATGCAAAAGGTTCCCCCCCCCCCCCCCCAGTGTAAATGTGAAATTGGGAAACGTTGTTAAATCTCTACTGTACAGAAGTAGGCTGTACTAAGATGAACATCCTTTTATACAAATCTCTAAGAAAGCCAAGGTCAGGATTGCCTTTCTTCCCAAGTAAACGACAGGGAAGTTCCCTGTCCTAAATAGAAGATCAGTGTCTCAATTGCAGTTCCCTCTTTATTTGAGGGTAAATGAGAAGGAAGAACTTTAAGCACTTAAGAAGGATACATGGGTTTTCACTTGAAAGTCAAATCAAAGCAGTCTTCTCTTTTTCTCTTTTCTTTTTCCTTTTTTTTTTTTTTTTTTTTTTTTCATTTTGGCTTAGTGCTAACACATTGAAAAGACAAATTGACACTTATTATTCAGAACCTTTTCTAAAATGTCCTATATTAAGAACCAGCCATGTTTTAAACAAATGCCATCTATAACTTTCCCACATTTTGCAGATATATTATGCAAGTTAAAATATAATTAACAACTGTGAGAAAAAAAAGATTGGAGTCATTTGGGGAAAAAAAGGAAAGCACATATGTTTCCATGATCTAGAGGGGGAAATAAGTAGTACCGTGGTTCTGATGTAGCTTGCCCTTGGCCTGTCTTTTCTGATATCTGATTGGCTACAAATGAGATGAGGTGGCCCACATACAATATTGAAGTTGAATGTTGTTATCTTCCAAAATGATGCAGCAGTGTTAAGGATACTGTTGATTTAAGAAACGTATGCATATGGAATGACTTTCAGAACAGCTATGTCAAGATCTATAAGAGGAACAGAGCAAACGAAGTCTATAATGAGGATGATTCCCGTGGTGTCTAAGAGGCAAGCACTAAATAAAGAAAGGCAGAGGCAATGAAACACAAATCACCCCAGCTTAAGGAGAAAGTAGCAGTAATGAGAAGAGGAGTGTGATTTGTACTTCAATAAAAGAGAGCATAGTCTCAAGAAACAGATGGACAGTGAATGTGAATACATTAGTGAAAGCAGTACTGTGGAAGGTTCTTACAGTTTTTTTTTTTTTTTTTTTCTTTTACCTCTTCCCCATAAAGGTGGTAGGGTGGATTTTGAATTACACATACTTGTAACCAAGAAGTTAAAGTAGTGCATGGCTAAAAGTACTTGCGTCCTTTAAAACCTAATTGTAGGCCAGGTGTGGTGGCTCATGCCTGTAATTCTAGCACTTTGGGAGGCTGAGGTGGGAGGACAACTTGAGCTCAGGAATTTAAGACCAGCCTGAGTAACACAGTGACACCCCCATCTCTTTAAAAAAAAAAAAAAAAAAAAACTTAAAAGTTAGTTGGGCATGCTGTCACGTTCCTGTAGTCTCAGCTTCTCAGGAGGTTGAGGCGGGAGGACCTCTTGAGCCCAGGAGATTGAGGCTGCAATGAGCTGTGATTATGCCACTGCACTCCAGTCTTGACGACAGAGTGAGGCTCTATGTTAAAAACAAAACAAAACAAACAAACAAACAAAAAAAGACCAGAAGAACAAGAAAACAAAAGAAAACTAATCATAGAACTAGAAAACCATGAATAATGGAAATCACTGTAAAAATACACATAACTAGCCAAGCTTTTTTTGAATATTTTAAAATTGACACTCTTGGGAAGTGTCTCCTGATTCAGCCCATTGTTTTGTTCTGAGTTTCTTATATATCACATGCCGGGAGGGGCTGTGTCAATGTGGGGACACACACACACACACACACACACACACACACACACACACACACATTATTGCTTCACTAGTAACAGTTCCCAGTTGTTTCACTGGTGATACTTTCAGTAAGTTTTTTCAGTTCCCTTAGTCTGCTCCTAAACAACCCAGCCTACTATGCACATGAAGTGTCCTTTCCTGCAAACCATCAGTTAGATTTTCACTTCTAACCAGTGCAGCTATATTGTTATAGATTAAAAAAACAAACAAACAAACAAAACTAAAAAAATATATAATTTTTTTTTTTTTTTTTTTTTTTTTTGAGACAGAATCTGGCTCTTGTCGCCCCGACTGGAGTGCAGTGGATCATTCTCAGCTCACCGCACCTCCCCCTTCCCGGGTTCAAGCAATTCTCCTGCCTCAGCCTCCCAAGTAACTGGGACTACAGGTTTGCACCACCACACCCAGCTCAGTTTTGTATTTGTAGTAGAGACTGGTTTTCTCCATGTTGGCCAAGCTTGTCTTGAACTCCTGATCTCAGGTCATCCGCCCGCCTTGGCCTTCCAAAGTGCTAGGATTACAGGTGCGACCCACTGCACCTGGTCAAAAAATCTGCATTTAACTCAGGCACTAATTTGCTCCTGTATGGCATTCTACTCTACTAATCAAAATGGAAATATATCACAGATAACTTAGTAAGAGCCCAAAATACAAAATACAGAGAAAGAGTCTTAATTCAAGTTCTGTTATTTATTATGTGACCTTGGCCTCTAACTTAATTCTTTGAACCTCCTTTCCCTCATTATATCGAATGAAAATAATGCCTACGATTTATTTTACGTAAGGAAACTTAAGTAGAAATAAAATTTTCCTACTATTATTAGTATGTACACATTGTTGCATACTAATTTTAATAATAACAAGTATGTTTTAGAGGCCTTCAGATTAATCATAATCATTACTGTGTGGCATAGTATCACAATCAATTAGTGCATAAACCCTATTTTATTCATATTTACTTTAAAGAGGCTTTGTTTTTTCCTTTGTTCCTAACTCAGTCCCACTCCATCTCTACCCCCATACACTATGTTGGTGGTTGAATTCTCCAGAAGGCAGACTCTAGGACAGAATGTAATGAATAGGATGTCTATGTAGGATATCTCATGGAAGGGAGTGAAAAGATACAGATTGGAGCAGAGGGAGAGGGACAGCAATGATTCAGGCCCACACCAGCCTCAGCCAACCTCAAGAGAAGTTCTGGAGTGAGCCACGGCCCCTTAGAATTGCTTTGCATTGGCCAAATGGCTGGAACTCTGTATCTCCCACACAATAATAGTGGGAGACTTTAACACCCCACTGATCATATTAGACAGATCATTGAGACAGAAAATTAACAAAGATATTCAGAACCTGAACTCAGCTCCAGATCAACTGTACCTGACAGGTATCAACAGAATTCTCCATCCAAAAATGAGAGAATATACATTTTTCTCATTGCCACATGGCACTTACTCTAAAGTTGATCACATAATTGGAGGTAAAACACTCCTCAGCAAATGCAAAAGAACTGAAATCATAACAGTCTCTCAGATCACAGTGCAATCAAATTAGAACTCAGGATTAAGAAAGTCACTCAAAACCAAAGAACTACATGGAAATTGAACAACCTGTTCCTGAATGACTCCTGGGTAAATAATGAAATTAAGACAGAAATCAAAAAGTGAATCGAAACTACTGAAAACAAAGAGATAACATAGCAGAATTTCTGGGATGCAGCAAAAGCAGTGTTAAGAGGGAAACTTACAGCACCAAATGCTCACATCAAAAAGCTAGAAAGATCTCAAATCAGTTTCTATCGTAATTGGATGTGAAGTCTTAGCAAAGTAGCTCCTACATCTGAAGCAATCCCTAATGGGACTGACATCTGGGGATTATCTGCTCACAACATTTTCAGAAGCTGGAACCGAAGTCCTTCCTTGAGGGAACTTCGGGGAAGCACATCATGGTGTCCACCACAGCCTATAAATTATATGCATTGAAAACATAAAAAATATGATGTTGTATATTTTGGGGCTGTCTCCCTAATTTATTTTCACAACATGCCCGTCAGATTTATCCATACTGAGAGTTGTAAATCTAGTTAATATAAAATTCCTTTCCTTCTATCTATGTGTTAGAGTGAATATTGTTGGTAACATATCTGTAGACACAATCTCAACACATTTGTTGCTGGTACATAATAAAGATATTTTAAAAATAAAAGATGTTAGCCCATTCCACTCAGACTGGTTAGGTTCTCAGAACTCATTAACCAATCACTCAGATGGCAGTTCTGCCACTCCAGTTGATTGTCCACCACTTATATTTCTTTTCCTCAAACCCCACTGTTTGATTACATCAACTCCGTTGCTGATAGCAGCATAACTCCTTCAATATCTTCCTCAATCTATCCTCTTTTTCTATTTTTCTATCTCCAGGTCCACCCTGTCTTAGTTTTTTCCCTTTTCCCACCTACCCTAGACCCTGCAGGCTCAGCATCATTTGGGGTCAAATCCACTGACTCCAAATGTGACTTTGCTACATTCTCCCTCCCATTTCCCCCTCACCCAGAATTTAGCAAAATATATGGTGTGGAACAAGTACACAATAACCACTGATTTTTAATTTTTTAATATTTCTAATTTTATTGATTCTATCTCATTTTACATCTATATAGTTATACATAATTCTTAATGAGTAGGATTGTAAAATAATTTTTTTGAAAATAAATATTATTTTTGAAAAGAAACTTCAAAATGATGTAAATTTACATGGTCTCTTCTCCTTGTTTCTGGTTTCCTATTTTAGAGGTAAACTCTTTCTCATTTCATATCTTACTTTAAAACTATTTCATCTGGTGATGAAACAGAGCAGAACAGAAAGAGGAAAGTCTGTGAATCTCCCTAACCTCAATGTTGGGCTACTTAAAAAAACAAAAAACAAAAAACAACGGAGTGCAAGGTGAGAACCAGAAGGAACTTCCTCCTGTATTTGTCAGTTGTGTTCCTTGGAATCCTGGGTTAAAAGGTTGTTTGTGGTTACTCCAGGCAAGAGGTTGAAGAGAAGGCAAGACTCGATGATCATACCTACTTGTGCTTCAGCTATATTCAATATTACACATTAAATACACCTAATAGTTTTTTAAAATGAGTTTCAGCGCTTAGAAAAAAGGAAGGAAGAAAAAAGAATTGAGTTACTGATCTAATCCTTATTTTATTTAGCAATGACAAAGGCCTAGAACAGAAATCACTTGTCCAAGATCAAATGATGTTTCACACTTCATATTTCAACCTCTTTACTCCTTTGGGTCTAGTTATAAATGTTTCGTTATTAGTTTCACAGCCTTGTGTCTCCTGAAATCTTACCCAGCCTGGTTTCTAGATTTCAACCTCTACTAAGCAAGATTATGACTTTGACCTGGCCTGGAATTCAGACATGTTCCTTATAGCTATCTTTGCTGGCATCTGTTTTTTGTTGTTGTTTTTGTTTTTTTCCCCAATAGTAGCCTTCTTCTATTTTTATTATTGTTGTTGTTTGTTTCTAGTCTTCCTTCAAATATCATAAGCCTTCAAAATAGCATTATAGGTTCTCATTTATGTTTATGGAAGTAAGAACTTGAAGGCAGCTGGATAGGTGTGATGATGGAAGGAGTATCTCCTTACTTACCATATAATGAGAATAGCAATCAAGTTACAACAAATTGAGTTGTAATGGAGCCAACCATTTGTTTTGTCATCCTAAATTTCATATGGGGAGTTTATCATAAACTAATTACTCCTGATGATTATTTGACAGACTGATTTCAAAGACTTTGGAAAGAGGTAATTTGAAGCATCAGATTGAATAAACAATCACGATGTTTCTCTAAGAGTCTCATTAATTCTAAATACAAGTGTCTTATTTGGAATCCATTGCACTGAGAATGTGCAATGCATATCCTTCCCTTCGTGCCAAAGTGCTTTCCAAACCTGGCCTGTTTTTGATGCAGCTTGTTGGGCTGAGTATATAGTAAGTTTTACAACCGCGTTGAGTGAAGGAACAATGCGATATAACCTCCATCAATAAGTTCACAAATAATTATTTATATATCAGTATAAGATAAATAAACTATTTATTTATGCCATAAGCTATAAATAAACAGGCTCCTCATTCTTAGACATTGCCCTTCTTGGTGGGTAGATGGTAAAGACCTAACATATACTGGTGTCTATTGTAGCCAAGACATTTTGCATATAGATTACTAAAGTTTTCTACTAAGTAGAAATCAAAATTAGAGAAAGAACTATTCTCATGGTTTTTAAAGGTTTCTCTGCATGCAGAAAAAAATGATAGGGATCTCCTAAGTGTATATAGCACCAAGAGGCATTCATTTACTTTCAGAAAGAACAGACAGATATGTAGTATTTCACAATAAGTCATCTATTTTTAGTATATATTTAGTAACATTGTATTTTATGTTATAAATGATCAACATCACGATTTATCTAATATTAAAAGAAAGCTCTAGTTATCTCTTCTTACCTCACCTCCTTTCAATCCTCCAGTCCTTCTGGGTTTTATGATACTAAACTCACTGGTTCCCAGTGTAGACAGGCAGACAGGCACGTGTGTGTTCCGTCTCTCTCAGTTGTGACTTCTGCAGGATCTTCCTTCTTTCCAGAAAAAAATCGACAGCATTCTCCAGTCCTTACCATGACTTTTTCCTTGCGTTAGTAAATTATTAATTGTATTTTATTTCTCTATTCAAATGTCACCTTCTGTGGAAATCCTTTGTCAAATCAGTCACTGAAAAACCCATCCCAAGTGGGCTTTCACAACCAAAGTCTCTCTGAAAATTTCTACTTTGTATCACATACCAATCTGTATTTAATATGTCCAGGTGCCTATTTGTTTTTAAATTGGTCCATTCATCCCTCGAGCAACGAGATTGAGTTTTACCTAGCATTGTATTCTCAGCACCAGCACAGTGGATGATTCATACTGGGTGTTTGGGGATTAATTAATGCGGATATGGTTCTGGTTAGAGTAGTATATTATCTACCTATTTGTTATGCCTAGGTACTAACACCTACAATTTCAAGGCTCTTGAGTGTGAATTTTGAGTATGATACATAATACACGCTGTTATGCAAAACATGTAATTAATTGGGTTGGATCCTTCTTTGACTGAAAAATTCTCAAAACAAGAGGAACAATCTTGTTCTCAGTAGCTCAGCTGGTCCTCTGACACTTGCTTGAACTTCTTTCACAGCCTGCATTATGGTCCCTTTTCACTGAGGGAAGGTGTCCTTGCTCTCTTACCTGACATCTTAAAGTCAGGAAAGGGACTTTCATCTTTATATTCCCCACAGTGCCTGGCACAAAGAAAACACCCAGTAATTGTAGGATTCAACTGATGCATGATTTTAAAAAGGCCAAGCAAATGTCAGGGTTATTTTGTTTGTTTTAATCGGTCTTTTAAAAATAATTGCAGAATCTTTGGGGGTTTTTGTTGTTGATGATGTTATATTTTTCTGGTTATAAAAGGAAGCTCAACTCACTGAAGAGAATTTGGGAAGGACATGAAAATAAATAAAGAAGCAGAATAAAATTCATCCTTACTACCTAGATTGACCTGTTAGAACTTTAGCATATTTCTATCCAGGCTGTCTTTTTTAATCATAAAGGACTTTATGTTATATATATTATTGCATACTTAGCTTTTTCATTTAAGGTAATAACAGCATGTTAACTTCTGTTATTACAAACTTTGACCACTTAATATTCTATCCCATGCATGCTCATAGATTTTTAAGCCAGACCCTCAGTACTGAACATTGTTTACTGATGACTGTTTATAATTTTTCACAACTGTTCATAGCATACTTCATTTCAACAAATATTTATTGAGGGCCTTCTATGTATCAGATATTGTTTTGCATCCTGAGAGATAGCATGGAAGAAACTGGCAAAAATCCCTGCTCTCAGAGAACATATATCCTAGTTATAAAAACAAAAATATAAACATGATAAAATAACATATGGTTTATTAGACAGAGGTGAAAGCTAAAGGGAAATAAAATATATTGGGAAATCAGGGAAAAAGGGTCATAGGGTGGACACATGTTTAGCTTGAGGTGGTCAGAGAAGGCTTCACTCAGGAGATATTCGAACAAACACCTCAGGGAGGTGAGAGAACAAATAATCCTGAAATGAGGTGGCTGGGGGAGGGAGGAAGAGCTTCCTAGGGGCAAGTCCTGGGGAAAAGTGTCCCTGGCCTGTTCCAGGAGCAGCAGGAGGTCACACTGATTGAAGAGAAGACAAGAAAGAGATGAGATCAGACATATCCCAGGAGGGAAGATTTTGTAGGCCTCTAAAGTCATTGCAATGGCTTGGCTTCTTCTACTCTAAATGAGATGCGAAAGTCACTAAAAGGTTTTAAACAGAGTAATACATGGTAGAATTTGAGTCTTTAGATCACTTCGGCTTCTGGGTTGGAGCAGACTAAATGGGCAAGTCAGCAGCCCAGATGCAAGTTGAGAAGCTACTGCAAAAGACGAGGTAAGGTGATAATGACCAATGGCAGAGTACTGCAGTGGAGGTGCGAGAAATTCTAAATGTGTTATTAGATTACAGTGGGGGGTAAGAGAATCAAAAGGTCAAAGATGGTGTCAGGGTTTTGGCTTAAGCAGCTGGAAGAAAGGTGATGCCATTTAGTGAGATGGGGCAGACTGCAAGAGGAACAGGTTGAAGGAGGGCCAAGACTATATCATTTTCCACAACCTTATGGTGGATATCTAAGTAGAAATGCCAAACAGACAGTTAAATATACAAGTCTGGATTCAAAGCAGAAGTCTTGAATGGAGATATAAATTTTAGGGTCCTCATCATAGAGATTATATTTAAACTAAAACATTTTCATGCAGATATCCTTCTTCATATTTTCTGTCACTTGCTTTCCATGGAAAGCTATATAGGGAGTCAATCATTATTGGCTCCAATATTCACTTGATTAACTTGATTCATACATATAAATTATTTCCCTAGAACACTGTGCCAATTTTTCTGACTGCATTGTCATTTTACATCTTTGAGTATGCTAATGTAAGGAGAAAAAACTAGATGCATACATATATTTTTAGGCCTTTAGTTTGCATTAATTTGATTACTGGTAAAGATATTATTGGGTTAGATATGAAAATAGAAATATTCCATCGAAAATACTAAAATCTGTATCTATATACATACATAGCTATACATATACATAAACACACATACACAATCATACACAAACTATGAATAATTTTGACAACTAGATGCAGGTTAGAGGAAAATGTAAACAATAATGAACATAGCAGTTACAGCAATACGACAGGAAAGAGTTAATAATTGAATACTTAAAGTTTAGATAAACTCACTAGAAAAGTATGAAGGCCCTTAAGAAAATAGACATGCAATATTTGTATTTATGTGCCTGGCTTATCTCATTTTGCCTAATATACACCAGATTCGTTCATATAGTTGCAAAAGACAGAATTTCCTTCTTTCCTAAGGCTGAATTGTATCCCATTGTGTTTACCAGAAGCTGGGATCTGAGGGAAATAGGAAGACGTTGGTCAAAGGGTACAAAGTCACAGTTCAATAGAAGGGATAGATGATAAGTATTTGAAGTGACCGGTGTTTAATTAACTTAACTCAGTCATTCTCCGTTGTATACATCTAGCAGAATATCACTTTGTGCCCCCACATAAGTGTAATTTGTCAATATGTAATAAAATAAAAAACAAGTGGACAAAGAATATAAACTGAGTATTACATATTTTTTCAAAAAGCAATCCACCAAAAAAGCAAAAGGCCAATACACATAATGGTGACTTTTATCCTCAAATGAGAAAAGATGGATAAGATTACAGTTCACTGTCTCATGGGTGGAGTAAGAGACTGAGCTGATGAACAGGGATGCCCAAAGATATACTTTTGCCGACCATGATTTCATCACCATCTCTAGCTCGTTTTTTATTATGGCCATATCTGAGAAGCTTTACCATCTTTTAATAACCCTCTTGCACTTGAACAGTGACTATGATTTCAAAGAATTGCCTGATCAGAGCAATGTAGGATGCAGGAAGAGAAGTGAAAGAATACAAAAAGAAAATATATATAATCGTATCATGAGCAAAAATAAACAAAGAAATAAGTAAGTCCTTATTGTAATCTTGAAAGACATTGAAAGTTTATGAGAAAAATCCTTACAAATCATTAATGTAAGATCCAAAGAAAATAATGATTCATTTCAGATAAGTAATTATTTAGTATATTATTATATCGTCTCATTATTTATATGAAGCAAAAGAATATTAAAATATCAATTTCATTCCATTTTATAAGGCATAATGCCTTGATCTGCTACTGGAACACATTGTCCATATTCAGTCATTCGTTTTTCTCAAAAATATGTAAGTTTTATTGGGAAGTAAACATTATTTTTTCATATAGGTTTTTAAACAGGTTGTGATAAATATGGCTTAAAGTATTACTTTAATGATATGGGTACACTGCTACAAGAATTTTACTCTTTCATAAAACTTGGTGCATATTTCAAGTAAATCATTTACTAAGATCCAAAATATTACCTAGCATATTTGCCAATTTGCAAACCCTACACAAAGTAACATGGTATTTTTGTTTCTCCAATTCCTTTCCTTCACCCCAATAACTTTCCTTAGAATGGTTATAATCGGCATAATACTCCTAGAATCTAACAAATATTCTTCTGCTGCAATTTAAACCATTTAATTTCCTACCACCTCTGATTCAGTGAAAAAATGGCAACAGTACAATGTATCATCATCATATCAATGTGTGGTGCTTGAGAGAAGAAACTATTTTTGAATTCCACCCCCTCAGCTTTCTTTCTTCAAGCTTAGCTTTATTTAGGGAAGACTGACAAAAAAAAAAAAAAAAAAATGTAGATAGATAAAAATCCTGTAAAAAGAACTTTACTTCGACCTGTATTTAAAAATTGTGCTCAAGTAATATACTCTGAATCTTAATTTTGTATTGAGAATAAAACCCCTAATTAGATAATTCTGAAACAGGATGTGCAATTCATGTTATACTAATGTATTCTGTTGACATCACACTTCATATGTGTAAACTAGTAAGACACAGAAAGCTGGAGGGTGGCTGAGGATTAGAAGAGTTGAGCAAGTAACTTGACTTGGACTCAAAATTCTTATCTATAAAATGATGACAATAAAACCAGCCCTGTGTATTACATATTTCTGAAGTAAACATGGATCAAAAAAATTTGTGAAAATGTTCACAAATACATTATAATGTATTTGAACATATCAACATATACTATTCATGTAGTTATTTTAAATATACAAAATATCTACATTTTGTGTATTTAAAATAACTACTTGCATATTTTTAATATGCAAGTCACAATAATGAAATGTCAATTCATAACCTATATAATGGCCTGTAAGTGAAGGGAAGTGTCACAAGTCTCTCGCTTTAAATAAAGAGCTAGAAATGATTAAGCCTTATGAGGAAGACATGTTCAAAGCAGGCCTAAATGAGGCCTTCTGCACCAAGGGAGGCTGAGAAAGGCAGATCACAAGGTCAGGAATTTGAGACCAGCCTGACCAATATGGTGAAACCCCGTCTCTATTAAAAACACAAAAAGTAGCCAGGCATGGTCGCAGACACCGATTGTTCCAGCTACTAGGAAGGCTGAGGCAGGAGAATCACGTGAACCTGGGAGGTGGAGGTTACAGTGAGCCAAGACTACACCACTGCACTCCAACCTGGGCAACAGAGCGAGACTCCATCTCAAAAAAAAAAAAAAAAAAGGAAAGAAAAGAAAAGAAAAAGTTCTTGAAGGAAATTAAAAGTGTTACTCTAGTGAAAACATAAATGGGGAGAAAGTGAAACAGCCTTATTTTTTATATGGAGACAGTTTTAATGGTCTACATGAATCAAACCACCCCCAACATTCCCCTAACCCAAAGCCTATTCCAGTGCAAAGCCCTGACTCTCTGCAATTCTGTGAAGACTGGGAGAGGTGAGGAAGCTCCACAAGAACAGTATGAAGCTAGAATAAGTTGGCTTATGAGGTTTAAGGAAAGAAACCATCTCCATAACTTGAAAGTGCAAGGAATAGCAGCAAGTGCTAATGTAGACAATGCAGTAAGCTATCCAGAAGATCTAGTGGGGATAACTGATCAAAGTGGCTATTTTTATTGACAGATTTTCAACATAGCTGAAACTGCCTTCTATTGGAAGAAGATGCCATCTCAAGACTTTCATAGCCAAAGAGGAGAGTCAATGCTTGGCTTCTAAGCTTCAAAGGACAGGCTATCTTGTTAGGTGTTCATGCAGCTGATGACTTTCAGTTGAAGGCAATGCTCATCTATTATTTCCCAAATCCTCAGGCTCTTCAGAATTATGCTAAATCTACTCTGCCTGTGCTCTAGAAATAGAAAAACAAAGCCTGATAGCAGCACATCTGTTTATAGCACCGTTTACTGAATAGTTAAAGCCCGCTATTGAGACCTATTCCTGAGGAAAAAAGATTCCTTTCAAAATATTCCTGCTTATTGACAATGCAGCGAATCAAGCAAAAGGCCTGATGGAGATACACAAGGAGATTACTGTTTCCATGCCTGCAAAAAGAACCTCCATTGTGCAGCCCATCCATGGATCAAGGAATACTTTCAACATTGAAGCCTGATTTAAGGAAAACATTTTGTAAGGCTATAGTTGTCATTAATAGTAATTCCTCTGATGAATCTGGGCATAGTAAACTGAAAACCTTCTGGAAAGGATCTGCCATTCTCAATACTATTAAGAAGATCCATGATTCATGAGAGGAGGTCAAAATAGCAACATTAACAGAAGTTTGAAAGAAGTTGATTCTGGCTATCATGGACAACTTTGAGAGGTTCAAGACTTCAGTGGAGAGAGTCA
This sequence comes from Chlorocebus sabaeus, assembly GCF_047675955.1. NCBI lineage: Eukaryota > Metazoa > Chordata > Mammalia > Primates > Cercopithecidae > Chlorocebus > Chlorocebus sabaeus. The sequence goes on from NC_132911.1 coordinate 14,375,750, forward strand.
CTCGAACCTTTGAGAGGTTCAAGACTTCAGTGGAGAGGAGGTGGAAATTGCAAAAGAACTAGAATTAGAAGTAGAGCCTGACAATATGACTGAACTGCTGCATTCTCAGGATAAAACATTAGGATAAGGAGTTACTTCTTACGGATCAGCAAAGAAAATGGCATCTTGACATACAGTCTACTCCTAGTGAAGATGGTGTGAACATTGTTAAAATGACAACAAAGGATTCAGAATATTCCATAAACTTAGCTGATAAAGCAGAGGCAGGGCTGGAGAGGATTGATTCCAATTTTAAAAGAAGTTCTACCGTGAGTGAAATGCTATCCAACAGATAGCATGCTACAGAGAAACCGTTGGTAAAAGGAAGAGTAAATCAATGCAGCAGACTTTATTGTCTTATTTTAAGCAGTTGCCACAGCTACCTCCGTCTTCAGCAACCATCACCCTCATCAGTCAGCATCTGTTAACATCCAGACAATATCTTCCACAAGCAAAAAGATTACAACTCACTAAAGACTCAGATGGTCATTAGCAATAAAGTATTTTTTTAAAATTATGCTATGTATGTGTTTAGACATAATACTAATGCACACTTAGACTATCATATAATGCAAACATTACTTTTACATGCAGTGGGAAACCAACAAATTTGGGTGACGTACTTTATTTCAGTGGGCTGGCAATGAACCTGGAATATATTTAAGATCTGCTTATATTTACAATCACAATTTATTACATATTTACCTGCACATCATTTTCTGTTATGACTTCCAGACAATTTCAGAATTCCTGAAAGACTACTTATTTGCTATCCCAAGTCGCTTTACTTTATTAGGCCCCATTACCAAACATGCCCTAGGCCTTCAGGTAATGTAACATGTGCTATCAGGATATATCTGCTGAGTGTAGGGGATATCGCAACATACCTCATTTCACCCCCTGATATTTCTCTCACTCAAAAGCATGACGCTCGTATGTAAGTAAAGTTGAGCTTACTGCACTGAAATAAAAGCTATCTATTCTGTGTAACTGCTCTCTGTGAGATATGACTGTGATAAAGGAACTCTGTAACATTTACAAAGGAAGAGTCTGGAAATTCTAGCAAGCAGGAAAAAATGTATCGCATCACATCTCTTTAGATAAAGCCAACATTAACTGTTCTTTTTTTGATAAAACCAAAGTTAAATGTTTTAATAATGGTTTATTATTTGATATATTAATACATCATCAAATTTTACACAGATGTTGAGAGAATAATAAATATGCAAGAAAAAATAAGGATTGTTTCTACATCAAACTGCCACGGAACTAAGTAAATAAAAATTATGATCAACACTTTTTAATAGTATAAGAGCACATTAGGAAACATGGTCATCACCACTAAATAATCAATTTCCATAAATCACTTACTTTTGCTGGTGAATTGTATCCATTTCACTCTTAAAATGGAAGGTTTGAACTATATGATCTCTATGTTCTCATCAAACCTATCATTCTATGGTTCTAAAATCAGGATATGATTGGGCACTGATTAGAGCAAGAAGTTTGCACACAAGAAACAAAAACTGCTAAAACAAGGGTCAGTCATAATGTAGTTATTCTTCCACACAGAGAACACAGTAGGCAGAAGAAAGGCAGATGTCTACATCCTATATAAGGATGGATTAGATGTCTACATCTAATCCCGTGTATGTGTTGCCTAACTTGTCAAGAGGGACTTTGCATATTTGATTAAGTGAGGGTCCATGAGACTGGGAAGGTCTGCTGGAGTACCTAGGCAGGTTCCATCTAATCACATGGGTCCTTAAAAGTGAGGAATCTTTCCAGTTGGGGATCACAGAAAGAGATGGACCACAAGAGTAGAGTCAGAGAGATGCTACATTGCTCATTGTAAAGACGGAGGAAGGGGGCTAAAAGCAAAGGAATGCGGGAGTTCCTAGAAGCCACAAAAGTGAAGGAAATACCCTCTGTCTTACAATCTCCAGAAAGAAAACAGCCCTGTCATCACCTTCAATTTAGCCCGATGAGAGCCCGTCAAACTTCTGGCCTATAAAATGGTAACGTAATAAATATATGGTTTTTTAAGTCACTAACTTTTTGGCAATTTTTTACAACAGTAATGGGAACTAATATAGGCCAAAATTAATAAAAGACAAATTAGATTTCTCTTTTCAGAGGAAACAGAATATATTTTAATGTATTTATGCTAGACTGTGAATAATTAACAACCAGCTAATTATCCTCTGATCTCCATAATTTTTAGGAATTTCTCAAAAAGCTTTATAAATATTGCTGTCATTTATCAGGGATTCAATACTATGTCCCAGACAAGACACACTATGAACTATGCTGACGAGCACTCATGGCTTTAATACTGAAAAATCTAATAACTTGCCTACCAAAGTCACACAGACTCTTAAACAACATGTTACATAATTTTATGCCCCCACTTTTGTTAGTATAAAGGGAAACATCACTAATAATCACTTTTTACTAGACGTTAGGATTTTTCTAAGATGTCAAGAGTCTAAAGTACCAACTTCACTTGGTAACTTTGGCTTTATTCAGCTTGATTATTACAGCATATGACGGTTTCCTCAGTTCTAACTTCTGTGCTGTTTGGAACACTTTTTAACCCAGGGTAGAAGTGATATCTATATCAAAAGGACTGGTGATTGACTTGAGTTTTCCATTAAATGAGACTCAAGTCCCTTCACAGAAAATACAAGATTTAATTAATTGGCATTGATTTATCAAGCTTTAATTAAAGACATGCATCTGAGTTTTAAGATCCTAATATAAAATATTCACTAAATACAGAAGAGGTGCCACTGCCTCACATTACTTAAACTTTGCTGTTTGTGTGTGTGTGTGTGTGTTTGTGTGTGTGTATGTGTGTGTGTGTGTTAGCTTTCAAAAAAGAACTGCTTTCCGAATTAAGTTAAGCAACTACAGTTAATGAATGGTTCTCCCATAACCTCTCTCAGTTGACTTTTGAAGAGCATACTTCTAAAATACATAAAGCAAATCTGTCATTAGAAAATTTATTTTCACTGGGCAAAGATAAATCGAATGTCAGTGGTGCAAAGTTAAAGGAAAAGTTTGACTTTGCTTTTACGTTACTTTAAAGAAATCTGTCAGTATCCCCTTAGTGATCACTCTAGACAGAAATGGACAAGGATTCTTCAAATTTGCTCCCCAAGGGTCTTTGCTTCAGGTCACAATGAACAGGAGCTTACCTTTCCTTCAGATGATCATTGGGCCTCTCGCATTGAAGACACAGTTTTTACATACCCTGAGGAATAAGTCATTGATCTCACTGGGCAATCTTTTAAATTTTCAGATGAACCAAAAGAAGGTTCTCAAATATGGCCAAATGAAATAAAAGCTTTGTTGTCTTTTAGAAACTACTTCAGATTAAAAAAAAAAAAAAAGTCTGTCTTCTTTTTGTTATAAACTACAAAAAAGTAAATAAATAATTGAATATAAGATAACACCCTCCCTAACTTCTTAGAATCAATCCCAAACACAAGTATGTTACCTCTCCTTAGAGTTTCTGAGGAGACAGAAACAATTCAAATACTACAGAATGAAGGAAGAGTATATTAAAAAAATTTGATTTATGAAACTGAGGACCAAAAAACAAGTGGATGCTAAATGCAAACAAATCTTTATATCTTCCATATATAAGGCTAAAGTTTGGGGGTCCAGGGTAATAATGTATGACTTTAGTTCAGTTGTATCGGGAATAACATGAATGATTTATATTTAGATTTCAGTTGAAGTTACTACATAAAATTAAACTAAGGAAATATGTATTTGCTGTTAATTTATACAATTAATCATTTAATAAGTTAATAATCATTGATTTTATTATTAACATTTGTTGCCAACCAGTTGTGTCATTTGGTGTGATGGTTACTTGGGTTCAAATCCTACCTCTGCCATGTAACTTGGGTACATTACTTAATTCTTCTGATTATTAGTGTACTCATCTATTAAATGGGGCCAAAACTGAAAAGCTGTGAAGATCGAATGAGTTACATAATTAAAGTAATTGGGACAGTACCTAAGACACAATTAGCAATGAATGCCTGTGTTTTTTAGGGGGTGATACATGGCATTTCTAGTCTCCTGGAAATCTTATCAGTTGTTTTACTACTGTGATAAGAAATTCAAAGATGAGATTAAAGCCTTATTGTAACATTCCCCACCCCACCCCCGCCCCCCAAAATCAATAAGGACTGGTAAAAACCTTATGTTGAATCTGGAAGATCAAAGATGTAAGTGGTATTACCTCTTCATAACAGAACAAAGTAAAAAAAAAAAAAAGAGCCAAGGGTCTTGTTTAACAATAATTTTTAACTTCTACTAAAATATTACTGCGTGCCAGGCACTTTGCTATGTTCTTTTCAAATGTGGGATAAGTCTCAAAAAGTAAACTTCAAATGCACATGCAGTGGTTCCCAGCCCAAGCTACACACTGGAATAGCCCAGGAAGCTTGTTAAAATATCAAAGCCTGAGCCTCACAGCTGGAGATTCTAATTGGTCTATGTAGGGTGGAAATGGGATATTTTATTTATTAAAAGTTCTTCTGGTATTTATAATGTGTATATAGGGTTGAGACTCACTTTAGTAATATGCTTGCATTAAAAACATGTATATTCCAGGTGAACATTACCTGGTAAAGCAAATGATTCCCTCAGTCCAAAGTCTACTTAGATCTTTGGAGTAGTCTGTGCTTGCTAACAATGTAAATCAAAATTGCAAGTAATTAAAATCAACTAGTTTTTTGAATTTCCAATAATAGAAAGCAAAGAAACTGCTATGGGTAGGTGAGTTACATTTTTGTCTTATTTTGGTCATTTTCTTTTATTTTGGTCACATTGTTAATTCCCTTCCTCTCATCCAGGAAAGCTGACTTCCAAGAAAGGGGATATGCTTTTTAGTTGCCCCTGTCAACTTCAAATGAAAGATATCTGGGGAAAGAAGGTGTGTAAAGTCCTCTCTCTTATCCTCGAATACACAGAAGTTAAACATAATGGCTAATGGCACTGGCTCTGGTGTCAGGTAGAGTTATTAGGTACAAATATTGATTCTAAATTTCATGTTGACTCATCATGGATGACTTTTTTTGTTTTGTTTTGTTTTGTTTTGTTAAGACAGAATCTCACTCTGTCATCCAGGCTGGAGTGCAGTGGCATGATCTCAGCTCACTGCAACCTCTGCCTCCCAGGTTCAAGTGATTCTCCTGCCTCAGCCTCCCGAGTAGCTGTGATTACAGGCACGCACCAGCACACCTGGCTAATTTTTATATTTCTAGGAGAGACAGGGTTTCACCATGTTGGCCAACCTGGTCTTGAACTCCTGACCTCAGGTGATCTCCCTGCCTCAGCCTCCCAAAGTGCTGGGATTACAGACGTGAGCCACCACGACTGGCTGACTTTCTTAACCTCCCTAGATCTTGCTTTTCACATCAGCAAAATGAAAGTAATTATTCACCTGATAGTCTTATTAAAAGAAATAAATGAGATAATCATGTGAATATATTTTAATTCATATAATGCCTGTCTCAAAGGAAATGGTTGATAAATATGATTAATAATTATGTATACAATAAACTATTAAATTAATGTCTGGTCTTCTCTAGAAAGTTCCTGTCTGATAATAGGCAAATAGTGAAAGGATAGTTTAAGAAATAACATTTAAAAACAACCTGCTATACTGAGTCTCCCACTAGGAGGGCTTGTAACATTTAGCCCTTCCTCAACCTTGATGCAGCGTTTCTTTGGATCACTATCTTGTAGTTCTGGATGGTATGGCTCTTCTGCTCTCACAGGATGATTTCCCTCGTCAACATGTGTCTGGTGAGGAAGGCTCCCAAATCGCACCCTCGGTCTAATCGTTGCACAGGTCTAGAATCAGTGCCTTTTCTATTTCAAATGTTAATTAATCATACCGATAGACCATAACGAAGTCCCTGGAGGTTATAAGTCATGATGCCTATGTCCCCGCATAGTCCATGCTAACACGATACTAAACTCTTTACCTTCTTGCAACTGTATTGTATCGACAAATGGCCATTCTCATCTTTTTCAAAACATCCTGTCATGTGTGATGTCCCTGTCCTTGGAAATATCTGATTCACAAATATCAACTCTGAAGTTCCCTCCTGTCATTCTGTTCATATTTTATCCCCTTTCTACCAATCACTCAGGAAATACTTGAATATTTCCTATGTAGAAGGCATATCCAGGCATTGGGGGATCGAGGCGTTTTCAAAAGAGATGTATTCACTACCCTAGTAAGGCTTGTAATTTAGTGGTGAAGAAAGACATTTTAAAATTATTATTTTATAGTTGATTTATAATTCAAGTAAAAAGAACAGACGTGTTTAGTATGTGTATACTGAGTCATTCAATAAGGAACTCTGAGAAAACAACTTTTATTAGAAACTTAAAAAAGTAGAATGAACATTGTTTGTGGAGACAGGTCTCATTACATTGCCCAGGCTGGTCTCCAACTCCTGGCCTCCAAGAGATCTTCCTGCCTCAACCTCCCAAAGCATAGGGATTACATGCAGCCAGAAGCAACTTCTAAGATACGTTTAAAGGAGGAGGAAAGATCCAGGCAAAGAGTGATGGGGAGGCAAAGCTATGCAACGGGGACAGCCTGTGTCAGGGCGCAGCAATGTGAGAAACAGCCGAGGCTGCTGCTGAACCTCCTGATGCAATGGGAAATGCAGTGCAAGGCGGGCTGCTGCAGAAGTTGGGAGGGTCACAGATAAGAATTTGGCACTTTATTCTAAGAATATATTGGTCCAGGGATTGATTTAGTTAGGTTGTGTTCTTAAAATATTCTTTCAATTTCAGCATGAAGTATACCTTGGTAAAAGCAGGAGTAACATGAAAGCTGGTTATCGGACTTGGGTGACAGGAATAGAAGGGAAAAGATTTGAGAATATATGTGAGCTAGAATCAAAAGGATTTGATAATGAATTATATCTGAGATGGGAAGAGTCAAGTTTAAGAATAATTTCCCGGTATCTGGTTTGAAAGAGCGAGCAAAGGTGCTAGTTTGCAAGATAGAGAATACTAGTTGGAGATTAGATCTGGAAATATAAAAGAATAATTCAGCGAGTGCCTCTTGTTCAAGATGTCTGTATATTGTATGTGTTGTGCGAGGATATTATGAAGGTAGTTGAATAACTGATCTGGGGTTTAGAGAGGAAATTTGTTCTGGGAAAATACATGTCATATTTTTAAAAATCAACAAATAAATCCGTGATAGTGAAGACAATGTAGAATAATTTTTAAAAGTTGCCAAGATGATTCGATCTATTTGAATATTGAACTTTTTACCATGTTAGAGTCTCTGGTTTTTTTTTTTTTTTTTTAGAAGCTATTTTCCTTAAAAGGGAACTGTATTTTTTTTCCTGGAATTAAGGGCAATCACATAATAGCTGCCTTGATCATAGTTTATCAAAACCCTTCACATAATGTCAACTTGTTGCAATGAACATATATTTTAGGAAAAACTGTGGGTTAAAATATTTTGTAAATCTCATAACCACTTTAGTAACTTGCAATTTATGATCTCCTTGCCCACAATCCTTTCTTCCTTCCTTTCTCCCTTATTTCCCACTTCCCTCCCCCTCTTCTTCCATCTGTGAAATATTTGTGTAACAACTGTTAACAGTTGAAGATACATGAAATGAATGAGATTCTTCTGACCTTAAAGATTTTATAGTCTAGTTGCCAACAAATAATGTTAAATTACTAAAATAAATGCACAGAATGTGATTCAAAGAAGGTGCTACAAAGTTGCTGATCTTTGAAAATGAGTAGCCATTTCCTCAACAGACTAGGGAGGTTTGCTAGGCAGGCTGTAAAAGGACTGCCCTTCACATTTCCCACTGCACAGACAAAGCTTCCCCATGCTTTGAGGTTCCAGGCTGTAAATGGCTGTGCTAGGTTCACTACCTGATCCAGAGGGCATATTGGGTTAAGTAATATAATCAGGTTCTTTTGACCTGGGGAGGTTAAATGGGAGAGAGGAGGGTAGAGGAATATACCAGCCTATACCTCAAAATGAGGATGGAAGGAGAGAAGGGAGAAAAGATGGAGGGAGGAATAGAGGAAGGGAGAAAGGTGAAAAGAAAGAAGGGAGGAATTGAGAGAGGGAAGGAAGGAAGAGGAGGAAGAAAAAGAGGAGGAGGAGGAGGAGGAGGAGAGGAAAATGCTTAAACATTGTTACAAGAGCTAAGAGACAAAGTGAGTAGTTGGTGACCTTTATGTAGTTCTAGCAGAGGGTACCTGCGGTGAAAAGGTCTATCGTGGGGTGTTTTTCTCATTTTCTGACAGGAGACCTTTCAGTGAACCAGATTTTTCTCAAGTGTTCTCTGGAAGTTGGATATTTTATAAATATAATAAAGTCTCCCAAGCCCCTACAGTAATTTTTGAAACCTCTCTATAACAATTTTATCAGCACAAGTCACATCCACTTGACTCTAGACAGAAAAGGGAAGTTTGCTACACAGGCTGGAATAGTTTCTAAAAATCAAAATAAATAGCTCCTAGTAATAGTAAATAGTGAGCATATCTTTGAGGTAAAAAGTACAGGCAGAATGTAAAATTTAAAAATCAACTGATTTATTTTTTTCTAACGAATGATGTCATAAATCTCCAACAGCTCTAGATTCTACCATTTCTTCAAGCATCCATTGAGTGAGTGAGGCTAAAAGCTGCCCTACAGTCAATTCGTGGGCAGGAAGTTTGGACCCGATAATGATATTTTGTAACCTATATGGCACAGAATCAACCAATGAAATCAACTCTGACCCAGTAGAATGGATTCAGGCTTCTAAACAACAAACCCAACTATACCACTAGGTCTAGGATGATTGGCAGCCCGGATTCTACTTTCCAGCCCATATGCAAAATATCTGTTGAATCATCAATACTGAAGACCTTAAAGACTTGTCATTATAGACTGAATATCAGGTTTAATTTCAATTTAGACATCAGTGAAACTCATGGTGAATATCCTCTCATTTGTAGATTAGGAAATCTGAAAGATATTTTATTGAAGTCAGATAAAAGTGCAAATTGCACGATTATCTTTGACTATTATCTACAATTCCAACTGTAACATAGCCAAAATCCAGAATCTTTCTTTAAAAACAGGCATTTCCCATATTGACCCACTATAGAAATGCTGAAAACTCAAATGTTTTGACTAACTTGCACTCTAATTTACATGATTTATACCCTGAATTGAAAACCTTACTTATAAAGTATTTATTTTTGTGGACTGTGATACTCTAGATAGCTCAGGCTTTGAGGTTTGATAATTAAATCTATTAATACCAAGATACTTTAATAACATATTATTTTGTTTGGAAAGAACACTTACTCAAAGGAAGAGAGCTTGAACTCCCGTTATGCTGAAACTTGGCACATTTCCAGCATAAATATCAGTCTAATTACACATATGGACTGTAAAATCTCAGATCAAATTGCAACTTTTACTTGGGAGACTCTTCTATTATCCTTAATGAACCCTAAATTAGGTAAGCACACTTAAGAAATAATTGCTTCATAAAATCCTGTGATGACTCACGGGTAACAACAGTTTTATGATGAGCTGAAGGAACAGAAAGGCATCTGGCCATTATGCAGGGGGAGTCGCTCCCAAATACATCTGATGAGTCACCCACACAAGGTCATTGGTCAGTTTGGACCTCACCAATGTGGTTATAAACAGGGAATACATTAAGAGAATAAAATGTAGGGATATACGTTTCTCCTTTGACAGTACAGCACTTTTAGTTATTACTAAAAATATATTCGATTTGAGATTGAAAAAAGCATCAATCGCAATTTTATTTAAAGGATATGGTATATGTAAAATGTGTGAAGGACTGTTAGGTCCTTCGCACATTTTGGGGTACAAGTTTTCAGGTGAAAAATATCCTTGGTCTATGTAAAATATCCTTTGCATATGGAAACAGCCCTTCTCACATTCTGTGGTAAAAAAAAATTACATATCTTTTGGGTAAAAATGCATAAAGCTGTGTCAAGCAACGGACATGACAATGTATCCTACAAACGAGACTTAACGGATGATACCAAGAAAATATATATTTTTTTATGTTTCATGTGCAGGAAACGTCACACTAACGGAAAGCAACAGTGCGAGAAAACAAGAATGTTCTATCTCTAAGTAAAAATAAAGCAGGAAACAAAACATGAGAACTTGATTCTTGTTTATAGCACCTCGCAGGAATAAATGCTGACAGCCTTTGGCAAGGGGGTAAAATCACTCACTAACTGGTATAACGTATCACTAATTGTAATGAACCATTTTAATATCCAAATTATTATACGTTTCAGTGGACACTTTATTTCAAACTATTTGGCTCCACAAATGCCTACACTCACATTTGGTGAGTAAACGATTCACTCCTTAGCTCTGGTAGGACAAGAGAAACTAACAAAAGCCAGACTTTTCATTTCTGGAGGGTTCATTCTGGACCTCTCATACCCAGATCCCTCGTCAAGCTCCTTCTCTGCCTGCGTTCCATCTACTGTTTGGGGTTCCTGGTCTTTTAGTTGTTTCTCCTGTCTTCTGTTCTTAATCTTTTCTTCTATAGTTTGATCCTCTCCGCTGAGCAGGCATTGCCTGGAACATTTCCTATCATTTCAACCTTTGCGACTTGGTCAGAGTGATATCTTGCATTATCCAAAGCCTCTGTCATCTCTGAAGTTTTTGCCCAAGAAGTCCCCGGGCCTGAAATTTCCTTGCCTGAAAAATCAAGTGTCAGAAACCATGTGTTTAGATACACAGCCTAAACATAAATATAAACCCTGCTTTCTCAAAATTCAACTAAAATGGCAGGAGCATCCTTCTGGTTTTGGTGAATACCTTTGTACTCACCATAACATGAATATGGTATTTGGTGAATACTATGCCAGTCTCTTCAGAAAGCTGTCTACTGAAAACAGGCTAATCTTGACATTGAATTTGATAAAGAAAGATATAAATATCACAAAACAAACATGTTTTATTTCCTGCAATTTTCTTTACAATTCTTAAGCACAGACAAACATTCTACTTTACTGGGGAGGTCAGTCACCTTAATCAGGAATACATGCTCTACAGCGGTTAGCTAATATTTACTCAGAAGTCTACTTTTGATTTTGCTACCATAAATGCCTAAGTTATATGGATTTCTAATGAGTATCAACGTCTCCCTGATTACCAGAATGAATGTTAGAAAAATGATTTGTAGGTTGGGCGCAGTGACTCACGCCTGTAATCCCAGCTTTGGGAAGCCGAGGTGGGCGAATCACGAGGTCAGAAGATCGAGACCATTCTGGCTAACATGGTGAAACCCCCTGTCCACTAAAAATACAAAAAATTAGCCACGCGTGGTGGTGGGCGCCTGTAGTCCCAGCTACTTGGGAGGCTGAGGCAGGAGAATGGCCTGAACCCGGGAGGTAGAGCCTGCAGTCAGCTGAGATTGTGCCACTGCACTCTAGCCTGGGTGACAGAGACTCCGTCTCTAAAAAAAAAAAAAAAGAAAAAGAAAAAAAAAAGATTTCTATTGGCAAACTGTGATTTTCAAAACATGTGAATTGACTAGAAATATGTTTCAAGTATCACCCCTCTTATATTAACAGTATATAAACAGCTCTGAAGCCCCTACTCTCGCTCCTGAGATGATGCCAGTGTTGTGCATCCAGCTATGGAGGCAGAGGGTTCTGGTTTCCTTACAGGAAGTTTAATCAAGTCCTTGTGTTATAACATCTGCCTCAATGACTATAATGAGTCATCAGAAAACCTACGAAGACAGAGAACTAAAATTTCATCAAGCAAATGTTTTTAAACATTCTCATGACAAATAGCAAATACTTGATAGTGTCAATATAGTATCGTTTCTGAGACTTGCTCTCATATCAAATAAAGATACAGCAACAGAGAAATTTGATGATCCTCACCACTAACCACAGACAGATTCTCAGTAATTATTTATAACAACTAATAATTATGAAAAATATACTGACTTAGGTTTGCTTGTAATAGCATCTTACAAATAGCAAATCTTGAAACTCTCACAAAACAAAAAAAGTAAATGCAAATGGGTTATCTGGGTAATTATTAAAGTGTTCGGTAAGTATTTGAGTCTATTTACTGAAGAATAAATAAGTAAAAACAGAGATAGATGACAAACAGATAAATGGGTATTAGCCATTAGGTTGGATAAAATTAGAAAAGTTTCAATCAGTTCTACAAAATAGGAACACTGTCCTGCACTTTGGGAGGCCGAGACGGGCGGATCACAAGGTCAGGAGATCGAGACCATCCTGGCTAACCTGGTGAAACCTCGTCTCTACTAAAAAATACAAAAAACTAGCCGGGCGAGGTGGCGGGCGCCTGTAGTCCCAGCTACTCAGGAGGCTGAGGCAGGAGAATGGCGTAAACCCGGGAGGCGGAGGTTGCAGTGAGCTGAGATCTGGCCGCTGCACTCCAGTCTGGGCGACAGAGCGAGACTCCGTCTCAAAAAAGAAAAAAAAAAAAAAAAAAAAAAAGATTTAGAAAGAATGTCTTATGTATTACTGGAGGCTTACATATTATTTATTGTGTAGTTTTTAAGAACAGTGTACACGGACAGAGTACATTGTGTACTAGACAGAGTACATTGTATACTGGACAGAGTACATTGTATACTAGACAGAGTATGAGTGATTATCTCAACAGTCCATGAAATTATTCAAAAACATTAGAAAGAAAGGAGATATATTTCTGAATTTGGGTTAAAGTGAAGAGGATTTAAATAGAATAAATATACAGAAATCTAGGTAAGATTAATCGCAGGAAGGCTTTACATTAAGAGGGTTAAAACATTAGCTCAAGATGCTTCTTTTCTCATGATTAGTAATATTTCACATCAGGAAATTCTGGACCACTCAGTAATGTTAGATGATGAAATGATGAGCTGGGAAATACAAACATTTTTAAAAGTCAACTAAAGGAAGTAATGTATTAACTTGTTGATAAAGCTATCATAGTCTTTCTCATACTAATCATGCATTATTATGCACCTTAGAGCTTTTTATGAAATACGTTTATCTTAAAATATATTAAGATATACTTAATGAGGAAAAAATGCAACTTGAATTGCTGCTCACAGCTTTCTCTGAAAATTCTTCCCCTTGAACTTCTTCCTTTCGGAAAAATACGCTTGATTTGTCCATCCCTGTGGTCATTCCTGAAAACAGCATTGTTTTCAAGGACAGAAAGTATAGCATAATATTTTGGTATAAATCTCAATGTAATTCCTAAATATCTCAATCCTTTCCAAAAAAGATTAGATGCAGTTCAATATACCATGCAAAAATCTCATTGTCAAAGAACACACGAACTTATTTCTGTAAGCTAGAAGCATAATTTTACCTTCATGTAAACTAGAACACACGAACTTATTTCTGTAAACTAGAAAAATTTTACCTTGAATAATTCACTATTAAATAATTTCTGTGGAAAATTTTAAAATCTTTCTGTAAAATGGTAGTCATATCAGAATTAAATTCATGATGAGCTCTTAATTTCAACAACTGCACAATTTATTGAGGTTTTTAGTGAAAGAGATTCTCTCCTCAAGAAGATTCACATAAAGCATTCTACTTAGAAAATACTATCTATCTATATTTTATAATTAAATTTGATAGTCTATGTTACTGTTCTAAGGCTATCTGGGTTTTGATTTATTTTATACTTTTTGCCAATAATTCTTTTTTTCTACAAGTTGTCAAAGATTTTTTCTTTACAATGTTTTATTCAGTATTATTTCTTCCTTAGATAACCATTCATCATATTTGAACTCTCCTCCTATGTTTTAAATCAAAGCTTATTTTTATCAATATATATTAATATAATGTATCTTTATTATTATGAAAAATTTAAGTCTTGCCTAACACAAAAATTAAATCATAAAACTATAAAAGACAATATTCTTAGGGCCCTTGGTTTGGAAAATATTTCTTGACACTACCCTATACCCACTTCCCAATCACAAATTGTAAGGAGAAAAATTGATGAATTATACTTCTTCAAATGTATATACATGTTTTTATCAATTACATCATAGACAAATTTAATAGACAAGATTTTACTATCTAAAATATAACAAACACTTCCTTAATCATTTAAAAAAATAATCTGGAATCTCAATAGGAAAAGTTAGACAAAAGCCATAAAGATTGATCAAAGGAAAAACCAATTAAAAATATAGTAATGGTAAATACTAGGGATATTTCACCCATTAATACTCCAATAAATAAAAATTAAGACAACATAGACATGATATTACACCGTTTACCAGGAAAACAATAAAGTCAGATAATACTAAGTCCGAAAGAGAGAGACTAAGGATACTCATTTTCAGCTCACTGGAATTTAAACTGAGAGAGCCAATCTGGACCACCATCTCCAGTATTTCATAAAACTGGGTACGTGTACAAATTAGCACTCAGAAATTTCTCAAAGTGCACCAAAGAAAAATCTCTGCCCACGCACAAACTATGAAAATTATTCTAAGATTAAATTAATTACAGTGTTTATCATAGTGTCAAATAGTTGGACCCAACCTCAGAATCCATGTAGAGGAAAACATAAGTGAAGACATACATAGACAAAAATGTCATCAGAAGCTATAGGCCAGATGGGCAGCAACACAGACAGACAGTCAATTAAACACTGAGTGGGACAAAATAAGGAAAAGAAAACCCTAAAATGTAAAACTCAAAACCATTTATACAAACTGAATGCATACAGAAAATAACATATATTTATATACAAACATACACCTATACATACACACGTATACACTTATTTTGGAAGCACATCTACAAATAAAATAAAGAATAGGTCTATGAGGAAGAGATAGTGTTAGGAACAAATGATTGAAATATTTTTTAAAAAATTAGAAATATATTAAAATACATCTCAAAAGCCAAAAGAAAGGCTTTTCAAAGATTGATGTTGATATCATGCCATTCACTGAGATCAACGAAAGGCTGCATATTTGAGATATAAGAGATAAATAAATTAAATAGAGGGCTAATTAGACATTAAAGATTAACACTCTGTTACACATACTGCAGGAGCTAATTGTTGCATTAATTTTAAAGATGCCCCATAGAGTTTTATAAAAGGAATTGTTTGTGGAAAATATGAGGATCATAATAGCTGTGTAGTCCAACAATTCTTGAGACAATATGAATATTTTATAAATGTTACTTTTTGAATACTCTTTAAAAGAGAATATGTTTAAATGAATACCTGCAAAGCTTACAAAAGAGTCAAAGTCCAGGAAGACACTAGGTATATTCTGAACCAATGGCTCTTAAACCATACTCTGGAAAATTCTTAACTTCTATGGTGATATAGCAGCTTACCCACAAGTAAAATTATTGTTTTATATATTTTTTTCTTTTCTACCAAACAAATGTAAACTGCAGCCTCTTACAATTTAATTTAATTTAAAGAGATATTTGGCTTCTAAGATGTTTGAAACATCATTCTAGAAAAGAACTACTCACTTTGGTATTTGTACTAAATCTATACTATACTTACCCCTCATCAATACTGAAATCAACTAACTAGGATTCACCAGAATGAATATTAAACAATAGAACTTGGTGTGATGCACACACACTTCTGAGAAATCAACTGGAGACTAACAGTGAGATGCTTACGGTCCTGATTAGCTCTAGAAAACGATCTTTTGCCTAACTTGGGTTTTTAGGAGAGAAATCACTTCTTTCTAAGGAGTACATGTCACAGACAGAGTCACTAAGTTAATAAATTAGACAATGACATTGTTATGGAGTCAAAGGATTTTGAAATACATATACTTTTAAAAAACGTGATATTTCTGCCACTGTCAGAGAATTTATAACAATTCAATAACCTTAAATGATATCCCATAAACAACTCAAAATGTTACCATAAAACTTTTATTTTTGTTCTCCCTGAAAGCATGGTGCTAGTTTTAAGCATGTCAGTGGGTCACTGAAATGTAAATAATTTGCCTGTGAAGTGATAATTTAGTTTATCCAGGCACTTCCATGATACAGAGTCTACTATTTTTCAATGTGCTTCATATGTTTTACAGTTAACTATTTTTATTTTTTGGGACAGAGTCTTGCTCTGTCACCCAGGATGAAGTAGAATGGCGTGATCATGGCTCACTGCAGCCTCGGACTTCTGGCCTCAGGGTATCCTCTCACCTCAGACTCATGAGTAGTTGGGACTGCAGGCACACCACTATGCCTGGATAATTTTTATTTTTTGAGATGGTGTCTCACTATCTTGCCCAGGTTAGTCTCCAACTAGTCTCCAACTCCTGGGCTCAAGTGATCCTCCCGCCTCAGCCTCTCAAAGTGCTAGAATTGCAGGCATAAGCCACTGCTCCCAGACTTAGTTAATTGTTAAGAAGTGCTGCTTCAACTATGAGTTAAATGCCTCCCATAACCAACTATTCTTAATAAACAATAAAGGCTGGGCACAGTGATTCCAGCAGTTTGGGAAGCCAAGGTCGAAGTGTTGCTTGAGGCCAGAAGTTCAAGTCCAATCTGGGCAACACAGGAAGACCCTAACTCAAAAAATAAAATAAAAAACAAAAATTGAGTGTGACCGTTAGGGTTGTCTTCCCTCTCTCTCTCTACACTATGGCCTATATAAGCTGTATGTACAGAAATGAGCCACAAATCACTAACTTTTCTGTAATGAAGTGCTAATTCCACCTATTTCAACCCTATTATTAAAACATACTAAATACATCTAAAATAATATTTAGGATATATACAACCAGGAACAAATAACCATTTGAGGAGTAAGAACACTTATTCATAGTACAGCATAATTAACTATAATTACAGTATAATTAACTAATGCATTTTAGAAAGGGCAGTTTGAACTAGAAAAAATTACATATTAGGTTGAATAATGTGAAATTGGTATACTTTTTCTTTTCTTTTAGGTCAGAAACAGATAAATAGAAACCATTAAAAATAAAAATTTCCATTTTTTGTTACTTATCCAGTATATCTAAAGTCAAGTAAAAAAAGGTAGTTAATAGAACCTTTTCTGTCTCTTTGATGAGTTGATGGAAATAATTTGTAACAATTATATAATATTTTTATGCATTACAGCAAATTTCTTTAAATCATTTTTATCTAAGTTACCTCAATTGGTCCCCAAAATGTTCAGTAAACTTGGAGACACAGGTATGGTCTTTGTTTTGAAAATTTGGGGGAAAAATTTCAATTATTCAACAAATATTTACCTAGTGGCCAATGTATAGCAGACACTAGGGACAAGGCAGAGTCTCCCTGAGACTGTATTTTACCAAGGGTTATAATAAACAAGGAAATAGATAAATGGGCAAGTTACAGATTTTTGTTAAGATTCAGAGAACTGGCCAGGTGCAGTGGCTCACGCCTGTAATCCCAGCACTTTGGGAGGCCAAGGTGGGTAGATCACGAGGTCAGGAGTTCAAGACCAGCCTGACCAACATGGTGAAACCCCATCTCTACTAAATACACAAAAATCAGCCAGGCGTGGTGGTGGGTCACTGTAATTCCAGCTACTCAAGAGGCTGAGGCAGGAGAATTGCTGGAACCTGAGAGGTGGAGCTTGCAGTGAGCCAAGATCGCGCCACTGTACTCCAGCCTGGTGACAGAGCGAGACTCCATTTCAAAAGAGAGAGAGAGAGAGAGAGAGAGAGAGAGAGAGATATTCAGAGAACCTAATTCACAATGAAAAAATATTAATATAAGTCAAAGATACACAATTTCTGATATTCGGAATTCCTGGAATTCTCACTGCACATATATGAGATGAATAGTTTGTTATTTAATTTCAAAGTGCATTGTATTAGCTTCTCCAAATGTTTTTCCTGCAGATTAAACTTATCTCCATAATTAGGTCCACGTATTTTATGTCATCATTTCTCTCCTAACACCTGGGACAATGCTTGACATAAAATCGGGACTCCAGAGATGAGTCAATTTTTCCAAAATTATTAAGCAGAGGTTTGCAAATCGTTTGCATCAAGTTGATTAAGTATCTCATCTAGTTTACACTATTAATCCATTCAGTTAATCATTTTACTTTAACATCCAGCCCACTCCTTATGTCAATTACTATAATTTTCAATTAGCAGAGACCAAATTAAAGGAGGCTTGTTACATGCATTCACCTGTCCTTAAATTATGACTTGTTAGATTGTGAAGCTATCTAAAAATCAACTGAATCCAACTGTCTACCTGCCCAAATACATCCCTGTTAAATAATTCCTTTTTTGAAGTGTTTAAATATTTTTCTTGGTGTGAAATTCACTGTCTTTAACTAATTTCATGTTTTAATATTATGATGTATTTCTCTTACTGAATGGAATCCTGCCTTTTTATATAAATTTTACTTCTTTTTCTTTTAAAATCTTAAGAGATTATCTTAAATTCTCTGTGTCTAATTTATCTGTGCTAACCATTCCCAAGTCTTATATTATGTCATATTATTTTTTAATAAATTTTGTAAGTCAATATCATTTGTTAGGCTTTCAATATGTTTAACACAAATATTTAAGTGTGAAGTCTTTCAGTAAATAACATGTCAAATTTTTAGTTTGGAAACATGGGAATTTTAATTATAAGACATAGTCCTAACCAATAACTCAGACTGGTTTGCATCAACACCAATTTGGAGATCTTTATTCAGCTATTTAAAATTCATTATACCTCATCCTCCTCAAAGCACTCTGGTTTGTCCATCTACTAGTTAAAAGTGCCTCTCAATTCTGTCATCTAGAAACCGACAACTTTCCATGGTGTGCTTTGACCAGTGTACCTATATAGTGAAACCTTGTATTTTGGACAGCATATTTCTATCCTTAGCCAAAAACCGTATTATATTTTAACCATTTAACTCTATCATCCCATAAGAGAACTTGTTTTCAGTTATTCTCTCCATTTGTAATGCATTGACCTCTATCAAGCCACTTACGTCCCCCACCCTGTGCTTTAATAAAAAGCTGTCTTATCTAAATATAAAACTATAAGCTTATTATAATTACATTTCATCTTATTTGAGATGTTTCATTCTATAAAACTTATGACCCTATTTAGTCTTTAAAAGCTTGTACCATCTTCAAAACCAGTAATATATCTTCCATCTACTCACTTAATCACTGGTTAAATTTGATAAGGATAATTCTCAGTTGGTTAAAACAGTATTTCTCTAATTTATAATGATTTTCACCAATACACATCGATAGATATTTATTCAGTTAATTAAAATTTATTAAACATCTCTCACAATACCATTTAATACATAAGAATATCAGGAAACAGCTTAAAAATGACTTGACTCAGTGCTTGTAGCATTTACCTAAAACTTATTTTCAGTAAATTTGAAATCTTACTAAATGTATTAAATCTTAAATTTAGTAAATCTTGAAATCTCTTTTTTTAAGTGTACACAAACATTTGTTAATAACATTTCCAAAATTCTGGCTGGTATTGATAAACCATTTTTCTTAATATTAATATTTTCTTAATATTTGAATCTAGAATTCTAGTTCATTCTTTGTGTATACACTGATATTTTATGATGGACATTAATAGAAAACATTGGTAAAGTAAAAATAAAATGGGCTATTGATTCTTTTAAAACACTTTGCCCATAATTTATTCAAATTTACATATTTTTATTATATCTATTATTATAAAAATAGGAAGACAATGATGTCATTATATGCCTCATAATACATTTAAGAAATTATTCAGCTTGGCTTATCTTGTACGTTTCTATTGCTATTAAAAACCAAATGTATTTTTCAGAAGCAAAAGTTGAATACATCCTAGAAGATACATAAGCTTAATCAATAACCTTAAAGTAAATATACCAACATATTCTGCAATCCATACCAGAACAACGATCACAACATTTCTAACAATCAGATCACTAATTTTTCATGAATAATACACTTTCAATATAGTGTCATATATTAAAGGGATGCTTCTGCAGATGTGCTTTACTATTTTTATTAAACTGTCTTCATGAGAAAAGGAGCATTTTGACTCCTCTGACACATCTCAGGTTTAGTTTTCACCTTTTAAGAGATAACAGAGTAAGCAGAAAATGGCTGTGGCAGGGCTGTAATTCAAATTGTCAAAGTAATCACCATGGTGTCCACATCTGGCTTCATTAGAACCTAATGACTCACATTTCAAATCTGCCTCCAGTCTACTAAACCCCAACAAAATCAGTGGATTCTGACTGATTTACTGATCTCCATATTTCCTTGGAATACGCTGATACCAATGCCTATTTTTCTTACAAAAAGACAGCATCAAAAGAAATCTAGGACATTAAATAGCTACTGAATTAAGAGCAGCTGCACACTGAAGAAAGCATTTGGTAACTAAGAAAAAAAATATAGAGCTTGGTGTCAGCCAAATAATCCTAGAAAGCTAAACCTGGGCTACCAATCACTAGTTAATTTAAAAACCAAATACAATTTTTATAAAAAATTAAATTTCAGAAATGCTAAATACTTCACTGAGAAATGTATCTTCAGTTCTCATAATAAAATCTGGTTGCAGAGTGCTCTACTAATTAATGAAGTAATTTGTTACAATGAGAATATATCTTGAAATGTACACACCTAGGACCATAAAACTGTTTGTTTAAAAATATTTATATATATATATATGAATATATGAATACCATTTTTACCTCTTTCAATCTATTCCTTTATTTTCTAAAGTATTAATTAGGTTCAGAAACAAGACACATCTTATCTTCTACATGGAAATTCAAATAAAACTTGAAAAGCTAAATAATAAAAATTAATATAAGTAATATTTTATCTCTATATTGAGACGATAAATGGATTTTGCACAGGTCAAGTTTTAAAATATTACTACTATTCTAATAAACTATTGCTTACACTATTTCTGTCTCTTTTCCCTGTATTCAAGGTGAAGAGTAGCTGCACTGATGCTACGTAAGCTATTTGCATCTATTTTATTTACACCTATTTGTTTCTTGTTGTTTCCAGACACTTAAGCACCAACACCCAATAAAATATATGAAATCATGTTTTAAATAACAAACAATTTACATGGATACTAGAGATACATCTAGAAAACGTTACCTTTGGAAGTCCTTCTCAGAAGATTACACACATTAAGAGACCCATCTTGCTCTGGCTTGACTTAATGACTCAAATGCAAAAAGTTATGGTTTGTAGTTTTTGTAAAGCTTAATGAGCCCTAGCAAAAATGACGGAGGTCTCCAATATGGAAAGACTTCCCAATAGACACAATCCATAAAATGTCTCTTGAGAAGAAAATAAAAATCCATCTTACTTCAGCACAGAAATGATGAAATATTACTTTATACTACATGTTGAGAACTATACATATTTAGAATAAAGATTCTTTCCAATGTATCATTTCATAAACATTTAAAGAAATTGTGCACTTCAAATGAGGACAACATAAGATGGAATATAGTTGTGATGTTTCCAAGTTGTCATGGTTACTTACTTATCAAACAATATTTCTAACTCACACACCATGACTGTCAGGAATAGAACAGCATAGCAAAACTCTGAAAGTCACCACTCACCTGCAAAGGCCAAAATAAAAATGTCAAAGATGATGGCAGCTCTACAGATTTTGGCGGAAATTTGATGCACCACTCTTTTGCCAGAATGCAGAAGCTTCCAAAATTGATGAAAAATGAAACTCTGCGTTAAACAGTATCTCAACAGGAAATGAAATACATCTTTCTATCTTTTGGAAGGTTACCAAGCATGTCTTCTTGCAACTGATCTGCTTCCAGTTCTTAATTGGAAAAAGAAAAGACTAACACTCCACAGTCACAGAACACATCGAGTAGCTATCCATTTATTTAATCATTTTTGTTTGGTTTTAGTTAGTAATTAGTTTTGTTTGTCCTATTTTATAAAAATATCATGACAAATTTTCATAACGCGTGCTGTCGAAAATATGTTGCCCAATGTGGTAGAGTAAAAAGAAAACATGTGAAAAGGTGTACAAATATTGGTAAATATCTTTATAATACATAATCTCACTGAATGAAAAATAGAGAAAATCTCATCCTTATTAATCAGTATATCCTTACAATTTTGATATTAACATAACATTCAAAGACATATTTGCATGAACTTAATATTAAAATGTAATTATTTAATAAATGCAGAAAATGTGTAGAAAAATATGTATTTGTGTACCTCCCTTTAACACATCTAAATATCCAGAACAATATTGTCTTAATCATGCTTTCAAAACTATATGGTCTTAGAGAATCAAGTTAAATAATTTGAGAAAACTGTATTCTTAAAGATTCACTATTCATTTTTGCATAAGAGCTATGACATGTTTGTGCAAAATACAGCAATAATTTGTTGAATGCATAATATCTTTGTTCATAATAAACTTTTATTATATAGGCCTAAAAAGTTTATTGTTTCCCTAGAAGGCGATATTAAGATGTCTCTGCAACAAAGGTGTGCAACAGATGAGTCTTTCAGACTTTTATTTTACCATAATGTACATTAATTTAATTGTTATCATCCTTAGAAAAATCTACTTTATGCAACTGTTATTTTAAATTATGTGTGGGATATAGTTAATAAATGATAAGGTTGTGTTCATTTAAAAATGTATATAAAAACAGGTTTTGGAAAACTACCAGTCACAAATCAATGTAGGAAAATGGCACCAGGCAAGAAAGGCAATGCATATTTCTTTAGTCATATGTTTTCCAAATCAAGTTGCTTAACAGAAGAATCTATGCAGCTCTCTGGTCATTAGAATGATAAAAGCAAAACTATTTGTCAGAGAAATCCCTGAAACACCTCATTTTCAAAAATGTTAGAAGAGAAAAAGAATCAAGTTTGTAGCATTATAAAAAAAAATAGCTTAGAACACACAAAATTCACATTCTTAATAGAGAGTTTATAAAATACAAATATAAACATACACAGATGATCTATGCCACATCCTTTTTTAAAAGGTATGAGAGATTATTCAGAAATAAACACTTCTAAAGGGTAAAATTTACTTAGAGAAACTATGTAACCTACAACTATATATCTCTCTCTCTATAAAATACAGTTATACACAAACATCATTTTATATATATAAATATATATGCATATATATGTAAAGTGAGTGTGTAATGAGAATTAACTAATGTCATAAACAAAGTAAAATAAGAAGATATCAGTGTCATAAATATTTTAATTCACAGTTTTGTATGTACATCCCTCAACTTTACTCCTAATTCTTTCTCACAATGACAGCTGTAGCTTTTTCTAATCACCCTGTATTTATGCTCCTGGTTACCACTGAAAGCTCTTATGCTCTGTTAGAGGAATTTTCTCTGTCACTGAATTTCGTGGCCCACAAAGAAGTACTATTTGGCAAAGGTTGTCTGGAAGCAGGTAAGAGACAGTGGAAAAAAAAAATGCATATAAAGGCTTATCAAGAGCATTCTTTTAGTCATAGTCCATACATTCTACAAATAACACCTATCAGGAAAATAATTCAAGACCTAAATGGAGAAACATAAAATAACAAAGGCACTTAAAATAATTATAAAATCTTCTTTCAAATGCTATTCCAAAAATCTTATCAAAAAGCAGGCAAATCCAGAAGAAAACAGATGTTCCATAAATACAATTCATTTCTTTGTATACTTTTGAAAAACACATTAATCCTTTTAGCACACTGGGGAGCTATTGTGGGAAAGACTGTTATGCAGGCACTTCAGAAGGCCTCACAATGTAGAAGAATTTGCTCCTTTGCTGGGAGCCAGTCCAATACAGCCCCAGATCATTTTTATTCCGCCACCAACACTGCAAAAACCTTTGCAAGCAAAAGGTGGATTGGGAGAGAGGCATCATTTGGCAAAGAGCATGACACACCTTTGCTACATCTAATTCATGTTTCTTACCCCAGTAAAAATATTTTTTTTCAGCTAGTAAAAGCTCTTTCATATCTCTCGTATTGCTTTTTCTACCCTCTTTTATGAAGACTGTTCAGAGATTCTAAAACTATGGATATCTTCCAGTTTTAAATATATACAACGTTGGCATGCATTTAGATAAATAACAATTTACAAATATACCTGTAAATGCAATATCAAGCCTTTATTAGGAAAGAAATCCATCTGAACATGTGTATAAGCTGTTATGTTAATTCACCTTGGAAGATTAAGCACTCTGGAAACAAATAAAAAAATCTAGTCATATTGATATAGGAGTTAAGAAATCACTTAGGCAGGTAGTAAGGGTATAGGAGTCCTCAGTAAGACTTTTCTCTTTAATGAAAAGCAGCCCCAAATAGTTTTCTAACAAAGAGCAGTCTGTAAATTCAAGCTGCAGACATAGAGAAGCAAGCTGGGACCTTGCTGGGTGAATGCGGGCACGAACTAGGGCCTAGACAGGTTCAAGATGGCGGCTCCATCTTCCCTTCTCTTTGTCAGCCACGTGTACAGTAAAGAGCAGACAAGATGACCCCTATCAACCAGAAAGCCTATTTGAATAAGATTAGGGTGGCGCGACCAGCCTTCCCCCCGCTATGTAAAGGTCATCATTGATCAAACCAATCTGTGTTCCCTAACTAGTAAATCAGACACCACCTTCTCCAGCCTGCCTCTGAAACCTGCTGTGGTCTCTGCCTCCCCGCTTTTTCGGGGGTCTCTCTCTCAAAAGGAATTGCTCTCCTCTCTCCGTTCTTCTGTCTGTTAAGCTTTTCACTCCTTAACCCACCCACACGTGTCTGTGTTCTGAATTCTTTCTCGGTGGCAGACAATGAAACCCAGGGTATATACTCCAGGCAATGTAGCCATTTCGGTTTTTCTGATACATGTTAGCCATTTTAACATGTTTTCCAGCCTACTGTTAGAAAAGTTCATTGGGATTTTTTAAAATTGCAGGTAGATTTTGTCTTCGAGTGACAACTGAAACACAAATATATTAATATATAAATCATGTAGGTTTGCAGAGTAAGATAACAGTAGTACCATCTATATTAGATTTGAAATCCTTTCGCATAGTAAATTTTTAAAATCAGTTTTAAAAAATACATTCTAGGAGACATATGAAAGTGACAAATAATCTATGAGATTTCTACTAAAACTCTGATTTCCTATTACCTTAAGATTATATAATGTAAGTGTAACTCAAACATAGCAGCAATCATGCTGTTAAGATGATATAGATATAGCACGAAAAACCCAAACAAGATTTCTTACTCAGGAAAGCCCAAAGTTTCAACACCTCAAATACAAAGAAATATTTACCAGATATAGACATAGAAAGCGTGGAAGAAAGAAGGGAAATAATTGTAAGGTCAGGTACCCGAAATGTAGATATGATAATGTGATAGCTATTTTTTCAAGAATGCTCCAAATTTAGCAGAAAACTTACCACATTAGTAAACCATACCTGGTACAAGGCAGTACTCAATTGTGAATGATCATATTGGTAACATATAAGTTAACAAACTTGCCTTTAAAGGCAAAAAAGCAACTTGACTTCCTATTTTGTAGTTTTATAACTAAGATTCCATTCTGTGTGATGACACCAGATCTTGTTTAAACTTTGTCAATCTAGACATGAGCAAAGATCCTCTTTTCATAAAGAAAACTGTTATTGTGTCACTAGTTCCTATATGCATTTAAGTGGAATTAATCCACACTTACAAATATGTAAATATAACCAAGGATTTAGCTGGGTACTTTGTAACAATGGAGGCGACTTTATAACGATAGAGGCATACTTTATTTTTTTTTAAAGTCTATCCTGTTATTTATCAATTTTTTTTTGGATTTATCTACTGCTAGGCTGATATCTTTATTCAGCATCAGAGAAAAACAGTCATACTCAAAGTCATCCTTAAAGTATAATACGAATATGACTTTGTACAAAGCAATATAATTTTGGTAATAGAAATAGTCACAGCTTTTCAAACAGACAGCTTGACATATACATCAGACTCATTAGATAAAATATGTACTGATATACTCAGCAGGTACAGCTATTAGCTAATCAACATATACCTTGCCAAGTAAATCCCCCAGTGCCTGAATTATCAATCATAATTCATCAGCTTTATGGGGAAAAGGAGGCTCACTGCAATCTGATTCTTATAATTAATTTAAACAGTGTTCTATTGACAATAATAATGTAATATTTTAAATGCTGAAAATTCCAATAACAAGTTAGCCTATTTAAGCAAGATTTTTTTTTTTTTTTTGTAATTGACCTATGATTACTCTTTTGATTTATTTATATCGTAACTTTAACCAAGTGGAAGGGAAATTTACTGAGGGGATCCTGAATGCCAAATTCATTCCTAAACCAAATCTCTTACAGTTTAATCAATAAAATTATTGGGCAAGAGAGACTGTTCCCATTATTCCTAGTAATGTAACACTGAAATTAGATTCTTTATTTGAATTTTCAATTCTTCTATTAGTTTCAACATTTCATAGTGATCTATTGATCCACAGCAAATAACCTCTTATTAGAAACTGACCAACCAAACACAGACTCTGTCAACCCTGAACTATGTTAATAGATCATTGACTTTGCATCCTATTTCTACACAAGTTTCCAGGCCACTCATAATGGGGCAAGGAAAGACTACGTCTTTCAAAATGAGTATCTTTCTCCATGTATATGCTTTCTGTCTTCATTTGGAACAAAAACTAAATGATTTCGGTTCTTCTATTTTGTACCATATCACACATGCCTTTCTCACATCATTAGGAGGTTAGTATAACATATGGAATGATAATGCGTAATATTTGACTTTTAACCTTTCAAACTGTTTTCAGTTATACTACATCATGTTACCCTTACTGGTTTTCTGCAAAATATTAGGCTAGTAGCTATTACACCTGTTGTTATTATCTTATTTAAATATGAAAGACATATCTATTTTTAAAATGCCCTCTTGGCAAGTATAGAGATAGTAGCAAAGCCAAGACTTCTGTTAAAAATGATTGTCTACTTTTATGCTTCAGATCCAAGAAGATACTAAGCAATCTTCTAAGAGGGAAAATGAGGTGAATATCCTCATATTTCTTTTTTCTCCATTTTCTTTGGTCATCCCTATAACGGAAAATTAAGGTGATGAGATTGGCTGAATTTGAAGTAAATATAGCAGCAGAGTATCTATATTACCATGGTTACACTTGTTGACCTCATCCTGCTAGTTCGCAGAACTACATCCACGATTTCTGGGTGGTGTGGGTTTAAGAACATTTTCTTCTTCGTGAAGAAGAACATGGATTAAATACAACGTTCTGGGGTAATTTTCTCGGGGTCTCTCATAATATTGTTTTTAAATAAAATGTATAATTTCAGTTTCAAACAAATTTTACATAGCTATTATATAAACTCAAAGTCCTCTAATAAGAAGGATCTTCCTACTCATTAAAAAAGTGCAATATTCATTTGAGGTCTAAGGATATTTGAGTGTAAACAAAACAAATGATAATACAGTGGCCAATCAATTAGAATAATTCGTTATCATAGAAACAACCCAGAATTTTACATTCTCACTGAAACTTCCTGTAAGATTATCTCCTCTGACTAAACAACCAATAGTTTTGTATCTTACTATATTTGGGGAAGGCTTCATTATTGTTCTGAAGAGATCATGCAATCAAAAAGGCTTTAGTTGAAGTTACCGTCAGAGAATCAGCCTTCCTCATTTTAACTGAGAACAGTAATGCGGACCAGCATACATTATGGGCTTGGTGCCAAGAGGCAGCTAAATACATTTTTTGAAAATATTTTTGAAAACTGTGAATTGATACATAAATGTGATCAATCAGTCTGAAGGCAGCATGTGCTTTGGTTAACAGCATAGATCCTGAAGGAAGACTGAGTGGTTTCAAAACCTCCCAAGGTGGCAGCTCTGTGACCTTGGATAAGACTTTATCCTCGTATCATGTCAGTGGAGGTAAGAGTAATATTCACCTTTTAAGATGTGTTGATTCAATTAGTTAATAAAATTATTGATAACAGTGTATATCATATATTAGTCATATTTATGTTTGTTAAATAAATACAATTAAGGCCAGGTGAGGTGGCTCACAGCACTTTAGGAGGCCAAGGTGGGTGGATTACCTGAGCTCAGGAGTTCGAGATCAGCCTGGGTAACATGGTGAAATCCCCTCTCTACTAAAATACAGAAGAAATTAGCCGGATGTCGCGGCATGTGCCTGTAATCGCAGTTACTCATGGGGTGGAGGCAGGAGAATGGCTAGAACCTGGGAGGCAGAGGTTGCAGTGAGCCAAGATCATGCCACTCCACTTTAGCCTGGATGACAAAGCAAGAATCCATCTCTTAAAATAAATAAATAAATAGAATTAAAATACTTTAGATGCCAGTGTCAATTGGATACATATTGTTCTTTGCTCTCATCTTGAAGAGCATATAAATGGAGTAACATAAATGATGAAAAGTTAAAATACAATTCCTGTTTGAACAATTAAGATACTAGTATTAGTCCATAGTTATTTTGACAGTAGTACTGCCCATTAAAAAATCAAGCTAGGAGTGATGGCTCATGCCTGTAACCTCAGCACTCTGGAGGATGAGGCAGGCAGATTACTTGAGTTCAGGAGTTTGAGACCAACCCGGCCAACATGGTGAAACCACATCTCTGCTAAAAATACAAAAATTAGGCCGGCGTAGTGGTGCATGCCTGTAATCCTAGCTACTTCGGAAACTGAGGCAGGAGAATAACTTGAACCCAGGAGGCAGAGGTTGCAGTGAGCCAAGACCACGCCACTGTACTCCAGCCTGGGTGACAGAGTGAGACTCTGTTTAAAAAAAAAAAAAAAAGAAAGAAAAGAAAACTATTAGCAATAGTGACTGCAATGTTATTTTTACATCTTTGAACATAGCCTCACCATACTCCTTTTAGTAGATTTTATATTTCTACTTCTAAAAATAAGGAAACTAATGCCTGTAAATGGTAGATATCAGACTAACTGCCATTTATCTGGGCTGCTTTGGATAAATTTTGTATCATTTACACGTTGAACAAATGAAACAAAAACTTGGAACGCATGGTAGCTTCTGACTCTGTGGAGGGCTGGGACTGCTGCCTACTGGAACAGGATGCCAGACACTCTGGAGAAGAGCCTCAGAAGATCATCATAACCCAAACTGAAGTCGTGCTATAATAAGATTTGAAAGTGGCAGCTAATGATTCATGGATCACATGCCAGCATATCTGTCACTTCAGATACTACTGTCTGCATTACAAAGAAAGCGAGGCAACCTGTTCAAATGCACTGTTTTTATCAAAAAGTTCTGAGCCACTTACAAACACTGCATTTAAAAGGACGAAAGGTTTAATGGAGTTGTTACAATAAAAACATTGGAGGTCATACATCCAATAAAAATAAAAATAATTTAGAGAGAAGCAATACAAAGACAGCTCCATAGACTGGAGGGCAAGTCAAAGATGAATTTGAGGAGAAAGAAGATAAGATGGTAACAGATTAAGAGGATATGGGAGAGGAGGCTATTAACATGCCTAAGCCATATAAACTAAATTAAGAAGAACAAATGGAGAGAAGGGAGCTTTAAAAATATGATAGTCTTTCCTTAAAACTGTAGCAGGAATTACTTTTAATATAGTTAGCTATCATTAGGATACTTAATTTATACCTAATAGTATTTGTTGAACTCATTCTAAAATAGATAATTGAGAGTTTATTCTGGGAGGTTTCATTAAGAACTATTTGCAATAGCATTGCTACAGTGGCACTGTGGTGGGCACCGCATGCCTCAAACAGAATTGAAACAATCATTTCCCCAGCCATCAGCATAGTGGTTTCTATGCTCAGGACATTGAGACATTGACCTTGACTGTACGAAGCTGTCTCACCCAAGATCACAGGAGTGTAACCCACATGCTATAGTGCTGGATTTAGGGTAAAAAAGTGCAACCCTTTTATTTTAATGAGGGACTATCCTAAAGAACTATCCCAGCTTCAGAGCTAGCAGTGGAGTGGTTGAGGACTGTTGCGATTGGATTAGGCTTCAACCTCTCAATCTTCTCAACTCAGCTTCCTTCATTCCCTTAAGAAAGTTCCCCAAGAACACCCCCAGACAATGCTCCCACTTTCAAATCTTCACATCAATGCCTCTCCTTCAGACCCAAAATAATCTAGGAGGTGGTCAGAGTTCTCCTGATTAGTACAGTGGTTAGATTTTGAACCCTGAAGTCAGACTAATCTGAGTTCAAATATCAGTTCCTCACAATCTGTGTGATCTCAGGCAACTTCTTCATTAGAAAATGAGGAGAGCAAGGACCTCTATCTATAATGTCGTAAACATTAAATAGCATAATACATTTTTATAACATAAATGCTTAGTTAATAAATACTCAATAAATGTCATCTAATTTTATTATCTATGCTTATCTAAATCCCCATTAAAACAAAAAAGGAAATAAGCTACTCAGTGGGCATTTGCTCTTCTAGAAAAACAACTCCAATCAGCCATCGGGATGCTCAAAGTATAAATAGTAGTAGCCAGGATTTGCTTGCAATGGAATTGCACAAGTCCCTGACATCATTTTACAGATGTAAAGTTAGTAACAGTCAACAAATTGAACAGCTGCTGTGATGACAACTTTGTATTTTTTCCATAGATTTTGTTACCATTTACTAAAAGTTCACTCCTATGATTTTTACATACCAAGTAATAGTAATCTATGAAAACATACTTTATACAATGCTACAGAATAAAGCAATATTTCTGGTGGTTTAAGAACATTCAAATCACTTTTTATTTATGTGAATACCCTTGATTTTATTTTCCTTACCATCAAATGTTGATGGAACTTGAAGCCAAGCCAAGTGGTGCTTAATCCCTGCTTTCACTGCTTTATTTCAAATATCCCTTAGTCAGCTTCAGACCTTAGGGAAGGGAACCAGCTGTGTAAAAGATGATGCAGTAACAGCTGGAGAAATACCACAAGTAGAAAATGACTGTGTACAACTGTTCTTCTTTGTGAAATAGGTGTAGGCACTTATTCTTGTGCTAATCATGTCTTATAAAATATATTTGATACTGAGGGATTAAAGACACTCTTTCAGTAATAGTGCTTGCAAACTAAAAACATCATACACTCAGATGTGTTTACAGAAATAAATTATTTTTTTATAAATAAATATTGAGAAAATAGTGATTTGAATGAATATGGGCTACCTAATTTTTTTTTTCTTTTTCTTTTCTTCTTTTTTTTTTTTTTTTTTTGAGATGGAGTTTCGCTCTTGTTGCCCAGGCTGGAGTACAATGGTATGATTTCGTCTCACCACAACTTCTGCCTCATGGGTTCAAGCGATTCTCCTTCCTCAGCTTCCCAGGCTACCTAATCCTAAACTATATTCATAGGCTCTCAAAGTGTTTAGAACTTCACCTTCAGAATCATGAATACAAAAACACTTACAAATGAAATAGTTTGGGGTATTCCACTAGACCCAAGGGATATAAAGAGATCTAAGACACGGTTCTAATCTTCTAAAGCATTTTTGCATATATTCAAGACGAAATAACAATTCAGCGCAACAATACATATTAGAGATGGAGAACAAAACAATTTTAACATAAAAGGAAGCAAAGACTCAGTTACAAAAATCCGGGAAAATCAAGGAACGTTTCTTAGGAGAATTATCTTCCACTAGTTTATGTGTTTTACATTCAACCACAGAGGAAGACGTTTTCTCACAAAATTTTCTCATCAGTTTTTAGCATTGACTGCAATACTTTTATAATTGAATGTTGAGCTTCTACACATTAGTTTTTGCCTTTGTTTTGCAAATATATTTGAATTTTTTTAAAAAAGGACAATTATATGTCTTTTCCTAAACTGAAATTTTACAACTTGTGTTTGCCAAGTCATCTCCTGACAGGAAAAGGAAACTATGAGCTCAAGTAAAACTGCCCAAAAACTTCAGAGTACAGATTTGGTTCCTCTGCTCTCACTAGCAACACAGTATTGGCTTCTGGAAGACATTGGCCAAGGTAGGCATCCTTTATTCTGCTTTGACTCAATGGAATGGTTGCTATTATCTATTTCAATATTTCTAATAACATGGAAAATTTTTCCACTCAATGTATGTATTTTTACTAAAAGTATATAAATTTACCTTCCTTAATATTCAGAGGATAAAAAGCGATCCTCTCTGGAAGGAGATAACAGAAGTTGGATGTGCAGAGACAATGTAGAGATGGTAGCAGTTAACTGAACTGAAATGGTTCCCATAGTATTTGCTTTTTATAGAGATTTTTCATACAGTTACAAAATGTACGAACCTCCCAGGACGCATATATTCACGGTGTCCCTATCTGTTCAATTAATTAAAAATCACTTCAAGATTTCTTCTCCACTTCACTGCATGAGGGAAGGGAATTGAAAGTCAAGGAACAATTTCAAGTCCATTGGAAACATAAAGTTGCAGGGAAATCATATTACAAGAGAACAATTGTTGCTGTTTAGTCAAAAGCTCATTCTCTGCCTTATGCTTACAGGCTATTGTATATTTTTAAAATTCGTGTTTTAAATTTTTATTTTATAATCATCAGTACAGCTGATGATTCTGCTACAAGCACAACTAAAATGAAATTAGAGACAATCAATGGTAGAGATCCATTGAGAACCCTAGAGGTGGTACGAAGATCATTTTGAACGCAAGAGATTTGAGATTCAACAAATACAGAAAGAAGCTTTCTCAGAGCTTCCCTTATCTGACAAAAGGCAGCAACTTCCGGAAAATGAGGCTGCCATAAATTACTCCCAGGAGAGAGACTGAGAGTAAATCTTCCCTAAATCCCCTCTCAGGGGGAGTTTCATGGCTGTGATGAAGGCAATAAAGCCACTTGCACCTGCATAAACGAACATCACAAATTTTTGTCTCCTGTTTGTTCTAAAAATCCTTTAGTCTTTAAGAAAACCCATTTGTTGTTCCCACAGTAGTGCTTTCATTTCTTTTCTTTCTCCTACTAAATTATGTATACAAGCCTCTAACTTTAAGCATTTAGTAAGCTAGTTACATCTTCTGTTAGTTCCTGTACAGAAATGAACTTTTTCACTCGTGTTAATCTGTTTTGTCAATTACTTCGTACACCTGACATAAATGAACCGACGAAGGCCGAAGAAAATGCTTTCCTACATGACACTAGAGATCAAAGCACCTAATAGAATTTCAAATGTCACCTATAAGGATATTATAGAAAATTAGCTTTATTAAAAGCAAAATCCATTAATAGGTTTTAAATTTTGTGGTATTCTTTAAAAAAGGAGGATAACTTAAATTATCATGAATAAGTACCAAAAAAAGCATGCCTTCCTATTTACATCAAAAGCTTATCCATATATTTCTAGATTTTTTAAACATGGAAAAACTAGTGTCCATGGTGGGCAGTTTTTGTTAGTGACATTTGTTTAGCATTTACTTTGTAAAAAAAATAAATTTCAGAAAGATAGTAATTAGGTAAATTCCCCAAATATTTTTCAATATAGTAAACTGAGTTTGAAGCTAAAAAACACACAATGTTAAAAGTTTAATTTGTTAAATAGTTATATTAATATTATCATTATCATTGTTTTATGTTTAAGTATGTTCCTGTATGTCTTTATCTAGGAATTTAAGACTTTTTTTTTTTTTTTTTTTTTTTTGAGATGGGGTCTCACTGTATCACCCAGGCTGGAATGCAATGGCGTAATCTCAGCTCACTGCAACCTCTGCCTCCTGGGTTCAAGTGATTCTTGTACCTCAGCCTCCCGAGTAGCTGGGATTACAGGTGCTGGCCATGATGCTGATTCCTGGCTAATTTTTGTATTTTTAGTAGAGACAGGGTTTCACCGTGTTGGCCAGGCTAGTTTTGAACTCTTGAGCTTAACTGATCCACCTGCCTCGGCCTCCCAAAGTGCTGTGATTATAGGCATGACGCACCATGCCCAGCCGAGACATTTTCTTTACTGCAGCACTTAAGTTTAAAAGTCAATTTTCTTTTTAATACGACAAACTACCTTAATATGGTCTCTATTACTGTCAAAGACAAAATTCTCTTTTGAGTAGAATATTATTCTAATTCACACAGCATTTCTTATGGCTTTAATTTATATCTTAATTTCTTAATATTTTATTTTATTTTATTCACAGCATGGGAATCCTGGATTAAGGAAAGGACAACTGCATGCTAACAGTTTTATACTTTATTTTTGTGTACTACGAATGAAAATGCCAGGACTTGACCTAACAGAGTAATTTATGCTTCTTAAAGGCTAAGTTTCCATTCTCAAGGAGATGCACTGCCTGTAAACAGATAGGCAGAAATTCTGGACACCTACAGCTTGCCCGTGGAGGTTGAGAAGACATTAAGAGTAATGGCAAAAACCGCAATTCCTTTTGCACCAATCTAATGAATCCTTCAAGAAGCATCCCATGCCAGATCCAGTATGGCAAGGTTTGACTCCCTCAGACATGACAATACTTCCAATTTCTAGGATTTGATTTGGCTTCACTTTTTCATTGCTGTACCAGATGGACAGGAAAAGGACAGACAAGTCAATTTCATGTCCCTTATTTTCTATAAGCACCAGAGAAGGAACCTAAGGTCTAATAACAAGGGATACCTTGGGAATTTAGAAAAAAAATGCATAAAAGGAAGCCACCCTATTTTGGATACATTTTATGGGCAGAATAATGACAACAGGGCAGAGATATTGTTTTCTACACTGTTGAACAGCAAGAGTATGATTTGTAAATGGACAGCTCAAGTATGCATTATCTCAGTGGGTCTTAAAGTTAACTATCTGAAGAATGTAAATGAATTCCCCAAAGGAAAAAGACAAAACATGATTAATGTGTAGGACAATCCCTAAGAAGAGCACAGGTGATTAAATGCAAACTTCGGTTTCAGTAAAAATATTTCATTTTTTTCAGCAACATAGGTATTAGTGCAAACAGCTTTTTAAATAATATATGCATGTTCTTATACTCATTTGTCATTCAAATTTTGAGCAATTTTATATAAAATAAGCATAAAAATAATAAAAGGTTATCAAAAAATATTGTCATCATGTTTCACTTACACAAATTGTTAACAGCTAATCTTGGTTATTAAACTCAACTATGTTGATAAGGTAAATACATATAGAACCATCAATGTTAAAAATTCATAATTTGATTTTGCTAAAATTTTTAGATCTAGGTGAGTATCATCCCAATGAAACATGCACATTTATCATCTAAGCATCTCAGATATACTGTTTCTCCTCCTTGTTCTAAACAAATGTTGTAATGAAATTGTATTTCACCATCCTGATTTCTTGGGGTTGCCAGACAAACTTAGTAGACAGTTTTTTGTTTGTTTGATTGTTTGTTTGTTTTGAGATGGAGTCCACTCTACTGCCAGACTGAAGTACAGTGGCATGATCTCGGCTCATTGCAACCTCCTACTCTCTGGTTCAAGTGATTCTCCTGCCTCCGCCTCTCAAATAGTTGGGATTACAGGCACGTGCCACCATGCCCAGCTAATTTTTTTTTAATGTTAGTAGAGACAGGTTTTCACCATGTTGTCCAGGAGGGTCTCAATCTCCTGACCTCATGATCCACCAGCCTCAGCCTCCCAAAGTGCTGGGATAACAGGCGTGAACCACCACACCTGGCTAACACTTTGATTATAAGGGAGAAATGACATCAAAAGTCTTTCCTTACATTTCCAGAATATCACATTCCTATGTGTACAGTCTTTCAGTACAACCTGTACAGACACTGTACAGTCTTTCAGTATCAACCACACTTTTTATAGAAAATTCAAATTTAAAATATACTATAACAAAGTTCCTGATTCTTAAACT
Source organism: Chlorocebus sabaeus (assembly GCF_047675955.1). NCBI lineage: Eukaryota > Metazoa > Chordata > Mammalia > Primates > Cercopithecidae > Chlorocebus > Chlorocebus sabaeus. Next base: position 14,411,757 of record NC_132911.1, read on the forward strand.
CCAAAAAAAAAAAAAAAAAAAAACCAAAAAAACCCAAAAAAAACAAAAAAACAAAAAACCACTTCAAAAGTGGATTTTGACATATAAAGTGTAAGGGAGAGAGAGAATAAACAAGGTAGAAAAATACGAGGAGGAGCAAGAAGAAAGAAGAAGAAAGAAGAGGGAGAGAGAAGAAAGGAGAGAATTTTAAAAAAGAGAAAGACCAAGGAGGAAGGAGGTAGAGAGATAGGAAGAGAAAGATCCAGAAATATATTTATTTGATGAGGTTGTTGAAATAATTTTACTATGCAGGTATTTCATCTCTTAATGCAGTAAAACATTGAGAAAAAGAACACGTTCATTTAAGACTTGAAAGCAAAATGAGTTGACTCAGCATGGTCTTGCCTTATTAAAGGGTTAAATTCTCTTCTGACTCTATGTTTCTTCTTTCAATAATTAATACAAATAATACCAAGATTTCTCTACTCATAACAGAAAAGAGAGAGAGAGAAGTCACAGAATCTAAACAACTTCATTAGTACCGTATTTGATGATTTTTGAACATCCCAAGAACCCGAATGTTACTGACTAAGGTCCAGTCACAGTCATCTCCTTTTCTCTGGCCTTAGCTCAACTCCAGATTCTTGAGTGTTTGTCCAGCATCTGTCAGAGGTCTCTGCCTTTATGAAGTTTTAGGGTGCAGTCCTTCCTAACTGGCTTGTCACCCTGCCAGCCATGCTGTGTGAAAATATTTATCAAAGCCATGTTGTAGATACATTTATCTCTTGCTCAGATTATCTCTGAGTAACAAGGAAATTAATGTCAATGACATCATTCAAGAATGAAAACTGATTACATAAAATATTTCAATCAGAATGGTGGCATGGGACTTGTAGTTATGATCATACACCATGGAATTTCTAATTCATACTCAACGTCAAATAGCCTTTTGTTTCCATAAATATATCTGTGCTCAGGGAGAAAAGTGTGGTTACTCTTCTTATATTCTACAGAGTTCTACACTAACTGAATAATGATATGGAGGTTAAAACTACTATAAAAAGAGATAACAACATAATAAAACAGAAACTATCTGATCAGAATAGAGGAAATATATATTACCAGACATAAGAGATTTGCTGATTTTCACAATTTGCCTCTAAATGTGGCTTTAACCGTGCTGCTAATTAAGGTTTAAAAATGAAAATAAAGTAGTTTACACAATTTCAATCTCAATTTGTAGAGAATTTTATTGCTGGGGTCCTCAGTGGTGGAAAATTATTCCATTGTATCTTTGTTAAGGACATAATTGTTATTCAAATTGACATTTTAAAATACAGAATTGCTATAAATGTTAAAAGCGTAACAGATTTGAAGGTATTTCTGCAGGTAGGAACTGTGACAGCTTCGTATATGTAATTTTTCCGGCAATCGAATTTAATATACAGGCAAAATGTGTTTATTTTAATATACAGAAATGAATGGATAATATGCATATTATACCGTCTCTCAAATATCAAATTTGTTCCATTATCAAATGCCTTTATTTGACAGGAGCTTGATGTCATGAAATTCATGACTGCATTTTTAAAATTATTTATTTATTTATTTGAGACAGAGCCTGTTGCCTAGGCTGGAGTGCAGCATGATTTCGGCTCACTGCAACCTCTGCCTCCCGGGTTCAAACGATTCTCCTGCCTCAGCCTCCTGAGTAGCTGGGACTAGAGGTGTGCGCCACCATGCCTGGCTAATTTTTGTATTATTTAGTAGAGACAGGGTTTCACCATGTTGGCCATGCTGGTCTTGAACTCCTGGCCTCATGATCCACCAGCCTTGGTCTCCCAAAGTACTGGGATTATAGGCATGAGCCACCATGCCTGGCCAATGACTGCATTTTTAAATGTGCTCCTAGTGTAGACATTCTGTGCCGCTGTAAAAGTGAGAGGCATATGTTTAGATATGAGAGGAAGGCTGAATTTTCATACTATGAAAGTTTAAGTGCCAAACTGATATTCTCACCCAGATATGTTGTTAGGACAGTATCTTACCGAATGCCTGGGAAATAAACGTCCCATAGACATTAGCTGAATCTAAGGCTGAGGCAGGCTAACACACTGACCATGGGCCTGTGGGCCTCAGGAGAGTCAAATAAATTCAAATGTAATTTTGGGAAAGTATTCTGAGCCTGCCAAAGAAGGAATATACACCCAGTAGACCCCCATTAGTCTCTAAATCTGCACCGTGGAACCACCTTTTGTAAGGCCCTTTGTTATGTCAGAAATAAACTAGGCATGAAATCCACAGCTGACACCAGTGGTATGAATGCAGGTTTTCATGGGTAATTAATGTCTTTATTGCCCAGAAACAGATAGCATCTTAACATTAGGACGATATGAAATGTGGTGGAAGTAGCTTTCCTCCTCATTATTTCAACAGAATGACAGACACGAAATACGACTTACACTGCGTAACTGTTATTTGACAAACAATTATGGCCAGGGATCATATTATTAAGTTTTTACCTAACAGCATTTTCACTATTTAAAACTTGGATTTTCAGTACAATTTCTCATAATCAAGATAAATGCTGACATCCCTGAACTTTGAGAGATGTTTGTTTTGGAGTCTTAGCAAGCATTTCAAAAACCCGGAGTTGTTCTTCATTAAACTGGGAATGACTTACGAATCAGAAGATATCGCGAATTAAATGTAAGTTGTTTGAAATTTACAAGAAAAAAACAACCCCATCAAAAAGTGGGTGAAGGAGATGAACAGATACTTTCCAAAAGATGACATTAATGCAGTCAACAAACATATGAAAAAAAGCTCATCATGAATGGTCTGGAAAAATGCAAATCAAAACCACAATAAGACACCATCTCACGCCAGTTAGAATGGCCATCATTAAAAAGTCAGGAAACAACATATGGTCGAAAGGATGTGGATAAATGGGAAAGCTTTTACACTATTGGTGGGAGTGGAGATTAGTTCAACCATTGTGGAAGACAGTGTGGCAATTCCTCAAGGATCTAGAACTAGAAATACCATTTGACTCAGTAATCCCATTACTGGGTATATACCCAAAGGATTTTAAATCATTCTACTACAAAGACACATCCACACGTATGTTTACTGTGGCACTGTTCACAATAGCAAAGGCTTGGAACCATCCCAAATGCCCATCAATGATAGATTGGATAAAGAAAACGTGGCACATACATACTATGGAATACTATGGAATACTATGCAGCAATAAAAAAAAAGGATGAGTTCATGTCTTTTGCAGGGACATGGATGATGCTGGAAACCATCATTCTCAGCAAACTAACACAATAACAGAAAACCAAACGCCCCATGTTATCACTCATAATTGGGAGTTGAACAATGAGAACACATGGACATGAGGAGGAGAACATCACACACCGGGACTTGTAATGGGGGTGAGGGGCTAGGGGAGGGATAGCATTAGGAGAAATACCTAATATAGGGGAGGGATAACATTAGGAGAAATATCAAATTTAGATGACAGTCGATGGGTGTAGCAAACCACCATGGCACATGTATACCTATGTAACAAACCTGCACATTCTGCACATGTATCCCAGAACTTGAAAGTATAATTTAAAAAACGTAATTTGTTTGAATACTTTCTTTTGCTTATTTTTCTCAAATACTTTATGTTTTCTCAGATTCCAAATGTGGTATGAGGCTTTTAAGGAGCTGTTTTAGATATTACATTAGCTGCATAATTTCTTTCATCATTTCAAATTAACTGTTACTAATTTCCTTGTTAGATTATTGATCACATAATCTCCACTGGCGATTTAATCAGAACTAAGGGGTAAAAAAAAATCTCATTTTATTCACTTATAGTTTATTACCTTCCTGATGACATAAATTTGCAGTCATTGTGTAACTTTTCTTAAGTTAAATTTCAAATAGTTTGATCCATTCTTGAGTTCCTACTTCATTATTTCTGTTTTAACAATAAATAATAGATAAAATTCAATATTACAGAAAGATATTTACATTGCACCTTGGGTATATTTACTAGTGTTTCTAGAAACCCATCTGTACACTATTTCAATTCTCTCATTAGTGCCACTGGTAAAATCAAGAGCAATAACAAAATGACATGCAGCATAACCTTGAATTTTTTAGCAACCTGGTTTTTGTTTGTAAAAAAACTGATTGTCTTTTCAAGTGAGCTGTGGAGCCATTTAGATAATTTTCAGATATTATACTGAAAAGATTGAATAAATTTATGTTACATAAGTGAATTATGGAATATCATAAAATAAATATAATACTTGACATTTTTTCTTCTAACAGTAAAGCCTTTAGAAGTCATTAAAAAGAGCTTTGTCCAAGGGCTGAACATTTAATAGAAATTCATCAGTCAACCACTCCCAACAATGTTATTTCACTTTTCTTATTAAGCTTTTTGTTTCTTGTTATTTATTCATAACTGTTTTAACCTTGACACACTACAAATCCGTATGAAACATTATCTTGACCAATAACCAATAAGATGTTTTCTTAGTGTGTCTCTTCATGGAGACAGCTTGTATAATGTTAAAAGTGAGTCCTGTAACACATTTTCATAATTAAATATACAATTTGTTAAATATAAAGTATGTACATTATTTCAGGATTTATAATTGAAATTACATCATTATTACTATAATGCTGAAAATAGAATCTGACTTATATAAATTTTATTTTCTGAACTGTATAAATATTAAGAAAGAAAATAACATAGTACATAGTTCCCTGGTGATAATTAAAAATCATTCCTGCCTCTAATAAAATTAAACTCATGTTAATTTATAAAGGTTAAAATGCTTACATTTTGAAAGTTTCAAAATATTATAACATCAAATCATTCGTTATAAAAATTCTCAATTTCTTCATAAGTAGCTTCTGGCAAACTCTAATAACAATGTTCTCTTTTCATTTCAGGCCATTTTCCATTCTAATATGACCTGGATAAATGCAAAACGTCTCTTCTCTCATGACGCAAAGGGTGCAATAAAACTAATTTTGACTTCAGGTTCTATAAAGTAAAGTTGGTGCATTCATTCTGTGTAAAGAATTTGGCACTTCAAATTTTCCCTTACTTAATTTTAAGAGAGAAAGAAGGCAAGGGGCAATTATAGAATTACTATTATACTCTAGCTACTGAAATTATAACATATTTTGCTAAAAGAACCATTATCCTCAGAATAGCTCTTAGCCAAGCAAGGCAAAACAAAAATAAATGTGTAAAGTGCTAATAGTGTAGAATTGTGGATCCAACAGAGAGCCCACATTACCTTCAAGCACATATGTAATCTTTTAAAAAATTAATAGTCTAAACAAACTTTCCACTCCAAAACAACTAATATTTCTTGGTAACATTTTAATAATCTTTTCTAAATGCATTACAGAGCTTGAACGAAAACAAGAAAACATGTCAAAGGCCAAAAGAGTGGTTTGAAAAGTGTGTATCCAGTGGTAAGGAAGCACTAAATCTGGCATTCATTTCAAGAGGCCATTATCTTAAGTTAATTAACACAGGAATGGAAAAGCAAATACCACAAGTTCTTGCTTATAAGTGGGACCTAAATATTGAATACTCACAGGCACAGAGATGGAAACAAGAGACACTGGGGACTACTACAGCAGGGAGGGCAGCAGGGGAATGAAGGCTGATAACTATGTTTTTCAATATAGTTTTTGGCTCATCATCTGGATAACACAGTGTTTGACTCACTACGTGGATAACAGCATCATTTGTACACCAAACCTCAGAAACACACAATTCACCCGTGTAACAAATCTGCATATGTACCTCCTAAACCTAAAATAAAAGTTGGAAAAAAACAGTATCTGCCAAAACCTGGTAACTTTGAGCCTCATTTGAAGGTTCATGCAGGCAGAGAAAGAGGACCCAGAAAACAGGGCTCATCTAAGGTGAGAGGTTTGAGATGAGCTCTCTGGAAAATTGGAACCCCAGAGTATTTCAGCACCATTGCAGGAATTTTTTTTCTTTTTTTTTTTCTTTTTTTTTTTTTTTGGAGACAGATTCTTGCACTGTCGCCCAGGCTAGAGCGCAGTGGCACGATCTCGGCTCACTGCAAGCTCTGCCTCCCGGGTTCACGCCATTCTTCTGCCTCAGCCTCCCGCGTAGCTGGGACTACAGGCGCCCACCACCACGCCTGGAGAATTGTTTTTCTTTCTTTTTTTTTTTTTTTTTTTTTTTTTTCCTATTTTTTAGTAGAGACAGGGTTTTACTGTGTTAGCCAGGATGGTCTCGATCTCCTGACCTTGTGATCCACCCAGCTTGGCCTCCCAAAGTGCTGGGATTACAGGCGTGAGCCACTAAGCCCGGCCTGCAGGAATGATTTTTAAACAGTGCACACTGATACAGCTATGCCCATAGCTATGGTCAATATCTAGTCTAACTGACCAGTGCTCGTAGCACACCAATTGTTAAATATTTTGATTGTCATTTATTTTTCAATGCATGGGTGAACATTAAAAACACACGGGGACAAAATATACAGAAAGAAAATGTTCCTTTTTTTTTTTTTTTTGAGACGGAGTCTTGCTCTGTCGCCCAGGCTGGAGTGCGGTGGCGCTATCTCGGTTCACTACAAGCTCCGCCTCCCCGGTTCACGCCATTCTCCTGCCTCAGCCTCCCGAGCAGCTGGGACTAGAAGCGCCCGCCACCACGCCCGGCTAAGTTTTTGTATTTTTAGTAGAGACGGGGTTTCACCATGTTAGCCAGGATGGTCTTGATCTCCTGACCTCGTGATCCACCCGCCTTGGCCTCCCAAAGTGCTGGGATTACAGGTGTGAGCCACCGCACCCGGCCGAAAATGTTCTGTTCTTAATCTTTACGGTGGATCAAGAAGAAAAAAAATTCAAGAGAATTTATAATTACCAACAGGCCCTCTTATCAGTGTATTTCTCAAGTTCTCATTATCAGAATTTTTCCTGAAAAATAGCCAGTAATTAATAAGAATTCATAGCCAATAATTTCTACTAAATATTCCCAAGTCATTAGTCCTTACAAAAACATATCCTTTCTAGGGCAATGTATTTACAAATAAAACTTACAGACAGTGTCTAAAGAATATGTATTCATAATTAGAAGTCACCAAACCCACAATGGAATAGGGCACCACTGTATGAAAACCACCAGAGAGAACAGATAGCAGAATAAAATCGGCAGAAATGTTAAATACTGGGACTACTGTATATAAAATATATGTGTCTGTGATTAATATATTTAAACTAAAAGTATCCATGAGGTGCCAGGATTGAAAGTATAAACAAGGAAAGGGAGATCATAAAATAATCAAGATTCTTGAGCAAAGACCAAAGGGAACTTCTAGTAATTAAAAAGTAGAATAATTAACAGAAAATTAAACGGGCATTTTAAAAAGGAGATTAGCCACAGATGAAGATATAATTAGCCATTCAGAAGGTAGAACTGAAGAAAACACAAAGACTACATTTCAGAGAGATGAAGAATAGAGAAATATGAAATAGGGGTTAAGATACGAGGATATATTGAGAAACTTGTACATTTCTAGAAGCAAAATTAAGACAGAACGAGGGAAAAACAACATGTTAAGGGATAATAATAAAGGATAATTTTTAAAGTGATGAAGGTTATAAATTTTTAAATTCAAGAAGCCTAAATAAATGCATACCTAGACACATCAAAGTGAAACTAAAAACAAAAAAGACAGGAAAAATGACTAAATATATCTGAAGAAATAATATAGGCTACCTACAAAGAAACAACAGCTAGACAGACAGGTTTATCCTAAACAAGAAAAGTAAAAATCCTAAAATCAGTGAATAATCTCACAGTACTGAAAAAAAAAATCCTTCAAATCAAACTAGAGTTATTCACCCACAATAAACAGCTTTTAAAAAGGAAGACAAAAAGCAAAAAACAAAAACAAAAACAACAACTTTTTAAAGGTTAAAACTGATAATTTCTAAAAATTACAATATAGCTAAAGAATATTAGGATGAAAATAATTTAAAACATAAAAACGGCAAGAATAAATTAAACAGGCTGATTTTTTTTTTAAAGTAGATGTTAATGTCTTATTAAAAGATAGAGTTAAGGTATTGGATAACAATCATTATATGTGATTCAGAGATAAAGTACTCTTAAGAACCTTGAATCACTTTGAGCAAGAACAAATGTATTGATAAAATTTAGATATTTATTAATTAAAGGTGCAGATAAAAAGTGAAAGGCAATTTATAGCAAATGGGGCAAACAAAAAAAATACAACAAAATTATAATTACTCCAAATATTGACAAAATAAACAAGAATAAAGTAATTTTTTAAAAAGTCAGCAATTCCAATAACTATAAATAAACTGGAATTTCCAATTATGACACAAAGGCTATTAAAATAGATGAAAGATCAAAGCAGCAAAATACATATAAAGGGACCATGCTAAATCAGAAGAACTCAAAGTATGGAAGGAAAAGTGATGAAAACCAGAAACAAAATAATCAACAAAGAGAGCTGATTTGCTTTATTTATATCAGACACGGAAAATAATTTAAAACAAAAATGTACTAATGGAACAAGGAAGACCATTTCCATGTGATTAAATGACCGATTCACTAAGAGAATGTAATAGTTCAAAACTTGTATGTACCTAGACTTTAAATGTTAAACCAAAACTGCCATCATTATAAAAAAAAGTGGACGAATTCCCCCATCATAGATCAAGACTTTCTACATGTAATTCAGGAATGGGTAGAACAGGCAGAAAGGCATCCAATAAGCCTATACAATGTTTTAACAAGTATAAAGCTTGATTTAATAAACACGCAGATGCTCCTAGACTTACAATGGGGTTTCACTCTGATAAACCCATCATAATTTGAAAATACCCTAAGTCTTAAAATGCATTTAATATGTCTAACCTACCAAGCATCAAAGCTTAGCCTAGCCTACCTTAAATGCTCAGAATACTTTGCTCATGGTTAGGCAAAATCATGTACTACAAAGCCTAGTTTATAATAAATATTGAATATCTCATGTAATTTATTGAAAACTGTACTTAAAGTTAAAAACAGAATGACTGTATACATAGAGTACGGTTTCTATAAAATCATATTAATAGTGTCACTTGTGTACCACCATGAAGTCAAAAAATTTTAAGTTGAACTTTTATAAGTTTCATAAGTCAGGGACCTTTATATATAAAACTTTGAACCCAGTCATTATAGAATCCCTATTATTTTCTGGTTCATATGGATAAAAATAGACCATAAACAGAGGCTAAATAAATTCCCAAAGACTACGTCATACACACCACATTACTTGGCTTTAAATTAAAGTGGTTAAATTAAAACAACATCAATGTTTGAAAATGAGATTAGAAATTAGGAAGAAACTGTAACTAATGATTCAAAAAATAAATCAAGATAAAAATAAAATCTTCAAAATATTCAGTTTTAATGGAAATATATATCAAAATTTGTAGAATACACTAAAATGGTATTTATTAAACTTTATTACACTAACGTCTTACATTGGAAAAATAAATCCTAAAAATTAAAAATCACAAGATTTCAAATTTAAAGTTTTTAAAAGAACAGTAACCTTAAACAAAGAGTGCGTACAAGAGACTGTAATGATAAGAGCAGCGATTCATAAGATAGAAAATAAGATAAAATGAAAAGTTTAAACTGGCCAAAAGTTGATTATCTAAATACACTAATAAACTTAAAAACTCTTTGGCAACCTTGTTCAACAGAAAAGAGAAATAGTAAAAATTAGCAATATTAAACTTAAAGCTAGATCAAAAGTATAGACATTCTAGTAATTCAAGAGATAATTATATGTTATTTTAAACAACGTTGCATTGAATTTGGCAACTTAAATAAAATATTTCATAATAAAAGATAACTTACCAATACCAAATAGTGAATAGATGGGAAAACTGAATTCTTATGAACATTAGCAATATTGAAGTTTTAATTATTTTCCCAGAAAGCACAGACCCACGTTGTTTTTAAGGTCAGCTTTAGCAAACATTCAGGCTACAACTGATTCCAAAGTCTTCATAAGAAACAAAAATTGGAAAATCTTACAAAAACCCTACAACTCATTTTTTAAAGTTATCTCTTTGTTATATAAGCCAAGGAAGAAAAATTTCAGAGGGAAGGAAAAAGCAAACTAACTCATGAACATACATACGTATGCATATAGAGGAACCAATGTAAAATCTCATTTTTATTACGAAAATCTCTTTCATCACAACAGAAAATAACATTGTGTTGAGGTCTTAAATTACAATTTTACTTTATATATCCTTTTTCTATAAGATTTTTTTGTCAAATAATTTTTTTCTGTTTTGTTTTTAAATGTTATGTAATAAATTCATAAATAAATGCAGATTGTAATGAATGAAATATATGTTGAACAATCACGAATGTTATAAAGGCATAACATCTGATATTTTTTAAAATTCACGATGAATGAAGAAGTAATATAACACATTGGATATAATATAACCCAGGGTAAGGTCAGGATTCATGAGCTAAGTACATCTATTTGGAAAGTCAGCTTAAGAAATGTTTGATTTGAAATAACTTTATGAACATTCGAAATTCACTCCGTAATTCTTGTACTTTTAGAAAATCATATATACACTAACACATATATACATAATGATGCATATTATATTTGTAAAATGTTTTTTGGTGCTGTTCACTGTTTTACATTGATTTATACAAGTTCTACCTGTTGAAATACATTATATTCATCTACTTTTATACTGTAGCTGTAATTGGAAATAGCGTTAGAATAAGCCAGAAATGAAAATAGTAGAGGAGGATATGGATTCAAAAATAAATATGCAGTTGGCCCTTGAACAACATACTTTCGAACTGTGCTGGTCAACTTATGTGTGGATTTTCTTGCCACTCCTGAGACAGCAAGACCAATCCCTCCTCTTCCTCCTCCTGCTGGGCTTACTCAATGTGAAAACAACGAAGATGAAGACATTTATGATGATTCCCTTCCACTCAATGAGTAGTACGTATATTTTCTCTTCCCTATAATTTTCTTAAAATTGTTTCACTAGCCTACTTGATTGTAAGAACACAGTATATAATATACATAACATACAAATATGTGTTAACTATGTTATTGGTAAAGCTTCTGGTCAAGAGCACACTATTAGCAGCTAATTTGGGGGAAGTTAAAAGTTGCATGTCCATGGAATACTACTTAGCCTTAAAAAAGAAGCAAATAATACCTTTTGCAGCAACTTGGATGGAGCTGGAGGCCATTATTCTAAGTGAAGTAATTCAGGAATGGAAAACCAAATACCGTATGTTCTCACTTGTAAGTAGGAGATAAGCTATGGTACAATGATAATTTTTTTTTTTTTAGATCTTTACATGTTCATTACAGATGCAACCTCCCATTTTTTTCCAAGTATTTTTGTATCCGCAGTTGGTTGAATCCACAAACACCGAACCCATGGATTCAAAGGGCTAAGGGTATTGCATTATTTTCGGCTAAGCCCAAGACTGCCTCAGTGTCTTTCAGTCTGTGCCTCGGCCCTGGCAAAGCAGGAGCAAAACAACCAGCCGCTACACTGTGGAGTCAGTCGGAGGCAGAGCCAGCACCTCACGTCGGAAACTCATTAAAGATCTCTAGGACCCTTCCAGGTACTTCAGTCTGTTCCAGGATTCCTGATGATTTCTATTTCAACCTTGGATGCGCTTAGCTGGTTAGAATCAGATTCCAGCGAACGCTAACGCTCAAAGATAGCATTCAGGACTTGAGTTAGGCCTGACCCAGATCTAGGGTACCTTTGTCAGCAGCTGGAATTCAGCTAAAGACACTGTGTGTCTCCATTTATACCGTAAGGATCAGTAATGTAACCTTAAGTTCTGAAAATTAAAACCTAGCTCACACTGTTAAGTACCTACCTTGCTCTCAACGTCTTCAAAACACAGTCAGGATTGAGATTCCCTCAGAATATAACACTTTCTAAATTAGTGGTTCCCATTTTTTGAAATTTCATCTACTAAAACACACTCCCCAAAACAAATTTAATGAGCAAATAAAATCAGGCTGACAACTTTTTATTGTATGAGGACAGTTAAATTAAACAAAACGAAATTAATCAAGGAACCAAACTTAGCACAGTAGCTTCATCAAATATGTGACGCTTTAAAATGAAAAAGAGAGTGGATGTCATCTCAGACTACTGGACAACAGACAGATTAGTATTATCCTATATCAATATTCATTTTGTAAGAACTCATAAAAATTCCTCACTAGTCCACAGATACATTTGATGTGCAAATATAGAAACTCCCAGGTAAGTCTGGTGCAAACAGCGTTCACTCAAGGGAAGCAGCTTTTACGATTTCCATTCACACACACCACTCTCCTGATTTCCTATCCTCTCCAGTCTTCATCCTACTTTGTCACAATTCAAAGAATTAAAACCACATTGATTTCAGCTCCCTTCCTTCTCTACCTAGTTTAATGGCATAGTTATGAATGGGGCTGTTCTTTCATTGAAACATCTATTTCAGTTCTTAGGGATTAGCAGAGCAGACAATCAATAGAACTAATTCAACTAGGCAACTGTTTACAAGTTTTGTTTATGTTTTTACAAGGATATGTTCTTAAGGGCCACTCAAGTCACTGGAAAACATGTTCCTTTTGAATCTATCTATCCTATCTTCTGAATTTGGTGATAATCAAAAAGCCAAAATAGCACAGCAACCCAACTTCTTGAGATTTATACCAGACAAGATAAGAAGTCCAGAGATATACTGAAATTTTATAAATTATATAGCAGCAACATACCCACATTTAACTATAGCTACGTGACAAAAATACAGAATCATCAAACGTTTGCCATCTTACCTAATACATTATACATCATAAAATATAACTACAAAATGCCCTCGAATTTAAAAGCCAATGACCTAAATAGACTTACTTATGTAAGTTTATTGATTAGATGCTATATTTATGCCCTCAAATTATATCAACATGCAGCAAAGAATATACATCTTAATATCATTAGTAAAGTTCACACATTTCCTAAGTAAAATATATGTGCGTGTGAAGAATACAAATTTGCAATTGTAAGTAAAAGCATATATAATTAAATTAAGGATGGGCTAAAGGGTTAAACATATAAACAAAAAGATAAATATCATGAAAAATTTATTAAATATTCTGTTAACCATTGGAGGCCAGGAGATCTTTTTAGCAGTACATAAAACCTGGGCACCAAAAAGGAAAAGGAAAAACAACAGGTAAATGTATTTGACCATATATGAATGAAGTGTGTCTGTGTGTGTGTGTGTGTGTGTGTGTGTGTGTGTGTACACATAGTCAAAGACACTGTAAATGAAGTCAGAAGTGAAAGCATAGAAAGGGGGAGACGTTTTATGTATTTTACAACACATGTAAACCAAAAAGAGACTACATTGTTAACATATAAAGGGCTCCTACAGATTAATAAGAAAATGGCATTCTAGTGAGAAATAAACAATTATTAGATAATTTACAATATCTGTTGTACACAAAAAAGCAGATCTCTAATAAATATATGAATAAATGTGTCAACTCCCTAATATCCAGGAAAATAATAAATAGAAAGGAAACAAATAACATTTTTACCTAGCATTAGGCAAAGTTTAAAAGAAGAATTAACATACAGCATTGGTGAGAAGGCTGGGAACTGAGCACTCTTCTTGTTTGTGCAAATGAAGTACTACAGGTATTGAAGACACTTTTCCAATATAACTTTCTAAATTTTGAGAAACGTTAAGTTTTATCATAGTAATACCATTTGGGGGAACCATCCTACAGATATAAAAGCAATAGTGTCAAAGCGTCTGTGTTCAAGGATGTTTACTACAGCATTATTTAAAGTGACAAAAACCAAAAAGCAGTGTCAAAGTTTACCACGAGGAAAGCAAACGGGTATATTAATGCTTCATTCATACAATGAAATATTACGTGGCTATTTTTAAAGTGTTTTAAAACATTATCTAATTAACAGGAAAATAAATTTTTACTTCCTGTTGTAGAGTAACATGGATAGTATGTTTATATTTTCATTATAGCTACTTAATCCCCTACACAATATGTAGGAAATTATGAAATATAAAGATTTACATATATGTATAAATATAAGATTTACATATATACATTTACATATAACATATTACATATGTTAAGCATTTTCTCCAATGCTGGATGTTAACTCTTTTTATAAACTTTGCCTAATTCTGGCCAAAAAAAAATTCTGCCTAATTCTATTGTTGCTTATTTAGTATTTTTCCAAATATTAGAGAGTTTGCATATCTATTCAGATGTTTATTAGGGATTTGATTTTTTGCATAAAACAGATATTTTAAATTATCTCAACATATGTTACATAACATGTCATATATATGTAACATATGTTACATATATTACATGTTATATATGTGTAAATGTATATGTAAATCTTTATTCTATATTTTATACATATGTTATATATATGGTAAAAGTAGTTCAAAGGAAAAAGTTAAAATATAAAATGCAAAATGCATGAGTCTAATGTGAGAATTGAACACTGTTCCATATATATGATCATACTATATTGGAATTTTGCTAATAGTCCAAGAATTGTTTAAATCCTCCGTAGTGGGTCAACAGCATCATTAGAAATCCCCAGCAGGAGACATGCCCTGAAGCTCTGCTGTTTCCCTAGATCTCTCAGACTGATGTGCATTGTCTGGGTCCAGGATCTGGTACTACATCTTCAGAGTGTATAAACCTAACTCAGTCCGTGTACAGAAAAGGATTTACCCTCATGGCAGAGCTCATGTTCAACAAAGAGAGACATAAAATCTGAATAACGGACTCCTTAAAAATATAATTTTAATCAGAATAAAATCAAAACACTAATGTATACATTTACCATGAGAAATAAGGCCAACTGTTCTTTCAGTAGTCTGGAGAAATTAGATTAGTAGACTAGCTACTAGTTACTAGTAGTGAGCAATTAATTACTGGGGTAACTGTTTTAACAAACTAAAGAAATTGCAATCCACACGTTTCCTATAGGATGATATAAATTGGAGAATAAATCATAATCAAAAGATTGCTTGGTATCTAAATAATCAGATATTTAAGACCAGTTAAAGCTTCAAATAAATATATCTAAGGAAGACTGTTCATTAGAAAAAATGGCTTCTGTTTGGCAGCATTTGAATGAACCAAATGTACGCCTCCGTAACACGCATTTTCTCAAATTTCCATCACTGACAATCTCTTATTCACAACTATATTTCTCCCTTTTGTATATTCTAATATATTCAATCATGTTATAGCCCAGTGTTGCCATGGTGAGAACCATTTTGCCTCTTTCAGGTGCTTGCATATCTACATGCTGATTGATTAGGCATTTATCTTACAACTTAACTGTATAAAAGGCCATCTTATTACACTCATTTCCAAGTTCTCAGAGGCACTTCATTGCATTCCCCAAATACTGACAATAGGCTATATTGCTACTCTTCAGAGAGTACTGTTTAACATATGCACCAGTATTTTTAGATTGATTGCTGAATCATGCCAGTCTTATTCAGACACATTCAGCTCTTACATTTTCTAACTGTGAAAAATAAAACATTATTTACAAAGAAGAATTGTCACAATGCAGTCATACTTCACTAGAACTCACAGAATATACAAAAAGTGATTCACAACAATACATTCAAAATACTTTCCCTGTTCCCTTGACTCACTACATCTACACTGTTTAAGTGTCAGCAAAGGATCCATTTCCAAAGATAGAAAACAGAGCCTCTGAATGAGGATACAACCAACATTCTGAAAATGTGGCTATATACTTTGAAAAAATAACAGCATAATTATTTTATCCTTCTACCTTAAATATTTAACAAGATGTTCAGTGAAATACTTCTGTTGCTCCAAAACAGTCAAACAGGGTCAAAAAGGCACTAAGTACCTTGCATTCTGAGTGGAGCCACTAACATTTGAAACAAATAAAATGTTGATTCTTTGGATCTATACTGATGCCTGTGAGACTTGCTGGGCCGCCCCCCCACACAGGTCAACTGGAAGTTAACTTGCTGTCTCATAGCCTCTTTCCATCTATGAGAATGGAACAGAAAACCCAATGCATTGCCTGTTTTCTTTTTTAACTTTTATTCGGGTTTTGCGGTACATGTGCAGGTTTGTTTGATAGGTAAACTGTGTGACATGGGGGTTTGGGGTTTTGGTGTACAGATTATTTCATCACCCAAGTAAAAAGCATGTTACTCAATATGTAGTTTTTTGATTCTCTTCCATCTTCCAAACTTCACCCTCAAGCAGGCCCTGGTTTCTGTTGTTCCCCTCTCTGTGTTCATGTATTCTCATTGTTTAGCTCCTACTTATAAGTAAGAATATGCAGTATTTGGTTTTCTGTTCCTGTATTAGTTTGCTTAGGAAAGTGACCTCTAGCTGTAACCACATTGCTGCAAACGATGTAATCTTGTTCTTTTTTATGGATGTGTAGTATGCCATGGTATACTACATTTCTTTATCAAGTCTACTGTGTTCTTTATACCATTTTCTTTATCCAGTCTACTGCTGATGGGCATTTAGGTGAATTCCATGTCTTTGCTACTGCGAATATTACTGTGATGAACATACTCATGAATTGCCTGTTAAACTAATAATTCAAAGACTGACTTAACCATCCTCTCCCCTCTTCATTCAAATCATACAGGCAGGGTGGGGCCTGCAGGCTGAAAGTAGCTGGATCTTCACCTCTGACTAAGTTTTAAGGAATGAGTTGCAGTTCTTGGCAGATCTCTTAAGCACATTGTAGTCCTCAGTTTTACAACCCAGTTGTCAACTTGGGGTTAATATAATCTCATGCCAAGAGAAAGATAAATGTGACTTTGTTGAATATTTTTGAATAACCAGTGTCCTGAATTGGTGACCACACTTTCTGAGCAATAACACAGTATGATCTTCCCTGTTGGAGAATGATTTTCATAAAAATGGTCAGAATATGTGAGTTATGAGTATACTGGAAAATTTTAAGCTATGTTGTGGATTCATGACCCTGAAAATGAACTTTAGGTGACTCTATCACATTAATTTACTGAGAAAGTAATTAAAAGATGTAAATAAAATCCAACAGAATGCAGTTAACTAGTAAAACAATAGACCAATAGATTATATGGGTATACACATGGGCTTTTTGATTTAAGATGGGGTTATATCCTGATAAACCCATTGTAGGTTGAGGATTTTGCAATCTGAAAGTGCATTTTAAGATCTTTTCCACTTAAGATGGGTTTATTGAGACTTGATCCTATTTTAAGTTAAGGAGTTTAATGAAGGCATACTCTTCTCACACCATCATAAAGCTGAAAAATCATTAAGTCAAACCACTGTAAGTTGACGACTATCTATAGCTCCACATTATAGCACTTCAGACATGAAAATCAAAGTATGAGCTATGCTGTTCACAGTTCCTTTCAGGCAACCTGCAGTACATGCCATCATCAGTGCAAGACATAACCATCAGACTTGGAATCACAGAAGGCTGATCGCCATTTCCATCATGTGAAAGGTTGTGCTAGAGAGAAGCACCTAATTCAAGTACAATATGCACAAGGAAACCCCATGAGAATGAGAGAGTTAAAAACAGGAGCTGACATAGATAGGCAATGTTGTGCGTGGGGGTTGGGGGGGCAGAAAAATCCTTACCATACATTTACAAGCTGAATTTATGGAGAACACAAATCAAAAAATAAGACAAACTATGATACAAGAAAAATCTATGGCCGGGTGCGGTGGCTTATGCCTGTAATCCCAGCACTTTGGGAGGCCGAGGCAGGTGGATCACGAGGTCAGGAGTTCAAGACCAGCCTGACCAAGATGGTGAAACCCCGTCTCTACTAAAAACACAAAAAATTAGCCAGGCATGGTGGCATGTGCCTGTAATCTCAGCTACTCCGGAGGCTGAGGAAGAGAATTGCTTAAACCTGGAGGGGTGGAGGTTGTAGTGAGCCAAGATCGCACCACTGCACTCCAGCCTGGGCGACAGAGAGAGACTCCATCGCCAAAAAAAAAAAAAAGAAAAATCTATATAGATCAAATTTGCATTATGATCTTCCAATTTCCTCCATAATCTTTGTCAAATAGTAGTCTTTCCTAATTAATCCTCTCACATCCTGTGTAAGATCCATGGTGGATATTCAATTATAACTTATAAGGTTGTGTGTTGTATTATTCTAAGGCCTCTGTGCTTGGCAGTCATTCTAAGTACTATCATGAAGATTTGGTGAAATTTCAATGATTGACAAGCATGAAAATTCTATTGTGGATCAAGACTGCTGTGGTGGTTAATTTTAGGTGTCGATTTGAGTGGATTAAGGAATGGATAGAAAGCTGGTAAAGCATTCTTTCTGGATATATCTGTAAGGGCGTTTCCGGATGAGACTGGCATGTGAGTTGCCAGACTGAGTGGGGCAGATCTGCACTCAATGTGGGCAGGCATCATCCAATCAACTGGGGCCCAGACAGGACAGAAAAGGGGAATTCTCTTTCTCCCTCTCCTGAAGCTGGGACATCCTTCTTCCACCCTAAAACATCAGAACCTTATTGTCTCCAACCTTCGGACTCAGCAACTAACACCAGTCACCCCCTCAGGTTCTCAAGCCTTTTGTTTTAAATTGAGAGTTACATCATCAGCTTCCCTGGTTCTGAGGTATTAAGACTTGCACGGAGCCATGCTATTGGCATCCCAGGGTCTCCAGATTGCAGATAGGCCTCCTATGGGACTTTTCAGCCTCCGTAACAGCATAAGCCAATTCCCCTACTAAATGTCCCCTCAGTTTATATATATATAAATATATATATAAATATATTTTAATTATATTTATTTTATTATATTTTTATATATATTTATATACATAAACTGAGGGGACATTTAGTAGGGGAATTGGCTATATAATATATATCATATATAATATTAATATTATATATATTATATACAGTATATTATATTATATATAATATAGATATATAAAAATATATAAATATATAAATATTTTATATTTTTATAATTATATATTTATATTTTATAATTTTATAATATATAAATTTTATATATATCTCTATATTATATAAATATATAAAGATATATAATATATAATATATATTTATATATAAATATATGCAGAGTTATATATATAGTTTTATTTATATAGCTATATATATAGTTTTATATATATATACACAGTTTTATATATATATAGACACCCACACAATCATTCATATATATATACGAGTCATTCTGTGTACTATTGGTTCTGTCCTATAGGGGCTGTCTCTCTAGAGAACCCTAACTAATACGACTACATTTGTTTTGATTTACTACTGAATCAAGAGCAAGCAGAGCAAAGGATATTGACGTCACTCTCACGGTGAGTACATGCAGATCCATGAAGCCTCCCCAGTTCCTCACAGTGGCCAATAGAGTCAAGCAGAGGGCAGACTCTAAGTAGGAGATGTCAGTAAACTGTTCCCTGGGCTCTTTGTCTCACAGGCTGCTAGTCTCAGAGTGGCCACGTATACTCATCACCCATCACAGAAGGAAATGCTGCTCTCTGCAGTCCCAAACTTTGCGTTTCATTTCTAACTGCCCTGTAGCCAAGAGCAGCAGGGTGGTTTTTGCACACATTAGTGTGTTCCTCCATGATGTGCTTCAGGTATTTCCACCTGTGTAATTGGGTTCCCCCTCTAAGTTACGAACCACCAGGCAGGGACTGAATCATCTTTTTCTTTTGTACTCTGCTGAGTGCCTGGCACAATGTTTGCATACGCAGCCAGTGTTCACTATGTTATTCTGTAATGGGATTGGCACTGCTTCACACTCAAATCAGAGAAATTTGTTAGAAATCTGTATTTTTGCTTTCTGTTTTTCTGGTTTTTTTTTTTTTTTTTTTTTGAGATGCAGTCTTGCTTTGTCGCCCAGGCTGGAGTGTAGCGGAGAAATCTCAGCTCACTGCAACCTCCGCCTCCGGGGTTCAAGCAACTCTCCTGCTTCAGGCTCCCGAGTAGCCAGGCCTACAGGCATATGCCAACATGCCCGGCTAATTTTTGTATTTTTAGTAGAGATTGGGTTTTACCATATTGGCCAGGCTGGTTTCGAACTCCTGATTTCGTGATCCACTCGCCTCGGCCTCCCAAAGTGCTGGGATTACAGGTGTGAGCCACCGCGCCCGACCTGCCTCTTTCTATAATTAGGGTTTGAAACATAAAATGAACTTTTGAGAAGGAAAACCAAAATAATCTTTATATTTGTTTATCCAGCCTCTCCCCTCCTGAAAAAAAAAAAAAAAAAAGAGAAAGTAACCCCAGTACATCAATAGAGTTTAATCCAACTTTGAAAAGCAACACTCTCATCTATCATGCAAGTGATAGTGTGAATGTTTGGGGAAGGACAAGCTGATCTGCCATAAGCAAAATGAATGAGCACAGAGACAAAAGCAAAATATCCTGGAAGGATTTCAGATTTCTTAATGGACCATTAGCAAACGCACAGTGAGGCAAAGCTCTGGATTTGATTGGATGGCACCGTTTTTATCAGTGGTTAACATCAAACAGTGAGATCGATTTAGGCTCACAGTGCACATTGATTGGACCTTTTTTATTTATTTGTCCCCTTATAACTCTTTCTTTGCCCTGATGTGGACAACCTCTACAAGATATTAAAGTGCTCAGTCTCTGATCCTTTAAAAAAGATGCTCTGCTACTGGAAAAGTGGTGTGGTGCTGAGGTAAGGGGCAGCAGTGAGGAGAGTCAGCATCACTTTATAATGCACCGACTATAAAACTTTTATACTTCCGTTAGTAAAGGCATAGTGCTCCTTCAATGCAAATAATAAGCTACGGGCCATGAGCATGAGCAAATATCATTAAGTATTTCATTCACTGTGTTTAATCCATTATAGATGACACCTGAAAGAAAGGCATTAAATATAATGCTACCTCACAAGGATCCTGTAATTTTAATGCATGAGACATTAGGACATCTCATTCAGTATAACTTTGACTGCAAGCACAGCATTAATGTTTTAGTAAGCCATTTGGTTTGCCTTATAGGCAGCTACTGAGCAACAGGGATTTCTTTATATAATGTATCAGATTGAATTTTCAAATCTGATGATGTGAGTTGATCTAATTATCTTTATTCTACCTCTCTCCAACAAAGCTGTATCTAATGATAGTAAAAGCATTTTAAAGGCATTTTTGCATTGTGTGAAGAAGGCAAGGCTTCTGAAACTTCTTCATTATGGAGGAGAGAAGAGAAGCTGCCACAGGCCATAGGAGGAATAGGGTTAAGGAGGAAGAGACTGGTACTGTTCTTTTCTGTAAGCAGAATAATATTCATTCTCTTACTAAGCTTGATCCTAGAACTGATCAAGATTTAAATTACTGAGTGAAGGAGGCATATGAAAAAAATCATAATCAATATTGCCTAGTTAGTTGAAATAGGAACTGTCAAAGGACTTTGAATTACAATAAGATGATGAAAATTGAGTATTCTTTCTCTCGTAATATACTGGCCATAGGAAATTTAACAATAACAACTCAGGAGACCATCTAAGTCCTAAAATTCACTCGTACTACTAAGAAAGAAACAACAGAGAGATTATTCATTCTCTTTGAATCGAAAATAAAAAGCTTTGAAAAGACTGTCCTCAAGCCCATCCCTCTTATCTTATAAAAGAGAGAGAGAGAGAGAGAGAGGTCTCCCCTAGATCAAACTATTATTACCCTTCTACCTTTCTCAGTAAAAAGCAGAGCCTGTTAGTCTTGTAGTTTCCACTTCTCCTTTTTGATAAAAGTGCTCCTGCCAAGGTCACTAACTACCTCCTATTTTGCAAACTCTGTGAATACCTCAAGCCTAATGTTACTTTCATCAGCAACGTTTCACATGACTAAGCCTTCTATCCTGCTTGAACTCTTTCCTATTCTGACTTCCAGATCCAGACACTGCTGGGTTTTGTTTGTTTTTGTTTTGCTTGCTTGTTTGTTTTCTCACTCCCATATTTCTTCACATTCGTTCTTTAACCCTGTTATAGGGTTTTTTTGTTTGTTTGTTTTAGTTTTTGTTTTTTCCCTCTCTCAAAATTCCCCTTCATAGCCGGGATTTCTCCACTTTTTTTTTCTTCCTTCTGTCTCTTGTGTTCTCTTTTCCCTCTGATTTCCCCTGGGTGATGGTAAATACAGGCATATCCACAAACATTCTCCTTACATACTCCAAAATCACAATATCCAAAGTACACTGGGTACCTTTCCTCTGAAACTTACACTGCCCAGAACTCCCTCTCTCGATTTCCCAACCAGAAAATCGAGAATTAGCCTGAAAAGATAACTAAAATATCAGTATATTTATTAAGCATTTTAGCTGGAAGCTGTGTTTTCACATTTCTCTTGAAACTACGAGACACTAGTACTGCAATGATAACAGTAGCTATAAAATATTTTCGCCTTTCAAGGAAGAAGACACTGATGAGATTCTCTAGTGAAAAGTAGTAATTAGAAATATTGCTGTACCTTTGACCTTAAAGTATGTAAATTGAATTTTAAAAGTACAGAAAATTAAGTCTGAAATATGCACCTATTCCTTTAAAAAGAAAAACCTTCACTCTATGGACAGGAGAAAAAGTTACTGTGTAAAGAGAAGATTGATTGCACTTCACATGACTGATTTGTCTAGAGCATGAAGATTTATTATCATAAGAAGTTATTATTTCAGGAAACTAAAGATAAAATCAATACTTTGGAGATCATTAAATCTTGGCATGAATTGAGCACTGAAGGCAAGATATTTTATTGGGACATGGAGACATTTAGATTTTGTGAATTCTGGAGGTCATTTTGCTGTCACATTTAATTTTGGCCTAAATAAAGGCAAACAAATTATCTTTTTGGATTATCTCTGCTCAATGTTTTAACAATATGTGCTACTCTACATTTAATTATAAAGTTTTGTTTTGCTCTATAATTGTGATCAATAAAACCAAGGCAGATGAGAAATGAAGTAATAAAGGTTTATAGTCAATACAATAATTCTAGAACAAAAATCGTTTCATCCAAACAAAGTATAAAAGAGTTTGGCAAAAGATCGAAAGTTAAGGTAATTCATGTTTAAGACTGCTGTTTTAAATGTAAATAGAAGTGAGCTGTTTTCTCTTTAAGAGTAACCAATAATGAAAATACCAGGTCATTTCTTTCTTAAATTTTATCCATTCCAAATACTGGACTCAGCTATTAAAGGCTTTCAAAACAGATTTCAATAAATCAGGATCCAAACGAGTCTAAAACATTCCTAAAATACTAAAACTATACTCTCTCCAAGTGTAGTGTATTTTCTTTTGCAGTATGAATTCTATCTTCTGGAACCTTCAATAAATAAATGGCCACTCACAGGTCCATCTTGCAGATAAAATCAAAGATAGGCCAGAGCGTCTTCACATGAAATAATAAGTAGGATCAGACCAAATGATGAAGTTCAGTATTGTCAAGCACATTATGTTTTATGTATCTCCCTCCCTCTTTGTCCCTCATTTCCTTCCTTTTTTCTTTCTTTCTGCCTTCCTCCTTTCCTCCCTTCTTTCCTATTTTGTTGTTCAATCTTCTTCCCTCTCTCCTCTTTCTCCTTTCCCTTCTCTTCTGCTCTTCTTCTTTCCTTTTATCAGAAATGTCAAGAAGACCAAGCATTAAATTTCTTTAACTCTTAACAATCATCATTAACGTAACATGTTCATTAGCAGTATCTTTGAGCAATAACATTGGATAAGTCTAATTGGGTTTGTGTTTTCAACTTGATAAGAGAAATAATACTTTTACAGTTAGGATATTGGAAAAAAAAAATCACACTTCAGAAAAAAATTCCAGAAATATAAGCACTCATGTAGAAGGAAGATTGGAGAAATGTAGATGTGGTGAGCCAGTGTAAAACACAAAGCAATACATAAGAGTTGAACACATGAGGATATGTAGTCTAAAAAAAATTATATTTAGATCTGTATTATTAATATTACCCATAATGAAATTGGCTTAGAAGTCTAATAAAAAATGCAAATGGTTGGTTCAATAGTTGGTAACAGAAATAATTAGAAGTCTTACATTTAAATGGAAAGAGCCAAAATTAATGAATACTCTAGCTAAAATTCAAAGTTTTGAATGTAGATGAAAGTCAAAACTGGAGAATAAAGGGATATAGTAAATAGATAAATGAATAGTGCTTCTTTTAGCATCAATAGGGTGGAGAAAATCACAGGAAGGAGCCATGTTATTTTGAAAATCTGGTCGTTACTGTATGTGTGAGGATGTTAAACAGATGGTCCTAATGTAATCTTCTGTTTAGTCCCATTTATCACAGAATTTGAACTAAATACAGGCTCTCTTTATAGTTATACCTCCATCATATTGGTTACACTGACTTAAAACATGAATTATTAATTTTATATAAAATAATTCATAGAAACTGGTTAGGAGATAAGCTGTAAAAATTAGCATTAAGAACATTCTAAAAATTATTTTATTTTCCTATACTTTTCTTGTATGTGAACTCAAGATTTCTAATAAGTGAATTTAAATCACTATAGGGCATGTCAAATTAATTGTCTTTAGAAAGAGCAAGAAAAGAGGATATTTTTACATACCGACCATAACAACGTATTCTTAAATACTTCTGTGGGATTATATGGTGATATAGTAAATGTGTTCACCACAAAATCATTCCTAAATGCAGCAATGTCAAGAATTATCTGAGAAAAGTGAATTTATCCAAGTTTAAATGTAGAAAACATCACAGCTGGATCAACATCTCAAAAACTAATTATTTACCAGCATAAATACTAT
Source organism: Chlorocebus sabaeus (assembly GCF_047675955.1). NCBI lineage: Eukaryota > Metazoa > Chordata > Mammalia > Primates > Cercopithecidae > Chlorocebus > Chlorocebus sabaeus. The sequence goes on from NC_132911.1 coordinate 14,436,700, forward strand.
GACTAAATGATCATCTGTAATTTACAATGATCAAATGATTAAAGACACATGCTTTGAAAAACACCAATACCCCAAATTTATAGGTTATTTCAAGAACATGGGATCTTAACTTTACTGTGTCTGTGCATATAAAAATCTTTGTGATTAGATCAATGGCATATTATTAAAGCCATACGTTGGTCATGTATAGTAGAAGAAAATTAACCTTTTTTTATATATTAACATTTTCAAATCTGTTCTAAAAAGGTAGCTATTTTATTTCAAACAGATACCATCTGCTTGCCTAGTGGGCATTCTTAAGCATCTGATTGACCAGCCTATCATAATTTATGAATTCATTTGATGGGAATTTTTTGCAACTAACAAAATTCAATTTTATTTGATACTTATCTCATGTTCACTCTGCATCTTGAGTAAAATTTTTTTTTCTCAACATTAAGATATCATCAAAAATGAAAGGTAAGAATTCTGGGGTCAATTGTAGTTTCAGACCTAGATAAACTACCACACTAAAATATATTTTTTCATACATCCAAGTTATTCCTAATCATCATAATAAATCATGATAAATCATGATAATCTGAATTATCATTACTGTTTTATTATTTCACCAAGATAATAGGAATTATAAGCATACATTGGCTTACAGGTTAGACATTATTACTCTGGCTTTGGTTTATTTTAAAAGCACTTTGAAGTTATATCTGTATTTGTGACTCAGCCTTTTCCTTTTTTTTTTCCTACTCTCATTTTAGGTTCAGGGGTTACCCACGTAGTCTGTTACATGGGTCAACTGCACATTGCTGAGGCTTAAGTGATGCTGATTTACTAGTAATGCTGCAGTATTTACATAAAAGTTTAGCTCTAGGTCCATCACTAGGGAGGCATCATTGAGTTGACCTTTGTTTGATAATGTTGATAAATTTGCATTAATTTTGTTTTTCACATTTTTATCCTCACCCTCTAGCAAATAACAGAATAATTTTGCAATGATGCTTGTTAGTAGAACTATGGCCAGGCTGAAGGATAGACCCTCAGGAGATAGTCTCTGTGACTCTGGCCTCATTAAAACAAGATTCTAAACAAGTACAAAAAAATAAGGGGGGCAGGAACATTTATTTTCTTGAACTCTAAATTTCCAAAGTATCTATTGTTACCAGTGTATTAAAGACAGAGCTTTTAGTAGATTGAAGTCCTTGTTAGCAATACAAATTAGAAGAAAGATATCCTGATACAAAGTGTTCAGCACACCTTACTGTGTGCTCAAAACCGTCCTGGAGACAACAAAGGTACTTGGATTCAGCTACAAATGAAATCAACATTGCAAAATTCTAGAGCAGGAGAAAAACATCCCAGGTGGGTTGGTAGATTTTGCTGATCAGGGTTGGCCATCTAACTCCTTGAAGACAAGGTGAATGAAGCATATGCATACCCAGGGATAAAACAAAATCAGACATTTGTGTTTTATCACCTCTATGCGTCTGTTCTCACACTGCTATTAATAACTACCTGAAACTGGGTAATCTGTGAAGAAAAGAGGTTTAACTGACTCACAGTTCCATAGGATGTATAGGAAGCATGGCTGGGCGACCTCAAGAAATTTACAGTCATGGTGCAAGGCGAAGGGGAAGCACGTACTTCTTACCATGGCAGAGAAAGTGAGAGAGACGGTGCCAAGGGGGAAGCACTATGTGGGGCATTCAGACAACCAGACACCTTGAGAACTCTATCACTATCACCAGAACAGCAAGGGGGAAATCTGCCCCCATGATTCAATCACCGCCCAGCAGGTCCCACCCCCAACACTGGGAATTAGAATTCGACGTGAGATTTGGGTGGGGACTCAGAGCCAAACCATATTATCGCCCCTTCCAGCCTAACTCAGAAACCATCCAAAGATGTAGTCTTCATCTGTCTCATGTTACCATTGCTGTAGCCATGGAAACAGGGTAGCAGAAGTGCAATAACAGAGGTGAAGGACTCCAGCTCTGAAGCCAGATTTGTAGTTCTCAGGTTCATTTCACCACTTACTCACTATGCAGACTTTCAAGTCACTTTACTATACTGGGACTCAATTTCCCCATTTGCAAAAATGGGATAATAATGGTGCCTCTCGCATGATGTGTTTAGGAGGACTAAATGAATTAATTCAGGCTAAGTGTTTAAAATAGTACTTGATACAAAATATTCAAGAAATATACACTATCATGATTACTGCAGAGAGTTCAGTTCTATAATTCTTGTAAACACTCACCCCACTACTTGCCTTGCCTAAAATCTGTTTATGTTTAAAGCATTTACAGGAGATACTGGCTAAATATTTTTTTCATCCCCAGTTCTGTCAGTGTTACCGATAAGTTTAGTTAAGTAAAGTCTTTACACAATTTAAGGAAATTTATATGACAGATAAAACAGTCAATGTTGAAAAAATTATGAATTTCTTCTGATGTATGCTCTTGAAATGCAACTTAATTTAGCCTTAAATTCAAAACAATAACTTCATTCTATCAGATAGATAATGTAGACTTGTCTAAAGTACAGCTTTACTGTGCATTTTCAGAGAACATAAAAGATTTCTTAATTTATTAATCTATACTTTCTTTGATCTTCCACTATTTGCAAGGTACAATACTACTAGGTATGCATGGTATGGAAAAGGTTTATAAGTACAAAATAACGTGAAAATTGATCAAAGATTTGGAGTTACATATAGCTACAGAACACATGGCACACAGACTCTCTCTGCCTTCGTATCCACCTTCAATCACTGAAGGCTGTCTTCAATGATTTCCTGCAGCTGCTTTCAGGTCCTAGAGATTTATTTTCCTCCACTAAATGTGCACAGGACTTGCAGCTTGTTAAAACCAGTAAAAGACGGCAAAGTTATGTGACGCAGCTTCCACGGCCGCGTTACACAAAATTATAACTTTTCTCCTGCTGGCAGACTCTCTTTCTCAATGCATTCCCCTACTGGCTTTGATGGAGCAACGGACCCGATGAAGAGGTAAGGGGCAATGGGCAGCTTCCAACTAACAGTCAAAAAGGAGCTAAGGCTTTCAGTTCCACAATCTGTAGGAACCGAATCTTCCTAAAACTTCAGTCCATTGGGATTCTTAACTGATTGAGCCTCAGGTGAGACTCCAAGTAGGTCCAATACCTTCATTGTAGCCTGTAAGATACTGAAGCAAAGGACCCATTCTTACTCCTGACCACAGAAACTTGCATAATAAATGTGTGGAGTGTTCAATTATCACTGTTCATGATAATTTGTTACAGAGTAACAGAAAACAAACCTGAATCTGTAACAGCTTATAATCCATGTTATTGCTTTCCCAGGTGCTATGATACAGTATTATTACATAATCAAATAAGATATAGGATATTTTCCTTTATGTATAGCTTTATTTCATATTGAATTAACATTCTCAGAACCCTAGAAGTCTTCTCTGTGCATCTGCTAAACCACATGTCTCCTTTTTTCTTCAATCAATAATAATAGTCATCATTCCTTTTATTTTCCTTGTAGTTTTATTGGCCATGCATCCATCTCCAGTGTAATTTAGTGAAGTTAAAAAAAAAAAAAGAAAACTTCAAAACTTCATGATATTTTCCACATGCTTATGACTCGCTTCTTTTCTTCAACGTTATGTTTGCGAAACCCATCCATGTTGATGTGTGTAGCTATATTGTTATTCTTTTGTGTTATGTTAGCCCATTGTATAAGCCTATCAATTTGTCCTTCCAAATACAACTGGAGATCCTGGTTCTTCCCAGATGGGGCTCAAACATACAATGTTTGTACTATAAGCATTGCTGTGCCTGTTTCCTGGTGCATATTTTCACATGTGAAGTTCCTCAGTGACAGGGATGTGCATTTCAACTTAAGTAGGTAATACCAAGCTGTTTTCCAAAGTGACAGTGTGAGAAACGTATGACATTCATGCCGGTCCATATTGTTACCAGTACGTGGTGTTGCCAGATTTTGGTTTTACCAATGTACTGGGTATATAATGGTATCAAATTATGATTTCACTTTCCTAGTTACTGAAAAGGTTAATTTTCAAATATTTAATGGATATGTAGATTTTCACTTTTACTACCTTTCTATTGGATTCTCAAGACTTTTTCTTCATTCACAGAGGTTTTCTAAATATTTTGGATATAATCCAAAAATCACTTTTGAATTATGTATGTCAACTCAAAACTCTTTTATCAGTTTTTGTGTTGCAAGAGTCCATTTCTACTTTATGGGTTGTCTTCTCACTTCTTATGGTGTCTTTTGAGTAAACGACAGTGCTTCATTTTAATGCCGTTGAATCTACCAATATTTTCCGGCATAGTTAGAGCTTTTCTAAAACTTCATAATTTTATTTTTCACATTTGGGATTTTAATGCAGTTGAAATTGATTTTTAGTGCTTAATGTAGGTAGGACTCTACTTTTACCTTTTTTTTTTTTTTTGAGACAGAGTTTCATTCGGTCATCAGGCTGGAGGGCAATGGTGTGATCTCTGCTCACTGCAACCTCCACCTCCTGGGTTCAGGCGAATCTCCTGCCTCAGCCTCCTGAGTAGCTGGGACTACAGGCATGCACCACCACACCTAGCTAATTTGTGTATTTTTAGTAGAGATGGGGTTTCACCATGTTGGCCAGGATAGTCTCAATCTCTTGATCTCGTGATCCGCGTGTCTCAGCCTCCCAAAGTGCTGGAATTACAGGCGTAAGCCACCACGCTCGGCCTACTTTCACCTTCAGTAAAAGTCCCAGTATCAGTCTATTCCCTTCCCACTAATCAGCAATCTTAGTGCTTTCAGGCATTTATTAATTTTTAAAATATTAAATGGATGCTCATATTTTACATATTTGTATAACACTTGTCTTCAGGTCTCAAACAAATAAGATAGTTCTTATATTTCATGCACAGAATCTCAATGCATGCAATGTCTTATAAGAGACAGACAAAAACATGAAGCAACACAATAGCAAAATCACAAAAATATCAAAATAACACAAAGTCATCCTCTAGTATAAAAATATTTTGAAGACCAAATTACTGATGATTGAGTGATATAAAAGTCATCATACAACTAAATTCACATTTCATTGGTGGCCAGATTTTTTGTTTGTAAAATATTTTTAAAATCTATGCTCAGACTAGAATGCCCAGTTTATTTTTACATTGTTACACTACTAGGAAAATAATAATACATTTCTACTAGTCTTCTACTTTTTAGAAAGAGTAATGAATTTTACCACTTGTCTGGTATATTTGGAACTGGCAATCCTTTTTAATTGACAGCATATGTTTTCTCAAACTTAGTTCTGTGTGCATATACAGACAGAAACACACACACACACACACTCACACACAATTACATGTGCCCTAGCATGATGGAAAAAACAAACCTGGAATCTATATGGTTAATTTGAAGGATAAGAGAAAAATTAAATTTTTGGCTACAAGAAAAGCAACTTCTACATAACACTGAACTTGATTACAATTATTATCATTAAATAAATTCTATAAATATGTATAATTTTGTTTTATCTCTCTTATGCAAATAGCCATGTAAATATGGAAACAGATGGTGATATTGTTCAGTAGAATGAATATGTATTAACATATGCATCCAAACTTATTTGCCAAATATAAATTTTCATCTTCTTTTTAAATTTAATGGTTACCATAAAACTTCTGTAATAAAGTATGTGTATGTGAAATAGCTTCAGTATGTTTGTGGGAAGTTCATATCTACCTTATTTAGATATATATTTTTCATAAAACTTATGGTAAATATATTAACCTTTCCATTCATTTTCACTTGGTCTTATTGATTCTCAAAAAATAGATTTTGACATTGAAGCATATTTTTTATTTAATGTATGTTTAACATCTAAACCTGAATTTTACAAATCACTCACATAATTCTTAGTGAGATAAAACTAGCTTCCCTGTCATGTTTTACTTGAGGTAAACTCAAGATTTCTGATTATCTGGTACCTAGATATATTGTTTTAAAGCTACTTTGGGATATTCACACTTGGCGTAATTATTTAAATCCCTCTATTTCTATGGCAAATTTTATATATTGCAAATTCAATGTTATGTATTGTGAATATATATTCATGATGGTGAATTCAAGTTTTCTTCTCATGGTGGATGCTGTAGTTGGAAATACACATAAAATGAAAGTCAAGAAATTCTGGCTTCTTGCTATGCTGAAAATATAAAATGACTTATGTAGTGCATGTTCATTCATTTACTAAGAGATAGATCACAAGACTTACAGAAAAATACTTAAGTGTGACACTGAGAGCGTGAAATAAATTTACCAAAGTAATTTAAAGTACTGAATCCTACAGTACTTGAAAGAAATTAGCACACTAAAAAGTCACAAAAGTTAATTTATCACACATTCATCTCTGTTTAGCATTTTACTCATGAAATAATAATTTCACCTTATAGCATGTTGGGTAGAACCAGTAGGGGTCCCCTTAGGCTATTTTATTTGAATTTTTTTCTTTTTTCTTTCTTTTTACAAATAAAAAGAGTTAACAGTTTATTTTATATATTCTGATGAGTAAAAAAGGAACCCAAGTTTACCCTCCTAGGTTTTTACCCAAGAGAAAATATATATCCATAAAAAATGCTTACATAAAATAGTTCATAGTAGCTTTATTCAAAATTCCCCCAAAACAGAAACAAATGAAATGTTGGTGAATGGATAAAAAGTTTGTGGTATGTTCATACAATGGAATATTTATACTTAGCAAGAAAAGGTATGCAATACTGATATGTTAGGTAACATTGTAAACTCTAAAAACAATGTTGAGAAGATGAACACGAAAGAACACATCCTCAATGATGTCATTTAGAACTCACAGAATAGAAAAAAAAACAACTAACTTGTGGTGGAAAAAAATGAGAATGAACTGTGGAGGTGGAAACTGACTGGAAAGGATAATGAAAGAACATTTTAGGTGGTTCAATCTACATCTGCATAGCGGTTTGAATTATACTAGTTGTATGCATTTGCATAAACTCAGAAAATTTACACTGTAGATTTGTGCATTTTATCATGTATGTAAATTTTATCTCAAAAGTATAAAAACTAAAAAATATTGAACTCTATGGTGTTGCATGCTTAAATATTTAGGAGGAAGCACGCAGATGTCTGCAACTTATTTTTAAATGCATAAAAATATCAAGGTTGAGTGATGGAGAAACACACACAGATAGGCAGATATTTAAGGGATAAAACAAAGATAGCCAAACAGTAATTACAGAATCTGTGTTTGATAGACAGATTCTCTGAAATTCTTTTAATGTTTCTGTATGTTTGAAATTTTTCTAATGTTTGAACAAAATAAAACAAATCATGAACTCCTACTATACAGTAAAACGAACATTTTTTCTTCCTTATGGCATATAAACACTAATGCCAACTTACTGTATAAACATTACCATCAACTACATACTTTAGACAGATTTCTAAAACATTTTTTGAGCAATACAACCAAAATAAATAGCATACAATCCTAAATGTTTCAGAGGTCTGACAGATATCAGAAGTTATTCACATAAAGATCTATGAACATGATATATAATTGGTAGATAATTATATCTATAGTGATACGATGGAGATGGAAATGAAGTTAGAATAGATATTCATGATTCCTTTATAACTGATGATTTGCTTTCTTTGGTTGGTTGGTTGGTTGGTATATTACTTCTGGTGCAGCAGGAGTAAAAGTTTCAAATTAGCAAGATTATAACTAAGCCAAGGATATCATACATAAAGTAGCCTCCAAATTAATGGGCAAATACAATGTTGCTTATAATATATCTACCATAACTTTTTCTTAATAACATGACTTTGTTTTAAAATATACAAAACAGTTGAATGAACCATTTAACAATATCTAAAGCAGAATACATATTTTTAAAATATTGGGTATCAGTGTATGGGCTTTTTGGTTCTTCTCAGTATCCAACAAGAACAGCAGAAAGCACTGTCATGGAACAGTGCTTATTTTACACACATGTTCCAGAGGAAAAGGTCCATTCAGAACAAACTGTTCTTAAGTTACTTTTTAAAGATTCTCTGTGATCGTTCCTGCTTTCATTCTACTGGTTGGTGTATCTTTTCTTTCACCACCTACCTGTTGGTATTCAAGATAGTCTTTAGTCCAAATATACAGAGTCACTCTCTTGTTTTTAGAAAAAGGACAACGGGAGAGCAACATACAGGGAGCAGGTAATTAGCTTTTCCTGATTTTCCAGCATGCCCTGAGGGAAGGTCAGTTTTAACTGATTACTATGGGACTGAGCAACCAATCAAAACTCTGCCAAAAGTCTTCTATTTCAGAGCTCATGCTGCCATTTCAACACTCTAGTTTGACTTTGCTGCCAAATCTTTCACACAACTAGGAAGCAAAGAGGTTGCACAGATTATAAAGGTGAAGACTGACATGCATTTGGAAAATTAAAATATAATAAACACAATGTCCATAACTTTTCTTTCAGGATTTCATCTTATATACCCATGAATCATTTTTACCAACGCTCTTCGAGGGTGAATGCAGTATTTTTTTTTTTTCCGTAAAAGGCACGACAGTGTAGACTGTATTTATTGTAACCCTTGGATCAGCTGCAATTGCAATACAATCTATAATTTCCTTGGCTTGATTATTTTATTGATGGCCGGAGGTTGAGATACCATGGAACATGAGTTGCCTCTCTGATGTTTTTTTATGGGTTTGGGAATTATACCAAAACAACACTTTTGCGAGTAAGAACTAGCATCTGTGATGCAATGATTCAAATGAAATTTTGCCAGTCCGATATCCATAGGCTAGAAGTACCACAAAGTATGAATCTCTGTTGTATGCCACTAAAAGCAGCTGAAGAACATAATCTTCATTTTTTAAATCTAGATCAGCTTTCTCCTTTCTTGAGCAGCTACAATAGTGACTGCTCTGAGCTACGGGTGGTGCAATACCAGAAATGTGAAGAAACTGAAGCCATCGCTGTCTTAGAGCTTGAATATTACTGAGTCGCAAATATGAAATGCTCAAGCCATAAATACTGTACCACTTCTGAGCTGCAAAGAAATAGCCAAAGAAGTTTATTTATTCATATAGCATCAAACAGCAGTCAATATTTCTACCATATCAATGAAAGAAATGACTGATGTTTTTTACACACCCCACAGCTAGTTTAGTTCTATGAAGACAGAATCATGTGGCCACTGAAAGTAGAACTGTATTCAATTAGAGAAGCACAAGGAATATTATCTTTCTATTGCAAGGAAATGGCACACACACACACTCTCTCTCTCTCTCTCTCTCTCTCTCTCTCTCTCTAGCAGAAATCACAAAGCCAATTTTACATTTTACCAAAGAAGAGAGTGCATTATTGTTTATCCATGGATGTCCTTTCATGTGCTTAGCATTTTAACTTTAAGTTGCTTGGCGGCAAGATATGAATCAATGAGTCAGTGGGGCCTGAAGTGCACTGAATTGTATCTTTTAGCCTCTGGGTTCTTTTTGTCTGCTAATGAGCTTAAACAATCTGCTGACCTTCCCAGCTCCATCATTTTCTTTTTATCAATATTTTTATTAGTTGGTAAATCTCTCCCAATCCTAAATACCAGCCTCGATTCAAATGGACTGTCTACTGACCTGCTGTTTACTGTAGAAACTGAACTTCTTGGAAACATCTTGGAAAATACGTCGGCTTCTAGATGCAAGCAATGAAAGTTACAGGATGACTACAGAGGAATAGAATGTGTATTACGGTAGATTCTCATTATTCATGGTTTTACCCTCTGTGGGCTCAGCTACCGTGGTACCATACAATAAGATATTTTGACAGACAGAGAGAGATCCAATTCACATAATTTTTATCACAGTATATTGTTATAATTGTTCTCTCTTATTATTTTTGTTAAACACTTACTTACCTAATTTATAAATTAAACTTCATCATATGGTATATGATAAACTTTAAGAGAAAACATACTATACATAGGGTCCAGTACGATCTGCAGTTTCAGGCATCTACTGGAGGGTCTTGGAATGTATTCCTGATGGATAAAGGGGAACTACTGTACAACTGTCTTCACAAGAGGAGAAAAGGCACGAATGAAAGCAATGATGTAGGGATCCATCAGAACCCCGCAAGTAGTGTAAGCAGTTGGGTAGTACAGGATCACTCAACAGAGAACACAGAAACTGTCTTCAAGGTGTATGGCAATAGGATCCCAAATAACTCCCTACTCATAGCAACAAAGGAGCCAGCCAATCTATGTCATAATTTATTGTGGTTTCTGAATACTTCTCCTATTCCTTCCTGCAAAGCACTGATTATATCATCCTTTATTTATTTTATTGCATATATCCTTTTCCAATTAATCTGAAAAACGTTAAAACCAAGTAACAAGCATTCAATAAACATACAACAGAAAGAAGGACAGGAAGGGGACGGAAAGGTAAGAAGTTTTGTCTCTTTGCTAACCTCAACATCAAGTGTATCATCAAATTCCCTCAATGGTATGTGAATTATTACGTCAACCAGTTTCTGGTTTATTTTTCCCAATCTCTGTTTCCCTCCAGAGCTGAAGATTTCTCATATAGACCACAGTTCAAATATTTTTATTCCTTAATATATATTATACCACGCATTTAAGAAAAGATATATTGCCTCAAATGTTAATAGCCATGACCCTTCTAACAAGGAATACTAAAAATGGGGAAAAAGTCAAATCAAGGTAATTTTATATATATATATGTCTGTACAATTTATGATCTATGATACATACAAGAAAAATGAATGTGTGTTCTATTTTTATTTATACATACAATAAATGTCATAGAAGTTTCTCAAACAATACTACTTAAAGAAATATATGGCATTATGCAGCTTGAATAGTTACTGGTTTCTCTGTACTTTACTAACATATTTTCCAATATGACAATATGGAAAATTCATTTTTATGTATCTGACACAGTAACTGAGTAAGGAGAGTAACACAATCACTAGTCATTTAAGTAAACGCTAAATCAATTGGATGTGAAAGATTGGCACAGAGATAATTGTCTAAACAGCATGCTTAAACATAATAAGGATCAATGCAACAAATGATGTTTGCACTTGGGCAAGTGTCCCGCATTAAGAAATTTGTTGTGATAAGATATGCAGAACAAAAGACCTTGAATCATTTCTGCCATATATTGTGAACAGAGTTTGTTCTTTTCCATTACAGACATGAAAAACAGAAAATCCATATTAAATGTCACCAGCAATAGGGGATTAGCCCTGTTCTAGTAAAAAGTAGGTCTCCTCCGGGTTTGCTTTAGGCAAAACTGTGAAATGGGAGGAGGAGCAAGTTAAAGATTTGGAAACTTTTTGGAAGGAAAGTTTGATTTTATTTAATTTCTGAATGAGATGGCAAATAACCTTCCATTATATTTCTTTACTAAAGCCAAAACCCACAGACTTGGGTCACAAATGGATTCATAGTTAATACTCCCAGGAAAATAGGAAATTAAGCAGGTAATTGGATCGAACACCATATATAACATACACCAGGTACTCTGTGTATATGCGTTGCATGAATGAGTAAATGTATACAGATGAAAAAATGGAATTAGATTGGCAAATGTAACGGTTCCAAACAGTGGAAGCTATCCAGTGAGGTATAAATTCATTTTATTTTTATTTTTATTTTTTTTGGCGACAGAGTCTCACTCTGTTGCCGAGCCTGGCACAATCTCGGCTCACTGCAACCTCTGTCACCCGGGTTCGAGCGATTCTCTTGCCTCAGCCTCCTGAGTAGCTGGAATTACAGGCCTGCGCCAACACCCTGGCTAAATTGTTCTTTCTTTCATATTTTTAGTATGGTCAGGGTTTCACCATGTTGCCCAGGCTGGTTTCGAACCCTGACCTCAAGTGATCCACCTGCCTCAGCCTCTCAAAAGTGCTAGGAGTACAGGTATGAGCAACTGTGCCTGGCCTAAATTCATTTTCTAATTTTCAAATAGTATTGTTTTGGAATTCAAGCTAGCCCTAGAAAAGTAATTGTTGATTGTTAAAATTCAAGAAAATATATGGAAAACACTTTCACACAGGTCATCCCTTTCAGCCTTATTCAAATCTCACTACTTCCAACACTGTTTATTCCTCTGTAGGAGACATCACTCATTGCAACCCCAAAGTTTCACACTTTCCTTCAAATTTATTTCTTTTCAGTGCTTTCTAAAATCTGATTTTTCACCTATGATTTTTTTTTCATCCCAGAATTTTTTTTTTTCTGAGTTGTTTAATATAGCCCTCAAATGATAGCACGGGGATCCAATAAAGGTCACAAGTGTAAACAAAACCCTTCTCCTTTAAATCCTATGCAAAGGTTACAAGGCTAAAAATAAATTGATCTTATAAGTCATGCACTGAAGAAACAGACTAAGTCATACACATCTGTAAATTGAAAGGTTTGCTTTAGTTGCAATCCCCTCCACTTCTTCCGTTAAGTGATTCTGTCACTATTGGTATTGCTACGTTACTTCTCGAAACCTTTTTTTTTTTCTCTCTCATTTAGACTTTATTTTCAAGATTGCAGCACAAAACACATTAGTCCACTACAATCACACAGATAAAACCTATTCTGTCATATCACAAGACATGTAAACAAGATAGCGCCTCCACATACAAATCTGACTATTCCTCATTTCTTATTTCTCACTGACATGCCTTGATATAAAGAAGAAAACCTTTTCACCAATAGAAATCAGGAAGACACCCTGCCTAGGACTTTAGAGCTTCACAGTTGTTGGAGATGGTGATGCTACCTGGGTTCCCTGCAAAACAAAGAGATTGTGATGTGCATGCAGGAATTTCATTAGGGCCAACTCTCAGGATCACCACTTACTGGAGAGGACAGAAAGCAGGATGGGGCAGAAAGAATATTTGAATTCAGCCAGTCCCACGTGTAGCTTTGCAACGGGATAGCCCTGAAGAGTGGTCCTGATTGAAACAAGCATTACAGGGTTGTTTTTAAATAATCCTGCATTGAGTAGTTATTGGAGATGGCTGTCCTCGGGAAAGCAGTTCCCTGCAGTCCAGTCTGGAGCAATTCTCACAGAACTCCACTAGGAGCTGTCAGTTTCCAACAGTGCTGAATGAGGAATCTGGGGGTGGACCACAGAACCCACTATTTATATACCCGGCAAAGGGAGGTAGAAAGCTGTGTAAATTATGTGGGCTCTTCTACTGGACATCATTATTTACTATCTGTTGAACTGACTGAACCTGGTGAACCCCAATGCCACTCAACTCCCTTGTGGGAGCTCAGGTGGACAGACCATTTACCTTTTACCCACTTAGCTCTAATCCACCTAGAAGGAGACTCATTTGTGTCCCCTATTCCTGAGGTAAGGCTTCTATATGTTAGGAGTCACAAAATGCGTTTCTTGGGAGTGGGGACATAACAGCTTATCAGGACGATCTCAACACTCAAGAGGGGATCCACTGAGGACAAATCTCTGCGGCCATAGTTCCCAGAACTCAAAAAGCTAGTTGACATCACAAGCTGACCTGATTACGAATCTAAGATGTTTGATAGCTCCTCCTCAATAGTGTCAGCCAATTCTGGTCCACCCAAACTGGTAGGTATGATGTTTAACCTCCAGCCAATCACTTTTCCTAGAGTGAAATTTCCAGAGCTAATACCATTTTTGATTTGACTGGTGCATATTTGAGAAAAATGACATGAAAGAGGGAAAATAAAGTAGTTGCCAAAGATGAGTGAGAAAACACAAGCAAAAGAACACAGGAGTGGCATTATACAATTCTTACTTTAAAATGTAGAATTTTAGGCCAAAATATTAAACAAGAATAAGTGGGATATTATGTGACGATCACAAGCCCTTATGCACCTAGCAAACACACTACAATACATAACACACTACAATACAAAACACACTACAATACAAAAGAAACCAAAGGCCATCAGCAATACAGACAGGAATTTAAAGCATTACAGTCTTAAACAAGACATTAACATGCCATTTTTATAAATCAATACATTACATAAAGATAATATGGAGAATTTGAATAATATGACCCATAATTTTCAAATCTGTGTGAATGTCAAATTTTCTGTGTATAATATTTTACTTACAGTGAAAGAACATAAATATCCAATGCTCACGGAATAATTATATCAAATCCATTATCTACAAGGCCACAATTTAAAGTTGATAATTTCTAATAAGTACACATCTTTCAAGATATATCATAAACTACAGCACAGCAAATCTAATAAGATTGTATTACAATTTGGAATTAAAAGAATAAACAATATTCTACCCATAACTCATGATCAAAGAAGAAACCAAAACTAAAATGGGAGATTGTTTACATTTAAAAACCTACAGGCCGGGCGTGGTGGCTCAAGCCTGTAATCCCAGCACTTTGGGAGGCCAAGACGGGCGGATCACAAGGTCAGGAGATCGACACCATCCTGGCTAGCACGGTGAAACCTCGTCTCTACTAAAAAATGCAAAAAACTAGCCGGGCAAGGTGGCGGGCGCCTGTAGTCCCAGCTACTCGGGAGGCTGAGGCAGGAGAATGGCGTGAACCCGGGAGGCGGAGCTTGCAGTGAGCTGAGATCACGCCACTGCACTCCAGCCTGGGCGAGAGAGCGAGACTCAGTCTCAAAAACAAACAAACAACAACAACAACAACAACAAAAACCTAAAGAATGCTCCCAAGGAGCAGTCAAAAAATTAATAGTCTTACTGTTTTTATTATGATGATATGAGTTAGTTAACTAATGAATTTACTTATGTCAACAAGACTTAAAAACTGAATATGAACAGACACCTGTAAAGCTATAAGAAAGGCTTTAGAATACAAAATAAATAAATTAGAAAATAAAAAATACACTGGAAAACAGGTAACCAAAATTATAAACAAACCCAAGGCAAGAATGACTCCTAAAAAAAGAAAGGAGAAAAAAGGGGAAATACTGATGTTATCAGACATGAGAAAGGAAAAATAAATAATTATGTCAAGAAGAGATGATATGCTATTAGGTTAAAAATAAATAATCTATATTCAATTGTATATTAATATTTTATTTTATAACAAAGAAAAAATTTATTAATATTGTCCCATCATATAATTGTACATTTATGAGATCTAAAAATATATAAATTCTTAAAAGCGATTAACTCTATGAGAATACAAGATTACAAAGGATTTTGTGTATTCAAATGTTTACAAAGTCCAAGTATTAATTACACATATCAAAAATGTATTCCATTTTCAGAGAAGAATAAAAGTATTTAAAAGCCTAATTTTACTAATACCATATTTACTAGTTTCCATTTAGAAATGCAGTCCTTAATATTAATACTGATTTGCTTCTGTAAAAGCACCAGATTAACAACAAAAAAAAGAAAAGAAATGTAACATGATATTAATGTGCATGCACCTGCTTTAAAAAGCCTTTGGGTTGTTTTCTTTGGTTTTAAACAAATAGTATAGAAAAGATGTGTTATCCAAGATAGAAAAGTTTAAGGAACTCAGCAGTATTTCAATAAAATATTTGAAAGAAAGGGAATATATGACAAAAATATATGTGAAAGCTGTAAATTTAAACCACAATTGAGGTTACAGTTGAATAATGTTGTATTTGAATTTGGGGAGGGGAGTACAGAAAAATAACTCAATTCTCATTCACCTTCCATTCTCTCCCAGTTGTGTATCTATTCATTCATTGTACAATTATTAAAAATTTAATGTATGCCAGGCACTGTGCTAAGCACCAGAAATACAAAGATTAAAGTCAATCTTTCATTTTGAGTAGCTCACATGCTTGTAGGCAGTAGAATAAACTGTAAAGTAGTTACTCATAGCATCCAGTGTTATACAGTAGCATACCTAAAACTGTAATACACATTTAAATTATATTGGCATGTTATTAAAATGCAGATTCTAATTCAATATATCCCTGGTGGTATCTGAGACCTAGAACGTCTAATAAACATTACTGATTCACCAACCACGTTTGAAGTACAAAGTGATAGAGCTTCTAACCGGTGCTCTATCTCTGGTCTAACTGCCCATAGTGCACACACAGATTCTCATGTAACATTAACCTTCCCTATTTCCAGGCATCTTCATACTCACTCTACTTTCTCCTTAGGTGATCTCTTCCACACTTCTGTCTTCAATTATGACTTAAGTAATGAAGACTCACAATAACTATCAATAGCCCTCTTCTGATTTCCAGACTCTCATACTCAATTGCTTATTTGACATCAAGTTTTCTGTCTTTCAAATGCATCTCAAACTCGCCATGTCTGAAGCTGAACTCACTGTACTTTTCCATGCCAAACCATTCAGAAAGTACTGGTCATTTCATATCTCAGGGATGCTTCTTATAATTGAGATTTTCCCCTATATGTCTACTTAAATGATGTATGTAAGCCCCATAGAGAAAGGAACCATGCTGGATTTCATGCCATTTATTTCCATTTACTAGGAGAGCATTTGAATAAAGTAGACATTCAAGAAAAACTTGGAGTGAAATGTTGATTAAAAATTACTCTCTGCCTCAATCTGCAGCATCCCTGAGTTCAGCAGCCCTACTCCAGGGACAGTCACTCCTATTACACAGACCTCCAAAAGCAAATTATTTTCACATACAAAGTGTCCAGTAAACATTTGTTTGCAGTAAATGAAAAGGCGATGCGATATAAACATCTTGTACAAAATTTAATCCAACTAGAATTTATTGAGCCCAATCTGGACAAAGCTATATAATAAGCATAAGAATAAAATGTAGCCATTTTGGTGTCTCATCAGATTGGTTAAAATGATTGTTTGACTCTAGTTTAGAGATTGAATTACTATCAGAATCCCCATTCCATATGGCTCTTTCATTTGATTTATTCAAGCAATTTGTGGTATCTCATCTTGATGCTATCCAATATACAGTGTACAACATAATTGTAGTTTCTATTATGATTTTTGTGGCAGATTGATTAAAATCACTTGAATAGATCCTCTGGGAACATTTAAAACCTCAGAATTTTGTGAAGACTTACTACCCTAGATCTACAGAGCAGACATAGAAGGAAAAGGGGGATTTTTCAGGATTTGCTATAAACCAGAGAAATATCCCAAAACTGGTCAACTTTGTTAACATTTTAATCAATATTCATCCTATAGCAGATCCTAGATTAGGATGAGAAGAAAATATCATACTCCATTTTCTTAAGATAGTAAAAACCTAAAGGGCAAGATAGACCACTCAATGAATAATTAAAATCAAGGGACTCAGTGCTGTAGTGACGTGTGTACAAATGATCGAGAACACAAAAAAGATAATTATCAAAAGTTTAGGAAAGTGACATGGGTAAGAGGAGGAGGTTTCAATATAGCTACCTTGAGAAAATGACTTCTAAGTTGAGTGTTCAAAGACTAAAAGAAAATAACTTCTTAATTGTGTGGCTGGGAAGGCAATTTGGGCAGAGGATATAAATTTTGTGATTTGATTTGTGTATATACTATTGGTAACAACTGGAGGCCAAGACTTTTACATTTTATGAAGGTCTGAATAAATTGTTTTAAGGACCTAGATGACTTTTCATTGGAGCTTTTTTTATCATGAATAATATTTTCTTGTGCCAACAAAAGATGGAGTTGTAAAGTACAAAAGAACTTTTTCTTTAACTACATAGTCTGTATCAGCCTTATGAGGACATTCACATCATTGTGCTACTAATACTACTGTATTTTCCCACAAGGGTGATGGATTGAGAAATATGTAAAGCTACTGAGGAACTATGACCCAATTAACACCAGATTCTCATATCCAGTAAAATGAGATTGCCTGTCCTCTTTTAAATAAAAACAGCAGGTTAAATTTTTGGTTTAAAATCCAATATGTCACCTATGATTTTCATCTTTGTTATTAAATCATGCTATTATATGAATGTCCATGAGATATTAAAATTCTAGGCCACTGCCCTAATTTTGTTGTGACACCCATCCTATCTGTTGCCTAGGACTACACCCTGAAACATCTACTTCCATCATTATTCTTTAAAGTTTTATTGACTTGTAATTGGCATAAACAAACAGCACATATTTAAAGTATAGAATTTGAAAAGCTTTGACATATCTATACAACTACAGCCCTATCACCACAATCTAGATCATCCATTACCTCCAGATATTTTCTGTTTTTCCTTTTTAACCCCCCTCTCTTCTTGCCCCAGTCCCCAACCTTAGCCTCCAAGCAACCCTAATCTACTTGATAACATTGTAGGTTAGCTGACATTTGTCTTCGTTTTAGTTTTTTTGAGTTTTATATAAACGGAATCATACAGCATATAATTTTCCTTGTCTTGCTTCTTTCACTCAGCATAATTATTTTGAGACGCATCATGTTGTGACATATATTAATTGTTCACTCTTTTCCATCACTGAGTAATATCCCATCGTATGACGCAACACCTTGTGTTATTCATTCACCTGTTGATGGACATAAATTGGGGCTGTTGCAAATAAATATGATACAGACATTTATGTGCACATCTTTGTATGGAGATATTTTCATTTTTCTCTTGGGTAAATACTCAGGACTGAAATGGCAGACATGTTTCAAGGCTAAGAAATTGCCAACTATATTCAAAAGTGATTGTACCCTTTTACCTCCCCTAGTGTATGAGAGTTCCTTTTCCTCAACATCCCCTCCAACACTTAGTAATCATTTTAATTACAGTCATTCTCATACAGTCATGTTAATTATAGTCATTCTCACTCATGCTCATAAATGTGTAGTGATATGCCATCGCAGTTTTAATTCATCTTTTCTCTAATAACTAATGATGTTGAGCATGTTTCTACAAGCTTGCTTCCCGTTCACACACCTTGTTTAATAAACTGGGTTGTTTACTTTGTTATTATTGAGTTCTTAGAACATTTGACATACTCTGACACAAGCTCTTTAATTTACATATAATTTGCAAATATTTTCACTTACTCTATCTTGTCTTTCACCCTTATTAATGCTGCTATGGAAGAGCAGAGCTTTTAAATAATTTGTTCTTTGATAGATTTTGATTTAAACCAATATATGCCTAACTAAGACACAAAACTTGTTTCCTTTATGTTTCCTTCTAAAAGTTTTATAAATTTTAGACTTCATACGTAGGTCTATGATACATGCTGAATTATTTTTCTATAGTATGAAGTATGGAATATTTGCATATGAATAGCTAGTAATTCCAACACTATTCTTGAAAAGACTTACCTTCGTAGAATTACCTTTGCATTTCTGTTGAAAATCGGTTGTTCACATATGTGTGCACCTACTTCTTGATCCTTTTTTTTTCCATTCACAAATGTATCTATCTTTGTACTAATGCTGTACTGACTTTACTTCTGTAACTTTATGAGCCTTGATATCAGAGAGTGTTAGTCCTGCTAATTCTCTTTCTCAATGTAATTTTTGCTACTTTAGTTTTGTCCATTTCTATATGAATTTGTGTTTGTCAATTGTCACACACAAAAAGTCAGTTAATATATCGATTGGCATTGTATTAAAAGTGCAGATCAATTTGAGGAGAACTGGCATGCTGATCATGTTGTATCTTTGCAGCCATGAATATTACATATCTCTATAATATAGGTATTTTTCATTCCCCTTAACATTTTACATTTTTCAGCTTTCTTCACATCTTCTGTAAGTTTTTTCTCTAGGACATAGTCTTGAGGCTTTCGTGAAATATATTTTTCTTATATTCAATTGCTTGTTGCTAGTTTATGAAAATACAGTTGTTTCTGCATATCGATTTTTATCTTGAATCTTGCTATTATCAGTTCTAGTATCTTTTTAAAATATTTTGTCTGAATGACCACATGGACAGTCATGTCAGTTTAATGTCTTCTTTTTCAGAAGACTCCTTGTGGAAGCTTTTTAAAACTTTATTTCATTTTGTTTTATTTTTATTTTTTTATTTTTTTGCCTAGTTTTACTGGGTAATATCTCCAGTATAATATTGAATAGAAATAATAGTAGGAGCAAATATCCTTGTTTTGTTCCTCATATTAGGAGAAAAGCATTAAGTCTTTCATCTTTAAGTATGATGCTAGCTGAAGGTATCTCATAGCTGTTCTCTATCATTTTGAGAAATTGCATTTCTATTCCTACTTTCCTGAGAATTTTTCTCAGGAAAGAGTGTAGGATTTTGTCAGTGCTTTTTCTGAGACAGTTTTAGAGTGTTTCTTCTTTATTTTGTTAGTATACTAAATTACACAGATTGGTTTGAAAATGTTAAACCAATCTTACATTCCTGGGATAAATCTTATCTGGTCATGAGGCATTACTCACTTATATACTTTTTTTTTTTTTTTTTTTTTTTTTTTTTTTAGATGGAATCTTGCTCCGTTGCCAGGCTGGAGTACAGTGACACGACCTAGGCTCACTGCGACCTCTGCCTCCCAAGTTCAAGTGATTCTCCTGCCTCAGCCTCTCAAGTAGCTGGGACCATAGGCGGGTGCCACCACACCTAGCTAATTTTTGTATTTTTAGTAGAGACGGGGTTTCACCATGTTGGCCAGAATGGTTTCAATCACTTGGCCTCGTGATCACCCTCCCCTGGCCTCCTATCATTTTATACACTCTTGCATGCTATTTGCAAAACTTTTGTTTTGAGTTTATGTGTCCATGTTCATAATGTATATTGGTGTGCAGTTTTTTCTTTTCTCATAATAACTGTGTTTGGTTTCGAGTTATCACTGGCTTCATAGAACGAGTTGTATATTTTCTTCTTTTCGATTTTCTGGAGGATTTTATGGAGACTTTGATATTATTTCTTCCTTAAATGTTTGATAGAACTCTTCAGTAAATGATGTGGAGTTTGCCTTTCAAAATTTTAAATTTCATATTAGTAATTTAAAATGCAGGCATATATTTACCCATAATATTCCTTTATTACCATCTTCTTGTCTGTAATATCTGTTGTAATATTTCCTCTGTCATTTCTGGTACTGATAATTTCTGTATTTTCTTTCATTTTTTTCTGATAAATTTGGCTAGCCATATATTAATTGATTGATTTTCTTTTTTCCGTATTTTACTGTTAACTTAGTTGTGTCTTCATTTGTAATGTGTGTTTCTTGTAGACAGCATGGAATTGGGTCTTGATTATTATAAATAATGACAAGCTCTGTCTTTTAATTTGCTTATATAGATCATAAAATGTAATGTGACTACTGATATGGTTAAATTTAAATCTATCATCTTGCTATTTGTTCTCTATTTGTTCTCCGCTCTCTTTTTCTCTTTTTCTGTCTTACTTGGATTAACTGATTTTTAAAAAATTAATCCAGTTCTCCTCTACCAGCCTACTTTCTTTAACTTTTTATGTTGTTATTTTAGAGGCTGCTCTAAAGTTTACAGTATTCATCTTTAACTCACCACAGTCTGCCTTCAAGAGATATACCACTTCAAGCAGAGTTTAAAAATCTTACAGTAGCATATGTCCCTATCTGCACTCCTGATCTTTGTGCTGTTGTAGTCATACAATTTAAACATGCTATAAATTCTACTCTATATTACTAATACTTTAAACAATTATATAGAAATTTGACTAAAAAACCGTATGTATTTATTCACAGTTATCATTTCCAGAGGCCATCTCTTTGTGTAGATACGTATTTCTTTCTGGTGTCATGTTCCTTCCTCCTTCTTTGTGTGCCTGGTAATGTTTATTTTATTGCAAATATTATGAATGCTAATTTATTGTGTGTGAGATATTTGCATAACCTTAACATTCTCAAACTTTGTTCTGGGATGCAGTTCTCAAATAATGTACTTTAGAAAACTTGTAAGTGTCCATTTATTCTCTGCCCCTTCGAGGTGTCAATCTTTTAAAAAGCCTTTTGACAGTTTTACAGCGCTGGAATATCTTTCTCAAAAACCAGGGAGCCATCCCTTTGAAATGTAGTCATCAAGGAAGATAGTACCCCATCATCTCCCAGTCTTTGGCTGGGTGGGAGCTTAACTTGTGGGCACCATGCTGGAATTGTAAAATGACTAGAGAAAGTTTACTTTTCCTTTGGTAATTTTCCTGGCTAGTTGGTAAAGCCAGTTAGCAAACACAAGTGGGTCCGTGCTCTTCTCACCACAGCACTTAAATGTTCTATTCCGCACTGGTCTCGCTTGCCTATGGCAATTGTCTTGAATAAAGTCTCCCTTGTCCATTTAACGTTGTACAGTTTTTGCTTTGACACTACCTTAATGAATGTGCAATCTTCCTTGACCTAAAGGAATCCAGATTTGAATATTTAAGTATTGACACCCAATGCAACTTCTTTTCCAAGAGATCAGTGTCCCATAACCAAAAGCTCAATGGTTTGGAAGATGAGAGAAATAAGCCCTAGGATCTTCAACTACATCTTCTTAGGACCTTAAAAAAGTTGTTGATACATTTGATAAAGGGTATTTTTCCCTGAAAGATGACAGGTTTTGGTAAAAAGTCCTCTTTATTTGTCTGTGAATTCTGAATGTCTTTAATATTATTCTTGCAGGAGTTCTGGTTGATTATTTAGATGAACCCAGTGCATATATGTTTTTATCAGTTAATTCACATTAATTTTATGTACATGACATAAGGGATTAGGCTTTTTTTAAAGCCTAATGGACATTTCCAAAATTACAACAGGAAATGAATTAAAGAGACATATTCTCTGAGGGTGAAAATGAGGAATAATTTTTCCTCTACCTGTAAAGCAGCTGCTATCATCATTTGCTGACTTGCAAATCATTACTGAATGCTTGAGCAAATCTTTTTACTTGTTGACATTGTGCAAAGTCAGCTCTGGAACCGCCTATAATTGTTGGAGACGTAATTTGCTTTTTTAAATTTCAATGTAGAAAAGGATATGATTAGTAGTATAAATTACACAACGTATTTTATGGTAATTTAAAAATGTATGTTGTAATTTAAATTCTTATGCAAAACAGAAACAAAAAAATTCTATTTTATATGGTATATGTGATATTGAACAATATAATTTCTGTAACTCCATTTTTTTTCCTGATACGTTTTGACCAGGAAGTTCAGAACCACACAGAACATACATGTGGGAACTTGAAATCAGCGTGTGATACCTGCAGCACCATAACTTTCATCAAGATACACCTGGAAAGAGAAATCGCTAACCCGATGAGCATTTCCTAGGTGCTAGCTTAGTGATTCCCAAACTGGCCATGCATTTTAGAATTAACAGAGATCTCTGAAAACTTGCCAAGCCCAGAACACAACCCACACCAATTAAATCACAATGTTTTGAAGTGAAACCCAACTTAAGTGCTTTTTGAAGCTCCCCAACATATTCCAAGGTACAAACAAATGTGAGAACCGCTGCGCTGAACTCTGTGTTAAGAACTCTTCATGAATGATTTCAGGGGAATTTTCACAACCAGCCTACGAGGCACACATTCTTTTCTGAACTATAGTCCATAATGCTACAATGAACAAAGTACTTGGAAACAAAATTACTTTTGGCAAATTCAATTGGGTGAAAACATAAGACGAATGAAGAGGGAAGTGATTTTTAGAAAAAAAGAAAAAAGGAAATACAGCACATCACTCTGCCTCCCATCCGGACCAACTGTGGGAAATTTGAAATTCCCAGTAATCTGTTGGGAACAGGGACTTAAGGTTATTTTCTCTCTTACGTCTCCAAGATCTAGGTTATGACAATGTTCAAAAAGACACAGATCTATAAGAAGTCCAGCCTCGGATGCCAGCACTTTGGGAGGTCGAGGCAGGCAGATCACGAGGTCAGGGGATGGAGACCATCCTGGCTAACATGGCAAAATCCTGTCTCTACCAAAATACCAAAAATACAAAAAATTAGCCGGGCGTGATGGCGGGCACCTGGAGCCCCAGGCTGAGTCAGGAGAATCACTTGAACCCGGGAAGCAGAGGTTGTCATGAGCCAAGATCACGCCACCGCACTCCAGCCTGGGCGACAGAGCGAGACTCCATCTCAAAAACAAAAACGAAAAAGAATTCCAGCCTCATCCAAAGAGGAATTGTGGGGCAGTGGTCCATCAAAGCACGCTGAGAAGAAAATCCTCTCCTGGTTCTTATCAAAAGCCTGGATGTATAAATAGTATTCATAGACAACAATCTGAAAGATACGTAGACTTCCATGCTAGCAATCTAGATTTTTCTCTAAATGAGAGCTGACCCACTTGAACCCTGTTTTTGACCCAGTGAGATTATTTTCACCGGATTGTTTCTTAACATGGGATTTGCAGCTTGCACTGACAGATATTATATGGCATATTGTAGTATGCTTGGTAACCCAATATAGGACTCAATGTATATCTCAGGGACAATACACAGCAGTGATTTCTCCCCAGTTTGATGATCATAAAATGCTGTTTTCTCTTAGGAAATAGTATGTTTTTACCTTATTGGCAATATAATTTCTGTAACTCCATTTTTTTCTATTTATATACATATATATGGAAATAGTTATGAACTAGTTATCACGCTTTAAAATCAAGAAAAATTTTACACACACACATATACCTAAACATTGTTTGTTTTTTCAAATGTATTTCCATAAACATATATGTGTGTATGTGTGTATGTGTGTGTGTGTGTATATATATGTGTGTATATATATATGTGTGTGTGTGTGTGTGTGTGTGTATATATATATATATTTTTTTTTTCCTGAGATAGAGTCTCGCTCTGTCACCTCAAGCTGGAGTGCAGTGGCACAGTCTCAGCTCACTGTGACCTCTGCTCCCTGGGTTCAAGTGATTCTCCCGCCCTAGCCTTGGGAGTAGCTGGGATACAGGCGCACACCAGCACGCCCAGCTACCTTTTTGTATTTTTAGTAGAGACAAGGTTTCACCATGTTGGCCAGGCTGGTTTCAAACTCCTGACCTCCTTTGATCTGCCTGCCTTGGCCTCCCAAAGTGCTAGGATTATAGGTGTCAGTCACCGCGCCCAGCTCTCCCTATATATATTGACCAGGAAGTTCAGGACCATATGTGTTACATTTTTTAGAAACCAATAAATCTAAACGTGCAAAATATTACATACTAATATTCCCTGTGACTTAATATTACTATCTTTAGTTATCGTTACCACTCCAATTTTTTATTTTTAACTTGTTAGATGTATTTTACAAGTTGCTTTGTTGGTTATAAATATATTTAAGATATTTATTCCTATGACCCTTACAACATGTCTATCTCTAACTGTGAAGTTTCTGACAACAACACATAAGGGCAAACACAGTCTCACTTACAACAATGCCACTTTCACATTACCAAGAGAATATTTGCGGCATTCAATAAAGAGTATAGCATAGATACAGAGTGCAAAAATATGACAAAGCAAGAGGAAAAACTTACACCATCCCACACCAGTGTTAATCTTGAGCTAAATGTTAATCCTACTCTAAAATTCATGAATTACAGAACATGTATACTGCTTCTACTCTGAATGCTAAGAACCAAAAAAAGTGTAGATAGGCCAAGTTCAGCACTTAACCTACCATATGCAGTGGCTTAAGTTCTAGAAAAAGATTTGCTTTAAAATTTGAGTGACACATATTGTTGAATTTAAATTTCAGATGATCTAAAGTTTTTCTGCAATTTCACTTTCTTTGTGAGAGATGCATTTCAAACATGCAATAGCATATGGAGAATACTTGAATCTACAAACACCAATATCTCTGCCTACAAAGAAGTTTACTTCTTTCTGTTGTTCTGGTAACTCCTTTTCACAGAAAATATTTATTCACCAAAAGATACAGTTTCCCTGACAGACTGGGATACAGAAACATAGGAAAGAGTGTTCTGTTAGACTGAACTCATTGAGAGAAGGCACTATGTCTTCTTCACAGTGAAGCCCCCACCCCATCCCTCCCCACAGATCTCCTTCTGGGTGGGAACTCTCCCTTGCCAGTGGCTGCCACCAGCACTGAGATCAGGGCTTGGTACATGAGACTATCCATGTACCCAGCACTAAATAGATATTTATTATTTACTTAATATGCTGAAAAGCACTTACTTTATCACCAATTCTAAAATGTAGTGCTTTATCATTTTATATAACTACATTACTTTTTTCATCCATATCATCTAATATTTTCTTATATTTTAACACAGTTTATTATGTGCCAGGCTTTGTATAAGGTATTTTACAGGTCAACCATTTTAATCCTAATAACATCATCAATTACATTTAGAACAGAGGAAAGTAAAGACTTAAAAATATGCAAAATCTTGCCTGAGACTGTACCACAAGAACACCAAAGTAAAGCCCAAAATTTTGAGTTAAGGTCAATCCCAAGACTCAAACCTCTCTCCGCATGTATTTTTTCTTGTCTCACACTTCTTAGGGATGAAACCTTCCATATTTTAAAACCAAAAACCTCTCTAGGATTTTAAGACACATATTTTTCTAAAAATATTCAGCATATCATGAACTAGTTATCAGGCTTTAAGATCAAGAAAAATATTTCACACATACATACACACACATATATCTAAATATTGTTTATTTTTTAAATGCATAAATTTGCTTCCTTTCCTTTACAATGTGGGGATGATGTCATGCTATCATCTTTTCTCCTCTGTTGATCTCATATTTATAGCTCTGATGTTTCTTTTCCTGTTATTCTTAGATGAGCCCTCTCATGTTCTCATATACCACCGCAATTCTACTCTATTCCTTTGCATTTTTACATTACTTTCAAAAGATTATTTTATATTCCTTTGTTCAAAAATTGTGTCTGATGGCCGGCCGCGGTGGGCTCACAACTGTAATCCCAGCATTTTGGGAGGCCAAGGTGGGTAGATCACCTGAGGTCAGGAGCTCAAGACCAGTCTGGCCAACATGGAGAAACCCCATCTCTACTAAAAATACAAAAAATTAGATAGGCGTGGTGGTGTGCCTCTGTAATCCCAGCTACTTGGGAGACGGAGGCAGAAGAATCACTTGAACCTGGGAGGCAGAGGTTGCAGTGAGCTGAGATCATGCCAGTGCACTCCAACCTGGGAGACTCAGTGAGATGCTGTCTCAAAAAAAAATAAATAAAATTGTGTCTGCTTGCAGTTGGTGTATTTCACCTTAAATCTCTGTCAGAGTGACTTTTGCTTAATCTTGTAGACCAGCTTTCATCATCATT
Organism: Chlorocebus sabaeus; assembly: GCF_047675955.1. Lineage (NCBI taxonomy): Eukaryota > Metazoa > Chordata > Mammalia > Primates > Cercopithecidae > Chlorocebus > Chlorocebus sabaeus. The sequence continues at coordinate 14,463,943 of NC_132911.1, forward strand.
CACCTGAGTTAGGTTTTGCCAGCTGCATCCCAACTTCCAGTAGACCTGAAGCCTGTCTTCAAATCTCAGTTTCCTTTGCATTCTATGCTATTAAATACATTTCTTTAATAAAGTAAAGCTTGGTGGGGCATCTGCTATTTCTTAAACACTAAAGAAGACCAATAAATTGATGACCCATTTCCTGCCATCAGAGTTTACAATTTTCTTTCTTTTTTTTTTTTTTTTTTGAGATGGGCTCTCAGTCTGTCACCCAGGCTGGAGTGCAGTGGCACGATCTCAGCTGCAACCGCTGCCTCCCAGGCTCAAGAAATCCTCCCATATTAGCCTCCTGAGTAGTTGGGACTACAGGCATGTGCCGCCATGCCCAACTAATGTTTGTATTTTTGATAAAGACGGAGTTTTGCCATGTTGCCCAGGCTGGTCTCAAACTCCTGAGCTCAAGTGATTCACCTGCCTCAGCCTCCCAAAGGGCTAGGATTATAGGTGTGAGCCACCACACTCGGCCAAGTTTACTATTCTCTTACAGAGGCAAGGCGTAAATGAAAAACAATGGAAAATATTTAAAAATTATGAATACACTAAAAGGCATTAACTTGAATATTATCAAGCATATCATCTCAGGTAAGATCAAAAACAAATTTTAATGATTCCTAATTCTTGTCATTAAAAAGTTAAACGTGTATGACTGTAGCACTCACAAATGTCATCCCAACAGGCAGATGTTTTCAGAATTGCTAAATTTCATTTTCAATGTATTTATATTAAACTATCTGCATCTATAATTCAAAAACCAGGATCCAGGAAATTTGTAGCCATTAAAAATTAAAGAATCTACAAGGATGGGAAGTAAAGTAGGAGGCTTACATAATCACTTTTGGAAATTTTAATGGATATGCCTTTTTATGTCCTTTCTGCTACAGTTGTTCAGCGTTGCTTTTTAATGTAAACTGCTACCTTATTTTCTCCCCTGAGAAAACTTTACTTGATGTAAATGAAGCAACCTTGGCCATAAACTGCTTTTTAGAAAATGTTTTCCAACTGCACTTGAATCAAAGGCACTGTTATTAATATCAGCCTATGAATTCAAAGCTGTGCCTTTTAAATCAACCAACATTCTACACTAAAGAATTCTCCATTTATTTTTTCCTAAATATGTTAGACTGGTTATTAGGATATGAATAGATAGTGATAGCTTTGGGCAGGTGATGACAAGTAATCCTTAAAATGAAACAACTGATTGAAAAGGCAGCTTTGTGCTTTCCCTTTAGGGCATAGTAAATTTCATAAATCTAGTTTCCATTTATGTGTTTTGTATTTTTTCTCACTGTGTTAAATGCTAGCAATAACATATTTGTACAAGCTTTTTAAATTTTAGGAATCATGCTTAAAATAATTACCTTCATGACAAACTTAGGAAATAGGTAAACACTCATTTACCAATGCAGATGCCAAAATTCAGAAAAGCAAAGTGATGGAGATCATATTAGTGCAAAGAGATGAGGGCTTGTGCTTTCTGGTGGCAAGGCATGGCCGTCTAGTAGCATTCTTACCTGTGGTCTATGGTGGATATAAGGAAGGAAACTATCACTGGCTTAAAATGAAATGTTCTGGCCTGACTGTGCTCTTTCCCTGATCCTAAGGATGGAGACTGAGCCAGATTTGATCATGAAGAACAGAAATAGTCCAGAGGAAGGCAAAGTAACAAGAAGGAACCTACTCATGAATCAGAGACCTGGGATACCCAAGTATTGACTTGACATCAGAAATAATCTCCCACATTTTGAGGGTTTAATTTTTTATTACATTTTTACATTTGTCTTTATTGATATAGAAATACCTATCTATCTGTGTTAGTCTGTTTTCATGCTGCTGATAAAGACGTAACCGAGACTGGGCAATTTACAAAAGAAAGAGGTTTAACTGAACTTGTGGTTCCACGTGACTGAGGAAGTCTCACAATCATGGTGGAAGGCACAGACGAGCAAGTCACATCTTACGTGAATGGCAGCAGGCAAAGACAGAGAATGAGGAAGATGCAGAAGTAGAAACCACTGATAAAACCATCACACCTCATGAGACTTATGTCTCATGCATGAGATGTATGTTCTCATGAACAGCATGGGAGAAACTGCCCCTGTGATTCAATCATCTCCCACTGGGTCCCTCCCACATACAACACGTGAGGATTATGGGAGTACAATTCAAGATGAGATTTGGGTGGGGACACAGAGCGAAACCATATCACTATCTATTAATGATCTGTCTATTTATCTATGTATCTTTTATCTATCCATGCATACATGCGCTATCCATTCCCATATTTAGTCTATCTTCCTTCTCAATTCTACCACCTACTCCCCACCCCACCTCATTACTGGACATCCGGATGCTGCAATAGCATTCCCTTTGCTCATAAACTTGCCTTGACACAATTCACCAAAAATCAGACTGCCCTACTAAATCTTGATTAAATATGGCTTGTATAAAAATTGCTTCCCTTGCTTAGAAATCTCCCACCAACTTGTATTTGCTCTGGAATAGAGCACATTCCCTTAGCCTTTCACTGAAAGCCCTTCTAATGTGAAACCCTTCCATCCTTGTTGAAATTTCCCCTCAACCACTCAGTTCAAATGCCATCTCTTCTAACAAATCTTGCCCAATTAACTCACCTTTAAAGTAAATCAGATACCTAATAGTTCACATACCTTATTATTATCAAAATATATTTCATAACTGAATACTTTGTCCTTCCACCTGTGTTAAGATGCTACCTAAACACAGTACAATTTAGATTTGCTTTCAGTCCTGTGACTCACTGAGTGAAGAATCAGCTGGTAAAATTTTCATGCCTACTGAAATAAACTGAGTTAATTCTTCAAGTTGCCTGTGAGAAAAATCAAAGGGAAATCTGGCTTCATTTCACAATAAGAATAATCCTCAGCATCAAGTTTCCTTAACCATTTAAACAATTTATTAAAAACTAAGATTGGAAATATATCCCTCCATATTCTCTCCCATCCCAACTTAAGTCCAAGTGGCTTTTTGTTCACATGGTCCAACTCACACGATGGTGTCAACTCACCACAGGCAATATACATGATTCTATGAACAGGATGTGTATAAGTATACACAGGAGAAACAAGCATGACAATTAATAGCTATGCTTCTAGCCCCAAAGAACGAGACCCACCAAATATTTTAATCATAGTGCATATTCTACTTAAAAACATAACAGTCAGATAAAGTATATTCTCTACTCAAACATCATTTTGAAAGGGAATGACATTAGGCTGGACATGGTGGCTCACACCTGCAATCCCAGCACTTTGGGAGGCTGAGGTAGTCAGATCACTGGAGGTCAGGAGTTCAAGTCAAGCCTGGCCGACATGGTGAAACCCCATCTCTACCAAAAATACAAAAATTAGCCGGGCATGGTGGCACATGCCTGTAATACTAGCTCCTCAGGAGGCTAAAGTGGGAGGATCGCTTGAACCCAGGAGGCAGAGTTTGCAGTGAGCTGGGATCCCGCCACTGCACTCCTGCACTCCAGAATGGACAACAGAGCAAGGCTCTCTCTCTCAAAAAAAAAAAAAAAAAAAAAAAGGAAATGACATTATATGAAAATACAATTAAAACTGAAATGGATCATTTTTAGCTGGACACTAGGGCTGCTGGTTATTGTCTCAAGTGACTGAATGCAAATACCACCAATACGTGACGTACTGCCAAGTCTGTGGAGTTCAAAGATAGGCCAAGCCAGATTTCAACACTTGCTTTAAGATTTGTTGGTTGTGTGCTATAAGCAAATTATTAACTTCACTGAACCTCAGTCTCACCATACAGAAAAATCAGATAACACCTTTCTCAAAAGATTGTAATGAGAGTTAGTATAATTTGTTAAAATTATCAGTTTAATACGTACACATTAATAGATATTTCTTCATTCTTTCTTGGAGACACTTAAATAATAAAATTATACCAATGGGCTTTGGAGTCAACTCTACTACATTTCACAATGTGAAGAGTTTTGACTCCTCCCACGTGATATGCTATCTGGCAAATTATTCACCACCTTCTACCTCCACTCTCCTCATCTATACAATAGGCACGGTACTTCCTATCCTATTTAACTTCTAAGGCTATTGTAAATGAACTAAACTGATCTAGGCAAAGTGTTAAGTACCGTTATTCTTACATTGTAAGTGGTCAAATATGTCAGCTTTTCCATTGCCACAAAGAAAACTAAATCATAGCACTTGTTAAATCTTTATTTTGAAAATTCAAGATATAATTCGGGGGAGGGTGACGACAATGAATACAACAGAAAAATTCACTTATTTGGCCCGTCCTACCACTAAAAGCAGCAACTGCTACTGATCCTTCAAACTTTTATTAGTAATTACTATGTGCCAGTTTGCTATATGGCATATACTTGGTTAAAAAGCAGAGATTCTGGACACAGAGGAAGTAGTTGGAATCCCAGTTTAGCTATTAGCTATTTGAACTGGAATAAGTCACTGAATCCTATGGGTTTGGTTTCCTCATCTATAAAAGCTGATAATACAAATACCTCACTGGGTTGCTCTGCGGATTCAATGAGTTCATACACGTTAATAAGATATTGAGAACATTGTAAGTATTATGTACCTGCCGGTGCTAATTTCATTGTATTTGGTGCTGTCGCTCTGCTTTGTTTGTTTGTTTGTTTGTTCTGTTTGGAGACAAGGTCTCACTCTCTTGCCCAGGCTGGAGTACAGTGGTGCAATCATAGCTCACTACAGCCTGCAACTTCAGGTTGAACTCCTAGACTTAAGGGATCCTCCTGCCTGATCCCACCAAGTGGCTACGGCAATTGGCGCACACCACCACATCTAGCTAATGTATTTTTATTTTTATGGGTTTTTTTGCTTTTTTTTTTTTTTTTTTTTTTTTTTGAGACAAAGTCTCATTCCATCACCCAGGCTGAAGCGCAGTGGTGTGATCTTGGCTCACTGCAAACTCTACCACCTTAGCTCAAGTGGTCTTTCTACCTCAGCTTCCAGAGTAGTATTTCTTAATTTTTATAAAAATAGGGTCTTGCTACGTTGCCCGGGCTGGTCTCAAACTCCCAGCTTCAAACACTCCTCCTACCTTGGTCTCTCAAGGTGCTAGGATTACAGACGCGAGCCACCGTGCCCAGCCATGTCACTAATTATTAAATATCCACAACATTCTTTTGAGGTGAATACTCACAACCATTTTTACAGATGATGAAGTTGAGGCTAAGGAGGCTCAGTGGCTTTCCTACAACTAGACAAGTAGCAAAGGAAGGTACTGGGCCCTAGTTTCCTATTGCCTGAGCTCCTCCATATTTTACTATATCATAATAAAGCCCAACTGCATTCTATATCTATTATATCTTTTGAGTACCTTTATATATTCAACTATATGCAATTATGTTTTATTATAAATGTACCACAAACTCATTATCTCAGGTCGTTTCAACCAATACTCTCTTTTAATTTATACTTATACCTAATCAGTACTTAACATTTATAAAGATGTACTAAAGTGGAGTGAAATTGGAATATTTAGCTGAATGGCAATGATTCATAAAAATTAACTTGAAAGACATCTTTTCTCTTTTTATTATAGAAACTTCAACCACACACATAAATACAGAGAGTGCTGTAGTATAATGGACCCACATGTACAATTATCAACCCAGAGCCACTATTGTTTCATCCATACTCTCCAATCCTCTCAAATTATTTTGAAGTAAATTGCAGACAGCATAGCATTTCATCTGCAATCATTTCAGTATGAAATAGCAGCAATTTGATGAAACATAACTGAAATTCCGTTATTATACATAGAACAATAAAAACTGCAGCATATCAACAAATTACAAGTCAGTATCTATATTTCCCTGATTGTCTCATGATATTTTAAAGTACTTGTTTTAGACCAAATAAAAATTCATTTTCAAAGATTATTTTTACGTCTCTTAAATCTCCTTTAAGCTATAGATTTTTTCCTATTTCTTATCTGATATTGTCTTATAACAAAATAGGCTTCTTTTCTTCTATAAAGTGTGCTACAGTCTGGATTTTGTTGCTGCAAACACGCAGTATCATTTAACAGGTTTTTCTGACCATTGTATATCCTGTAACTTTGGTCATTCGATTCAAATGCTTGGTTATATTCAGACATGATTTTTTGGCAATACATATTTTTGAATAATATTATAAACTTGACCGAGGTTTCTAATTTATCTAATGCTCTTCCAAGGCACTTTTAACCATTGAGCTACAATTAAATTACATTGGCAGGGTATATTTATATTTTTAGCTTTTCATGTAGTGTAGTTTAGCATTTTGTGTTTTGGGATGTTTTCAATAGCATTTTTTGTTGTTGTTGACACAGAGATTTTAATATTCTAGAGTAGTTGTGCCATCTTCATAACTTTATTTGTGGATTTTTCTGGGCACAGTATCTGTAGATTCCAACAACAATAATCTCTTTTTTTTTTCTTTAAAAATATCAGGATTCTTTATTAAACTGACGGTACCCTGATTTCTTCAGTGCCAAACTCTGTTTATTTGAAGACAAGCCAATACCCGATGGTCAAATACGAAAGAATGAGATAAATATTCTTGAAGGATTTGGAGTTTGAAAGGAATACATTTGGATGCTTACTGTTTTCTCCCTTCTCACTTACTAGATGAGCAAATTTTACTGAAATTAAAAGAAAACTACATCAAGGTGCTTTTTTTTTCTATATTCTCCCTTAGAATGGAGAGAATAAAGCATTCAAATTCACAAAATTTCACTGAAGCTGGCTACAGCGTTGGTATCCTCTCGTGCCCCATTTTATACATGAGAAGGCATATTTTCATGCTTTCTCTGATGAAGGCAGAAAGAAAGGCATTGCTCTGTTTCCTACACTCAAATAACACACATGAAGTCACTTTATTCCAGGCAACTTTCCACTAAGAGGCAGAGCAAATGAGACTAAAAATTTATGAGAAAACCAGGGGCTAAAACGCCCAGAGATTCAGAGTCTGACCTCAATGCCTTGAATTACAATTCAAAGTAAACAGAAAGCAGTTCAGAATACAGGATGTGTGCTTAATATATTCCATTCAGTTCACTGCCAGAAATGAATTGTTGCATTGTGTGCAAGTCAAAGCGTCCAGGAGTAATTCAGGGATGGGCTCAAGTAGAGGGCATCACAGTAGTCCATTTAGGACATCAGAAAAACAACACAGGCTATATCTGCAAGGCCAGGTAGCCAAAGAACATTCTGTGAAACACCAACGAATGTCTGGACTTACTCACTGAATATTAAGTTATTTTAGGACAAGGATTTTAGAAACAATAAAGCTTCGAGTCAAATGGCAAATGCCTTGTTTTCAAAGGAAATGAATGTAGCAGAAAACAGATGAAAACTTTCAGATGCTTTGGTCTTTGGTGTGGACTCCAATTACCATGAAATTCTGAAATAACTAGAGATGGGGTTATTGAATTAGTAACCACTCATTAAATAAAAGCAATATATACAGGTATGGAACACTTTTAACTTTGATAGTATGCATTATAGTAAATTACAGTAAATATATGAACAATATACACAGGTATGGAACATTTTTAAGTTTGATATTATGTACTACAGTAAATTATGGTAAATATACGAGCAATACATACAGGTACGGGGGAACAGTTTTAAGTTTGATATTATGCGTTACAGTAAATTACGGTAAATATATGAGCAATATAGACAGGTACGGAACAATTTTAAGTTTGATATTACACATTATAGAAAAGTATTAATACAGCAAACTGGTAATTTTCACTAAGGTTCTTACAGTAAATTGTAGAAAAGGTAATTTACTTACGTGCACACAAAATATCTCTAAAAACGTAACTTTTAAATGGAAGGCAATGTGACTGATACATGAGGTATTTTCACCATTGACTGGTACAATAAAATAGCTTTGAGATTTTTGGTTATCACATTTCAAATCCCCAGTAGTAATTGAACAAATTAGAAGGGATTTGCTCTTGGTAAAGTATTTGATCTTAGGTAAATTATAATTTCCTTTTGAATAGGTAGAAATCTAACAAAGTATTTTACTGTTAAATTTTATATATATGCAAATCACACAGTTAGACTAAGTGTTATAATATTCAATGTTTTTAAATTTTATACAACATTTTTAAGAGACTTCTAGGCTGAGACCTAATTAGAGAAAAATGTTCTAAGTGCAAGATTATCTCTCCTGACCTGGCTCTTCTCCATGTAAAACCAAGCTGGAGAAGCCTAAGGCAAACTTCTGGGACCTGTCAATTTAATAATAAAAGTTTGTTATCTATTTGAGTTTTCCATAAATTGCCACTGTATTTTTTTATGTGGGATAATGGATGAAAATTCGGTTATAAATACTCAATAAAGATTTAATATAAAATATTCTTAAAATATAATTGTGGAAAAAATTAAAGAAGAATAAAAACGGCCAATTTATATCTTTTAATTGAGACTCATTATACAATAATTTCCCTAAAATGAATTTAAAATATTTTTAAATTAACTATTACATGTCTGAAGGTCAAATTTAAGTATTTTGTTCTGCATAAAGACAGTATAGTAAAGAAGAAAAATTATTTAAAGACTATAATTAGAAAACTGTTTACCACAGTGATTCTGTGATTTGTGAAGTTATCTTTTTGCATATTTAAGTATTACAAAATAGTACAAAAGTACATTATAGATAAGAATAAAATATACTGTATAAAAGTAGAGACACTGAGGCACTACATCAAAACACTAAAAATTTCCAACAAAACTTATTCAGGAGAGGAAATATTCAAAACGGAAATGAAAGCATTTCAAATATCGAAACAACTTTTGTACAGACAGGAAAATAATAGGTCTTCTTCTATATAAATCCTGTTTACGTGTGTGATGCATTTTATAGTATCAGATTTTCAACTTTTGTGCCAATCATCTTTCTGCTACAAAATATTGTACTCACTGTACTAAGCAAATACTGTAATAGTTGTTGAATATTTTACCCAAATCTGCACAGAAATCCCACTAATAACTTCTTTTATTGATACACTTTCATTTTCCACTTACGTACCCAGTCATTCTTCTCCAAAAAATATTAGTAAAAATATTCCAAGAATCTTTTGGGAAAATATTCTTTGATCTTGGGTATCTTTACTGGAAGAAACTTACCTGCATTATTAATGATCACAATGTAATTAAATCAAAACCATTTACACTTTTAATTTGAAGTTGTATCGCTTCATAATTAACCCAAATGGAGGATAAGGTAATTAATTTTTCAGGAAACAATTTCATTGCATAAAGTTAAATATCAATTAATATGTGTATTAAATTGCCAGTAGTGTTTTGAAAAATTAATTTGCTCTCAAACTTTCAGAGCAGCAGAAATTTTGTTGATGTCGTCTCAATGTCAAGTAATTCACAAGTAAAACACAGAGTGAATTTAATTACAATAATCACTATGAATATAATTATGATTCTATTTAACATTTCTTATTTGAGCCTACCATCCTCATCTTTAAGATATAACCAGATAGGCCCTGGAATGCACAATATGTTTTCCAGGTGTGAAATAGTGATTTAAAATATACTGTTTCAGAGCATATTTAGGGGATACATCTCATTCTTTAGAAAAATACAGGATCTGTGATACCCAAACAGTATAATATTCACTTAGTAATATTAACAAAAATCAACCATATCCAATATAAAGGGATACAAATACTCCATCTTCTAAAAAAGCTCTGAGAACAAAGGACAGACATGCAAAGAAAGTCAACCACATTCCCCATCATATAAGATATACTATACTTTTTTTTTAAAGATACATTATACTTTCTAAAGTCAATGGAGATTACATAAAACGAACTTCAACATCTCTTCCTTAGTGTTTCTATGGAAACTTGTATTTGCTAATGCTGTCTTGACAAGCTTCTTTTCTATATATTATAAAATTCATTACTGGCCTAAATATGGATTGAGAATAATGTTTTCCTACCCTTTACTATCAGGTAGAAATGATTATATTTCAAATCGTCTTTTCATTTATATGCAGCTGATGAAGTTATGCCTTTTACTTAACATTTTCAATGCAGCACAATATATACAAAATTAAAAAAAACTGTTACTCTAATAGTTGGCCAAGGAATTCCTAAAAAAGTTATTATACATATTTTTTCAATACATCTTAATAGAAGTGTTTCCCTGTGAAAATACTGCATTCTGGGATAAGGAAGGAAGCAATAACTATGCATTTCTTCATAAGATGTGTACAAGAAAAATACCATTGAAATATTAAGAGAGAAAATTGCTATCCTCATTTATTTCTGGATATTCAAAGTTGCCCCATTGGCCCTCTACCAAATGAATGAATAACATTTGTGGAGAGGTGGGCATTGATTACAAAGGCTGGAAAATTAGTAATTGCTCAACTTAGAGGTTCCAAAAACAATTTTGTATTTCATAGGCTCTTAAAAATGGAAAGCTGTTTCATGGGACTCTAAGAGTGTAGATTTCTCTTAAGAATCCAGGGAACAAAGTTTGCACTGTGAACACGAGATAGGAAAAAGAAAACCTCCCAGGACAGTAGAAACCCCAGGTAAGTTTGTTGGATTCCCAGAGCAGAAGGGTTTGTGGTTTACTTTTGAGTGGTAACCTGAAATACACAAAATTGTTAGGGAACACATATTCAAAATGGTGTTTGAGAGGTATGTCAGTAGTAATGGAGAAAATTACATAGGAGGATGATTGCAAGGGTGTCCATATCACTGTTCTGTCCTCTCCAACAACGTACAAGATAAATAATTCCTTAGCCAAGTGTGGTGGTGTAGGCCTATAGTCCTAGCTACTCAGGAAGCTGAGGTAGGAGGATTGCTTGAGCCTAGAAGGTCAAGGCTGCAGTGAGCTACGATCACACCACTGCACTCCAGCCTGTGTGATAAACCAAGATTGGGTCTCTAAATACTAATAGTAAAAAAGTAAAGATAAGAGATTTATATGCCCTGAGAGGTCATCAAGGTGGGTAAGCAACGTGCTCAGAGCAGAAGAGGCCTCCGGGATTCTCTCCTTTAAGGGAGGCTGAATCGTATGAAAATCATAAAATGACTAAGGAAAACCCTAAACGAATCATATGTCAGTACAGAAATAACCTAGTCACCCTCACTTGTCAAGGTTAGCTTTTCTGTCATGAGCAGAAATGAGTGTTCTTTAGTTAAGCAGAAAGAGAGAGAGATTGAAAATAGAAATAAGAGTTTTGTCTTTTTCATACCCTGTTTTTGTTACTAAAACATCCATATCCATTACAGACATAATTAGGAACCTGGAATTCTGGATGAACAACTGAAGTGAAGGGAGGAGGAGGCTGTGTGGTACAGAGATGAGTGAACTGTCCTGGGTTAGGAGCTCTTCCTTCTACACGTAGGGATGGCTGGTCAAAAGTTCCAGGAGGTAGGCATGACTTAGGCACTATTTATAAAATAGCTGCCTATATTTTAATTGTAAGCTCTTTCCTTTGTTATTTGCTGATGACCAACACCTTCCCCTCTCAGTGCTAACCCAAAATCATGGTCAAACGTTGCCCTGCACACAGCCTGGTCTTTTGTTACTTTACAAAGTGAAGAAATTGAAGCAGTGGCAATTACCGCAACATGCTGCCAAAATGAAAGCCTCGTGCTTAGAGTAGAAAATAAAAAATATAAACCCCCAATTTAGTGCAATTTAGAGTAAGAGGCAACCTAAAAAAGAAAATAGCCTGCATATCCCACATCCCTTTTTAAAAGTCCCTTGAGGCCAGGGTCCCTGATCCCCGGATACCAGGTCCCTGGCCTATTAGGAACCAGGCCGCACAGGAGCTGAGTGGCAGGCAAGCCAGCCAAGCTGCATCTGTACTTTCAGCCGCTCCCCATCGCTGGGATTGCCGCCTGAGCTCCACCTCCTGTCCCATCAACCATGGCATTAGATTCTTTTTATATATATATATTTAAGTTCTAGGGTACATGTGCAGAACCTGCAAGTTTGTTACATATGTATAGATGTGCCATGTTGGTGTGCTGGGATCACAAACTCCACTGGCAGCTGAGCATGCAAGGGATCTAGGTCGCGTGCTCCTTATGAGAATCCAATGCCTGATGATTTGTCACTGTCTCCATCTCCCCTAGAGGGGACCATCTAGTTGCAGAAAATCAAGCTCATGGCTCCCACTGATCTTACATTTTGGAGAGTTGTATAATTATTTCATCATATACTATAATGTAATAACAATAGAAATAAAGTGCACAATAAATGTAATGCACTTGAATCATTCCGAAACCATCCCAGTGCTAACCCTCTCTGTGGAAAAATTGTCTTCCATGACAGTAGCACATCTATAGTGCCAAAATGGTTGGGGACCACTGCCTTGAGGTACAGGGAGAGAAAGGAGGCGATTCAAATGTATTTAAATCTCAGAGGATCCAGTAACTCCCAATCCAATCCAGAATATGATTTAGAGTTACCCAGGAGGGCAGAAAGTGGGTTAAATTAAAAAATAATTCTTTCTTCTAACATTGCTTACACATGATTGTTTGCATTGAAAAATGTGAAAGACTATTAAAAATACAGATCGCTAAAAAATTTTAATGAGTTTAAACCACTCATACCACTCCAAAACAAATATTTTTAACATTTTGGCAAGCTTAAGGTTGTTATCTGTCATTTTTGTTTGTTTGTTTTACATCCTCTATGATTTTCAGACGTTAACATTGTTAATTGCATTCTCATTCTAGGGAAGGTCTTATTCTCATTCCATTCAGAAACTAAACAGGCTAGATAGTAACAGGTACTTTGCTCATCAAAATATGATACAAGGACAAGCAGCATCAGCACCACTAGGGAGCTTGTTGAAATGCAAAGTGTTAGGCTCACCTCTGACCTATTCAGGCAGAGTCTGCATTATAACAAAATCTGCAAATGATGTGTATGAGCACTGGAGTTTGAGATGCCCTGGATAAAGACACTGTATATACCTAAATTCTAGGGCTTTGAGTATCTCATAAATATCTACCTTCGGCCCAGCTCAACTTTCACGTCATCTGGCCACGTGATGCTTTCCTTGAATATTATCAAAGCACTTACGCCCAGTATGTCCATAGCAAACTCACGAGTTTCTGCTCCCTACATCTGGCCATCGTTTACAACTCCTTATGTAGTGCAAGAAAACTAGTGATACCCTGGAAATTTACCTCTCACCTAACCTCCTCATCCAATCTACTCCCAAAGTTAGTATTCCCCTCAATACTTACCTCTTTCCCCTCCTCCTCATTCAGTATACTTCCAAAATTAGTGTTCCCCTCAATACTTACCTCTCACCCCTCCTCCTCCTCACTCAGTATACTCCCAAAATTAGTGTTCCCCTCAATACTTACCTCTCACCCATCCTCCTCATCCAATCTACTCCCAAATCTATTCCCAAAACTAGTGTTAATCTTGATGTTTACGTCTCACCCATAGTCCTCATCTAATCGACTCCCAAATCTATTCCCAAAACTAGTGTTATCCTTGATATCTCCCTCTCATCCAATCTACTCCCAAAAAAACTCCCAAAACCAGTGTTACCCTTGAATTTTACCTCTCACCCATCCTCCTCATCCAATCTACTCCCAAATCTACTCCCAAAACTAGTGTTACCCTTGATATTTACCTCTCACCAACCCTCCTCATCTACTTCCAAAACTAGTGTTGCCATTGATATTCACCCCTCACCCATCCTCCTCATCCAATCTCCTCCCAAATCTACTCCCAAAACCAATGCTACTCTTGATATTTACCCCTCACCCATCCTCCTCATCCAATCTACTCCCAAATCTATTCCCAAAATCAGTGTTACCCTTGATATCTACCTCTCACCCATTCTCCCTCTCCAATCTACTCCCAAATCTATTCCCAAAGCTAGTGTTAATCTCGATGTTTACCTCTCACTCATCGTACTCATCTAATCTCCTCAAACTATTGTTATCCTTGATATTCACCGCTCATCCAACCTACTCCCAAATCTACTCCCAAAACCAATGTTACTCTTGCTATTTACCTCTTACCCATCCTCCTCTGCTAATCGACTCCCAAAACCAGCGTTACCCTTGATATTTACCTCTCACTTATCCTCCCCATTCAGTCTACTCCCAAAACTAATGTTACCCTTGATATTTACCTCTCACCCATCCTCCTCAATCTACTCCCAAAATTAGTGTTACCCTTGATATTTACCTCTCACCCATCCTCCTCAATCTACTCCCAAAATTAGTGTTACTCTTGATATTTACCTCTCACCCATCCTCCTCAATCTACTCCCAAAACTAGTATTACCCTTGATATTTACCTCTCACCCATCCTCCTCATTCAATCTACTCCCAAAACTAGTATTACCCTTGATATTTACCTCTCACTCACCCTCCTCACCCAATCTACTCCCAAAATTAGTGTTACCCTTGATATTTACCTCTCACCCATCCTCCTCATTCAATCTACTCCCAAAACTAGTATTACCCTTGATATTTACCTCTCACTCACCCTCCTCACCCAATCTACTCCCAAAATTAGTGTTACCCTTGATATTTACCTCTCACCCATCCTCCTCATTCAATCTACTCCCAAAACTAGTGTTACCCTTGATATTCATCTCTCACCCATCCTCCTCAATCTACTCCAAAAACTAGTGTTACCCTTGATATTCACCTCTCACCCATACTCCTCATCCAATCTACTCCCAGATCTACTCTCCAAACTAGTGTTAACCTTTATATTTACCTCCCATCCATCCTCTTCATACTATAATCTTATCCCAAATATCATAAAACAGCTCTTGAATCCACCTTCTTCTATCTCCTGTCTTCCTTCAGGTTACTGCGATAGCCCTTTAACTCACAAAGAGTAACCTTTGCCCAGTATTCTTGTACGCTAGGTCTCTCCTACCACAAGTCCTTTGTAATCTTATTACTGCTGTATAAAATATTCCCCCTTTTCTTCATTTATCTGCTCATATATTCAACACATATTTATTAAGCATCCAGGATGTACCCCAAAAACACAAGCTATTCTAGGAATGGGGCTTGAGCAGCAAAATACGAGACGAAAATCTCTGGCCCATATTATAGACAGAAATCATGGGGCTGATATTCTAGTACTGTCAAGACAGACCATAAATAAATAAATATATCATTTCAAATGATGATGAGTGCTATGAAGAAAAATAAAGGAGATGAAATAGGAAATTTTGGGGCTGAAAGGGATACATACTCATAATATGATAGAGAATGGTCAGCAGAGTGCTCACTGAGATAGCATAATTTGAGCAAAGACCTCAAGTAGGCAAAGGAGAGCATTCTATTCAGGGCAGTGAGCAAAAGTCCTGAGGAAGAGATTGTGGATGGCAAGTCTGAGAAGGCTCAAGCAGGCCAGTGTACCTGGGGCAGAGTGAATAGTCAGCGGAATAATAGGCACAAGGTCAATGTTAATAGATGCAAGATAAGGTAGGGATTTATGGGCCTCTGTTGGGATTTTTGCTTTTTCTCCACAAGTTGGGAAACCATCAGAGAACATTTTGAATAAAGCGTCATATGACTTTGCTTAGGTTTTAATGGTATGACTCTACCTACTGTGCTGGGACTAGACTGTTAAGAAGCAAGGTCAGAAGCAGAAAGACCATTTGGTAGGATCTGGCACCAATCCAGTTGAGAATACACTGGAGGTTTGGATGCGAGTCGTGGCTGTGGAGGTAATGAGAAGTGATTGGGTTCCGAGTATATTTTAAGTGCAAAGTTCATAGGACTTATCTTTAGTTCACTCATTTTTGTCTTTATTTAAATAAATTCCTGATCAATTTTACTTCCTTAGAAAAGCATTCTCTGATCTCCCCCATTTGGTCCCATCACGGGCTGTTACAGAACCATGGGCATCTTCACATGTATCTCAATTACACTGGCAGTTTCACATTTACTTGTGTGATCGCTTTAAGATCCATGAGGGGGTTGGGCACGGTGGCTCACGCCTGTAATCCCAGCACTTTGGGAGGCAGAGGCGGGCAGATTGCCTGAGTTCAGAAGTTAGAAATCAGCCTGGACAACACACGGTGAAACCCTGTCTCTACTAAAATACAAACAATTAGCTGGGTGTGGCGGTATGCACCTGTAGTCCAAGCTACTGGGGAGGCTGAGGCAGGAGAATTGCTTGAACCTGGGAGGCGGAGGTTGCAGTGAGCCGAGATTGTGCCATTGCACTCCAAACTAGGCAACAAGGGCAAAACTCTGTATCAAAAAAGAAAGAAAAGAAAAGAAAAGAAAAGAAAAGAAAAGAAAAGAAAAGAAAAGAAAAGAAAAGAAAAGAAAAGAAAAGAAAGGTAACCATGAGGATGGACTGCTCATGGGGTGTGTGTGTGTGTGTGTGTGTGTGTATGTGTGTATTCATTGCTACATTCACAGCACCTAGAATACTGCATAGTCTACTCATCTGACTCAATGAGCATTTGTTGAGTGAATGGATTTGTGTTCTACTTATAGCATAAATTCAGAAAAAAATAACCTTCATTTTTAGATAACTCCCAGCTTCATTTCTCAAATATTATATGCTTCTTTTCTTAAAATATTGGGCATATTGTGTTGACCCTCCCCAAAATGCTCTCCAAAACTGTCTGCCAAGAAATTCCTAAACACCTATCATACCCATCTATTTAGAAAATAATTTCTCCAGAAAGCTTCCCCTAGTATTACGTGTTGTTCGTCTACTGGAGAAAACACCAAAGAAAAAGGCATGCTCCGTTTGTTAGGACCATGAGAAATCTAATACCACTAGGACATACTGTTTAAAGTCCAGGGAAGTCTCTAGGAGAAATGCTTGCAGAAGTCAGTAAGGGGAGTGTCATCCGAGGCCTTGGGGCCATGGAGAGGCATTTGGACAGGGAGACACTGAAGTATATTTATCAGGGAATGATTTGGTTTTATTTCTGTTTTGGAAAGCTCACTCTGGTAGTTTTGTGCAGGATGGATTAGAAGTGTGGGAGACAAGAGACAAAGAACTAATAAATGTGGAGACTATTGCAAGAATGAAGAAACTTGGGGATGATGACCTGATCAAAGATGATGGTGGCAATGAGAAAGGAAGAGAGAAAGTAAAAGTTCATTAACGGCTGGTTAGGTCTTGGGAGATGATTAACAGGGATGGGTTCAAGGAGTTTTCTCAGATGGTTCCAGGTTTCTGTTTCAGATATTTGAAAGGATGGTGGTGCCATTAACTAAAGTACCAGCAGTTAGAACCACGTCTAGAGAGCTGGTTAGTGAGATCCATTTGGGGTGTGCTAATTTTGAGGTTCATCCAAATGGGAAACTATCTCTTTATATATTCATGTCATAAGGCACAGGGAATGCAATGGCAATTCACTTGAGAGAAAGGAGGCGTATCCTTAGAGAATGCTGACCTCAGACTGTCCCTTAGCAGTCTTTAAATTCAGTGTCTTCACATGTAAAACAGCATAATAACAACTGTATCTTAAAGCACATCACACAAAGTATTAAGTATCAATATTACTACTAAAATGTAGGGCTGTAATCTAATATGTATCAATCTCACCAGAAAATATTTCTAGACTATCAGAGTTACATTGTAATCCTATGCATTTATGGCATCCATTTCTTACCTTTTAAGAGGTCAGCACCATTTATTTTTATTTATTTATTTATTTATTTTTTGAGATGGAATCTTGCTCTGTTGCCCAGGCTGGAGTGTAATGGTTCAATCTCGGCTCACTGCAACCTCCGCCTCCTGGGTTTAGGCGATTCTCCTGCCTCAGCCTCCTGAGTAGCTGGGACTATAGGTGCCCGCCACCATGCCGGGATAATTTTTTTGTATTTTTAGGAGAGATGGGGTTTCACCGTGTTAGCCAGGATGGTCTGGATCTCCTGATCTCGTGATCCACCTGCCTCAACCTCCCAAAGTGCTGGGATTACTGCCATGAGCCACTGCATCAGACCACTTATTCGCTTTTATGTCAATAGTCATTACTGAGAAATACTACTCTATATAAAAATGCAGGGTTCTGATTCGGATGAAACCATTTACAAAATTATAGAAAAGCATGTCTCTTTAAACATACACCCCGACAACTGGTGCAAGCAAAGAAGGGGTGATGACAATGAAAGTTCTTGTAGGAGCCTGATGATGTTTTATTTGTTTTTGCTTTTGTTTTGTTTTGAAAAATGGCGTCTCTCCCTGTCCCCCAGGCTGGAGTGTAATGGTGCAAACATAGCTCATTGCAGCCTTGAACTCTTGAACTCAAGTGATCATTGAACCTCAGCCTCCCAAGTAGTTGGGATTACAGGTGCATGCCACCGCTCTGATGATGGTTCTAATTGTCACTGAGGAAGTCAGATGGTGGAATTCAGAGCCGACTCTACAGTTATAACCAAGACGCTGTGTATTCTTCCAGCATTTTCTCAAAGTTCTAGACATGGTTAGCAAACTGCATCAGAGGGACTCTAGACATCTTCTGGATCTCCTTCCAGGGTCCTGGTTGTCC
Source organism: Chlorocebus sabaeus (assembly GCF_047675955.1). Lineage (NCBI taxonomy): Eukaryota > Metazoa > Chordata > Mammalia > Primates > Cercopithecidae > Chlorocebus > Chlorocebus sabaeus. The sequence continues at coordinate 14,482,533 of NC_132911.1, forward strand.
ATGGCCACAGCACTGACATTGGGGCAAAGAAACACGAAATGCCAGACAATAATTTGTGCCACACTCAATACTTGATAGTTATTCACCACTTGGATCCTTGGCAAACTTGAGAGGCACTGAAACTTCTGCCCTGGCTTCTAGAACTCAGTCAGTTATCTGCAGTTTACCCCCAGTTATTCATGGGTTAAGAGAGGGCCCATAATTACTACTCTAAGTAGTAAGGAAGATACTCTTTTGTGTTCAACTGAAAAGTGTAAGTATGTTGTGGGATTTTTCCTTTTTGAAGGCTCTAATATCTTCCTTAGTTTTCTCTTTAGAATTCAATCAATCTCTCCTTAAATTTCTGATATTCATGGCTAAGCATTTATTCCACCATTGTATCTCTCTTTGCTTTTCTCTTCTTCGTCACATTCACATATCTGTCCAGTATCTCATTCTCAGTGTTATATTTACATAATTAATAGGCTAATAGTATTCAATTCTAGGTTCCTTTAAAATTATTAGGATTGTAATCAATTATGAAATGTTATTTCTTTGCTATAAAACACTAATTTGTGAATTATTATTGCAAATGACTGCAAATTCCCTGTTTTATTCTTTTATAACAAAGCATATACTACCTTATCTGAATCAAGATCGTATTATTGCAGTAAGGACATCTCTGTAAACAAGCAGTATATTTCTGTGAGTGAATTAATTACTAAGAAAGATTAAAGCAAAAATGTATTAACATGTAGGTCACTTTTATTATGGCAAAATTTATGCAAAGATCATATAATCCAGCTGCAATGCTTCAATTGAAAGTTAATTAGCTGTTATTAATATGTAATGATATTAATCGAGAGCATTAGCTTTTCATTATTTTCTGCACCACTAAAATGTAAGGCATCATTATACTTAAGATTCAGGCTTTCAGAAATAGTCCTGGCAGGGTGCAGTGGCTCACACTCATAATCCCAGCACTTTTGGAGACCGAGGCAGGTGGACCACTTGAGGTCAGGAGTGCAAGACCAGCCTGGTCAACATGGTGAAACCTAGTCTCTACTGAAAATACAAAAATTAGGCAGGCCTGATGGCACACGCCTGTAATCCCAGATACTTAGGAGGCTGAGGCAGGAGAATCGCTTGAACCCGGGAGGCACAGTTTGCAGTGAGCCGAGATGGTGCCACTGCACTCCACCCTGGGTGAGAGAACAAGACTCTGTCTCAAAAGAAAAGAAAAAAAAAAAAAACACACAATCCTAGTCTTGTCACTGTTTCAGCACATGAAGTACAGAAATGCAACTTCCCAGTAGTGTTCCTCCCTTTTGTCAGAAACATTAAGAAGATTCAACCATGAAGTAAAACACCCACTGAAGTACTGTGTCTTTTTCAAATATACAATAGAAAAATAGTGTAGGTAGTACAAAATCATCAATACTTAAAAGCCCAGAGGCACTAACTACAAAGGGAAAAAGAAGTAAACATCTGTACATAAACATCTTTGCCTCACTCCTCAGCAAAGATAATGAATAAACTGTTAAGAATATAACAGGCCTTTAGAACCCAAGCTAAGGCATCTTTTCCATGAAAAATACAAATACTCCTTGACAGAAAGTTACCTCTGAATACAGTTATGTATTACAGTTATAAGCTTTCTAGTAAGCTGATGATATAATTTAGTTCCTATAGACATTTATTACATAAGGGGCATGAGTTTAACAGCAAAAAATAGTAACAGATAACCTGACATCCCTAATTACCTATATGCAGTGCTCTGAGGTATGCATTTCAATTACATCCTTTAAACAGTTAACTTTTTCATTAAGAATCAATCCTGTTTACCATGTAGAGCAAAAACTCAGCTTGACTTCTGTCATAGTTTTAAAGTAGTTTTAATTTGCCATTACAAGTTTCAGTAGCAAAAGCGAGAAGGGGAATTTTACTAGATATAAATCTCTCCTTGAAGTCAATTATTCATAATTCATATCGGAGTTTGGTCCTATATAGATTTGCAATGCTTGCATAAAACAGGGATCTAGATGTAGCAATGTGTTGAGCGGTTTTCTGATGAAACTCAACTCAGGTCTATATATAACTATTTATTCTTGAAAAGTGTGTCAAAGAAAACCTGTTATAAATGTCTCCATATCATCTTAGCCATTGACATTGGTTACTTAGCCAAAGAGAATCACTATACAACTAAAATTATTGATTGAATTTAACATTCTGTTTTAGGATTAAAAGCAGGAATTTAGCTACTTCTATAATCTTGGGTACACTCAGATTTAATATCTAGTGAATAGTTTACCCACACTTAGGGGTGTTTTGTCCCAGGTGATGTTAGCAGAATTATGTATGGACAACACCTTTAGGTTGTTATCTCTTACTGATTCTGACTGAGTCTTTCCTTGTTACAGAAGACAATGTGTGAATGTTACCATGTTGCCACACATATATCGAAATGGTTCAAACCATTCACTTATCAAACACATGGGGTTTCTCTTAAGTGTAAAACATTTTTGCTGAATGAAGCAAGGTTAAGCTATCTTCAGAAATACAAATAAATAAGCTAGCAGTCTTATTACACACGAACACTTGCTGAGATAGATATTAATTTGAGCACATAGGATCATAGTCAGAAAAAAACACCAGGATAGCTCCAAAGAAAAGGTAAAATGTGAATTGAAACTTGAAAGTGAGAAAGAGTTAGCCAGGCAAAGGAGGAGGAGGAAGAGGAGGAAAAAAGTTCTCCAGTAAAAAAGTAACATTTGCTAAATCAAGGACAACCAAAAGACAATGGCACATACAGAGGATGCTGCAATACTATTAGAGTCAGGAAAAAGGAGGAAGTGGTGAGACAGAGGCCAGAAAATTAGTCAGAGGCTGCATGAGGGTTAGTAACTTCTCTCTATGCAATGTGGTGCTGCAACCCTGCCTCCTGCTTCTATTACAGACTCTACCAGCAGATTACAGGACCCTTCCTCAGCAGCTTCTTCACAGACTAACAATTCTCAGCGCACACCCCAGGCAGTCTCAGTTAATTCATTTAAAGAAGCTACAAAGGCCAGCTCCCATACACTATGCAAAGTAATGGGGAAATAACCTAAAGACAACTGTGGAACAGCAAAAAGTTCAAATCAGATGGTTAGCAGGATGACTATCCTGTTTTAGGAAGATCACTGGGATAAAGTGCGAACAAGGTATTACAAGGGTTTCACGGGCTAAATGCCTTCTTCCCCCAACGCCCTAGAATGCATATGTGCATGCTCGCACTCTCAGGACTAGAATGTGACTGTATTTGCAGATAGGGTATTAAAAGAGGTAAGTAAAGTTAAATGAGGTCATGGGGTGAGCCCTAATTCAACCTGACTGGTGTCTTACAGCGAAAATAGGACACCTAAAGAGGCACCAGGGGTACACCAATAAAGAAAAGATCATATGAAGAAGGGATGGCAAGAGGGCAGCCCTCTCCAAGTCAAGGAGAGAGGCCTGTAGGAAACCAACCCTGCCAGCACCTTGATCTTGGACTTCCAGCCTTTAGGACTGTGAGAAAAACATTTCTGTCGTTTAAGCTACTCAGTCTTTGTTTCTTTATTATGGCAGCCCTAGCAAACTTTAAAAACATGGGATAAACCTTCAGGAGTGGATCAGTTTAGAGGGTGTCCTAGTGACATAGGAGTTAGGAAGAAATCACTGAGGCAGATAGTAAGGGTTATGGGAGTCCTCAGTAAGGCTTTCTTCTTTAATGAAAATTATTGTCTAACAAGTTATTTTCTAACAAAGAGCAGCCTGTAAAGTTGAGATACAGACATAGAAAAGCAAGCTAGGAGCTTGCATGAGTGAATGCCTGCAGGAACCAGGGACTAGACATGTTCAAGATGGCGGCTCCATCTTCCCTTCTCTTTGTCAGCCACGTGTACAATAAAGAACAGACAAGATGGCACCGATCAACTGGAAAGTCTATTTGCATAATAAGATTGAGGTGGGGCAGCCAGCCTTCCCCGCGCTATGTAAACGTCATACCTGATGGAAACAGTCTGTGAGTTCTATGTAAATCAGACACCGCCTTCTCCAGCCTGCCTATAAAATCTGCTGCAGTCTGCCATCTCCCTGCTTTCTGTATGTCTGTCCATCTCTCTTGCAAGGAGCTGCTCTCCTCATTCCTTTCTTCTGTCTATTAAACTTTCCACTCCTTAACCAACCCACATGTGTCCATGTCCTTAATTCTTTCCTGGTGGGAGATAACAAACCCGAGGGTGTATACTCCAGACAACATAGCCACTTCACCAGTATCAAAGGTGAGAGGAAAACGGAAACCAAAACTGAAGCTCTGGCAAAAGGGACAACAAGGGCTGAGTGACACTGCTGGGGCAACTCAGTGACAGAAGAACAACTGGCCTCTTGGAATTCAATGCCACACCCAGACTGGGAGGATGAAATAGTTCTCTGAGTGTCAGGATGGAATCAAGTCAGGAATAACTCAACACAATTTTGAGGAGAGAGAGAGAGACTGCTAATGTGAGGATGAGCTGTAACATCACATTTCTGAGATAAGACTTCAGGGAGTTTCAAAAGCCAAACTGCAGCCCTCAGACTCATCTCTCTGTGGCTGGTGGATGCATCAAGAGCTGCCTTTGGGAGTTTCTGCTTTGCAGGAAAGTCTAGCAAATTTACTGGGATATTTATCACAGGGTGTCTGAATGAGTCGTGTGCATTCGAGGGTGAATTAAAGAGTTGAGGGTAATAATAATTAATATTTATTAAGCACTTTCATGAAATGCATGCCATTATTATCTTCATTTTGTACATGTAGAAATTAAGACTCAGAGAAGTGAAAAGCTTGTTCCCAGCTGCATGGTTAGTAAGTGGTCAAGCTACTGCCATGCTGGACAGTTTGGTCCCTGATTATACCAGCTTTTGAGAGTTCAATGAAGAGTGAAGAGGATACAGGAATTTTGAGCGCTTGAGGAGGACATAGCACACATAAAAGAACAAAAAAAAAATAAGTGTTATCCTTCTCAAAAATTGTTGCATAGAGTTGCCCTGAAAATAGCAGGCAAATGTGCTTTAAAATGAAAAGTAAGACACATAGAGATGTAAACCACAGAACAGCAGGACAATCATAAATATTATTGACAATGCTTCAGGAATGACTTAAGAATATAGTCAGCTCCAAAAAAAAAAAAAAAAAAAAAAAAAAAAAAAAAAAAAAAAAAAACACCAATAATAAGTCCATACAAAAACCTAATGCAGGAATATGTGTCTTTAAGAAAACTAAAAGATAATTAATTTAATTCCTAAAATTAATACTTTAAAAAGACAGTAAGGAAATGTATAGAATACAAATTACACGGTTGGTGCCTTCTGAGAAGAGAAGATATAATAAGAATTTAATCATATAGTACGTTTTATTTTATTTTTAAGGATTCTGGGGCTTCTTAATCCTACATAAAGGAGAAGAGTTGTCAGACACATTTCTGGGAATGTGTGTGGCTGTGTCATTACCCTAGAAATAGGAACCCAGCAGCCTCATGGATAAAAGTGACAAGTCGCTGGTAGGTAGCACGAAACACAATAAAAATTGAAGTGAGAAATAAGACTGACTCCAGCAGCAAAGGAAAAAACCTCATAAGGGTATGAGGGCTCAGCTCATCACCTTCTCAGTTTTTTGAGGGTAAATCTTTAGTTTCCATTTTGTCCATCTTAAATTACAACCACCATCACAATAAAAAGTTCTTCTCTCCTCCATCTGCAAATATTCTTTTGTATCTCAGAATAATTGCTATGTAAAATCAGATGTATGCCAACTGACAGGTTTTGGCAATGTCCCCGCCCAAATCTCACCTTGAATTATAGATCCCATAAATCTCACATGTCATGGGAGGGATCCTGAGGGAGGAAAATCAATCACGGGGTTGGGTCTTTCTTGTGCTGTTTCCATTATAGTGAATACCTCTCACAAGATCTGGTGGTTTTATAAAGGGAGTTCCCCTGCACGTGCTTTCTTGCCTGTCACCATGTACAACGTAACTTTGCTCCTCCTTCACCTTTTGCCATTATTGTGAGGCCTCCCCAGCCATGTGGAATTGTCAGTCCATTAAACCTCTTTTTATGTATAAATTACCCAGTCTCAAGTATGTCTTTATTTGCAGCATGAGAATGGATTAATACAGTAATCCTTTCACCTGCAGAACTGGCAACCTTTCCCAGAAATGACTGACAGCTAGGGAATCATATAGGTATACTAAAAGTTGATTGATAAAAAATTGGTGCTATAATAAATGATTTGCTTACAACACTGCAAAATAAGTTAGTCAAACCATACGATTAAAAAGTAGAAAATGGAATGGTTTGCCTTGAATAAATAGTTCAAACTATTAATACACGAATAGTATACCAAATAGAAACCTATGAAAACATGTTTTTATATGATTTTTCAACTTTTGTAAGCTATGTATACATAAAGATATATATATATGGCTATGTATATATTTTGGCTATGTATAAAGATCCAACTGGAAATGAGAAATCAGGATTTATGACAAAAACCCCAACTTCCACAGTAGTTCCAGGGAAATAATTTTTTGGGCAAGAATGTAACCCCTTCATACCCAGGCCCAGTGAGTAATTATTTATAATCCCTATCTAGTAAGTGTTGCTGATGAAAACAATTATGAAAGCAATTTCTATTTTAGAAACTCTACCAGGGGTCAAGTCCTGTACAACACAGTTAATATGAAATACATCTCATGCTCCCACAACTACTCTTCAATGTGTTAGAGTAGGAAAACAGTTCAACATGAGCAGGACCGGGTAAGCCCCTGAGAAAAGGGAGGTCTGGAAAACTTAACACCCCAGAGACCACCCAAAATGCACATGCTAGGTATGAACAGAGAGGAGGGGAAATACCTATGTAGAAGGAAACGCTCCGTAAGACATCCAGTAATCACTCACTCTGCAGTTAACATGTCAGAATGGAGCCAGCTACGTGCTATTAAGGAGGGGAAGAGGGCAAAGGAGAAAATGCCTAAGACATACACAGGTGCACTAAGTATAGATTTGACTGCTACACAACCTTCCTGAGGTGGCAGTAATGAGCAATGCAGTCACTAGGTGGAATCTACATGCAACACCAGGCCCATGCACCTGCACCAACTAATAGTAAAGGATGATCCCGCAAGCCTGGGGTGGGCACTAGGGGGGAAAAGGCAGGGACTCAAGGCAGAAGTGGGAAAACTAGACCAAAAAAGGCAGAGACTTAAGACAGAGGTGGAAACTTCAAGAAAAATTCCGACATCATAAAACCCATTGCAGAACTCTTGGGTTGCAGTGTCTCATTCTTTTTTTTTGAGACGGAGTCTCGCTCTGTTGCCCAGCCTGGAGTGCAGTGGCGGGATCTCAGCTCACTGCAAGCTCCGCCTCCCGGGTTCACGCCATTCTCCTGCCTCGGCCTCCCGAGTAGCTGGGACTACAGGTGCCCGCCACCACGCCTGGCTAAATTTTTTGCTTTTTTAGTAGAGACGGGGTTTTCACCGTGTTAGCCAGGATGGTCTCGATCTCCTGACCTCGGGATCTGCCCGCCTCGGCCTCCCAAAGTGCTGGGATTACAGGCGTGTGAGCCACCACGCCCGGCCTGCAGTGTCTCATTCTGTTTCAGCAGCCCACTCTGCTTCATCTTTCAGAGCGTCCTGTTTCTCCCTATATAAACTCTCTGGTCTCTATTTTCCTTCAGTAAATTTTATTTCTGGCTGAATTATCTCTTGGCAGAAATCTTTCTCCCAAGACAACAAAAGACTGAGGATTCCCACCTTCCCAATAACAAAAGTATGTATTATAAGAAAGGAAGTTAAGAGTTGGAAGGCTAGTAAATTGTAAAGATAAATGCAAAAGGAATTTTTCTGACTCAACACTAGGTGACAATGAGGGTTCCCAAGTGTTTATCAGAATGAACTGAGGGGTTCTTTAATCTATCTTTGTGTGCTGTTCAAATACAGATTCTCACCACCGCCACACCTCCACCCTCAATTCTGATTCAGCATATCTGAGGTGGTATCTATGCATATATTTTTCTACATATCCTTCCAAATTGATACTGAGGTATGCAGTGGTCAGGTTGAGAACTGATGTTCTATTCTGCGCTCTTCTTTCTATATCACTTCACGTGCTGTGCTAGATGGCAGAGGCTTCCTAGGGGAAAGGAAGCCTCGTGCCATCTAGTAAGTTACTCATGCGGAGATGTTTCACATTACTTTTCATAAAAAGTAGTACGGTCTGTGAACTAGGATAGGCATCAAAAGTTCAGAAGGCAGGGTATCAAAAGGCACCATTTAGTACCATCTCAAAATGATGATAGCAGGTTTCAAACCCACATAGTCTGTCTCCAGAGCCCGCTCCCTCTGCTTTTTTTTTTTTTTTTGACATGGAATTTCACTCTTGTTGCACAGGCTGGAGTGCAATGGCGCAATCTCGGCTCATCGCAACCTCTGCCTCCTGGGTTCAAGTAATTCTCCTGCCCCAGTCCCCCAGGTAGCTGGGATTACAGGCATACACCACCACTCCCAGTTAATTTTATATTTTTAGTAGAGATGGGGTTTCTCCATGATCGTCAGACTGGTCTCAAACTCCCGACGTCAGGTGATCCTCCCGCCTCGGCCTCTCAAAGGGCTGGGATTAGAGGTGTGAGCCACTGCACTCAGCCAGCCCCCCCTTTTTTTTTTTTAACCAGAGTCTCTGTAAATAATGCAGCCCTAGAATGTGGTTTCATTTTATCCATTATTAATTTAAAATCTTCATAAGACGCAAATTAAACTTCAGCTGATATTCAACCTTATTATCAAAAGACTTAACTAGTCTTTATTATGCTGACACCAGTCTCCTAAAATAAAATAGTTCTGACCTTATAAGGTTTGAATGTTTCATTGTAATATGACATTTCAGATTCTTAGGAATAATTGCTGTGCTATTTTATTTTAATTGCCATGCACAACATAAAATGGAATGGGAAATTCTTCCCCCACCAAACTTGAACTATCAGATACTTTTTTGATAATGAATCATGGAATTTTAAGTATTTGGTTCTGTTTTATTTATTGTGTCAATGATGGTAATCACATTGTTTATGTTAGCACAATTAGGCTGACTCCACCAGTGATATCGCCGTATATATTATTGTATTTTATATTTATGCATTTTGTGAAAGACAGAGGAATAAATATAAAACATATTTTAATGTCTGTTTAGAAATTACACAATGTGGAAGAATACCCTAAAAATAGCACCAGACATATTGATGATGAGTATACTTCAGTCTCCAGAACAGAATAGCAATAGCCATGAATTTCTATAAAAGCTTCCAGTTATTCATTTGCAGTAATTCAGAACTGTGTCCCCATTTGAGTGGCACTCAAAAATCCCTTGGTGCTGAAGCAAAACAAGAAATTGTGGAAATTCTGCTATCCAATAGCTGGATTTAGAGAAGGGTAAATAATAATTGGACATTCAACACTGAAGAACACTAAGCGAAGAACCTTATAAAGCCCAATTTTGTTTTGAATTTACTGAAGTTAAGGGAAAGCCTGATCCTTAGCCCTTGTTTACCCCATGAAGAAAAGATAGTTCATAATTAACCAGTCTCTGCTGCTCAAAAGTCCCCCAAAATGTTGAGTTAATAAATTTACATTAAAAATATAAGAAATCATAGGACTCTTGTTGGAACCGGTACTACTGGTAATCCACCTATGGTAAGATCTGTCAAAAGATTAATTAGACTCTAAAAAAAATCTTGATGAGATTACATTTTTGGCCCATTGATATATTCACAGATGAGTTGTAAAATCCTATCTCTCATGTTTGAACCTGCATTTGACAAGATTATTAATAGTGGAAATCATACTATCAGGGGATTTTAAATGTGCCTCTTTGCACATTTTTGTAACGCAGAGAAACCTAGCAAAAATGTTGACTTTCGTATATTGAAATATCAAGGAGAACAGTGCTGTGCCATACATTTGAAGAAAGAAAATTTTTTTTCAAAAAAAGGAAATAACTCTTGAAAATAACAAGAGGAAGGGGTAGTGTGTTAAGTTAGTACTTAGACTAGTATATTTAATTGTTGCAACTTGAGCACAAAAATTCAAGGACTGAGTGAAAACATTCCAAACTATGACAGACAAGTAATTAGCTGTTCCAAAGGAAAAGATACATCCACAAAACATAAAAGCTCCATTACACAGTTAATCGCAATATTAAAATGCTCTTAAGGTATTCAATCCTCCAATACAAAAGTATATTTAGATAATAAATTAATTTTCACCACCTTACTATGACAGATTTTGATATTATGTTACAAAGAGATTGCACAAAATATCATCTTATACAAAATTTAAATACAGCATTTGAAAACTTTGAGTCTCAATCCAAAATATCTTGCAATTTGTTAAAAACTTTGAATTCAGTATTGTAGTTCTCTAAAATTCTGATTCAAATTTTATACAATAGTGGTAAAAAGTGAGAGGCAACAGAGGGTAATGTTGAAGGCACGGTCTATCAGCCACAAACTGGGTGGATGTTCTGGCTTTGCCATTGACTGACAGTGTAACCTCAGGCATGTCTCTGTTTCTCAATTGTCTCACGTGGAAAATGGGGATTCATGCTCCTGACATATTTTAAGTTCTTGAAACTAGCTGTAATTCTATAATTAGCTATAATTCTATTAAAAGGAAATAGGAACACATTTAAATAAAAGGCTATTCTTAGCATGCATGTATCATAATATTAAAATAAGTTGACATCATCAGGCTTAAGTATCAAATTAAAATATTAATTGAAGCATAATTACTGTGTGAAATAGATAGCAGCATTTATTATTGTTATTACCTTGAGGAGATAAAATCATTCCAAACTTGCATATGAGAACTATGTCAGATATAATCATAATGTGTTATAAATGAAATTTTTTAAATTGGTTCAAATATGCTTTTATTATAGTTCACATTTGTTTTTTAATCTCTTCAGCATTTCCATACAAAATACTAATTTTATACTCTCAAGTTATAATAATTCAGTTCTAACTCAATAAAGTGTTGTCTTTTTAATCTGTATTTTCTGCTTTTCTATAAAAATATCTAAGAAAAAAACTACTTGAAAAGATCTTTATTCTAATTCTTCTTATCAAAATAATCTTCAAGTAGGGTATTATCCCATTTTCTTTCACTTTACATATCTCTCCACCCACTTGTAGCACTCATTCCTGGCGACATGTCCTCTTGAATTTGCTATTAACCTTATTTTATCTACTCTGGAAATCCCTCATTAATTTGTAGGGCCTTCCTATTTCTTTTGCGAAATGAGTCCATTAAGTTTCTCTCACGGTTTAAAAATCGTTGTGATATTTTCATTGTTTTAGTTGTTTCATTTTTATTTTTTATTAAAGGAGCCTTAGAAATGTTAATAGAAGGACAGTAGATGTAACCACACTTAGGAAAAACAATTCAAAGACCTTCAAATTTTACTATATTCACCCAATACCTTCAACTGTGGAATGAAAAAAAAAATAAAAAACATTTACTGGGCTAGTATAAAGGGAAAGGAAGGGAAGGGGAGGGGAGGGGAGGAGAGGGGACGGAAGGAGAGGTGAGGGCAGGGGAGAGGAGGGAAGGGGAGAGGAGGGAAGGGAAGAGGGGAGGAGGGAGGGGAGGAGGGAGGGGAGGGGTGGAAAGAAGGAAGGAAGGGAGGGATTAAAACTTGAAACTGGCAATTTTAAATCCCTGACAATCATATTTTATTATTTTTAAGGAAAAAGTTGTCCTCATAGTGAGCTGGTTAATAATACACACAAACACACATGCACACACAAGGGTACATCATACTAAAGTTATAAAACATTCTTTATTTCCTGTTTTCACATATCCTGGCCCAAGCTATATAATTGTCTGTCCTCTAAATGAAATTAGCAAAAATCTTCATTTATCTGTATATCAAAGTATATTAATTTGTTCTCACACTGCTATAAAGAAATACCTAAGACTGGGTAATTTATAAAGAAAAGAGGTTTACTTAGCTCATGGTTACACAGACTGTACAGGAAGCATGGCTTGGGAGGCCTCAGGAAACTTAATTATGGCAGAAAGCAAAGGGGAAGTAAGCATGATTTACATGGCTGGAGCTGAAGAGAGAAGTGGGGAGGTGCAACACACTTTCAAACAACCAGATCTCATGAGAACTCACTCACTATCCAACACACTTTCAAACAACCAGATCTCATGAGAACTCACTCACTATCATGAGAACAGCAAGGGAAAAAATCCACCCCAATGATCCAATCATCTCCCACCAGGCCCCACCTCCAACACTGGGTATTACAATTCTACATGAGATTTGGATGGGGACACAAATCCAAAGTGCATCACAGAGTTTACAAGTTTATTTCGATAAGAAGGTTTAGACAGAGCCATTCCAACTTTCTCATTAGAGAATGAGGAAAATGGCATCCACTTAGATAGAAGGCAATGCAATATCATATAGCAAGTTAGTGAAAATGATGGAAAAAAACTCCAGTTAACAATCATTTCTAACAGGTGACTGTCAATGATATCAAGAATAAGTCCTAAGAAGGTTCTAGCTCTCAGAAGACAACTCTCAGGCTCCTGTAAGTTTATTCCTTGAGCTGTGTCCATCACACTCTTCATATCTATTTATGAGACCTATGCTTATTTAGCAAATGCAAAATTTGAATGACCTGGTATTTCTAATACGGATAAGCCTCTGTCCATTTTTTTAAATACTTAAAATAATTTTAATAATGTATCATAAAATAATTTCCTCTGTAGCAAATTTATATAACTCTGATCAAAACCATGCACAATTTTTGAAGTCTTCTGCTATCTTTCTTTAACTCAAGCTTAAATATAATAAAATGTAGTAATATAGCATAAAGAATCCTCTGCTTTAAGTTTTTGGAGAAAATATGTGTTAGCATATATTTTTTTCTGCTACCTTTAATACAAAAGGAAGACATGTGATCTTATTTGAGAAATAGTCATCTCCTAGCAACAGGAATAAAGTTAGCGTGTTGTTCATAATGGTGAGAAAAAAATTAGCCTTGAAATTCAATGTCTGCATGAAGGAACACAAACTAAACATTTGTTTTATATATAAAAATAGAAGAACGTTTTCAATGCAAATAATTTATTTCTTAATCTAAATAATTCTTAATTTATGACTTCTTTGTTTCATTTATTGGTGAAGCAGAAAATAACAACATTATTAGCTTCTGCAATTGTACAAAAGATATAATTCTAACTTATCTATCATGTATAGAAATCTCAATAGAAAACACTTCAAGACCTTCAGACTACATTATGTTACTATGTTTTCATTTTATCTATATCCTAGTTTTTTAAGAAGCCGGCAGCATTTATTTATTTACTTTTATGTTGGTGGTCATTTCTGAGAAGTGATTTAAATTGAAGTTCAAGCTTCTGATTAAGACAAAATCCGCTTACAAAATTATCAAAAAGCATGTGTCCCTAATCATGCACTTAGACAATGGGCACAACCACATGAGGATTCACTGGAATGAAGGCTCTTTCTAACAGCCGGATGACAGTTCATGCACTGTCATTACAGGAAGCCAGATGAAGAAAGTCAGAACTAATGTGATATAGAGGCTTGGTATTATTCTGGCATTTTCTCAAATTCTAGGTATGGTTAGAAAAGCATATTAGAAGAACTCCAGAGACCTTCTAGATCTCCTGTCAAGGTTCTTGTTACCCATGGTGACAATGGGCCACTTGGGCTAAGAAACATGATGTGCGGAACAACAATTTGCACAGATGCTGCTCTCTATACATTGTAATCATTCAAAATTTAGATCCCTGGCAAACTTGAGAGGCATTGAACTTCTGCCCTGGGTTCGAAAATCAGATAGCGCTTCATCTATTGTGCGGATATGTTATCTATTGAAGAAATTGAAAATAATTAAACCAAGATTATTAGATTTTGCAATTTTTTTTCTTTAAATTTCCAGAATGGACAAAGCCAATCCTCTTGTTTGCTTTTCTTTAATTTTTACATCTTTGTATGCATTCAGGGCAATAAGGGCTATTTAGAGAGAAATTTTGCTTAAAGGTTTAGAAACTTATCCTAAATAGTTAAAGTAGTTGAAATTTCATTACACACTTTTTAAAACTGGATATTTGGGTACTTCACTGTAGTTCCTACAGAATATTCCAGGAGGTATATGTCTGTCATTTATACTCTTTGTCTATTTGAACTTGAACAGAAACAAAAATGGCCATTACATAGTCCATGAGGAAAGCATCCTCACGGTTTTGTCTGTATGTTTGTAAAAGCAATTCAAAAATCTACATAAAGCAGGAAATGAGACTTTTTCCAAAGACTTTATAAACTTTTTAATAAAAGTTAAGAAATAATCTAAATGTTTACAATTATCTCACTCATAAGAGCCTACTGAAATCTGAAGATTACAAGATATATTTCACTATCACAGTTGAAATTCTCTACTAAATTTAATTATTAAATTCCAGACTGTCTCAATTTTGAATAAATCCTTCTGTCATGTATTACTACTATCTAAATGCTAATAAACACTGTCCTCCCGAAAAATGGTATAGTTACGAATCTGTACGTTCTCTACTCTGCTAAAAGAAAAATTATGTCTGCCTAAAATATCATTTAATTGTGTTCCCCTAAAATGTTTATTGCATGAACTTATCACTGCAAATATCCACTGTACATAAAATTTGACAGCATTAATTAGATTGATGCTGACTTTTAAAATCATAAAATTATGGGTGCATTTATACTATAAGTTTATTCTTTTCTCATTTAACTGTGGTGTTTATCAGTACAAATATATTATCTAATTTTGGCGTAATTTACCAAGCAATTATATCAAACAGGAGTATCTCTATTAGAAGGTCACATTTGCATCAATTTTTTAGCTCGCACACAGAACTCTGTTTCACTACTCAACTGCGTTATTGAAAACCTCTTAAAATCCACCTTTGTCCTTATTAATGAATTGAATAACCTTTTCTGATTATACTCTACATGCACATATGTTTCTTAATCCAACAGGTGAAGGTATAAAATAAATATTTTATTCCTGGGTATGGTGCTGGGTGCCTGTAATCCCAGCATTTTGGGAACCTGAGGTGGGAGGATCACTTAAGACCAAGAATCTGAGACCAGACTGGGCAACATAGTAAACCTCCATCTCTGCAGAAAAACAAAAAATTAGCCTGATGTGGTGGCATGTGCCTATAGTCCTAGTTACTTGGGAGGCTGAAGTGAGAGGATTACTTGAGCCCCAGAGGTTGATGTTGCAGTGAGCTATGATCACATCACTGCACTCCAGCCTGGATGACACAATAAGACTTCTAAATATATATATGTACATATAATATATATTTAGATATCTAAAAAATATATTATCTATTAGATAGATAATATATAAGATACAATAGATATCTAAATATATTATATATAATATAGATTATTTATATATGTAGATATATTTATATATAAACATATATTATATAATATATATTTAGATACCTAAATTCATAAAAATATATAAATATAAATATATAAAGGTATGTATATAATTATGTGTGTGTGCATATATGTATATAAGAATCACTGCCCAGCATTTCTTTTTCAGTAATTTTCAGATTTTTTTCCTTTCTATTCATTGGTAAGACCAGAAGATGGTATTTGGTTTTGTTTTCTCATATACTGGTAAATGATCAGGTCATGTTTAGAATGTTTAAAGTTATCTTGTTCTTAGGTTTATATTTGGAAAAGCTATTCTGTAGAATGGTGTCTGGTGCCAACTTCTTAATGGCAAATAGGTGGATATTTAAGAAATGGATTTATGGTAACATTTTCAAAATGGTATCTGGTGTGTATTAGCAGAAAATGCATGCATCACAGGGTGACTCATTAAGGGAAAATGGAGTAGACTTATCTCCCTTATTTGATTATTTGATGTACAGATATATATCCCATTTCTGAAATAAAAATCTAGATGGATTGGATTGCCTCAATACATTTCTCTTTGGCTGTACTGTAATAAAATTCTTGCTACCTTTATGAACAAGCCAGCAGATTGAAAATAAAATGATCTGGATAATGGAATCATAAAGTTGTTATGGATGCAAAGGGCTTTGTTGAGAATGTATTTTATTCCCATTAATTGAAGTGGGGTGCATTTAATCGTTCCCTTAGCATCTATAATGGAAAGGAATATATGGCCAGAAACAGTTCCTCAAAGGCACGTGAAATCACTTAAGTAATGCCTCTTTCCTTTTCCTAATGTTTCTCCCTCCCTTCTTCCCTTTATTCCTTCAGTGATTCCCCCTCTATAGGTATCTCTTTAGATGATCAGTTCTTAGGAAGGAGAAAAAAAGCTAAATGTGAAAGGCTGCATGGTGTTATGGAAAGAATCCAGAATCAGAGCAGACAGACCTGGTTTCAAATTTGGCCTCCAGCACTTACCACCAAGTCTGTGCACTTGGACAAATTACTTAACTTCAATAATTCTCAGTTTTCCATACTGCAGAATTGTTTATGTAAGAGGCATCTGTTACACATCACATGCTTAATGAATGGTAGTTATAATTAAGAAAAAACATACATACATTTTACAAGTTACACTGACAAGAAAACAGCAAATGAGGCCTGTTTGTGGCATGCATAGAGAAAAAGCAGTTTGTTTCTACTGGGCTTGGGCACCTACAGCCATGCTTTCTCAGTTTAATGCTATTAGAGTAATTGATATTTTTTATTCCAAGATGGGATGAACGGGAGAAAAACCTCAATAGCCACATTTGGGAGTTCAATCCAAAACAGGTGAAAATTCACTCAATTTCTCAGGACTAGTGAGAATAATAAATGCTGTTTGTTCACTCAAACATCTCCCTTCTGAAATGATAGAAGGTAAACAGTCCAAAGGTGAGTGATCTCATGAAACTCTTCAAGAATGCACTGCAAACAAGCCTGGAGCGCTGTAACAGCTGAGAAGCTGCTCTAGTTGTTAGGATCTGCCGGAATGACGCTGTCAAAAAAGAAATGGCTCAGCCATCCTGTAAATAAGCCAGTTTCATGGAAGGCTGAGGGATGTGCTGGGCATGGTGTCACCCCCCCAAGGCATTGATGCCAGGGTCTGTTCATAGTGATTTTATGTGTGGCCACAAGGGTCAGTCCCAAATAATATTATCCACTTACTCACTCAGGAATGGCAGCATCATTTTGCATGCATCTTTGAAAACGAAGGCTGGTTTTTATTAATATCTTCCCTAAGCACTTAAAAAAGAGTTACTTTCTACCTTCACTTATTGCTAAGAAAGTTTCAGTGCAGCTGTTCTGGTTGACATTAAGCCCCAACATGTTTCTACTCAGGAAACATGAGGCTTTGGTCATCAGCTGCCCATGTCTATGATCAGGTATCCATAGCATTTGGCTACTCAGCATGGACACTTCATCCAAAACACCCTTCACATAGGAGAATCATGTGTGCTAGCCATGGCTGGTCCTTCAGTGCACACTAATCACCAAAGCTGAAGCTGTTTCCATGACCAAGAGTCCATACTGACTTTATCAAAGGCTTGATTCCTTCAGGATAGGTGTAAGCATTGTGAAAGCTTCACGATTCTGTCCAGACAATTACAGCTTTATCCAAGTGAGCAGGTGAAGTTATATACTGCGGTAGATCTACTATCTTTAGGCGAAAATAAGCTGGTCCAAGCAGCCTTCTGTAAAAACTACTGCAAACCTCGTTTGCTCATTAGGGGCCTCAAAATTCTGAAAAAAGGCGGTCAGCATAGTGACTTATGACTGTAGTCCCAGCACTTTGGGAGGCCAAAGCAGGTGGATCACTTGAGGTCAGGAGTTCAAGACCAGCCTGGTAAAAGATGTTTATAATAAGACTTAGAAATCTTCTTTGCATCAATTGACAAACACAGATGATAGATGGATTATTTATGAATGTCTGAAACACACTGTAAAATAAGACTGATTATAATATACTTTTGGTTACTTGAAATATATACATGTGTGTGTATGTGTGTGTAGTTTAAGCAATAAGAAATAGCTTGATATCAGTTTCCTATCCCTCCCATCTAGCAATTTTATTAAAATTCTTGTTTACTTGCAACTTATTGATTGCCTTTTTCATGGTCTTAATTTTCTGCTACTTCTGTTGCTTCCATATCTCTTTTTGCATTTCCTTCCTTCCATTTTCCTGATACGTATGGACTAATACTTTGTAAAAATTATTTTTCTCTATATCTCCAGTTGCTAGAAGTTTATAATCACTTGACAGCCTTTATTGCTAAAACTAATTTAACTCCCCTCCATTATATCTTGCTAATTAGCCATAATGAGTAAAATATACAGGTCTTGCTCCCAACAGTTAATCCAGGGACTCTATTCTTCTGCAAAACTTCCTCCAAACATTTCTGGAATTCCTCTGGAAATGCCTTACATGGACTCACACATGCCCCATTGCATCCCTTCCCATTCCATCGCATCTCATTTCATTAATTCCAATCTCTCCCACTGGTTTCACTGCTTGTCCACTGCTTGGATATTACGAGCAGATCCTGATCTAACAGAATAGACAGCAGATGCTAAGCCACATGACCATCTGATCCACCAGGGGAATAACATGGCCATGGTAGGTGGATGGGTGGGGAGGGCTTAGAAATGGCTCTCTCCTGTTTGTAGTGTAATCTCTTGGCAGGATCCCAATAGGTGTCTCGGGTAAACGAGAGAAGAGACACACAGAAAGAATAAAGCAACTTCTTCCAGGGGGGTAGACTGGGAATGCAGTGCTATCTCAGATGCTCATCAAGTGTATTCCCAATCTCCCTGGGCTCTGTACTAGGTTAAGAGCATAGCGCCTCAAAAGTTGCTTTACAGAATCTTGCCTCAGTACGTTTGATAATTATTTACATAAGTAATGTGTTAGTATATTTTACATTGTTATAACGAGACATCTGAGACTGGGTAATGTATAAAGAAAGGAGGTTTATTTGGCTCACAGTTCTGCGGGCTGTACAAGCATGGTGCCAGCATCTGCTTCTGGTGAGGGTCTCAGGAAGCTTTTACTCATGGTGGAAGGCAAAGGGAAGGAACAGGCATGTCATTTGGCAAGAGAGAGACAGATACAGAGACAATGTGCCAGGCACTTTTTGACAAGCAGATCTGGCAATAACTAATAGAGTGAGAACTCACTCACTACCTCCCAAGTAGGGCAGCAAGCCATTCCTGAGGGATCCACCCCCATGACCCAAACACCTCCCACTAGACCCCACCTTCAACAATGGGGATCACGTTTCAGCACGAGACTTGGAGAGAATAAACATCCAAACCATATCAAATAATAGTTTTTAAAAAATCAGTTTATGGATTCAAGCCTAGATTTGAGTCCTGGCTTTAAAACTTTAGTTACTTTTCAGTAGATACATTTTTTAACCTTTCCTAAAATTTAGTTTCCACATTAGTAAGTGGGAGTAATAATTCTTCCTGTATTCGAGAATTTTTTTATAGGATTCGATAAGGTAATGCATGAAAATGACAGTTTGCCAGGCATAGAGTCAACAGAGGGCAAACACCTGTATTGCAACTTTTATGCTCCCATTCACCGCATGTGTACAGTGAGGCCTATCAGTAGTGAACCGGGGTTGAGCTTTCTCAGCATGCCCCTTAACTTTTCATAAATTTTTAAAGGCCCTATTTTTCTAGTTGTTAGGCAAACCTAAATTGCATACCATAGGTCCAAACTGATATTAGCATCACATTGTTTTTTTGAGACAGGGTCTTACTCTGTCACCCAGGCTGGGTGCAATGGCACAATCATGGCTCAATGCAGCCTCTACCTCCCAGGCTCAGGTGACCCATCCTCCCTGCAAGTCTCCATGTAGCTGAGTCTACAGGCGCACATCATCACACACAGCTAATTTTTCATATTTTTATAGAGACAGGGTTTCACCATGTTCCCCAAGCTGGTCTCAAACTCCTGGGCTGAAGTGATCTGCCTCCCTCAGCCTCTCAAAGTGCTAGGATTTTAAGCGTGAGCCATGGTGCCTGGCCAGCATCACGCTTTTAAAGTTTATTTAGTTGTGCTGCACTAACATATTCAGAAACAGAACTTGTTTTTCACAAATGCTCTTATCTCTTTACAATTCAAAACTTTTTTTCTAAAGGAACTCTTTCACAATTTTGCCCAGGCGAGTATTGAACCCCTGGCCTAAAGTGATTCTCCTATCTCAGCCTCCCAAGTCTCTGGGGTTACAGGTGTGAGTCACTGCACCTGGCTCAAAGTCAAAGCCGCATGAAAAAGAATTCCATTTAAGACACTGGTACTGAAATAATATCAGACAGAAGAAACCACTAAGCAGAAGTTAATTACACATATTTTACCCTTCCACCTAAGCCCCCCCATCCCAGCACAAAATCTACATCCTCTGGAATATTTTATCCTGGATACACGAATTTACTCATTCAGCTCATGTTTCTAAACTTTCATGACAGCACAGACACTGTTCTGAGCTCAGAGATGTCTTCAAGATCAAAAATAAACAAGACAGCTTATTTTTGGGTGGGAAGAGATAAAATAAGCAATGAGTGAATGGACGAAGGCAATAAAAGAAAACAAATAAGCAAGAAAATACCAGGAAGTAATCAGTATTATAGTGAAATATGTCTTGATGAAAATGACAAGGTAGTACTTTTAGTCAGAAAATGCCTCTCTGAGGAGGTGATATTTAAGCTGAGACAGGAACGATAAAGGAAACCAGCTCTATGTCTGGTGGAGGAGCAGTCTAGGCAGAGGGAAGAGGTGGTGCGAAGGCCCCAACTCAAGAGCAGTTTGATGTGCTTGAGGAAGTAAAAGCCGACTAGAGGGCTGGAATGCAGGGACAGAGGGGGAGAAGGTAAGAGATGAAGGCAAAGGTGAAGATTTATGGAAGTGACTAGTCAGCCTACAAAGTTGGAAGCCACTGGAAGGTTTTAAAAAGGGATGTTGTAGTAGTCCGTTCTCACACTGCTATGAAGAAATACCTGAAATGCTTTAATCTATAAAGAAAAGAAGTTTGATTGACTCATGCTTCCACAGGCTGTACAGGAAGCATGGCTGAGGAGATCTCAGGAAACTTACAATCATGGTGGAAGGCACAGAGGAAGAAGGGATGTCTGAGGAGGCCTTAGGAAACTTACAATCATCGAAGAAGGTGAAGAGGAAGAAGGGATGTCTTACATGGCCGGAGCTGGAGAAGAGAGCAAAGTGGGAGGTGCTACACACTTTTAAACAGCTAGATCTCATGAGAACTCACTCACTATCATGAGAACAGCGAAGGGGAAATCTGCCTCCATGATCCAATCACCTCCCAGGAGGTCCCTCTCTCAACATCGAAGATTACAACTGGATGAGAGATTTGGGCAGGGACACAGATGCAAACTATATCAGCTGTGATTTGATATGATGGACTGGGATAAGAACCAATTATGGGGGTGAAAGCGTGGAAACTGAAGGTCAGTAAGAGGCTATGGGAGTTTTCCAGGTGCAGAGAAATGGAAGAAGTTGGAATATGTCTTGAAGATACTTGAAGTGAACAGATGGGGAACAAAGGAAGGAGAAAGGGCACTATGAATCTGTGGCATATGCACCTGAGTGGAAGTCAGAGCCACTTACTGAAACAGGGTATATTAGGGTAGAGGTTGATTTCTGATGGATTCACATTTCCAAACTGAGGGGCCTCCACTAAAGCAGCTCTCTTTCCTCTTTCAACCCCAGCACTCCTTTCTGTGGGTGTGTTTTGACTCACCTGATTGATAAATCTAGGCAAAGCTAGGCCTGAGGAATCAGTCCCTTCCTTTCAGCTTTTCTTGCCTGCTTGGCTTCAACAGGCTTATACTCTCAGCTCCTCTGGCCTGTGTTTGATGGAGGTAGGGAGGTGAGGAGCGTTCTTGGCTCAGTCTGAGAATAATGCAGTCATAAGAATCTCAGTGTGATGCCACAACTAAGTCACGTCCTCCAATCTGACTCTGATCAGTAATAAACCTGGCATCTGTGACTCTAATGATCTGAGTCCAGCATGTCTCCATCAGTTGATTTAGATCTCAGGATCATCTGGGGAAATACTGGGAAAGCAGCATATTTGGGAAAACGAAGAATTCGGCTTTGGACATGCTAGATTTGAAAGACAGTTTTCTGGGTATTCAAGTAGTCTCATACACATTAGCTTTGCATTCAGGGATTAGGTAGAAATGTAGACTTTAGAATCATTGTTTACGTATTATTAAAATGCATATATAATTTTACTAGCAAGTCACTGTTATGTAAGTGCATATATTTTATGGGCATTTAACCCATGAACCAAAATGAATTATAGCATCAGTCATCAATCTCACTGTACTTATAACACAGAAGAGACCAGACTCCCCAAACTAGTTTGGGAGTCACCATACAAACTAAAGATCTGAAGAGAAGATCATCTCTACTGAGTCATGCTACCCCAAAAGGCCTTCCAAGTTTCCTTCTTACAGATCAATCATCAGCAATTTAAGCTTGGCTTGCTCAATATAAATGATTTGACGCAAATAAAATTCAATTAAAAATCCCACACACTTTACCTCTGACTCATCCAAGGTGCACATTGCCATAGTAATTGAAGACATCTGTCCTATGAAACAATACAGGAACAGGCTTATGCAGCTGAATCTCCCACACTGTCTCAATTGCCACCTCAGGTAGAGCTGAGCTGGGGAGGAAGGTTGGGGACAGAGGTGCATCTATGTGCGAGGAGATGTTCTTAAGTACATTGTCAATGTGCCTGGCTCTCATTATTATTCTTGATTAAAATATAATCACTGTCAGCTCGCCACCAGAAAATATTAACTTGCACTTTTGAAGTCACCTCACCCAGATACACAATTCTATTATGGTGCATGAAGGGACAATATTAAATAATATAACTGGCATGCTCATTTCTAATGGAGTGAACTATAATTTATCTTAATTACACAGTAGTTCTTTGCATTATGGTCAGTATTTCACCTGTCAAGTTCTTAGCGAATATGTCTTAACATACAGTGACAAGTAGCTAACACGACAGTGCTTATTTAAAATACCCACACTTGTGTTCTTCTATAAACATAGGACTTTTCTCACATAGTCATTCCGTCAACATGAAGATGTCAGGATTTACATCATTTTTGGTAAAATTTAGCCATTCAGTTAAAAGTGATTATTTTAGTGAATTAGGGAACGAATCTACATTTTTAAAATGCTTGGTCTCTTGGAAATCAAATCACATCCTGAAAATTTTGCTAAAAGAGACACTTACGTACAGAAACTTTAGGCAGTGTTTTATCCCAGAAAATCCATCTGAGATAAAATGCTTTAGATATAAATGAAAGAATTAACAAAATGCCCCAACAAAGGAAACTATTTTATTTCTAAAATTATCCATATCAAAAATGGTATTAAGCCAAAATACTGCCGCACCTGCAAATCCAATAGATTTAGAACTGGTATCAATTCTATGTATCATAGAATAAAGAAGAAAGAACGGCAATTTATGTTTTGCTGCAACTTAACTTGATTATATCTGACTAAGATGGTGAATTCAGACCTCGTGGTACTCTCTGCAACTGGAAAAAATATTGCCTTGTATCTTCTGAATGTGTGACAGATTTGTAGTTATGTGTGAAAGGACCTGTTCAGACTTGTGTTCTAGGGCCTCCCTCACGTGGCTATTACACAGCATACAGATCAGAATCTGTTGGCTTATCTGAGGTTGTCCACCCCTCTGACTTCCAATTTATAACTCAAAAAGGGAATTAACGAGGCTTACTTTGGCACAACTGTCTAGAAATTGAGATCTCTCAACCAATCTACTGAAAAACTGTATGGGGTTAAGGGAAGAATAAAACTAAGAGTTACAGAGAACACTACTCACCCTACGTGTGATGTGATGTGTTAATCCACATACGGTTTCTCACCGCAGGACGCACACTTCTCCACGGACTTCCACTGATTAGGATTCATCCTGAGGCCCTTCTTTCACTGCTGAGGCCTAGGCTTTCTAGCCAAATGGCCTATATTTGTTATTGTTATTGTTGTTGCTGGAACTTAAAAATTAGCATTGATGTCTCTGACCTTCTAGATACACCTTGACCAATTCCTGGAATGCCCTTGCTAATTCTTAGAATTACTGAAACATTCTGTCTCTTTTTGACCCCGTTCACACCATAACTTTTCTAAGAAACATCCCAATGACCCCATTTTCTGGAAATAACATAAAATAGAAACATAACCTTGTGCGTAAATTACCTTTCATATTTTGCCCTCTGTAATAATACTATAAACTGGTCCTTAGGGCATTGTACATGCAGTCATAATGAGACAGGCTCAAAACTGTTAAGGTGACCTGATCAAGGTAACAACAATAATTCCAAACTCTACTATCTATCTTTACATGAATTTCATGTAAATGAGTTACTAGAATTTGTTTATTTATACATTCATTTTGTTCCAAAACACATGTAATAAAAAATTCAATCAGGTAGGTGAATATTTTAGTCAGATAACTCTGCTGCTTTAAGAAGAAAATGTTGAGAAATTGAGATCTGATTTTTCTAAAATGAAATTATTTATTTATTTATTTATTTTGAGATGGAGTCTCACTCTGTCACCAAGCTGGAGTGTAGTGGCAGGATCTCGGCTCACTGCAACCTCCGCCTCCCGAGTTCAAGTGATTCTCCTATCTCAGCCTCCCGAGTAGCTGGGACTACAGGCATGCACCACCACATCCAGCTAATTTTTGTATTTTTAGTAGAAATGGGGTTTCACCATGTTTGCCAGAATGGTATCCATCTCCTGACCTCGTGATCCACCTGCCTCGGCCTCACAGAGTGCTGGGATCACAGGCGTGAGACACCGTGCCCAGCCTAAATGATTCCTTAAATAGAACAACAGATAACTCATCTCGATGATGAGTCATCGAGTATGGTAATAATGCAATTCTATAGAGCCAAAACATGGCAATAGTAATAACTATTGTAACTTTCATATTCAATGCAGCTATTTTACCGATTAAAAAGTAATTTTATATGTTATATTACTTGACATTAAAATAGCCTTGTGCAAGATTTACTATTTTCCACATTTCATAGATAAAGACGTTAAGGTCTACAGAGTTTAAGGAATGTATGTTTCACAGCCACTGTGTGGCAGAACTTCACATTCCAACAGTAAGCCTTGGACTCGACAGGTGGATGGGATTTGTCAGCCCTATACTAAATGGCCTTAAACTACTGTGGGCATTTTCTTCATCCTTTTGTCTGATTAGTCAGTCAGCTATCAACTCCTCTTGTTGCCAGAGAACAGTAACAGTTATTTCTTCCTGCTGCCAGCTGTCATCATCTGTTTCTACTCTATGAGCTGGAAAATCAGATAATCAAGCTTGCTGAAAATTGAACATGAAACAGATTCAACAACATCTGGGAGAGGGCTTCTTCTGTGAAGTCAATCAAGTTCATGACTTTGGTGCACAAGTTTAAGACTGACTATCATGGTGGCTCATGAGCTTTCCCCAGCAGCCTGTTGGTTTGTGACCAGGTTTGCGAAGGGAGTGTCTACTGTTAAAACTGGTTCCCAAGCAGGTGAAGTGTGATGCTATTTACATTTTGCCATCAAGTGGAAGACAACAAGATGCAAAGAGTTGCGTCTTCTCTCCCACACACATTCCTTTTTGTTCTATTTTTCTGAGATGGACCATTAATGGACACATTAATTCCTCGTATGTGTGTGGCTGTTCATGCTACTCAAAGTATGGGCCTCAGTCCACTGCCAGTGTCTGAAATGTTTGCCACCAGTCAACAAAATATGTACAGAAATTGAGTATTCAGAAAGCTTTATAGAAATTTGATACTGCTGCAACATTTTTTTATTATATTTTTAAAGTATTGGTATGCAAGAGACTGGAAATTATTTAAAAAGTTATCCCATGCCATAGAGAATTTGAGAAGAATAATCTTTGGTATGTTCACAATAGCGTACTAAATAGTGGACAGCAGATAAAAAAGGTTATGTGAGAGAGTGTTCCATTCGGCCTGTGAGCCTGCCAGCATATAAAACGCTAACTGATCTACCATTTTTCAAAATTAACCAGACTCACTTCCTTCTATTTATTCTGGGTACTTCTCTGGGATTAAAAAAGTTTCTCAGTCGGCTTTAATGAAGTCATTTGCTATAGTTAAATAGAAGACTATGGAGTACAGAATACAGGGACCAGGATAAATGATATTTAAGCCATTACGTATTAACATTAGAAAAAGATCATTACAAAAATTAACTTGACTATCACAGTCACGTTTCTCGAGCATTATAAGACCAAAGCAATTGGTATGCTGTTCACAGTGGGGTTTTTGTTTGCATTCTTAGTATATCTTGGAAATTTGAGACAATGGTTTCAACTATGGACTTTGCAGATAACCAGGTACCATAAACAAATACATGTTTATAGTAAAGTTTTAATGGTGCTTTTGATGTTGCTAAATATGATGATCATGAAATATTAATGAATGTATACAAAATCAAGACTTTCTTCAGTTTATATCCACTGGAAAAAAAATCTCAATTTGTTTATAGAAGCATAAATTGGAGGAGACACTTCTAACATGTGAATTTTTATTCTACAAATATTTAGTGAGAATTGTGCCTGGCATTTACTTTTTAGCTCCTTGGAATAAATCACTGAATAAGACCAATAAAATCCACTGGTTCTGTAGAGTTATACTCTCAAAATTAAAGAAGTAGAGACAATAAACAAGAGACATATAAAATACATGATTTATATGGAATGTTAGAAGGTGATCAATGCTGCAGATAAAAGAGAAAGTAGAGCAGTGTAACCAGGCCCAGGTTACCCAGGTTAGCAGAAGCATTAGTAATAAATAATACAGTGGTTGAAAGATGAGTTTCAAGCAAAGTCCTGAGCAAAGATTTGAGCAAAAGGTTAGAACTTGACAGTAACTTATAATACTCTCTAGGTTTAATACTCACATAAAAGAGACTCATTTTAATGACTACATTTAACATAATATTTATGGATCTAATTTGTTGGAATGAAATGAAATTCATAGTCTATTCTAAGTTTAGAAACCAAGAACAGTATAAGCATTTGAACAAACGATGTAAGCTTCCTGCACACACACAACTGTGAGGTTCAATCATTCCTGCTACAAATCTCTCTCCATCTTTCGAGAGAGAAGTGCTGTATTTTTTTTCTAATTGAGACAAGGGAGACACATGAGTTTCAGGCTGTCATCTCGAGGACTCATAATTGGATTTTTTCCTCTTTTTTTAAAAAAAATAAATTTCTGCTACAGTTTGAAAAGGCAGGAAAAACTGAAAAATAAAACCTTTCTGCCTCAGGCAGATTTTTCTTTTGCTCGCTGAGAGGTAGAGAGGCTGTAAAGGTGATAAAAGAGAGTGCTAAAAAAAACCCCACAGGTTGAGAAAGAAAGTATACAATGGTCAAAGGCTTCTTAGTTTGAAATCCCATTCCCCTGAAGTGTCACCAGTGATTTGATGACAACCAACACCTGAAATTCTAGAACTGCTAACATGCGACGTAGGACTTACGTCCAAGAAAGGACTGAGCTTGTGGTCTTAAAAATACATTATCAAGTGATATGGAGACAGAAAATTAGTCTTAGAGCAATTTCTCATATATGAGATTGGAAATTAGTGAGAAAAGTACCAGATTATACACAGACATTTATTTAAATCTTGTTCCATTTGTATGAATTCTACATGTAAAATAATCCTAAACAGTAATTTTTATATAGATAAGATTATGTACGATTGTTTAATACATGCTTTCATCTGCTAGCCTTACATTCCTGCAGCATATATAAACTTTACTGGTGCTTCGAACCACACAAAAAAATATTACATATATCATAGAGTCTGATACATCTAGTTTTAAAATTTATCTCTTCAGAAGTAATTCTAAAAACTTAAATATACAAAATTAACAAAAGTCATATTCTATGCGTTTTCTTTTTAGACAATTTACTTTGACTTCCATAGTATTCCACTAGGGTTTGTTTAAAACAATAAAAAAGGACTTTTGATGTTTATATCAAATCTAACTTGAATGAATAAAACATTTCTTTAGGTTGTCCAAAGAAGAAGAAAATTCTCAGACTGGTTAATTTTTCTTTTCAACATTTCAAAAATGTGTTCAATCTACTTCCTGAAAGAAAAAACCTAAGATCATAGAAGGAACATAATTTCTGAATGTCCTACAAAGTTCTATTTGTTTTCAAACACTGACATTTTCTGGAACAGAAAAGAGTCCTAAATTTTTAATCATCAAGAGGTTTTGTCATGCCGGTGTAGTGTTGCTTCCAAAAGGAAAAAGAAAACAAATCACAGATTAAATTACAGACAAAAAGTTTGCTCTTATGCATCAAAATAAGGCATAAAGAAGTTCAAACAAAAATGCATTGATTCCCATTTTTATGCATTGTCAACGCT
Organism: Chlorocebus sabaeus; assembly: GCF_047675955.1. NCBI lineage: Eukaryota > Metazoa > Chordata > Mammalia > Primates > Cercopithecidae > Chlorocebus > Chlorocebus sabaeus. The sequence continues at coordinate 14,511,091 of NC_132911.1, forward strand.
GTAATCCCAGCTGTGCTCAGATACCACTAGAGGTTGGTACACAGCTGTGACATTATAAAAGGGACTCAATTGCCAATCAGAGCTTGGCTTGAGAGATTCATTGTCCAAGCCATTCCCTAGTAAAGCTTCTGGAACTCTGTGTATGCTTCAGTTATTGTCTCCATGAACAACCCAGAATTGTGCAAATAAAGACATTGCAGAATTTCTCCATTATACTTAATTATATATTGTGAGAGGTTCTAGCTTTTAAAGAAAGCCCAACAGTAGATTTTTCTTATCATTCTACAATTCTCTTTTTGAGGAGACACGTAAGGTAGAATATTGAAGCACTACAGCGTTAACTCCCTTCTGTTTACTCAGCAATCACCAGTTGTGTTGATGGTTAATATGTTTATTCCCTTTTCAAAGAAAAATACTTCCAAAAGACAATGGTTCCACCAATGACAGAATCACAAATGAGGGTAATTGTCAATATTATTGTTTCATACCTGAAATGAAGTCTCAATTGCCTAACACATACTGGGTATGTGTCACAAATATGGCAGCTTTCTCAGACCACAGTATCTGTGAAACCTAGAAGATATTGCCTCTCAACAAGCATCTTTGGTAAAATGTGTTTTTGATCCTCCTCTTACACAGTCACAATATGTACTTACATTTTTGAAATTCCAGGAAGTTCTAGAATAAACAAACATATTCACTTCTATTCTAGAAAACCATGTTTTTGCTACTGAATCCTTCTCTTGTATTAATCAACAACCCAGTGCTATATTTAATACAGAGGGGAAAGTTATTTCAGGGGTTAATTTAAAAAGAAATGTGTTGGCTCAAAAAAGAAATAAGTTGTGAGAATATACCATATCCATACTATTCTCTGAGAAGATTTCACTTTCCATAATACAGGTTACATTGAGCTGAATGCACATTCTGAGTAAAATTCTGCCTTTCCAGAATATTTACAGGTAAGTGGCTTATCTTCTAATTTTATGTAATTATTATATCTAAAGATGTGGAGAAGTTATACAATACAAAGTACATTTCCGTTAATCTGAAGATATTGCAAGATACAAAGTTGTGGCTTCAGATATGAACATCAGATAGCATCTTCAAAGTTCCAAAATATATTAACTACTTTGTCCTTTAACTAATCAGCATTCCTCATTTTATACACTAGTTTCAATTTGTGACCATAAATTCTTAAAGAAAGAGAAGGGAGAGGGATCAAAAGGGATTCATAATTTTTTATTTAAAATGTAAGATATATTTATAGTGTTTATTTATTTATTTATTTATTTATTATTTTTCTTATTATTATTTTTTTGAGATGGAGTCTTGCCTGTTGCCCAGGCTGGAGGGCAGCCCAGGCTAGAGGTGCGATCTCTGCTCACTGCAAGCTCAGCCTCCCGGGTTCAGGCCATTCTCCTGCTTCAGCCTCCCGAGTAGCTGGGACTACAGGTGTCCGCTACCACGCCTGGCTAATTTTTTTGTATTTTTACTAGAGAGGGGTTTCACCATGTTAGCCAGGATGGTCTCAATCTCCTGACCTCGTGATCCACCCACCCTGACCTCCCACGGTGCTGGGATTACAGGCGTGAGCCACCGCGCCCCATCTATAGTGTATATTTATTTACCTCTTCCTCTGTGTCTGAGACTGTCCTAAGCATGTAATATCTATTAACATATTTATTCCTCATAAAAAAACCCTATGAGGTTTGAATCTTATCACCTTTATGTTAAGGTAAAACAAACAAAAGTACAGATATTATCTTTCCTAGAGACGCACAACTAGTAAGTAAAAGGTAGAGGCAGATTTGAACTCAGTTACCACTGAATTCCACACTCACACACTCCTCAGTGCTACCTAACAACTTTCCTCCCCAATAAAATCCTTAAGACATCAATACAACTGTCCTTTGACTTGTCAGACAATAAAGATTTGAATAATAATTATAAGAAAGTTTTCATTTCATCAGAATTTAGAATGAGGTTGCATTAAGGAAAGTGCTCTCATCTTTCAGACTATAGCAATTCTGTAGCTTTTGTGAAGGCTAAAACGTCATGGGCTTTCCTTGTTTTCGTCTGAAGTCTTTGTAAGTTGAAGTCAGTTTCACAAGGAACACTATCCATACAAACTTGCTGGTTGTTTCACAGGCTCCCTCAGTCATATTGATTCAAGTGCATAAAATGTGAATCCTGAAAATGATGATAGAAATGCTAAGTACATCGATCTCACAGATGACTCTTACAAATAGCTTTAATCATTCCTTTTCTGGATGCGAGAGATAGGTTCTTTTATTTATGAGGTTAAGATCTTCATATCTAACTCAAAGACTCCATAGTTCTTCCTTATACATGACTAAAATGAAATCATGTACTTTCATGGTGTTTACACGCCTGTAAATCCTCCAAATTATATTCATTTAGAATATATTCAAGATAATTTCAAGACCAGGTTGCAAATATATTCATAATCAAGTTTTCTGAATGAATATAAATGTGCAAACAGAGAAAAACATTTTCCTGCATACTGATGAACTAAAAGTCACCCTCCTACGAAATAACTACCTGTCACAACACCAATGCTAACTGAAGATGATTGGGAGACATAAAGATCAGCATTCCAAACTAGTTATTTTATGGAACAAATCCTGATTTGTAGATAGATATGCTATATATAAAATGTATATCCTAATGAAACCAGACAGCAAGCAATACATCATAAGAACAGAAAATTTAATGTGCTTTGGTACCATACTTTAATAATTTTGCAGATTCTGACAACCTTGACTTGGAAAATTGAAGTTGTAAGCACTTAAAATTAGCAGTAGATTTTATATATAGAATAAAACCATATGCTTCTATGTGCATGTATTTAGAATGATATCGCATTTAGGCCATATACCAAGTATACATTATGGCATTTTTCTGTGGACTTTCTACTGGATATTGTGTGTGTGCATGTTCATGCATGTGTGTGAAAAAGCCTAAAGATAAATTAGCTTGGGCCCTTAAAATCAGATCAAAGAATGTTAGTATGTTAACTACAATTTCGAAACAATTTCCCAGTGAATATTTAAGAAGAAGGTATGTCATTTTGTTCCCTTTCCTCATAAGGGGGAAATGTTACTTGAGGATTTACAGACCAATCCAGAAATCCCTTGTCCATTGTAGGATAAGAAAAAATGCTGAATCCCATTTTTGTTTCTCTACAAGCTTATCCATTTTTGATTATACTTTCCCTGTTTTGAGTAGCAAAGTTTCAAGCCAAAAACTTTATAATCTATTTCAACACAGCAAAGCTATTATCATGCCTTCTGAAAATAATGGCTTCCATGAGATGATTATAATAGATCATCTTGAATTAGAAATCCTTTGTGTAGTCTCTTTCAAAGCAAGCAAGTGATCTGAAATGGAATGTGTGCCTTTTCGTTCCATTCACTGTGCCATACACTTAATTCAACAAAAGTCCCAAGTACCTATTCTGTGCCAAGCACTGTTCTCAGTGCAAGGGACAAAAAAGATGAAAGCTATTGTCACAAAGCTAACACTCTTGTTAATTAATGAAATGGACATGAAAAATAATTACAGTATATAGTGGTTCTCGCAATAACAGCATTGTGTATAAGATGTGAAAGCAGCACAGAAATGGGAAGGATCACCTTGAAGGGCACTGAAAATAAATGATTCATAAGATGTTATCTAAAATGGGTTGTGAAGGATGAATAAGAGTTTTCAAAATGCCAAGATCTCATTCATCCTTAACTATGATTTAATTTCCATCTTCAGATAATAGCACAGTGAAAATCTTTCTATTCTAATATTGGAACAGTAATAAAATTTAATTTCATTGTTTTACTGTCCTTAGAGCAGTAAAAAAAAAAAAAAAGATTTTTACTAATTATGTAATAGCGTTAACCTCATGGTAAATATTTCATATTTTCAGGGTAGTGACTGAAAAAGTTTTAGGGGAAAATACGTGTCTAAAGCAGTAGTTATCAGCTGTTCAAAGGACTTAGAGGATCTGGAAGAAACCTTGAGAAGAGCTGTAAATGCAGAAAAAAAAAAAAAACATGTTCTATATAATCTGACTTAGGTAAAGACATTCTTTAAGTGGAACATGTGTTGAGTATCTGTTGTGCACAAGGGATAATTCCAGGCCCCTGTAATACAAATACAAAGCAACTTCCTTTCATTAGAGAGTTTACAGTATGGTTAGGGAGATAACTTACTAACTCATGATTTCCTGGTTAAGGACTACGACGGAGGTAACCCACAAAACCAGATGGAGGGATACTAACAAAGAAATGAAAGGTAAAGCAAGGTTTCCCAGAAGAAGGGCTATTTGAGGTAAAGCTAAAGAGAGTTACAATTAGCTACTTAAAAGAAACTAGGAAGCACAGTTTGGGTAAAGGAAATAGAACTTACTGACACCATGATGCAGGAGGTCACACCAATTGTTATCTTGGAGATTATATATGTAGACATATTTCCTGGAAGATTATCCAGGAAATAAATCTGAAATTTATTTTAGATTGTTTCAATTTTAGATTCTCAAATCATATTTCGTGTGTGTGCGCATGCATGTGTGAATTTTCTCACTTAAAACAAAGTATTAGAACAGGGTTTTATACAACGAACCTACACTGGGGTAGCTTTATTTCAAACAGGATGCTATGGCTCTTTTATTCTTAGTACATAATGTTATTAATTTAAAAAGATTATTTCCCAGGATAGCAAAATAAGTTTATTCCTACAAGCCAAACACAATTTCTTCTTAGTTATGGGTCGAAATATTTGGAGGTAGGGATCCTCATGCCTCGCCGAGGCCTCGAGGTAAAGAGTGGTGTATTTGATTAGTAGTGTCTGCCACTCATCCGGGAGTAGAGAGTGTTGAATCTGAACTTAATCCCTTAAGAAGCTTTTTGTTTTACATTAGGCTAAGATCCAGGGAAGCAAAATCCATACTATCAATGATGGCTAACATTTATTAAGCACTTATAACATGCTCGCCACCACTGAAGGACTTTATATGTATCAATTCATTTAATCCTCACAACAACCCTGTGAGGTGGAAACTAATGCCCAAGAAAGTCAAGGAATATGTGCGAGGTTGGCAGCTAGTGAGGCTTCGCACACTGGCAGTCAACTCCAGGGGAAGTGCTCTTGCCAGCTGTACAATAGAGCCTCGCTGTCAACTATCCATGCTAAATTATTCATAGGACAATGTCAGCTATATCAGTAATGCCCTAAAGAGTAGTAGTAATACATATTTAAATGCTAGTCAAATAAACAGTGAACAGGATACATCTCTTTAGCATCTCTACGTTGCAGTCAGCCAGAGCTGTTTTCAATAACTCTAACTCTATACTCTCTATGTTCTATACTCTATATTCCTTCCTCTCTCTCTCTCTCTATCTCTCTGTCTGTCTATACCCTATATTCTCCATATCCTAACCCAATTTCATTTTTGCATACACCAAATGTCGGGATAGAAAAAAAGTATGGTTTAGGAGTTTCACATACTCAAATCCCCTTGTCTATGATTTTGCACAAACAACTTGTCTGATCTTCAGCATCCTCATTCTAAAATCGGAATATATACAATAGCATATATTTGGGATTGTCTTCAGACATCAGTGAGATGGTGGAATAGGACATTCAAGTGCTCACTTGAATTCAAGTGTCCCCACAGAGACATCAACTTAAATAACTATCCATACATAAAAATGTCTTTGGGAAAGCTAAGGAAACCAAGTGAGAGATCACAGCACCCGGGTGTGGCAAAGAAATAAAGACACATTGAAGAGGTTAACAAAGGACAGTTTTACATGACCCACATCAGCACGACCTCAACCCTAGGTACCACGGTGTTACGTAAGATAACATCTATAAGGGGGAAGGAGAGTGAAGAGAGCACCACACTTTGCTTTGGACCCAACACCAGGCCCGCTCTAGTAAAATGCAGTGCCACCCAGGTGCCACGCTGGGACTTATGGACTGAGCCCCCAGGTCCACCCTGGTTGCAAGCTGTTCCCACAGACCCGGGATGCAGGCCTGCTCAGCAGACTCAGTCTCTGAGATACCCCAGCAGGCTGACCCCAGAAACTCCAGGCTCTACACTGCCCACAGGGGCCCTGGTCCTAGGACCTACTTCATTGCCAGGTCAGCCCCCAGAGACTCAGATGCATGGCCAGCCCCTGAACTACCCTTGGCACTACTTTGGCCCCCACAGTCCCAGACTTCAGGCCTTCCCTAATACCAGGTCAGCTTCCACAGCCCTAGTCATAGGCTAGCACCCACAAACTCAACTTCTAGGCCAGACTCTGTGGATACAGGCTCAAAGACTACTCAGTTCCAAGCTGACCCCTGTGGCCCCAGGCTGCAGGCCCAACCCAGATTACAGATCAGCCCAAAGCCCGCTCAGCTCACATAACCCCAGGATTTTAGTATGCCCCAACTCTAAATCAGCACCCCTACTCCAAGGCAACAGGCCAGAACCTGTGAACATAAGCTCCAGGCCTGTCCAGTGCCATGCCAGCCCTACATACTAGGCCTACTCCTATGACCGCAAGCTCTAGTAGGCTCAGGTCCAGGCCTGCTTTAAAAGTCCCAGGGTCCAGGCCCATCCCAGTAGACTCCAACCCTGAATGAATCATTTGGACCAAGGTTTCAGGCAGACCCCTGTGGCCCTAGAAATCAGGCCAGCCCTCATAGACTTAGCTCCCAGGCCAACACCCACACACCCAAACTCCAGGTCAGCCCGAGAATAACCAGAATCCTAGCCAGTTCTCACAGCCTCAGACTCCAGGAAAGCGCCCATGGCTCCAGAAACCAGGCTGACACACATAATCCCAGGCTCCAGACTAGCCCCTACAGTCCCAGGCTCCATCCCTATTCCAGAACCAGTCTGGCCCCACGGTCCAGGCAGGTTCCAGAAGACGTAGGGTCTAATATCACCTTAGTACCTGTGTGACCCCCTTGAACTGAAGCTCCAGGAGCACCACTAGAGACTGAAATCACAGACAAGCTCCTGTACACTAAGACTCAGGGACTAGTCCTGTGGACTCAAGCTCCAAGCCCACCACAGCATCAGGACAGTTCCCATGGGCCAACCCCAGTCCCAGGTCAGCCTCTATGGACCCAGGATTCAGGCTGTCTCCTGAGGATACAAGCTTCAGGCCCATCTGTACCAACCCAATCAACAGATTCACTCCAGTGGACTCATGCACCATATTCCACCGCACAGACCCATCAGACCAACCTCCAGAGGGCTCCCACATCAAGCCAGCATGCAGGCCATAACAGACAGTCTCCCCAGAATCTCTGCATGGGCTAACTGGTCAAGGATTTTTCTACACAAAGCCAATCTTTAAAGACTAAAATAATTTCCTACTTCTTTAAATGTACAGACTTCAACCTAAAGTAAGAAGAAATATTTAAAAAGACACAACAGCACCAAAAAAAACCCAGAATAATGTGAGTAGCTGACCCCAAAGAAATGGGTTCTACCCCAAACTGTCTGACAAAGAATTCAGAATAACTGTTTTGCAAAGAGACAATTGAATAAAATAAGGAACATAATTAGTGGCCAAAATAATAAATTTAGCAGAGATACAAATTTTAAAAAATGAAACAGAAATTTAGGAGCTGAAAATACAATGAGTGGAATGAAAACCGCAAAAGAAATCATCACTAGCAGAATTGATCAAGCAGAAAAAAGATTCTGTGAACTTGAAAGTAGGTTACTTTCAAGTATAAAAATAAAACAAGAAAAATAATGAAAAGGAATAAAAAAAATTGTAAAAGATCTATGGGAATACAAGGAAACATCAAGTGTTAGAGTTATAGGAGTTTAAGCAGAAGATAGAAATAAACAAGTAGAAAGAATATTGAAGAAATAATAGTAGAAAACCTTTCAAATCTGAAGAATGATGTAAATATCCAGGTACAGGAAGGCCAAAGTTCTCCATTCAGATTCAATCCAAACAAGACTACACCAATACATACTATAATCCAATGGTCAAAAGTATAAAACCAAGAGAGGATCCTGAAAGCAGCATGAAAAGAGAAGCAAGTCACACATCAGGAAGTTTCAGTAAGGCAAGCATTGAACTTTCCAGTAGTAACTTCACAGACAGGAGAGAGTGGGATGATATATTTAAAGCTAAAGGACAAAACTGCCAACCAAGAATATTGTATCTGAGAAAAATGTTCTTCAGACATGAAGGAGGGATAAATATTTTTCCAGATAAACAAAACTGAAGGAATTCAGTACCACTGGACTTGTCTCCTAAGAAAGCCTATTGGGATCTTTTTTAAGCTGAAACAAAGGAGTATAATTAGTACTGAAAACATCTGAAAGTATTAAGATGACTCATAAACAAGTACACAGTTAAATTCAGAAAACTCTAGTAGCATACTGATGGTATGTAAATCATTTGCATTTTTAGTATGAAGGGTAAAGGACAAAACTATTAATGATAATAATAGCTATAATAACTTGATAGGGGATAGATGCACAATATAAAGAGATGTCAACTGTGCCATCAAAAATTTAAAATGTTGAGGGAAGTTGGAGTAAAAGCGTAGAGTGTTTTAATGCATAGAGTGTTTTAATGCAATTAAAGTTAATTTGTTATCAGCTTAAACTAGCCTGTTGTAACTACAAAATGTTTCATGTAAGCCTCAGAGTAACTGTAAAGCAAAAGCCTACAGTTAATGCACAAAAGATAAAAAATAAAGTATCAAACCATGTCACTAGAGAAAATCATCCAATCACAAAGGAAAAATCATAAGATGGGAAGAAAGGAACAAAGGATCTGCAAAACCACCAGAAAACAATTAACAAATTATCAGTTGTAAATCCTTACCTATAAATATTTGCCTTAAATGTAACTGAATTGTATTCTCTAATTAAATGACACAGAGTGGCTGAAAAAATGAAAAAATAAGTCCTAACTATATGCTACCTACAAGAGACTTCACCTTTCAGGACACACAGACTAAAAGTAAAGGCTGAAAAGATATTCCACGCATATGGAAACAAAAAGAAAACAAGGCTAGCCACACTTTGATAAAATAAAATTTAAGTCTAAACTGTCAAACATGAGAAAAAGGTCAGTATACTATAATAAAGGGATCAATTTATCAAGAGAATATAATAATCATATATGCACTTTATATTGGAGCACCTAAACATATCAAGAAAATATTAATAGCTCCAAAGAGAGGGATAGACTGTAACACATTAATAGCATGAGAACTTTAATATTGCACTTTTAGTAATGGATAGATCACTCAAAAGAAAATCAATAAATAAACGCCAAACTTAGCCCAAAGATAGTATAAGAAAGACAACAATACATTTCAGAGCAGAAATAAAATACAAACTAGAAAAAAAAAAAAGAGTTGTTCTATGAAATGATAAGCAAAAATCCACAGACCTTTAGCTAGACTAATTCAGAGAAAAGAGAAAATTATAAATAAGGTCAAAAATGAAAAAGGAGACATTACACTAATACTACGGAAATAAAGTAGATCATAAAAGGCTACATTAAACTAGTATACATAAACAAATTGGATAACCTAGAAGAAGTATGTCTAAGAAATAAGTTCTTAGACACATACAACCTACCAAGAATGATTTAAAAATTAAAAATGTGAATAGACCAATAAAGAGTAAGGAGATTAAATCAGTAATAAAATGTCTCTCATTGAACACATGGACACACTGAGGTGAATAACACACAGTGGGGCCTATTGGAGGGTATAGAGTGGGAGGAGGAAGAGGATGACAAAAAGTAACTAATGGACATTAGGCTTAATACCTGGGTGACAAAATAACCAGTACAACAAATCCCCATGACACATTTCCCTTTGTAAGAAACCTGCACGTCCTACACATGTACCCCTAAACTTAAAAGTTAAAGAATAAAAAATAAAACAAAATGTCTCTAATTAAAGAAAAGTAGAGGACCTAATGACCTTATTGCTGAATTCTACCGAACATTTAAAGAATTAACACCAATTATTCTCAAATTCTTCCAAAAAGCTGAAGAGGAGGAAATGCTTCCGTACTTACCTTACAAGGCCAGCATTACTCTGTTACTAGGTTAGGACAGTATCTAGACAAGGACATTATCAAAGAAAAAAAAAATTATGGGCCAATATCCCTGATTAACATAGGTGCAAAAATCCTCAACAAAACACTAACAAATTGAATTCATCAGCACACTAAAACTATCATTCACCATAATCAAGCAGGGTTTACCCCAAGAACAAAAGAACAAAATAATATATGCAAATCTTTAAATATAATCAAACACGTTAGCAAAATGATGAAGAGAAACTATAAGATCATCTCAATAGATACAGAAAAAGCATTTGACAAAATTCAACGTCATTTTATGATACAAACTCTTGATGAATTTGACAAACAAGAAGTATACCTGAGCACAATAAAGGCCATATTTGATGATGTGGTTTGGCTGTGTCCCCATGCAAATCTCATCCTGAATTGTAGTCTCTGTAATCCCCACATGTCATAGGAGGGACCCAGTAGGAGGTAAAAGAATCAGGGGCAGCTACGGGGGCAGTTACCCCCATGCTGTTCTAGTGATAGTGAGTGAGTTCTCACAAAATCTAATGATTCTATAGGGGCTTTCCCCACCTTGACACTTCTCTTTCCTGTCACCACGTGAAGAAGGACATGTTTGCTTCCCCTTCAGCCAGAATTATAAGTTTTCTGAGGCCTCCCCATCCCTACAGAACTGTGAGTCAATTAAACCTCTTTCATTTATAAATTACCCAGTCTCAGGCAGTTATTTATCACAGCATGAGAATGGACTAATACATATGAGAAACCTACAGCTAATATTATACTCAACAGGAAAATGTTGAAAGCTTTTCCTCTGAGATCAGTACAATAAAAGAGAGTGTCCACTCTCACCACTTCTATTTAACATATTAATGAAAGTACTAGCCAGAGAAATTACACAAGAGAAACAAGTAAGAGGCATTCAAATTGGAAAGTAAAAAGTTAAACTGTCCCTGTTTGAAGATGACATAATTATATGCACATAGAAAATGCTAAAGACTCTACCAAAAACTGTTAAGAAATAATAAACAAATTCAGTAAAGTTACAGGATACAAAATCAACATATCAAAGTCAGTAGTGTTTCTATACACTAACATAAACACTTTGAAAAGTCAATCAAGAAAACAATCCCATCTATAATGACTCAAAAAAACAGAAATAAGGTTTACCAAGAAGAGAGAAGTGTATATTGAAAATTATGAAACACTGATGAAAGAAATTAGAAACACAAATATATAAAAAGATACATGTTCATAGACTGAAAGAATTAATATTGTTAAAATGTCCATACTAACTGAAGTCATCAACAGATTCAGTGCAATCCCTATCAAAATTTCAATGACATTTTTAAACAGAAATATAAAAAAAAAAAATCCAAAATTTAGATGGAATCACAAAGGACATGGAATAACAAAAACAATCTTGAGCAAAAAGAATAAATCTGAAGGTATTGCAATGACTGACTTCAAAATACACTACAAAGTTATAACAATCAAAACAGCATGGTAGTGGCATAGAAACAGTCTCACAGACCAATGGAGTGAAAGACAGAGCCCAGAAATAAATCTGCCCATTTATGGTCAATTGACTTTTGACAAAGTTTGCAAGAACACAAAATGAGGAAAGGACGGTCTCTTCAATAAATGATGTCGTGACGACTGAAAATTCACATGCAGAAGAATGAAACTAGACTCCTATTTCACATCATATACAAAAATAACATCAAAATTGATTAAAGAGTTTAATATAACACCTCAAACTATAAAACTACCATAAAAAAAACAAGGGAAAATTTCTATAACATTGGTCTGGGCAATGATATTTTAGATGTAACCCCAAAAGCACAGGTAACAAAAGTAAAAATTGGCAAATGGAATTGCATCAAATTAGAGATTCTGCACAGCCAAGTAGATAATGAATACAGTGATAAGACAACCCAGAGAATAGCAAGAAAAAACTGTAAATTATCACATCTGATAAGGAGTTAATATCTGAAATATATAAGAAACTCAAGCAATGCTTAAGCAAGAAAACAACCTGATTAGAGAATGGGCAAAGACCTGAACTGACATTTCTCAAAAAAAAAAAAAGAAAGAAAGAAAGAAAGAAAACAGACCAAAAGATATGTGAAAAACTACTTAACATCACTAATCATCAGATAAATGCAAATTAAAACTATAGTGAGCTATTACCTCACACCTGCTATGATGGCTATTATTAAAAGAGCAAAAGATAAACGTTGGTGAGAATGTGGAGAAAAAGAAATATTTGTACATTGTTGGTGGGAATGTAAATTTGTATGGCCACTATGGAAAACAGTATGGAAGTCCCTCAGAAAGGCAAAAATAGAACTGCTATATGACCCAGCAGCTCACTACTGGCATACAGCCAAAGGAAATTAAATCAGTATGTTAAAGAGTTATCTGCACTCCTTTGTTCACTCCAGCATCATTCACAGTAACCAAGGTATGGGATCAGCCTAAAGTGTCAACTGATGGATAGATGAATAAAGAAAATGTAGTATATGATGGAATACTATCCACTCTTTAAAAAAAGAAAGAAATCTTGTCTTTTGCAACAGCATGGATGAACCTGGATGACATTATGTTACGTGAAATAAGCCAGGCACAGAGAGACAAATACCACATGATATGACTTACATGTGCCATCTAAAACATTCAACTCATAGACGTAGAGAATAGAATGGGGGTTACCAAAGTTTGGAGGATCAGTGGGGTTGGGAAGATAAAGGATGCAAAATGTCAGTTACAGAGGAAGAATAAGTTCAAGAAATCTATTGGACAATATGATGACTATAGCTAATAACAATGTACTACAGTCAGTAAATATTTGTAACTTTGTTGAGAATATTTCCATATCTTATCACACTGCTTCCAAAAAGAGTAACAAGTATATTTCACCAGCATTAGAACAGAATCTATTTCACTCATTGACTATATTTTTTAAAATTTCCCAACTGTATGGTGAAGATAATGTTTTTTTTATTGTTTGTATGTTTTCATTTCCTTGACAATCAGGAATATGAATATCAATTATATACTTACTTCCATTTTACATACACATGTGTATTGCATGTTACACAGTATTTGGATTTTATTGTTAAACTGCACCTTTTCATTTACACTACCAAGTTTCAATACCATTTTATTCTGTTTGGCACACTATTGACTCAAAGTAGCAGGAAATTCATTATAACTTACGCTTCATATACTTGACACACTTAATTTGCAAAAAAAGTAAATAACCAGCAAGTGATTGACTACTCTGAAAATGCAAACTTAGTGTCATACAGATAAAAGGATTTCTCTGTTTCAGCTCATACAGCAGCTATTACACAAGACCATGAGATAGCAAATTTGTTATTTAAATAGCTACATGGATAGATCTAAGAGTAACTCAACAAATATTTAAATACTAATGGTTCTAAAATAAACAGAAGTTTTGCTTTTTATTATGCTATCTTTCCTTACTCCCTTCTCCATGTTAATGAATATAGTAGGAATATATCATACATGACTGATAAATTAGTCTTAAATGTCTTACGGTCTTTTAAAAAAGTGATTTCGTTGGAAGCGTGCACTGGCTCACACCTGTAATACCAGCACTTTGAAAGGTTGAGGCAGATGGATCACCTGAGGTAGGAATTCAAGAGCATCCTGACCAAAATGGTGAAACCCTGTCTCTACTGAAAATACAAAAAAATTAGCCGGGTGTGGTGGCAGGCGCCTGTAATCACAGCTACTCGGGAGGCTAAGGCAGGAGAATCGCTTGTATCTGGGAGGCGGAGGTTGCAGTGAACCGAGACTGCACCATTGCACTCCAACCTGGCCAACAAGAGCAAAACTCCATCTCAAAAGTGATTTCATTTCCAAGTAAAATGAATATGATTATATTTAGTTGATCATAGTGCTTGTATTTTAAATACTGTGCATTATTATATGTTTTTCAATAAAAAGGGCTAAATATCTATCCAATACTGGAAAAATCACATCACTAGGGTGAGCTGCAGTTTTGTAAGCATATCAAAAGATAACTTTTTGTTTTCTGTTTCCATACCTTTCAAAGTCAGGATGCATTGATAAAATTGTGGACTGATAAATTTTGTTAGAAACTTGATTGGAAAGTTATGTAACTTTAAGTATATTATTAGATAAAAGGTTAAAAAAAAGTATCAAATTTAATACATTTATCTACAGAATTGAAGTAAATGAAATGATACAAAAATATCAGTAGGTGAACATTTATTTTTAAATAAACAGAGTAAAATATAAATTATTGTTTTTAATGTAATATTTTTTATAATACTAAAACATATCAGACTATTTTTTAGAGTAATGAGGTAGCTTCCATAATTTAAACCTTATAAATAATAGTCATTTATATTTTTTGATAAAATTGAGTTAAATTGGATGATATTAATATTTCCTCATGATCTGGTGCCATGAGAAAAAATTTCTTAAATGTTTTAAACTTTTTAGATAAAATCAGTATGTTTATGAATATTTGGAAATCCTTGGTTACATATTTCAAATATAACCTAGATAAATATATAATTCTTAGTAATTATTAAAATTGTCATAATATAGAATACATATTAAAGTACACATAAATAGTCCTTTTGGTACCATATAAAAATGTCTATGTTTTCCAATAAAGATGAATATTATCTCATAGTAATTACATGATTTATATAATTTTATAAGCTTATTTTCTTTATATGGTTTTGGTTAGATATGTAATTTCTTTATATGGCTACATACACATAGACAGTGGATTAATCAAACAATCATGAGAAGTATTTCCTAGTCAAATTCAGACTATTTGTTGCAGAGAAATGCATATACTGATTTTAATATATTTTATAGCTTTCCTTAATAGAAAATAAGAACAAATCATTTTTATTACAGAATCTAAGTATGAATACACACATATATATGCACAAACACACATATAACTTTCAGATTGGGAAAGAGTTTTGAATCCTTACATGGGGAACAAAAGGATGTCAACAATTTCACTGCAATGAAATATGTAAGCCAGAAAATATAACATATTAACTTACTATCCCGAAAGACAAAACCATTAGTCAATCCATAATATATTCTGTTAAATTTTTAGGTCTGGTCCTGAGTGCTTCTACTACCTTTTCAATGATGAAACTGATTCTGCCATACAACGCAACGCTGTACATAAGATGAAAAAGGCTAAAGGAAGAAAATGAAAATATTTAGTATGTATATTCTTTGAGTTTATTTTTAGCTGCATTTTCTTCTCTTTTTTTGCAGGAAATGCTCATTTTGTGAGAAAAGTCAATTGTTTTTTACACAATAAGATGATAAAGATGCCGTCTTTAGCAGCACTTTCTGGCTCTGAGTTAGGACGATGAGAAACTTTCTAAAAATAAGCCTAAAGTTACCTACAGAAAACTCAACCATATGTAGACCAACCTTCATTTCTCTGAGCAGCCCCACTAATGGATCATAAGAAAGCTAAAGCCTAGCGGACAGCAGTTCCCTTTTGTGCTGATGCCTCTCTACTGGGCTCCACAGCCTCTGTGTCAGCTCCCCGTCTCTCTCCATCTTGGCTTCACATTTCTGATAGAGTAAGCAAGGTTTTAAATCAGGCCACAATTTGGGGAGCTGCCAAGTCAGCTGCTGCAGTACAGGGCAATAGACCTCACTGTGCCACAAAGTAATTCATTTCTGAATAGCTCATTATATTTCCTCTAAATTAGCAAGATTCAAAGGTGACCTAAAACAAACCAACAAATATGTCCTTCATAAATAATATCCCAAATCTACAACCAGATTATTACTTGATATGGGTTAACATAAGTTGCCACTTCTGAACAGTTTTCTTCCTTATTGAAAGACTATACATTCCGCCATCTAATAAACTAGGTATTTGGTGTGAAACCTTTTACGCACATGTCTAAATATAAATTTATATTTAAGATGCTTTTCAGAAATACTACATGACATCAAAAAATTCTGTTTAGTATTACAGCACTTCCTGTCTTTCCACATCAAAAAAGAACAGTTTTTGCTGGGTCAAACCCAGGCTTCCCATTTGCAGAAAAAGATGGGAATGTGGCTTTGCTTATCACAGGGGCATATATTGTTTTATTATTTAATAGTGTTTCAACTGCAACTTCCTCTACTCCCATAATGCTGTCATAAACAGTTTCTCAAAAGGCATAGAACTTCCTGGTTAGATATTTTGTTATTTCTGCTAATTTCCCTCACCACCTTTAACCCCTGCAGTACCACTGTCATGGTGACACTCTCCATCCAAAACAAGGGCACAAAACGTTTCACAATACCATCCTCAGCCACTGCTGGGGAGTCCTAAGGGGTCCCTCTATTAAGGAAGACAAGGATGTTGTTTGATTTCATTTCTTTAATCAGTTAGTAAAATAATCATTTATTCGTTTTTAATCTCTTAAAACAGTACAGTGTGGGAACTTAACAAATACGTCTCAAGAAGGTTAGAAAATTCAGTGACAATGTTGGTTTGACATTGATAAACTTTCTCAGACATTTTGACACTTAAATAATTTTCAGTTAGTCTCATTCTTAGTTAAATTTATGTCCATAATGATATAAATCTATGCTGGTCCATTTTAGATAGTCCATCAAATAGATAATTCACATCAAACATAATAGAGTGGGTTGTTTTTAGATATATATTTAAGTAAATCATATTTTTCTGATATTGCTACTCTGAGTGAAATTAGATAGAGCATGTTACTTTCCAAAAAAGAAGAAAGGCAACATCATTTTTGTTATTTTAAAAACTTATGAAAATAGTATAAAATAACATTAAAATACAATTTTAAAGTATATAATAATCTTTTCTGTGTTTTAAAAAAGGTTAAAAGGTAATTTCTTAAGCTTTTCATATACAAACAGGAGGAAATTGTTTAGAATTCTTTAAGAATAATCACAAGACTATATTTTATAATAAAATAAAATTTGTGAGTCAAAAATGTTTAGAATCATTTTCTAAACATTTTCCTAAGTTTCAACCAACTGTGGTTCTCAGTGTTTTAGTGTTATAGTGAAACAGAATGCTTTCTTCCAGTGAAAACCAAACATACTATTATATAGCATTTGGCTTTGGTTTAAGTTGACATGCTAGCCTGCTCCCGTAAGGTTCTCTCTGGAAAAGAGTTTGAAAATCATTGGTGATCCTCCTCCCCTTCAATGCAGAGAACTCCAAACAACTCTGCCTCTATTGCCATGCTTTCCTGCAAAATAAAGCTTAATTGCTACCCCTGTATTTGTTTACTATTTAGATGCTACTTTATTCACAAATAAAGCTTTGATTCCAAATGAATGTATCCCCTGATTTATAATTTATGTATGTGCGTATGCTATGTTGAATAAATGTATCATAGGCTACAAAATCTAACACTGCACGCCAAATTTGCTTGTCACATGTCCATTTGACAAAGGGGCACTGTTAACCTTGCTTCTCCATCAGTTCAACCCTTCTTCTTCTGCCCACTTTATCAAGGCAATTAGAAAAATTCACTTTACATTTGGGTTCATTAGCTTATTAACTGCCCCACCGAGAAAGCGGAAACTCTTTGACAGACATTCTGTATGCAGTTTTCTGTGATAGAGTCTGCCTTTGCCTTTTGGTGAAAATATTTCACTTAGGAATAGATGAAAAGAATTATTTTCCCCAAAAATACATACAGAATCAGGAGTGATTATTTTAAAACATAGTAATACTTCTAAGATTTCTGAATTAAGATTCTGATAGGAGACTTTTATTAGGATTGTTTAAGATGCAGTAACACTCACAATTGTATTTAACTAGGAAAATGTTCACTGAGGATAGGTTATACGAAAATGATTCAGGTAGGTGCTATGAGAATAGCAAAAATTGATAAGATGGAGAGTTAATTAGGAGTTAATGATGATTAGGAGTTAATTAGTTCCCCTGTGGTCTGCTGAGGGGAGGGGAGGGTTAGGAAGACCTACCTCCTACCAAGAGCACAGCTTGAGTAAAGACAAGAAATTCTATGAGTAGTTTTCTAAAGGTAATTTTATATTATTTAATTCTAGTAAATAGTGGCTATAATAGTATGAATGAAGAATAATAGTACATTATGATGGTTTGACTTGGTTGCATGAATTTATACAATAAAAAGTAAAGCTCATTAAAATCATTTTGGTTCATGACTGCAGGATTTATACAGGACATTGAATGTATATTTTGGATATCAGATATATAAGCCAGGTACACAGGAAATCTCGAGCTTTTCATATTTATTTATTTATATAGTTAATAAATATTACAGTTGTGTTATTTGGCATTGTAAAACACCCAGTCAGAGGAAGAAATACACAGAGAAAGACTGTCATTCAAGACAGAACATGTAATAAACAATATTTTAGATGGACAAACAAGAGACATGGTAAATTCAGATAGATTGGGGGATCAGAGACCTTTCACAGAGTTGATGAAAACTGAGCTGGACCTCAAATAATAAATGGATTCAGGATGAATGAAAATGACTTTCTCTTATCCAGTGGTAAAGAAACTAAAATAATATTTTATAGACAGATGCAAAGGCAAACGGATATGACTCCACAAATCTCCATATTTTTAGACCTGAGTTAAAACATGTTTGTATACATGTTTCAATCAGTAATAACCAAGTTGCTTTCCTTGGACCTGAGCCACAGGAATTTGGGTTTAAGATTGAGATTAGTTTAGTAGACCAGTGATAAAGTAGTTCCAAGATTTCATGTTTCAGTTTATCTCTCTTATTATTATTTACACTGGCAAAGCACATTTGCTTATGTTTGTATTCTTCTCTTGAAAATATAGAACAAGTATGACTGCACTGATCTGCATCCCGGTGTTCTGCTACACTGACAAAACAGATTCTCTGATCAGAGTTGAAGACCTCATCCATCAGCCAAATTGATTGCAAGTGACATTTGACAAAGTGGCTAATCAGAGCAGTAGTCAGTTCCCCTCAGTGCAGATGCCATCCAATCAAACAGACTCTCACTGGCTAAGGGGAAACAAAATTAGAAGAAAAGGACCAAGAATACTCTCCAGCACTCTTTAATGAGATAAACTAATATCCAGACACTGGGTAATACATTTTTTCCCATTTAAATATATTAATATACCCTAACATGAATGCAGAAGACTGTCATTGTCTTTAACATCCTTTCACACATTAATATCATATAGATTGCATTCTATTACATTATATTGTTAGTACACTTACATACATTGAAGAATTTCTATTTTGGCTACTTGCTTTCAGACTGATTTCCATTCTACAGTAAACAGCATTTTTAATATAATATAGAGCACATGTTTTTTAAACTAAAGCAATGGAAATTTTACTTTCCAATTAAAGCCTAACATCTTCCATGCTTAATACTTTTCACATATAACATGGATCACTGAAGAACGGGTAAATGCTAGATAAACAAGTATTTGAGTTATTAGTAAAAGAAATGTATTAGCTAAAAATAAATTAAACATCAAAATTATGATCATTCAAGTTAATTCCCCCAAATCATTTTTCATTTATTTATTTATTTATTCACTTATATCAATACAACCTTTGGATTTTTACTTTTCTTTGAGTTATAATCTATTATTAGTGTTATTTATCTTGATGCTAAAATTATTCCAGATTTGGCCAGTGAAGCCTCTGCCAGTTTTCAGAGTTCTTTTTCTATGTTCCCGTCATTCCTTGAACACTTTCTTCCCTTCTAGTGGAGTAAGATATTCTAGACTTACCTTGTTTCCCTGATGCCCCAGTCCCCAAGAGTCATGATCTCTTTACCTACAGACTGACGTCTAGAAACTAAGATCAGGATGCTAGATGTGCTCGTTGTTACTGATGTGGCATTGCTTCTAGCCCCTTTCAGCAGACACAGCTAAGATACAGATGATACAGATGTGGATATAGTTATAGATATACAAATATCTGATGCTAATACTGCCAAAACCAATCTGATGTTATACCAAACATGCCAGCCTTTTCCCCTTTACATATTTGTAACTCTCTTCTTTAACAGTGAGAATATATGTCTTCTCCTATTCTCTATATAACTAATTTGCTCCAGCTTAGAATATGCAGGAAAAACTTCCAAAATTGTTCATTTATATTACTGAAAATAAAACATTGAAAAACTACAGTTTAATATTTGTTAATAGTTCATTTAATATAAGATTTACATAAATTAACATAAATGTACTCTGTCCTTTGATAATTCTAAGGCTTTGATGGATATATATCAATATATAATGCTTGCCCTTCCTACATCCTTACCTTGGGTATATGTAATGTTTCCTTTTTTCCCTGTATATTTCCATACATAGCAATGGACTAAAAATACTAAGTGAAATACTATGTATATTATTGTTCAAAACAAACTGTCTCTTTCACTTAAACTGCATTGGATAAAGTTTGACAAAAGGATATACTCATGTAATTCACATTTCTACCAAGATTTTGAATGTTTTCATTTCCCAGAAATTCTCCTTGTCCCTCTTCCAAGTCAAATCCTGTCCTTGAGGGAAATCACTTTTCTGAATTTTTCTCCATAAATTTCTTTTCGGTAGAACTTCATATAAATGCAGTCATATAGTATTTGCCTAAAGATGATTTTTGGCAGTATATTTAACTCTGATTTAAAATGTTAGTTATGAATTCAAAGAGAGTATGTGGACCTTCAAAGTCTTCTGCCATAACCTAATACAAAATTCACTAGGAGTTTGAATTTCTCTCAACTAGAGACAGTACAGGGATCTCATGAGTGTTTATGCCATGCAGGGCTCTCATAATCTGTGCTAGTCTGTTTGGATACTGTAAAAATAAGTCTGAAATTCTGAGAACATTCTATTATTAATGTCACTGCCCATAATCTGCTGCATTAATGAGCTTTTATAAATTCACTTATACAATTACATAATTTTATCATCATATTACAGTTAAAATGACTATTATCCAAAAGACAAGAAATAACAGATACTCGTGAAGATGTGGAGAAAGTGTACTCTAGTACACTGTTGGTGAAAACGTAAACTAGTACAGCCTCTGCAGAAAACAGTATGGAGGTTTCTCAGACAATTAAAAATAGAACTACCATATGATCCAGCAATCCCATTACTGGATATATATCCAATAAAAGTGCAATCAGTATGCCAAAGAGATTTCTGTATTTCCATATTCACTGCAGCATTCTTCACAATAGCCAAGATATGGAATCAATCTAGCATTCATTGGCAGAATGAAGAAAATGTGGCATATATAAACAATGAAATAACTTCAGCCATAAAAGAATGAAATCCTGTCATTTGCAGCAACATTGATAGAACTGGAAGTCATTATGTTAAGTGAAACAAGCCAGGCACAGAAAGAAAAATATCACATGTTCTCACTCATATGTGGGAGCTAGATAAGTGGATCTCATGAAAGAACAAAGTAGATGATGGTTACCAGAGTCTGGAAAGCATAGGAGGAAGAATAAGATGAAGAGATGTTGGTTAATGGGCACAAAAACACAGTTAGAGAGAAGGAATAAGTTCTAGTGTTCAATAGCTCAGTAGGGTGACTAGAGTTAGTAATAATTTATTGTGTACTTCAAAATAGCTAGACTAGAAGATATGGGACATTGCTAACACAAAGAAATGATATGTGTTTGAGGAAATGGAAATTCTAATTATCCTGACTTGATCATTACACATTGTGTACATGTATCAAAACATCACATGTACCCCGTAGATATGTACAATTATTATGCATCAATTTAAAAACTGAGAAAAAGTCAGATATTCTCCAACTGGGATCAAAATGTAAACTGGATTCACTTTTGACCACAGATCTAAAAATAATGAGAAAAATGTGTGTTTATAATCTACTTCCAAAATGTCAAATAATTCATATGCATTATATATAGAGAGACATATTTATCATTTGTGAGACGTGTAAAGTTGTTTTCTTAATGTAAGAAAAGAGACTCTTCAAAAACTCCCACTGAATGGACAAGTAAAATAATTTACACCCTGAGAATCTTCAAAACAAAAAGTTGTTTTCCTCAAAAAACTTGGAATAATTTTTGCTATCCCAAATAAAACTGACCAAGACAAATGTACTTTACCGAAATTTAGAGTCATAGTTTTCTAACAGTTTTCCTCAAAAGATGTTGTATCAGTGTCCTGAGAAATCATTTATTCAATTAAGAGATACCTAACAAGTCTCTGCCACATGCAATGCACAGTGCTAGACAATGGAGCCACAATTGTGAATATAAATGATATGGAGATCTTAAAAAGAAATAAAATTATGTGACGAACAATAACTGGAAGGAGAACAGGTCAGTGTTGGGATAAGCTCTGGCTTTTGGGCTAAGCAGGTAACAGTTAAGCAAACTGCATAGGGATGAGCATTCAAGGCAAGAATTCAATATATACGAAGGCCTTTCTTTAAGGAGGAGTTTGGTCTATCCAATAATCCAAAAGATTGCCAGCATGGCTAGAAGACAGGGAAGAGCAAGAGCAGGAAGAGATGAGTATGAAGAGGTAGCAACAGCAACTAGGAGGTCTATAGACAATGGAAAGGGATTTTGAATTCATTCTCAGGGCAAATGGAAGCTATAGGGGAGTTTAAGCAAAGAATTAACATGATCTACATTTTTAAAAGATTGCTTTGACTCTCCAATATGGCATGATTTAGAGAAAGGCAGGAGTGGAAGCATGGAGACCAGTTAGGCAGAGATATATACAGCCACCATGCACAGCTGGGTAAGTTACGCAGTGCACATATGCTTTAGATATGACAGCAGGTTAAAGTGAGAGATGGTGATATAGTTTGGCTGTGTCCCCACCCAAATCTCACCTTGTATTGTAATAATCTCCACGTGTCAAGGGCAGGGCAAGGTGGAGCTAATTGAATCATGTAGGCAGTTCCCCCGTACTGTTCTCCTGGTAGTGAGTAAGTCTCATGAGATCTGATGGTTTTATAAATGGAAGTTCTCTTGCATAAGCTCGCTTGCCTGCCACCATTTAAGAGGTGACTTTGCTCCTCCTTCACTTTCTGCCATGATTGTGAGTCCTCCCCAGCCATCTGAAACTGTGAGCCCATTAAACCTCCTTTAATTTATAAATTACCCAGTCTCAGGCATATCTTTATTAGCAGTATGAGGACAAACTAATTGTCAATAGTTGGGACTTTGGTGATGGTTGTGTAAAGGGGGAGAATGTAGGCACACACACACACACACACATGCACACATATGATGAAATGAAATTTACACATAGAGTCTATGTGTGGGTAACAGTCTATGTGTGAGTAACAGAACACAATAAACAATAGTGTCCATTTTTCTGGCTTAGACTCCTGAGGAATTGATGGTACCACAGGTAGGCATGAGAAATCATGCCTAACTTTGAACATATGAAAGTAGAGATTTTTATAACCCAGCTATGAGATGGTATCAAGGATATATGAACTTGTAGTTCAGAGGAGAGGTTTATATGGCCCTCTCTGTGAAACTGGGAAGAGCTAACCTATTTATGGCACTTATGACCTTGGAAGAAAAGGGATTGCCTGTAGAGTGAACACTGAAACTGAAAAGTATTGGGCTTAGGCATAAGATCTATTGGTACGTGTACATTCTGGAGTTGATTAAAGAAAGAAGAGTAAGCAAAGAAGACAACATGTGACCCATGATGTAAGAAGAGAACCATGAGTATGAACAATGGAAGCTAAGAGAAGTGAGTGTTACAAGTAAGAGAAAATTAACTGTGCAGAGGAGTGACATTGAGAGTTTTCAGTATGGAGGTCAACCTTTGATCAGAGAACTTCAGGGGAGCATTGGAAATGGAAGCCAAAATCAGAGTGAATTAATAGTGAATTGAAGCTGATCAGTGGAGAAAGGGAACTGGAGAAAGCATGTAAATATAACACAGAAGTTAGGCTCTGAAGGGAAGGATAAAAATGAAGACAATAACCAGAAGTGGTACATAAAGGGAATGTTGCATTTTTAGGTGAGAGATATTATCATATGCTTGAATGCTGACTGGAATTCTACACTAAAACATTTTCTTTTTTCATCTCCTCATTATATGGGAAATACTTGCCTCCTTCTGGGATTGAGTACCATTTTTAATGTGCTGAAAGTTAAGGAACATCACACATGTGTAGAACAATAACTCACTAAAATTCAGTTAAGAGGTTCTCAGTCTTGGTAGTTTAATAGGTTTGATAATCATAGAGATGATTTATTCTGAAATCAAACTGCTGACAGCTTCTTTCTTCTTCAATCCTTCTTCACCTGCAGAAATTCAAAGACCTCTTCAGATGCATCCAAATGAAAAGGGAATGATTCACCATCTAAGTTGAAAGCATAAAGAAAGAGGCACGAAGGGGTAAAAATGGGGAAAGGACATGGGTAGGAGGCTAAAGAGAAAAATAATATTTATTCTTCATGCATCTGGCTTCTTTCACTCCACATAAGGTCTTGAAATTTATCCTTGTTGTTTATCTGCAGTTTGTTTCCTTAAATTATTGTATAGAATGAATACTACAATTTTTATTTAGCTATCCTCCTCTTGACATATAGTTTGTTTCAATTTGAGGCCTGTTTTAAATAATAATGTGATGAACTTCTCTCATATATCTCTTGGTGGACATATGCATATATTTTCCTTGAGTACATACCTAGGATTGGAATTGTTGAGTGGTAGGGTAGGTGTATGTTAAGCTTTAGGAGATACCGACAGAGTATTCCAAGGTAGTTGTTCCAATTCTGGCAATATGTAGAGTTTCGTTTCTCCACAGTCTTGCCCACCATTGCTGTTACCATTTTTTTTAAAAAAAATTTAGCTACCACCCTGACTGTGAGTGATATCTCACTGTGGTTTTAACTTTTACTTTTATTGAAACTCATGTTTATTTAAAAGCTCCCTAGGTAATTATAACATGCATCTGGGTTTGAAACCATTATTTTAACCATTGCATCAAAAAGTTGAACTGCACTTAGAAGTGTGTGTAAGCATTTGAGCTGGAAGGATAGGAAGTGTAAGAAACTGGAAGGAGGTAGCACAGTTTGGGCACGCCAAAAGAGTGGAAGGCTGCAGTGGAAAAGAGGAAGAACTAATGACAAACGAACTCGAGGCCAAGATCAATGAGAATGTTTAAGTCACAATGTTAATGTCAAAGCATGGATGGTGAAGGGAAGAATCAATCTGAGCCATAATTTAGACAGTTCAACATTTAGAAAAGAATGGTTTGAGTTGGGCTGTGTATTCCCAGGAATCTATCAAGATTTCATCAAGAGGAGGAGAGAAAGATCAAAAGCAAGAGATTTTTAATAAAAGAAAGCAGAAATAAATTGGAACTGAGACAGTTACCCTAACCTTAGGTATGCAAGGAGTTAAAGGAAAACCCTCCAACCGTGAAGGTTTCATGGAGAGTGAGTTTCCAAGTACACATCCATCTTTCAGTGTAATTAAGAAGGCAAAAAGAGGAGATAAGGGCATTTGCTGAAAGCGGGTTAGAAATCCAAAAGGCAGTGGGAAGCAAGTGAGGGAGGGTGGTGGGTGAACTGAGTTATGCCAAGGTTAGGACAGATATGCTTCCGGATGTCCTGGCTATGGGGGAGTAGAGGGCGATCTGTGCATCTGACAGTGTCACAGTCAGTGGAAGGCATTGCATTGTGGGCTTGGTTCTAATGGTCCTTCCTTGAGAGTGGCTTTCTGGTCTCCGTACTGTATTCTCTGAGGCTTTCCTCGTCATGTGGAGCTGTTCCCTAAAGCTTGTTTGGGACATATGACAGAGACGGGAGCATGATTTCCTGGGAAGAAAAAAAAAATTAAGACTTTTCAGAGAAGTGAATTTTGGAAATGCTAAACACCTGATAAATTTCACCCTTAAACATTCTTCGGAAAGTTATGTGGTTAAAAAGTACATCCAATTTTAGTTTTGCTTGACCCCAAATTTTCCAAGATATTTGATTTCAGAACATATTGAAGGATAATGGCTTCCACTGAACTCCATATGGAAAACATTGACCTAATATATTTATTCTTGATCTTAAACTATCTACTTGGCACTCTTCTCCAAATCACTCTAATCCATATAGCTTGACGCCTATGACCCCACTCAAGGCATAGTTCCTACAATTCCAACAGTGAAAACCTAAGGAGAACAACTTCAAAATCCAGCATTCCTCTGAAATAACACTAATTCTATATTCTAACCAAAGTTCAGTAACCGAGCTCCTACCTTGACCTTGTGATTGTGTGTAGTTTGCAAAATTCCAAGTGTCCTCTCTTTCCTATTTGAGGCTTTGATCTGACAGCAGATCTTTTATTCCAGCCCATCCAAACACTAATACCAGACCATGTTCATGTCAGTTCTTCTGGATGGCAAATTTGCTTTTCTTCCTCCTTCCCTCGTAATTGTGAATTTTCCTAGTTTTTCTTTTATTTCTTTTCCTGATGTAGTAGTCACTATATCTGCACTATATAAATAATCTGCACTCTTTTCATACATCCTTTCTGCCTGGCTGAGTTTCCTCTCATCTTCCGTAGTTGATTTCACATGAGTACTTGCTTGCATGGTGCACAGGTCTGTTCTATGTTACCTCCTGAACTAACCTGCAGTCCTGGTCCTGCGCATCCAATGTGAATGGTAGCTGGCTGCCTGTTTTAGAACTTAGAACCACAGTTAACTAAGAGCAGGCTAATAAAAGCAATTAGGGGAAAAATGATTTATCCCACTCTGAGTTTCATGAGATTTACTAACCATAAAAAAGAAAGTCGGAGGGGATGTTGGTTTTACTTTTTTCATTTTGCTTTATATGGGGGGTTGGGGGCTCAGTGAAAATATGAGGTAACATATCTTAACAGATGCTGTGCTGACACATAGGTTTCTCTTTTCAATGATATTTACCAGGATTACCTTCATTCAATTTGGATATTTCTTAACAAAAAATTCTGAAGAAAGCACTTTCTACCATTTATACATATGCTTATGAGTTTGACATAAACTGCTATGTCATACTGCTCTGTGAATGTCAGAATTCTGACACCAAAACCCAAAATACCCCATTCTTAAATCATGACTGCCTTATCATCCTTGACAAGAGTGAAAGCAAGAAACAAATTTTGGATCTAAGGCATGAAACTAACATGACATATTTGACCTTTGCAAAGTAGATGTGATGTGCAGACAGTAAAGGGATGTAGCAAAGCTTTAGAGTCTAGTACCTTGACAATAACTAGGCAAAATGACATTGCCCATACATTCTCCAGATACTGATAAGAATCTGTGTATAAGTGAATATTTAGTTCTTGCTCATAATGAAATATGTTAATACCAAATAATGACAATTGCTTATTTTCAAAATCATCTCAACATTAATGTAAATATTTTTAAAATAGTCATCCACATTGATTTCTCTTACTTCCCTTCTGATGTTAATTCATATGGGTCAGTTCAGCTCAATACAGTTTTACCCATGTGGTCCTCAACTTCCACCTAAATATCGCTCAGGCAGAATGTAGCTTGGAGGCTACTAATAGCTTATATGCCAGTGCAGATCCTGGCGTCACCCCCACACCACACAGGTAAGTACCCAGAATGACTAACCCCTGGAGTGCTGCAATGAGAAACAACAGCTTTCTCCTCCTTGGGAAGACGACCCACCTATTTTACCCTTTGTTCCATGTCTTGGGTGAAAAGAAGCCATAGGATATAAGAGTTTAACATATCGGCCTTCTTATGTTAAAACATTATTACATTAATTATAATGTAATAATATTACAATATTAATGCTAACATTAATACTTGAATGTGTTAGCTCTACCATTTACTAGGTGTATAACCTTTGAAAAAATTATTTATCTTCTTTAAGCCTCGATTTTGCAATGGCTGCCATCCTAGTTTGTATATGAACATGTCACTTCTCTTATACCTCCTAAGTAGCTCCCCATTACCTAAAGGATAAGCCCCATCCTTGTGGTAGGGCACACAGCACTCTTCATAATATGGTTCCAGCCTTTCCAATCCACACTCAGACTCCAGCTAGGCCCAATCTCTACCCGTGACTTGCTATCCAAACTTGAATACATTTCTGGCCTCTCTGAACTCCAGTTTCCATATCCATAAAAGAGATATTTTAATACTGTATAGTTACCATAGATATTGTGGTCAAAATAAAGCCTGGTTCACATCAATTCTCAGAAAATATTAATTATGATTATCATTAGTACACAATTATTATTTTGTGTTATCCTTTCACAATTATAGTAGACCTTGTCCAAACATGACTGTGGATGAACACAGATGGAAAATCTCTCGGTCCTAACAATGCAGAAACAGGTAACGCATGACTATGTAAGAATTTCAGGAAAAAACCATGAAAACTAGGCCCAAGAATGTGGCTTGATAAAGAGTAGCATTACTGGTTTACATAGAAGCATGAACCATTTCCGGGCAATGGTATGGTTTTTACGGGACTGAGAAAGAAGGTCAGAGACAGGGACCCCCTTTGCCAAAGGCTCCTAGGACCATGCACATGTCTCACTTGTCAAGTGCTGCTGGCTGCCACTGTCAACCAATGAGAATTACCAAAGAGACCTTGAGAAGCAATGTTTGCACAGCTCTCTAAGCTCTATCACATCCTAGAGATGCCTAGTGAAGCCTGTGAGCAGAATCCATCCCTGTCCTTGAGTTGCATTTTCATCCACGAACCCAGCCTGATACCTTGGATGTGCATCTCCATGCCTTTGCTGCTCCACCTGCCTGAAAGTCCAGTTCCCCTTTGACCTGTATTTCATCTAAAACCCTGCCATCCTTTATTTTTCCAACAACTAAACTTAATAGCAAACTTCAGTGAAATCTATCAATTGTAAAGCTGGGTAAAGCAGTGATGTGGTAAGATGTCCTCCTGCTGTTCATTTTTAAATCTGTTTAGAAAATGTATTTAGGTAGTTTGTTGTCCCTGAAAAAAATAATTCCTCTCTAAAAGGCTTAGTTCTAACTGCATTTGTGAGACAGCTCTCCCAGTCCCTTACTCCCAGGCTCAGATCAAGAATTGCTGTTTAAACACTAATCACAAGGACTCCTTCCTTCCAGACCCTTGGATCTCAGTATCCTTTGGCGCTTTCAGCTGTAAGCATAGACTTCTTCCCATTCTTCTGTTTGCTGACATAAGATAATATGAACTGATCTGAGAGGAATATGTTATTGTTTTCTGTTCTATTGTGAATGATAATTAGAAAAAATAACAATATCTTTTTTCTTTGGCTTCTCATTATATTTTCTGCAACATGGAAACAGGAACTCTTAACTCCGGCATTCAAACAGTGCCCGGTCCATTGTAAGATGAACAAAAAACTCACTATTAATGAATAAATGGATGAATGCATGAATGACGTTGTTTTTCTGTCTTCTTTGCCTTAATGTAGGTGACCAAACAAAACAATAGAAATGATAGTGCCTAAATGCAGATATGAGGTGCCTACATTTCTTTCTTTGTAACTGTATTTTAATCTAAATGTTTTTTCCACTCCCAAATAAAGTTTTCTGCCATATTCAGAACTGGCTAAAGGAGATTTTGCACAACTGGTTGTATATGCAGGTTTAACGTGAGCTAAGATGTCAATATTCATACAGCTCCACCTCATTAAATCCACCTTCCTAGTGACTTGGACGGCGTTTAAGATTTATTTTTTAAGGGTCTCCAAATTGTGCCAGTGTCAGCAATCCAGCACCTGTTAGTCATCATGGGCCCAGTTCACCTCTCTGAGCTATTGCTCGCCGTTCTGACAGGCAAGGTTTCTGACAGGCAAGCAGAAGGTGACAAGGATGGATGTTTTGAGAGTGGAATGCAGCGGGGCACTCACCTCTGCCAGATTGCGTGTGTGAGGCTCTGAGGATGTGAGGTCATGCTGCCAACAGTCATGATGGACATGTGGGCCGCAGTGCCCTTAATTGGGTCCACATGCTCTGGCATTGCTGTGCCCTGATTAGCACTGTGTGGGCTGATCAGCACTAGGCTGGAGCACAGCACTTTCAGGGGAAGAACATATGGGAAGTGCAGATGTTCAAAGGGTGGCTGCACCCTATGTACAGCCAGCAACCCTCCTTCAAGAATTATCATATCCTATCTTGCGCAAGAATATGCAGGAAGTTTCCAAATAAAAGTGTCATTTGAGGAAGAATCTGATCATTTTCTTTTCAGGGACTCCCTACTTGGTGTTCCTATTAGACACCCTGACCTTAAAAGATGTTGTCATTGAAACACACAAACACAGTCTTTCTATGATGAAAAGAAAATATTTCAATACTACTGTATACCAGAGATAATAATCAAAGGTTCCCCCACAGCAAGTACGAGTTGAAGCAGTCCACATGTTACCAGGTCATAGAATTTATCAATATATATTATTACATTATTCATTACTTATTCATGTATTAATTAAATAAGCTTATGAAGCATTTACAATAGACCAAAAATATTACAGGGATAATAGACATAGGGACACAGTAAAATGAAGACTAAAAGAAGAAATTCATTTACTTACAAAGGACACAATGTGGCATAGTGAAATGTAAATTAGATGACAGCTAAGTAATTAGTCCCAATTCTTCCAATAATTAGCTGTGCTCCCTGGGCCTCAGTTGTCTCGCTCAGAGCTAATCACATTCAACTAAATGATTACAAATGTCCTTTCCAGCCCTAAAATGTTATGAATTTATATCCTTTATCTTTTTTATCATGTACTCAATGTATTCATCTACTTACGATTTTCATGAATCTCATCACCTAATCTGTGCCAAGAACAGTTCTAGGTGGTGAAGCTACTCTGGTCGTAAGACACTTGAGCTTAGATTCTGGTGCAGCAAGCTAAATTTTCACATCAAGGAGTCATCAAGACAGTGAATAAAAGTAAATCAAGGAAACTGAATAGAGAG
Source organism: Chlorocebus sabaeus (assembly GCF_047675955.1). NCBI lineage: Eukaryota > Metazoa > Chordata > Mammalia > Primates > Cercopithecidae > Chlorocebus > Chlorocebus sabaeus. The sequence goes on from NC_132911.1 coordinate 14,542,180, forward strand.
AAATTGTTAATTAATTTCATGAGGGTGGTCACATAGTTGGATCTATCACATTTCAGTAGGATGGTACCAGCCATACACATGTACACTAATAAATTAACAAGATAATTTATTATAATGATAATGTCCCAATATGTGTTTTTTTAAAAAAGGGTGGGGCTTTGTTGGATATGTTGGTCATGAGTTATGTCAGGTTCTATATTGGATATGTTGGTCATGTTGGTCATGAGTTATGTCAGGTCATGTTAGATACGAGTTACCTTCAAGTATGCTCCATGTATCTTTTCTATACTGTGGACTATGTTAAAAGAGAAAGTCCAATTTGGAACATGCCACTCATGGGGTGAAAAAATGGAAAGTTAAGCTGAATCACATTCTTACATTTAAAGTTTCTGCTCTGATGGGATGTGTGTCATCACGTTTCATTGGTCAAACCAAGCCAAATATAATACTCTTCCCTTCAGAAGGAGGACACAAAGTGTTTATTTGTCTGCAATAATAAATTCTATAACAAATCTTAAAAATCTTAATTTTCCATGCACCTTAAGCTAATTTTACTAACATATCAACAGATTTGTCAAACACCTTTTGACCGTGCTTAATAGACAAATTTATCAGATTATCTGTTAATCTCTTTGGCTTTCCCCTGGAGCTCTTCTTCCCAGATGTTTTCATTTGACTATGTCAACACAAATAGCTGTTGACAACTAGGACATCCTGTCAACATTTTTTGTGTTCGCTTATGATCCTTGGATCCCATGTGTTCTGTTAAGAAAATCTGTGTCAAAAGTTTATCACACAAGTTATAGGATATGTTACATTTTATTTTTACTACTGCAGTTGGAAAACATTTGAACTATCCATAGTATATCCAAATGTATATGATACACATAGATACGATATTATATTTAGAAGTGGAAAAGGAAATTAGAGATAATTAACACCAGGTGTTTTTAAAAGAAATTTATTAACTTGAATCTTCTTTTTTACATATAGCTTATGTAAAATGTCTCTCTGGGTCGCATTTTTTATGTTTTCTGTATCTAATTATTCTACCAAAATATTAGTTTCTTGCTATGCTGGAAGTATTATCAGCTAGATTAAAATGTCTAAAGTTGTTATGATACATTTCCTGTTTGACAGCATAATAAAATATTTTTCTATGAAAAAATATCTATAATTATACTCTTTCAGTATAGATATTCTTGATTAAAATTTACAAAATAAATATTTTTATTGCCTTCCTTAATTGATTATAATTACGCTAAGTTAACAAAAATATTAACTGTCAGTTTCTTAAATAGCTTGCATAAGTAATCAGCAAAGTCCATACACTACATCTTACCTTCTAAAGAGCATATAAACTCAAGTTGACACTTGCTAAAAGAGCTGACATGTCATTAAAATAAGTTTACTTTTTAGTTAACAAACTTTCTAAGAATGATAATTACTAGATTATTTACACCAATTATTACGTAATGGTTTCTTTTAGATCCTCCACAAAAGGGAAGCAATTAAAAATTGCTTTAGAACTCAGCAGTTGGCAAGGCACAGTGGCTCACGCCTTTAATCCCAGCACTTTGGGAGGCCAAGGCAGGCGGATCATGAGGTCAGGAGATCGAGACCATCCTGGCTAACACGGTGAAATCCTATCTCTACTAAAAATACAAAAAATTCGCCAGGCGTGCTGGCGGGTGCCAGTAGTCCCAGCTACCTGGGAGGCTGAGGCAGGAGAATGGTGTGAACCCAGGAGGCGGAGCTTGCAGTGAGCTGAGATGGCGCCACTGCACTCCAGTCTGGGTGACAGAGCAAAACTCCGCCACAAAAAAAAAAAAAAAAAAAAGAACTCAGCAGTAGATTACATTTACAAAATAATCACCAAGTAGTTTAATATTGCAAAGTTATAAGAATGCAAGAAATCATGCCAACTGAAAACTACAGTTAGGTTTCAAATATTTGAAATACTGTCTTCCTAAATTAATGGCACTTTAACTTATATATTTGTTTCTTTGCTTATATTGAATTTCTGAACATAATCACTAACAAATGTATGGGATTAGGAAAATATTACCCGGTAAACCAGTTACCATTTTTGGAATAGTTAGAATTGTCCTCTCCCTCATACAGCCCAAGAACTCCCGGTTAATGCCTTCAGTTCTTTCCAAGGTCTTTTCATTCTTTGTCTCAGTAACTTTTTCTTTCTTATCACTGACCAGTTTAAAGTAGGGGAATAGAACAATGGGTGTGGAGAGAGGCAAAGTGTTCTGGCTCTGAGAGTCCCTGAACAAGAGTTCTTACAGGAAATGACAAGCATTCAAGCCCTGACATCTCAATACTAGGGCCATTCTCAGGGCTTTGTTTGCAGCAAGCAGCCTTAAGGGATGAGAAAATGTCTCCCTTTGGGAAAAAAAGCAAGCTTGTATTCCGGACTTTGGGACCTGTATATAGTCAACATTCTGTGTTCTTACATTCTTCTAAAGAGGGTTGTTTTGTTTTTGTTGCTGTTTTAGCAGGCATTTATTAATAATATGCCTAAATTCAAACAGAAAACTCTGTCTCCTGGGCAAAGGCTGGAGCTCAAATTTCAGTTTTTAGTCTTAGTTGGAACGCTTCAATACTCCACCATACTAGAAGGTGCAGGGATCAGCCAGAAATTTGGGTAGAGTTTATACACAGCATATGGGTTTCCTCCCTTGCCTTCTGGATCTTCCCTTCCTGGAATTTCTTCCATACATTTCTACTACCTATGATTGACCCAATCTTTGTTCCCTAGCTCTTCAAGTCACCAAAAATGAGAAATGTTATCAAATGTTAGCCAACGACTATAACCTGAATGTATCCCCCTAAACTCATGTGTTGAAATTAAATAGTGTGATAGTACTAAGACTGGGGGAGCCTTCCAGAGGTGATTAAGTCATGAAGGTGGAACTCTTATGTCCAGAATTGGTTCCTTCTGGTAGGTTCTTGGTCTTACTGACTTCAAGAATCAAGCTGCTGACCCTCGCGGTGAGTGTTACAGTTCTTAAAGATGGTGTGTCCAGAGTTTATTCCTTCAGATGTTCAGATGTGTACAGAGTTTCTTCCTTCTGGTGGGTTCATGGTCTTTCTGACTTCAGGAGTGAAGCCGCAGACCTTCACAGTGAGTGTTACAGCTCTTAAAGGTGGCGCCTCCGGAGTTGTTCGTTCCTCCCTGTGGGTTTGTGGTCTCACTGGCCTCAGGAGTGAAGCTTCAGACCTTCATGGTGAATATTAGAGCTCATAAAGGCAGTGCGCACCCAGAGAGTGAGCCAGAAAGACTTCATTGTGAAGAGTGAAAGAACAAAGCTACCACAGCGCACAAAGGGACCCCAGCAGATTGCCGGGGCTGTCTCAGATGGTCAGCTTTTATGCCCTTATTTGGCCCCATCCACGTCCTGCTGATTGGTCCATTTTACAGAGCGCTGATTGGTCCATTTTACAGAGTGCTGACTGGTCCATTTTTACAGACTGCTGATTGGTGTGTTTACAAACCTTTAGCTAGACACAGAGCACTGATTGGTGCATTTTTATAGAGTACTGATTGGTGCATTTACAAACTGTTAGCTAGACACAGAGTGCTGATTGGTGCATTTTTACAGAGTGCTGACTGGTGCGTTTACAAACCTTTAGTTAGACACAGATTGTTGATTGGTGAGTTTTTACACAGTGCTGACTGGTGCGTTTACAAACCTTTAGTTAGACACAGATTGTTGATTGGTGAGTTTTTACACAGTGCTGACTGGTGCGTTTACAAACCTTTAGCTAGACACAGAGCACTGATTAGTGTGTTTTTACAGAGTGCTGATTGGTGTGTTTACAAACCTTTAGCTAGACACAGAGCACGGATTGGTGTGTTTACAATCCTTTAGCTAGAAGAAAAGTTCTCGAAGGCCCCACCCAACCCAGAAGCCCAGCCAGCTTCACCTCTCACTCTCATGGATAGGATCAGAGCCCTTATAAAAGAGCTTAAGACAAACTAACACAGGAACAGAAAACACAAATCTATTAACAGAAATCGCATGTTCTCACTCATAAGTGGAAGTACAACAATGAGAACACATGGATACAGGGAGGGGAACATCACATACCAGGGCCTGTCAGGGGCTGTGGGGCTAAGGAAGGGATAGCATTAGGAGAAATACCTAATATAGATTAGGAGTTGATGGGTCTCACAAACCACCATGGCACGTGTATACCTGTGTAACAAACCTGCACGTTCTACATGTGTATCCCAGAATGTACAGTATAAAAAAAGATAAAATAAATAAAACAGAAAAAAATTAAAAATAAATAAATAAAAGGGCTTGAGAGACTGGATTCATTCTGTCCTGCTCTTCTGTTACTCAAAAACTCAGTGCTCTTTCTTTTTTTGCCCTTTTACATCTTGCCATGTGAGGATACCATTTCACCCCTTCTGCCATGTAAGGACAGAGCAAGAAGACCCTCCTAAGACACCAAATGCCAGTGCCTTGCTCAAGGACTTCCCAGTCTCCAAAACTGAGAGAGATAAATTTCAATTCTTTATAAACTACCCAGTCTCAAGTATTTTGGTATAACAGCACAATCAGACTAAGACGCCACTCTACAAGATGTTCAAGATAAAGCTATAACAATGGAAATTTCACATAAAGTTATTTTCATCCTCCACGTTTGACTTCTGCCCAGTATCTGGCTGCTTCCTGTGGCTTTCCAAAGCTTTAGATAATTGTTTTTCATATTTTCCAGAATTTATTATCTATGAAAGAATTAGAGCAGTAGTAGATACTCTGCTGTACCAGAACTGGAATATCTACCCTTCAATTTGAGTTAAAAGAGTAAAACTTTTCAACATTCTTGCTGTAACCTCTCCCGAAACATCCTACAGACTTTTCACATGTGATCATTTCACCCCTTTATAAGAACTACTCTCACTTTAAAAGCATTAAGTTTTTATTATAGTTAATGAAAAGGTTAGCTTCTTACAGCAATAAAAACTAGAATGATCTTCTCAACCAAGTAATGATGCCACCAGTATGCAACTTAAGCTTATAAATAAAAACGGAAGATAGTCTCTTCTATTAAAATATCATATACTTTTTAAAATTAAAATTTAAGACTTATAACCAAGCTACTAACTAAAGTAGGTTTTCATCTATCTGTACATTTGTAGAGAAAGAGGTCCACCACTTCCATTTCACCATTCCTAGGCAACGATAACAATATTTAGGCCTTGAAACTACTACGAATAGAAATGGTCCAGTAGTCATTTGAACATATCTGTATCCGTTACACACACACACACACACACACACACACACACACACACACACACAGCTATTTACTTACTTTGGGAAAATCATCCCATCTGAATAATAAACTTAGCTTGAAAAATAACATTTTGATTTTAAAATATAACATTTGTAACCAAACACTTTCATATGATTTTAAAAGAGGAGCATCGGATAAAGCAGTTGTTTTGAGAATAAATTGAAAACTACATACTTGGTTTTATAAACTAATACTATAAGCTGCATCATCAAGAAGGATTTGTTAAATCCTTTTTACAGTCTTACATATAGTAAAATATCACTACATATGATTAATCGATTTGGTTCCTTTTAGTAAAGATATAGAACTATGAAATGTATTCAAAGATAAGCAGTTTTAACTTTTTTAAGAATAGTTAAATAGACCTAAGCTAACAAAGAGCTGCCTAGAGGGAGTTCTCAGAAAGATACTAAAAAGAATGTCAATTGTGTTTAAAATGGTACCCACAGTGTACTTGAGGATGATTTGAAGCCATTTAATATCTTTCCCATATTTCACATACATCTTGGGTTTGCCTAGAAAAATCCTGCCTTTAGAGAATAAATCAAAAGTAAACTTTTTTCTGGCTCAGTATTAATGAAGTTCCATGGTGCTATGTATAATTTCCCACTAGTTTAATAGACATCATTTTCTTTGGAACTTTCTAAGAGAAAAACAGACTCCAGAGAAATTGACCACAGTACATTAACAATCAAAATTGTGATGTGCCAATGAACATAAGCACATTTAATATGCATCACTGGTCCCCATCCAGGAATGTGATTGGCTAATGATTACTTATATTGTTTTTCTATTCGGATGATTTTTGCATAGCTTTTAAAAAGGTGGTCTACATGATCATTTCTTACATGGAGAAAAAGTTATATTACAAAGAAAACAACAATATTAAAGTGAGACAAAATAATTCAGAAACCCAACTAACAAATCATTTGGCAATAATTTAAGTTTTATTACAGTGAAAGGATGGCCCAATTTATTCTTTTATGACCACCAGTGATTTTTAAAAATCTCTTTCAAAGTGCAGATCTCTTTAACGTACTTCAACTTTTGCCACAGCTATACTGTCTTCATTATTCTGAAATGACTTTGAATATTGCTTTTCCAAAGATTTAAATTATTTTTACACCCATAGTGCTTCACAGAAGACCAGTGAACCAGAATGCATGACTGGTTATTACTGTCATAATTTGAAAGACATCCGGAACAAGACTTAAGTGAAGTCATGGGATAGTTCTACTCGAAATTGAGTCATTAGTACTTTTAAAATTTAACTTACTATAGTTTCTTCATGAGAAGAATTTTCACTGCTCCATTTTTCTTATGTCATTTCATGCCTAAAGCTTACAGTTGAGTGTTACCATGAGTCAAGGTATGCATTTCTCTATACATCACACACAAAAATGATTATCATGTTTTCCATTATTCCAATATTTTATTCTGGTATTATATAAAAGGTAGGCCTCAACTATGACTCAAATTTTCTATATTTCAGGATATTTCTTTTCGATTTCTTTTAGTGCTAGTGTTCCACAAATGTTTCTCACTTTAGAAGTTCTTGTCTCTTTCTTCATTTTAGTCCTGGGTGATTTTATCTGTAGCCATGACATGACCCATACTGTACTTCTATGCTCCAAACTCTTGCATTCGAATGCTTCCAGAACATAACTATCTATATTTCTCATAAGCACAAAGCCACAAACATGTGAAGCAGAATTCATCACTTACCACCTCAGGCCTCTAGCATGCCTATCACTATGGATGACACCATCATTTTTTGTCACTCAACCCCACAATTTATCTATTCTAGCGTTTTCCCTCTCCTATCCCTACACACATTTTATACAACTGAAATCGATCCAACAGTCCCATAGGTAGTTTTCTAGATAAACACAGAAATTGGCCCTTCTGGTCTTAGAGCTTCAACTTTGTACTTATTTTATCTGAGTTCCTTCCTCAGGAACAAACCTCCAGGCCTCTCAAAAAAAAAGTTTGAGTTTCAGTCAAAGAACTGAAGTTTCAGTCAAAGAACCAAAACTCACCAGATCACCACGTTCAGACAATCAAGATGCTGGACCCCTCATTCCTCATAATTGCTTCTTTGTCCTTCCCTAGTTCGTGTTCTTACACATGGTTACATTTCTTCCCTGCTGTATAAACCCCTAGTTTGGGTGGATCAGGGAGATGGATTTGAGAATGAGCTCCCATCTCCTGCAGCATCCAATTAAATCCTTCTTCCTTGGCAATATTCATAGTCTCAGTCACTGGCTCTCTGTGTAGAGAGAGCAGGATCTAGACCAAACTCCTGGTGTTTCGGTAACATAACCATGTCCTGCTGGTTCTTCTGTGTTAATTTTCATTACTATGTCTGTTTGACATCAGTTGCAGTTTACGCCATCTTCATTTTTTCCTGTGCCATTTTCAGCGCCTCCACCCCAAGTCTGCAGGCTTCATTTTGCTAAATTAATTCAATACAACACCACCAAGGGAGACCTCCCAATGCAAAAATCTGATCATGTTAGTCCTGCCAAATCTGGATCATTTCCCCTTGGTCTCAATTCCTGCCTTCCTGCAACCATGTATCCTCGAAAAGACAGAACTGCTAACTCCCAGTGAGACCCACTCCTCTGTGCCTTGTTACTTGCTCTAGACTCCATTTCTCATCCCTTCCCCGGCACACATGTGTTTCCTAAGATTCAGTTTGGTATTCCTTCCTCATTGTCAAGGCAGAATTGAAACATTCCTTCCATGTTAAAATTCCTTCCTCCTCCCCCGACCCAGTAGGCCTAGTTAGCACCCTATGCTTACTGCTATTGTATGTATGGCATCACTTATCCATGGTATTGTAATTACTATTATTATTATTATTATTATTATTTTGAGTCAAGGTCTGGCTCTATTGCCTAGGCTGGAGTGCAGTGGCAGGATCTCGGCTCACTGCAACCTCCACCTCCCAGGCTCAAGCCAACCTCCTACCTCAGCCTCTTGAGTAGATGGAAGTACAGGGGTGTGCACAGCTAACGTTTTTGTTGTGTTTTTTTAGAGACAGGGTTTTGCCATTTTGCCCAGGCTGGTCTCAAACTCATGAGCTCAAGCAATCCACCTGCCTCAGTCTCCCAAAGTCCTGGGATCACAGGTGTAAGCCCAGTTGGTATTGTAATTATTGAGTCACTTCTCCAATTCTCTGAATAAGCCACAGATGCATGGAAATCACAATATGTATTTTTATAAACCCATGACTTGATAGCACTTAGCACATGGTAGGGCCTTAATTTGAAGTCCAGTAATGTATTTATGAATGATTGAAATTTTGTTTCACATATTATTGTGAAATATGTGAAATTTCACATCTTCCTTTTTAAATCTTAATTACAAACTGTTAGTGACTTTATTCTAGTATTCATATTAATGGCCTTAGAAGTCTACCTTACTTTTCACTCTTGTGTTACTTCTGTTATTTTTAAGGCTCTCATCTCCCTTCTGTGGTATATTATAATAACTGTTCTAATAGTCTAATTCTAATGTTTTATTTTTAAATCTGTAAAGATAAAGCACTTCAAACAGCTTTATATTTAAATTTTTAGTTTTGGGTTTATTTATCTTTCACTTTCTATTTTTTAAGATTTTCATAGTCAACTTTTATGATTCTTTCTGGTCTATTTGTATCTCCTGACATATTAATATTCTCTTCAACTCAAAATATCCTACCATTGTATTCAATTACCTCCACTTCTTCCATTTTAAAATATTCTTTTTACATTGAATATATCGCTTTTTTCTTTCCTTCTTTTCAGAATGTGCATCACTAGGCTTTTAGACCAGCTGATTTCCATCTCAAATTCTGCCACCTAGTCTCTCACTAAGATTTTTATTCACAGAAAATTTGACACCAACCCTAATACATTATCATGGAGAAGTATTATAGTTGGAAAGCAAGAGGATTTCACTGTATCTAAAATATGGCCTGAACTGACAAGCAAATACAATCTCTCTCAAAAGTAATACCTTTATACATACCGTTTGTATTCACTGAGGTTTTCATAAGATAGCAATAGTTAATACCGAGGGCAATAAAACCTTCTTATGATATTGAAATAAACATGAACTATATATGAATATGTGGTCATACACATCACAATTAAACTTTTAAAATACATATGTAGATCATTGTGTGTAAATGTTTATAATTTTTAACTGAAATGATTATATCTGTTTAAAATTTCCAATTTTGTATAATCTCCAGTCATTTATTTCCATATAGGATCCTCTTTCATCACAACACCCATATCCTCCTGCTTGCCTGAACACTCCACCCACCCTGCACACACTGTACTAACAATGGCTACTTTTGAAATATGCATACTGAATTTTTTTTTTATCTAAAAGTCTTCAATTTCACAATTGGTCTAAAAATCCATGTTTTAGAGCTAGAAGAAATTATTTTATTCAACTTTCCGTTTTCAGGTACATAAACCTTATTATCCCTACTGTATTGATAAAACTACTATAGGTAAGGAAGTTAAGTGACTTTACAGAGGTCATCCAATGTGTATTAGGACCAGGTGTCCCAGGAGTAAGGGCTCTTAATCCTATTCCCTAGTGCCCTTGGTAATGCTTATGTAAGTATCCATTATTGCTATGCATTGATTTTGCCAAATCATCTTTTAAAACATTTTATATTTGTACCACTTCTTAGTGTTGTGACCTTGATAAAATAATTCCACAATATTTTCTTTAATTACACTTATATTAACCTCTACCTCAAAACTCATTCATTTTTTTCTTTCATCTATAAATATCTATTAGCTGCCTATTCTAGGCCATGCACTGTGCAAGATACAGAAATTAAATGTGCTCATCATCACAGAGCTCACTGTCTAATGAAAGATAAAAACAATTAAGCAATGCAATTTGAAAAGCATGCCCATTCCTCCTGTGCCAATATATAGGAACACATTAGATAGGTAATGGGAAGGATAAAAATGACCAAAATGAGATGAAAAGGATGATTTAGAAAAGCCTTGTTAATTATGAAAATCATATTCTAGGCACAGAGTACCATGCAAGAGGCCATGGTGCATCCTTTGTGACTAACAGTAGTTTAGCGTGGCTGGGGCATGGGACGTAACAGCAGTACCATAAAAGATGCCACTAGAAGTCTGAACAGAAATCAAATCTTCATGAACTTTGAAACTCTTATAAGGAAAGTTGGATTTTATTCTAAAGAAAATAAGGAGTAGAGGATTAACCTCTCATTCTAATATACCATCATGTGGTAAGTCAACCTTCCAACATTATTGTGATATTCATCCTTGGTTTCTGATTTCCATTCTAAAGAGACTTGTTTTTGTGATCATCACCCTGCTTATCAGTTTTCTAATTCAATATCTCTTTTCAGTGATGTCCACACTGTAACCCACTGGTAACCATTTAGAATTTAGAGTTAAAATATGTAATCATTATCACATTTGTGATATGTAATCAATATCACATATTGAGCACTTAACCATGTCAGGGATTGGGCTAAATTCATTTGTCATTCTGACTTGTAACTACAAAAACCTGTGATATAATCCTCTTTATCTTCAAATTGCAGATGAGAACTTTGATGTTAACAGAAGTTAAATAATTTGCCAAAAAATCAAACAGCTCTTAAATTTTAACGTCAGGCTTGTATACTCAAAGTTTCTTTACACACAACATATCCTTGCAAAGAATACTGGAAATCCAGTATGTGACACTTGAAAACAATAAACATATGTTTTAAAGAAGAAAGTATCTATTTGCAAAAATCTTCAAAGACACATTAAGACCATTTAAGATATTTCCCTAATAAACTATCTCATTTAAAAAATGTCCTCAGCAATATACACAGTCAACCCAATTAAACCCTGCAAACCACAGAGTCTAAATATTTGTTGATGTATTTGAGGCCAACTTTTCTCTATAGTATTAAGTTTATGGGGTCTGTGCTTCTACTACTAATGTTGGCACTTTCATTTTTCTGTTTTACATTTAGTCTTTAAAAACAGTAAGAATAGAATACAATAAAAGCTGATCATCAAAAAATATACTCTACTGGACAAAAATGGGCTACTGCTGAAGTTAAAATATCGGCTGACAGATCGCACCATTACCAATATTCCAGAATGTTCTTTCTTCATTTAATAATCAAAGTCTTTATTCTTTGTACCTAAATTCAATGGATAGATTTTACTCCATAATTTACGACAATACAGAGGCTTTTTTGGGTTTTGTTGTTTCTTGTTTGCTTTGTTTTTTGGTAGAGACAGGGTCTTGCTATCATGCCTAGGCTTGTTTCAAACTCTTAGCCTCAAGTGATCCTCCTGCCTCAGCCTCCTAAAGTACTAGGATTACAGGCATGAGCCACCAATATCCACAATGCAAAGTTTTGGAAGTACATTGATCAAAGCCTAGAATTGCTAATTATTTACAAGGTTATTGTGAATATTGTAAAAAAAAAAAAAAAAAAAAAAAAAAAAAACATGTAAGGGTTATATTTTCCAAGTGTGTATACCTCAAGATTTTCAAGATTTTATAGCAGTGGAATTTGGTTTCATTTTTTTTTCTGATTTTCTTTCAGGTTAAGGCCACCCAGCAGTATACTGGCCCAATATGTTTGGGAACAGCAACCTCCAGGTCCTATTTCTGAATCCCCGACTTTTAATTCACTCTGGCAGTTCTCATCATGGTAGCCTAAATGCACTATCTTACTTTTGCTTACCATACATTACTTTATTCCAAACTTACCGTCTTCTCCATTTATTGTGATCATCTTGGCATATAATTAACATAAAGTACTTAATATCCCAGAGAATGCATTTCTCACACCCTATTCTAGATTACGTATCCAAATACTTAAAAATGCAATACATCTTTGACTTTCCACTTTTCTTATTTCTTAGCTGCTTTAATCACTGTGCTCTTTCCTTTATAAGCCATAGAAGTGTGTGTGTGCATATGTGCTTCAATTAATATATTTGTTAGGCACACACACACACACACACACACCTGCAAGAAAAAAAGACAGATTTAGTAATTTAGGCAAATAAGAATGTTAATTTTAGTATTAAGATTCCCTGCCTGATCAAAATTATCAGCATTTAATAAAAATTCCTCCAGTGTGAAATATTTTCCTTCTTGTGCTACATGTCATTCCTACACTAACTAGTCAAATGAAAGATACCTCAAATTCTGATGATTATATTAGTTATTCTCAGCAAGCTTCAGAGTACTCCTCTGATCACCTTAATTACAATTTCAGGAGCACTGCAATACATAAATAATTTTGCATTCAGAAAATTATAAACACTAAATTTGGTTTCATTTTACCATGAGAGCTCATGTTTAAGGTTCATCTTCTCTGAAGGCTTTCCTATATATAAAAGCAACTGGAAATTTTATATATACGTGTTTGTTTCACTGTTCTGCAACTGATAATATGCAACTGACACTTTTGGTAGGTACAGCATTTTTTCTGTAACAGCAAAGCATTTATCCACATAAAATGAAAATGAATATATAATAATTGACTTTGACTTGATTTTAAGGTAATAGACTAAGTCCCTCTAAAAATGAATATCTTAGCACTCAGAGGAAAGAATGTAACAAGTAAAAATTGCATAGGGCCCATGGGCCTTCCAGAAAGACTTTGAAATCCTCTAGCTTGCATATGAAAATTTATTGCAAATGGAATTTTACAGCACAGGGATGTTACTTAAAGAGCAATTCAAGGCTCAGTGTGATATTTAGACTTAATATTTTACAAGCTTTACAGTTAACTTCTTTTAACTCCTTGGAAATACAAACAGGATATAGTCTTCTAGTTGAATGAGTGTATAAGCCTTCCTATTATTTATGGGTTTAGAGAACAATCTTGTAGCACAGTAGAAAAAGCACAGGATTTGCTGTCAAAACACTGAGGTTTTCATCTCGGATCTGCCACTTAGCCAGAAGTCCTCAGACATGTTATTAGAGTGCTAAATTAAAAGGAAAAATAATCTCTTAGTAGGGGTGGGATAATGTGAACATTAGTAAGTAAGTACTCAATAATGTTAGGCAACTTCCCAAACTAGTAATACCTAAGAAGAAATCTGACTTCTCATGAATGCTGTTTCACTTTTCAAGGGAGAGGAAAAACTTTTTTTTTTTTAAAGAAAAACTTGATTTGTTAAGAAATAATAACTTAAAGTGCCCTATTTAATTTATAGTCTTTAGTAATGTGGTTTAGGTTTTATAATGTTTAAGTAGAACAATTTGATGAAATCAGCTATCACAAAATATGAAAAGAGCATGATCTTCCTGTTAGGTTTATAGGAAAAGACTGTGTGTTTGTTGTTTAATCTGAACAATTAGCATATATTTCCATGAATTTTTCAAAGAATTAGCTAGATTTCTTTGATAAATCCTTAATAATAAATAAAAACTTATGAAAGGAGCAAGACTGGACTTTGGAAACCTATGTTCTACTCACAAGTCTTCTATTTATTGTCCATGTGATATTAGACAAATACGTAAAGTTTTCTGTGTAATTTGATTAAAATACTTGTCCTGTCTACCTCACAGGGCTATGCCAGTAAGGACCAAATAAAACAATAGAAATATTCTTTATCCCAGTCTGAACGGACTATGCAACCATTCTCATCTTACCCACTCATGACATTTCTCTGAATTCAGAAAAATCAACATTCTAAAATTCACAATATTTACAACTTCTAAAATGTAATCATGTAATTTTTGTTTGCATACCAACCTCAAAGTTAAAATAAAGACCAGCTTTTGTAACCTTCTGACAGTATCACGATCAGATGGGTAGTCGGGTATGACCCGAGTGACTCTTCCCACAAAAAAAAGCTTAGGAAAATGGATGAAGAGGGGAATATAAAGAAGGAGAAGTGACTAAAACAGAGGTGAGTTCGCTGAAGACTCCATCTCGTCTGGGTCTCCCACAGGACAAACAGTGGTGAACTGTAATAGTCAGGGGCAAACAACTTCTGTTCGGAAAGCTGTCCAGGACAGCCTCATGACTGGGGACTGACTCGCACCCAGCTCCATGGATCTCCACTGCCTTGCATAGGCCCCGGTGTCTAAAGTCTGCTTGTATCTTCTCAGTTTTCATTACCCATTCAAAGTCTGTTCTTCATTCCTCAGCAACTGAACGAGCTGCAGGTGAACTACTCTCCATCTTCCTGGTCTTTCTTTTCTAGGCAACCTCTCAATGCTGCACGTCTCGTCCTCAGTAAAGGAAGGGAATTCCCATTATATTTATAGACTGGCCACCCAGGAAGTGTGCCTTTAGGTACAAAACTCATTCATGCAGAATTCACATCTTGTCAAGGTGGAGATAAGTCTTAAAAAAAAAAAAAAACCTAAAATTTACAGTTGAAATTATTTATATATCCATGGCGTTGTCTGAAGAGTACACAAAATAGCAACAACAACAAAAAAAAACCCAGCACATCCCATCAGATTTCTTTGGAACTCCGAATTCCTCCCATTAATTTAATCCTAGTAGCTAAAAGCATTTTTTTTTCTACAAACACGATAAAAAGCTTTCATACTGCCTTAAATATAAAGCCCATCAACCTAACCTGACCTGTCCTATAACCTATTGCCACATATCAATTTTGTCACTTTTCTAGCTAAGCTGTGCAGAAATTGGATACAGAACATTAAATTTGGGATAGAGGCCAGGAGTTTGTGACACGGTTTTAACCTGGAAGGTCAAGATTAAGTAAGGAGTCACGGTGGGAGTTTTGAAAAATAGAAAACGTAGGCCTCCAAAGGGAAAAGTGACGAGGCTTTGCAATACATTTCATACACCAGATGAGTTTGCTAAAATAACTTGTGTCATGGAGACAATTCAAATCTCAGAGCATGACATGATCGTATTTTAGTCCAAACCCCCAAATGCAAAACTGATTTCTAGACAGCGACATATGACTTTTAGAAGGATGTTCTTTCTAGGGTCCAGAAAGAGTCTTACAGCTTTGCTTGCAAAGATTGTCCACAGAGATATGCCTTCTCTGATGTTGCTGGGAGTGATTTTTCTGAAGCATTATAGTGTTAAATGCATTAGGCTAAGAACTGCTGAACAGAAGACTTGTTTTAAGGCCAGAGACATGCTTGGTTTCCTATATACTGATCACAGCTAATGTCAGCATGGGCTTCCTGTGGAGATCACAAACACTAAAGGCCAGTGCTGCTAAGCTGACCAGACAGTGGAGGAAGGGGGTGCAATCATGCCGTGTCATGGTGGGATCCCTTTTGGTGCTGTTATTTTTCACTCAGAGAAGTGATCTTTTACACTGTTTTAATAATCCTATCTTCACTACTGCCGATAACTAAAAATATGGCTTGGCTATCATTTCATTTCCTAGTGCGCTCCTAATTTTATTTTCTGAGTTGTTATGAGCAAAGAGGAAAGAGAGACGATGGGGCAGAGAGAGAATGAATCACATCACTCACCAATCCTGAGTAACAATTCACAATAAATTAATACATAAGATTAATGAAAATACAAGTCATGATGCTTAAATTTATGTGTCAGCCGGCCTAGGCTATGGTGCCCAGATGCTTGGTCAAACACCAGCAGAGATGTTACTGAGAAGGAATTTTTAGATGTGATTAACATTTTAATCTGCAAATATCCAGGAAAGCAGACTGCTCTCCATAATGTGGGTGGGCCTTATTCAACCAGTTGAAGGCTAAGGTAAAGACTGAAGATCAAAGAATTTGACCTCAAGACTGCAACACAGAAACTCTGCCTGAGCTGCCAGGCCCTGCTAGCTTACCCTTGACTTTGCTGTCCCAGAATTTGGACTAGCTGGCCCCCACAACTGTTTGAGCCAATTCTTTAAAATACACCTGTCTTCTCCCTCTGAGAATGAGAGTTCTGTAACTGAAAAAGAGGCCTAGCATAACTAACTCCATTTTGCTCTAATTCCCCCACCATGTGGTGATATCTTTTATGTCAACAGCCTTTGTATGTGCTTAGGCCAACCTACATATGGGAGGAATTTAGTTTCTAGTTTAACTGTAAAGCAATGATGATAATAGTCCCTTCCCAAAACTAACTCACAAGAAGACAGGGTGTACACAAAAGTAACACGAGTAACAAGGTTATGTGCAAGATTTATAGGAGCATTGTGGCCTGAGGACAAAGAAGTTTCACACACCCCCGCCATCCAACCGTCACTGACACCCAGATGTCTGTGATCATCAGCCACTTCCTAACCTCAATATTTTCCTCTTCCCCTTCTCATAACATGAAAGGAGCCTCAACTTCTACTAACTTAAGATGATAGGACATTAGTCCACCATCTTCTCGGTCTGCTGGCTCTCCGAAAAAAAAGTCACCTTCCTCATCCCAACACCTTGTCTCTCAAATTACTGGCTGTTGTGCAGCTGGCAGTATGAGCTTTGAGTTCTGTTAGTTATAACCCATTATCATCTTTCAAATAGACTTTTACAATGGGCTCCTCACTGCTGTCTGTGTCTCTTGCCTCCACCCGACTAGTTTATTCTCCTTACTCGTTTAAAGTAACATATTTTAAAAGCACCCCATTCATAAATTATTTCCACCTTCCTGGATGCATATGGGGTACATTCTAAGCTCCATAATACAGCATACAAGCCATTTTTTGTATTCTACCTCCTTGCTTGCTGTCTTCTCTCCTCTCCCGCCAGGAAAATTCACCTGCCGTTTATTCTCCAGTCATAGAGAAATACTCACGTTTCCTCCCGACTCACGATACCATTTCCACAGCGGGGCTTTTGCCCGTGCTTTGTCATCTATTGACAATGTTCCTTTTGCCCTACTCCTCTTGGAAGATACATTCCTGCCTGGAATGCATAGTTTCATCTTTCCTAACAGAATTAAGACATCATCTTATGTAGTCACTCACCCCCAGTACACTGACTCCACTGTCTGGGCCACCCCTGAATCTGTCTATCTGTGTATCTCTGTATCTGACTTCCTGTCCCTTATTGCTGTATCTCAGTATCCTCAGCTAGACTGTGAATATTCAAGAGCATGAATTGTATCCTTTCTCTCTGCATCCTCAGCACCTAACCTAATAGCCTGTCACAGAGCATGCCCTAAGCAAGACTGTGTTGAACAGTCAATCACTTTATTCTTTTGGTTCAGCTACTTTGAAATAAAATTTCACAGTAGCTTATATAAACAAACATCTTTATATATCTCATCTTCAGAGTTCAAACTATGCAAAAATATCTTGTTATTTGTTTTGGAATACAATTAGTTTATGTAGTATTCAGACAAAAAAAAAATGGATTATCATTCCTGCTTAGGGTTAGGTACTTCTAGACTAAGAAATACACTTCTCAGATTTAGAGTAAATCTAAATAATTTAGACATAGAATATATTTAAATTGCCAAATGGCATTCATTTTTAAAATGCCCTGACATTTTATGGGGTCATTTTCTTTTAAAAGCATGCTGAACTTTAAGAAGGAAATGAGCATGATGATCACTTTTGTAAGCATATTTTTTTAAAGTTACATGGTGGCATAGAGCTAAAAGAAGCATTGCAGTTCCAGCCTAGCACCCTCAATTTTTAGCAAATCAAACAGTTGAAGCCTAAAGATTCTGAGTATTATGACCAAAGGCACAAAACTGGTTAGGTGGAGAGCCTGGACTAGAACTTTGCCCAAGAGGGTTCTATCAGATTAGTTACTTTTTCATTACTCTCCTATCTACCTGTCTATTACTCCAGGCACTAACATAAGCTACTTATATTTTTTAAAGTAATTACACAAAATGCCTTTAGTATTACATGCCAAAGAGACAAATCCTTCTAATTTTTCACATATATTGGCAATTTGAAACATTTTTCTGCTATGAAGTCTAATTCGCTAAAATAATTTTATGCTTGCCTACCAATATTTTTCTAAAGCAATTTAAGCATCAGGGAATCACTGATAAGTACTAGGCAGAAATACAAATCATTTGACATATCCCAGACCAAAAACAAATAACATTTTATGGAATTACCAAGTATTGACTTTTTCAATACTAATATTTTGAACTAATATACAAAATAAAATTTAAAGACATAACTTTTTGTACTATGAAACTATAGCTTCTGATAGACACTTAAAATATGAAGCCAGGACATATAATAGGTACCTTTTTTCCTTCCTCACATCTATGAAGATGAAGAAAATTTAAACACATTACAAAATATCTGGTGATATTTTGAGCCATTTTATGTGACCATTCTTAGAAATTTTTCACGACTTTTATTTTTTGGTCATTCTCAGAAAATTTTCACGACTTTTTGAAAACAGGATTATTATAACAAAGAGAGCAGAAGGAAAGAGGAAACTATATGTGTAGAGGTGATATGGGTAAATACAGAGGCTAGAAGCAATTGAAGAGAGACAGAGGGAGGGGGTAGCAAGAGAAGGATGGGAGAGAGAAAGGGAGAGAAAATTGTGATTGCAGAAAGAGTTCGAGGTTAATAGGAAATGCAAGGAGGAAAAAAGAGGATGAGGAATTGGATGTCTTGGAAGCAGAATTTACTTTTCTTGTGTAATTTCAATTCAGTCTAAACACACCATCCCTTTCTATTCTTTTGTCAATGAGATAGGCTTTTAGCTTTTATTTCCGGTCCTTTACCACATCGGACTCTAGGATTTTAGCTGTCTTCTTTGTCTCCTGGTACACCCATCACCACTACCAATCCCAAACCAGCCAGAAGGTAGAGACTGCTCCAAGGTTGTACCTTTGACGTTTTCTGTATCCTGAAAGTACTTGAGTACACTCAAGGAAGTTAAATAAGTCTCTCTCTCTTTTTTTTTTTTTTTTTTTTTTTGCTTCCCCCCTGCCTTTCTCTGCACATCGCCTCCCTCCAGCATTCTCTTTTTCGTTACTATTCTCTTCTGTCTGACAAACAGGAAAAAAAAAAAGAGATTTCTTTGGAGTGCCATCACTGAATAACAAATATCATTTTGGCAAAAACTTTCATAGATAATGCTTCATATCAATTGATTGGGACTTTAAAAGCTATGAGATTTGACAAGTTGTGCTTTTCTATATAATTGTAGCATGTCTCCAGTAGGGTTTTAAGTTATGAAGCCAAAAGGAAAATGATTTGAACAACTTGAAATGTTAGATTACTTGTTTGGAATGTTCTTGTTGGAGACTCACTGCTGTAATGAAGTAGATTCTTTTTTTCATGAATAATAGAAAAAGTCAGAAGTTCACTCAGTATTTTGATGATATACTTCACCAAACTCGACTTTATCAGTAATAAGCATTACAATGGCTTCAGTGTTAAGTACAATTACAAAATCACTTAAAAATATGAATCTGACAAGAAATAAATTAGATAAATTGAGCTATTAACATTAAATAAACCCATGCAGTAAAAATAAGTGCATTTCATGTATTTACAGCTGTTATTGCAGTAATTTGGAGTGCTGTGCCTGGCAGATTTTCTATTATAAACTAAGAAAAATAAGAGCTTTCTGAAAGAATTAGATTAGCAAAAGCATTAGACAATCCTTAACTTATTAGCATGTGTAAAAATTAGTGTGTGTTCCAACATATGGCAGTCAATCAAAGAAATTCAATTTTTCTAAGTGAAGGAGAAGAATGGGTTTTTTTTCCTTCCCATTTATCATTTCCATTATAACATTAACCTCCTTGTAGGTTGAACTCTAGGAATAGCCCCAAATTTCATTTTAATGTTTAGCATGTATTTCAGAGATAAAACATGGACCTTATCTTACTCCCTCTGCTGGGCAAACTTTCAAATTAGTATCTTCCTCCTATACCTGCACACCAAAATTTAGATAAAGGTAGACACTAAACATCCAACAAATCTACATAGACAGCCCCATAGACCCAAGCAACTTAACAGAGGTACAAGATAAAATGTACCATATTTCTCTTTAAAAATATTTTGATAGATGCAGGAGGCAGACAAATGCCTAGGCAGATAAGGAAGTTTCCCCAGATAATCTTCGACTGGTCCCACAAGTGTTTACGCCAGATGTTTTTCTGCAGATAAGGAACTTGCATAGGGTCTTGCCTGGGCATACCTGGAATGGAGGCCCCCATGCACTGGGGGACTGGGGAGGAGCCACCAGGAATCCATGCCTTATGCAGGGGGAGGAGCCTGGCCTCTCTGGCTTGTGTGCGGTGGCCTGGTTTTCAGTGTGAGGTGAGAGCCTGTTGGCAGGAACCCCTCTTTCTTTTTACTTAATAAATCCTCCCTCCTCACCTTTCAGTGTGTTCATGTGCCTAATTTTTCCTGGTCATGAGACAAGAACCCAGATTTCAGCAAACTAAGCAGCAAAAAATCCTGCATCACTTTTCCCCTGATACAATCTGTCTCAGTTGATGGTGCGCCCATAAGAAACCTAAAAGTCACTCTCCCTCTCTCTCCATACCATACTCAGTAGTAACAAATTCTTTAAATTTACTCTCTATCTCAGGTCAGGACTCCATTGTCTTTCTTGTGAAAAACTGGTACCTTTTTGACTGGTCTTCTATTTGCATGCTTGCTCTTTCAAATCTAGCCTTCACATAGCCATCAGAAGGATCTGATATCTCTCAAATATGGCACAGGTTAGATTTTACATTGTGAGTCCATTGGTGAGTGCTTTTGTTTAACAGGACGTTTGGTCTGATTACAATTATCTCCACTTATTAATTGATGTACAATGTTTGCTCTCAGTTCTATCATAGGTTACATGTTCTCTGATATAAATATATGTATGTGCATGTGTGTGTATATATATACACATATATATTTATATACACATATACATATATATATTTATCGACTATATGGTCTTTGACTAATCTGCATTTCCTCTGAGAATTTAGATTCGTTTTGTTCTCATAGTTACATTTACAACTAAAATTTTATAATTTCATATAGTATTCTAATCCTCCTTTCTCTTCAGTTTCTCTACTATAAGTAAGAATTTAAGTAACATTTTCCTTCCCCCTCAACTTTATGGATTATACTATTTTCTTAAAGTTTATATTAAGTATCCTAATATATACACTGCCTGACGTATGTGTTTTAAATTATATCTTTGAGTCTCGGCTTTATAAATCCAAATCCTTACAGAGTCTCCCAGCATTGCTCCTCCTTCTTCCTCCCAAGTCTAACCTCTAAAAGATACATAATTTTTACATTGCCAGGGTTTATGACTTTTATGTTATTTTTTGTAACAATGATTCTCGCAGCTGTTTTAGTATTTCCTCCTATATTTAATTGTATTCATTACCAGTTTTTATTAAATTTATTATACGTAGGAATTTCCCCCAAGATTTAATCAAACACCATGGAAACGATGTTCACTGATATATATATATATATATATATTTTTTACATGTTCAAAAACAGCCTATCCGTTGTCTTTATATCTGACAATCATTATGCTTGCTTTGGCCTAAACCTCAGTCTTACTTTTTTTTTTTTTCTTTTTTTTTTTTTGAGGACTTCATAGAGATTGCTCCATTTTCTTTGGGGTCCTGACTATTGCTATTGCTAACTATAAGATGAAATTATTCTTTCTGGCTTGTAGATAACTTGTATTTCACCTGGATGCTTAAGCAAATAACTCTGCCTTGAGAGTTTAGTAACCTTACTAGGGCTATATTTCTCAACTGGAATTATTGTCTGTTAATTTCTCCCAATATATGTTTGGTGCATTCATTTTGTAGATTCAAACCTCCTATTTCTCTGGAAAATCATCTGCAAATGTATTGTTCAAAGGTTTTCCGACCCATTATTTTGATGATTTTACTCAGAGATTCCAACAATGTATATCTTATTTATTTAGAATTCTTTTTAAGATTCGGGGGGTCCATGTGCAGGTGGATTAAATAGGTATATTGTGTGACACTGAGGTTTGGGCTTCTAATACTCCTATTGCCCAAGCAGGGAACACAGTACCCGATAGGTAGCTGTTCTCCTCCTCCATCTCCCCTTTGGGAATCCCCAGTGTCCATTGTTTCCATTTTTGGGCTCAGCAACATGCATTTTTGATTGCCTGCTCTTTTCTCTTTAATCCTCTTCAACTCTTCATTTTTGTTCCATTTCTTCTCCAGCCGGTCCCCTAGTAAAACTTTTTTCCTCCACCATTTTTTAATCTTCTGTTTTTCTAATCTGTATTTTCTTTCAGCATGTCTGTAAAGACTCTTTTTCAATTATTTACTTGATTCCTGGACGAGATATCTGCAGTGGAGGCAGAGAGGGAGTGACTCCTAGCCTTGTTCCAGGCAGATATTCAGTGAAATTTTTTATGACACAAGATTTCCAATAGAATTTTTATTTTTTAGTTTCTCCCTAGCCAACTCCTTAGAAGCTCCAATACTACTCACAATACCTGGCCACTCTCCATCCATCCTGCCTCACGAAAGGGCTGTGTGTGTCAATCTGACCTAACCTACATGCACTCAGTGTCAAAGGAAGTCCACGGAAGTTCCCACCACCAGCCTGAGCATCCTGCCCTTCTCCAAAGAGCTGGTTGGTAGTGTGTGTTAGGGAATGAATTATGCACCCTCAACACCAGCCTAAAATTTATGTCTTAACTCCCAATACCGCAAACGTGACTGGTTTGGAGATACAGCCTTTAAAGAGGTAATTACATCAAAGGTCATTAGGGTGAGCCCCAATCTAATGTGGTTGGTATCTTTTTATTTTTTGAGATAGAGTCTCACTCTGTCGCCAGGCTGGAGTGCAGTGGCGCAATCTCGGCTCACTGAAACCTTCACCTCTGGGGTTCAAGGATTCTCCTGCCTCAGCCTCCCAAGTAGCTGGGATTACAGGCGCCTGCGACCATGCACAGCTAATTTTGTTTTGTTTTGTTTTTGTATTTTTAGTAGAGACGGGGTTTCACCCTGTTGGCCAGGATGGTCTCGATCTCGATCTCGTGATCTGCCCACCTTGGCCTCCCAAAGTGCTGGGATTACAGGCATGAGCCACCACGGCCGGCTCTGGTTGGTGTCTTGAAAGGAAGAGACAATTCAGACAGACATGATGCATAGAGGGAAGACCATGTGAAGGCACAGGGAGGAGAAGGCGGCCACCTGCAAGCCAAGCAGAGAGGCCTCAGCAGAAGCAATGCTGCCAACACCTTGATCTTCGACCTTCAGCCTCCAAAATCACGAGAACATAAACTTCTGATATGGAAGCCAGTCAGTGCATGCTACTTTGTTAACCCTAGCAAACTCATATAGTATGCTTCTCAAAAGGTGTTTCCTACTTCAAGACACTAAATTTTTTGAGGTCCGTGGTGACTAAATCATCTTTCTGTGTCTTCCCACATCCCAAAATGACCTTCACTGTGTTTGAAAGTCTTTTCTCACATATTATGCCTCCGGGTTACAAATCTCTTATAATTTATCTGAAAATGAAGCTTTTGTCAGATTTTTGTATTTCTGCATTTACAATGTGACTTTCACATGACAAAAGGAGTAATGTCATTTATTTGCATTTTAAAATCAGGAGTCTGAGATGCATTTTTACTTTTAACTTTTTTTAACTTTTTAAATGTTTTAACTTTTTAAATGTTTTTATCTTAAAGAAACCTAGTTTATGACAGATGGCTACCCCTACTTTTATCAGAGATGACTAGTGGAGATGCACATTTTTGGAATTGGCCAGATCCAATGGCTTTTTTTTTTTTAACCCTCAATAAAGCATGAGAAAGATAAAGAGGCAAAAAAGAAGGTTTGAAAGAATAGAAATAATAGAGGTTTGTAATAAGTATTAAGAAGAGGTGAAGAATAAACAAATTTGACACACACAGATTTCCAGCAGGTGTTGTGTACCTGTTTGTAATTAGTGATAATGAAGGGAATGTATACAAGCTGCCAAATTTTCAGATTTTTCTTAACAACACCAATTTCTTTAAGAAGAGCTTAGAATGGGATAGAAAAGGCAGGTAACTGGATTTATCCAGGGTTACAGGTGTGCTATGCAAGCTCAACAGAGAGAGATGCAAAAACAGAGAGAGAGAGATGATTTATTAATGACCTACAGATCATTGTAAGGAATTGATCTCAAAAAAGGAAAAGAAAACCAAAGTTGAATGAGGAAAAAAGTAAATACTAAAGCTGCCTAATGGGTTGAGATACTATAATGTCCTGTATAGTTCTTTAGATTTGTTGCTTTTATTATTCTTGCTTCTTAAATGGAATGCAATTTTCTTAAGAATAAGAAGTACAACCAACCTGGCCAACACGGTGAAACCCCATCTCTACTAAAAATACAAAAATTAGCTGCGTGTGATGGTTGCCACCTGTAATCTCAGCTACTGGGGAGGCTGAGGGAGGAGAATCACTTGAAGCCAGGAGGCAGAGTTTGCAGAGAGCCGAGATCGTGCCCCTGCACCCCAGCCTGGGCAACATAGCGAGACTCTGTCTCAAATAAATAAATAAATAAATAAATAAATAAATAAATAAATAAAAATAAGAACTGCTTGTTAAATATTGTATATATTTCATAGAGACAAAGTAGTTTAGTTTATTTGGAATCCCTCCCGCAGGCAGCATGGTCTATAGTAGGTACTCAATAAACACATGTTGGTTAATTAGCATACACAAACACACACACACACGTGTGTGTATAAAACTGTTAAGAGAAAGAGATGGGGGGAGGGTAGTCGAGGGAATTTCCAAAACACTGAGTTACAGAAATTACAAAATCCAAGCAAAGGTCAGAAAGAGTGAGATCTCTTTTTTCATTCTTGTACACTGGGAAACATGGCATAGAATATGAAAACGTCCAGGGCAGCGGCATGGTAGGGTGAACTGGAAGCACGAATGACATTTCAATACTTATTTGTCTGCCATTTACATCTATTATCCCTGAGAGGACCTTTGTTACTTTGAGGTTGTTTTCCTTCCTACCTTCTTATTAAGTCAATATGACCTAAAGAACCATTAATGGAGCTATAATTGAATAAAGCAACAGTTCTTTCATTATTGCGCAGTTGACTTCCTGTCATATCTAAAAATGACCTTTGAAAGGCTGACTTCAAAGATCGTTTATGTACAAAAGGTTTACTTAGTATTCAATTTTCTAGCATTTTTTTTCTAAACTGCAGATCAAAGCACTAGATTTCAGTCTGATTTTACCTTATTTATTCATTGAATTTACTACAGACACATTTCTGTGTGAAAACATGTTCATATATCTATAGCTTATGAACTAATAGTCATGTTCAAATGAAATATCTACCAGTAAAAGTACACAGATCTTAACACAAACAGAATAATAATACAAAATAGACTCATAGATGCCCAAGGAAATTGGAACTGTAAAATGAAAGCAAGAGAACTACAGATTATAAACATTCATATCAATTTCCCACCTTTCTCTGGTCAATTATGAATCTATCAAATTCCCTTGTTTTTAATAAAGCTAAATCAAATTATAAGCCTTAAAATCAACGGAAAAGTAGCATATAAACAGATCATTTCTCTTTAGAATAACAGTATCACTAATTTTGACGTGTATAATTAATATACCCTAAACTTTTTCATTAAACAAAATACCTTAGGTAAATTATTTGCCAAATTAAAAATTTCCTTTACTTCCCATTCTCCTAAAATGGCCTCTATAAGCATGGGAATCTAGTTAACATATGAGACCTTATTAAAGTAATAACTGTTTTACCATTTCTATATACGATAAATTAATTCAATGTTATTATTATTATTAGAGACAGGATCTCATTCTGTCACCTAGGCTGGAGTGCAGTGGTCCATCACAGCTCACTGCAGCCTTGACCCCCCCAGGCTCAAGTAATCCTCCCACCTCAGCCTCCTGAGTAGCTGGGGCCAAAGACATGTGCTTCCATGTCCAGCCAATTGTTTTCGTGTGTGTTGTTTTTTGTTGTTGTTGTTTTGTTTTGAGTTGGGGTCTCCCCATGTTCTCCAGCCTGGTCTCTAGCTCTTAGGCTTAAACAGTCTTCCCACCTCATTGCTGGGATTACAGATATAAGCCACTGCACCTGGCCAAGAACTTGATTGTTTTACAAAGTGAAATTCTTCCCCATGTTTCATGGTCCTTGACTTTTAAGATTGCTGTGTTCTAGTCCTTTATATTAAGTTATCACTTTGCAAAAAATTAATGAACTCATCACAAATTACTCTCATGACCATTAGAACACAGCTGAAAATATATACCATGTCTTTTGAAAAATTTTAGAAACTGATTCTCTGCCTGGCTTAAAATTTTACGTGGTAAATCTCCAAACAAGCAGTTCCGCTTTCAACAAAAATATGGAATTCTGACTGGCATATGTCTATTAACATTCTCTAGATCAATACGTCTGTGGTCACTGTTCTATGTTCTTTGTAGATATCATTGATATCTTCTTCTGATAAATATTTCTATGATGCACTTAAAGACAATTTTAAAATTCAGTCTATATTGAGACATTAATCATTTTATGTCTGGTATGAATTATGACACATAAGAGATTACTGACTACATGTCACTACTTATTCAGATGAACAAAATAAATGTGCGAAGACATTAAGTAAGTTATTCAAAGTAATAAAGCTAGCAATATTAGAAGACTTTCGAAAAAATCAGGATCCTGGCCGGGCACGGCGGCTCATGCCTGTAATCCCAGCACTTTGGGAGGCTGAGGCTGGTGGATCACCTGAGGTCAAGAGTTCAAGACCAGACTGGTCACCATGGTGAAATCCCATCTCCACTAAAAATACAAAAATTAGCTGGGCGTGGTGATGCATGTCTGCAGTTCCAGCTACTTGGGAGGCTGAGGCAAGAGAATCACTTGAATCTGGGAGGCGGAGGTTGCAGTGAGCTGAGATAGTGCCACTGCACTCCAGCCTGGGCAATGGAGTGAGACTCCATCTCAAGCAAACAAACAAACAAAAAAAAAAAAAAAAAAAAGAAGAAGAAGAAGAAAAAGAAGAAGAAAGAAAATAAATCAGGATCCTATGTCTAGTATAAGAACATATTTTTGGCTACTGGACTCTAATATCATGTGAGTTTCACTTAGCAGAACCCCAATATCTGACATTGATAAATTGAAGACTGACTTTATCTTATGAAACCACACCAAATGCCTCCCCTCTTTCTCTTAGCTCCATTAGCAATAGTCAGTATAATTCAGTGGCAATAATTCTGATTATGTGCTCCATCTACTATGTGCCAAGTGACCATGTAATTTAATAGATACACATTATCTAATTTTATCCTCAAAATAACCCCAGGAGATCCATGCAGTCAATTATCCTGGCTTTGATGAAGAAAATGAGGCTTCAGAAAGTTAAAAAAACTTTGACAAATGTAGACAGCTAATAGGACATGAAGCTAACATCTGACCCATGTTTATTTAGCAACAAAATCCAAACCCTACTCACGGTTATTTAATTTTAACATCCTTAACTCCTGTGCTCTCATTTGTACTTCCCATTTGAACTTTCTATTAGTCCCCTCAATGCCTAGCACCTTAAATGAGTAAATTACCTTTGTCTTACAGAAAGGGGCAATGATCAGTAAAGGTGATTTTGTAGAAGACTCTTAGATACACCTGCTGAAACCTAAGACTGCAATACATGATGGGTTCATTCATCAGGAAAACAAAAACAAAAAGCCTTGTTTCCAGGTTCCAACACTGAAGAAATTAATTCCCTAGGAGTGGCATTGTCAATTTCACTAAAACAGGCAGATGTGGAAGATGACATGTCAATATCTGCTCAGTCTAACCCAGAATCTGTAGGTAACCTGACAGCTTGGCCATGGCAAGGAAATAACACCTGATAGATAATCCCTCCGTAAAAAATTAGTTTCAGAACAAGCTGAGTCATAATGTACATTTCATTTTGCCTGATTTCTCATGAATATTCTAGCCACCAACTTTGCTCGTCTTTTTTTCCTCTCTTGCCCACACATCTCTCCTAGTTATGAATCCACCATTCTTCTGACAAGGGACTCCTCTCTACATTTTGCCAAGTCAACATACTTTCCGAGGCAGCCTCTGTCATTCTTGTTGGCACACCCTGTGGGTATCTCTCCCACCATCATTACTTATCCTCCTGCTGGGTACAAAAATCGTGAATGCTACAAAATGTGGATTTCTGATGTTCCCTTTATCTGCTGTTCTGGAATGGAATTATATTCTTCTGCATTTAAGAACATACTTTCCATGTTATTTTTAATTAATAAACATCTGCTTCTATAGCCTGGTGATTTTGTGAAATGTAATCCAATTCCATGGATGTTGCATAATAAAATCTAACTTAATTAGCATTCTTCAAACAAAGAATACTATTTAACAAGACTGGTAACTTTAAAAGGGCACATTCTAACAAGCAAAATATTAAAATTCTAGGGTAAATTGAAAGATGCTCCTTGCAGCAATATCCAAACAATATAACAATCTCTCCTTACATCTCTGTGTTCAGAAATCAGGAAAAAATTCTTGCATACTCCAAAAACTACAATGTGGTTGCTAAAGACAAATATAAGCTTGGGTTTCAAAAGGCCACTCATGTACCTTATTTCTATCAGCTCCTCTTAGATGTGAATGCAGCTCTGGCCTTGATTCAATACCTATTTAATATGTATCTGAACATATGTGTTGTAAAGTTTAATCATATTAATCCTTGTTCCATCTTCTCTTCTAGAATCCAATATTTGAAGTGATAGACTGGCTAACTGACCTGACCTGATCATTTCACAATGTATACATATTGAAGTTGCAAATTACACCTCAAAAACATATATAATTTGTCATTTTAAAAATTCTGTAATTTAAAAATTAATTCTGCTATTTTTAAAAATTATACCGTCCCAAACTTTTACTTATTTCTCAACTGCCTTGTGGACCTTGAATATTTTCAAATATAAGGATTCTTTACAACTCACTGAAGAAAATTGTTATTCTCTCTGCATTATCTTTCTGGAGTAATCTTGATCCACTTTTCCAGCCAGGTGGAAACTTCCGTAAAGAAAGAGTTCAACAATGTTAATGAATTTCTGAATATCTCACCTTGTATATTTCATATATAAAGACAGCATCCTTTTCATTGACTATACGCAAGCTTTGGTGAAAAGGAAATGATTAATCAGCTCATCTTCTCAGAAGATAACATGATAAAGAAAAACATAGGATATGAATTCACACATGAGATTTAGCTCATATTTGTCCTAAGCTTTCTGCCATGACTGCAGAACTAAGTAAATCACATACCCTCTCTGTACTTTTGTTTCCCTGTCTCTAAAATGAAGCTAATAAGACCTATTGTATAGGGCAATTATAGAGATTAAAAGTACCCCACACATAACCAGTGCTACAAAGTTGTCAACTCCTGCCACTCTGCTGGATATAGTAAAGTTTGACCAAAATATACTGTATGCATTAAGAGGCTCAGGAACATTTCAACCTGATGTTGGCGATGATGTGTGGCTGTTCCAGTATTTCCTGTGTACGTCTCAGAACAGTTCCATGTGCACGCTGGGATATCTACATATGTGATGTTAATGTCAACATCCCCGCTATAGAGACGAAAATATAACAGACTAACAACATCTCAAACATTGGTTTTATTCCCCATGTTGGTTTTGGCAAGTTTTTGAAAATTTGAGTGGCTTAATGCATTTCTGCCAATAGACAAAGCTCAACTGATTTCATAGCATTTTCAGATAAAGTTGTGATCACTGAATTGTCATTGAGAAGAAATCTCTAAGACATGGGTGTACTAAATAGCTTGCCAGAAAAAAAAGACAGTGTTTATTTAATAAGATTGATTTGATTTTCAGATATTGTATTTAATTATTCATTATGTAAGTCTCCTTTTTATGTGGGTTCAGCTAAACTAGTATTAACATATAACTAAGTAGAGCTTCAAAGAATGAAATGAGAGTCAACTCCTTAAGTTTACTCAGAGTATGAAGTCATTTTCTGCAAATAATCTATCATAATCTAACAACATTCCATTAAGAAAATACAAGGCATAGTATGCATGTATTAAGCTGTCTTACTACTTACCATGTAAATTAACATGAGGTATTATTTTTCTGTATAAACATGCATGTAAAATGCTATTTTTTAGTAACCACCATTACTATACACCTCATAAGTCATTTCTGACTCTCACTCCACGCTAACAAAGCAGAAAAGGAATAATATAAGTATGTCTCAAATCACCAATCATAATGAATAGAAAAAGGATCTGAAAGCACAAAATTACCATTTTCTGAGTATTCATAGGCAGTGCAATATGCCTGACACTTTATATTTTTTGTTGTTTGATCATATTATTGATCATCTATATCTTACAAAAGGTGACTGAGATTAGTTAGGAATGTGCCTACATTTACACATGCAGTAAGCATTAAAACTGAGATTCAAGCTCTTTCATCCATGACATACGCTTGTGTCATTTAAAGGAAGTTGTCTATTAAATGTCTATGGCATTTAATAAATCATTTAATTTTCTACTATCCAATTACATTAATTCTGCTTAAAGGTACTGTATTTTAAAATATTAACCTATTTTTCTGTAAACACTTCAGAACAATTTAATCTGTTTCTCTACAATAAATGATTTTTGCCACAACTTTTTCAAAAAAGCACAATTGAAATGTATGTACCTTATATGAATGGAGATGTTAATTCTTGAATAAACATCAGAGTGTAGAATTGTTTAAATAAAAGATGCTTTCATAAATTAGACATTTGAAACTTAAAGCTACGGGACATATGAGTTCCTCTCTAAAAAAGAATAGAGCCCAAGTGAGAAAACTGTTGTCCCTTGCTGATAAGACATCCTTTCTGCATGCACTTATATAAGCCTCTTTGGTTCGTCTGCCACGAGGCACAGACATCATTCTTACAGACTGGTCAGTCCCGAAGCCATCAGTGTATCATAAAACACAAACTGTGCTCCAGAAAACAATCAGAGAAACAGGCCCAATTCACATGACCTTTGCACCACAATTGCAAACAAACAATGGTTTGTTGTAGCTTTCCTTTTAGAAATTATAGACAAGAGCCAGTATTTTAAATGCATCATTTTCCTTAGAATTCCTTAGAATTTAACAATGTCATGTAGTCACAGGTGCTTCTAATTTTCATAAGAGTAAACATCACCCTTTGACTAAACTGATTTGCATATAAGATATTAATTAGCAACACATCTTATTGCTATTAACAATGGAAAAAAATGATCTCCAACTTACTGAAAGTCTAACATTAAAATGTTGGTTTATTGCCACAGTTATATACTATAAATGCCTAATTTTAGAAACAAGCACATATTACTAACCTGGATATACTATAGTCTAATGATTTGATATAAAAATGATGAGTAAAACCATCACTAGTTAATATTCATTTCTTTGATTTCTCAATCTCTTTTGTTTCCATTGCTATTATATTAAGTGGAATAGAAATAAATAGATCTTAACATGTTCAAATGAGTGTAATAAAAATTTCAAGATTTCCCCTGTGTGGGACATGGACAGCTAAAATACTCTTGAATTTAAACTAAGGTAAATTTCTTAAAACATCTTCTTCTAAAAATCTGAAGACTGGTGTATGGTAGCTCGCCTATATTCTTTTTTTTTTTTTTTTTTTTTTTTTTGAGACTTTCCAAAAAATGAAGTTTTACCATACAGTGATACTCGTCATGTCAAGAATCTGGATGGAAAATTAACTTTCATCAAGTTTATAGTAAAGATTGAGAAATAAAATGCCTATAATCAAGAACTCTAGCTCCAAGCCATTCACAAACTTGGCACTTTTTACCTGCTTGGCCTTCAGCAAGTTACTTAATCTCTGTGTGCCACAGTTCATAATCATAAGACTTATCTCATAAGTATATTTTGGTGACTGAGGACATGAACAGAAAGTCCTTACAGCTGAATCATGTACACAGTAAGCGCTCAATACAGCTTAGCTATTGTTGTGGATCATATCATTTCAATATAGCTGTCAAAATAGAGTAATGTGGTTTTAATTGATGGATGAACTTATTGCTCAGTAAGTTAATATTGTGTTCAGAGAAGACTAATGAGAAAAGAACAATGAAGTATGTAGGCATTTTTTCACTAAATATAGGTCAAATATATTGTATGAGATAATATGGTTACCAGATCATCTAAATTCAAAGACTGTGGCTTAATCAAAGTACTAAAAACTGTTTGAAACTTTTGATATTACCTTGTATGTAATCAGTCAACATATTCTTTTTGCCAACTTTTCAGTTATCAACAAAGTGCCTTAAAAATGGAAATTTGTTTCTCAGAGAAAAATATTGGTTGAATGTTACAGTTCATAGACAAAGGTCATGATATCCACAAGAAGCAAATTCATTCAGTTACAATTTTCCCATTTACTCGCACACCGATCCAAAAGTTTTAAGATATGTAGTAAAGGTAAACAAAAAATACCATGTACTTTCGCCAAACCATACTGCTTAATCTTTAAAATTAACACTTGAGGTTTGACTTAAATCCTCCTGAATATAGTTTCTGAGCCTAATACCTATGCATTTTTTCCATATTTCAGCTTCATGCTGATATCTGGCAACACTCCTGGGTGTGGAAGCTCAGAGAATGCTAGAGAACAAAGAGCTCTAAGTCATGTCCAATCAGGCTGCCCGTGGGGCTGCACCCAGGAAGGCACAAATCCAAACCAAAGGTCCCCATTTCTAGAAACACAATTCAAACACAAGCATATTCCTAAAAGGAAGAAACCTATGCTCTCATGTTAGTAATTAAGATGAAGATTAAGAGCCAGAGAAACTGATTAATCAAGACTTCCATCTGGAAGGTCTCCAGCAGGTGGGAAGTAGAAAGGTAAAGCCAAGCGTTGATAGGAAGAAAATAGATGGTTAATGGTGTGTGGGTCGATAAAAGGCCTAGTTTAGGACTAATCTCACCATCTTTTCTTATCATTTTTGTTTTCATGCCAAACAGGTGTGTGGAAATTGAAAGAGTGAATGGTTGCACAGTTAATTTAAGGGACTAGAAAATTAAAATTATAAACTTTCAAGGGAAACGCTCAGTAGCCAAAATACAATCGGGGCATCTTTCTTTATTGAGGGTGATAGGTGACCTGGATTTTTCCTTGAACAATTGGGACTGATTACTTTGATTCTGCACATTAATTTTATGGCATCTACTTGACTGACAGTTATACATTTAGAATGAAATGGAGTAATCTAATTATCTGTTTTTATATTAAATATTTTGCTTTATTACCAAAGACATACTTGAACTCATAGAGTAATATCTTTTCTCAAATAGACTTTTCTTAACATTATTTTTTGGCCAGGATAGGTGGTAGATGGGTATACACTGTAAACAAACTTTTATTTGTTTTTCTTTTAGAGATGGGCCCTCATTATGTTGCCCAGGCTGGCCTGAAACTCTAGGCTCAAGTGGTCCTCCCAACTGAGACTAAAAGTGTGTTACCACACCTGGCTCAACAAACTTTTGATGAAGATAATTCAATTAAACCAAGACTTTTCTTCTGAATCATACAAGCAAATTTGTATTTTTCACTACATTTTACATTCACTTATATCCTTAGAAATCCTCATCATTCTGGGAGCCTTCATCATTCAATGCCATGTAAGATTTTATTCCATATGCATGCCTTAGGCTTGAGAGATTCCATAAAATTAATGTGCAGAATCAAAGTATATACCAAAACATTAGAATCACCAAAGCACCATGTTAAAAGTGGAAATTCAAACTCTATCACAGATCCTTCCACAGATCTGCTGGAGATGGAACTAAAAAAAAGTTCCAATTTAAATAAGGACCTGATGTAATCTTTATATATACCTTTAAAATCTGAGACCCATTGTTATAGACATTATAGCAAAAGTTGAATAAAAGGACTCCTAATTTATTTTTAAATTTTATTTATTTATTATTTATTTATTTTTTTGAGACAGGGTCTCACTCTGTCAACCAGGCTGGAGTGCAGTGTTGTGATCACGGCTCACTGCAGGTTTCACCTCCCCGGTTCAGGTGATCCTCTCACCTGAGTCTCGAAAGTAGCTGGGACTACAAGCTCACACCATTATGCCTATTTAATTTTTTGTGTATTTTGTAGAGATGGGGTTTCACTATGTTGCCCAGGCTGGTCTCGAACTCCTGGGTTCAAGCGATCCATATGACTCGGTCTCCCAAAGTCCTGGAATTATAGGATGAGGCACCGTGTCTGGCCACTCCTAATTTTAAAGCACTGTTGTTTATATACACTATACTAAAAACAGCTATATAAAAACAGCATAATATGGTCAGTGAAAACGCAGGTCTTAGAGTCATGGATCATAAATCCTGTGAGACTCAGTAACTCTATAACCTTAGAATTTTTTTTTTGTTTTTTGTTTTTTTTTTTTTTTTTTTTTTGAGACGGAGTCTGGCTCTGTCACCCAGGGTGGGGTGCAGTGATGCGATCTTGGCTCACTGCAAGCTCCGCCTCCCGGGTTCACGCCATTCTCCGGCCTCAGCCTCCCGAGTAGCTGGGACCACAGGCGCCCGCCACCGCGCCCGGCTAATTTTTTGTATTTTTTAGTAGAGACGGGGTTTCACTGTGGTCTCGATCTCCTGACCTCGTGAAAACATGTCTTTTAATTCGTTATAACCGTTACTTTAGCCATCTGCTTCATTGAAGGGTTGTCTTGTTTTTTATGAATCTTAACATGCCAGAATTCTAGAATCAGTGCTATTTTGCTGAATTAGTATAATCAATCCTTAGAACTCTATAATTAATATGAGATACAGATTACTTATTATATCTTTATTTTTAATAGTTATATGTAAATGTGTATTTATCACTACTGCTATTTTAAAATGCTTACGTTGTGTTTACAGTAATTTGCAAGTGGGAAAAATTTTAACAACAGCTAGCTAGCCTGAGTATTAAATCAGAAAAGTGATGGGAGAAAATTTCTCATTTACATATTAAATGAATATCCATTGCTTTGTACAAGGAGAAAGAAAAATTCTTTAAAATCTGCTTTGTATATTAACATCTGGATATTTCAGATGTAAGAGAAAACTGCCAATTGTAAAATATCCCTGGTGATCTTAATATGACTTTTAAAATTCTATACTTCAAAAGAACCAAGAAAATCATATTTTAAATATTTTACAGTCTTATTGTAGTATCTCTCTATTACACATTCATCAAACCCTGTAAAATTCATCCTCACGGAAAATAATTGAGATAATCATCCCATGCATTATCTGGGCTTCTCCAGAATGGAAAAGCTTTCAACTATTTAAAGCAGACTCACTTAAAACTATTTGCTAATACTACTAACAGGAAAACAGATGTGTAGACATCCAAATAAAGCTTTGATATGCAGAAGGTCTTTTGGAAACTGTTTGCAGATTACTGGCAGCCACATATGACAAATACACACTTTTAGTATCACATTCCCTAGGGCGTCGTGAGAACTTTACTGAAGGTGACTAGTCCATCATCATAGAAACACAAGTTCGACCCTGGCCCTCCTCCTTGGTCGTCCATCGGCTGCAGCCATAATAAATCAATGAAATCATTTCTCTGTGACTTGAAAAAGGTAATGCTAGGTTTCTCTGACATAGGTCACATGATAAAGAACATTTTATAGATTTTAAGAAGAGTTGCTTCTCATTGAAGGTCACAAATACACACACTTGTAGGCATTAGCCACAGTATTGACTTCTCTGAGTCATTCGTACTTCTCATCAGGAATTGAGGTGGTTATTCTAGCTCAAAACAGTAGTATCTTGACGCTCAAATTTAAACTTATTCTTTTATATTACGTCCGCCATGAGAGTTGTGTATTTCACCTTCAATATTCCTATTTTTGTAGTATACAGTTTGTAGTGATAATTTTGTAGTATAATCGGCACAACAGTTGCTTAGAAAAGGGTCTCAGTGTTTTTATTTTTTTCATTTATGTTAGCAGAAATAAGATTTATTCAGGAAAAACAAAGTCATATAGTGTAAATTGAGGTATCTAATTCTCCTATTTTGTATCTGGCTTAAATAGTAGGCATACCTCTTCATTAGGGAATGGTAGAACATCAGCAGAACATGCTTATTGTACCTCAAAGTAAAAAATTACACTTCATTGTATTACATTAACCTCAAGGTTAATTGATTTGTGACGATTTGATGAGTTAAGCACAATTTAAGTTACAAAATTGAGACCAGAAGTTCCAACAAGCTGCACAACAATCTGACCATTAAACAATCTATAGACATTCAATCTTTTTTATATGAGTGTCAACTTATAATAATATAACAATATCACTTATTCACAAATCATATTTGTTTCTAGAGCCAGGTCCTTTTATGGGTCCTTGGGGTACAGCAGTGTGTACAATAAGCAAGAAAGACCTCATTCTCATGAACCATACCTGCTAGTGGGGGAAACAAGAAAAACACTAAAAAGGAACCAAATTAATTAAAATATAAATCTAAATAGAGTTCCTTGCTGA
Source organism: Chlorocebus sabaeus (assembly GCF_047675955.1). Classification (NCBI taxonomy): domain Eukaryota; kingdom Metazoa; phylum Chordata; class Mammalia; order Primates; family Cercopithecidae; genus Chlorocebus; species Chlorocebus sabaeus. Next base: position 14,579,004 of record NC_132911.1, read on the forward strand.
AATAAAATAAGACAGTGGGATGGAGAGTGATAGGGCAGTTGCTTTATTTATTTATGTGTTATTATTTTTTAATTTCTTTTTTTGAGACACGGTCTCACTCTGTCACCTAGGATGGAGTGCAGTGGTGTGATCTTGGCTCACTGCAACCTCTACCTCCCAGCTTCAAGCAATCCTTCTGCCTCAGCCTCCCGAGTAGCTGAGATTACAGTCGTGTACCACCATGCCTAGCTAATTTTTGTATCTTTAGTAGAGATGGCATTTCACCATGTTGGCCAGGCTGATCTCGGACTCGTGACCTCAAGTGATCCACCTGCCTTGGCCTCCCAAAGTGCTGGGATTACAGGCATGAGCTACTTCGCCCAGCCATAGATCCACTGCTTGAGACTGTATAGTGTCTGAGAAGACTTCTGAGCTGGGAATTCAGTGACAGAAAAGAGCTATCCATTTGAGGAGAGCAGGAAGAAGAGCAAATTCTATAGTACTAAAGTCTTGAGTTAAAGGGAGACCAGGGTGTCCCACACTCAGGGAGAAGGAAGTGTATCTGGAGCCCAGTAAGCTAGGATGGCGTGAGAAGAGTGATATGGTTTAGTTCTGTGTCCCCACCTTGAATTAGAATAACCCCGGCATGTCAAGGGAAGGACCAGGTGAAGATAACTGAATGGGGGCAGTTTCCCCCATGCTGTTCTCCTGATAGTGAGTTCTCACAAGATCTGATGGTTTTATGAGGAGCTTCCCCCTTTGCTTTGCACCCATCCTCTCTCCTGCCACCTGTCAAGAGGTACCTTCTCTCATGTTTGTACATTTCCCAAGGCCTCCCCAGCCCTGCAGAACTGTGAGTCAATTTAACCTCTTTTATTTATAAATTACCCAGTCTTGGGTATTTCTTCATAGCAATGTGAGAACCAACTAGTACAAGGAGCCACGGTGTTACCTTCATTTCACCTAAAACGAACACACTCTGTATTGTGAAGTTAGGAAAAATTTTAATGTTTCTACGTTGAACATATTTTGAGAAAAACATTTTATTTTATCTTATTTTGTGTGTGTGTGAGATGGAAATTCACTCTTGTTGCCCAGGCCGGAGTGCAATGGCGTGATCTCAACTCACTGCAACCTCCACCTCTCAGGTTCAAGCGATTCTCCTGCCTCAGCCTCCCAAGTAACTGGAATTACAGGCGTGTGCTACCACCTCCGGCAAATTTTTGTATTTTTAGTAGAGACGGGGTTTCACCATGTTACCCAAGCTGATCTCCAACTCCTGACCTCAGGTGATCCGGTGCTGGGATTACAGGCATTAGCCACTGTGCCCATCCAAGAAAACATTTTAATTGGATAACATTTGATCTACACATTACAGATGTGCAGTTTCTTTTTCTTAACAGGTTTTCATTTGTATCTTTTCCTTGTAGTGATCATTTAGTCATTTGAATGCATTTGAATTCGCAGTTTTACTTAAATGAAAATAAAATTAAGATTCCTCAAAAATATGAGGGCTTCAGATTTTTTTTTTTTTTTTTCCGGGAAAGAAATATACCCTCTGAATATTCTTGCAATTGTTTTCTGTTACCCAAGCATCATTCATTCAACCAAAAAGCCCATTGACCCTGAGGTCCATCAGGTTTCTTTTACACCCACACCTGAAGGGACTAATCAGTGTACTAAAGCAGAGTGACCACAGTCATGGCTCCTAGTTTCAAAACTTTATGATGTTCAATGAATTGCCATTGAGGACTTGCCAAATCAAACAAAATGAATCTTTATTCCTATAAATTCAGCAAGTTATGTTCCCAGTGAGATTCAGCGAAAAGTTCCACTTCTTCCTAAATCAGGCTGATTTTCAACAAGGATCAAGCCTTTTCAAGAAGCAGTTTACTTTTGTCACCTAAATTTCAAATTGATGAATGCAGTTCACAAAAATGAGCAGTTCTGTGTTTTGAACAACAAAAATGTCTCCAAGATTTGCCAGCAAACTGTGCCTTATTTAAACCATACACGAAGTAGTTTCTCTTTTATTTTTATTTATTTATTTATTTGAGATGGAGTCTCGCTCTGTAGCCCAGGTGGGAGTGCAGTGGCACAATCTTGGCTCACTGCAACCTCCGCCTCCGGGTTCAAGCAGTCCTCCTGCCTCAGTCTCCCAAGAAACTAGGATTACAGGCATGCATGACCACACCCAACTAACTTTTTGTATTTTTTTTTTCTTTTTTTTTTTTTTGTAGAGATCGGGTTTTTAACCATGTTGGCGAGGCTGGTCTGGAACTCCTGACCTCAAGTGATCCACCTGCCTCGATCTCCCAAAGTGCTGGGATGACAGGTGTGAGCCACTGCGCCTGGCCGAGAAACAATTTATTTAAATTCATGATTGTCTATGAAAACAGGAATAATATAATTTATCTTCCAAAGGAGACACTTTTGAGATGGAAAGGAGGCGTTATTGACAAATATGTCAGCACTATACACATAAACCTATCAACTGTCCCTGGCAAACTGGAACATGTGATGCCTCCACCTATGAAGCACAGGCCTGATAGGCCTTAGAAAATTCTATCTTATCTCTTCACAGATAAACACGAATAAAATATTTTACAAATTAATTGTAAATATCTTTTTAATTAAATTAATTAATTAATTTTGAGGTGGAGTCTCACTCTGTTGCCAGGCTGGAGTGCAGTGGTGAGATTTCGGCTCACTACAACCTCCACCTCCCAGGTTCAAACAATTCCCCTGCCTCAGTCTCTCAAGTAGCTGGGACTACAGGTGCACACCACCACATTTGGCTAATTTTTTGTATTTTAATAGAGACAGGGTTTCACCATTTTGGCCAGGATGGTCTCGATCTTTTGACCTCATGATCCACCCGCCTCGGTCTCCCAAAGTGCTGGGAATACAGGCGTGAGCCACTGTGCCTGGCCTTATTTTATTTATTGAGATGGGAGGTCTCACTGTGTTGCCCAAGCTCGTCTTTAATTCCAGGCACAAGTGATCCTCCTGCCTCAGCTTCCTGAATAGGTGTGACGATAGACATGCATTGCTGGGATCCATAAATTGTAAACATGTTTGGTGAAGCAACAAACTGGGCCACTGTTATACAAAGTCTGTAAACCTTGTATCCACCTACAGTTTCACCAACTTCATAATGTGTATAAATATTTAATGCACATATTTCTAATATTTACTCTAATGTATAATGCCTTTATAATCTTATTTACTCTAATGTAAAAAGACAGAGAAAAGCACCAAACTCTTCAGCTTCAGTAGCTTGAGCATAAAAACAGCATTCTAATGGTAAAATACAAAAGGCTGATGCAACTGCAACAATAGTCAGTGTACCTCCACTTAACCCATTGATTGCTCAGTGTGAAAAAAAATCCCATTGCTGGGATGGGCGTGGTTGCTCAAGTCTATCGTCCCAGCACTTTGGGAGGCCAAGATGAGAAGATGACTTGAGTGCCACGAGTTTGAGACAAGCTTGCTCAACAAAGTGAGACCCCATCTCTACATAACAAAAATTTTTAAAAAATCAGTCAAGGGCAATGTTGACTGCCTGTGCTAACAGCTACTAAGGTGAGAGGATCTCTTGAGCCCAGGAGTTTGAAGTTACAGTGATTCGTGATTACACCAATGCATTCCGGTCTAGGTGACAGAGTGAGACCTTATTTAAAACAGAAACAGAAACAAAAATCCCATAGCTAGAAGAACAGGAACTGGGTACTGCTCTAGAAAAAGTGGCAGGTAAAATCTCCTCTCCTTACCTGGCTAACCTTGGGAATTAAACTGGTATTGTAACCTTTAACTCATCACTTGGAAACCTGTCTATAGCCTTGAATATGAGCTGCTGATTCTCTATGTAAAATTAACAGCCCCACATTAAAAAGCAGAGCAGGATGGGGAAACGAGGTACGAAAACAGGTGTTGTAAAAGGAAATTAAAGGAAAAAGGAGGAAGAAGACAGAAAGGAGTTAAAAAGAAAGAAGACAAAATGAGAAAGTAAAAAAGGAAAACTAAAACAAGTTTAAAACTAAAACGTGCATATTCTTCCTACATTTTTATTACTGTGTTCACCTCTTTCGTAATTATGTTAGATGCAATTAGAATGAGAATCCCACAGAATTAAAAGAAAATCATATAGATCTTCTGAAATATCCCAGACCCAAACAAACTTTGACCTGTGTAGTATCACACAGCTAGAAAAGGTGACAAAGTTAGTTACAAACTCATGTCTCCTAACTCTTTTGCTCCACAATTTACAGAAGAACGCTTTGTATTTATAATATGCTAGTAAGTATGTCTTATAAAATGTCAAATTGGAGGTTTTCTACTAAGTTCTAGTTTCACCTTTATAAATGCTGTACTTGTTTTGAGGTTTCCAAGAGTTCCTATTTCTGAAATACCTGTTCTGCCTTTTTTTTCTGGCTTTTAAATTCAATATTTTCTCTCTCCTACAGAAATAATATAAATTGTGGTACTCAATAAATACTTGATCAAATACATGAATGAATAAAATAGTAGTGCCTCCAGTCGGGCGCGATGGCTCACACCTCTTATCCCAGGATTTTGGGAGGTCGAGGTGGGTGGATCACCTGAGGTCAGGAGTTCGAGACCAGCCTGGCCAACATGGAGAAACCCAGTCTCTACTAAAATAAAACATTATCCAGGGGTGGAGGTGGGCACCTGTAATCCCAGCTACTCGGGAGGCTGAGACAGGAAAATCGCTTGAACCTGGGAGGTGGAGGTTGTAATGAGCTGAGATCATGCCACTATACTCCAGCCTGAGTGACAGAGCGAGACTCTGTCTCAAAAAACCAACCAAGCAAAAAAACATTAGTGCTTCTGCAGGTTTTATTCAACCATGGTTTTTCAAATTGTTATTGTGTAGAGAAAACACAGCATCTCAGCAGCAATAGGTACAGCCAAATAAGAGAGGAATTAATTGTGTAATATTTGTGATTGGCCTTGTGTCTTCAATATTAAGACACTGAACACAAAAATACAGCAACCAAATCTATATGTAAAAATACTAAAATGGAAATTACATCAGAAATAAAAAAGGGGTTGTCACAATTGATCCTACGCTGTGACCAATTATATGCCCACAAAGTTGATAATTTAGATGAAATGGACCAATTATTGAAAGAAACACTCTACAAAAACTCATACATGGAGGAATACAGTCTTTGAACAAAGAACTGAAATCAATAATAACTTCCCCAATATGGCCAATGGTTTCAATGGCTCAAGGACCAATGGTTTCACTGGTGAATTCTATGGAACATTTAATGAAGAAATAATACCAATTCACTACAGACTCTGCCAAAAATAATTGAAGAGGAGGAAACACTTCCCATAACTAACTCATTCTATGAGGCCAGCATTACCCTAATACTAAAACCTGGAAAGACTTTACAAAAAAGGAAAATTACAGCCAATATCTCTCTAAAAATTCTCAATAATATATTAGAAAATTGAATCCAACAATGTATAAAAAAAGTCGTACACCACAACCAAGTGAAATTTATTTCATATTTGCAAGACTGGTTCAACATTCAAAAATAAATTAATGTAATCTATCACATTAACAGGCTAAAGAGGAAAAATTACATGATCATATCAATAAATGCAGAAAAAGCATTTGAAAAAAATTCAACACGTTTTCATGGTAAAAACTCTCAGCAAAATTAGGAATAAAAGGGAACTTTCTAGACAAAAAAAGGTCTACAAAAATACCTAGAGCCAATATCCTACTTTAATGTTCAAAAAAAGGAATAATTTTTCCCAAATCAGTAACAAAACTAGGAAGTCTTTTGTACCAAAAGTCATAGCTAATGCAACAAGACAGGAAAAGGAAATTAAAGGTATACAGACATGAAAGAAAGAAACAAGACCCTCTTATTTTCAGACGACTTGATTGTCTATGCAGAAAATTGCAAAACCTGAAAACAAAATTTCCTGGAACTGTTAAGTAATTATAGTAAGGTTGCAGGATACAAAGTTAACATACAAAAGTCCATTTATGTTCCATATTCCAGCACCAAAAAAAAATGTAATCTGAAATTAAAAATATAACACTCTTTATATTATTACACACATATCAAAGAAAATGTAGGTACAAATCTAATGCAATATGTATGAAATAGATATGAGGACAATTACAAAATACTGATGAAAGAAATCAAATAATATCTAAATAAATGGAGAGTTAATCCATGTTCATGAACAAGAAGACTCAATATCAAGAAGTTAGTTTTTCCCCAACTTTTTTGGTAGATTCAACACAATCCCCATGAAATCCCCAAGGGGTTATTTTGTAGATGATAACAGAATCTAATATTTATTTAAAAAGGTAAAAGACTCAGAATAGCCAACACAATACTGAAGGAGAGTAAAGTTGAAGGGCAGACACTACCTAACTTCAAGACTTATTATAGGCTAAATGTGGTGGCTCTCTTCTATAATCCTAGCATTTTAGGAGGCCAAACAGGAAGAATCACTTAACCCCAGGAATTCAAGACCAGCCTGGGCAATAAAGTGACACCCTGTCTCTACAAAAATTAAAAATAAAAAAATTAGTTGGGCATGGTGGCGCACACCAATGGTCCCAACTACACAGGAGGATTGCTTGAGCCGAGGAGGTTGAGGCTGCAGTGAACCATGATTGCATTACTGCACTCCAGCCAAGGTGATAGAGTAAGACCCTGTCTCAAAAAAAAATACCTTCACCCAACTTGTTTACCATTTATAATAAAAAACAAATGGTGCTAGAACAAGACATCCACATGCAAAAGTGAATCTAGACATAGGACTCACACTTCTCACACATATTAAATCATAGATCTAATGTAAAACTCGAGACTATGAGACACCTAAAAGATAATATAGGAAAAGATCTAGGTGACCTTGAGACTGGGGATAACTTTTGAATATACCAAATGTATAATCCATGAAATTTAAAAAATTATTGTTATTAAAATTTACAACTTTTGCTTTGTGATAGACACTGGTAAAGGAATGAAAAGAAAAGCCAAAGACTGGGAAAAAACATTTTAAAACTCTCATCTGATAAAAGACTTCCATATATACAACTCAATTCAAAATATGAAAAGTAAATAACAAGAAAACAAACAACCAGAGAAACAGGCAAAAGATACGAAAAGATATTTCCAAAGAAGACACAGATGGCAAATAACCATAGGATAAAATACTCCCTAACAGATGTCACTAGGAAACTGCAAATTAAAACAACATGAGATACCTCTATTTGAATGGCTATAACTGAAAATACTGACACCATCAAATGCTGGTGAAGGGGAGCAATAGAAATGCTCATTCACTGCTAGAGGGAATGAAAACTGGTAAACAGCAGCCGGGTGCGGTGGCTCATGCATGTAATTCCAGCACTTCGGGAGGCTGAGGCAGGCAGATACTTGAAGTCAGGAATTTGAGACCAGCCTGGCCAACATGGTGGAACCCCATCTCTACTAAAAATACAAAAATTGGCTGGACATGGTGGTGCACACCTGTAGTCCCAGCTACTCCAGGAAGCAGGAGAATTGCTTGAACCCGGGAGGCGGAGGTTGCAGTGAGCCGAGATTATGCCACTGCATTCCAGCCTGGGTAACAGAGCAAGACCGTCTTAAAAAAAAAAAAAAAAAGAATATTGGTAAAATTACTTTGGAAGACAGTTTGGCAGTTTTCTACAAGCTAAACATAGGCCCACCATCTGACCCAGCAATCACACTCCGAGATATATGCCAAAATTAGATGAAAATTTATGTCCACACAAAAACCTGCACAACAGTATTTATAGCAGCTTTCTTCGTAATTACCAAAACTTGCAAGCAACCAAGGTGTCCTTCAGTAGGTGTATACAAACTGTGGTATATCCATACAATTAAATATTTTTCGGTGATAACAAATTAGCTTTCAAGCCATGGAAGGTCATGGAGGAACCTTAAATGCAGATTTGCTAAGGGTTTCCAACTATATGGCATTCTGGAAACGGTACAAATATGTAGAGAATGAAAAGGTAAGTGGGTTTCTGGGGGTTCAGGGGTGGAAGGAGATATAAATAGATAGAAAATATGAGTTTTTAGGGCAATGAATCTAACCTGTATGATACTGTAATGTTGAATATGACTTTATGCCTTTGTCAAAACCCATTGAATATAGAACACAAAAAGTGAACTATAGTGTAAACTGTAGACTTTTGTTTGTAATGATGTATCTGTATTGGTTTATGACACATAATAAGTGTACCACACTAATGCATGACATTATTATTAGGAGAAACTGGGAAGATGGAGGGAGAGCAGTATAGGAGACCTTGCTGAACTACTGCACACTCTTTCTGTAAATCTAATAATGTTCCAAAATATTCTATTATAAAAAAAGTTCTAAAATGTTTATATTGGTGAAAGGCACTAATTTGTGTATGCAGGTTATTAAAACTTTCATTAAAGTGTACATTATTTATATAGAATCTCTATTTTTTCTCAAGTCTTATATTTCTAATGAATCTTATCATCCAATTTAAACCACTGTTAATAGAGCAACACTTACCAGGAACTCTTTAGTCCAAGACTGTAAGTAGATTCTACTAACATAAAGAAATATAAATCATATTCCTTGCACTAAGGAATTTACTATTTTTCTGTGCATACTGGACATAAATATAATTATTACATAACAATATAATGTAATACAAATAGAACACATATATATTAAGTAACAAAACAATGTCATGTATGGCGAGTTTCATAAGGAGAGATTAAAGATTCCATAAATAATAGAGAAATGAAAGGCACAGCTCGGTGCAGGGGCTCACGGCTGTAATCCCAGCACTGGGAGGCCAAGGCAGGCGCATCACCTGAGGTCAGGGGTTTGAGACCAACCTGGGCAACATGGTGAAGCCCCATCACTACTAAAAATACAAAAATTAGGAAGGCATGATGGTGTATGCCCATATACCCAGCTACTGGGGAGGCTGAGGCACAAGAATCGGTTGAACCTGGGAGGCAAAGGCTGCAGTGAGCAGAGATGGCGCCACTGCACTCCAGCCTAGGCAACCAAGTGAGACCCTGTCAAAAAAAAAAAAAAAAAAAAAGAAAGGAAAGGAAAGGAAAAGAAAAGAAAAGAAAAAAGAGCCATAGCAAAACCAGTTTTATGGCAGTAAAATCTCTTGTAAAAAAAAATTGGAAATAAAAACAGAGAGTTATCAGGGACCATACGGCGAAACACTAGCAAGTCTGGATGTTAATTTTTAGGTAATAAGATTCTAATAAAGGAGTCTAAGCCAAGTCAAACTAGAGGAAGATTCATCTGGTTTGAGTATGAAGATAAGGACACAATTAGGGTAATAGAGTTGAAATTAAGGAAGAAGAATCACAGACAGCATCAAAGGTTAAAAGGCATAAAATGTGAAGTTAATATTAGAGACGAACAAAGAAAGCTTGGTACTATTAAACAGTCAATTCCTAGCAAAATGGGTGCGAAAGAAACATGAAGAAAAGGGAAACAGTCCCACACTAAGAAAATATAAAATCTAATTGGGCATGCAAAGCATACAAATATGAAGCAAACAGAAAAAGTGTCAAAGTCACACTAATGACGGAAATCCCCTTTTAAGTGGCCGTACTCTGGATAAGGCATAACAGACAATGATGTGGCATCTTCATGATTCTCCCAAATCTAGACAACCTTATTTCATGCCCAAACGAACCTTTCTCATGTTTCTGTAAAAGAGACTAAGTGCTCCACTTCTCAATTAGGAAATTCTCAGGGATCAACATTGGATGTGCCCCAACTTATCAAATCGTTCTGGTTTCCATACCCTATTTTTTGAGGTCATCCTCAAAACAACCCCATGCACAGGATTCCTACCCTCTCCATCTAAGCTACCCAGCAGCCAATTAACTAATACAGTCTCTTATACAGGAGGCAGTCGAGGGTGGAATTTTGTGCCTAAAGCAAAGAATGCAAAGTATTAGATGAAAGCTACAAAGATTTCTAAAGTCGTGCATACACTGCAGCATCAGACAGAAACTACACAAGGAAAAACATTTCTTTCTATGAATGTGTATCTAATATTTTTATACTTTAAAAAAACTAAAGCAGTATTATAATTCAGATATTTCCAAAAGTTTAAAAATTAAAAAGTAAAATTCTCTTTCTTGCCTTGCTGGCATCTCCAGTCATCAGAAATAGCCACGCAAAGTCTCCTGCATGTGTTCTTCCAAAAATATTTATACACATAAACCATTCTATAAGTATGTGTATATAAATATATATATCAATATATTAATTTTTACCTCAATTGTATACCCACATGTAAAACTTTTTTTTTTAGCACCTTCTTATTTGATCACATCTAGCTTCCCATAACAACATATGTAAGTGTACCCATGTTCTATACAGTGACTATGAAACACTCCATATTATGGACGTATCATAAGATTTTTAACTGTTACTCATTTACATGGTTTCATTTTTGCTGTTACAAATAATACTGAAGAAATAGTCTTGAATTCTGTATACACTTGTCTTAAAACTTCTGAATCACAGGGTATGAACAATTTTTGATGTTGTTGTTGTTGTTGCTGAGATAGAGCCAAACTGTCATCAAAGGGTTTGTATAATTCTTTCCTTTATGCCCCAACAATATGAAAGTCTATTTCATCAAACTACTCCTAAATGAATGTTGTCATTTTGAAAAATGTTTGCCAATCCAATAAATTAGTTAATTACTACTTTTGCTATGAAATTAAGCATTTTAAGGTTACTGGACACTTGTATTACCTTTATCAAAAAGTCTATTCATGACCTTACACATTTGTCTATTAATTCTATTTTTTATTTGCTGTAAGTGTTCTTTGTATATTAATAGATCAAATATGTTGCCAGTTTCACTTTTGCATTTTTGACCTTGTTCCTGATTTTTCCCCCTACAGATGTGTATCAGTCTGTTCTCACACTGCTGTAAAGAACTACATGAGACTGGGTAGTGTTTGAAGAAAAGAGGTTTAATTGACTCAAAGTTCCACAGGCTGTACAAGAAGCATGGCTAGGGGGCCTCAGGAAACTTACAATCATGGCAGAAGCTGAGGGGGAAGGAAGCACCTCTTACCATGTGGAGCGCGCCAGAGCGAGCAAGCTAAGGCTGAAGTGATGAGAACACCATCATGAGAACAGGAAGGCAGAAGTCTCCACCATGATTCAATCACATCCCACCAGGCCCTCCTTCAACGTGTGGGGACTACTATTCATCACGAGATTTGGGCGGGGACACAGAGCCAAACCATATCAAGATGCTTCTAACAATGGTCAAATTCACCAATCTTTAATCCTGGTTTATAGGACGATGACAAATGGGAAGGCAGAAGAACTCATATATGTAGCAAATTTTACCAAAATTGGTTTCTATAATTGGGTGCTGTCATTTTTTCAAATCCTTTCGAAAGCTTCAGTTTAGTTTGCAGTAGGAGACAAGCATATACCAACGATAACTTCTTGCCAAAAGAGCCAATTCTTCCCCCGGCAATTATTGAATATTCCATCTTTTCCCCACTAATTCACCTATGAAATCTGTTATTTATTTGAATTGATACCTGGACTATCTTGACTAGTTCTGATTTTACTTATCTGCTTATAAAAATCCCAAATTGTTTAAATTATCACAACATTACAATATGCTATAATATCTAGCATTCCTATTCCTTTTATTACCCTTCTTTTAAAAATATTATTTGATAAATTTCATGTTTATTTTTCCACATGAACATTAGTAGCACTTTTTACTAATTAGTAAATTATTTGTTGTACACAGTATTGCTAATTACTATTAGCAACTTATTAGTTGTCTTTTTTACATTAATTCTTGATATTTTCAAAAGCATCACATAGGTTTATAAGAGTTTTGAGAACATTTATGTATTAACACTATTGACACTACATACATATTACATATTAACACTCTATTTCTATATACGAACAAATGAGCCTTTTCATTGATTCAAATCTCATTCACAATACTTGAGTTTGATTTTAAATTTTTCTCTTATAAGTTTTCTTTTACATTTATGTCCAGATAGGCTAAACATTTATGCCTAGACAGTCTAAATGTATTTGGTATTGTAAATGAAACTTTTCCATCCATTATACTTTACATCCTTTTATTACATACAGACTACTAATTTTTATGTTTTACTTTTTATAACCTGTCACTTTATTGAAATCTCTTGTTTCATTTGTAGATCTGTTTCTTGGACTTTACATGTATGGTGGATCATATATAAATAATTCCAACAGTTTCTCTTAATTCTTAGTTTGCAATACTTCTTTTTTCTTTCTCTTATCCGATTATGAATTTACAAATACCTAGCAATTTTAAATGTGGTGGTGAGAGTAGTTATCCTTCTTCTTTCCCACTTTACTGGGAAATCTGTTCCACAATTAATCATGACTTTGTTTTGGAGTCTGTATCACAGGAAAGAAATATTTCTCAACTTCTGTTATGTCATCTTTTTAAAAATTCAGGATTTGGTGCTGAATTTATTAAGTATACATATATTTTAAAAGTGTTTTTCTCCATTTACATATTAATATGGTAGACTGTATTGATAGATTACTACTACTGATCTCAATCTGCATTCCTCACGTGAGTCCCTCTTTATTACATAATCAGGGTATATTATCTGTTAACGCACCATTCTTTTCTAATTAAAATTTGTATTATTTTATAGGTATTCATAATTGAGATTTGTTTGCCATTTTATGTCAAGTGTTAAAAGTTTTGTTATCTTGTTCTGCTGATTGTGTAACAATATTTTAGAACTCTTGTTCTCACGGTAGCACGCAGTTTGAATAGCATTAAAATCCTGCTGTGGTTTAGATACGGTTTGTATTCACCAAAACTTATGTTGCAATATAATCCCGAATGTGATAGTATTGGGAAGCAGGGCCTAGCAGGACGTGTTGGGCCATGGGAACAGATTCCTCATGCATAGATTAATATCCTGCTTCAGGGTGAGTGAATTCTTCCTTCAATCATTTCCCCATGAAAGCTGGTTGTTAAAAATAATCTGACTCTCTTGCTTCCTCTCTGACCAAAAGGTCTCTTTGCCTCTGTACATACCTGATCTCCTTCCACTTTTTACTATGACTAGATTCAGCATGAGACCCTCGCCAGAAGCCAATCAACTGCCAGCACCATGTTTCTTGCACTTCCCAGCCTGTAGAACTGTGAGCTACATAAACTTTTTTTTAAGTTACCCAGCCTCACATATTCAGTCACAGTAACACAAATCACATTAAGACATGTTCTCCACACCTCAATATTTTTAGAGAGTTCACTTCTGAAATCACTGGCCTAGTACTCTTTGGAGGTTTGGTCTTTGAAAATATTACCCATTTCTTCCATTGCCATGGATCTCTTCTGAGATCAATTTTGGAGATTTGTATTTTCTTAGAAGTCACTCATTTCATTCAGGTTTTATATTTATTTGAATAGGCTTGAACAAATTGTTATAAGTTTGTAAGTTATTTAATTCACCCTATAGTTGTGGTTATTCTGCTAATCTCATTTTGAAGTTATACAGTCTTTTTCAACTGGATTTACTAATAGTTTTGTTTTCTCCTTCCCCTTCCCCTCAAGGAAATAGGTTTGGATTTATTCATGAATTCTACTACTTTCTGTTTAATAATTCACTATTTTTTATTTTTATCTTGATTAATTTATTCCTTCTGTTTTCCATACATTAATTTGGCTGTTCTTTTAATAACTTCTTAATTTAAAATTTTAATCAATTTCATTAAATTCTCTTAAAATTAGTAATATGGGTCTTAAACATATGGTTGTCAATTATTTTTTATAGGACAGCACACTCAGAAAGTGATTAAATTTTTATTGAACACAGGGGTAGGTCTGAGGTTGCTCACTACCCAATGCCCTGCTTCTTGCTGAACGTCCTGAGGGCTAAAAGGGAATAAATATCTTTGCACACCTGTAATCCACTTGCTGCATAGGAGTTGGAAGCTCTGTTAATGAAATCAAGTGGATTTTGAATATTATACTGCATATATTTATATATTCAGTAAACAACCATTGAATAACCACGCTAAGAGCTCAGAACACAAAATGGGTGAGAAAGGGTATTCAATAAATATGATTTATAAAATAAGAGTTTTTAGAAAGCATATAGGATTGATCAGGAGGTTTAGGTTCTAGTCCCACAGCTACACAACTGGTATGTGTGACCCACATCTAAACCTCAGTTTCCACAGTGTTCACTCTATATATTGAAGATACGTGAAAGCTAAAATTATAAATAGAAATCATCATTATTAATATGTATTGTAAGAGGCCCTGATACCAATATGAATAAGTTTATACTGTCTGCCGTGTGCTCACTAAATACTTAATGGAATACATGTATTACTTTGCTGGAACAAAAAATAGGCCAACTAGCTATATTAGTTGTTATGCAGTCACAGATACAGGTTGTCCTCAGTTTCAGTGAAAGAATCATAAATGATTACATTGTGAAAACAATTGCAAAAATGGAATGAAATTGGGCTTCAATTTTCTCCATTTGTACATTTTAAGGCTTGATGGTCTTATAGCAATTTTTAACAAGAACCTGCTTAAATTATTCATAATTGGGAGGGATTTGAAAAACAAATATGCAAAAAATTTAAAAAAAAGAAAACCACAATCACAATAGAGACCTAAAACACATATCTGGTAAAACCTTGATTTTTCTTGATGATGATGGAAATGATTCTGCAGAAACAACAGCAAAGAAGACAATGCCTTCTCTTTCCCAGCTTACAGAGCCCAGGAGCCCATTGTTTTTAGAATTTCTTTTTAGTTTCTGCTAATGAATCATGAGATATAATTCACAAGCAACTTAGAAATCAACTAAAGTTCATGTTTCTAGATGTCATTCGGGCTGAGTTTTAAAATTTGAGAAAGAATGTTGGCCAATTAAGAATAAGTACTTATTTCAAGGATAGCTGAACATGCAGGAAAAAATGTTTATACTAGAAATGATCACAGAATAATAAGACACAGAAGGATCAAAGAATGGTGAGAGTATAGTTACTTATTTGCCATGAGTCACACAAGATTTAATTGCAAATTTGAGTAACATTACAGGATGTCTGTATCTTAAGCAGTTCTACCAGATAATCAAGTAAGAAATACTGAAGCAGGTCTAAGTTGGTTAAACTTGATTTAGGAAAATAGAAATTATAGGCAAAATCCAACCATTTCTCACTCATTATATATTTAAATACAGAGTTCTGGGTAGTTAAATGAGTTAACATATGTGAGACACTAAGGCTACACAGTATTGTGAACATGTTAGGCACTATTATTGTTTCCGTTAAAATTACAGGTGACATTGCAGAAATAGATATAGTTATTCTTATAACATCATTATCATTTATATGCTAAAAAAGCAATAAGGCAATCTCTTTATGGGCAATTTTCTGTTAAAATATAAATAAGGTAATAGGAATATACGTATATACAAATATACATTAAACTTTTAATGTTAAAGTCACTTAATCAAATAAATTTAAAGATAAAGGATTGCATGTGGCATTCTTTCTTTTGAGACCACAGGAAAGTAATAATTTCATTAATTATTTAGAGACATTTTATCATTTTTAAAAATCTATCATGAGCTTAGAAATCTAGAGTGAATTCACAAAACCAATGGCACATTAGTGACAATATTAAATGGGGTTAAACTATGGCTTTGAATTTTAGGACAGTATTCCTGTTATTTTTGTCTTTAGGGAGGGAGGCAGGAAGCAGGCCAATCAGATGATCCTTGAGTTACCTCAGAACTCCGCCACTGCATCAAAAAGACTCTTGCAGTGTCAGTATTATCTGAGGATGATTAAGGAGATACATCAGGCTCTAGAGACTTCAGGAGAAATTGTAAGCTCATAAAATTACGTTCACAATGATCATCTGGTCGTTCCTATATGATCCGTGGATAGGCTGACCCAGCTGTATGCTGCATGAGATTCATTATTTAAATTACATGGTTTCTCGCAAGATAGCCAGAGAGCCTTCAGTTACTTTTCATCACATAATTACGGTCCTTCAGCCCAAAGGGCAAAGGCAATACGTTTCACCAAAGTGAAATCAAAGCAAAGCTGGCGTGCACATTACACTTCATATGACGCTCAAGTTTGCTCCCTCCTTCCTTCCAAGGGCAGAGTGAGCACAGCAGTATGGCCCTAGCCAGCACCTTTGTATGAAAGTTTTTCAAGAGGCCGGGAGTGGTGGCCCACGCCTGTAATCCCAGCACTTTGGGAGGCCAAGGTGGGCGGATCACCTGAGGTCAGGAGTTCAAGACCAGACCGGCCAACATGGAGAAACCCTGTCTCTACTAAAAATACAAAAATAGCTGGGCATAGTAGCAAGCACCTGTAATCCCAGCTACTTGGGAGACTGAAGCAGGGGAATCACTTGAACCTGGGAGGCACAGGTTGCAGTGAGCTGAGATGGTGCCATTGCACCCCAGCCTAGCCAACAAGAGTGAAACCCCATCTCAAAAAGAAAAAAGGAAAAAAAAGTTTTGCAAGAATTATTAAAATAAAATAACCAACAATGAGTCCTGTTAAGGCAGGAGAATATGGTCTGGAGGCAGGGAACCTAAGACCAATTCACGTTTATTTCATAAAGCTGGATCTGAAGACAAACACCAGGGAAGGGGGCAGGGAACCCAAGGGGAATTCGCGCTAATTTCATAGAGATGACTCAAAGGGAGAACACCTGCTTCCGGGGGCAGACAACCCAAGGACAATTCGCACTGATTTCCCAGGGCTGGCTCAAAACAAAAACCCTATTTCCACATCTGGGTAACAAAGGATCAGAGGCTACTCTCCCTACAACCCTCCTCCTTCCACTACATCTCAGATGAAGAGGGAAAGTGCCTCGGACTGGTCATGAGCCAAGTGTGGACCATCCCTTCATCTGCATAGGGTGCCCATCCACTCAGGTCTCTGGTTGGCCAAGGACCAATTCACCTTAGCCTCAAATAAGCCAGGGCCAAATCCTTCACACATTTAGGGGGTAGCCATTAGGGATCTCAAAAGGAGTACTTACACCCCAGAAAACTTCATAAACGGGACCTTTAGCTACTCACTCAGGATTGCTGCCACCCTGCGGAATGTCTCCTCACTGAAATAAATCCCTACTTTTGGCAGGGTGTGGTGGTTCATGCCTGTAATCGCAGCACTTTGGGAGGCCAAGGTGGAAGGATCACGAGGTCAAGAGATCGAGACCATCCTGGTCAACATGGTGAAACCCTCTCTCTACTAAAAATACAAAAATGAGCTGGGCGTGGTGCCACGTGCCTGTAATCCCAGCTACTCGGGAGGCTGAGGCAGAAGAATTGCTTGAACCACGGAGTCAGTGGTTGCAGTGAGCCGAGATTGTGCCACTGTACTCCAGCCTGGCAACGGAGGGAGACCCCATCTAAAAAAAAAAAAAAAAAAAAAATCTCTACTTTCAGTGTTTATTTCATTCCTTTATTACTTGGTGCATTTTGTTCAATTCATTGTTGAACATGCCAAGTACCTGGACATATCACACTCAACGCCTGTCTTCCGGTAACACTACGAGCGCTCTCTCACTGTTGTTCTCTTTTTCTCTCTTTGTGAGTTGTGAGCATTTCAGCCTCCAACTAAAAAGTTCACATCTACTTTGCAATATTAGTTATATAAGAAGGCTTTGAATCTTTGGTGGCAAGAACACAGCTGAAACCTGAAACAAATGAGCAAATTCCTAACAAGAAATAATATACCACCAGCACTGCCCTGATATCTTCTCAACTTTAAATAATTTCTCTTCATTATTTGTTGCTATTTAAATTTGTTTTATCTTCAAGTCATTAATGTGCAAACAGTAATATTGAGTTTTGACCTGCTGGTAGCTTGCTTTATTCTTTGAGAGGAGTTATCCATTCTCCTGCTTCAGATATTGCTTCTACAACAATAACCTCTGAAGAATAGCTTTGATCTTATGCTTTAGTTTGCAATGATTTAAAAACATCTCTTCCTATTGAGACATGGAGACAACATCTCCTCATGAATCTGAACTCTAGGAATGCTTGACAAAAAGAAGTGGAAACATAATGTGTCCAATTCTGGGCCCAGGCCTTAATAAATAGGCAGTTTCACTTCTCACCACTTGTGATGCTTGTTATTGAAACACAGCCACCATGCCATGAGGAAGTCCAAGTAGCTCAACTGGAGAAGAAATAAGGTTCCCAGCCCACATCCTCAAGTGAGCTCCCAGCTAACAGCTAGCACCAACTTACCAGCCACTGGAGAGAGTCACCTTGATAGTAAATACTCCAAGCTAGCTATCCCAGTTGATGCTGTGTGGAGCAGGAATGAGCTGTCTCTGGCAAGTTCTGTCCTACTTACAGATTCATAATCAAATGAACAATTGTGGCTGTATGAAGTCATATGTTGTGTGGGTAGTTTATTAAGCAGTAAAGGCGAGTGAAAAAAAGCCGGGCACAGTGCACTTTCAGAGGCCAAGGCAGGTGGATTGCTTGAGCCCAGGAGTTCAAGATCAGCCTGGGCAATGTGGTGAAAACCTGTCTCCACAAAAAATACAAAAATTAGCCAGGTGTGAAGGTGAGCACCTGTAGTCCCAACTACTCAGGAGACTGAGGTGGGAGGAGACTTTGAGCCCTGGAGTTCAAGGATGCAGTGAACCATAATCATGGCACTGCACTCTAGCCTGGGCAAGAGAGCAAGACCCTGGCTCAAAAAAGCAAAAAGAAAACCAAGAATGCTCAAGAACCATATGGCTCATCATTCCAAAGATAAACGAAATGAGTTCTATAATGAGTTCTATGTGAAAGCCCTAATTTTACTTCAACTCAAAATCCTTACTGACGTTCTCTATTCATCTAATATTCCACTGCATCTTTCCTCAGACAAACCAGATTTTCTCTTACAAGTCCTCAATTCAGCTAATGATAGATACCAACTGCTCTGCCTCCACAATGGGCTCTCAGCATCATTTGTTTCCTCTTTCCCTGCTTCTTCTCAATAACTAACTCATCAGTAACCAAATGCAATACTCTCCTTTTCAAGACATCTGAATTCGGTGCCTGCCTGTCTTCCCATTACTTTTAAAATCATTGACAGAATATCTCTTTGGCATGAACTAGCATCATGAGGTATAAGTGGGGCCTCCTGTGTTCCTGCTCTCAGTCCCCCCTCCTCATGCAGTCCGCCTAAAAGTCATCTTCCAAAGTCACTGCTTAAAACTATGCAAAGGCTCCCACCAGCTCGGTGATTCAGGTCCAAACTTGACCCTTCACAATCCTCATACAATCTTTTTGCTACAATCGCTCCCAGATTTTCTCAGTAAAAGCAATGTCTGCAATCACAGATGTGTGAGCTTTTCCTTCTTCCTTGTAAGTTGCCCCATAGGCCCCACTTTTCTGTTCCATCATAGAAAGCACACTGCCCCATCTGCCAAATGGGCTTTTTCCCCAAGCATTTCTCTAGGCTGTGCCTCCTCAGTCATTTTTTGAATGCAAGATGCTACTCATTTTAAAGGAGGATGTATCTTTCCCCCTTTTTGCCTCCTGCCAGATTAGAGAAACAGATCTCATGTTTCCTGATAAATTTGACATTTAATTTGCTTAATTCTATTTAATGTGACCCTCATCTAATCCGTCATTCTAATTTGCATCTGAATATATTATTTCTGTCTCTAGGTAATCAAGTTTCTGATCAAAATAAATATACCTGCACTAATCATTTTGTAGGTAAAAGTGGAAAGAATCCTGTCGTGGATGCCTTGTATATTTGAGTTCCTGTCATATTTTCTTACCAGCTGCATAACCTCAAATCATTTTCCTTCCACAATCTGTAGTTCGCTGTGTTGTAAAGTAAAATTGTTGTATTAGATGGTCTCAGCTTTGTTTTCCCAGCCTGTGATTAGTAATATCAGAATTCAAATTATTATTCAAATTAAAATGTACAAGGCATTCTCTCTTTACAAATGTATTTTGATTTATAAAATGGTTCAAAAAGAAACTATGATAGTCATCTCAAGCCTTGAATCACTATTTGATTAATGAAATTATTTTATGATTTTTATTTTTATTTTGCAGAAATCTATCTATAGAGAGCTGTGCTTATTGTTAGAAGTACAAAATAATCTGAACTGGCACTTGGAGGCAGAATAGTTACTGAACCCATACAGATATTCAAATCTGAGCTAGAATTTTATACACAGTATAGCACTCCTGACTCTCAATCCTGGAACCAAGATACAAGTGTTTTCTTTTTTTTTTTTTTGTATGTCTCAACTATCTAAATTCTCCTGTATGCAAATACTAAAGAAAGTTGCCCAGACAAAAATGTCAGAATGAACTCGAACACTTCAGTTCTGATTCCAAATCCACAGAGTGTCGTTCTCAACAAATCTCCGAAAAGAGAAAATTTTTCATTCAAAACCATCATGAAAGACAAGCATATGGGCATAAGGATGTTCAAGCAAGTTTACAAAATAATAGTACATTAGTTATGATAAAACTGGCCATACTGAAAAACTAATACACTCTCCAATCTAAGCGTGTGACAGTTTAGCACCTTGAAACAGAAAAACAATAAACATATAAGAGTTTATTTCTGGCACACAGAAAGATATGTCACTAGAGTCTTGACTCCATGCAGTGATTCAGAGACCCAGGCAAGCTCCCTCTATGTTGTGGTACTGCCTTCTTTACACATGGCTGCGGAGCTATCAAAGGCAGGGCCGTTGAAAACATAGAAGAGGCATGTCTGTTTCTAAATGTCTTGGCAGCAAGTGACACCTAAATGACTTCTGGCACATGTAATTCGCTAGACGTAGTAATGAAACACCACCTAATTACAAAGGAAGTGGAATCTTCCTATGAGGACATGACTGTTGGAAAACTGGATGTACGTAAGCAATAGTAATCTCTACTAGAAATGGAAAGACAGTTTGCCTGCTGAGAGTCTACAAACTCAAGACGAGCAAATTGATTTAGGATGTCTTTATAAATTGTTAATATGTTACAGATTACATATTAGCTACAAAAAAACTCGACTTGAAAACATATGTAAAAGCTTTCCTCAAGACAAACATGGGTTGTATCATCAGGAGAGATACATGCAATGGTTATCACTAGGTGACAAGGAATATTAATTTGTGATATTAATTTGCAGAAAATAATTCTTAATATGTTCTGGATTCAGATGTTCTATTGTGCAAATGTCTCTTTAGGTCATTGCTATTGAATACTTTGAACAAATGTAAGCTATTTTAAAACACATGTACAATGTGTAAAAAGGTTTATTCAAAAATAAACAACCTTTTCTGCTGTAAAGCAGTCATATTCTCAAAGGGGAAAAATATTGAAAATAATAAAGTAATAAAATGAGTGCAGAAAACAGTACCAGTTAAACTACAAGCTTAAGCCTCCATAAGAATTCAGCAAACTTTTCTTTAATAGGCCAGAAAGAAAATATTTTAGGTTTCACCAGCCATATGGTCTTTATTGCAACTACTCCAACTTAGCCCTTGTAGATTAAAAACAGCCATAAACAATATATAAGCAAATGAATAGCTTCATTCCAATTAAAAACTTATTCACCAAAGCTGATGTGGTCGGATTTGGTCTGCAGCCATTAGTTTGCCTATCTCTGCTCCACAATCCTGAAATGGTGCTAGATACCATACAACTCTTCATTTTTAAATGTAAGCTCTATTTAAAAAAAATAGGAATGTAAAAACAATCAGAACCAGAATATACACATTTTTTGTCTTTTAGCAATATTTGGCCATATTGACTCTGACAATTAGTTGAGATCAAATGGATTATTATGAACTTTTTGCCTTAAATCTTATTGCATGAAATAATCCAATGAAACCTATGGATAATACTTTACTACTCCAAATTCAAACATAGATGTATTCCATACTCAATATATCCCAACAAGAAATGAGTGAAAAGTTTAGCATATTGGATAAAAATGTCTTTGATCAATTTGAAAGGATAGATTTTGTCAAAGGTCTTTTAGCTGAGTGACAAGTCCTACTTTATTAAACCTCATCCGACTACTGCTTCTCATTGATACTGGCAGGAGAGAAGGGTGACAGAAAGGGAAAAGGGTATATCACAGGAAGTGGAATATACATAATAAAGCACACAGGAAAACAGAAACATAATGGAAAAGTACTAAGTTTTACACCAAAGACAGTGGAAACAACTTGTTTTCTATGCCACAAAATGTTTTTGCCTGGTACTTCATCATTTCTCTCTTTCCTAATATGTCAGCAAGTCATTGTGTGGTACTTTCAAAACTGCAAGTAACTTGGTAATATGTAAGTGCTGTCATGCAGTAAGGTTCCAACTCAGTGACCTAGAAATGGTTCAGCTACAATCACAGATACATATTATCTACAGGTGTATAATTTTAGGGATATAAATTACATAACTTTTATTCTAGATTGATAGTTCTAAGATAGACATTTATAACTTTTTATGCCATCAGTCAATCTATTCTCAGTAACAGTTACGTCTTTGCTAAAGTGCTGTTTCTTCATTTAATAACACTGTAACAATTTATTTCAATTGTTTCACTTACGAATGTATTATGTGCTCTAATATGCTAGGCATTGATTCCATCTTAAAGCATATATTATCTCTAACAAAATGCTATTAATTTACAAATCAATTGTTGCATGATGGGAAAATCAGAAGATAGAGGCAGAAGAGATTTCAAACCTTACGTCTGATCCTTATTAGCTGTGTGATATTGAGCAGGTCATAACTTCTGAGTTATTTTATCCGTAAAATATAGGAAAGAATTTGCTCTACCTCTTCTCATGGTTGTTTTGAGGATCTTATAAGACATTTGTAAGCAACTTGTATGCTACCAAATGCTATACAAAATTTAAATTATTATTATTTTCCAAATCCCCCTTATGGATAAATAAAAGCCATTTACTAAGTTGATAATTTAACAACTCAGAAAATAAATAACTATTTCATTACATTCATAATCATTAACATGTAACTGGTAGGCTAAGTAGATCTAAGGCCAAAGATCTCCATGTACTCAAACAAATGCAAAAACTTAATATACACTTATCCATTTATGCCTTAGGCATTAATTGCTATCTTAAACATATTAGACGTGTACTTTCTCCTGGGAGAAATATTTGTTTATTCCTAGTGTGCATATAGCTAAAACAGAATGAGTAAATCTCTGCTGAATTATCATGAAAGACAAGAATTTTCTTGTGACTGCAGTTTGTCTTCTTGCTTCAGTACATTTACATACATCACTTTGATATTTAGCTGGGGTAAAAAGAAGTCTTCAAATCTCATTGTATTGTTAAGTTTTATAAATCACATCTCAGGCTTTATATACACAATTCAACAACTAAATTAGAAAAGTATTTTAAGATTTAATATTCAATCAATATCATTATTCTTTCTTGGAGATTTCCTATATTTCTGAGCACGGCAAAGATTTCAGGAAATGACTTTAAGAGAATAATTTCATTTTGAAAAATTCTAAAACGTCTTGGAACTTCCAGCTAATCCTTGGCTAACTGGACGCTCTAAGTTCTCTGGGTGTGACTCCCAGACAGCAAAAGAAGGCGGAGGCTTGAAAATGGGGTGAGGACAATAGGATCCCCAGAACTGCTTACTAAGTTTCCAGTTGGAGGGTCTAAGGTTGAGTACTCCACTTTCCAGTCATTTCTTTTCTCCATCCTTCTAAGGAATGGGTTTACGTAAACCTGTCTGTGTACATGTGTATTGAGGAGAGATGTCAAATATAAGCCATCTGAATGTGTAGTTCAAAGGGCCTGTTTTCAAAAATGAAGTTAATAGGTCAATCAAAAATAAGGTTGAGACTCTGATCAGGAGTAGCTTAGACTATAATGGGAATTAATTCTCCCTCCTGTCCAATTTGTGGTATGTTAGGAAAAAAAAAATGGCTTTCCAAATTATGACAGGTTATTTTCCCCATGTGAAAGCCCTGCAGATCAGCTCTAACTAGTTGTGCATGCCTTTAAGTAATATGGTGCCGGCTGCTATGATATTGGCTTTTTAAAGGAGTATAGATGCATTCCAGATGAAATCAGGTACATTATAGAGACAGAATCTCTGAGACTTTACTCTCATCATGGGTTTTCTAAATTACGAAATAAACATTTTCTCCCAAGTCACTCCTATTTGAGTAGAAGGCATCCTTTTGGGAAATCACACTATGCAATAAATTACAATTTGATACTTTTTTCAGAGGTAGATATTCTTATTTATGCTTTACTTCTTATCCTTTTAAGGGTATAATGAACCATTTGTTATACTCTAAAGAAAATATAATACAACTGATGGAAATAGCAATGAACATCAAAAATATTTTTATGATATCAAACAGCTTAAAATAGCAAATAAATCCTTTAAAAATCCTCTTAGCAGGGTGTGGTAGCTCACTCCTGTAATCCCAGCACTTTGGGAGGCCGGGGTGGGTGAATCACTTGAGCTCAGGAATTTGAGACCATCCTAGACAATATGGTGAAACCTGTCTATACAGAAAATACAAAAATTAGCTGAGCATGGTGATCCAGGCTTGTGGTCCCACCTACTCAGGAAGCTGACGTGGGAGGATCACTTGAGACCCAGAGACAGAAGTTGCAGTGAGCCATGGTCATGCCACTGCACTCAGCCTGAGCAACAGAGAAAGACCCTGTCTCAAAAAGAAAAAAAAAAAAAAGCCCTCTTAATTTTCTATTATAACAGACAGAAGTTGCAGTGAGCCATGGCCATGCCACTGCACTGTGCCTGGGCAACAGAGAAAGAACTTGTCTCAAAAAGAAGAAGAAGAAAAAAAAAGCCCTCCTAATTTTCTATTATAACATGTCTATGCATGATAAAATCGGGTCAGAGTATTTTTAAAGTAGAGGACAGCTCAACTCCCATCCCAAGTAGCTCTGTATTTAGTAATATGATTCCTTTTGTATTTTTGTCAGATAACTTGCTTTCTATCATTATCATTAGCAGAACTTTACCACTTGTTTTAAATCCTTCACTCCCCCATCACTACCACGCTCTTATATTCTCTCCATCTGGCCCTAACACTTCTCAATTCCACTTTTATAATTTTCTTTTTCGAGACAGTCTCGCTCTGTTGCCCAGGCTGGAGTGCAGTAGTGCAATCATAACTCACTGCAGCCTCGAACACCTGATCATGCTCTCGCCTCAGCCTCCTGAGTAGCTAGAACTATAGCTGCATTCCAACAAGTTCAGTTTAATTTTTTATTATTGTTTGTAGAGATGGAATCTTGCTATGTTTTCCAGGAGTCTTGCTATGTTTTCCAGGCTAGTCTGAAACTCCTGTACCTCAAGTGATCCTCCCACCTCAACCTTCCGAAGGGTTGGGTTACAGGCATGAGCCACTGCATCCTGACCCAATTTTTATATTTTTCTAACAATATATCACTGATCGTGCCAATGAATGAATAATAAATAAGATTTTGATTTAAAAACTCCTATGGTTTTGCTTGGGATTGTTGTATTTGACAAAGCTATGTTTAAGCCTATTTAAAATTGTAAGAAAGTTTCATGTAATGATAATTGATCTTTATTTCATAAAACTCTTCAGACATTTTCTATCAAAATCCTATACAGTTAGTATTTTCCCCCAACACTATGAAATATATCTCAGCTTGGGGCTACATTTTCATCACTATTTCAACTAGATTTATTGATTAATTTAAGTAGTTTAATACCTACCATTATCAGATGTTTCTTTTAAAGTGGCATTAACTTTCAGACTAAAAAAAGAAAAGCTTATCTTTTATTTTCAATTTACCAGATGTTACAGTCCCTACAGTGATAATGTTAGCAAACTGGTATTAAGGTATAGAAATTCTGTTTTGTGATGTAACAGATAGGGTCTTTTATAAAGGCTCCATTATGCCCCCTGAGAAAATGAATTGACATGCTCAGCCCATCGCCCCTGCTTTTGGTCTACCTCACAAAGCTGTTATCTCTTTTATTTCTGCTAGATAATCACAAAATTTTCAAAGGACCGTTTTGTTGATTTTCCCAAATCTCTCAAACTTTTACAATATTAAATCACTGTCGTATTTGCATATGAATACCTTGTAACAGTTTTTCTTTTTATAGGTACTGTGGTGGTAGCTATCAGCCCTGGGAATTAATCCAAATAACAGCCTCTGAAGATGGCCTTCTTTGGTATCTAATCAAAAGCATCAACACCATGACAGCAGCCCTGCTGGGAATCCTGTCAGATTTCATTTATCTGAACACACTGGATAAGTGAGCCAATAGATAAATGCTTTGAAATAACCACTTCTTCATTTTTTCATTGCGTTGCCACCATGATTTTGTAATGAAAATATAAACCAGTTAATAGGTATTCGCACTGAACGTATGATGTAATTCCATCTTACCCTTCTTTGGTTATGGTCAGCCATCTTTTCAAAGGCTAATTTGAAGTTATATTTTATAGCTTTAAAAAACCAGCATTGTCCAGAAAAATTTACCCTCATCACACTTACCAATACTATTTGCTATTCCTCCAAGGTCTTTCCAATTTCTTCTAACAAGCCACAGCAAATGACATTTCTTTTAGGCCTAACTAGTATATTGGTTCTAGGTACATGATTCTTAACACATTCTGGAAAACTTACATTGGAACATCAAAGGCTACAAAATGTGTCATAAGGCAGATGTCCTCCCCAGTACCAAGAAGACTCACTGAGCATCCACTGATCACACACAAGGCAATAGTGCTGGGCAAAAACCCCACCCATAAGATGCTTATAGCAGTCTAGTTGTTGAAGTAAGACACAAGTACATGAAAGAGTTAATGAATGATTCTATGCATATATAATAATATGGGAATTTAAGAAACAGAAAACAAATGTATAAAGAGTTAGAGAAGATCTCATGCTGGAATAATCAAGAAATACTTCACTACAGCCACCCTCAAGTGAAGCTTTGGGTCCTGAACCACAGGAGGTTGGCAGGACGAATGAGTGGAAATTATTTCAATCAAGAAGACATCATAAAGTTCAACAAGCACGGTTTTGAAACCAGTGCCAATATGAGAGCAGAAGACCAAAGCATGTTATGGAAAAATATAAACAAAAACAAAACTCATGACCAAATATGGGCTTTCTCTTTGGCAGTTACAGAAAAAAAAATAAATAAATAGATATGCAAACATTTTGGAGAGCCTTTCAAACCAGATAGTATGGAAAGTGGAAGATACATTGACATGTAGGGATACAACACAAATGTAATACAAAAATTTGAGAAATTCTATATAAAAATAGACAACGACTAAATTACTAACTTATTTGGTACCATATTCTCATCTTTTAAATTTGGAGGTTGGATAAAATAATTCCAGATGCCCCCCACCCCTCCAACTCTATCATATCAAGGCCATACTCAGCCCCAAACCCTGCAATATTCAAAGATAATCTGCAAAGGGTATGTAGAAAAAAATCTATTTTTTCCAAGTAGTGAAGTCAAGAAGGGCTTAATGGGAACTGTGGTATGTTGAATAGCATCATAAAGTGTGACAGGAATTTAGACAAGCAAAATGGGAAACAAGGGTATTCAAGACGTAGAAACAGTGCAAATTTGTTAAGATGGTTTTTTCATTTTCCCTTTATTCTAGAAAATTATCTTCTATCATACACAGTAGAAGATGAATTCAAGTATCTTATTTCCTGTGAGCTGAAATATTTTGCTTTTTTGTAGGTCATCTTTCTGGTACAAAAGTTTTACATGGGAAAGGATAAGCACAAATGATTGAGGGTTGAAGATTTATATATTTTAACGGCCCCAGTCTAGACCAAGAAGACAGTGAACAAAAAGAACGGGAAATCGCATTAACTGAATGCCTAGCATGAGCCTCTCTCCATGTTAGATGCCTTATTGATGTTACCTAATTTAACAGTTAAGGCCAATTGTAAATGCTTTCCAAATTTTCCTGTTGACTTCTTATACTACTAAAAAACTCAAAATCTCATAAACAAACTTAGTTATGAATATCAGTAACAGTTCCTGTTGGTTAAATTTCACCTTTTGACATATCACAAGATTCAGTAGGTCTGGAAACAGTAAGCTTTCAATCCACTGAAAACCAAAATGCACAAATGTGACATATTGCTCCTAATGTTATGCCATGCAAAAGAGTCTTTTTATTATTTGGAAACATTGGGCTTTCAGTATGAGTCATATTAACTCAAGGTCCATAGATATGGTGTAAATAAACTGACCTAAAAATGTTACCAACAAAACTTACTTGCAGATATTTGTCACCCAATGGCACTCTGGTACTGCTCTGTAACTAGAAAATCCCATTTCGTGAAGCCTTAATGCTCTTCTGCTGTTATAAAGGGTTCACCGTCATGACACTGATATCATTTTTCACACTACCTTCTCATTTTAAGATATTTTCTAGTTTTATGTAGCATCCTAAGTTTTCTCCAGGAGCATGTCTCAAAACAAAACAACCAGTGCTACCATTCTTCAGTTATTTTTCATTGATAAATAGAAAGGCTAACGTGTTTTATAGAGATTTATGCCTTTTATTTTTGTTTTCCATATTCAGGTCTTCTTTCCCCAACTATATTATCAATTTCTTTCTTTCTTATCTCTTGCATTGTATCTTACATGTAATACTTTGTTGGAAAACACAGGGCTCATAATTTTTCGGTTGAACCATAGACTAGAATCCTAGACTATTAGACCAGACGAGACACAGAATTTATATAATTCAGACACCTTCATTTTACAGTTGAGGAAATGGAGATAAGTTCAGAGAAGTTAAAATAATTTGATCAAGCCTTTTCAGATAGCTGATGACAAGAACCTGGGTGTCTTAATAATCTCATGCTTTTCACATTTTTTATCCCATCAATTTAGTAAGTATTTACTAAGTAACTTCTAAATGATAAGAATGACATAATGAAAAAAAGATGAATAAAGCACCTACCCTTATACCTTCTCCGTAATGTGTGCAACTAGGGAACAAATAGGAAATATAATGGGATAAGCGTAACATTATGATAAGTACAGTGAAGCAACATCTATCCCAGGTTCAAACGAGGTTCAAACAAGGCTTTCCGGAAGAAAACGTATTTCAGGTGAGAATGGAAGAATGAAGCAAAGTTAACAAAGTGAATGTTGGAGTGCTGAAGGTAGTCTACAAAAGAGGGAAGGGCAGGTTGGACAAGAGGAAGAAAGAGGGAAGACTGGACAGGTAGGAGGGGCAGATTGCAAATTGCCTGACAGCCTTGCTAGTAAGATTACAATTTATGCTTGGTAATCCATTATCAGATTTTAAGTATGGAGGAATCTTTATTAAATTTGTATTTTAGAATGACAACTCCAGCTGTGATGTGGAGAATGAATGGGGTAGAGGGGGCTTGTACCTTTAAGACCAGAAGACCAGTTAGAAGACTACTGTAGTCATCCACGAAGTGCACAGTGATAACTTTGATTTCAATTTGAAAAGCAGTGAGCCTGCTCCAATATTTTAAAAGTAAGTCTTCTTTCTATATTACAAGGACGAAAAGAAAAAAAGAACGTGTTTATCTTTGTGGAGTAAATTAACCTTGGCAAGGAAGAATTTCATATTGTGGGAATTGAGGCCACAAGCCTTAATTATTAAAATGGCTCACTGCAAGCCAATGATGGGGCAGAACTCAGTTCCGATTCTGAAGACCAGCAGTCCTAATTAAGATAGATCATGTTTGCAATGCCAGGGCAGCTATTCCAGCCCTAAACAGTCATGGCTTAATTCTAAATAGAAGAGGATTTTAAAATAAGCCTTCTTGATACTCAGAATACTGGAATAGTCTATTTATTTGAAGATTTCCTCTTCAATTGCAAAAGCAATTGCCAAAATATCATCCAAGCTCCCGATTCTCCTGCCAATTCTTACGAGTTTTATGGTTGCGCAGTTGCTGCCATGCCAATCTAATTTTTAAAAATTATTATGAGGTCTAAATACTGGCAAGAAATGCCAAAGGGGGGAAATAAGATCAAACAACGTGATTGAATTTTTGTGTAAGTTCATCCGACACCTAGGCAAGAGAATGCAATTAAGATCTTTAAAAATTGGGGAGGAAGGATATGCGTTTACATGAAAGATCCAAAAATCCTGCTTCTAAAAGAAATTTGTACAAAATTTTATTTCATATTTATAATGCATTGTGGTTATGAATTGTGAAAAAAAAAATGGGTATAATAGTAAAGGAAATCTTTAAATGCCATATATAGCAATACTTGCTGTAAGAAATCACAAACTTTTATGCACATTATGAAAAATAATTACAATGCTACACTAAGAAGAAGCTGCAGAGATTTATATTCATTTTATGGATACTGACCCTTTGTTTTACCTTCTTTGGCAATAACATTTTTGTAATCCCCTAATTACTTCTCCAAAAACTCTTATCAGTAAAACAAAGGAGATGATTGAATTACAAAATAAAAGTAACATTTTACTTTATACTGAACAAGGAAAGACTCAGAATATAACTGCTATATTTTTGTTACAAGATTCTCAAAGCACTGATTTCTCTCTGCCTTTCTACACTCATCTGCCCTTATGTATGCGGGACTATGTCCTCTCTGACCTGGACGCCACAGTTCCAGACAGATATAGCAACTTCAGGCCACTTTTCTACAAAAAGTGGTGAATTCCTCCTGGGAAAGTATTAATTACCATCAAAGGCCTAGATTAAAAATATCCTTCTTTGTGCAAACTTCTCTGATCCTTCCAAGGAGAAGTAATTATTCTGTTCTTTATGCTTCTAACTCTCTTACTTACTAACTTTCGATTTGCAGGCTCATATATAAATGCAAAATACCCTATTTTAATTTGCTGTATTTTTTCATATACCCCAATACACTCTGAAATATATCTCAGTGATTAGACTAATTATATAAAAATAATATTGATATATACTTTATAAACTCACGTTTTATAATAAATGACTGTTCATTACCATGAAGTACCAGGTCTACAGTATGTATACCATAATCTGATACTTTAAAAATATACAATGGTTACCTTTTTTAATTTCTATAAACTTTTAAAAGTTTGTTTCATTTGATTAAGCTTCAGCATATGGTAAAGAAAATTTCAGGGTCGGGTGCGGTGGTTCATGCCTGTAATCCCAGCACTTTGGGAAGCCAAGGCAGGTGGATCACCTGAGGTCAGGAGTTTGAGAACAGCCTGACCAATATGGTGAAACCCCGTCTCCATTAAAAGTAAAAAAAAAATGAGCCGGGCATGCTAGTGCACGCCTATAGTCCCAGCTACTGGGGAGTCTGAGGCAGGAAAATTGCTTGAACCCTGGAGGCAGAGGCTGCAGTGAACTGAGATCGCGTCATTGCACTCCAGCCTGGGGAATAGAAGGAGACGCCATTTCAAAAAAAACCAAACAAACAAACAAACAAACAAACAAAAACAATGATTGACTGAAGTAGATGAATCAAAATCATGCTAGTATTACAATAATTAATACCATGACAATATTTTTAAATTTATATGTCTAACTCAAAGTAGCAAATTTATACTATTTATATCTACAGAGATATTTAGGAATAATATCCAAATGTATGGATTTATACTAAACTCTACCTGTTATTCCATAGAAAAAGATTTTTGCGAATAAACTTCTGATTCATTCATTAATTTAGTGAGCACACACTGAAAATCTATCAGCAGGGCATTGTGCAAGCCAGAACATGGGGAACAGAAACTAGAATCAGAATGGATGCCTGTCCTCAAACAGTTCTTGTGTGGTGGAGTAGACAGGAACAGGAACAGATAAATTCATCATGGAAGAACCGATGTGAAATGGAGGTAAATACAAGGTCTAGTGAGGTTGCAAGGGTGACAACGGCCAACTTTACCAGCGAAAGTCGGAGAAAATGCCCAGTGTTGGGTAGACATTCACCAGGAAAATGAGTTGAGGCACAACAGGAAGAGGGAACAGTGTGTACAGAGGCACCAAGACTTAAAAAGTGTGGCTCATTTGAGCAACTGCCTGTGGCTAAGGATCACTGAAGCACTGGACACACGGGGGAGAAAACTGGGAGATGACGGCCAAGTTGACAGAGGTCAGACCTCTACTCTAGGGAAGCTCTTTGGACTGCATCTTGTGGGAAGGACATGCAGACTGAGACTAGGGGGAAGAGAAGTCAGAGAGTAGATTGTGCTCAGGGTCTAAACAGTCCTTCATTAAGGATGTCTTTGACATCCATGCATGTGTCTAGACACATTCTAAGTATTGCATTCTGTGGTTTTTGAAATTGGCTGGAATGCATAACGATTAAAAAGGATGGCACTTCATTTTAAGATTTATGTTTTAAATGGCCAAATATATATTGAATGCTAATGATGTATGAGACACCATTTTTAAGAACTATAAGGCAGTCAAGTACTGGCTACAACTACTATCCCCTAAGACTTCTAACCCTGATGTAAGAAGTAGAAACATGTATGGGCACACAGACACACACATATACATACATGGCATACCAGGATAAGTGTTACACTACAATTACAACTAGGTGATATGAGATAGCATTCAGCAGATAAATCTTGTGAAATACCATTCTGTGTCCTATATATACATTTCAAATTTAAATAACATAACTCAGGACTTACTAGACCAGATATAGAGAGCAGTTCTGGGGTATTGCAACATTTAAACTCATCTATGGGAACTGTTACAGGAGGTTGGGAAAATAATATGTTTTCTTCCCATGCATAAAATGTTTACAAATATTCTTGTGAATTAACAAAACAAAACAAAATTTTTCTCCTGGACAGCCTTTATATTTATATACCATCAGCACTTCTTGGATTTTTTTTAAATTTTAAAGTAACTTAAGGAAAGTAAATGGTAAACCACCTGTAATTCATTTATAAAAGTCTCCCTCTTGCATATAGAAATTACACTCCACATTTGGAATAAAAATAATTCAATATTCAACATTAATGTTATCAACACAAAACAAATAGAAAAGAAATTCCAAAGAAGATAAACCTAAAAGAAACTAACTTTTACATTTCCGATTTTGACACGTAATTTTTCAAACCTTACAATCCTTTAATACAGCTATTTATATTCTATTTCCTTCCTAAATTTAACTATGCTTTCCCCACATGAGTTTCAGGATGCTGACCTATAAAACAAAAAGAAATTCCAAAGAATATAGTATGGAAATAACAGAGGCTCATGATGCACTATGCTATTATTCAGGCTGAAAATAAATTGGTTTTCTTTAAGAAGAGACCCTTTTTTAAAGGTACTATGTGCCAACACCTGTCTGTTCTCTTTTTTTTTCACATCCTCTCATTCCACAAGAGCTGGACCACATTGACGATCCAGAGTCTAGGATCAATTTCATCCACTAGTGGGAAGAAGAGTTATTTTCAGCGCTCTCCCACGTATCTCCAATGTGTTAATTCAGCTCTTGTTGATGTCTTGGTTACTCTAAATGGAAATGCTGGGTTCCCAAAACCAACACTCACCTTATAAGCTTTGAGATTTGGGGCCCATTTTATTCTCCGCATTTTGCCTCTGAGGAATGAAGTCTTCTCTCTGAACTCCAGCCCAGGCCTGAGCTCCTGCTGCTGGGGATAAATATGCCTTATGCAGACGTTTTGCAGGCCTGCCTGCCTGGCTGAGCTCAGCATGCCATCTGTTCTGGGACTCCCCATCACTAAGCTCTGATTGTCCCTCCAGACTCTCCATTTAGTCCTTGGTGCTCTAACACCAACTGCTATTCTGCACTCTCTCTCATTGCCGGTGACAACGTTGAATTTCACAGGAGCCCTGTGATCCTGGAATACAGTATAAGTTAACAAATGCTCCCATAGTTTGTGTTCTGAGAAACAGCTTACTGCAAAGAAACACATGTCCCCATAAAACTTAGATAAGAAACAGATGCCCTCCTTTACCTATGACAAGGCCAGAATACAGATTCTTCACATTTCCAATCTTGGCCTCAGAAACGACAAATTGATCAATCAGAACAAAAAGGGAATGCAAAATTCTCTCCTTCCCCTAGACTGCTGAACTTTACACACAACCTCTGGAGAATAAGCTGATTTCAGAATAAAACATTCTCTCCTCTGCTATCTGATCATAGCAACATTCCTCACCCACCTCCCCAAACTTGGTGAATTCTAGCCATGTTTACCTCTCCCTGTAAAAGAAAACTCGTCTTCTGCTTCATTTTTGAGACCTAGCAGATCTCATGGTGGAAGCTATCTCCCTATTATCTTCCTCCATCTATAATCATTCCTTTCACCACTCTTGTAATAATCCTTTCAAATAAAGTATCGTCTTAAGTCCAAATTTCCTTTTTATTTGACACTGGTCAGTGAGCTTTCTGTCTGCATAACTGAAGTGGCTGACTTTTTCCTATTGCCTGGAGTAGTTTTTGTCTCGCACTACCCCAATCATATCTATTAATACCCACGCTTTCTTTTGCAACCACACCCAGATACCACTCACGAAACCCTTCCAATCTTTCTTTCAAAGCTTGCCACAGTTAACACTTAGAGTCTTTGCACCACAAGTTATTATTATATTAGCTTTCCCATCCTCAAACTCATTCAATTCATAACATTTTTAGTCAAAAATCTAGAAAGTAACATCCAAACTGTTTAATTAAAATTCTTCCAAGATGCCTCAATCTTATTGCCATCAAACTTCCTCTCATCTCACACATCCAGAATGGAAAGCTTTTAAGAAATTTGTCAGAAACTCACAAGCAAGGAAAGAAACAGCATGGGAAAACGTTTCTTACTACTTGAGAAAAGGGCTTGATAACCAGCCATGCATGGAAACAGCATCATTTAAATAGAGGCTTGTAAGTGCACTCAGGCCACAAGGTTCTGTTCAGGTAAATTCAGAGATGCGCTTGCCAAAAAAAAAAAAAAATCACAGTTCTTCCTTCTATTTCCCGGCAAAAACACACAGATTAAGTGTACCTCTCTTTGCAGGAAGTTGCCATGCTTCAAATGGCATAGAAAATTAGCTAAGGAGCAGTGAGCACCCCTCTGCTCCACGTCCTCTGTGTCCTCAGACAGTCACCACCACGGACGGGCTTGTTTTGCGAAGTCGGATAAATATACTCCCACATATGCATATATACATATACATATGCATATATTTAGTAATCTCAGTATTTTAAAAATGACATTGGTGATGCATCCTGTATGACTAAGCAGGCCAAAAAAATATGAGTTGTTCTTTTCTTTCTTCTAATCAGAATGAGGCATCCTATTTTGGTCGATTTTGGTGTTATCTGGAATGATATTTGAGGCCCTTCTCTACTGGGAGGTTTTGGCAATTCTTAAAGGAATGTGTTGGCTCACTCACTACACTGTGTTCTTGCTGCTCCTAAAGGCTCCTGGCGAGCTGCGAAAACTGAGCTGCGCGGCAAGGCTGTGGTGTGACGGCTAAGTGGCCGTGCAATGTTTCATTATCATAAGGGTGCCAATGTAGGGGGAAGCCACTTGACGGGAAGTAATCTGTAGGCTCCGCACTTGGTGCAATGGCCCACATATCTACCCAGTGTGCTGCAATTCCAGCAAGGGAAATGAATGCACTAAAAAGAAATGCAAATGAGAAAGATTAATAAACACACGATTACCAGGAGAATTTTGTAGCAAATACATACAGGAAATGTTCTACATCCACAGTAAATAAATATTACAGGAAGCTCAACTGCACTAAGCTAAACACTTTTTAGAAATGCTCCTCATCTCAGCAGGTTTCCATTCCGTGTTTAAAAGGGGTGTGTCACTTCAGTTCAATTATCACTCATTTATTTACTTCAGTCTCTTTCAAAGTCTGTTACTTTAAGAATAAATGATATAATGAGGCTGCGTCGATTCTGATGAAAGTATTTTTCACCATCATCAAATATTGTAAATAATTGTAAGCATTACAAGCAGTGATTACATGCCAAAATTATGCATACTACCTAAGATTACATGTCTGTGTTTTCTGAATATTCATCACCTGGGTATACAGAAGGGATGTGAATGACAGAATCATTACAAAATCTATAAAGTTGAAGATAATGTTTTTTCACCATATTCTTAACACATCCCCATCCATTTTCTAGTATTTATTGAGCATTTACTATGTACTGACCACTGTGTTAGACATGGGGCTTACAAAAATGAATGAACTCAGCAGCTTGCAGTTTCACAATGAAGTTACTAGGTTTTTTTTCAAAATGAGATCTATAAGCAAGCTGAGGAAGGGTCAAGATTTATTTCCAAATATTTGAAAAATCATTACTAAGAATAGTGACACATTAAGCTATTAACCTTAAATAAGGTGCTTCAGTGATATAGTTTGGCTGTGTCCCCACCCAAATCTCATCTTGAATTGTAGCTGCCAGGACTCTCATGTGCTGTGGGAGGGGCCCAGTGGGAGATAATTGAACCATGAGGATGGTTTCCCCCATACTGTTCTCATGGTAGTAAGTCTCATGAGATCTGATGGTCTTTTAAGGGGTTTCTCCCCTTTCACTTGGTTCTCATTCTGTCTTGTCTGCTGCCATGTAAGACGTGCCTTTCACTTTCCACCATGATTGTGAGGCCCTGCCAGTCACATGGAACGGTGAGTCCACTAAACCTCTTTTTCTTTATAATTACCCAGTCTTGGATATGTCTTTATCAGCAGTGTGAAATGGACTAATATACTCAGGAAGTTCCAAATATATCTTATGTGTACAATCAAATGATATTTTATTTGTAAGTCCAAATAAAGTGAAATCATAAGTATTCTGAGTCTTTTTTACATTTTAGCCAAAAGATATCCTGATTTCTGTGAGTCAGCTAAGTACATTAGTGTGGCATTTTCTCAATGAAAAGTTTTTTTCCTGCGGAACAGTTACTGAGTTCCCTTATAGCAACCAGCTCTGTTCATCATTTATGTCACCAAAGTCCAAACTCCTTCTTATTCCATGAAACCGGCCATGAGGCTGACACAGGGAATGGCTAAAAAAAATCTTGAGAAGAATAAATATAGTTTTGGTGGGGGTGAAATGTGTTTCTCAGCCTGACAGATCTGCTAGCTCTTCATCTCTCCCATTTAATGACAAGGCATTAACAAATACCCTTTTATGAAATGAATGTTTGAATGATAATTACTAAGCAACTCTTTCATTTGTAAGAGTTAAGCAATTTAACACCTTCCAGCCACTTTCTAGAACAAATGTATAATCATAATTCTTTCAATGCATTGGTGGAAGTACATAAAAGCCCCTGGAAATTGTTCATTTTGCTTAGAGTCGTTAGCTCAGTTAATTACAAGTCATTGTCTTACTATTATTTTTTTCACACAGTTTCTTTCCACAGTGCCATTTATTTAGCAAGAACCACATGCACAGTGAAGTTAAAGAGACTTAACAGTAATTGGAAAAGAGCACATTAGAAGTTCCACGTTCCTCAGACCCACAGCATCATAATATTGTACTTGCCTATAGATACAGTGTATGTAATGCTTGTTTGCCTGAGTCCACTGTCTTCACACCCCAAGAAGATGTTTATCATCAGACTATGAAGTCTAACACCTCAATCTCCCCTTCTACCAAGTTTTCCTGTTCTTACAACCCCCATCGCATGCCTCATGGAGAGGCAATAGGCAAAGCATGAATGAATAGATGCATGCGTGAAAACCAATGGAAGGTTTGTATGAGAGGGAATACATATGAAATCAGATTTTTAGATTATCATTTTAATCCACTTATGCTAATTTTGGGAGTACTGTGGGTTTCCTGACTAATAATTTAACCAGAAAGACTTTCTCTCTGACAGTGACTTTCTCCACAGACTCTAAAAAATTTAATGAGTTGTGAGAGCAGTGGGTAAATATTGAGGAATTTTGAAAGCCAGTTGTTAAATTTTTGGTAGCTTGAAATTAATCATGATTGGCCTGTGTTTACACCATGGCAATCAACAAATGCTTCTTTCTCCCTCTTTCTCATTCAAGAGCCTGTTTACCAGCCTACCATTGCTAAGACCTTCATAAAGTTCTAGCAAAAGTAAGAGAAGTGGCTGGGCACAGGAGCTCACACCTGTAATCTCAGCACTTTGGGAGTCGAAGGTGGGTGGACTGCATGAGCCCAAGAGTTCAAGATCAGCCTGGCAACATGATGAAACCCAGTAACTACAAAGAACACAAATAAAATTAGCCAGGCATGGTGGCGTGGGCCTGTAGTCCCAGCTACCTGAGAGGCTGAGGTAGGAGGATGGCTTCACCCCAAGAGGTGGAGGCTGCAGTGAGTCAAGATCACACCACTGCACTCCAGCCTCAGAGACAGAGTGATACCCTGTCTCAAAACAAACAAACAAACAAATAAATAAATAAATAAATAAGACAAGTATTCTCAATTTACCTAATTTCCCAAGTAACCTGATCATGATGTACCTTTTACATTTTCTATCCATATTCTTTTGGTATGTGTGCTTTATCAACTCTTCTTCTTAGAGTTATAAATGTAATACTATTAGCCACTTTGTAAGCCAGTACTTGTTTTCTTAAGTCCAAAAATGCTCTTCAAACATCGGAGAAGCTGGCAAGCAAGCAATATCCTCCCTATCTATACAGGTCATGATTTCATAGCCCTCAGTGAAAGCCATTCTTGGCTCAGGTCTTTTCTGGCTGAAAAAGTCTATTTCAGATTCTCCTTATCTTCCCTACTCTTCCTCACAACTCTTTTTACTCACTCTTCTCCGGGACTCTTTCAGTCTTTTCTTAAATACGGTAGCCAGATTCATTTGCAGTATCTCACTTGTAGGGGAAGACCAAATCTGCCACATAACCACAGTAAACTGATGTCTTTTACCCTTTTATGCTTACTTATGAATAATGCCCATGTAACTTAAAAACAATAACAACAGCAAGACAGAACCAAAGTCTTCACAACAAATGAAGACAATAAGATTAGATCATATCAGAAGAGATTAGTAATTGAAGTTTATATTAGCTCTGAGCAGAAAATGAGCCTAATTAGATTCTTAATTTCAGATTTGTGAAAAAACAAGTGTTAAAACCACTTAACAATTATCCTTTGCTAATTTTCCAGGGAAGTCTACTTTTCCTAGTAAGCCTGGTATTAGGCATCTATTTCAATGTTCTGTTTTTAATATTATCAATGAAAGAAAAATTATTCTAAGAAATTAATATTAACTCTATTAATATTAATGATTTATCAGCTTTAAGTATATGCTGATTAAGATACTTAATAAAATACCTGATTAAGGCAGATGACTGAGGCCACTTAATTCTGTAGTTGCCTTTATAATGCTATTTAATAAACATTTAAGCATCCTTTTAAAATCAAACTTTATCTTTACACTACCTTTCCCTCTACAGTAAAAACAAACAAAAATCATTCTCATACCAGCTGGAAAAGGTTCACTTTCGTAGGCAGTATCATCTCATAAACATACCTGTGGTGTTTCAACGTAACTATACAATAGGAACATTAGGTCTTTTTTTTTTTTTTAACTTCCAATAATTTTATTTTAATCCTTAAAGCCTAAACTAAATTACATGGTCAAAAAATTACCAGAGAATCCAATTTAAGCTATATGCCCAAGGGCACATTCATTGAGCAATTACAACCTCCAAGCAAAAGGCATTCCCTAACTGAGCAATGAGAGGTATACTAATATTGAAAAGCAGTGCATTTTTTTCCTTTTGTATAAATAAAATTCTTTCAATTTTAGGATATGACTTTAAGCGCAGAAACAACTGATCACGAACTTTGAAGAACTCTCAATGTAGCATGTACTCCTTGCGTTAAGTGTGCAAGATTTAAGCATACACAGCTGATTCTATCCGACACGAGTCACCAAAAAGCCCAATTCAGAGTTTCTCAAGTTGTTTCCTGCGAAACACTTGTGTTTGACAAAATACTACAGAGAATATTCCAGAAAGGATGCAATAACGATCTAACAAGTTTGGAAAACTATATAACAGAATGAAAAATATCTCAGAACTTTTAATATATGAGTATTCTTTTTTTAATCATTAGGGAGTCATTATGCATACTTCTGAAACACGTTTGAATGTTAAACAGTTTGCTTTGAACATCTTAGTTCTTGAAAGACAATAGTTTGTCAAGGAATGTTGTTTCAAAATGTGGTTACTGTAAGAGTTAGCTACCAATTTGCTAGACTTTTGCTCTTCGGTTGCTAAATTTGAGTGATTTGAGTTCATTTAGGCATCTTCATATCTGAAATGCTGTCCTAAATATGGTTCCCTACAGTCCTAAATATGATTCAGGCTGAGAAAAATTATATGCAACTTTATTTCTTGAGTTTTGACCCTTTCTAAATTATAGATAAATTATGGTTCTGAGGATTCAGCTTACCATTTATTTTTCTGTGCTGTTAAGTAGATCAATATATTCCCCTAAAGGCAAATATTCTATTTCTAACAGCATTTTCTACCTAAAATATTGCTGAAAACTTTTGGGTAAATGAACAAGTCAGAAAAAGCAGAGTCGCTGAAATTGGCTCATTTTCACTGATTTTGTATTTTAATCTGGCTTTTCATTTGAAAAGAGAGCTACAGAATGATGTTAAATGAAAAATGGCATTCCATAATTCTTCCATTCACATTTTCCTAGCACATGAAGAAAACCAAGTCACCTTGTCAAAAGGACTCGGCATCTCATTAAAATGTGTAGAAATCTCTACATGCTGTTTTCTACATATTTACCAACTCTAATAGATGGAGCTGCATTTTGAGCAAGAACTACGCTTTTCTTTCTTTACAGAATAAGTGGTGGATGCCTACAAGTTCTGGACGCTCTTACGAATTGTGGCTCTGTATTTTGATTAGGGTAAGTAAGCATGTCAAATAATGTTTAGACCGTGTATAATACTGATACAGGGCAGGCAAGCCCCAGAACTGGGGCTTAGCCTGGGATGGTTCTTGGCCTATCCCACGAAAGAATTAAAGGGTGAGCTGGTGGGGTTAGACAGCAACTGTTACTGAAGTGGCACTGACCAGCAGCAGCAGAGGGACTGCTCCTTGAGGAGCAGAGCTACCCCATCCATAGGCAGTATGTCCAGAGTAGCAGCTCAGGGGCAGTTGCACAGGCATATTTATGCCCACTTTTAATTATATGCAAATTAAGGAGATTACGCAGAACTTTCTTTAAAAAAAATGGTGGTAACTCTCAGGTTATTGTATCATTGCCATGGAAAGGGGCAACAGCATCTAGGTGTTGCCAGCGCAATGGTAAACTGACATGGGACACTCGTGGGAACGGCTTATGGAAAGCTGCTTCTGTCCCACCCCTGTTTTAGTTGGTCCTCAATTTGGTCCAGTGTAGAAAACCCACCTCTGAAGTCAAGCCCCACCTCCTGAGTTGAATCCTGCCTCCTACCTCAGTACCCTGCTCAGGATCATTGAGTATGCACCCTGATTATTTAAACATTCTGTGCTTCAACTGGCCCCT
The DNA here is from genome assembly GCF_047675955.1 of Chlorocebus sabaeus. NCBI lineage: Eukaryota > Metazoa > Chordata > Mammalia > Primates > Cercopithecidae > Chlorocebus > Chlorocebus sabaeus. The sequence goes on from NC_132911.1 coordinate 14,620,595, forward strand.
TGTAACCGGCAATGAGTTTATTGCATGGTTCATGCTTTAAGCCATGAGAGGGCATTCTAGTGATAGGAGAACTCCATGTGCCCTGATCTGAATAGCAGGTGTCACTCCAGCATACTTGGTAAAAGGCATTAGCTCACAGATGACTTATCTGAGTTGAGGAAGTAGAAGAGACTGTGGGGAGGTGGGTAATTGTCAGGGAAGGACACTGATATGTTTTAGGCTGCATCTCTACCCAAATCTCATCTGGAATTGTAGATCCCATAATCCTCAGTTGTCATGGGAGGGACCAGGTGGAGGTAACTGAATCATGGGGGTGGTTTCTCCTATGCTATTTGCCTTATAATGAGTGTCTCATAATATCCAATACTTTTATTAGTGTCTGGCATTCCCCCTGCTCACACTCATTCTCCATTTTGCCACCCTGTGAAGAGGTGCCTTCAGTCATGATTGTAAGTTTCCTGAGGCCTCCCCCACCAGGGAGAACTGTGAGTCATTTAAACTTGTTTTATTTATAAATTACTCATTCTCAGGTGTTTTTTTCAGAGCAGTGTTAGAATGCAATAATCCAGTAAACTGGTACTGGTAGAGTGAAGTGCTCATATAAGGAGACCCAAAAATGTGAAAGCAACTTTGGAACTGGGTTCCAAAGGCAGAGGTTGGAACACTTTGGAGGGCTTAGAAGACAGGAAGATGTGGGAAAGTTTGTAACTTCCTAGAGACTTGTTGAATGGCTTTGACCAAAATACTGATAATGATATGTACAATAAAGTCCAGGCTGAAGTGGTCTTATAGGGAGATGAGGAACTTGTTGCGAAGTGGAGCAAAGGTAACTGTTACTATGTTTTAGCAAAGAGAGTGGTGGCATTACACCCCTGCCCTGGATATCCGCAAACTTTGAACTTGAGAGAGATTTAAGGTATCTGGTGGAAGAAATTTTTAAGTGGAAAAACATTTAAGAGGAAACAGAGCATAAACATTTGGAAAATTTGCAGCCTGACAATGCAATAAAAACGAAAATCCCATCTTCTGGGGAGAAATTCAAGCCGGTTACAGAAATTTCTACAACTAACAAGAAGCAGAATGTTAAACACCAAGACAATGGAGTAAATATCTCCAACGCATGTCAGGGACCTTCCTGGCAGTCCCTCCCATCACAGGCCCTAAGGCTGAAAAGGAAAAAATGGTTTCCTGGGCCAGGCCCAGGGTCTCCCCACTGTGTGCAGCCTAGGGACTTGGTACCCTGTGTCCTAGCTGCTCCAGACTTGGCTAAAAAGGGACAAGGTACAGCTCAGTCCATGGCTTCAGAGGGTGCAATCCCCAAGCCTTGACATCTTCCATGTGGTGTTGAGCCTGCAGCTACACAGAAGTCAAGAACTGAGGTTTGGAAACCTCCACCTAGATTTCAGAGGACATATAGAAATGTATGAATGTCCAGGCAGAAGTTTGCTGCAGCGATGGAGCCCTCATGGAGAATCTGTGCTAGGGCAGCATACAAGGGAAATGTGGGGTTGGAGCCCCCATACAGTCTCCACTGGGGCACTGCCTAATGCAGCTGTGAGAAGACGGCCAGCATCCTCCAGACCTCAGAATGGTAGATCCACTGACAGCTTGCACTGTGTGCCTGGAAATGCCACAGACACTCAAAGCCAGCCCATGAAAGCAGTCCCAGAGCGGGACTGTACCCTACAAAGCCACAGTGTCAGAGCTACCCAAGGCCATGGGAGTTCACCTCTTGCATCAGCATGACTTGGATGTGAGACGGGGAGTCAAAGGAGATCATTTTGGAACTTTAAGGTTTAATGATTGCCTTATTGGATTTTGGACTTGCATGGGGCCTGTAGCCCCTTGTTTTGGCTAATTTCTACCATTTGGAACAGGTGTGTTTACCCAATGCCTGTACCTCCATTGTACCTAAGAAGGAGTTAACTTGTTTTTTATTTTACAGGCTCATAAGCAAATGGGATTTGTCTTATCTCAGATGAGACTTTGGAGTTGGACTTTTGAGTTAATGCAGAGATGAGCTGAGACTTTAGGGGACTGTCGGAAGGGCATGACTGTGATTTGAATAGTGAGGACATGAGATTTGAAAGGGGCCAAGGGCAGAATAATATGGTTTGGCTATACTTCCATTCAAATCTCATCTTGAATCATAGTCCCCATAATCCCCATGGGTCATGAGAGGGACCAGTTGGAAGTAATTGAAGTATGAGGGTGGTTTCCTCCATGCTGTTCTCATGATAATGAGTGTTTCACAAGATCTGGTGGTTTTACAAGTGTCTGGCATTTCCCTTGATGGCGCTCATGCTCTCTACTGCCACCCTGTGAAGAAGTACCTTCCACCATGATTGTAAGTTTCCTGAAGTCACCCCAGCCATGCTGAACTATAAGTCAGTTAAACCTCTTTTCTTTATAAATTACCCAGTCTTGGGTATTTCTTCACAGTGGTGTGAGAAGAGAGTAACACAGATAGCTAAAGATAAAAATGTTTTAAACCATGTAGCTCAGGAGGGAGAACCAAAAGGAAGACTTGCTGAACTGGAAACATAAAAGATGGAGTTCAAAAGGGAAAAGCAAAATCTAAATCATATTATAAAGAAATGCCAATGAGAAAAATCAAATAATTTTGTATCAGCTCTAATGATCCATCCATTATTAAGTAGATGGATACTTAATGCTGGATTTAAGCATGTCCTAAGTTAAATACTTTGGTCTATATATATATTTCCCTAAAATTTTCTTTTCCTCCCCGACAACGGGGCAAATGAATATAGATATAAACAGGCCAGAACACGAACATCTTTGCTGAGGCCTTGGCTGTTCTCCAGTTCCTGCTGCTAAATATTATCAGAGAATACGCATCAAAACCAAATTTCCATAATAAAATTCTTTAAACATAATTCATATTCTTAGAGCTTCCAAAATTCTCTATTCTTCAGAGCTCTCTTTCCTAGAGCTTATAAACAACATTTATCAAACATGGGAGAGGACGGGTTATGTCTAAGGAACTATTTTGAATCTATGTTTACACATTAAGCACACTTTTTTCCTAGACTTTAAGTTGGGACTTAATAAACATAGTAAAGTGTTCTAAAGATTTTACTATTCAGACTTTTCAGAAGGTCAAATTACCTATATTAAAAGTATCATTATTACTGTTATTGCAATTGCATTTTTTGGAAATAAATATTATTGGGTACATTTAAGGTGACATGGCATTATGAGAAACCTATAGGTAGTAAAATGGTTACCATAGTGAAGCAAAATAGCGTATCTATCATTTCACACTACGTTTTGTGTGACACAACCAGCTAAAGTCTACTTATTTAACCAAAATTCCAAATACCATAAAATATTTTAACTATAGTCCTCACATTCTACATTAGATCTCCAGACTGATACATCCTACATATCCACTACTTCATGTCCTCCGACCTACACCTCCCCATTTCTCACTCTCCCCTGTAATTACTGTTTTATTGTTATCTATTTTTAATTATTAGTGATAGCCTAGAAATAATGACATGGTAGTTACTGAAGTTCCCCCATGGCGTGTGACATCTAAACAGCCACTGTCAACGTCACTATTACTTTATACCTGATTCTATACTAGAGTAGCTTATATTACAAAGTAACTGTACCCCTCCTCTATGCATGAAAGTTGGGGGTGGGGCAGGGGGTGGACATTGGTTATAAAGCCTTTTTTTTTCTTTCAAGACGGGGTCTCACTCTGTTGGCCAGGCTGGAGTGCACTGATGTAATTTTGGCTCACTGCAACCATCACTCCCAGGCTCAAGCAACACTCCTCCTATCTTAGCCTCCTGAGTAGCTGGGACTACAGGTGTGCACCACCATGGTTGGCTAATTTTTCACTTTTTTGTAAACACAGGGCCTCTCTTTATTGCCCAGGCCAGTCTCGAACTCCTGGGCTCAAGTTATCCTCCCACATTGGCCTCCCAAAGTGCTGGGACAACAGGTATGAGCCACTGTGCCCAGTCATTATAGAGCTTATTTAGAGCTCATAATTAATACAAATACTATAATCATTTAGAAACCACTTAATACCCATCTTGGGCTTGAATTCTATGTTATCTTTGGTTAAATTTCTTTTCACTGAGTCAATATCCTGATTTATAGAAAGATCACTTGTTTTTTCATCCTTGAGGATGGAGATAACCCAGATTAAGTACTTGGCCCATATTGGTAATTCAACAAATATCAGCTGCCAACTATTAGTAATAATAACAATGCCAACAAAAACCAAAAATGACCCACATTATTTACTTTTAATACCTCCCTTTTCTTCTACAATAATTTTATAAATATTTACTTTTCTGCGTAAGTAATCACATACTGCAATTCCCCTATCTATAATGTCTGCTTCTATAGGCGATTCAGAGAGCTTTCTTTTTAATTCAGAGTGTACTTTATCTATTATCCATCAAGACAGCTCAGTTATCCTGCTCAGTCCATCCTCATTTCAAAATCCATTCATTTCTATCTTCTCATGAGAACCTCAGTAGAATTGAACACTAAGTGTAAAATGGAAACAAATACATCTTTGTAATTTTTGCAGTGACAAGTTGTGTATACTTGCAGTAATGATGACCACTGTATAATTAATGAGTAATTATTATATGTCAAGGATTTATAGCTTTACTTAAGCAATGAGGAAACTATGATGACATAAACTTTGCATGTTAAAATAAACTCTGGCTACATCTTACATTTCTTTTCCTGTATTCCTTTTGCCCCGATTTATTTAATTTTCACCTTGTTGCATGATCTGATGTCTAAACTCTTTCCCTGATACGCATTTTATGACAAATATTGAGGAATTAATTATCAATTAATCAATTTGAAATTCAATACAGTTGAGTAACTTGTCTTTCGCACACAACTCACATAATACCAGGGACTGGTGATAGGGGTTGTGGATTGTAACCCACTGCAGTCTGATGACACAACTTTTTTTTCCTGGTAAGATCTGTTGATTCCATGCTGACTTTACACAGTATTTCAATGAGTCATGTCGACTTAGGTATAAATTCTTAGGGCCTCAGCCATATTACATGCATGTCCTGGAGTTTGGGAGCACAAAATATCTAATTGATGCTTTAAAAAGATGTCCACATCAGTGGCTAAAGTTTCCTAAACTCAGAACAGGGACAGATTTTAGGAAATAATTATACTCTCAATGATGATAAATGAAAGTGTATGACTTGGGTGCCTAGATTCTGTCCGAGGATCTTCCTTAGAAGGTTCTGCCCAAGAAGACTTTGACTAAAGTGAGAACCTCAGCCATGCGCAGTGGCTCACACCTGTAATCCCAGCACTTTGGGAGGCCAAGGTGGGCAGATCATGAGATCAGGAGATCGAGACCATCCTGGCCAACATGGTGAAACCCCATCTCTACCAAAAATACAAAAATCAGCTGAGCATGGTAGTGCATGCCTGTAATCCCAGCTACTCGGGAGGCTGAGGTAGGAGAATCACTTGAACCCAGGAAGTGGAGACTGCAGTGAACCAAGATCACCCCACTGCACTCCAGCATGGCGACACTGTGAGACTCTGAAAAGAAAAACAAAAAAAAGTGAGAATCTCAGTGAAAAGATCTGTCAAATGCAGAAAGGAAGGAGCCTGTAGCAGTGGAAGACCCTGGGACAGGCACCAACTGCATCAAGAAAGCTCAATTGGAAAGACCTAGTAATGGAAATTCTCAAGAGTTTATAAAGGTTCCCAATAGATGAGGAAGAGAGGACCTTGATGCTGAAGTTGGAGTTGAATATTCCATTGAACATTCCACTGACATGGACATGTTTATTACAAACATGAGATTATTCTTTTGACAAAATGACTAGAGGATTTTTGATTAAGAGGGAGCAGATGGGTTTTAGGGTCTGTTTAAGATTTTATTCAGGGTTAGGGAAATAACCCTAGAGTATGTTTAGGCAGGCACTGAGTGGGAGAAATGTTGTTTCTTATTGCACTCTGAGAAGTTATGTTCTTTCAACATAATGCTTGAGTAATTATATATCAGTTATGTTTAATACCAGATGTGGATATACTGTTATATATTTGATGTATTTTGAGGTGGATCCTCTAAAATTGGGAGCACCTAGAGCCTACAGAATGTTTCTTCCAAGTCCTTTCAATCTAGAATGAGGTGAAGTTAAGTAGCAGACTGTGAGTCTAGAAACTGGCCCTCATCCTGCAAGACTCACAGAGTACACTAACCCTGGGCAAGAGACGTCATGTAAATCACCCCCCAATTACCATCCAGTCTTATTCAAGTAACAGTGATGACTCCCCGTACTATGAAATCACAAGGAAAATAAATGCTTCCCACCTGCCCCCTGCTACAATCTCATCTCACTGCAACCTCCGCCTCCTGGGCTGAAGCCATCCTCCAACCTCAGCCTCCTGAGTAGCTGGGCCTACAGGCACACATCACCATGCCCAGCTACTTTTTGTATTTTTGTAGAGACAGGGTTTTGCCATTTTGCCCAGGCTGGTCTCAAACTCCTGGCTCAACCAATCCACCCACCTTAGCCTCCCAAAGTGCTGGCATTACAGGCCTGAGCCACTGTGCCCAGCCAAAAATGCTACTTTAAATGATGCTTTCTATCTGAAATATTTTTATAGCATACTAAAAAATATTATGCTGAGGGTTAACCTATAATTTTGAGAAGGACATATTGTCCTAGAGTATTTCATGACAATTTCTTTTCCTTTCCAAGGTACATTTGCAGTTGCTAAGGAACCAAATTTCACAGTCATGGCTATCTAGCAATATCATATGTGGATAATGTCAGAATAATTTTGTGATAGCTACTGTGAAGCCAAAAAACATGGACATTAGAAATAAGAAAAAATTTCATTAGATTGTCTGCTACAACCATCATAAAGAGTCTAGTTCTCCAGTAGAATGAGTGTTCCACCATGAGAGGACCCTTACATATCAGTTTATCATTCTACCTCTAGCCTAGCATAACTCTAGCATGTAATAGGCATTCATAAATATCTACTGAAAGAATAAAGATGTTTCTTCTCACTAGTACTCAAAAGCAGAATTATTTCTATAAGGCTCAAGCAAAGTAGCTCTCACAGGAAAATAAATGAAATGTCTTTAAGAGAATTTCAAAGAAACATTTTGCATTTATAATATTCTCATTCTCCAGTTTTCCAAAGTGTTTCAGATCATTGAAAATTAGTTAAGTACCATTTAAATTTTATTTAAGTTACTCCTTTCTGAAAACCATGGCTTACAAAAACAGATTTGCTTAACCCATCTATTAACACATCTCCCAGTCTCACTATGTCTGAGACTAGGAGAATTAACCCATCTCCTTGGGGCTCAGTTTTTGCATCTCTAAAGTAAGGTAGTGTTTCTTTATAATTTAGTTATCGTAATTGCTTATTTATCCGTGGTCAATCTATTATTACCTTAACTTAGTAAAATATCTGTTTCATTTCTGCTTTCTGGGTGAGAGAAAACATCAGTTTCTGGCATTTTAAAGTTGGTGTAATAAAAGGTGATATAGAATCAGAAAATTGAATAACACAAATGTTGATGTCACGGTTCTTGGCAAAGGTTCAGACTTAAAATATTTCTTATGCATTTTTAATGTGCTTGACCCTATATATCTTTGTTATATGCTGTACAATTTCAACAAAGCTCTAAAGCTTCTTTGTTATTTTTGTACCTCAGGTTGACCTATTATTGTTGCATGTCCTCAAATATTAATGTTTCCTAGTTTAATGAAGGTTTTTAATGCAACAGGCTCAAAAGTAGTTCTATACAGTTTGTTGTCTTAGCAGGTTGACATTCACTGTTTGTTGTTGTTGTTGTTGTTGTTGTTTTATGACTAAGTCTCACTCTGTCACCCAGGCTTCGGTGCAGTGGAGCCATCTCAACTCACTGCAACCTCCACCTCCCAGGTTCAAGCGATTCTCCTGCCTCAGCCTCCTGAGTAGCTGGGATTACAAGCACATGGCGCCACACCCAGCCAATTTTTGTATTTTTAGTAGAGACAGGGTTTCACCCCTGTTGGCCATGCTGGTCTCGAACTTCTGACCTGAGGTGATCTGCCCATCTTGGCCTCCCAAAGTACTGAGATTACAGGCATGAGCAACAGCAATGGCGCCCAGCCAACATTCACCTTTTAAAATAAATATTTAACCTCTGTTAGTTTGCAGGGAAACGCAACAGTGCTTAGAGACACACTAAATTTAATTATTTTTTTTTCTCTCATTTTCCGGTGTACTGTACCATGTGTTGTGGTGCTGTATGTAACCTGATAATTCCATTTGCTGCTTTCATTCTCTGCAGTCACTATGTGATTTTACAAAACAATAGAAACCAAGTTTATCTGGCATAATCAACTCCTGTGATTTTAGCTTTTTAGCCCTGTAGATTGTTCTCCTACAAGTACTTACAGATTTCTTTTTACTTCATTTTTAAATGATTGCACAGGGACGCGAGACATCCTTTGATCAGAGCACGTTATCCCCCAAGCCCTGCCGTACCACCTCAGTCCTTCTGGCTTCTCTGTGAAGGTTATAACTAATTCTTTAAGATTCTCAAATTCAGGCATGTTCATTATATATTCCCTTTTGTGCCTATAGCTGATCAACTGTTAAATTAGGTGGACCAGTAACGAAACTAATCTAAAGCATCACCAGAACTAAAATATTATTTGATAAGAAACTTTTCAAGGAGCTCAAGAGTTGTCAATACCCTCACATGAAAGAGACATACGTTTTGGCAGAGTAAGGAAGGAGTGGGCTTTGTAGGCTACTGACTGCTTTGAAATCCCAGATCCACATCTACTATGTGAATTAAGCCACTTAGTATCTCTGAACTTCATTCTTCTTTTTTCAGACAGTTGCTCACCTTGTCACCTACACTGAAGTGCAGTGGTGCCTTCATAGCTCACTACAGCCTGGAACTCCTGGGTTTGAGTAATCCTCCTGCCTCACCCTCCCAAGTAACTTGGACTACAGGTACACACTACCTGATTTTCTTTTTTTTTCTCACAATTAAAAACAATTGTTTTATTATTTTAAACTGAAACGTGTCATCTATATTTCCATTAAAGATTTTTTGTTTACTCTTCAACAAGCATATACTAATGACAATGAACTAGTTATGAGAAATAAATTATATTAAACTGTAATAGACAATTTCAGTCCTGCTAGAACCTGATTTTATTTTTCTTAAGAGACGGGGTCTCACTATGTTTCCCAGGCTGGTCGCTAACTCCTAGGCTCAAGTAATCACCCGACCTCAGGCTCCCAAAGTGCTGGGACTACAGGTGTGAGCACCATACCCGGCCACCCATCTTCTTAAAGAATGGGGATAGTAACACCAACATTTTAGACTGATGTGAAGACTAGGTAAAATACTAAAAGAAAATGGCACAGAAATTTATGTTTATCAAGGAGGTTAAACACATATATTTCTCTCCTCTGCCTTCCCAGAACTTGAATAAAAATGACAGTCAAGGGAATAAAACTGTATAAACTCCAGAAAGGCAAAGAGAATAGGCGAAGGGGTAACAGTAGAGGAACAAGGGGATGAATGCTACCTGCTGTAAGCACCCCCTCCCTCTCTCTGCTCTCTTAGTGGCCATGAATAGGAGAGGGGAGGAAGTGAGAGGGGCTAAAAAAGAAGAAATGGTTCATAAATCTGAGCAATTTGAAATAAATGAATGAGAACTTAGAAAACTAAGAAAAAAATTGAAACAAATAATAACTCCAGGAAAAAGAAAAGGTCATACAAAAAAATATATAAGCAAAGTACAAAATCATTGGATCTTATTAAATGTTTATAAAAATATAATGATGTAAATGCTTACTGTTGATTTTCATCTGAAAGGAATATATAATTATATATAAATGTTGGGAATGTAAGAGAGCTAAATTCTAATCAATTATTTGAGGAAGCCAATTTTTAAACATTTACTTGTTATGAGAAATGGGGTCTCTACATTGTTCAAATTGGAGTGCAGTGGCTACTAACAGGCATGATCATGGCATACTACAGCCTCAAAGTCCTTGTTCTCTAGTGATCCTCCTACTTCAGCATCGTGAGTAGATGGGACTACAAGAATGTACCACTGCACCTGGCAGGAGGCCAATTTTTAAAAGTCAAAAGAATAGTTTAAATAGTGTATTCTATTTGTAGCTTTAGTGTTATAATTTTGTTTTCTACATGAAGATAATACTAAAAGAAATCTCACAGTTGAAAGTAACCTCTGTGGGCATGGGGAAGGAATGATAACATCATTCATTTTCATTATAATACTTGTACTATTTTTGTTTTAAATTATGTATTAATTACTTTAACAAAAATATTTTTATGAAAGAGTCAGGCAGATGCATGATATTCTCTGAATTATTCTTCATTGTCTTTTTATTAGCATCCTAATAAAGATAGTTGTTTAGGCTATCATTAGGTTAATACAAGTATGTTAATACTGTATAGCAACTTAAAAGAAATTCAATTAATCATCCCTTAACACAAGCCCTAACACAGATGCCCACGAAAGTAAAATGTCAAGTATCTTTCAATGTATAATTTACTATTGAAGGACTGAAAACTGGAAGGCAATTTTCAATAAACTTGGTTTAGGTAATCTTGAAATTGCCTTTCAAAAGTTAGATCCAAGATAATATACCTCATTGGAAATATTGATTTATTATTAATTATCCAAGCAGTATACCTATGACATTAACACTGCTGGTAGAACAGTGGAAAGCCTGAATCATCTAAAGCTCTTGAGAATCTGAATCTACTCCCAACACATTCTATCATCCTCTCTCCCCAACCTACACCATCCCCCACGAAGCAAAAATTAAAAGGACATCTCTATTTTGTTTTGCTTTTTGAGATGCACTTTCACTCTTTTTGCCCAGGCTGGAGTGCAATGGTATCATTTCAGCTCACCGCAACCTCCGCCTCCTGGGTTCAAACAATTCTGCCTCAGCCTCCCGAGTAACTGGGATTATAGGCATGTACCACCATGTCCAGCTAATTTTGAATTTTTTTTATTATTATTATACTTTAAGTTCTAGGGTACATGTGTACAACGTGCAGGTTTGTTACATATGTATACTTGTGCCATGTTGGTGTGCTGCACGCATCAACTCGTCAGCACCCATCAACTCATCATTTACATCAGGTAATTTCGAACTTGTAGGTGAGATGGGGTTTCTTCATGTTGGTCAGGCTCGTCTCGAACTCAGGTGATCCACCTGCCTCAGCCCCATGAAGTGCTGGGATTATACGTGTGAACTGCCGTACCCGGCTGACACCTGTTTTATTGGGTTAATTTTGTGATTTTCCTCTCAAAGTTGGGCAGGACAAGATCCCTTACGGAGAACGAATGAGGAAAAACTTGCAGTGGTGGTTGACTCACAGCCAGACAAGACTGAGACAAGTGGAGAAGGCCTAGGTAGAATCCCTGTTGCAGAAGGGGTGTTGAGAAGGACAGAGGTCACGCGCTTAGAAGGGCACTTTGTTGTCAGAGGGAAGACATGCTGAAGAAGGATGTTTATTAATTTTTTCCATGTAATATGTACTACGAACACCTGTCTCTGAATCCTCTAGACAAACCGTATAAAAGGTATGTTTTTGCTTAATTCATGGTGGAATTGGGCTTGCTTTTCTGAGATTACAGTAAAGCTTTGAGTCTAACCTCCTAAGCAGGTAAACCTGAACTTCCACTTTGGTTCTGTGGTCCAAATTTACATTTGCTCTCTTTTCATTCTCAGAAGGGCCCTAAAGGACCAAGTCTCCTACAGCAAAAACAAGAAGCAGGGATGAGGCAGCTAGTAAAAGACTATGTGATAAAATTATTTTCTACTTAGCTAATTTCTTTACAGTAAGAACATATCTAAAATCAAATATATACATTGATGCCCTTTTAATTAAGTGAAGAAAACAATTCACTCTCTCTTGGATGATGTGAGTCAATATTGGGGCAATAGCAGTCGGGATAAGCTGAGGATTTGATGGACATTAAGTTGCTATCGGACATGAGGTTCAGTAGTTCACTGATGGTTAATGAACTTCATTTTGGAAAAAAGATGCCTCGATGTCAGTTTGATTTTTGCTCATTTGCTGCCTTGACATAAAAGTGAGTTAAGTGTGCAGCTGTGTGACCTCCTGGGTATTATAGCATGACTGCACTACTCCATAGTTAATTAGCAAATCGAAGGTTGAAGCAGCCTTTTCCGGAGTCATAGGAATTGCAAGGCCATTTGCTCCCCGTTGTCCTAAATATCCTCTGTCTAGTTACCATCAATTATTTTTGCTCGATTAATACAACCCCTGAATTTACTATATTCTTGAGTCTCACTTATACTATGGCTAATAGGTGTAAAGACAGAATATGCTTCACCCTTTCAAAAGTTTGTCAGGTGACAATGATATGAGTTCTCCAAGCAAGCCTGGATGCTTGACTTATAACTGAATTTCAGACACAAGCTAATACAAAAATTGGATGTGAGATGCCATAACAAAATTAAATTCCAGCATATTAACTGCCAGGAAAGAGGCGAGTGAAAGAATCATATTGCCACTTGCCCCTCACGCTGTCATAGTCGACAAAAAACTGACCAAAAGCCAAAGAGAAGCAAGAGCAGGGAAAAATATTGCACCAGCACTGAAATCAGGAGTAAAACCAAACACGTATCAGAGATACACTGTTGTGTGAGCCAAAGCAAAGAAAACCACAGGACACTACACAGAATTCATCTTCCTGTTGCAGAAAGCAAAAGGAGGGAATTCTCTGTCTGTTAACAATCCCTATTTTGAAGACGCAATCACTGGTGGTGGGGGTCCCTCCCCACAGCAGATCAGAGGCTCTGGAAGCCAGCCTGGAAAGGAGCCATTATTCTTACTTTTTTGTTGTTGTTGACTAAACAACTATCCTTCAAACGCTTTCCCATTAAATCCTATATGGGATGAGGTCTGGAAGGGAAAGGGACAGGGCTGAAATTTGACAAGTAACTAGTCACCAATTTAGTGCAAATTCAAGTATGGAGGATAGGTGTGCAGAATGAAAAGCTCACAGGACAGAAAGTCTAACTTGACTTCTTACTGATGTTCCCACCAGATAGGACCATTAACCCGATTTTGCAAACCTAGTACCAGTTCAGCAGTGGCAAGTTACTTGAATTAAAATGCACCAAAAAATCTTCTGTAGCCCTGCTTTTTGCATTTTCCCCAGCCTCTGAGGCTCTGACAGACAACTTGATATGCTCTAGCCAAGCCTCCTGCTTTAAGGATGGAATTTTCAATGCAAGTTAAAATAACAATGAAATATCATTTATGACTTACATCATCGCTAAGATTAAAAATATTGAGAATAGCTAGCTTTAATGAGGTGGAGGAAAACAGGCACCTTTAACGACTGCTGGTAGAACTATAAACTACAAAAAAAAAAAAAAAGGCTTCCTGGAGGGTAATTTGACAATCTGTTTAAAAATTTCAAATGCATATTCACTGACCCAGCAATTCTACTTCTAAAAATATACACTAATAACCAGAGAAGTGTCCAAAGATACAGTAAGAGGATATTCTGTTGATAATAGAGAATAACTAGAAAACAAAAATGTGCATCAACAGAGACCTGGAGACATCATGGGAAACCATGCCAAGGAGTACAGTGTACTCATTACAAATAATTGTATTTGTCTATATTTAGCTAGATGGAAAAAAATCTGCAGTGTGTCTGCAAGCGAAAAAAGCAAGCTGTCAAACAGCCACCTGTGCAAAATATTCATTAAGAAAAATTCTGAAAGGCTCTGCATCAAAATGTAACTGGTAGTTACTGTGCTTGTGGATTTCTGAGCGATATTCATTTCCTTCTTTATAAAATTATCTACTGTCTGGATATTTTATTAGGAATACGTATTGCTTTGTCCATTACTTTATAATATAAACAGTGCAAATCAGAACAAACATACCAATACGTTTGAGAAAAATGAATAATTTTTACAAAGTTATTACAATTGATAAAAAATTAAAACTGTCAGCTATTCTGAATATATAAAATAAAAAGTTTCAGTTAGACCCTGGTTGAATTTAAGTCAGTCGGTTATTCACTGCATTAATTAACTGACCTCAGTTTCTCCATTGAAAAGGTCTCCTTCGATATCCTGGGGCCACAGACCCTGCTGAGCATAGGTAAAGCCATGGGATTCACTGCCATCCTCTGGAACTCTCCCAAACTTAATTCCCCCACCCCACTCACGCACAGAGTTGATAGGAACAAGGTTCGATTGTGTTAATGAGTATATAAAGCAATTGAAGTCAGTCCCTGTTGATACTTGAATTGAACAAGTATGTTGGGATTCCGGAGGCCCTTTGTCACCTGGACACCAAAAAAGAGGCAGAGATAAGAAAACTTTGTATCAACAGAAACAAAGCAGCTGACTTTTTATTTTCCTAAATTCTCTCACCAGGCATAACTATACTTCCTGCTTGGTTTCTGGAAGATAACACATATTTGTTTCCATAAATTCTCCATTGATTTAAGCTAACGCTGTGGTTTTTTGTTTGTTTGTTTTTTGTTTTACTATTTGCAGCTGACTAAAGTCTGGTGGGCAGTCTCTAAAATGGCCTCCAGTGATTTTTGCCCTCTGATTTTCACATTCTTGTATAATTCATTCTCCTCTAGTGTGGACTCGACCTACTGGCATGATTCTAATTAACAGAACATGGCAGAAATGATGGGCACTGAGTGATGGACCTATCTTATGTTCTGTCTCTTTCTCTGATGTACATACACACAGACACACACTTTGCTAGAGGGGCCCTGGAGGATGGACGCTGTCTATGCGAAGGACTACTGCGGTACGCCCACCAACAACCAATACCAACTGCCAGTCCCATGAACGGGCTTCTTGCATGTACACTCTCCCAAAATTCTAATCAAGGCTTCAGATGAAGTTGCCCCAGCCAACAGTTTCACTACAAGAGAGACCATGAGCCAAACCCCTCCCCGCTAAGCTGCTTCTGGAATCTGACCCAAAATAAACTGAAAATCAGTATTTGTTGTTCAAGCCACTCAACTCTGGAGTCATTTGATATGCTATGATAGATTACAAATACATAATCCCTTACTGAAATAATGATATGTTCAACTATGGGAGAAATGTTCAAAAATAGTATCAGTGAAAAGCTGGAAAATATAACATTGAAAATAAGGTTGAAATTTGAGAGACCTAAATAGGACTTCTTTAATTTTCAGTTCTCTCTGAATAAAGTATCTTTATGATATAGAAATCTGAACACATTTTCACAAAGAATACATTATTTTTAAAGTAGAGAAATACTTCAAACTATTTTCACTTGGAAGTTACGGACCTGTATACACATACATAAAGAGCCAACTGTATGACATAGTTTGTTAATAATATTTCAGATTAAGAAAAAATACTGATGCCTCACAGCAGTATCAATGAGACTTAAGCACTGAATAAATGTATTGAATTAAGAAGTCAACGAATGAATTTTCCAACAGTAACCCTGTTTTTCAACTCTATAATGATCCATCAATATACTAGCTTTTTTTTATCTTCACAGAACTCTTGATTCTAATAAGAGCATTTGAAGCTGTTAATCCATGTGTAAACCACATACATTAAGGGGAAAAAAAGATTTGAAAAGCCAGTGATCTGAGGTAATACTAAGTGATTCAACAGTCTTTACAGCTCTGGTTAAGCAAAGGTTTGAAGTAAAAATGAGAAAGCATCATAAAATAATAAAAGGGGTGTCCTATCATTACTTTAATTTCCTTTTGAGACAATCACTTTTCTGGGTTTTGTTTGTTAAAAAGTGAGATGTCCTGAGATGGCATGAAAGTGACAGGACTTCTAATAATAAAGGTGTCAAGCTGTTAGAAATGTACTTCATAATTGCTGAATCACAGGAATCAGGTTCCTTTCCTAAGACTGGAAGGATAAAGCAAGGCAGGAATAGTTAAAACATGATGAACTAAGGGTCAGAAAAAAAATATGTAAAAATAAGTGGAAGTTTCAAGCTGAGAAGAATCTTAGGCTTAGAAAGAAGGCAGTGGTACAGGATGCTGGAGTACGGTACATGGAGGAAAATCAACAGGAGATAAACACATAACCTGGAGAAACAAGGCGTTAGAACAGCCAATGCTCACTGGTAAAATATCCGTCTACTGAGTAAAAGCAGGTCCTTGCAAGCTCCAAACTACAGATGTCAAGACAGGTGGAGGCAACTGATTGTGAAACATGACAGAAGAGCAATGAAAAGCCTTTATCTTTTCACCAACTTGAGAAAATCAGAAGGCACGGCAAGTAGAAAACGGAGAGAATATAAATCACACTCCTTTAAGGTATCTTTACTTTTTAGAAAACATGTTTAACTTACCTGGTCAAGAATTCCATTGAAGTTGCTCCAGAGTATCTATCTTATTCACAAAGAAGTTCTTTTTGTTTAATGTCTCTATTAAGAACACTAGTATTGTCTAGAGCAGAAATACCTACACCCTCCTAAGTACCTATATCAGATAAACTGACGAATAATCTCCTGACCGCTATAATGATTCCCAGACCAAGGAAGTTCATGGCAGATGGTGTCAACAACCCCACTGCTCCAGCCTCCCAGGCAGAGGAAAGGGTTTTTGCAAATTTGGTGCCCTGCTTTGGACTCTGCAAGCCTCGTCAGTAAAAGGTATTATGAAAGTATCCAATGGTACAAAGATTTTGCTCAATGCCCATCAATAACTTAACCAGAGTTTCCCATCTGAACCAAAGAAAACAGAAAATGATTTGAGAGACTACTGTCTTAATACTTCCAGGAATAACATATAACTAGTACAATTTTAGATGTACAGGAGATGAATGAATCCATTACACATAATGGGTAGCTAAGGCCATCGGGGATTAATTCTCTTGTAAATCCAGGTGCATGGAGGGCATGAAAATAAACATAAAACTTTTGAGCTGCTGCAACTAAAATAAATGTCTAATACATGATATGCATAATAAATATACTGAAGCCCATGTTGAAACCAAAGTGGAATCTGCACCTCGTACGTAAAGCCAGGTTATCATAAAACAAACTCCATCACTCCAGTAATGCGAAAATGCCAGACAGCTTGCCAGATACAGAGACACATCACAGAGTCTGTGTTAGTCAGTGATATAGTTTGAACATGTGTCCCCATCCAAATCTCATGTTGAAATGTAACCCCCAAAGATGGAGGTGGGGCTGGGTGGAAGGTATTTTGACCCTGGGGGTAGATCCTCATGAAAGGCTTGGACCATCTGCTCAGTGGTTCAGTGAGCTCTTGCTCTGAATTCTGGCCATTTAAAAGTGTGTGGCACTTTCCCCCCAACTCTCTCTCTCATCCCTGCTCTAGCCATGTGAAGAGCCTGCCCCCACTGTGCCTTCCACTATAAGCAAAAGCTTCTTGAAACCTCCTCAGAAGCAGAGGCCGGCACCATGCTTCCTGTATGGCCTGCAGACCCATGAGTCAATTAAGCCTGTGTTTAATTGTACATTGAATTTATAATCCTTCATAAATCAGCAGTCCCCAACCTTTTTGGCACCGTGAACCAGTTTTGTGAAAGACAAGTTTTCCAGGGATGTCAGGGTGGAGGAGATGGTTTCGGGATGAAACTATTCCACCTCAGATCTTCAAGCATCAGATTCTCACAAGGAGAATGCAACCTAGATCCCTCAGATGCACAGTTCACAATAGAGTTTGCTCTTCTATGAGACTCTAATGATGAACTGATCTGACAGGAGATAAAGCTCAGGCAGTCATATTCACTCACCACTCTGCATGTGGCCTGGTTCCTAACAGGCCATGAACTGGGGGTTGGGGGCCCCTGTTATAAATTATCCAGTCTCTGGTATTTCTTTATAGCAAGGCAAAGACAGCCTAACACTGTCAGCTTTCACTAATTTTGCTCCTAAAACCAAAGTGGCTTAAAACAATAAGGATGTATTTCTCACTCAAAGTACCTGTGGGCTGTGGGTCAGCTACAGCAGCAGCCCCTACATGAAATATGCTGATCTCTGGAGAGGAGCAAAAATGGGACCGATCAACCAGTTTTGCTCAGCCTGGTCATGCCTCACTTCCAGCGGTCAGAGTGTCCCATGTCCAAGACTCTTATGAAGGTCTGGAAAGTAGACATCTCCCTTAGAGAGAGTCACCAGAGAGGGGACACAGAGAGATGGTCCGCAGTACAGACAGCAGAGCAAATATGTTGAGCAAATAATACAATCTACCATTGAGTAAATAGTACAATATATCATGGAGGCAGAAACTTCAGAATGCCACAATATCAGGCTCTGAGTTGTAAGTAAAAGGTGATCAATCTTTTGTAAAGAAAATTAAAGGAAGCAACCATCCTTCAGAAACCATTTGAAGAGGGCTTTGCATTTAAAGTTGCACTTCAAGTAATTGCAAACCAAAAATGGGAGTATTTAGTAATTCGACTGAGACTATCCATCAAGACTCTGATGCCCATTGTTTATATCCTGCCAGAATTTGTATAAAAAGGTATAGTCCCTCTGATGAACATGAGAGGTTGGTTAACACACACAAAATTACAGTTAGATAGGAGGAATAAGCTCTAGTGTTCTACAGCAGTATAGAGTAAAATTAATTAACAATATATCGTATAAATTCAAATAGTGAGAAGAGCAGATTTTGAATGTTTCCAACACCAAGAAATGATAAATGCAGCCAAGCACGGTAGCTCACCCCTGAGATCCCAGCACTTTAGAAGGCCAAGGAAGGTAGACGGCTTGAGCTCAGGAGTTCGAGACCAGCCTGGGAAATGTGGTGAAACCCCATCTCTACTAAAAATACAGAAAAATTAGCTGTGTGTGGTGGCGCACACCTACAGTCCCAGCTACTTCGGAGGCTTAGGTGGGAGAATGGCTTGAGCCCAGGAGGCGGAGGTTGCAGTGAGAGGTTGCACTGAGCTGAGATCATGCCATTGCACTCCAGCCTGAACGACAGAGCCAGACCCTGTCTCACCAAAAAAAACAAAAAAAAAGTGTTTCAGGTAATTAATATGCTATCATAATTATTCTGATTTGATCATTATACATTGTATGCATGTATTGAAATATCATACTGTACCCCAAACAAACCATACAAATAAATATGTATGATTATGTGCCAATTGAAATAATGCAAAACAATATTCTTATCTTGACCTAGCAACTTCAATTTTTAGAATTTATTCTAGACAATCTTAAAGTAGCACAACAGATGTATTCACAAGTTCAATAGAGCAATGTATATGAAACCAGCAAGCTGGAAACAATGTCATAACTGAGCCATAAGTTTGGCTTGCAAAATTATGTTGTATTCATATTAATATAATTCTCAGCAGACATAAAAATGACATGAAGAATGCCTATTAAATGTATTCATGATACATGATATAATTGATCACAACACCAAAGTGAACATACAGTATAAACTTGATTTGCATAAAAAATGTATATAGCTTTAGACATGAAGAAGAGTGGGCTAAGCGTGGTGGCTCACACCTGTAATCTTAGCACTTTGGGAGGCCGAGGCAGGCGATTGCCAGAGCTCAGGAGTTCTAGACCAGACTGGGCAACACAGTGAAACTCTGTCTCTACTACAATACAAAAAATTAGGTGTAGTGGCACACACCTGTAGTCCCAGCTACTCGAGAGGCCAAGGCAGGAGAATCGCTTGAACCTGGGAGGCAGAGGTTGCACTGAGCCAAGATCATGCCATTGCACTCTAGCCTGGGTGACAGAGTGAGATTCCCTCTCAAAAAAAAAAAAAAAAAAAGTAAGTGAAGATCAATACCAAAATATTTAAAGTGCTTATTTCTAGATGCTACATTTATATGTAACTTTAATTTTTTTCTGTATGTTTCACTCTAGTTTTCAAGGAGACTCAATTAATTACTTTAAAATGGCTAATGTCCAAAAATGCAGACTGCATGAGTCCTGAAAGACTGAGGCCTTATTTCTGTGAAGGGGCTTTAGATTGTCACTAAGCAATCTAAAGTTCCTAGGCAGAAATAAGAAATAAATTGTCATTTAGGGTAAAAATAATTGCCTTAAACCTTGAGGGATTTAATGGCTTATCGCCTATCCTAAGAGAACTCAGCAAGCTTGACAAGGAAGACTCATTTTATCTGCATAGTGAAATCACTCTTGAACAGAATGTGCTTCGAAAGAACATACCTGAAAAGCTACAGAGTTCTTCACTGTCATGGTTTGCTATTTTTCACTAACTTTCTATCACCTTCCCAGCTTGAAATGACAAAACCATTCTACTGAAAATGTCCATATCTTGGTGAAAGACATTTCCTCAAAGCTCCTTATCTTTGCAATACATACCAGTGTAAAGAAAGCACTTCTCAGCGAGGCCTGGTGGCTCATGCCTGTAATCCCAGCATTTTGGGAGGCCGAGGCAGATGGATCACCTGAGATCAGGAGTTCAAGACCAGCATGGCCAACATGGTGAAACTCCGTCTCTATTAAAATACAAAAAATTAGCTGAGTGTGGCGGCAGATGCCTTGTAATCCCAGCTACTTGGGAGGCTGAGGCAGGAGATTCGCTTGAACCCAGGAGGCGGGGGTGGCAGTGAGCCAAGATTGCACCATTGCACTCTAGCCTGGGCAACAGGGGCAAAACTCTGCCTCAAAAAAGAAAAGAAAAGAAAAGAAAACTCTTCTCAAATATTCTCAAATAGTTTCTTTTCTCTGAGAATCTTTCATGAAAAAAACATGAACAGTGAACTTCCAATTTAGGTGAGCATATATACCTGTGCCCAAATGGTACCTAAAATGGTGCAGTGGCAGAAATATACTTGAACAGCTCTGCTAAGGCCCAATATTACATAGATAGATGACTGCATTTTATACTTATCCACAAATATTTTTCCCCTGCTCACGATATGATATTTTTCTCATAAAAGTAGCATACGGCTAGGCATGGTAGCTCATGCCTGTGATCCCAGCACTTTGGGAGCCTGAGGCAGGAGGAACACTTCAGCCTAGGAACCCAGGAGTGAGCTCACGCCACTGCACGCCAGCTACAGCGCAGATCACGCCACTACACTCTAGGCTGGGTGACAAAACAAGACTGTCTCTTAAGAAGAAAAATAAAAGTAGCCCAGAATTTTTTTTCATTTTTCACCAAGAAAAAATAAAAAGAAGAACAACAACAAGAACAAAAACTATTTGGAGTTCATACAAATTCATGGATTCAATTCATGCTTTATGCCTTCATCACTTGTAATACTCAGGACCAGGAGGCTACCACAACCGACTCATGTCCTGGTTCTACTAGGCTTACAGCTCTGGAACAAGTGAACATTTCTTGTCTCTTCCTCCAAAACAACACACTTACACGCATGGACATGCAGATACAGACACACTCTCTGGCACCCTGAATGATGGACCTAGCACTTAGCACCACTGTATACCTCCACTAGCAGAACCGTGCTAGCAGAATATGGCATTCAATCTATTCCCCTATCAACAAATGTAGAAATGGAGCACAATACCCATTTGTCCTACAAAGAAACACAGAGACCATCTGGCCTTGTTGTTCCTCCTTCTCAGGCCCCCTGGCCTTCTCCATGTCCATTCCAGGGCTGCTCTTGCCCATTGAGTGGGAGAACTGTCTTTGCTTTTGTTTTGCTGTTGCTACATTTCCATTCTTTGTCTATGCACTTGCCTCTCAGCACCCCCTTTGCTTTGGCAAACACAAATGATGTCATCTCCAATCCTTACCATTTCTCCTCTTCTCCAGATGTCTCCTATTTCTTCTCTACTCCATCTCTTATCACAATTTTTTTATTTTGCCAAAAAAATGTGAAAAGATAAAGTCCCCATTCATCAGGGAATCCCTTTCCTCCTCCTCCATTATCACCCCATGCCAGGTTTCTCTTTCTGTTCATCCTCCGTTATCCATTTTTCATAGTCCCAAAGGCCAAAACCCCTACCCTAAATTTTTCCCTTTTTGCTAGCTATTTGTGGAATCTGAGGTCCTAAGAAGGCTATTCTCCACATGGCTGATATTTTTGTGCATTTCTTATGTGCATATAGCAATAAATATAAATTATAGCTGTAACTTTTGATATATACTTGGGTTAAAAAGACTTCTTCAATATTTAATCTACAAGGTGCATAGTGTGATTTAATACTTTTCATGAGTAGTAAGAAGAAAAAATATTACTACTTTATGCTAAAACCTACTGAAGCATATTCAGAATACTAAAGAAGAATCATAATTCTTCTCATTTAGAAATTCATTTGGAACTTATAATTCATTTAGAATGTGTAATTCATGTGGAAAACACCTGGGTAGGTTCTTTGAATATAAATAGGCCTCTAGGACATGGTCTACAAAATAAAGGAAAAGGAGTTTAGGATTTCCCCAAAGACAGTTTTGGAGATGGAAGATGAGGGTCACAGGGATGAGGACACCCAGAGTGACAAAGAAAGATTGAGAGAGGGAGAAAGATCCTAGAAATATTGTGTGAAGTCTAAACTCAAGGAGAGTTATAATCACTCTGTGGTCAGGTAATGGCAGTGCAGTATTGCCACATATATATTTGATCTTCCACCTGTTTCCCAATATACAACTTCTAAAATCCTTAGAATCTCCAAAGCGATGGTTTTTGTCTGCTGTTGATTAATGGATGGCTGCAAACCCTACATAGCTTCAGGATGGGAGCTGGTCACCTGAAAGGCCAGAACATCTAAAAGACCAGCCGTCTTAGAGGGGAGGGGGCTGAAGGTCAAGTTGATTATCAATGGCCAACGATTTCATCAGTCATGCCTAGGTAATGAGGCCTCTACAAAAATCCAAGAGGACAGTGTTTAGAGAGCTTCTGGATAGCTGAACGCCTGAAGGTTCCTGAAGGGTGGTCCACAGAGAGCGGGCATGGGAGTTCACCACCACAACTGTTCCCTTAGGTGTCTCTTCACACGCAGCCTTTCTAGTATCCTTTATAAGAAACTGAAAACAAAACAAAACAAAACAAAACAAAAACATGGGTCCATGAGTTCTGTGAGTCTCTCCAGAAAATTAATTAAACCCAAAGAGTGGTCATGGGAACTCTGACTTGAAACCAGTCATTAGAAGTTCCTGAGGCTTGGGCTTGTGACTGGTGTCCGAAGTTGGCGGACAGTCTTGGGGACTGAGCCCTCAACTTGTGGCATCTGAAGCTACTTCCAGGCAGATGCTGTCAGAGTTGAATTGGAGAATATGGAGCTTGTATCCACTGCAGAACTAACCGCTTGCTTGGTGTGTGTGGAATCCCTCACATATATTAGGTTAGGGAAGTCTTCCTTGTTGACCGTTTTTGTGAGAGATGTGAGAACAGAGGAAAAAGAGTGTCAAGGGTTTCTTTTTCTGTTTTTTGTTCCCTCTCCCGCCACCCCCCTCCGCCCCCCCCCCAACCCCCTCCCACACACACACACAGATGGTGCTTGAATCAGGTAAATGGCAGAAAATTTTCTGGGACCAGTAAGATAGCACCGAATTTGGGGTGACCCCTCTCCTTTAATTCCTGCCTTTCTCTACTCACAAATTAAGTTGCAAATGGTAAGTGTGCTACAACTTTGTGCCAATAGGGACTTATGGGAAAAAAAGAAGACAGGTTCATTATAGATCAGTAGGAGAGAGAACAGCAGCATCAAGACCTTATACTTTTTTTTTTTGTTTTTCACTTTTAATTGTGGTAAAATTCAAAGAACATAAGCTTTACCACGTTAGCCATTTTTAAGTGTACAGTTCAGTAGTGTTACACTTACACTGTTGTATAACCAATCTCCAAAGCTATTTTCATCTTGTAAAACTGAAACTCTGTATCTTTTAAACTGTCTCTACAAATTTGACTACTCCAGATATCTCACGTACGCGCGATAACACATTATTTGTCTTTTTTGTGGCAGGATAATTTCACTCAGCATAATGTCCTCAAGATTGGTACATGTTGTAGCAATTCATCCAGTTGACCATGTTGTGTCAGAATTGCATTCCTTTGTAAATTTGAATATTATTCCATTTTACATATCTACTCCATTGTGCTTATCTATTCATCTTTTGATAGACTCTTGGGTGCTTCTACCTTTTGGCTACTGTGAATTATGCTGCTACGAACAGGGGTGTGAGACAAGAGTTTTGAACAGGAGTCAGTCCACTAGTGTAGATGGACCCAGCAACACAACCCTATTTCCCAGGAGAGTCAATTTGAAAGCAGGAAAAGCAGTCATGTGATTTACATATGCAATATATATTTTTTTTTTTGGTTACCTATAGCCATCACTCAATTTTTCTAGGCTTTGTAGAAAACATATTTTCATATGAAAACTATATATTAAAGTAGACATCTCCACTTAAGTGTTCAATAGGCATCTCAGACTTCACATGCCAAAACTAACTTTCTGATCCTCCCCCTGAATCTGACTTTGATTGGTGCTCTGCTCTTGTCAGTTGAGGGCAACTGCGTCCTCCCAGGTGCTCAGGCCAAAAGGCACATGTCACCATCTATGCCTCTATTTCTTTGCAGCAAATCCTGTGTATTGCACCTTAAAACTATGTCTTCATCACGACCATTTCTACTACTTTAAGCCACTGTCATCTCTTCCTTGGATCACTGTAGTGGCCTCCTAGCTTTCTACCTGTAACTATTCTTGCCTCCATTCTATTCTCAACACAGCAGGTAGAGGAATCCCTTTTCAGCTTAAGTCAAATCATGATGCTCTCCTCCTCAGTCCCTCAACGGCCTCCTTCTCTGCAACATCTGAAGACCTTGCAATGGCCTCTCAAATCCTTAGGTGATCTGGTTTCCTGCTCCCTCTCTCACCTCCTACCATTCTTCACCTTCCTCATGTGGGTCCAACTCCATTGAACTCTCTTCTGTCCCTTGAATATACCCACCTACTTCAACAATACATCATGGACCTTCAATGCTCTCCCCTGACATCATCCATGGCTGCCTTGTTTACCTCCCCTACTGTCAACTTTCCTGTAAGGTCTTTCCCAGGTAATCATATTTAAAACTACAGTTTCCTCATTTACTGAAACACCCCTTGTCTGCCTTCTCTGCTTTATTTTTCTCCACAGCACTTAACACCACTCATTATACCATACAGTTTATTTATTTTTCTTAGACATCCTCAACTTTTCACCTTCAGGATGTCTGCTTCATAAAGGCCAGGGCTGTATGTGTTTTGCCTACTTTTGTATCCTCAGTAGTGAGCAGTGCCTGGTGTCCAGTAGGTACTCAATAGGGTTTTGTTAAATAAATTAAATTTGTATGAATGAATGAATTAAAGCAAAAAGTCAAGTTTGGGGAAAGAAAAAAGTTCAGCAAACATGTTGTAAAAAGTAGAAACCAAATAATTTCAACTAAGGTTTTTCCATTTTACTTATTTTACAAAATACAAGTAAGTCACGTCAAACAGTTGGCAATTCACAAATTAAAAAGAAACTGGGCGTCATGGCCCACATCTATAAACCCAGCACACTTTGGAAGGTCAAGACAGGTAGATCACTTGAGGCCAGGAGTTCAAGACCAGCCTGGGCAACATGATGAAACCCCATATCTATAAAAATTACAAAAATTAGCTGGGCTTGGGGGTGCACACCTGTAGTCCCAGCTACTCAGATGGCTGAGGCATGAGAATCATGTAAACCCAGGAGGTGGAGGTTGCAGTGACCCAAGATTGCACCATGGCACTCGAGCCTGGGTAGCAGAGTGCAAAGAGGCAAACTGCCTTGACTATACGACTACAGAGATTTACTGTAAACAGAATCAGTTTCTCAAAGAATTTTAATCTTACACTTTGCACAAAGTTTGTATTGGATGAAGACACCTATGATATTTTGTGTGCCTCATTTTATGTGTGCCTCATTTTATCAATTCACAAGAGGAAATGTTTTCTTAGACCTGATAAGGAAGTGGACAAATAACTCAAGACATGCCCATAGCTTTTGCATTAATCAATAGACTAAAGGTACATAAAGATATAAATAACAAGGAATTTTTTTTTAAACCGGCCAAAAGTTCTCTGGCCAGCACCTGTCCCACCTCTAACCCAAAGGAACATTTTACGTGGAGTTCTTGAAGAGAATGGCATTTAAATTTTAGACAACTGATACTTTTCTTTCTTACAGCTACTTG
Organism: Chlorocebus sabaeus; assembly: GCF_047675955.1. Taxonomy (NCBI): domain Eukaryota; kingdom Metazoa; phylum Chordata; class Mammalia; order Primates; family Cercopithecidae; genus Chlorocebus; species Chlorocebus sabaeus. The sequence continues at coordinate 14,646,788 of NC_132911.1, forward strand.
TAAATTCCTTTCAGAAAGAGCCATATACCCTTTAGATACAAGGCACGTGGACAGACATTCCTTCATGACTCAGTTGTGTTTCCAAAGTGTTTTGATACTCAGAAAATATTAATGCAAGAAAAGAGCTGCCCCTTCTCCAGCTTTTCACTTATTTTATGGCATCAGCCTTTGAAATAACAAATATAGTCTAAAATTGTGCTTCACATTTCATGAGAGTTAGGAAAATTCTGGCTCTCTCAAGCAGATTATATCCAGGACTCCTTATCATCATCCTCTGAACCCACTGTGTCTATGTTTTTCTCCTCTTACTATCTGTTGTAACCATTTAATAATTTATTAGACTTTCATAGCATCTTACCTCTAAAGAGTTCTAATACTTGATGGAGAGTTCCTACAAGTGAAAGTTTATAAACATTTCCTAAGCATTTATCCTACAATAGCAAGGAAATCAGGAAACTGCAGAAAAAGCCTAAATAACTGAGATGGGGGAAATGAAGATGAAGGAGGAGAAATAAAAGTGGTCAGAGTAGGCAGCAGTAAATTTGCATAAAACATCTTATGTCTTAAACCCTTTAAAACATTATTTTGAAATCATTTCGTGCTCAGTTGTATTTCTCAGGTATGCTATGACCAGGACTGCAGGCAGATCACCGAGGAACTGCAGGTCTTTGTTATACACACGTGTTTGCATGGGATCCTGTATGTAACAGTTCTTGCTTGGGGTCATCTTTGCAGAGTGACATCCAGCCATTCTTTGTTACTGGCTTACTCTTATATAACAATTACCATGTGTTGGCCACTGTTTTAAACACGTTACAAGCATTAACACAGTGAATCCACACAACGTCTTATGCGGTAGACACAAAGATTAGTCTATCTTCATCTCGGAGCTGAGGAAACTGAGGCATAACTACTAAGTGGGTGATCCAAGGTTCAGCCTCCAGGCTGTCTTGATTAGAAGCCATGCTGTTTACCATTACTCTAAGTTGCATTTATATACATTGAAAGGACAGAAGATATAAATACTGGAACCAACTTCACTCATTTCCCTTCACTCCCTGTTTTGTTTTGTTATTGACTGTGTGGTTTCGTTTTTCTTCTTCATTTAATCTTGAAGTTCTAATAAAAATATATGATTTTACTTATACTATTTCTTAAAGAAAAAGTCTGATAGCCATTGCTTGACTAGAGATCCTAAAGTAAATTACTGCTAAGTTTAACTAATGTCGACTTACTTGGTTACAATTACTTTTGAATGCATACTTTTGTACTGTTGATGTGGAGGATTCTTATAACTCTTAAATATTTATTATTTAGAGCAATTTGCCCTTTAATAAGCAAAATATGACAAATAAAGCTTTAGAGAAATAGTACACTAAGTTTCACCGTCCAAAAGAAAAATTCAACTTTACATACCATGGTGTTTTTTGGGATGCTGTTAACACAGCCAGGTGGGACGGTGTCCTCAGAGTAACTCCAGCCAATCTGCCCATGGAGGTGGAGCCTCAGAAAGTTCAGGCGTTTACAGGGGGAGGAGCCTGACCCCTCCTCTTCCTGTGTGGAACCTGGCATTCCAATGGCGGCCGGGAAGTGCTGTAGCATTGTCTCTGGCCTAGCAAGGGTTCCTGTTTCCCCCTTTTCTACCTTTTCACTCAATAAAACCTTGTCTCACTCACTGTTCAAATTGTTGGCAAGCCTGATTTTTCATGGCCATGGGACAAAGGACCCTGTCTTCAGATGAACTAAAGAAAAGTTCTGTAACGTTTTTGGTGCCCAATGTGGGGGCTTGACAAGTGGTGAGTGAAATGTGAACTCAAAACCTCTCACTGTTGCTTCTACACCTTTTCATCCTCAGACTTCTGAGGGTGGGGGATAGCATACCCCCAACTCCCGTTGCTCCTGGGCCTTTTCATGGCCTTTTTCTTCCTTTTAGGGGACCCACCAGTGAGCAGCAGCTCCCTGCTGCTCCCCACTCGGTGACAGGACTGAGATGCATGCTTCGTGGGCCTGGCACAGTGGCTGGAAGTCCCCGCCACGTGCTGCTGCTGGAGCCCTCCCCCGCCAAGGGGTTTTACTCCATAGGACAGTAATTGCATTCATCTCCCTGGTGGAAGAACCACTTGCCTAAGAATAAGAGGTTCTTCCCCAGGCATTTTTAATTTGTTTCCTCTTTTCCACCCCATTAGCAGTTAAGTTTTAAGCAAGTTTTTTGTTGTTGTTGTTGTTGTTTATCTCTCAGAAGACATTTTACTAGGCCAGGCTCCCCAACTATCACTGTTCATACTTTGTTTAAAGCTTTAATTGTGAAAAAGGGTTTGTGGGGCTAGTCTTGGGCTGTGGCCCATCTGGTGTGCTTTGCATGTCTGTATGGTTAGTGCTGCAAGACTCCATCTTGTTTTACATCCTGAGGGTATGGCTGTAACCCCTTGGCAATGCTATGTTTAGCAGTCCTGACTTAGGGAATAAGCAGCTTTCTGGTTTGATATCTGCATGTTTTCACAGCCCTGTCTCTTCAAGAGCCCCACCCAGCAACTGGGTTTTCTTCTGCCTGTGTGTATACTGTGTGTCATGTCTGTCAAAAGAGCTCTAATTATTAATCCCAGCTCTTTGGGAGGCCCATGTGGGCGAATCACGAGGTCAGGAGTTCAAGACCAGCCTGACCAACATGATGAAACCCTGTCTCTAAAAAAAATACCAAAATTAGCCAGGTGTGGTGGCGCGTGCCTGTAATCCCAGCTATTCAGGAGGCTGAGGCAGGAAAATAGCTTGAACCCGGGAAGGAGAGGTTGCAGTGAGCCAAGATCACGCCACTGCTGTACTCAAGCCTGGGACAGAGCGAGACTCTGTTCCCCACCGCCAAAAAAAAAAAAAAAAAACCTCTAATTAATTTGGCCTGAAGAAAAAAAGCCGTGGAACCCTACAGTTCACGTGACTTTAACCTTAAGAGATAAAAACAGCCGTAAAGACTATTGGTAACATGCAACATGCGGGTCAGAAGCAAGGTTGGCTAAGTGTTTTGATGTTACAAACTGCTTTCTGGAGTTTGAGAACTATGTGACTTGCTGGCTTCAGATTTGGTAAGCCCTGGGGACATACGGAACTAACCACCCCGGAACTAACAAGGCATACCTTGGCTGCAGTAAGCACACAATTAAAGCAACTCACCAAGTTTTACCTTGAAGTTCAAAATTGCTAGGAGTTAAATGAAACTACTAGAAATACGTTTACATGCAAGGTGTGTAAGAACAGTAAAACGTGTTTTTTAATCAAAAGTTCTAAGAAGGCACGGAAATGGAAACTTTTGCTTAGGGTTAAAGTATTATTTTGAGTTAGGAAGAAGCTGAAGGTTCAAAGAAGTAGTGGAGGAATTGTGGAAATTAATCTTGCAGAAGAGGTTCTCCGAGTGAATGTACTGACTACATTCAAAAAGGTTGCTATATGGTTTTTCTGTAAATTGAGCATTGAAATAAAATTATAACAAGGTTTTCCCAAGGTGCGAATCTTCTTTTTGGCAAAATTTGTAAAGGGTTGTAAAAGGTTTTTGCTTCTTTAACATTTCTGAGTTATTTTGGCAAAATAAATAACTTATGGTAATCTGGATTTCTATTTCATAAGATCGAGTGCTTGAAACCTCGAACATTTAACAGCCTTCGCAAAATCAAACTTCAGTTTCAAAATTGTCTTCCCTGGCACCTGGCTTTTTAAATTCTTCAGAGGGCCCCTGGAATGTCCAGAAAAGAAAGGTAAACAGGGTTATTTGACATGTTTAGGTACATGGGATTGCCAAAATGATGCTCAACCTTGTTTTTGTGTGTGTGTGTGTGTGTTTGTGACAGAGTCTCCCTCTGTCACCCAGGATGGAGTGCAGTGGCGCAATCTCGGCTCATTGCAAGCTCTGCCTCCCGAGTTCACGCCATTCTCCTGTCTCAGCCTCCCAAGCAGCTGGGACTACAGGCACCCGCCACCATGCCTGGCTAATTTTTTCTATTTTTTAGGAGAGACGGGGTTTCCCCATGTTAGCCAGGATGGTCTTGATCTCCTGACCTTGTGATCCGCCTGCCTCAGCCTCCCAAAGTGCTGGGATTACAGGCACTTTGATTACAGGTGAACCACCATGCCTGGCCAATACTCAACCTTCTTTAGGTTTTATCTTGGTGAATAATGCTAATGTATATTGCAAAATTATATGGGATTTCTAAAATTCTAATGTCTGAGTACACGTTATCAATCATAATTAAGGTTTATGTTAAGTTATTGTAAAAAACAGAGATAACCAAACTTCTTTGTCAATTGTATTTCTAACTGTAACTACCCTGGATGTTTTGCTATTCACAGACAGTTGTTGTCTTCTTTTAATGCTTTTCAAAGATATTTTATAATGAGTTATAGAACATTAACAGTTACTCTCAAATACAGCCTTCTGATTACCTTAGAGATTGTAACGTTGCAATAAAGGAAAATGTACAGGATTCACAAAGAGCTGAAATGTTCATGGATATCAAGCAAAACATGAGTTAACTAAATGGACTAAACTCAGGAAGCTGAAGCAAATCTTTTTGACTCTTGTTTGGAATATCGCTGATCCTTGTTTTGTTTTTCAGAGTCAAGGAAACTTATTTTTAACTATTTATGGCCTTTAATAATTGAGTAAGGTATACCCCCTGTGATCAAAATTTTGAGTATGTTTGTTTCTCTCTGCCTGGTTCCTCTAAAATTTGGAAACTATCTGTGAGTATCCTCATGGCAATATGTCTGTTTGCATCAGTGCAAAAAGAATCCATTTTTCTTTTGCAACAGAACACAATTGGAGAAAGTGATTATTTTACCAAGGCTTTGACTGGAAGGCTATGCTTCCCTATAAGGAGTCAATCTCGACTTGCAGAGCCGAGAAAAGCCTCATGGAGGAAACTGGCCTCACGTCCTCATCTACATAGTCCCTGTACAGGGTTATTGACCTGTAAGCAAACCTGTGTCAGTTTCTAACAGGTCTAGGAGCTCCAAGTTTATCTTGGGACCTTAAGAGGAGAAAATTACCCAACTCATAGGTGTTTGAGGATACAAACCCATGGTTGTGCTCGGCTTTAAAAGATTTAGCTGAGATTCCTTGTGGAACAGACTTCCATCAAAGTCAAACCAAAAGGCCTATGCAGAAATAATTATTCTTTCTGCGCTTTATGCAAATAAGCAGACCAAGTGTAAGACTAAAGGCTATTTTGCAAACCACTCGGTCCTTTTTATAATTTGGGATTGTTTTTTAAAAAATGAGGACTAGGGAGAGAGAAATTATGTTTCAAACTTATATATTTATCATTAAATTCTAACTCACTAGTTGTCTTAAGTTTTTGCCTACATTTTAAGCTAACCCTGCTTGTTCCTGTCAACCAACCAGCAACCTCCAGCTGTAGCTCAAAAAGAACACGAGGGATGGGTAATGTACAAACCCTGATCAATATTCTAGTTCTGACCAATGATCCTGCAAGTCCTGCCAGGTCATGGGAATAGGGTGCCCATCACTCAGAGGTTTCTTTTTGGGAAAGTAAGACCAAGAGGGCTAACCAAAGCCAAACACCATGCACCCAAATTTTAGCAGCATAACTCTAGCCACCAGCTAGCTGGGTGTGTCACAAAACATCCTTTCCTCTCTCTTGTTGCAGGAGGACTCAGTTTCATAGTTTCACCTTAGCATTCGGCTTATGATAAGGAATCCATGCGACACCCCCACCTCCCAAGATACAATTTTGTCCAAGCCTCAATTCCAAGCTTCGGGTCAGAGGCTTAGGAAGGAAAACTGGGTCTAAGGGATTCAGAGGCAGATGAAACAGAGGTTAAAAGGCACAGCGCAGGTGCATGGGGCTGATTCCTCAAGATTAAGCCAACCCCAGGCTGCCTGTTTCATGGATAAAGGCCACGTTACTAACCATGGCATAAACAAGGTCTAGGAACACTGAGGCTACTGACAGTAGGTAGGAAAGAGACATAGCTGAGAGCAGATAATTCCCTGTTCTCTAGCCTCCCCAACTCAACCCTTGCTTCATGGGTGCAAACTGCTTTGGTACTCATGGCAGTACCTGCCAAGGTCGCCAGAACTTGGGGATGCGAGGATGGAAGACGGAAAGAAGACTCTCGTCCGTGTCTCCCTCACTTACCCCCGGTATCTGCTAGGAAGAGAAGGGAACCAGGGACACCTGTTCCCCTCTTTGTACATGGGTAGCCATTCATCTTCAGTCTACCCCTTTCGAATGCATTCTGAACCCCTTGGACTCCTTCAAAAAGTGCTTTTTCCTTTCTTCTTCTCAGTCCTAGGTAATTTTGTCTCTATACGACAGGACCCTCCCCCCAGATACATCCTCTAAACTGGAAAGAGTTAATTTTCCACACCTTAAACTAGTTGGCTTAGGATTGGGCTTGGGGCAAGTGAACCCAGAAGCTCAGCATGCCAGCAAAAGAGTGAAATTTTTTTTGCCATTCAGGCTTTTAGCCTCCTACTCCCTGTGTAAACTGGTGAAAGGCCTGGGAAATTTTGAGCTGTCTTTACCCCTTCCCTTGTTTAGTTTTGATACATGTTTTCTAATAACCTAGTTTGTCTGTCCTTGCCTTCAGGCCATCAAACTCCAGTCATGCAACCAGAGCCTCTGACAATGGCCCCTTCTGCTGGGAACCCTTAAATAGGCCTCTATGGAACCTCTGACTGCCGTTTCCCCAAAAACAGCGCCCCCTGTCAGCAGGAAGCTGTTAAGATTGGTCTTCGTCTTTATCCTTAATCTAAGGGCAGTTAGATACACTTCTTTAGAGGGGGAAATGAGACAGCCAGGGAGGAGGGTGTCCTCAGAGAAACTCCAACAGCCTGCCCACTGAGGTGGAGACTTGGGAATTTCAGGACGTTTGCAGGGGGAGGAGCCTGGCCCCTCCTCTTCCTGTGTGGAATCTGGGATTCCAACAGTGGGCAGGAAGCTCTCTAGCAGGGACTCCAGCCAAATGAGAGTCACTGTTTTCCCCTTTTGTTCCTTTTCACCCAATAAAACTCCGTCTCACTCACCTTTCAAATTATCTGTGAGCCTGAATTTTCATAGGGTGGAAGAAAGAACGCTGTCGTTAGCTGAACTAAGGAAAAGTCCTGCAACACTGTAACAAAGTACCCTAGACTAGGTGGCTTATAAACAACAACAATTTATTTCTTACAATCCTGGAGACTTGAAGTCTGGGATCAGCTTTTGGTGAGGCCTTTCTTTCCACGTTGTACACTGCTTATTTCCTGTATCTTCACATGGTGAAAAGATGGCAAGGAAGCTCTCCAGAATTCCTTTTAGAAGGATACAAATCCCATCAATGAGGGCTCCATCTCCCAATACCACAAAATAGGGGTTTGTATTTCAATGTTTCCATTTTGGGGGGATGTAAACTCTCAGTCCACTGCACATGGTTTACCATACCTATGATTTAAGTACCTTATTTGACATTATCCTAGAAAATAGTGAACTATATAATTTCATCATAGATAGTTGTTTCTAGTTGAAAATACTGCAGCCAAGTATTTAAATCTTTGTGGCCAGGGAAAAGGACATCTAAATGACACAGTTCAGTTGGATAACTGAGTGGTTTATCATTCCAAGTACGTTTTAAATGGCAATTGAAAAACTTTCTGTCAATATAAAAAATGATCAGTAATTAAATTTCTCCATGTGCAGACTGAAGTTATTTTGTCATAAATAATATTATATACCTGCTCTTTGACCCACCTTGTCTGTGCCTGGCTGAGATCTAAAGTTTCCCGGCCACTTTGACTTTCATATATGACTTATCTGATCCTGCTCAAGGATGCCTTTGATCTAGAGCTTCAATTTCATTTCTTCAGTTGGTCACTTAAACAACAAACACTCATTGAGCACTTCCTGTTCCCCAAAGATATAAAAACAAAAGGAAAAAGTAGAATTTCCAAGCCTTGAATAAGTCACATCTAATAGAAAAATAGATAAATAAATGGACAACTTTCCACCCTGCTTAGTCAGGTCACCTCTCAGAGACCATTCTATGACCATAACTAAAATTCTCAGTGCCCCAACTCTGAAGTGCTTTCTTATTCAACAGACTGGCGAATTTGAAACCCCACTTTAAATGAAAGAGTCCACTAGATCATGTGTCCCTGGAATCCAGGTGACTTTAGGTTTGGTTTTGTTTTTTAACTTTCCAGCCACACTCTTTCAAAAGCAAATAGAAAAGTTTATGCAGAATAGATAGTCGATGTATTTGAACTATGCCAGGTTTTAGTATCCTAGTATATAGGCTTACAAGGTATCCATATTACATTTCTGAGCTCCCTATAGGAATAAAAACATCAACTAGACTTTTGATATGGACTATATAAAATGAATAAAGAAGTAAACTGTAAAACATCTATGATTCGTTTAATCCAACAAAAGAGGCACTGTTATGTAATTCTGTGAAATGTTTTGAACCAATGAAAATTACAAAATTTAGATGATTTGGTAGCTGTGTGTATTCTAACACTCTAAGTATTAAATTGATTATTCAGATAATATTTAGACTAACAAATTATGAGGCTATCTGCAATATAACTAATGAACAACAATCATTTAAAACAACAGAAATATTTTACCTAGACCAAAGATAGTAAAAAAGACTTATATGCTTCCTGTTGAAGCTGACTTTCTAGACACAGATATAATCTGCTACCTACTCTTAATTGAAAAAAGATAAAGTAGTCTTTGAGGTAATTCGTTTTCCTGAATTATAATAATCAGTGAAGTATATTTTAAAAGCTTAAAATTGAAAGAGATTGTGCAGGGTAAAAGAATCCAGTTTCAATTCCGAGCAGAGTTACTCAGCCCTCGAAAAAAGTATCTCATGCTTGAGTAGCTGGAAACAGATCTAGAAACATAAATACCCTTTTCCATTTAAAGTATTTTATTGCATTTTATTTAATTTTATCAGGCACAGACAATAATATGTTGCTCCCTGTGCAATGATGGATGCACCCACTGAAAAGACACCAGCCCTTCAGGGTCCCAGTGCTCTGAAAATCACTCGAAGTCTAAAAGCTACTTCTCTTTTTAGCTGGAGATCCAACTGGGTATCATGTAGAAATTCAATTAAGTTCAGATTTCTCTGCAGCCATAAACTTTATTCCTATGAATTACAAGTTCTTCTGATTTCACTTTGGATAATTTTTGCCTCTTAATCTTATTAGCATGTGAGCCCTTGATCCTCTTCCTTTTTGAATAAAGTGGATATCAAGCCTGTTGTAGATGATTTGCATGCAATCTCAGATGTTGTGTGTGTCGAATAGTACATCTCGGTCTGACCTGTAGGGACACCTAGTAAAATCTTCACTCAGTTCCGTCTAAAATCATGAGCAACTGCATATTCATTACCAAATGAGTTGTGTGCACCTAAATAGCTTGTAACCTATATTCAGAGGTCAGTGACAGCGAAGTCAATCGAATAGAGTGTCTTTTCACTCCACTGAAAAGGAACAGGAGCCCTTGACCCTTTCAACATTATGTGTGCCAGCAAAGAGAACTAATATCTTGAAAACAGAGATTTCTATATGAAAAATGCCAATTTCTACACAAAACAAATTACAGAAGCTTGTTAAGCGAAATAGAACTATTCAACATTATATTTTGCTTAAAGGAAAAAATCCCGTTTTTACTGTATTTTTTTTATCAAATAGAAATCAAATGTTTTATGTAATGACCAGTGAAAAAGAAAACACCCACTAGAGAACAGGAGTCAGGAAACTAAGCAAACCATTTAACCACTCTTAAGTCTCAGAATATTTATAAAATATTAAAATCTAAAGTTTTTCCTTCAATTTCCATGGTCAACTCCATTTGTACTAAAGAAATACCAAAGAAACCCCTGTCAGATATCAAACGGAGTGACTCCCTAAACCAATACATTTGGTCTTGGAGTCTATTAAAACATCTTCCTGGAATAGAATTTTACCTTTACCAACATGTGTAGAAACATTTTCTACACATTTTCAACTGCTTCAGACAGTTGGCAAAAGTAGGTACTTTAAAAAATTATGCAATATCACAAACAAGACTTTACCTGAATTCTTCACAGCAATATATAAATTTGTTGTTCTATTGATGTATAAAGATGTATATATAAAGAGGAAAATAAAAACTTACTACTGAAAACTTATTAATACTAGTTAAAGCCAAGGAAGTCATTATGAGATTTCATTTTAAATTGATTTTATTCTAAACTTTTTTGGATAACAATGTTGTGATAATTTACCAATCACAACATTCAAAAACATAAATGTTCAACTTTTAAATTCTCATTGTAGTCTAAGGAATTGTGTGCAGACATAAGAAAAAGGCAGTAAATCCAGTATTGAAAAGCCCAGGCTTGCCACCATAAGCCTATTTCTGTGACCTTTAGCAATTTTTTAAATTTATCGTAATAAGAAACATGTAACATGGAATTCACCATCTTAGCCATTTTAAAGTATACAGTATAGTAATTTTAAATATATTCACATTATTGTGAAACGGATCTCCAGGAATTTTTCATCTTGCAATTTTGAAACTATACCTGTGGGAGCAATGTTTAACTTATTTGAGTCTCAGTCTTCTTGTCTATAAAAACAGATGATGATAGCACCGTTTACTGTTCTTGTGATGACTAAATGAGACAGTTTCTATAAAGCCTATAACATAATACCTGACACATATCCAGGGCTCACTGAATGTAGAGAATTATTATATGAGTATTTTAATTGCATATTAGAGAAGTGCCTTGTATATTATAATATGTAGTATGATTTCACAAAATATGTGTAAATTAAAGCATTTAAGATACATTTTTAAAAGCTCATTTTATATAGTATTCTTGAAGATTCATTTGAAAATGATTCTTGATAAGACACAGAACTTTCCCTAATGTCTATGTCTTGTAAACTTGGAAGGGTCATCAGGCAGTTTTTAAGTGGCATTTTCTCAGACTCAAGTTCTTCATTAGTAGATTCATTCATTCATTCATTCATTCATTTAGAGACCCCACCCAGGCTGAAATCCAGTGGTGTGATCATGGCTCACTGTAGCTTCAACCTCTAGGGCTCAAGCAATCCTCCTGCCTCATTTGGGACCACAGGCATGCACCACCACACCTGGTCAATTTTATATTTTTAATAGAGGCAAAGTCTCACTGCATTACTGGTCTCACACTCCTGAGCTCAAGCGATCCTTCCACATCAGCCTTCCAAAGTACTGGGATTACAGGTGTGAGCCACTGCACGCGGATACTTTATTTCAATATTCTTTTTAGAGTGCACTTCAATTAAGGGCAATCACTGATCAGGCTGCATATTCTACAAACAGATCTGTGTTAATGGATGTTAATGGTTCAAAACATCATGGGAATGCCTTCATAGTCACGAGTAAAACACTGTTCTAATCCTCAAGGATTTAGTAGGATTAGTGAAACTCACCAGTAACTAAACTGTTATGTCACATAGGGTAGGTGATGTAAGAGATCAAATAGATTTTATTGTGTAAATATATTACAGCTCATGTACCAATTATTCTGTCAATTGAGTTAAGTGTTTAGGTTGTTTCCATGTTTTTGATATTGCACACAGTGCTGCTAAAAACATTGTATGTATCTCCAGAGGCAAAACAAAGACAAAACAGAACCCCAGAACTTGCTTCATTATTGCTCTTTTATTGACAAAGAGCAAAAAAAAAAAAAAAAAAAAAAAAAAAACTAAGTAGATGTGATATGCTTGATGAAAATACAAAAGTATACTTTAAATAATATAAATATACCTATAAAAACAAAGACACATAAGAATTTCTCTTAGAATTTTTGAGTTGAAGTGAATGTTTAACTTTATAACATGGTACCAAATTATTTTCCTGAGTGATTGTACCATTTTACACCCCTCCCCTAACATTAATAATGTATAAAAGATCCTATTTATCCATATGCCTTCCAACACTCGGTTCAGACAGAAGTCTTAACTGCTGCGAATTTAATAGTATAAAACTGTATCTCATCTGAGATTCATTCTCAACTGAATCTCCATTTACATTTCCTTGACTAGTGACTGATAACTTTTTAAAAATAAAATTATTGGCTATTATTAAAATAATAACATAAAACATGCTGGTAAGGTTGTGGAGTCAAAGTAATGCTTACACACTGTTGAGAGGAGTGTAAATTAATTCAACTATCATGGAAAACAGTGTGGTGATTCCTCAAAGACCTAAAATCAGGGAAGGGAGAGCATTAGGACAAACACCTAATGCATGTGGGGCTTAACACCTAGATAACAAGTTGACAGGTGCAGCAAACCACCATGTCACATGTGTACCGATGTAACAAACCTGCACATTCTGCATGTGTATCCCAGAACTTAAACTAAAAATAAAACATAAATTTAAAAAGAAAAGAAATTCCATTTGACCCAGCAATCCTATTACTGGGTATGTACACAAAAGAATGTCAATAATTCTATTGTAAGGACGCATGCACCCATGTTCATTGCAGCACTATTCACAATAGCAAAAACATGGAATCAATCCAAATGCCCATCAATGACAGACCGGATAAAGACAATGTGATACCTATACGCCATAGATTACTATGCAGCCATAAAAAAAAGAACAAGATCATGTCTTTTGCAGGGACACGGATGGAGCTGGAGGCCATTATCCTTACCAAACTAACACAGGAATAGAAAATCAGATACTGGATGATCTCACTTATAAGTGGGAGTTAAATGATGAGAACACGTGGACACACAGAGTGGAGCAACACACGCTGGGGCCTGTCGGAGGATGGAGGGTAGGAGGAAGGAGAGGATCAGTAACAGTAACTTATGAATTCAAGGCTTCATACCTGGATGATGAAATAATCAGTATAACAACTCCCCGTGACACACGTTTACCCATGTAAGAAACCTGCACATCCTGCACATGTACCCCTAAACTTTAAACATAAACATAAAATAAAATAAAAATAGCAATTCTGGAACTTTAAAAAAAATATTTAGATGCAACTTCAAGATACAGATAGCCAATTAAATAAAGGTTGAAACAAAGGCAGAATTTAGGTAAATGGGGAAAGAAAATGACTTCTAGGAGAGGAAGACTGCAAAACCAAAGAAGAGAGTGAACAAGGAGAAGACTCGTATTAGGAACAGAAAGTAGTCAAGACTGTAGGAAGACAGGCTAAATTCAGGGTAAAAATGGAAACGTTTGAAGACAACATTTCAGACAGCATTGAATACGAGGATGAAGAGGTTATACTTACTATATTATACTACTTATATAAACTTGAAAGCAATTTAAGTGAAAAACAGAATGGAAGAAGCTCTCTAAGTGTTAAGTTTCACATTTTCAAATTATCCACATTATAAGGAATATTTGCATTATCTAGCTAAGTGACAGTTCTTACACACCAAACTCAAAGCTCAGTTAAATAGGTTTGGTCATTTAAAGCTGAGACGCTTTAATCTTGCCCACCTTCTAGCCTGGACCATGAAAGTTACTCTCTAGGGAAGTGTTAACAGAAGCCTCAGTCATGCGTTATCTGTTCCTGTAGCCACAGGATTTTATTACATTTCTTTTTTTAATGAACATGTTATATTATATATGTTTTCAATTTTAGAAACAATTTCTTATTCAATGGAAGATAGTGCACATCTATAAATACCTGGCATTTGATGGCAAATAGTCTAATTGAAAGTTTTAAGGACTAAGTTTAGAAAGTATAATACTGTATGTGAATATACCAAGCATTTTTCCAGAAATTAACTTTTAAACATATTAGCTTTATGCTCAAAGAGCCATGAAAATTTGAAAGTAGTATTTCACAGGGGAATTATTGTATGATCAAACTCACCTTAGTGAACAATTTAAATCCAATAATTGAATATATATACTTAGAAAAATTAACAAAAACAAAAGTTTTCTCCTAATAATTTTCTCAGATAGTCAAACCTTATCAAAAGAAACTATATGTTGGCCGGGCACAGTGGCTCACACTTGTAATCCCAGCACTTTGGGAGGCCGAGGTGGGTGGATCAGGAGGTCAGGAGATCGAGACTATCCCGGCTAACACGGTGAAACCCCATCTCTACTAAAAATACAAAAAAATTAGCCAGGCATGGTGGCAGGCACCTGTAGTCCCAGGTACTCAGGAGGCTGAGGCAGGAGAATGACGTGAACCCGGGAGGCGGAGATTGCAGTGAGGTGAGCACTCCACTGCACACCAGCCTGGGTGACAGAGCGAGACTTCGTCTCAAAAACAAACAAACAAACAAAACCAAGAAAGAAACAATATGAAAACTATATGTTAACACTTTTTTAATGTGTGAGCATTATTCTAGGGAAGAAATTGGAGGTAATTTATTTTCCTTTCCAGGAAGAGAAAATTCAAAGTTCTTGGAAAACATCATTAAATAAAATATCAGCCATAGTTGAAATCAAATGGTAAAACAGAATAGCAGATATGCCTCTAGGATCAAGGGAATCCAATATGACAAATAAAGGGCATTTAGATGTTCCTCAGATAGTGGAAATTATGACATGAGATAGCAGGCAGTGGAACGTCCCACTGAGAGCAGCTGATGGATAATGAAAGAGGAAACCAGGCAGCTGGTGGGCTAAAATATTTTGTAAAATAAGGGGCTGAGACCTGACCTCAATGGATATGGCATGAGCAAGTATTCAGCAATTTTCCAGACTTAGTGCTATTCTATCTATAAATGTTGACAACATCAACTATTTGATTTTAAAGATTATACAATGAATCTTACAATGGGAGTCATTATAAATGATCATTTCTTAAAAAGAAAGAGAACAGAAGAAATTTGCAAAATTTTGATACACCCAAAGACTGATTCATTGATAAAAAGGAACTGATGGAACCGGAAGGTCAATATTCAAAGCAAGATTAAGATCTAAAATGTATAACGGGCAATCTTTAGTGATCTAAATTTAAGTTAAGGTCTAACAGAATGTATCACTTTGTTTTATGACTTAGAATGAGATGAGGCATCTTCACTTGTAAGCAATCAGCCTGTCCTGGTTATTCTGTGAGACACCCTGAACCAGTATATGTGGGCCTTTCATGGGTGCCTCTGTCTGGCTTCCAGTCTAGACATTTGTGGAAGCTGTGAACTCCCTACTCCAGCCTACAGTTTAGCCTCCTGATGTACCCAGAACAGCCATTGCCCTGTAGGCCTCACCACTCCCTATGAAAGAGAATACAACAGAATGATTTCTATTCACTGCTCACCACTTCCTATGACCTCTACCAGTGAGCCCTGTGCTTGGGGCCTACCCTTGCAATTTGCTCCATATAAACATTCCACTCTGAATTCCCTGCCATTTCCCCAGGACAGTTTCCCTCCTGAGCCTGGAGGAATCTCTTTTCCTGCCTTGGAATTTCTCTAAAGCACTTTCCTTCTCCACCACACCTCTACAGCACCCTCCACAACCATTTCTTTTTTTTCCTTTGAGAATTTTTTTTTTTCACTAATCAATAAAATCCCTCTGCTGATAATGCAACAGCACTACATTTTTCTATAAATTTTGTTTCCACCAATCACCTAAATATTACAGCACTTTACAATGTCTAAAACACAATGCAGCGCAGTGACCTGAGTTCAAAACCAAATTCTCCTACTTAATTTCTCTAAGCCTTAATTTCCCCATATATCGAATGGGAAACATGTCTATATTAAGAGGACATAGTTTTAAATGGATAGTAAAATGCTTAGTGCATGGTAATAACATAAATTAGGTTAAATGACTTCCTAGAAACTACCTATGCCCCTTATTCTTTGTTTATTGTATAATAATACATTGTTGTTAACTCAGATGCAATGTTACACAGCAAACCTCTTAAACTTATTTATCTTGCTCAGCTGAAATACTGTCCCCATTGATTGCCAATTCCCCGTTTTCCTTTTAACATATTGGAGCTTTAAGCAAAGACAGAAAAGGCCATGGACTTCAGACAACCTCTGCATTCTACATAATAGCCCAAATCCCAGACGGAATGATTACAAAGCCTGAGCAAAGTTATGAAGTACAGGGAAGGAAAAAATAAATAAATGAAGGCAAACAAGTTCTCCACAAACAGCATTTTACCCTAGGACATAAAGAAAACTCTATACCCAATAAATGTTAGTTATTTTCAATCAAGAGATAGCATACTGGTTCTAAACAAAATGAAGTCAACTGAGAAAATATGATAAACAATGTTAGACATTGTCTTGGCATTTGGACACATTATCAGACTTTCTTCAAGCTGTTACTCTTATGTAATAGACTAAAAAGCTACATATTATATCCATGGACATAAAAGTATAAAGAGTTGTTTTGCTGGGAAGAAACCCTCAGGAAAAAAAAATAACATTAAAAGAGTAAATATTAACAGTCTTGAGATATCACTTAAATAATAATTAACCTGTTTAAGTAAAGATTCTTATTAATTTGATGAAGATCAAATAATAAAATAATGAAAGTTAATCTCAGTTGATTTTTCTTCAGATAGAGGGAATGAGGATGGTGTATGTGAATAGTGAATTATCTCTTCGTTAGGCCTCTTTTCCTTAGTTGAAAACAAAATAACAAAGGTAAAGAAA
The DNA here is from genome assembly GCF_047675955.1 of Chlorocebus sabaeus. Taxonomy (NCBI): domain Eukaryota; kingdom Metazoa; phylum Chordata; class Mammalia; order Primates; family Cercopithecidae; genus Chlorocebus; species Chlorocebus sabaeus. Next base: position 14,663,418 of record NC_132911.1, read on the forward strand.
AAACTGAGATTACAGATTTTGCATTTTCTAGAATTATTTCACAAAACTTTACACTTTTGACATAATACTACATAAGATGTATGATCAACAACTACCCAAAAGCAGGCATTAAAGGGTTTTCATGACCTCAAGATGTTCTGATAACTACAAACCAGGAAACCAAAAATAACAAGTAATTTTCGTTGTTTCAGTAATGTGAATAGTTTAGAATTCATGCTGGGAAATGCATTATTTCACATTATAAATGACACAAAGCATGGTACACAGTCATCGGTTTTGGAAATAATTTATGACTGAAAAAGACAATGAGTACTGTTTTGGAATAACCCTGGGAAAAAAAAAAAAAAAAGGACAGCCTCCTCAAAAAAGTAATTCTGCCAATTTAATCAAAGTAGAATTAACAAGACATTAGGAAATAGTGGCAAAACAAAAACAGGTTTGGAAAGCACATAACCTGATCATTAGCAGAAGCAAATAAAGGTACTTTTCTCAAACAGAATAAAAGAAAGTAGGAAGGAAATACAAGCTAAACTGTACCATACAACAACCTGCAAGGAACTACTTTGTGTAAGATTATGCAGGTCACTCATTAAATGTGCCAACTCCCACCTGGCATTGAAATTTAGGTCAAAATGTTCTGTTTAGTAGACCAGCTATATTACACGCACATTTTTACTACATGTTATAACAAAAATTAAAAGTGATTACAGAAGGTCGCTTTTCTAGATTCCTCTTATCATTCCTACATCCAGGCAAGTCTTTATACAAATCAAGAAAAACCACCCTAGTCATGATAACAAGAAAAACTATCACCCTCTAGTCCAGCAAAACTAATATTATGATGTCACTACAAACAGCAAGATAATCCACACATATTCTCCCCAGTTTATCTGAGTGCTTCAAATGTGTAGAAAGCTCTTTTCTACATAGATAGATAAATAAATATTGTCTTTTTCATTGGTTATTTAAAAGCTATGGTGTAAAGCTACTGTAGACACTTTAACATGTTGGTATATTGATTTGATAGTCCCTTTACAAAGTATTGCTTGACATATTACATATTTTAGGGCTCAGAAACATGTCCTAAAAGGAAGGCTTAGTCTGGAAATTATTCTACATCTGCTTTTTTATTGCTTTGCTTTTTGTAAATGCTGCCTTTGATCAAAAACAATACTCATTCTCATCTACATATGAAGGGGTCACAAATTTAGCACTGACGCAAAGAACAAGTTAAAAAAAAAGAGAGGCAAAGGCCGGGCACAGTGGCTCATGCCTGTAATCCCAGCACTTTGGGAGGCCAAGGCGGGCGGATCACGAGGTCAGGAGTTCAAGACCATCCTGGCTAACAAGGTGAAACCCCGTCTCTATCAAACATACAAAAAAAAAAAAAAAAAAAAAAAAAAAAATTAGCCGGGCATCATGGCAGGGGCCTGTAGTCCCAGCTACTCAGGAGGCTGAGGCAGGAGAATGGCGTGAACCTGGGAGGCGGAACTTGAGGCGGAGCATGCAGTGAGCCGAGATCTCCCCACTGCACTCCAGCCTGGGCGACAGAGCGAGACTCCATCTCAAATAAAACAGAGAGGGAAAAAGACAGGATACCAGCATATAAACTGTAATTTCGTGGTAAACTAGAACAACAAAGGGATAAAAAATAGATATACCCAAATGAAGATAAATTTACGTTCACACACACACAAACTATTGCCATCTTTCAATTAGCAATGTTAGTTGATTCCTGAAAATCTTACCACTCAATAAAAAACCATTAAAAGAAAAAAGAAATCCAAGACATTTTAATGAGAAAAAATTACGCTGTGTTTTATTTCAATCCAAAATGCCCAATTTTTCTAGGAACAAAAGTTTGTTAAATAATAAAAACAAGTTATGTAAGTGAAAATAATAATTTGAAAACAATTTTTATACAAATTACAATAAAGATTCTGTACCTCACTCTTCACCTTTTTTTCAACTTAAGAGTTTATAATTATCTTATACTTAAATTATACTTAAGAATAAAGATATACCATAGAAGAAAACACCTAAAGACTAAAGTAAAGACCAAATATGAGACAGCCTAGATACCCAAATAAAATAGTATGTGTTCCCATGAAATTGAGAAGACTTCTCAACATTTGCTTGGCAAACTAAAATGTTTTGGCTCATACAAACAGTGTGAGATACAAATTTGTTCTGTGTGATATTCTCTTACTAGAAACTGTAGTGTCAAGTAAATTAGTGCTTGTGTCTTTGCCTCAAACCATAATGTTGAAATGTCAGTTCTTCAGATATACTTATTTAATATATATTGCAGTAAAAATTTTGATATGCTAAAAAAAAAAGTCACCTAAAAAGCAGATAACTTTTCAAGAGTCTCTAGGGCAAGAGGTCACTAACTAAACAGTTGTTACGGGAGGTAAGTACCTACATACATTTCTGTTTCTGTCTGCAGAATTCATAACTTCATTCAGTGAAGAACAGATAAAAATTTGTAAGATGAAATGTTACATTTGGATTTAGAGGAAAAAAATAACATGAGATTATTTGAGGAGGTGAACTTTTTCTACTCTTCTGATACCCTCTTCTAATGCTTTTAATTTTCAACTTTCCTTTATTTTTATTATTACACTTTAAGTTCTAGGTTATATGTGCACAATGTGCAGGCCTGCCACATATGCATACATGTGCCATGTTGGTGTGCCACACCCACCAACTCCTCATTTACATTAGGTATATGTCCCAATGCTATCCCTCCGCCCTCCCCCGACCCTATGACAGGTCCCAGGGTCTGATGTTCCCATCCTGCTTCCAAGTATTCCCACCATTCAGCTCCCACCCATAAGTGAGAACATGCAGCTCTTGGCCCTCTGTTCCTGCGATAGTTTGCTCAGAATGATGGCCTCCAGCTTCATCCATGTCCCCACAAAGGACATGAGCTCATCCTTTTTTATGGCTGCATAGTATTCCATGGTATATATGTGCCACATTTTCTTAATCCAATTTGTCATTGATGGACATTTGGGTTGGTTCCAAGTCTTTGCCATTGTGAATTGTGCTGCAATAAACATATGTGTGCATGTGTCTTTATAGTAGCATGATTTATAATCCTTTGGGTATATACCCAGTAATGGGATGGCTGGATCAAATAGTATTTCTAGTTCTAGATCCTTGAGGATTCACCACACTGTCTTCTACAATGGTTGAACTAGTTTACAGTCCCACCAACAGTGTAAAAGTGTTCCTATTTCACCACATCCTCTCCAGCCCATCATATAAACAGAACCAAAGACAAAAATCACATTATTATCTCAATAGATGCAGAAAAGACCTTCAACAAAATTCAACAGCCCTTCATGATAAAAACTCTCAACAAATTCGGTATTGATGGGATGTATCTCAAGATAATAAGAGCTATTTATGACAAACCCACAGTATCATACTGAATGGACAAAACTTGGAAGCATTCCCTTTGAAAACTGGCATAAGACAGGGATGCCCTCTCTCACTACTCCTATTCAACGCAGTGTTGGAAGTTCTGGCCAGGGCAATCAGGCAGGAGAAAGAAATAAAGGGTACCCAATTAGTAAAAGAGGAAGTCAAATTGTCCCTGTTTGCAGATGACATGATTGTATATTTAGAAAACCCCATCGTCTCAGCCCAAAATCTTCTTAAGCTGATAAGCAACTTCAGCAAAGTCTCAGGATACAAAATAAATTAGCAAAAATCACAAGCATTCCTATACAGCAATAACAGACAAAGAGCCAAATCATGAGTGAAATGCGATTCACAAGTACTTCAAAGAAAATAAAACACCTAAGAATCCAACTTCCAAGGGATTTGAAGGACCTCTTCAAGATTTACAAACCACTGCTCAACAAAATAAAACAGGACACAAACAAATGGAAGAATATTCCATGCTCACATATAGGAAGAATCAACCTCGTGAAAATGGCCATACTACCCAAGCTAATTTATAGATTCAATGCCATCCCCATCAAGCTACCAATGACTTTCTTCACAGAATTGGAAAAAAAAAAAAAAAAAACTACTTTAAAGTTCATATGGAACCAAAAAAGAGCCCGCATTGCCAACACAATCCTAAGCCAAAAGAACAAAGTTGGAGGCATCACGCTACCTGACTTCAGACTATACTACAAGGCTACAGTAACAGAAACAGCATGGCACTGGTACCAAAACAGAGATATAGACCAATGGAACAGAACAAAGCCCTCAGAAATAATACCACATATCTACAACCATCTGATCTTTGACAAACCTGACAAAAACAAGAAATGGGGAAAGGATTCCCTACTTAATAAATGGTGCTGGGAAAACTGGCTAGCCATAAGTAGAAAGCTGAAACTGGATCCCTTCCTTACACCTTAAACAAAAAATTAATTCAAGATGGATTAAAGACTTAATTTTCAACTTTCAATTTTTGAACCTGTGTTACATCTTATGCAGTGACAAAAAGTCCTCAAAGAATGGTGGGTAAGCCATACAATGGCAAACTCATCACTGAGTCTCCATTCAGAGGACAATCCTTGAAGAAACAATGAGGAAACCATTTTATTCCTTCTGAAATTCATGGAAGAGTAAATATCTTGAAGTAGACTCCTCTACCTATCAAAAAAACCTTTTCATCATCAAATAAAACTAAATATATGTACCTGATATTTCACAAATGTTTATCCAGATGGCAATAATATTCTTAATTCTTAGGTTAACTGACCAAAAAATAAAACAAACCTAGATTATCAAACTATAATATACTAAAATATAGATTAGCATTATACTAAATATAAGGCAGTTGTGCCCCTTAACAATGGGCATACATTCCCAAAAATGCATCACTAGCCAATTTTTTCATTGTGAAAACACCATAGAGTATACATAAGCACAAAGCTAGATAATATAGCCTACTACCTACCTAGATTATATGGTACAGCCTATTGCTCCTCAGCAGCAAACATGTTTAGCATCTTACTACAGTGAATGCTGGAGGCAACTGTAAGTAAATGGTAGGTATTTGTGCATCCAAAAATGAAAAGGTACAGTAAAAATACAGCATAAAAGATTTTTTTTTTTTTTTTGAGACGGAGTCTCCCTCTGTCGCTCAGGCTGGAGTGCAGTGGCCGGATCTCAGCTCACTGCAAGCTTCGCCTCCCAGGTTCAGGCCATTCTCCTGCCTCAGCCTCCCGAGTAACTGGGACTACAGGCGCCCGCCACCTCGCACGGCTAGTTATTTTTTGTATTTTTTTAGTAGAGACGGGGGTTTCACTGTGTTAGCCAGGATGGTCTCGATCTCCTGACCTCGTGATCCAACCGTCTCGGCCTCCCAAAGCACTGGGATTACAGGCTTGAGCCACCGCACCCGGCCAAAATATTTTTTTAAATGGCACACCTGTATAGGACCCTTACCATGAATGGAGCTTGCAATATTGGAAGTTGCCCTGGGTGAGTCTCAGTTAGTGAGTGGTAAGTGAATGTGGAATCCTAGGACATTACCATATACCACTGTAGACTTTATAAACTAACTGTACACCTAAGGTACATAAAATTTATTTTAAAAATAATTTTATCTTCAAAATAAATCTCAGATTACTGTAACTTTTTTACTTTATCAAGGTTATAATTTTTTTAACTTTTTGGCTTCTGTAATAACACAACTTAAAACACAAACACAGTGTACAGTTATACAAAAATATTTTCTTTATATCTGTAAGCTTTTAGAATTTTCAATATTTATTTTACCTTTTTAAATTTTTTTTGTTAAAAACGAAGAACACACACACATGATCTTAGGCCTACATAGGATCAGCATTATCAACATCATTGTCATTCAATCCCCCGCATCTTGTCCCACTGGAAGGCCTTCAGGGGCAGTAACAGGCATGAAGCTGTATCTCCTAGGATAACAATCCCTTCTTCTGAAATACCTCCTGAAGGACCTGCCTTAGGCTGTTTTACACTTTACCTTTTTTATAAGTAGAAAGGGAATACTCTAAAGTATTGATCAATAATATAGTAAATACATAAACCAGTAACATAATCATTTATTCTCAAGTATTATGTACTATACATAATTTTCTATGCGAGGCTGTTATACAGCTGGCAACACAGATTTGTTTACACCAGGATCACTACAAACACATGAGAAATGTATTGTAATACTTCATTATGATGGCCACTGCTTCACCAGATATTGGAATTTTTCAGCTCCATTATATACTTATGGTATCACCATGGTATATGCAGTCCATCACTGACCAAAATGTCACTCAATAGCACCGGACTGCGTAATACACTGTACCTTTGATAACTCAGAGATGTCATGTGATCTTGTACTGTCTCCGGGTCATTTTGTGTGTTACTGATTAGAGGACTTTAATTTAGATGTGAAAGTTTCAGGGGATTGGGTTAAAGCCAAAATGATCCTATGATATATTCTTTATGTTGCCATTTGGGGAAGAAAAATCAATAATATCTGCTTGTTTACTTGCCATCTATGTTACTTATGAAAATTTAGACTAAAATATGCCAGGATGGTTTTCCCAGTTATTTATAATTGCTGGAGATTTTGATTCTAAATAAAGGATAGCTTGCATTACTGGGCATCATGATAATGCTGAGTTACAAAATATGATCTGTGCTCACAAAATCTACTCAGTTCACAAAAATTAACTTTACAGCTACCATTGATTTCTTCAAAATATTTTATTAGATCAAGTGTAATTACTGTATACTGCACAGAGTAATAAAGGTCTGTATAAAGCAAAGAGAAGGAAGAATTATTATAAGAAAGAATGATGTGCAAACTACTCAGATGCTGAAAGGTAGAGTGGAAAAGCAGTTAACTACTTTTATAGTGCTGAAATATGTTTTTTATTTATTTTCCATTTCAACAGCACATTCCAATTACACATTTTGTGTACCTTCTGCAACAATGTTTAAAATATTTAATTCTCCTTAGTATGCTTGCTCATAAAAATGAATTGTAATTATAAATTCTTCATCATATACGCTGTCACTAGTAGAGCTTCTGGTAGGAAACCAAAACGTATTTCATAATAATTACCTTATGCTTTTAAAATTTTCAATTATATTTAAAACAAACACAGTACCTGTTCGTTGTAGTTAGGACATGAATATGTAAGTATCATAGAATCAAACTCATACTAATTTGAAAAACTGAAACAGCTGAATCTCTATATCCCCAAAATAGAAAAGGCTGCCTAATTTTAAAAATGCCTCCTTCTGTGGTAAATGTGAGAAGTTGTATCGGGCATGAGTTGCCAGTTACTCTTCATCTCTCATGCATTCCTCCCCCTCTTTTTCTTTTCTTTTGTTCTACATCAGGCCTCAGGAGACTGGTTCCCAAGGACCTCATCACCCTAGATCTCTTGCACTCTGGCCTCACTAGGTTCAGGCAATGGGAATCTCTAGTAGGAAACGGGGAGGTGAGGGAAGAGAGAAAGCAGGTGATTTCTTCACACACATCCTTCCTGCTTTCGTGATCTAGAAGCGGCAGCCACGGGTCGAGTCTAAAATCCTAAATATAACCTATAATTATTAAAGTGTCAGACTTTGGTAATATTGGGTGATGTTGATTCTTCCTTTTACGTACAGCCTTGTAATGGCTTCCAACTGTTGCTAATCTCTGCATGCCTCAACAAACATCCATCATGCGTTCCCTTTGTATTCCCTTTATTAAATTCCCACCAAAATTCTAGATATACATGCTGCCTGTTTCCTGACTGGCAAATGGAAACTATAACTAGGGAGTCTCTAGGCAATTAGACTGTAAATGCCCTATTACCCTCAAGGGTCTCTTCATCTCCCAGGTTGCTTTTTAGCTCCAGATGCAAATGTCACCCTGTTACATACAAGGTGGAAAATGGATCTCAAAATTTTGGAGCAATATCTGTATAATCATCAGGGCAATTTTAATTGGGAAGTAGGTAAACCTCACACATTCTCTGAAGCAAAGTTAGGCATTAAAAGCTCAGAGTTAGGAGAAAAAAAAATAAAGGGAAAGGCACGGCTTGATGTTTACCTTCTGCAGGATGCTCCTGAAAATTTCCACTGAAGAATTAGTAACAGCAGATTTTAACATAATTAATTCCATCAAAATAATTGTAAAAGCTGCTGCATCAGAAAAATATACCGTGTTCACCATGAAGTTTTAAGTAATCATTGAGATACTACAAGATATCTAGTTTGACTTACATGTATGTTTCTACTTGTTCACTCTTTCTCTGTATCTAGTCACTTGATACATGAGAAATCTATTTATTGCCTCGATATCTTTGTATATATGTATCTGTCTAGTCATGTATGACTTCTTCCAGAAGGGCAAATGAAAAGGAAACAGAAGAGAAACAGGGCTACCACCTTGGACAGCAGAGTACATCCTCTTCCATCACTGCTGCAAGTTCCATTGGACCACACTGCTTGAGACATCCTGAAGACTACGTGAAGGTATAATTGCATACTCAGGTAGATTACAGATATTTAGAGTTATTTATGATAAGATGAAGTAATCTAAAGCCTTAAGATCTGCAACTTGGTTAATAATCATTTCTGGCTACTATTACTTTGTATGTAAAATGCATGACTTATGAATATATTAAACACATTGTATATTTTTACCTTTTCTTTCTGTTAAAGTCCAAAATAATACTGTTTAAGCAGCATAGAAGTTAATTTCTCTTGGCTGGGTGCGGTGGCTCATGCCTGTAATCCCAAAACTTTGGGAGGCCAAGGCGGGCAGATGACAGGGTCAGGAGATTGAGACCATCCTGGCTAACACAATGAAACTCCATCTCTACTAAAAAATACAAAAAAAAAAAAAAAAATTAGCCAGGCGTGGTGGCGGGTGCCTGTAGTCCCAGCTACTTGGGAGGCTGAGGCAGGAGAATGGCGTGAACCGGGAGGTAGAGCTTGCAGTGAACCAAGATCATGCCACTGCACTCCAACCTGGCGACAGAGCAAGACTCCATCTCAAAAAAAAAAAAAAAAAAAAAAAAAAAAAAAAAGTTAATTTCTCTCACGTGTGGTAGTCCAAAGAGAAATAGTCTCCAAATATAATGCTGATATAAATGCTGGCTCCATTTGTGTATTAAATACTTTTCTGCAAACCAGACTTCCACTTACGATCTACTCATAAATGTAAAAACTTTAATCAGTATTTTGTTTACACAAAATGAAAGAAAGGTAGAATTTTTCAAAGAATGGTAAACACAGTCCTTTCTAAACAAAGATCATCAGCATATATAAAGCATTATCCCTGGAGTTTTGAAATAGTATCTATTTGTTCATTCATATATCATAATTTATCTTCAAAAGATGGCATTAAAATTGCACTCTAAGTATGAAACATTCTGCACTTCACAAAGTTGCAGAAGGCAGGCAATCAATAAATATTTATTGAGTGCATGAAGGGGTGGTTTACTTAATTTGAATACTAGCTGATTTCAATCAGAAATAACAATGACATAAGACTTTTGCCTATAATCAGTGAGACAAAAAAGTCTACAACGTTGATTTTGCCCAAAGTATTAACAGTAAACACTTGTTTTTTAGCTAGAGGGTTTTTAAGCATTTAAGCAGATCTTATTGGCTCTATTGCCTAGTATTCAACAGTTTTGCCTCTGAATGCATTTTTATATGAGATAATCATGATTTAATGTCAGTTGAGTGGAGACCTTTCTATTTCTTTTGGTAGAAATCACCCTAACTCATATTAAGCATTGTGTCCAATGATTTCCAGAAAGTAGCATAAATCAGCCAACAAAAGTTTTAAATTAACGTTGAAGAAGAAGGCAATCTTGTTTATTTAGCTCCACTAGCTGATTCTTGAATTAAGCCCAAGTATTCTTCATTATTTAAGTAAATAAAGCTACTTATGGTAATCGTACAATATTTCCTTTTAAGTTCTATTCTCCCAACATTATATTCCAAATCAACTCCGTATTTATATTTAAGGCAATGCTTCTAACACAAAATGGTTATATAATTCAAACAAAGAAACTCATGAATTTGCTTTAAGAATTGGTACTTTTCCATCTTATTTCCCGGAAATTAGAATACATGTGCATATAATGCACATTTTAGAAGAGGAGAGACATTTTTCAGAACAGGATAGTTTTAAAAAAAGGAGAGAATAATCTCCAGACAAATGGCTATAATACAAAATTAAATTTCATGTGATTTTAGGATATCTAATTTTTAATAAAGTTTATCTCTTTTACTGTGAGTTAATTTATTGTAAACATTATTCATGACAGTGCTTCATAGTGAGGAAATAGACTCAAAATCACATAAAGAACTTTTTATTATCATAATAACTTTTAGGCACATTTCTCCTTCTCCCTAGCTTTCTCCCCACAAGATCAAAACCAATAACTTATTGACTTAAAAAATTATTTCTATTTCTAAATATCAAGATAACTATAGCCATAAGGTTTTTTAAAAAATAAGCTCTTGGTGAGTTTGATTATGGACTATTATAAAATATTTCTTTTCCCAATTCAAGTGCTATCTCCAAATATAGCATTTAAATTCCAAGTAAACTGTGTGAATTTATTTTATAAAACAAAAATAAACTCAACAAATACTGTTTATGAAAATGATTAAGGATTAGGAGAAAACTTATATGTTGGTGTGGGTGAGTAGGGGAGTGTATGATATCTGTATTTGTGTGTGATATAATAATTATATTTTATTTAAACGTTTAACAACTTACCTATTATTCTTTTTATGGATACATATATTAATGTGTGCATATTTAATTTTAACCATGTCTACATAATAATCTCCATTTTCCAATGGATTCAAATATTCTTTAGAGAATCTGACTGCAGCACACCACTCCAAATATCATAGTTCATTCACTAGAGTATTGTATGAAGTCAGATTTGTACAAGTCAAATAAAATAAATGCAAAGAATGGACACAAGAAAGATTAGTGTGATCAGATTACATAGCCTCTTTTGCATTCCCATGAGCTTATAAACTGAATTAGCTCCTAGAACATCTGTTACTTGAGGAATTGTCCTGTATAGACATATTGTCAAGTATATTTAAAAATATCTCTCTCAGTTAATCTATAGATCTACATTAGCTGAAAATGTAAATATAGAGTTAGCAGATGCTAGTGTAAGAAATCAGTTTCACTGGGGACAATTTTTGACTTTGTCTTTCCAGTTGGTAGTCATGAAATGTGTTGAGATTGTTTCATTTTGTTTTCACTCATTGACATGATTCATTTAACATTTCCTACAAAGAATCGCTCTAAATACTAAAAACATTTACCAAGTGAAAGTCCTGTTGTGCTTCTTTTAAGAAACAGATAAGGATCATTTGTACTTAGCAGAATTTATTTGCATAGAAACAATTAATGTTTTAAAGTTTTTCAATCTGCCATTTTCACAGGAAGATAATAAATGTATATGCAGCAATTATATTTGCATTCTTATTTGCATCCTTTAAGACATCCATTGTCATATTGTATCCAGAGAAGTTGATTTGAAAAGAAGAAATAAAGGAAGGGAAGAAGGAAAGGCAGAGAGGGAGGGAAACTGGAAGAGTGTGGGAGGGAAAAAAAAGAATCTTCTTTCTTCTTTTTTGATATTGTGATAAAATCTACCCTTTTTTTGGCAACAGCTCCACTTTGACATTCATCCTCCATTCACTCATTCATTAAATATCAAAAAAATATAGATATGCTTACAGAGATGGAAGAAACCATAAAACTATTAAGAGATTGGTACACAGTAGGCAATCCACAAATGTTTGTGTTTTTTAAGAGATTCAGGAAGATGGTCATACTTTCACTATAACAGTTTTGCTTTAATATAGATCAATCTGCATTTCCTTCAGTTTAGCGATAAGAATTTTATATGATAGATGTTCTAGGTCACATTTTAAGAATAAACAAATTTGGGGCCGGGCGCGGTGGCTCAAGCCTGTAATCCCAGCACTTTGGGAGGCCGAGATGGGCGGATCACGAGGTCAGGAAATCGAGACCATCCTGGCCAACACGGTGAAACCCCGTCTCTACTAAAAAATACAAAAAATTAGCCGGGCGAGGTGGCGGGCGCCTGTAGTCCCAGCTACTCGGGAGGCTGAGGCAGGAGAATGGCGTGAACCGGGGAGGCGGAGCTTGCAATGAGCTAAGATCCGGCCACTGCACTCCAGCCTGGGCGACAGGAGCGAGACTCCATCTCAAAAAAAAAAAGAATAAACAAATTTGGAAGGTCAATTTTGTCAGAAAGTAAAGAGAACTAAGAGCAAACAGTTTGACCAAGGTCTACACAATTACCTGTATTTATTTATTAGATTAATATATGTTTATTGTACAAAAGCAAACATATGTTTTCTCTAGAGGAATCATGATCTCCTGAAAGAATTTTTTTGAAACACCTCTTCCAAATGCTCATTTTCACTTTTTGTAAAGAAAGCTTTCCATCCGAAAGCTTGCCTGGTACCCAAATCAAGGGAGCCAAACAAGTCTTACCATTCATTTCCCATCATGCTCAAAGGACTCTTTGTGTACAGTTAGCATTTCAAAACACTTCATGAGGACCTTGATGCATTTTTTTTTTTTTTTTTTTTTTTTTTTTTTTTTTGAGATAGAGTCTCGCTCTGATGCCCAGGCTAGAGTGCAATGGCATGACCTCAGATCTCAGCTCACTGCAACCTCCGCCTCCTGGGCTCAAGCCATCTTCCCATCTCAGCCTCCCAAGTAACTGGGACTACAGGTGTATGCTAGCATGTCCAGCTAATTTTTTTTTTTTTTAGTAGAGAAGGGGTTTTACCATGTTTCCCAGGCTGGCGTCGAACTACTGATCTCAGGCAATCTGCCTGCCTCGGCTTCCCAAAGTTCTGTGATTACAGGCATGAGCCACCATGCCCAGCCCTTGAAGCATATTTCCAAGTAAGACTTTCTGCCATATTCAGAATTCTCTTTATTTCACTTTCTTCTTGTCTTGTCATTGATTTCCTTTGTTCCACAGTCTAAAACCCTCACCTTGGTATTTCAGACCCATAATAACTTAGCTTCAACACATTATCTACCATTCTTTCTTGTCACTCTCCACCAAACCTCCTGTGTTATAGCCTACCTGATTTTCTCACCCAATTCTGCATATGCCAGGCACCTTCACAAACCCATGATTTGATGCCTGCTCTACCTGAAATTGTCCTCTGTACACTCAAACCCTACTCTCACCACCACATCACCAATGGCAAAATCCTTGGCTCATTTCATTTTGTATCTCTTATGGTATAGCTTGTTCTACCTTTAAGTAACCCTGATATCAGAGTGTCATTATCTTCATAGAACAACCTATGTATATTATTTATAAACAAATCAGTAAAGATGAAATGAAAGAATAATCATTTCATTCATTCATTCATTCATTCATTCATTCATTCATCTATTATGTATTTTGCACCTACCATGCAATAGGCTTGAAACGACTCAGAAAAGACAGTGGTTAAGATGCACTCTCAGCCCTCCTGTGACAGTCTAGTCAGAGAAATAGGCAAGTCAAAGATTAGAAATCAGACACTGTGGTGTACTTACAATAAAGTTTTCTTGAAAGAGTGACCCAGAGACTTGTTTCAAAGGTCAGTGTTCTTTCAGCATGAAAGAATGGTGCAAATCTACAGGTTGATATTATTCAGATGTTTTTCAGATAGTTTCAGAGCCTTCAAAGTTTTTACATAAACTTTTATTTAAAATTGTGTGTGTGGGTGTGTGCCTGTGTGTGTGCATATGTGTAGTAGGGGATGGGGTTCGGTTTGTCAACAATCAAAAACTTGTTTTGGAGCCAAAAACTATCAACAAAGATTTACAATTTTGTAAAAAGTCTTCTTCAGTAACCATAACATGAGAAATGGTGTTTCCAAAACTGGTTTGTAGCAGCTAAATGACTATTCCTTCCTTCATTCAATCACAGTTGGAAAAGGTATACAATGCGTATACAATGCGTTCTCCCGAGTTTTAAGTGATTTAGAGATAATTAATTTCTTTTCTCAAGAGTGGACTATCTATAGATTCAGGTGTCCAATGATCTAATGTGATTCCAATCATTTTACTGTTATAATATTCTATTATAAAAATCAAGAATATAGTGTCAAAAAATAAGAACTCCCAAATATATTTTAATACAACAATAGTAATTCTAATTTAGATCAGTTAAAAAGCTTAATTACTATGCAGTGCATATAAAAAAATCTAAAAGCCTTTGGGTTTATTTGTTCTCGATTATTATTGCCATAATTTTCATCTAATAAATCACTAGGGTCTAAATTTAATTACATATATTGTTCAAGACTGAAAAATTCTAAATTTTCTCATGATCTAGTCTGTATTCAACGTATTTATTCTCAAAAGGAAAATATTTTTTATTCATTTCTTATTTGCAAGCATACCTAGCCCAGGCAGGTAAACTTAGAACAAATGATGTAGAAAATGTATTTGACCAAGTTGAATGTCACTGCTTAAGGGATTTATACTGAACTATAAACTTTGGAATGTTAAATAGTATTTAACCCTGAAAACAATTTAAGATTTTAAAGGTTTTATAGAAAATCTTATTATTTTTAATCCAGACATGTTAGATCTCAAATTCTCCTTAAATAACGTATCTCCACTAATCTATCATTGTTTTTGAAAATATTTAAGTAATCGCTATATGAAAGTATGGCATGTGTAACGTAGGGAAAACAGACAATGAGGAATATACAGATAACTAATATTTAGGAAATTCCTCATAGGAGCTTTAGCTGTAGAGATAAAGCATATATAAATAATATGCTAGGAATAGAAGCAGTTGAAAAGTATTGTTACATCACAGGAAAGTGAGTGAAGTCTTTGTTTAAACTTCAACTGAGTCTTACCTATTTAATTATACAAAATGACTCTAAAATATTAAAGGTAAAACAACCCAGAAGAAAAATATTAAACTTTCATCTCCCCATGCTTAAGGGCTCAGATTGCTGGATTTGAGATTTAGCTCTCATTATACAACCCTGGGCCAAACTGAATCTCAGTTTTGTCATCTGTAAAAATTGCATAAAAGCAGTACCTACATCAAGGGAGTATGGTGAAGATTAAATGAGTTAATATATAGCACTTCACAATTAGAGCTACTATTATATTCCCAGTGTTTTTACTTCTGTTATGATAACCCCTCCCCCAATAACGGGAATGTTCTTACACCAAAATACTATTGGCTTTTGTAGTATTTCTTTATTCATGTAAAATTTTGTTCCTGAATCCCCCTGCCTATGTAAATGGTTGCCCTGGTGACATTCTCTTATTCCTTTCAACAGCCCAAATCCCTGAAGATGATGTAAACACAGCTTTAGCTACTTCAGAACATTGTTTTGATGAGTAATGTGGGAAGAAATTTTAAGCATGCATACTAATTCTTCTTAAAATACACCTGAATTTTAAAATCAGCTTCCAAAATACTGGAATATAACAGTTTGTTCAGTTTTAGTACATCAAAGAAGCTACAAAAAAGTTTGAAAAAAGAATCACATCAATCCATTTAAATATTTTCTAGTCATTGTGACTGAGCATCAGTTGAAAATACTCATTCTTTATGCTTTTCTACAACTGTGAAATTTGAATTTCCAATTCTTTGGTATTTGGAGGGACAACCACTAATGACTAATTCAGAGTCTCTTTCTGGTTTACTGGCATCAATGCCAAATTCATCAACAGATCCCATATACCATCCATAAAACAAACCACCTTCACAACCATCAAGTTCTATGGTAAGTTGTACAACTCCTAAAACTATCATTTCCACTCATGCCTTCTGCTCCATTGCCATTAACCTGAGAGAGAATTTTGAGCTGCTCTGAGAAAAATCTGTTGAGCTGTGCATTCTTGTGATTTCTCACTCCAAGAAAGCAAAAGCAACCTAACCAGTTCTATTTTAGATAGATATAGAAAAAAAAAAATTTTTTTTAATGTACTGAACTAAGGATTTCCAAGGACATAGATTCATACCAAATATCATTTTAAAGTGGCATCACAAATGACACAGCTTGCCATTTAGTGGAGATTATTTAATGACGACTGCTGAAGTTTTACCACTTATAATTGGTAAATACTGGTAGTAGAGGTGGAAATGGGGGTATAGTTGTCTGAAATTTAACCACATAGGTAAGCACCATAGAAACACATGACCGGAAAGGCTAATATCTTTCAAGCAAGTCTCCTGATTCTAATAGTTTAATGTATTATTTCTCTTAATTTTTCAATGTGACGATAATAATAGCATTCACCGAAGACATTTGGTAGAAGAATATAATTATCAAAAATACGGAAAGTTGCTTGAATATATCATTGAATATAATCTTATGCTAGTCAAGAATTCTAAAGCATTTAGGTCCAAAACATTCATGAGGACATCTTCATAACTGTTGCACATTGAATTATTGACAAATTTGGACTATTTAATACTATTTACTTTGAGTATTTTCTACATGTTAATCACTGTTTTAGGCAACTCATTCAATCCTTGAACAACTCTATACAATAGGTACTATCGAAAGGTACTTTGGAGATGAAAAATATTGAAAACCACCACCGACAACAAAACCTGGCACACAAATAAATGACCAATGCCCACAGCCAAGAGATGGTAGAAGAAAGAATTTCAACTCAGGTAGTCATATTTCTGGTGCCCATATTTCTAAGCATTGTTCTCTTACGACTGCAATTTCTTAGAATTCTCTATAATCCTATTTCAGGCTGAAATATTAGTAGCTAGTGTTGAATTGTAACAAATCTATAGAATACTTCAATATATAAAAATATAATTTTCACAGGTGTCACCATTAGGCTTTATGTAATCAATAATTGAGCCAAACCAGAGAATCATAAACCAAGGTCTACTTATTTTTTACATTTATAACCTGGGACCTCATTTTGAGGCAAAATATGTCCAACTGCCTTCAAATCACTACATCTCAAACACGTTCTTATCTTAATATTCTAGCAACTAAAAGCTGGGCAAATTCTCAGTGACATTCTTCTACTCTATAACTAGCCAATAAAACTTGTTAGAGTATATGTTTTCTGAGTTGCCTCTTATGCAAAAACATTTGTCTTAATAGAGTTTAAGACAGACATAGAGTTATTTATCGTTAAATAAATATATAAAGATAAATAATAAATATAGTTTACAAAGATAAATAAATATAGTTTAGAAGTAGTTTTAGTACTTCTTATCCAATGGGCTATTCACCTGAAATAGTCCTTATGTATGTCCCACCTCTAATCACACACGCACACACCCCACTAGCCTCCCTTTGGTATAACTCGTGGAGATTGATGTCAGCCCTAATAGTAAAACATTCTGTAAAAGGTTGTGCCTACCTAACTTTATTCATGGTGGACACCAAAACCCTATCTTAAAGGTCAGGTAGATACAAACTTCAAACAAACATTGTTCTATAATTTGTGTGGGAGGAACAATAACACTCCCATACACACATGCCACGATGACCATGTTTTAATCCCAGAAACACATGAATATGTCACCTTACCTTGCAAAAGGGACTTTGCAGATGTCATTGAACTAAGGGCACTGAGCAGGGGAAATTATCGTGGATTATCCAAGTGGGCCAATGGAATCACGAGGTTTGTAATAAAAGGGATGCAAGAAGGGCAGGGTCAGAAAGAGGAAACGTAAGGATGTAAGTAGAGACAAGAGAGAGACAGAAAGGGAGAGAGATTGGAAGGTTCTACACTGTAGCTTTGAAGATGAAGGGGGACCATAAGCCAGGGAGCCAAGGCAGCCTTTAGAAGTTAGAACGGGTAAGGAAACATATTCTCCATTCGAGATTTCAGAATGTAGCCTTGCTGAAACCTGATTTTAACCAAAGGAAACTCATTCTGGACTTCTGACCTCCCAACCTATAAGGTAAGTTTGTGTTATTTTCAGCAGTTAAGTTTGTGATAGTTTCCTATTGCTGCTGAAACAAAATTAACACATTGGGTAAGTATCTATAACCTGGGACATCGTTTTTAAAAAGGAAATGTTCAAAAATGACTGATCATTTATTTTAGAATAAATGAATTCCCATCTTGTTATCTTATCATCCATTCCCATCCAAAAAAAAAAAAACTATAAATACTACACAGTGAGATCCATAAATCAAGATTTAGTCTTTTCTGACGAACCAATAAGAACATTTACACTCTGAAAACTGTAATACAATCTCTAATAGAAGTCTGATCTAGATCCCGCTTCTTGTAGTGTCCTACGAATCATTTTCTGGGCACCCTGCAGTTTTCTTGGCCCAGTGTAGAAATCCTTTACTGGGAGACATGTGTCCTCCTGCCAGCGTCATTAATCTTTGAGGATGGTGTGCAGGACCTGTGCATGGGATTACTCATGTGGAATGATGGAATGTTCGGTAACTGATACGTCTGAACGCTCTCCTTCCCCCTGCCAAAGGCTTACTGCTGGCTCTGTTGATGCAGGGATGGCTTTTGTCTGTGGTCTTAGCCCTTGGCAAGCTCATTCTCATGCCCATCTCTCAGCTCTCTCTAACCTGAGCATCCTTTTGTCTCCTGCAACTCTGTTTCTTCCTGTCATCAGCCTCCTCTTTCACAATGCGAAAATAATGGATTATATTTTTATCCCTTTGGTGACAAGAGTCCATGCCTGATTGGAGCTCAAATTCCATTAGTGTGCCACCCCAGTGAAATTACTCTATAAGGCAACTAAACATCTCTCTGCAGGATTACTCTGAAATCTTGCCGCTTGATACGTTCAAGTATAATACTCAGTCTTAGGACAACCGATTTTTCATCTAAAAAAACTTAACCTCCCACATTTCAGTGTGAATTTATAACAAGTCATTTAAACTGTATGTTTATAGTAAATGCAACTTAACACAAGCTAACAGCTACTCTTTATACATTTACAATAGGTTTTATCCATTATTAGATTTTTTTAATGCAGGAATTCTCCCCAATGTCACCTTATAAATCAGATGCCACTGTTTTAAATACAAAGACGTAATTCTTTTCTTAATCCAAACTCTGTTTTGTCAAAACTAGATTTGACAATCTCCTGTTGTCTCCATTTAACTCAAGAAATGCTCCCAAATGAAAATAACCCCAGTGAAAAAGTGCAGGTATCAAAAGTCCAGTAAACTTAGGAGTCATGCATGAAAGCTAGAATACATAAAATGTTACCATCTCGTAAGTGAGAAGAATATGATAGCGTGGCATCATTTATTATACTCCGTTAGGTTAAAACTAAGATTGTGTTATATCACGGGTGTTAAGACTTGCCAAAGTTTTCATTTCACTATGACTACGGGAGAAACCACCCCCAAAATGCAGTGACTACAAACAGTAAAATTTCTTATTTCCCATAATTCCAGGGGCTGCAGGGTTTCCTCTGCTGGTAGCGCCGGGGCTCACTCTTGTTCCCACATTCAGCTGCAAGATGAGAGGGGCTCGGAGGCCCAGGCCCCACAGTTGTTGCTGGTTGGCAGCTGGAGCCCATATGTTCTTCTTCATGTGACCTCTCATCCTCTAGCAGGACAGACTGTATTATTTCCATGGTGGTCTCAGGGCAGTACTCTCAGCGTGCAAAGAAAGAAACTGCAAGGTGTCTTGAAACCAAGACTCAGAATTGACAGTATGTCATTTTTACCAGAATCTATTCGTCAAAGACACAGAGCCAGCCCAGATTCAAGGGGTAGGGAAATGGACTTAACCTCTTTGTGGGAGGAGCTACAAAATCTCACAGCTATGTTGTTCCATCTGCCACACACAGTGTGCTTCAACACTGTCAGGTGTCTTTGTTTTATAACAACGCTTCTACTGTCTGAGCACACAGTGAAAGATAAACCCCAAATTAGCATTTAAATCAGTGTCGACATTAACAATTTCTTTTTTCTGTTCTTCAGAATAGATACGATGGCCTGTTTTGAAGAAAGAGAGAAAGGATATAACATCTTCACAACAAATAAGTTTCACTTCAGAATGTGGCAGGAAAAATATCAAAGAGTTTACATTTTTGAAAGCACAAATTGAAATCATAATATCATGAAAATAACAAGGTGGTGTGGGAGGCACTGGTATCTTCGCAGACAGAATTCGCAGTTGCAAATAACAGAAACTGAAGCAGAAAGGGAACTTACTGGAAGAATATTAGCTCACAGAATCATTGAAAATGAGGGTAAATTAAGCTTGAAAATCAGACATGAATCAAGAAATGATAGGTCACCAAAATCACAACAGAGCTGTGACTTAAGACTCGGCGGCGTCCAACCCCACGTTGCCAGATTCTGAGGGCCCTGCCTCAAAAACAGGGGGAGGCAAGGTCTAAAATCAACCACTGATTATTAGAATTCTCTTCAATATAAATATACTGCAGTTACATTTGATTATTTGCCAATTGTTATTTCATCTTATATTTTAGATAGTAAATTATACACACATATATACCAATATATTTACATTATATATGTATATATACATACACATATTAGTGTATATGTACATACACGCATATATACACATAATACATACATTTCATATGTGTACATATCATGTAACATAATACATATATTTACATATATACATATATAATGTACATATGTATATATGTAAATATACATAGCTGTACATTATATACTTATATTATATATTACATTTTATGTGTATGTTAATCTGATATGTATTATGATTTATAATTAATGATATATTTATGTGTGAGGAAAGAAACAGACTATATATATTAATCTATAAACTTTTTTTTTTTTTGAGACAGTTTCTGCTCTTGGTGCCCAGGCTGGAGTGCAATGGCACGATCTTGGCTCACCACAACCTCTGCTTCGCGGGTTCAAGCAATTCTCCTGCCTCAGCTTCCCGAGTAACTGGGATTACAGGCATAGGCCACCGCGCCCAGCTAATTTTTTGTATTTTTAGTAGAGACGGAGTTTCTCCATGTTGGTCTGGCTGGTCTCGAACTCCCGACATCAGGTGATCCACCCACCTCAGCTTCCCAAAGTGCTGGGATTACAGACATGAGCCATCATGCCCAGCCCAATCTATAAACATTTTAACATCGTTGAGTAGGCCGATTAAAAATGTAAAGCTAAGCAAGTGTAGCTAAAAATCTTAACCTGTTTGCATTTTTATACCAAAATATGATTTTATGTTCAACTATGAAAGAGATATCAGGTACATATTGTTTACTGAACTCAAATTTTATATCTCAACAACTAAAGGGAAAACATCAAATTAAGTTTGTCTTGATTCTTTTCTATAATAAATATGCATATTAAATTTCACAGGGCCTTTAGGGTATCTTTATTCTAGTCTATCATAAACTACTCATTCTAATAAGAAGCTATGGAAAATTAAGTTAGGAAATGAAAGTTTTTAAAAGTAGCACATCAATCTGGGGTAATTCATGCACAATCTTGTGAAATGGATTTGTTATACTTTACAATAAAAAAGAAATTCAAATTAATGCATAATATCAAGTAGCTACAACTCTTAGATGTTATTAACTGTATGCTCTAAAAATATCATAATACAACCCTTAATAACAACAGTAACAATAGCAACAGCTACCTTAATGGCTGTTATTTATGGTGAGGCTACAATGTGCCAGCCTCTTGCTACTTAGGCATAGCTAAATACACATTATGGAGCATGGGGGAATCACCTAGCTCAATGTCGCACAGCTAAGTTACAGGGGTTCAAGCCTTCTGTGACTCTATGGCTTATTTCTTACCTTCTTGCACTTTTTTTGTTGAGGAAATGAATCTAAAGTCAGATTTAAGTATCAAGGAAAAGCATAGGTTTGCAGGCTAATGGAAGAGCTCCACAAAGAGCAATTTGATTCAATGTTGTTTAATTCTTAACACGTAAAGTAACTGAAATTTTATCTTGTAAATTCTACCATATGAGAGTTTTAATACAATGAAGTGTTTAAAAGATATTTCATGACTTTCCTCTGCCGAAACTAGATACCAAAACTTCATAAATTTCTAGGAACATGAACTTCGGATAGAAACGATACACATTCTGAAACTGACAAAACTTGGAATGACATTTAATTTTCATTCATTCTTTCATTCCCCACGTCTTCATTAATTTAACAAATATTTCCTGAATGACTGCCACGTGTAACCGCATTGTTAATCTTCTAAAAAAATGTGTGTGATCTCAATGATAGCAGAAAGCAGCAAAAATCTGAAGCTCACTTTCAATCTAGACCATACAAGTAATTCCCTCAACCATTAAAGTAATTTAATCCCCCATTAAATACAGAATTTATTTCTAATGTTTAATTTTTTAATCTTTTACATCTGTATAATAAAGTTGAGCAATACCATTACTTATGAGATTCGAATGATCCATGTGTTCTCAAAATCACTGTCACTCTGCAATACTCTGGAGTTATAACTAATTACAATTTTTAGCCAGGAGGGAAAGCATGAAGGAAATTATGGCCTCCATTTATGGTTAGAAAGTAAATTAATAGATCATCTTTATAAATAAGAAATAAACCAGCTGATACCCCTCTACAGTCGAGAACTTATAAATTCAGTTTGCTAACACCTGTCAATAATATCAAAGTAGAAATTAGTAATTACAATATAAACTGTTGGCTAGGGAAACAAAGGATACACTTCATTAGTTTTAGAAAAATAAGCCTCAATTAAAAAATAAATTATGGTTACGAAATCTATGCTGTATTAATCCTTTGGAGAAAAAAATTTTTGGTTAACTGGGCAGAATAGGACAGGCATTTCTTAAATGCATTACTTCTTCTCTAACCACTCACGACATCATGAAAACATAAGGGCCAGTTACAACAATAAATAGTAGGATTCACAGGGAAAGATGATAGCACCTTCAGATTACATAGCATATTGGTTGTCATCTATACTGTCTTGTTTCTTGGTTTTAAAGGACCCAAGTTAGGTATACACATTTTGTTTGGGAACATTATTTAACCAAAAGGGCCAACTCTGTAGAAATTTGTGTCTCTTCATCCAAAGTAAACTATCTGGGTATGTGTTCAGCGAGTCTCCTCAAGTTCTTGTATCAGATCTTCAAAAGTCAATATGGCATAAATACTGATTTACATCTGTGGCTTTGGACTCATTAAAGCTCCAGAATTTAAATATATCAGAGCTAAATAAATTAGCTCTTGATACTTGGACCTAAACATTTGAAGAATTCAGTAAGAGAACCTCATTAGAATTCTACCAGGACTTCCTCAGCCCTGAGGTTTTCCATCGTGTTCCAGGCCATCACTGGTACCTCCTACAAGGTATCAGAAGATGATCTAGCTGTCCCATTGTGAAGATAAAATTAGCCACAGCTGAGCTCCATGAATACTGACAGGAGATATGTGGAGCTACCTTACCTAAAGGAGGGTAGGGGGTAACATGGATGGCCTAATGGTATGATATGATATTCATAAGAAGTAACTATGAATAACTATAAAACTAGGCTCTTCCGTCTTATGACTATTACGTGGAGTCACAGCACCTTAGACCCTTTCTATAACATGAGTGAGAGCCAGCGTGGGTGATCAAGAGCAAAACGTAGTAGATCAGAAATAGAAGTTCTTTTGATAACATTCTTGAATTGTAGGAACGATGAGTATCATTCAGAGATGAGGGAAATTAACAAGCTAGGCCAAGACACAAACCCACATCCACCTGACCCAAAGTCCTTCTTAATCCATCACACTCTGCCTCAGTTCTATTCCATTCCCAGAAATAACACTTGCAGATCATAGGAATTCTAATCAAAACTCAAATTGAAATGTACATTCTGAAGGTCTCTAAACATGCTTTTCCCTTTGAATCTCTATTTTCAGTAAAAATAACAAACTCCCTCCCCTCCCTCACTACCAAAGTGTCCCCATAGACAGAGTCTCACTCTGTCACCCAGCCTGGAGTGCAGTGGCACCATCTTGGCTCACTGCAACCTCCACCTCCCAGGTTCAGGTGATTCTCCCATATCAGCCTCCAGAGTAGATGGGACTACAGGCCTGTGCCACCATGTCTGGCTAAGTTTTGCATTTTTATTAGAGAGGGAGTTCACCATGTTGGCCGGGCTGGTCTCGAACTCCTGACCTCAAGTGATCTGCCCACCTAAGCCTACCAAAGTGTTGGGATTACAGGCATGAGTCTCCGTGCCAGGCCTAGATCCATTTTAAAGAGACAAGAACAGAAGCTACACTAGGCACCCGCCGATGACTCATAGTTTGCTTTATGTTTAGTCATTGTATATAAGCTTTGCAACAATCTAGCAAGGTAGAGCAAGTGTTTATGTCCTTTCACTTCACGGGTGAAGAGCTACTCTTGGAGAAATGTAAGTCGTCAAAGGACACAAGATTAATAAATGTCAGTTCAAGACCAAGCCTTTACCTCTGTCACCGTTGGAACCATACAAATCACCCGAGTTCATGCATTGATTCTGCATCTAGGCTTTCTGACAGGTACCATTCAATGGCTTGTGAAACTGCTACTCTGCCTCCCTCAACTCGCAGGGAAAATCATGCCCAACCACTGCGATTACACAACTGAAAAGAAGCACACAT
The DNA here is from genome assembly GCF_047675955.1 of Chlorocebus sabaeus. Classification (NCBI taxonomy): domain Eukaryota; kingdom Metazoa; phylum Chordata; class Mammalia; order Primates; family Cercopithecidae; genus Chlorocebus; species Chlorocebus sabaeus. The sequence goes on from NC_132911.1 coordinate 14,688,041, forward strand.
TGCAATGTATAGAAATTGAACCTACCCCTACCCTCTGGCTTTTTGGGAACGTACTTGAAAAGCAGTATACAGATATGTGGAGCATTTTTTCACAGCAAAATCATTTATCTACCCTGGCATCTCTATTTTTTCAGTAAGAAAGAATGACTATCTATATAAAAAATATCAAGTCAATTCAGTCAACAATATTTTTAAATGTTCTTTTCATTTTCGCTTACTATGTTTCTAAAGGGTTTACCCATTAATGTAGTTCGATTTTTTTCATTCCGATATAAAAGAATTAGAGATGGTTTTCCTCTTATTTTAGAAACTCAACCACTCCTGATGCTATTGTTGTCCATGTTAAGATCAGAAAAACAGTATTCCAATATTAAAAATATGATAAAAAGCAACTGAATAACAATTTCACAACCCAAGATCCTTGGTCAAAATATCAAAGCAAAGGAGGAATCTCGATGTAATCTTTTGCCATTGCTAACCGTTGCCTAAATAATGGCATCTCTGATAGAAATCATTCTGTACAGCCCAAATACCCATGAATCAATGAGTGAATAAAGAAATGTGGCAATACTAGTCAGCCATAAAAAGGAACAAAATAATGACATTTTCTACAATCTGGACAAATTTAGAGATCATTATTGTAAGTAAAGTAACTCAGTAATGGAAAGCCAAACATTGTATGTTCTCACACATAAGTGAGAGCTAAGCTATGAGGACACGAAGGCATAAGAACAGTACAATGGACTTGGAGGTCTTAGGGAAAAGGTTGGGAAGCGGGTGAGGGATAAAAGACTACACATTGGGTACAGTGTACTCTTCTTGGATGATACGTGCCCCAAAATCTCAGAAATCACTACCAAATAATTTATTCACGTAACCAAATACAACCTGTTCCCCAAAACCTATTAAAATAAAATAATAATGATAATTTAACAAGAAAAGAAACTTTCTGAAGTACCTTCTAAGTCACACATTTTACATATATTTCTGAAGTGATAGTAGGAACTATCAATACCTTTTAGAAATGAGAGAAATTAACAAGAACTTGGGCAGGCTTACAGAGTGAATAAAAAGCTAGGTTAAGACAAACCTAGCCGGGCATGGTGACTCATGCCTATAATCATAGGACATTGGGAGTCCAAAGCAGGCAGATCACCTGAAGTCAGGAGTTCAAGACCAGTCTGGCCAACATAGTGAAAACCCTCTCTATAAAAATTCAAAAATTTGCCAGGCAAGATGGTGGGTGCCTGTAATTCCAGCTACTCAGGAGGCTGTGGTGGAAGAATCACTAGAACCCGGGAAGCGGAAGTTGCAGTGAACTGAGATCATGCCACTGCACTCTACCCTGGATGACAGAATGAGACTCCATCTCAAAAAAAAACCAAAAAACAAAACAAACAAACAAACAAAAAAGAACAAAAAAATAAATAAATAAACAAACAAACAAAACCACCTATGTGTGCCTTACCCCAAGACCCTCTATCCTGTTATATTCTGCCTCGGTATCTTTTCTGGAAGTTTGTATTCTTTCCAAATCTCACAAGTAATATTTGCTTATTATAAGTAAATTTAAATGTAAATCTTCTAAAAGTTTCTAAACAGTCTTTTGCCTTTTATCTCTATTCTCCCTGGGATAACAAAATCGACAGCAGTGGGATTTTCATTTGGCTTCTCAATTATACCAAGGGCAGGTGTTGAGTGTACAAATCCCATGAGGCAACTGCAGTTTCACTATGCACATCTTTATCAGGTTCAGCTCAAATAGAATACACCGGATTGATGTCAAACAAGATATTGACCTTGTAAATTTAACTATGTGGCAAGTAGCACATTGATTCTTCATGCAACTATCACAGGCTACTTAAAACTTAAATTGGTTTGGTTTAGAAAACTAAAATGATATTTTTAAATAGAGAAATGTGGTATTCATACATATCACATGGTTATTACAGCAAGTGATAAAAAACTGAGTGCAAATAAAAAGGAGAATAAATGAATGGCCAAGGCCTCTTACGGCCTGCCATCCAGAAAGTCATTTTCAAAAACACATATGATTTAGCAGTGCTTGAAAAGATTAATAATCTCCTTGTCCATCAAAGGAAATATCCAAGAAATAAGACTAAAGTGATGTAAAAATAAGTGAAATAACTGTAATTTTGCAGCTTAATTACACAATTTACAAACAATTCAAATGGATTCATTTATTCTACTTTACATGTTATATAGCTTTTGCCTCAAAACTAGTTTTTCTTTTTTAATAAAATCCTTACGGTACTACATTTATGTAAGAAACAATAAAATATTTCTCGTGTCATTGTTGCTTTATCTTTAGACTTATCACATATGAAATAAGAAAAATTTTGTGGCCATAATTAACTTTTAAAATTATGACCAATTCTAGTAGCTATCTACTCCTAGCATTCAATAGCACTTCTTTTAATCATCCTACGTCTCTTGAAAATTGTTGGAGAGAACTTTGTATATCCAATGGTAATAAAGAGGCAGTTGATCACCTTAAGATTGTTTCATAATAATTATAGAGTTGGAGCCACCAAGTACAGTACACAATCTATAAATTCAAAAAGCCAAAGTCAAATAATATTTTCTCCAACTGAAAATTCAAAAAATATGCAGAAGGGTTTTAACAGTTGTGTGCAGAAGGAAAGGCCTGAGTTAAAGATACTTTAGATAGGAATAGGAAAATAACAGGAATTAAATCCACATTATCTATAATTACATTATTTTTCTTTTTATCACTCACCCACCAATAAAATACCTATGCTTCAGTCAAATTGGACAGCTTACTTTCTTCCTAAAAATGACTCGAAATTTTGGGCATTCTGCTTCACTGGAAATTGTGCGAATGAGAGGCTAACTTTCTCGTGAAGTCTTTCGTCACACAACTAGGATCTTCCCTTACTTCGCAATTCTCACAGCACTTTACAAGAATGAAACACGATACAATAGAAAGACTCATCTCAAGTCCTGCCCTCTGTTTAAAGCCCTTCCGGACTTATCTTTGTGACCTTTCCTAAACACCTCACATAATATTAATCATCTCTCCTTTTTATGTTAACTATAGCCCACATAACGTCTATTATAATATTTTTAAAACCTCCAGCATTTAATTGTTTATCTACCACTCTGTCCCAAGAGAGTGGCACTATCTGTAGACATGATTATGTTTGATCCACTGCCAAATCCCTAAAAATTAAAAAATTTCATGTACATTAAAAAACCAGTTAGTGAGACTTGAATGAACATGGCCCTTGTCTTTAAAATCTTTTATTCTAATTAGGTAACGAGAAATAAGCGCATCTACAGTAAAGTTTAAAATATAATTACTTCATGAAAATTCAATTCTAAAAAAAGTTCAAGTTAACAATGAAACAGGTTGTCATGCCAGTTCATGACTCCCTGCAAAATGAATTTCTGGATTAAAGACTTAAATGTAAAACCCAAAACTATAAAATCCCTGGAAAACAACCAAGGCAATACCATCCTGAATATAGGAGGAGGCAAAGATTTCATTACAAAGACACAAAAAGCAATCACAACAGAAACAAAATTGACAAGTGGGATGTAATTAAGCTTAAGAGATTCTGCACAGAAAAAGAAACTATCAACAGAGTAAATAGACAACCTACAGCATGGGAGAAACTATTTGCAAACTATGCATCTGACAAAGGTCTAATATCCAGCATCTATAAGGAACTTGAATTTATAAAAGAAGAACAAACAACCCTATTAAAAAGTGGGCAAAGGACATGAACAGACACCTACCAAAGGAAAGCATACATGTGGCCAACAGTCACATGAAAGAAAAGCTCAGAATTACTGATTAGAGAAATGCAAATAAAAACCACAGCAAGATACCATCTCATAACTGTCAGAATGACTATTAATAAAAAGTCAAAAAATAACGGATGCTAGTGAGGTTGTAGAGAAACGGGAAGGCTTAGACACTGATACACTGTTGGTGGCAATGTAAATTAGTTCAACCATTGTGAAAAGCAGTATGGCAATTACTCAAAGAGGTAAAAGTAGAACTACCATTCGCCTCAGCAATCCCATTACTGGGTATATACCCAGAGGAATGTACCTCATTCTACCATAAAGACACATGCACACAAATGTGCACTGCAGCACCATTCACAATAGAAAACACATGAAATCGGCCTAAATGCCCATGAATGACAGATGAGATGGAATACTATGCAGTCACGAAAAAGAATGAAATTGTGTCTTTTGTGGGAACATGGGTGAAGCTGGAGGCTATTATCCTCAGCAAAGTAGTACATGAACAGTAAACCAAATACCACATGTTCTTACTGTGGTCTACTTGAGGATGGAGGGTGGGAGCAGGGAGAGGAGCAGAAAAAAGATAGCTATTGGATACTGGGCTGAATACCTGGGTGCTGAAATAATCTGTACAATAAACCTCCATGACATGAGTTTACCTGTGCAACAAACCTTCATATGTACACCTGAACCTAAAATCAAAGTTTCAAAAATGCTATCCTAGTTTATGGAAACAGAGATTACTTAGGGCCAGGGTGGTCAAGAAAGGCTTTGCGGAAGATGTGAGAATGAGCTCCATATTACAGGCTGAGTTGGTTGTGAGCAGTACAAAGAGGTTTCTGGGAAGGGAACCATCAAGAACTTCAGCATTTGAGAATAGTGACTGATCCAATTAGGCTGCAGCAGAGAGTCATTTTAAGAAGAAAAATAAGGATAGGAAGGTAGGCTGCTTTTACTCTGAGGAGAGCCTTTTTTTTTTTTTTTTTTTTTTTTTTGAGACGTTGTCTCACTCTGCAGTCCAGGCTGGAGTGCAATGGCACCATCTTGGCTCACTGCAACCTCTTCCTCCTGGATTCAAGCAATTCTCTGCCTCAGCCTCCCAAGTAGTTGGGATTACAGGCGGCCACCAACATACCCGGCTGATTTTTATATTTTTAGTACAGACGCTGTTTCACCATCTTTGCCAGGCTGGTCTCAAACTCTTGACCTCATGATCCACCTGCCTCGGCCTCCCAAAGTGCTGGGATTACAGGCATGAGCCACCGTGCCCACCCGGGGAGAATCTTTAATGAGCAACTAAAGAGATTTTTTTTTTCTACAATAGGAGTCATCTAAGATTTGGTTCATAATGGCATAATTCGAGGGGTACTTTAGAAAGGGGAATTTGACCTTAGTATGCAAAAGAGATAAGAATTGGAATGAAAGGTAGAATGGAGGATATGAATTAAAAATTTGCTGTAATAAGACAAATATTATCTAATGAGGATTTAGTAAAATAGCTTGCAGGAAAAAAAGGAAAGAGTAAATGCAAGAGATACTGTCAAGAAATAACTATCAGCAACTACAAGACGAAGGGATATGGGGCTTGAGAAGGCAAACAGTGAAAAGTCAGTTGTTAGGTTCCAAGCCTTTGCAAAGTGAGAGTTCTGGAGTCACTGAAATATACAGGGAAGTTAAAAGAGTAAGCAAGATTTAAGAACAGAAAAACGTATTTTTTCCCAGACACACCGAGTTTAGGTTGACAGCAGGCTAATCAAGCAGAAATACCAGGCAAGCAATTAGAAAATTGGACCTTTGAAAGAAGACTAGGCTAGATATTCAGTGGGAATTATTTTCCTGGATGAAGGTTGAAGACCTGTGAATAGATGAGGTATGCCAGAAAACATCAAAAATTAGAAGGCTAGACTTGAAACTGATGAAGTAACCATGTTTAAGGGACAGAAGGACAGAAAGGATCTGGTGAAAGAGACAGAAGAATAATCAAAGAAACAGCAGAAGGATGAAAAGAGTGGGATCATAGAAATCAGGAAATAAAAGAGTGGGCAGAGAAATGGAGCAGACAGCTTGGTGGTGCCCACAGGACAAAGAGATTTGGCACAATGATGTCATTTTTGCAGTTAAAGCTGGGAGGTCAGGAATCCTAGAGAAGGCAGGTGACAGCAGCAATCACAAGGAGTTTGGAAAAGAAGGGTTGTTGAAAAAGTAGAAGCAGAGGCTTTCCCCATTACTCAAATAGAAAATTTGGAAGTGAAAAGAAGTAGCTAGAAAGAACAGTAAGATTTACATGAGGAGCTTAAGAAACCAGAGCATTTTTATATAAAGAGGGAAAGAAGGAAATGAAGGAGATTCTAAAATAATCTGGGTAAGTTCAAAAGGACGTTTGACACAGAAAACATACTTATTATAAGAGAAAATGTATGTTGAGTTGTTTCCGAATTTTAATACAAGTTTCTCAAAACTCGATAATTCTTAAGGAATATGGACTGGTAAATGTCTTTCATTTCCTTTGTTTGCTTAGCCTGCTTTCAGATTTCTCCACAATCTTATAAACACTGAACATAAATTTCCTACTCTCTGTTAGTTTTATATGTCTACTAAATATTATTTTCCTCTCTTAAGAAACAGTAATAAAACAGCAAATAAAACACATTGGAAAACAGATACAGTGAGAAATAATTTATTTCAAGGCCAAAATAAGTTCCCTGAAGAATGTGTAGAGATGAAAGACAGGAATCCTCAGGGTTTGCTGGAAAAGGATGATGAAAGGGTTCCTCAGAACCAGGCTAGTGATGCCACTGCTTATTCCCAATATAGGTATGACACATTAGAGCAAAAAAAAAAAAAAAGAAATTGTAACCAATGACAGGTATGGCTTAAGACATAACACCTGACTAACCCATTCAAATAATTCGCTGGTAATCTGTTCTAATGACTCTTTTAAATTTAAGTATTAGCAGTTCCCACCTCATAGAGTGTTTTCCAGAAATGAGTTTATAAATCAGTTGTCAGAAACTCAAAATGTGTTTTTCTTTTTTTCCCCAAAGATAGTATTACAAAATTAGTGATTCTCCTCCTAAAGTAACTTACAAAAGCCAATTTATTCCGTAGCACATCGGAAACAAGATGCATTGCGAATAATTATCTCACTGAAAGTTCTAGAAAATTCTGTAATGTAGGAATTATTAATATCTTATATTAGCAATGTTGCCAAGTGAGGCATTAGAGATCAAGTGACCTGCTCAACGTCCCACATAGCTGTAATAGTATTTGCTATTACATGAAACTTTGGGCAAGTTACTTGACTTCTAATGCCTCAGTTGGCTCACAAAATGCAAGATGCTAATAATCCATATATACATAGGGATACATATATATCCATATATAATCCCTACATATGGATGAGTATCTTATATAATCCCTATATATCCTATATATATGCACACATATCCCTCTATATATTCCTATACATATATATATATAGAGAGAGAGAGAGGGAGCATTGTTCCTAATACTGTCTAAGAGGATTTAACATTTTTTCATAAATTACTGCATTTGTTATGAAGAAAAAAATGAGTTCTTCAGAGTGGTGTGGTAGACGTCAAAGGACTCCTAGACTTTGAGTTCTAAGAAACTACAAGTTCTCACCTTCTTAGTCACTCATAACTTTGCATCACAATTATCTTTAGCTTCTCCATCTGAAAATGAATGATTTAGATTAAATGACTTCTAAGGCACATTTTAGAACACAAACTAAATGATTATAGGATGAATTTGTGTTGCATTATCTTAGGTACTTGGCTAGAGTTGCAGGGAATATAAAATCCTTGTTTGTAAAACTTTGAACGTTCTTTCACTTTCACAATGAATGTCGTTAGAGGAGAATTCTCTTGTAAGAGACTTCTGAGACTATTTGAAGGGAGTATTAAAAATTAAGGCTTCTGGAATCAAAAAGACCCATGCTCAATCTTCACATTTTATTCCCATAATCTCTTCTTTCATTTATTTTTATGGTCAAGCACAGGAACAGCAAAGTTAAATGTCAGCATAATAGTAAAAAAAAAAAAAAAAGTGACTTTCAGCTTGTGTTAAATACCTGAGTATAGAAAGAAAGAATGAAAGAGAAAAGAAGCCAGTATTTAGCTCTTTTTGTGGGACAGACATTTTGCAGAAGTTAAATCACAATTCTGTAAGTGAGAAGATTGAAGTTTAAAAGATCTGATTAAATTGCTCAATGCCACAGAGATATCAACAGACAAAACACAAGGCAAACTCATATACTTCAAGTTTGTCTTATCCTTGACCACCACAAATGACAGATACCAGTTGTTGCCTTAAAAAAAAAAAAAAAAAAAAAAAAAAAAGCTTTTTTCATACTCTAGCGTAGGCTGTACTTCTCCTAGCCCCAGGAAGTAAATATACATTGTTCTTAGCTAATCCTGGGGACTTCTCCAACTTTGCCAAGTCATGAGTTTAGTTATGAGCATAGGATGTAATTTTGACCAATTATATTTTAGGAGATGGTAGTTATGGAGTTTCTGGGAGGGATTTACTCACACTGTTTAATAAATCATTTCTCTTCTTTGCCATTGGGTAATGTGTTTTGAAAACACAATACTTCTTACTCATTACCAAAACATAATGCTTCTTACCCATTATTTTATGATTCTAAGAGGACAAGTCTTTGGAATCACAAAACAAAAGGACAATACGGAAAGGATGTCTTTTCGGAAAGGTAGAAAGAATTAGAATCCTACCATCATCGAGCTGCAGAATTAACTGTGGAACTGAACAAACGCTGGGTGGATCTAGATATGTATATATCTATACATATATAGATATTCTGTCTGTTGATATCTATGGGTTAATAAAACGAATTCCAGAACCCATAGATATCAACAGACAGAATATAATGCATACTCACATACTTCAAGTTTGTCTTATCCTTGGCCACCACAAGTAACAGACACTACTAGTTGCCTTAAAAAAACCAAATTCCATTACTTTTCTCACTCTAGGGCAGGCTTCAATTCACAATTAAATCAGACTCCTTTACTTTTCCCAATGTGCATTCTGTATTTTTGAAGTCTATTCTCTTTCTCATTGTCCACACAACTATTTCACATTATCTGCAACCTCCCATGAACCTCCTACTATCCTTCATTATCTACCAAACCTACTATCCCTTCATTCTGAGCTAAAGACCTGCCTCCAATGTAACGGTCAAAAGAGAAGGTCTCAGACAGGAACCGCTTCTGTGTCCTGCCACGTCTGCTACATATTAACCTGCACCTCTACTCTTCCTTTCTTCCTTTTCACTGTAAAACAATACCATATCTTCTTCTATGTGGTAATCTCTATACTAGTTCTCTAGATCCTATTATCTCCTGCCTATGAAAGGGACTGGTTCTAGTAATTATTTCCCAATATTCTTATATCTTCAACCTCTCCCTTTCTAATGACTACTGTTTATCAGCTTGACCAAACTATCATAAAACAGACTGATTATTTAGTAGGATGAATTATATAGGCATCCAAATTCCATTTTGTAGATAACTAGAAACTCTTATCTTTTTCTGGAAGTGTCTTTGATTAAGGTTCACTTTTGGAATAAGGTTTCTAGTGATACGAGAATTCGAAGTTTAACTTGAATACTGAGCAAAAGTCAGACTGATTAAGAAAGAGAACAAATGCAACGTTATCAGATAAGGTTTTGAGTGTCTGCATTAGTCAAGCTGCTCACAATAATCAGATGTTCATGAATAGCAAAGGTGCAAAAAAACTTTAAAGTTTCTCCTACACTGACTATGGGATCTCAAGAAATGACTTTATGGATGCTTAAATAACAATATGTTCAAAATTAGTTCTACGTTTCCTGTTCTCAAGGGGCTCCTTAAATCTCTTAAGGCCCATTGTTTTTAATTAGAGTTTTTCTTATAATGATTTAGCTCCTCTATCCTACACTAACACTGGCTAACTCATTTCAAGAAGAGAGTGTTTTGTACAGAAATATACATGAGGAAAATCCTTTTGAAGGCACATACTGGTGAATTCACTCTATTTGATCAGTTTAATTTTGTGATCAGCCCAACATTTTTAAAAAAGATCCTAGGAGTTTAGATTCTTATGTTACTCCTTTCAAGGTGTCTTGCAGAATGATTGAGGATTGTTTGGATTCTCCTTGTAAAAATCTAACTTGGGGAATTATTTCATTGATAGTATCTTTTGAATTTAACTTGCCACCTTCTCACCATTTCAGTATATATTCTGCAGACTGATTGAGAGCCTTGGCTAAAGCTGGAATAAAATGTTATTTGTCAATGATTTTGAATACAGAGGCTTCATTAGGAAGACCTGATGAACTTAGAGATAAAAGAACAAAACTGTTTTGGCATCCTGTGTAATAGGCTTATGAAGTCCTTAGAGGTAAAGCACAATTTTGACAGGTAAATCTACTGAGCTGATAAACATGATTATTTTAGACATATTTTCTCAAAGTACTAGAGAACCACCCATGGCTGGAAATGGGAACATATTAAAATATACTGAAATGACTTCAACATAATTACTTTAAAAAGGAGACAGTATTAACCTTCTATCTTTGGGATAACAAATATAAGTGATCACAGATCTGCTGAAATGAAAAGCATGATAACTCGGTTTAGATATTTGCCTCTTAATGTTTCTGCTTAACATAATAAAATTTAAAATTCTAAAGAGTTAAAAGTGATAAAACTAACAATTTAACTAAATACACAAAAGCATTTAATGCCATATTTTCACTCTTGACGGGCAATATAGAGGGGAAGATTGGAAAATAGATTCCGTCAGACAAGTATAATTGTATACTAAATGCATTTTTCAATAATTTTCTTTTAATCAGAGATAAATGCATATAAAGTTTAAGGAAAATTAAAGTTTACTAGTTCTTAAGGTTTAAACTTTGTAATTGCAACAAGAGGAATCCTACCCCTAAAATTATTTGCCAAGTATCTTCTAGGGGTTTTTATTTTTATAAAAAGTAACAACTGACAGAAGTAAAATATACATAAAAGATATTTTTCCTTTTGGGTAATTATATAGAAAGATAATTTACATAAATTTACTGCAGAAAAAAATGCAATGTTTCTATATGTGAAACATTAAAAAGCCAAATAAAAAAGATTCATATTTGAGAAAAAAATGATTTTTCTAGTATAGGCTGTTTAGTAGCAATAATCATATTAACTATTAAAAACCTGTCTAGTATCTATTTGCTATGCATTATCAGTCTACAAAAACAAAAGAAACAAATCCTAATTGCTTTTATAAGATATCAAAATGCCATATTCCTACATAGATTTATAAATTTAATGAAATAAAGAAATCTCTCTACATTTGAAAATAAATAATTTTCATAGGATTATGGTAGCAAAAAAGTGAAAATACATTTAACATAAACCCCATTAACTTCTCCTTCTACAAGATATAATACTGTTTTATATCTTGAGAAGATGGTAAACTTGTAATTTATAATTATTGGAATATTCCTTAATAAAAGGAGGAAAATATGTTCTAATTTTCCCATAGGGCCATATTTCTCTTTAAAAAAATCCATCATTCTAAGCTTTGCAGCTATGAATACTTATTAATAACATCAAATTATGCTTGTTTCAGGGTTCAGCTGTACTCTTTGACCTTGCAGAATACAAATAATTTTAAACTTGCCTAAGTTATTATTTTATTTTAAAATGCATTCCTATTTCATTAACTTATAGAGGTTTTTGTATATTCACTTTAGCCTTTCATAATTTTTATTCTAGTATAATGAAATGCTACCTGATAATCAGCCATGTTAAAAAAAACATCAATTTTTATATAATAATAATGTAGGCACCAAAAGGGGCATTGAAATATTATTCTAATAGAATGATCCATAATAAAAAATGATTTTCTTCTTTTTTTAAACAATTACAAAATACTGTCATGATAACTAAGCAGAAAGTTTGATTTTGGTTTGTTTTAAAGGAACATGCAAGACAGCCCGAAAAGCATACAAATATATGTATTATTTAAATCATTTTAAACAGTGTTTTACTTTACAGGAATTTCTAAAACCCCAACACTGCTGCTTCTATTTAATGTTCTGAAAATTCACACTCACTGAGGTTTATCTGACTGTTTTAATTTTAACTCATCGAACTTTAATGTGTCTATGCATATAAATCACTTATATAATATCGAGTATACTAGCTAATCAAAGTTAGAGTTGAAATCTGAAACCTCTGCACTGTTTCTAATTGCTTCTTAGGTTTTGTCAGAATATTTTGTCATGCTAGACATGCACATCTTCCTGTGCAATCACACGCAGTTCCCTGAATCGTGGGGAGCTCATGTTACAACTTATCTTCCTAAGGGAGGCATATTCCTTACAAAGGTCATATTTAAGAAACCTCAGACTCAAATTCTGAACACTTTGACTTACCTTCTTCTTTCAAAAATAATTGCCTATCTAGGCTGCTGATGGTGTAATTTTAACGATATAATTTGGCAACTGGTCATTAGAGATGTTACTAGAGCGAATGAAAACAGCAAACTCAGTAAGAAATGAAGAGCAGGTGTTCTTTCACTTAGACAGAAAAGCAAAGTTTTAGATAATGAGACTGTGATGAAAACTAGTGGAGGATACCATGTATAACACACAATGTTAAGGTTGATGTTCTTCCCACACACTCATCTGCATGCTTCTTTAATTAAATGAGCATGATAGTTTGCATCTTTTAACATTTAATCTTGAAACAACTCCCTCTTTTCATCTTTAAGTAATGATAATGTAGATTGCTGAATATGTAAAACAGTACAAGAAATTAGTTTATACGCCTCTTAGTTAACTGAAGTCAACTGTGGCATCTTGTGGCATTAAACTATATATATCACAGTTACAAAGATAATTATTGCTCTTCAAGATATTAATATGAATATTTCACTTTATGAATATTTCACTTTATGAAAGTAGTTCTAGTAGGCTGCCTCTGAAACGTTTTTCCTAAAATGCACTGCATTTGGTATACGCAAGAAGAAACAACCTTTCAGAAAAATTCCATTATCTGAACATAACATGAACAATCAAAATCTTGCTGAACTTCGTACTTTTACAGGCACTGTTTTACTTCCTTCAGGGGAAGTCTCAATTTTAGAGTTTAGATTTCTGTCTGGAGCATACATACACCTACATCTATCTATCTAGCAATGCCTATAGGTGTTCATGGTTGCATTTGCCACGAACAGGTTAGCTCAGGATGATCAGGGCCAGCTGGAGGAGAGACCATTTTTTAGGTTGCTATGGGCTATTTTTGGCACAAGTGGAGAAGTGAATGCAATCTTTCCTAGTCCAAATTACAAAACTTCATTGCCAAGACAAGCTGAACTGAAACTTTTGCTACGGCAGTCTGACCCTGCCAAGCTGATCACTTTTTAAAGAACTCTGGAATAGTAATAAACCTCTAGGAGTCACAATTAAAGTCCTATATGTTCTTTCATTGACAATAGACTGACAAACATATTTTTAAAGTAAAATTCTTTGGCAGCCTGTATGCAAACAGAGATAAAATGTGATGAGATCATACCAACTTCAACCGGAAGACAGAAATATCAACTTCTGGAACGCATTTTTCCTGCTTTCTGTTTGAATATTGGGAGTACATCCTTGCTGGTTGCCTGAGACTTCCCTCATCAACAGTGTATCTTTAATATTTCCTTGTCGTTTAGGAGAAAATTGAGCTAATTCAGCAGAGCAGCATCCAGATCATCTCAGGTATGGCCCCATCTACTCTGATACCCATTACTATTAACATCTGCCAGAGCCACTAATTTCATTTCATTGTCTGGGGATATAGTTGAAAGCAAAAGCACTTCTCATTTCAAGAAAAAGGATGTTTTAAACATCGTTTTAGCTTATTCTTTTATTTATTTATTTATTTATTTATTTATTTATTTATTTATTTGAGAAGGAGTCTTGCTGTGTTGCTCAGGCTGGAGTGCAGTGGCCAGGTCTCAGCTCACTGCAAGCTCCACCTCTCGGGTTCACGCCATTCTCCTGCCTCAGCCTCCTGAGTAGCTGGGACTACAGGCGCCCCCCACCGCGCCCCGCTAACTTTTTGTATTTTTAGTAGAGATGGGGTTTCACCGTATTAGGCAGGATGGTCTCCATCTCCTGACCTCGTGATCCGCCTGCCCAAAGTGCTGGGGTTACAGGCTTGAGCCACCGCGCCCGGCCAGCTTACTCTTTTAAAGGATGTAGGACATAACAAAGACCCTGTATAAGTTGTATATAACTATACAGAATTCCCAGGAAACTGTCAAGAGAACTATATGGATAGCCTTATTGCTATGAACTCATTATTAAAGAAAATATGGAAAGTATCTTGTTACTTTATATTCCTGGAATGGAATCTTCTAAAGGTCAAATATTTTAAAGAAATACAAGCATTAAATCTGGTCACAGTAGCTGCAGCTGTAGTAGAGATGGAGTGAGAACACTAGAATTAGGAGAGAATAAAACTCTTCACCTCTTGAGCTATTTCCTTTTATCCCAGGCTATAACAGATTTACAGAGAGATTTTTGCCTCACGTGCCATCCGCACATGGGATTAGGGTAGAAGAGAAGATCAAAGGGTAAAGAATCCTATCATCATATTGAAGACAATCTTTCAGGAGACCTGATAGATACTCTTGACTTTTCAGGCATCATGTCCTGCTTATGTGCTTATATTCTTTTAAAAAAAAAAAAAAGTGTTAGGATCAAAAAGTAAACATTCTAACAGCTAATATTAACCCCACAGAGTAAAGAATTGAACTAAAGTATCTTTTTTTTTCTTTTTGAAATTTCAGTGGTTGTTTTGGTTTGAGTTCTATAACCAGAAAGCTGGACCTTTAAAAGGATGAATTATACCAATCAAGGAGGGTTATAACCAAGACTCTTGCCCGCCTTGTCCCAATTTGCAGACTTAAAAATGTGGAAGGGACATGACTGGTGTGCCTTTTCTTTGTTTTCCGAACTTGCACGCATTGAGTTTTCTACTTAGAATTTTGAAATATTAGCATAGGCCAATAAACTAGCCTGTCTACTTACACAAATTAAAAAATGAAATTCTCCTATATAAAGTCTTCAAGCAAAGCAAAGTGATAGCAATAAGACTTAAGAAACAAGGGCTCTGGGTGAGCATGGCATTCATGCCTGTAATCTCAGCACTTTGGGAGGCTCAATTGGGTGGATCACTTGAGGTCAGGAGTTTGAGACCAGGATGGCCAAAATGGTGAAACCCCATCTCTACTAAAATATAAAAATTAGCCAGGCGGGGTGGCACGTGCTTGTAATCCCAGTTGCTGGGGAGGCTGAGGCAGGAGAATCGCTTCACCCTGGGAGGCAGAGGTTCCTTTGGTAAACATACATGCAACAAATTCTATGTAAAATATAGCCCATTTACATAAAATACATGTATTTTAATAAAATTGTGCTTTTCTATCTATTAAATTTTTCTTTCTTGATGGGTTGAAAGGAACCTTATTTTTAGTGTGTAACTTTTTTAAGTTTCTTATCAAGGACTTTGTATTTTTAAATATCTAAAAGAATCAACATTTTGGAAAGCATATATACAAATGGATGGAAGAGTTATTTTAAAAAGTCCTGCATAAAAGAGACTATTGCCCTATTATAAATAAAATACCCAGAACCTGAGACTAGTTTAGCAGAAAAGTAGTTAAACTTGGTGAGATGTGAAATTAGGTTTTAATGCATGCAAAACACATCCCAATGCATATTTTTAGGTGTAGGCTGATTGACTTTTCTCAGTGTTTAAAATTAAAAGCTGCCTTTAGGCAGTTAAGAACCTTTGGAGAGCTTTTGATATTATTAAACTCAAGCACTTACATTTAGTTCTAACATAAATCCATGCAAAGACCAACACTCTAGTCTCATCCCAGGACAGATTTGAACATGGCCACCTACCAATACTATTGCTCACAGCCAGTTTATCAGCTTTTCTTCCTAGGGTGAACCTGCCACGTTACCCACATGAGTACACTCATTTTTTTTTACATCCCAATCATGTTTCACTCATTTCACCAGCCCTCATGAACATATTAACAATAACTGATGCATGGATAGATAGCTCTGTGTGATATATTGATGGATGTACCCACATAACTATCCCATTATAGTCTCACAATCTATATGCAGTAGGTACAATTATTAATCTCATTTTGCCATTTGAAGGAATTGACATTTAGTAAAGTTAAATGACTTACCCAAGGTCACACAGCCCACAAGTGGTGCTGAAAATGAATCCATGTCTCTGTGGTACCAAAGCTGAACAAAGAGTGTGAGCGATAACTGGGTTCTCAAAGATCATTAGATTACATTAGTTTTCTCCTTCAGTGAACAGGCTGCAACTCATTTTACTCCATGTTCTCCATGATCGGGAAGGTAAAGATCTTTTCTACTCAAGTCAAATTCCATTCAATAACTACATATTGAGTACTTTTATGAAAGATATTTGGCATATCATAATATGTTTATTTATTAATCATAATTTAAATTCATGTCTTTTCAGAGTTTAACATGCCATGAATTTAACTTTCTCAGGGATTATACATGGGGATTATTGTCATGATACTATTTTCCTTTTTCTTGTGTTCCTTCACATATATATATATTTAAGTATATGATTTATATAACATGCAAACACAATCTTGACTGTGCTCAGTTAAAACACATGCTGAGTCAATATAATCCATAAAAGTTGATGCATCAGATATATCAACTGCAGCTTCTGCTTTCATAAACTATCAGTTATTTCCTATTATTCATTGATCAAAAATCAGAATGCCAAACTCAATACAATGGTCATCTGAGAAAGATGTGTTTTTCCTTTTCTGTCTGTGATGGGAATTTTATCCCATGATGCAATATACTGGGAATTTTATCCCAGACTATGATGGGAACTGTATCCCAGGATGCAGTACACTGTTCATATTCCATTAATTTTATTATGCAATAGCAGAAGGGGTCTTTGGATCCTGAGTAGATGAGATGTTTACCTGAATGCTACTATTCACCTCATCTAAGTGAATACAGAAGGAAACAGGAGGTGTCACTAAGGAGAGATGTGTACTAGGCATACAGATCATTCCCTATCACATACTCACTTATGTCTCATTATGAATTTGAAGGGGAAATAGCAGTGAGATCAGTTTTACAAAACAACTTTCATTCAAAGGTGAATTAGTTCAACAAATATTCCTGAAATGCCTATAGTGTGTAAAGCTGTTTTGAGGTGCTTGGGATCAGACAAACAAAAAGTGTAAAACTACTTTGATGGTAGTTGTAAAAAGAACAGAGAAAAGCAGATTTTCATTTGTTAAACATAATTTTTAAAAATGGTATGCAAATTGTTTAACAATGCCTTTGAAATGCTTGGATCGATAATATACATATAACTAACAGATATGGATCTTAAAATAATTTCAAGAACAAACTAAAAATACCACTGCCTACAAGCATACTTAACAATTGAAATCTTAGAAAAAAAATCACTTTCCGCAACATAGTCTAAACAATATACTAAAACCAAAAGTTTTTGAGGTCATTAATAGATGTGGAAGTAGTATTTCAAAAGCCAGTTTTATAGCTCTCTTTGGACAAACTGATGTTTATATACATCAATTCCTACACCAAACTTCCTGCTATCTAGTCTTATTACATTCAGTGTAAGAACCAGAGATATAATAGTAAGCACGTTTTCTTGATATTGGTTACCCACAACAATGGCTCACTGGAATGAAAAAGAATGTGGAGACATCGAAGCTCCAGGCCCTTGCAAATGACACCCTGCCTTGCCCCAGTTCTACCTGCTGGAGCAATTATGATCAAAATTAGAAATAAGAGGAGCCTTAAGCATCCAGTTTCTGGACCAGTTAGACTCAACTACAGTAGAAACTTTTATAAAATTACATAAACTAGTTCAACCATTGTGAAAGAAAGTGTGGCAATTCTTCAAGGATCTAGAAGTAGAAATACTATTTGACCCAGCAATCCCATTACTGGGTATATACTCAAAGGATTATAAATCATTCTACTATAAAGACACATGCACACGTTTGTTTATTGTGGCACTATTTACAATAGCAAAGATTTGGAACCAACCCAAATGTCCATCAGTGATAGACTGGATTAAGAAAATGTGGCAGGCCGGATGCGGTGGCTCAAGCCTGTAATTTCAGCACTTTGGGAGGCTGAGACGGGTGGATCACGAGGTCAGGAGATCGAGACCATCCTGGCTAACATGGTGAAACCCCATCTCTACTAAAAAAAAGTACAAAAAAACTGGCCAGGCGAGGTGGTGGGCACCTGTAGTCCCAGCTACTTGGGAGGCTGAGGCAGGAGAATGGTGTGAACCCAGGAGGCAGAGCTTGCAGTGAGCTGAGATCTGGCCACTGCACTCCAGCCTGGGCGACAGAGCGAGACTCCGTCTCAAAAGAAAAAAAAAAAAGAAAGGAAATATAGCACATACACACCATGGAATACTATGCAGCCATAAAAAAGGATGAGATAATGTCCTCTGTAGGGACATGGATGAAGCTGGAAACCAGCATTCAGAGCTAACTATCACAAGGACAGAAAACTGAACACCACATGTTCTCACTCATAGGTTGGAATTGAACATTGAGAACACTTGGACACAGGGTGGGGAACATCACACACAGGGGCCTGTCATGGGGTGGGGCATGGGGGGAGCGATAGCATTAGGAGAAATACCTAATGTAAATGATGAGTTAATGGGTGCAGCAAACCAACATGGCACATGTATACCTATGTAACAAACCTGCACGTTGTTCACACATACCCTAGAAGTTAAATTTAAAATAAAAAAAAGAAGAAAACTACATAAGCAAATAATTACACTTACTCTAAGAAGTTAAAGTCAACATGAAAAGCCCAAAGTTCCCCTGGATTTGGGAAGAAGGGTGCGTTAAAATACACTTAACTGCAAATGAAAGAAATCAAACTAAGCTAAATGGAAGTGGGGGAGTGGGAGGTTGAAGAGAGCTGAAGAGTAAGAGAATAGCACGGAACCCTAGAAAGAGCAGAACTCTTTCTCTTATCTCTAATCTGCCTCATTGTTCTTCAGCAGCGGGTGGCCACAGCTGTGTACTGCACCTGGTGAACTGAAAGATTAGTTTCCAAATTTTCACTGAAAATTCTAGCAACACTAAAAAACAGCTCTATCCTATCATCGGCTAATTCAAAAATGCCAGCAGGGGTGACGCTGCCTCCCTAGGATGAATATTTGAAATCTGTGAAGACATTTTTAGTGTCACAGTGACTGGAAGGATTCCTGCTGTCATACGTAGGAAGAATCCTGAGATGCTGAAAGCCCATCAAGGTTTGGAAGAGTTGTCGACGATTCTGCCTGAACCCTAAGTCCATTTTATACTTTTTTTAAAACAAAATTTAACTCATCTTTGCACAAGTAACTGATCATCCAGGAATACAACCTTTGTGTAAACAGAGAGAAATGCTGTATTTCATTTTGTTCAGAAGTTACCAGGAGTACTTCAACAAATATCGTGTCACCATCTGCAACAATCTTCATGGAATCTGAGTGGCCCACACAGCACATCTCTGTGAGTCTTCCATTGCAGCTTTTGCATGCTCTGTGTCCTACCACTTATATTTCAAAATGTATGGAATGCATAGAATTGCATCATAAAATTATTTCCTCTTATTCACTTTTACTCCTGCTTCGTAATTAGATCATAATATTGGTTAGACTATGAAAGCATTTAAAAGAGAAACCAGAAGATGGCTTTGTAAAAATTACGTGCAAGTTATATTATCAAAGCATTTTATATTCTAAACGGGGCTAAATAAAACATATTTGCTTTAAAATGTAGGATATTGGACCCAATAAGGTTAAAATTAGGTTATGTCATCCATATTCCAGGGAGAGAGAATCTCACTGGTTCAGCTTGGGTCAGGTATTTCACCATCCCCCAAGCAGTTCTGGCTAAGTAGCCGGACTCAAGAAGTTAAAATATAGTTTTCAGGAGTCCATCATTAATGACAAGGCTTAACTGGGAGGCACTTCTGCTTTTTCTGTCATGGAAAATATTTCTGCCTATGAAAAAAACACCCCTTGAAGGACCCGCCTGGCTAGCAAACCTGATAAATCAATTAGCGCTTACATATTAATGCTTACAAATGATTTAATGTATTAGCTTTTACCAGTAGTTGTCTATCAGAGAATTAGAAGGAATTGTTCACAATCATGTACTTTAGCACCTTCATTTTGCACTTGTAAATAATTATCTTTACAAGGGTTTGTGTGTGTGTGTGTTTTTAATACATCCCAAATTGCTTGGTTGATCAAGGTCTTAGAAGTCATGATGCTCTTCATGGCTTCCAAAACTTTCATTTATCAAGTTTAAATACAGAGTGTGTGTGTATATGCGTGCGTGTGTGACTAAATGAGAGAAACCTTATTTTGCACAGAGAAGCAGTAGTACCCATTAACAATTAAAAACAACAAATGGAAAGTAAATGTAAAACTGATAATTGCCAACATTCAACTTTAGTTACAAATTGCATGAGTTTCATGAAAGCATAGTTCGATAGCCACTCTTTTAATTCAAAAACTGATTGAAATCATGGAAGTTTCAGACAATTTGGGAAATATTTTTCCAGATGGTAAGGAGATTAGAGAATCTTAAATCATATTACATGGGTTGCTTTCTATTTTACCAACACTTAAAGCATACCTTATGATGCCTAAGAACCAAATAGTTTCTGGATAATCTGATTGAAATAAACTTGGTTTACTGTCATTCGTTTCTGGAACCCAACACCAAAGATATGGAAATTAAATAGAAATTTCTCCCTAAGCTAAACACTATAATGGAAAACTCAAAATCAACTACATGATAGAAAGTTTGCAGTAAGAACTCAGCTACAAAAACATAGCTTTCACAATATTTTGGTATATATCACTTCAAAAGTTGGCCTCAGAAATCCAAAAGGAACATTCTTCCACCTCACACAAAGATGACTTCTTGTGTGATTACCACATGGTAATAACCTTATTTTAAAAAACCTAGAAATAGGTAGTAAATCACTAGTCCCAGTAACTTTTTACCATTTACTTTGTTATTTAACATGTGTTTTAGTTTTGTACTTGATCAAGTAACCAAAACAAAAGACTAAAAGAGATCGTGCTATTTCCACCAATTTAAATTTCTGGTCAGACACCAAATATTGCCAAACATATATCAATAAGGATGTAATAAATATCTAACATGTATCCATGATTTGGTAGAGAACATGAGATACATAAAACACAGACAATCCATAATCCTCAGTGCTTTTACTGATTACATTTTGCACATTTCAGACAGTATGCAGTCATTACAGAATATGTATTTTAAAAATGAGAACTAGAAAAGGTACAGCAAAATCATTATGGGTTGCAGTTGCCAGTGAAATGCTCCTTTTTTTAGTTTTATTTATGTATTTATTTATTTTATTTTATTTTTTGAGACAGATTCTCTCTCTGCCACCCAGGCTAGAGTGCAGTGGTACAATCTCAGCTCACTGTAGCCTCCACCTACCAAGTGATTCTCCACCAGGTCCAAGTGACTCTCCTGCCTCAGTCTCCCCAGAAGCTGGGATTACAAGCATGGGCAATCACACCCAGCTAATTTTTTGTATTTTTAGTGGAAATGGGGCTTCATCGTGTTGGCCAGGCTGGTCTCAAATTCCTGACCTCAAGTGATCCACCCGCCTCCATCTCCCAAAGTGCTGGGATAACAGGCACAAGCCACCATGCCCAGCCAAAGGCTTCTTTAAAAAGATAATATAGTAGTTCTTACATAAACCCTGTTTATAATAGACTATATTTTTCTTCTTTCACAAAGATTCAGGAAAGTCATAAAGTACCAACCTGGACAATTTTTTTAAAGACACATTATAATAAAATTGAAGAACATTAAAAACTAAAAGAAGGGATTAACATCTGATTTCTCATTGGCAATATGAGAATCAAGAAGACAATGTAATACTTTTAATATCCTAAGAGAAAATACCTGTTCATCTAAAATTGTATACCCAGAAAAAAAAATATCAAAAGCTAGAGAAAGAAAAGGACTTTATCAGACTATCAAGAAAAGTAAGTTTGCTACTATCATACGAACTTCAAATAAGAGAGAAGTGATTTCTGGGATAAACAGAACTGATGAACTAAAATGGCAGAAATAAACCCAAATATATTAGATACTACAATAAATGTAAATAAGCTAAATGCAGTAAATAGGCAAAGCAGTATCCAAATGGATTTCTAAAATCTAGCTATATGCTGCTTTCCAGACGTATCTAAAATCTGAATACACAAAAAGCTTCAAAATAAAAGAATGAAAATAATACTTACCAGAAAAACTAACCAAAATAAACCTGGATAATGGTATAGTGATATTCATAAAAGCTGATATCACTATATTAAAATCAGACAAAATGAACTTTATGGCAGATTTCATTAACAGAGATGAAGAAAATCATCACATAAAAGTTTAAATTCACCAGGAAAATATAATTTTAAACTTATACGTATCTTATAGTCTCAAAAATTTAAAGCAAACATTGAGAAAGCTACAAGAAATAAATGCATTATCTAAAGAGTAAATTTTAACATATCTCTAATTTGTAGTTTAAACAAAATAGAAAGATTATGAAAAATTAGAACAGCATAAATAATAAGCTTAATCTAATGGACATATATGGGAATTAATCCCCAACAAGTGAAAACATGCATACTCTTTTTAAAACTCAGAATATGTGCAAATATTTACTTTATACTGGCCCCTTAGCAATTTTCAACAAACTTCAAATGACTGCTATTACACCGGCCATTTTTTTCCTACCACAATACAGTTTAAAGTGTACAATGCAGCTAAATGTCCCAAGTGTATAAGAACACAAAAAAAGATATATCCATCTCTTCCTAGTACTAGTTACTGGTCAATAAGTAGGAAATATCTAAGAAAAGAAAATGTATTTCAGACAAGTACATATGCAATATTACAACAGAAGGAGAGGAACTGGCATGATCAAGGAGAACTTAGTCATTCAGTGAAGTTACGGTAGAATGTGTGAGTGTGTGTCTGTATGTGCACGCACATGCACATGTTCACATAATGGAAAGTACAAAAGAGAGTACTCATAGCCTAGAAATTAGCAAGCTCTGTATCATCTTATATCGTGTGGAGGAGTGTGGATTATAACATAAGTAATGGGAAATGACAATGAATTTCAAACATGTGAAGGACATATTATTTTATTCATAAAGGAAAATCTGAAAGTGTGGGATGTGACTTGCTTAGAGACTGGCTGGACAGAGAGAAAGTAGTTGAAAAGTGTCAGGAAACCAGGTGGTTCCTTAATAAAGAAGAATGTCCCTCTGGAGAATCATGGACAGGTCTTGCCTCCTAAAATCCACCCACTTGGAAAATTACATTTTCTAATGAAATACCTCACTATCCATTGCTATCACCAGGCATCTTGCCTACTTTGATCTATGTGTATCTACATTACCTCACTCTTATTAGTCCACATTGTAACCCCCATAGAACAGCTAAACACAGCTATGATGATTAAGTAACTTCTACTGAAAGACTAAGATAACAAGGGTAAAATAATCACAAAGTCATCTAAGCAACATATTTACAGTTAACTAACAAACCAATACATTGAGTGTAATACACATCTCAGAACTAAAATATTGTGGTCTGTCTTCCTTGAAAAATCCTTCAAACCTATCTCCCTACTTACTTAGCTGGCTCACTGTGTTAGCATACTGTCTTTGGGCCACCTCACAGGGACAGAGCTGTCAAATTCCCAAAGGCAGATAATATTTTTGAATATAAGAAATCTGATCAAACTGTCAAAAATACAGAAAATCAGCTAAGGAAGTTGTCAAGCATAACTCATGGTTCTGGGAGAGCATAACTCAAAGATTTCATCAAGACAGAAAATCAAAATTGATCATTATTATCTCCAAATAATCTGTGGTTTTTTCCCCTAACCTGAACATTTTAGTCTTCATCAGTAGCTACTATGAAGTTTAACTTCCAGGGGCCATCTTTTTCTCATTTTTGAGGGTACCCTTTCGCATTTTTAGAGACCTCTAAATCCCACTGCATCAAGCATCAGGCCCACCCTTAGTGTCCCAGTTTCCACTCTTACCCAACTTATTCTAAAATGACTTGTGAAAATTTAAGAGAGAATACATAAACCCCTTCATGGCAATTCCAAACCCACCCTGAACCCTAGAGCTATATCACAGTAGAATTCACTGTAATATGGCCAGCCTCACTGCAAGAAATACATACGTATGTCTTAGGATAAAACAGATTAGAAAAGGTGAGGACTTGGTCTAGGGTTCTAACAATTTGTGTAGAAGGAAGAAAGCACACTATACTATACAGTGTGATGGTCTTAATGACCAGTTGGATGTATGGAATGATGACAAGGGATAAGTAGAGAAGGATCTTCTGAGCTCCAGCTTAGATGCCAAAGTGAATGGTGAAACACTACCAAAGACAGAGAATATACTACAGGAGGGGCAGACTTGACAGAGAATGAAAGATGTCCTCCATTTTGTTAGATCAGGGTGACTGCAAGGCATCCAGGTAAAGATTTCTAGTAGATTGCTGGATATTGGAGAGGTGTGCATGTAGCCCAAGAGAAAGGTGGGAGGTGCCCAAGCATAACCAGGCATCATCAGCTTGTAAGTGAAAGTACAAACTACATGAGTAGATGAGAATGTCTATGGAGTATATGTAAAGAGGGAATAGAAAAATACTACAGACAAAATCCCATACAAATTTTATATATAAACATAATTTGTGTATATCCCATGGTATACACAAAGGAACTATTAAATGATTCTGAGAGTAAAAGATCAAATACGTAAATACTCATATAATGCATATACATAAAGTATTTTAAAAGTTAAATTCTTGCTAAGAATTCAATCATGTACATATGAAAGAGTTCTAAGCATTACACCAACAAATACCACAACAAATCACACATCTTGTAATGTAAACTTTAGACATTACTTAAAGAGGAAATAATATCTGTTAAGTCAAATGTTCTTTTAGGGTAGAAACATAACGTTTTTTCTGTTTATTTTTTATTTATTTGGAGTCATTCTTTCTCTCTCAAGCTATAAACTGCTGTTAACATTCCCAAATTGTAGTTGATGTTTTTTCTTACTATTTTTATTCATTTCTACTGGGACACTGTTCGTCAATAAGACAACAGGTGAAAAAATGAGATTTCAATTGTCTGGATTTTGATTGCATTGCACATGTTGGAAAACACTGAAGTACAACTCCACAACTCTGAATAGGCACAGAGTTTACAAATAAGATGGACGGAGCATCTCACTAAACATCAGAAAGTTGAGACTGGGAAGACAAAAAATTACACTCTGAGCATGTTCACAGATAATTTTCACAATTATAGAAGTCTATGAATGTCAAGCCAATGTACAGCACTATTTAATTGTTTGAGGCAGCATGTCATCATAAAATGCTGAAACTTTACTATGGCTTAAATCATATCTTTCCAAAAGTTTCTGAAATTCACTTTGAGTCGAAATATGGAACAGATGTTGGGGAAAAAAAAGGTGATACTTGCAAATGTTAAACATGTTAAAGTCAGTTGTGTTTTTATTTGTTATGCCTTAAGAGCTATTAATGTTTTAGGAAATAAATGAAACAAATACATATGTAACAATATGTTCATATTTATAAAATGAAAGCAGGTTTGTATTGTAAGTGTACTCAGTAGCTCTTAAAAGATCTTCAGTTGTCCTTGCCACATACCAAAAATATGTTTAACTTAATCCACCTGTGTATTTCACGTACTGTAATTACTAAATGCTCATAATTTCTCCCAGGGATGATTTAATAATGAGGAGCTTTATCATTAAGACACAACACTGTGCACAGACCTGATTATTCATGGAACCATGACTGAGGCATCAACTTTAAGAAACTTGATGAGATGAAATACAATATATAAAAGTAACTGTCTCTGCTGCCTGGAACAAGCAACTGATCAAAACATTCATTTGTATAAAGTCGATGTGAAAACATTAAACACGATGTTGATTAAAATGAGCTCATTTATTTTTAACTTTTTCTAAAATAATGTCTCTGCCCTAGACAAAAGTAACAGACAATAGAAATACAGAGATTTAGAAATACAGGTGATCATTCACTACAAAGGCCAAATTTGAGAGCAATAAAAAATAATGATTTAAGACAGAATGCCTTAGAACAGGTAGAGGTGTTAACCTAAGTTTTAAATATCAGTCTTGTACTTTAGATATATAGTGGGTTTCATTTTGTAGCACAAAAGTTCACCAATTACGCAACTATCATAGAAAACTGAAGTCATGCAAACAAAAACTGGATACACACAGCACAGTTAAGCTTTATAACCTTCACAGCTCTTGACAAATTTTTAAAAAATGCAGGCTGGGCATGGTGGCTCACGCCTGTAATCCCAGCACTTTGGGAGGCCAAAGTGGGTGGATCACCTGAGGTCAGGAGTTCAAGACCAGCCTGGCCAACATGGTGAAACCCTGTATCAACAAAAATACAAAAATTAGCCAGGCATGATGGCGGGTGCCTGTAATCCCAGCTATTCAAGAGGCTGAGGTGGGAGAATCACTTGAATCCGGGAGGCAGAGGTTGTAGTGAACAGAGATCGTGCCACTGCACTCCAGCCTGGACCACAGAACAAGACTCCATCTCAAAATAAAACACATAGTTATAAGTTGTGCAGAAGAGATGTGAAATACTGAAGAACATCTACTGAAACATGAAGAGTATCTAAAAAAGGTTTTAATAATTTTAAGTGTATAAATATTTATTTATTACCACTAATTCTTTATGAAAGCATAATAATAATTTCAGAAGTCAAAAATATTATGAGGTCAGGAATTTAAGATACAAGTATTTGTTGAAGATGGACCACAAATCTGCTCCTAAGGTAAAGGGGAACTAATTTAAAGTGGAAAAACACTATCAATTTTAAGGTGAAAAAGATTTATAAAATTAAACGTCAATCAGTTGCTCAGGAGTACAACTAATTCTGGTAGTAAGACTAGATAGAACTTTTATCTCATGTATCTCATGTTGAGGGAGAGTTTGAAGGCTAGAACATGATTCAAGAAATCTTGAGGTAAGCAATTATTTCCTTGGATTAGTTTCTCTCTGTGTTTTGGATTTTAAAAGCCCTCAAATACTCTGAGTAGACACATACTTGTGGAATCACAATGATAACAGCATTTTCTCATCCGTGACATTGATTTATTATATCATGTTTCACAAAAATGTTCTCACTCATGGCAGCTGAATTGGTTGCTTCTACCCAAGAATGGAAAGAATCAAAGGCTCTTTTATCTTAGGTAGATAACATGTATTTTTCTAGCCATTCTAAAGAAAGATGTGAGTTTAAAAACAAGTGTGGAAATAAGTTAGATAATAATGTGTGAGTTAGTAATTGAAGCATTGCATGCCTCCAGCAAAGACAAATATAGTAGGCTCTTAGCTCTTACAGATTTAAGGTTTGCATTTTTAACTATTTTGAAGTAACCCGGAACGTGCATGAAGAGATGTGAAGTGTTGAGGCATGTTCACTGAAACATTATGCAAATAATCAACAAATATCAACCAATGGTGATTTGACCAACAACTAAAATAAGTCACTATGAATGAGGATACTAGTAAAAAACAAAAAAACAACAACAAAAAAAAAAAACACTGTAACGTGAACCACTACTTTGCAACAAGAGTAAATACTATGAGGGTAGCTCTAATACTGTCACTCTTCTTTGAAATTAGAGCATTAGAGAAATTCAGTGAAAAACCTCTATCATCAGAAGTTCTTTAAGAATTCCATGGAATTTGGGCCTATATATAATACCACAGGATTTGGAAAGAGAGGACATGAATTTAAGTTTTTATTCTATTATCTATTAACCTTGTGATCCTAGGCATTTCACTTGACTTTTCTGAGTCTCCATTTTGGTATCCATAAAGTGAGAAGATAATATTCAGCAGAAAATCTTCTTCTGATGTTCATATGAAGAATTATTTGCAGAATGAAAGAAACTATTTAAACTATATCAATGTGAAAATAATTTCCTTTGAAGAGGATACAAAAATGTCATTTTTGAGCCACAGACTCTGAGCCCTGGAAGATAATTCGAGATTAACTGGTTCTCCGACTTTTACCTTCCGTTCTTCAGTCTACAGCTCTTGCCAGGGTCCCAGAGTCAACAGCAGATGTCAAAGGCAAGTATGGAGAGAGTCCCCAGACTGTCTTGAACCAAACTTCCCTTTCACTGGAGTTAAATGTCAGGTTGTTTAAAAGACATTGAACAAATTCTTCAACTGTGGCTAAAAATGACTATGACAAAACCCTATCATCAAATCTAATCCCCACCTTGCAATGACTGAGAAACCCTTGGTCAAGAAAGCTTGAGGACATACCCAAGGTGCCACTACTGGTGGATGGCAGAGCCAGGGTTTGAACAATGCCTTCCAAGTACTACTGTAACCAGATCAGCACCCTTTCCACTGCACAAATGAACTTCCTCAAAGGCTACAATCTGTTAAGAGTGTGAGCTTTTGTACTTTGCATGCTTCTGAATTCTAACTGCTTCGGAGCTCCGTTTTAGTGTGGGGTGACTGTTGGAATTAACTTCTAAGGCTGAAGCTTTAGCCCCTGTTTCCCTGATGTACATTGCCATGGTAATTAAAGATTTTGTGGCTGGATACTAAAATCCTTTATTTTTAAAGGTTTTCTATGTCAACTTTGCATAGAACACTCTAGATAACCTATTTAATACCAACAAAGTGGTATAAAGTGTTCTAAAATCTAATTGTGGCTTATAGTATTTTTCAGTCAACGTACAAACGTTGTTTAGGAGCCTCAAGCAAACTCTCAAGGCAATTTGGAACAATTTTTAATTTTTAGAATGTGAGGCTCTATGATTCTCTTGGAGGGGCACTAACCTTAAATTTGCTCATTCTGTGGTTGGCATAGAAGTCTCTCATCAGTTTCACTGAGAATATAGATAAGCCCATGTTTCTAGACATTTGCCAAGAAAAAGAAGAGACTTTGAGTAAAATAAAAACTTTAGATATTAATATATTCTTTTCTTTCTTTCTTTTTTTTTTTTTTTTCTGAGACAGGGTCTTACTCTGTCACCCAGGCAAGATCTCCACTGGCAAGATCTCAGCTCATTGCAACCTCTGCCTCCCATCTTCAAGAAATTTTCTTGCCTCAACCTCCCGAGGAGCTGGGAGTACAAGAGTACACCACCATATTCTGCTAATTTTTGTATTTTTAGTAGAAACAGGGTTTCACGGTGTTGGCCAGGATGGTCTCGAACTCCTGGCCTCAAGTGATCCACCTGCCTCAGCCTTCCCAAGTGTTGGGATTACAGGTGTGAGCCACCATGCCCTGCCTAAAGTGACGTTTATAGAAAATGTGGTAGCTTACTTCTAGTCACAGATAGTTTTAGAAGCTAAGAATTTTATCACAAACCAAGCACAATTCTCAACAAATAAATGTACAAATCTTTACCTTGACATATAAGAATTTACTCATTTAAATAGTTACCAATTTAAATGCATATTCTCAAAAATTCATAGAGATTTTGAACAAAAGTAAATGGTCATTTTCCTTAGTAACTGAAAGTTATAAGCTCTGCCAAATTGTATTTTAGCTGAAATTCTGAAACAGCATAAGAAACAACTCACTAAATATTATATAAATGTCCCAAAGACAGATGTGGATTTATTATCTTACAGCAGTAAGCCATCTCGTGTAGCTATGATTTTGAGTACATTAATCTTAAAATATTCTTTTTTACTGAGCCTTCAAAATTTGATGTATTTTCAATTGGTAAACTCTAGAGATCAGCAAAATTGTAATAGCCAGGATATAGGTTGGAACATATGCTTAGTAATGACAGTAGACCATTGAAGAGTTCTAAAAATAGTCATTTGTCCAACTTCCCTCAAATGTATTTTTCTTAATTCTTTTTCTATTCATATCAAATATGTTCCCTCATCCCTCTTAATGGTATAAGCAATGTTTCACTACTGTAACATGACATTAATTTCAACTTCAATTAAACAACTCTATTTCCAAATATTAAAAATTCAAGATATATATATATTTCAAAGTAGCTAATAGGTTAAATTTCAAATGTCTCACCACAAAAAAAGAGTGATGTGATTAATATAGTAATTAGCTTCATTTAATATTTTCCACATTGTAGATATATAGTAAAACATCACAGTGTAACCCATAAATGTATACAATTGTAGTTTATCAATTGCAAATGATATTAATTTTTCAAATTAAGGTTACCTGTTGCTAAGTCTTTGTGACTACTTGCTATTTTAAAGAGAATTGGAACTAGACCTAGAGGGAAATAAGTTATGATTCCTTTAGATGTGAAACAAGTCAAATAATTCAGTATTCACAAATATGTTTCATCTTTCTCAGCCAAGAAATGAATATATAAGGCAAGCTGCTAAAAATATGCCATTTGTTAGAGAGTACTATTTTTCACTATAGAATGACTAACATAACAAAATACCACCTACTTAGATTCATCAGAAAGCTTCCTACACTGCAGCAAGCTTGACTTCCCTGAGCTGAGTGTCCTATTGATGAAACAAACCAAAAAAAAAAAAGAAAAAAATTAGAATTCTTCTCAGTGCCAACTCTCTTATTTGATTGAAATTGTACATGAATGTACTACGACACTACTTTAAGACCTCAGCATTTTTAAAATCAATCTCTTGTTTAAATACCTATGTTTTTTTTGTTTTGTTTTCTTTTTTTTTTTTTTTTTTTTTTTTGCTGTATTATCATTTCTCACCCATACAATACTTTCTTAATGACCTAATTATATTATTCAGGGAAGGTTTTTCCTCACCTATCTAGGGCAAGATTCAGGTTCTTGGTAGATGAAATGTTGGTTAAATTAAACAGAAAAATGAAGCAACAGTGACGGGACTACATTTAATTAACTCAAATAAGTAAGATTATCCCTATTGAAAAGTTGTTTGATGTGTCTCAAGATTAACTATGTAGTTTGTAATTTTTGTAACCTGCAAAATAATTCCGAAAATATTCCAGAAGCACACTGTTCATGTTCTGCAAATAGCAGAAAAAAAACTAATTTAACTTCCAGCCAGTCAGCCCACTAACAGAACAATCCTGACAGATAAATAAATAAAAGCTGGGATCTAACATGACTGCAAAACATTATACTACACTCATGATGTATATTTTTGATCTCAAAGCAAGTAACAATTATCCACAAATACATTCTTAGCATCTGAAAGCATAACTTAATTGCCAATTAATACAGGTGAATTAGTACCCATATTTTAAAAGATGAGTAAAAGAATCAACAAAGTCATAGACTTTATCATAACCGTTTATTCAGCCTCAAAGTCTCTTCTGAGTAAATTTTACATAAAGCAAATTTTAAAGGGTCCGCTCTAAAACTTAGTCGTCTCCTTGCCAGTACCTAAGATCAGTAGTTTAAAACAGAGCAACTACAGAGCTAAAATAAAGGCTAAAGCTAGCATTTAAATCTCAACTGCTAAAAGGCACCCAGTACTCTGTAACTCAGATACTCCAGGATGGATGGAGCTTTTTCTAACATCAATATTCATTAACACCCACATTTCCAAAGCAGCAACCCATATTTTGGATTGTTTGATGTCGTTTCTTCTTTAAACTAAACACCAGGGCAAAATCCAGAGTAAAGTTTATACATTCATTGGACAGAGAAACAGAGATCAAAGGGAAAAGAACACACATATTCTTTGGATGAGAACTCTCTCCCTTTTCTTGATGTGTTTCATCAGGAGTTTGTGGGCAGAATAGAAGATGAAACATACTTACCTTCATTAGCAAGTTTTACACACTTAACTATATTTCAGTTTTCCATCAAATAAACACTTTAATATGCATATTGTTTAGTTGTAATAATGGCAGCAATAGCTTAACAATTAGAGCTTATCTTTAGTTTAAAAGTTTGCAAAAGAAAACACTATTTACACCGTACAGTACATTTAAAAAAAATCAATGTTTGCACACCCAGCACAGCAAAAAATTAAAAAATTGTTAAAATCTCAAAGAGAAAATAGTTTATCCCAAATAAAGATAAATTATCAGAATCTTTCTTTCTTAAAACCTGAGGTAAGCAGCTTCACCTAACAATGACACTAATCATCTAAAACTAAGCTAAACTGTATTTTTATAGTATTATGTACATTTATTTATGTATTCAACCCCAGTAAACTTTTTTTGTGTATTTAAAGCATCATAAAAACCAAAGTTCTGTGTGGATGTGTCTTAATGTAAGCATTATTAGATCATAGGAAAAGTCAAAACATGCAAATAATGCCAAAAACAAGTATCCTAGCTTTTCTCTTCCCTCTCTCCCCTGATCACCCTGGGAGGCTCTTCAGCAAGAAGCCGCCAGAGACTTACTTGAACTGGAAAGTCTAGAAAACCAAGCCAAGCAACTCTGCTGAAAAGAAGAAATCTAGACAAGTGATTCCACGTGCACTGCATTCATCTCTACAAAGTGTATGTATTTCAGAAGTATTCCACAGCCTTCGTATTCCACAAGTGTAGTCAAAACTGACAACACAAATTTATTCCCCAAACTGCAGGATCTCAAACATTTTCTAATAAGGCTTGACGACATCTCCTCACTTGCCAGTTTTGACTCTCAGAAGTAGCTTGTCCTTGACATAATTTCTCAACAACCTCAATAGATACTTGTATCTAACATGCCTTCCTTTCTTCCCAGTCATTGCCAACACACCACCACATGCCCAAGCCTTTCCAGTTCCCTACCCTCTGCTGCCAGGGCACTGAGCTCAGTACACTCTGATTATGAGGATCTGCTGGATTATCTGTGCGGGAATAGTGACATTAAGCTGAGATCTTCTACTAATACTAGACAGAAGTTTCCCCAGTGGGTTTGCTCTTCTGCTGATTTTAACAACATTGCAGTGGCACTGGGGTTCAGACTGGGGTAAGTTAGGAAACTAAAGCGATTTCAGGGGAAAGAATCACCCCAAATCATTTTTCCCTTCAATTTTTCTTAAGAAAACGCTCTCTTCTGTGTCATACCCTAAAGTTAACCAAAAAATAATCTGGATACTCAACCTCTGCATAAAATACAGATCCACAGTCATTTTCATACATTCTTTTTCGCATCTCAAATAAAATCCACCCCTTCATCCCAAGAAGGGTGCTTGGGAAAAAGAAGTAGGGAATCTTTGCAAACATAAAGGCAATGTGTCCTATGGGAGTAGAGCAGAGAGATAAGAGGAAACTTCTAGTCCAGGCCAAGGTCTACTGACTACGACCTTGGCAAAAACACAGAAACTTGTTGTTGGCCAACTTTAAATGAAGCATGAAATCTGCCTCCTCCCTACTTCCCTTTCCCCAAGGAACTCAGTCTCAGGTGGAAGTGGTGTTCTAGGTCTTCTGACTGTCCTCCCTCCGCCCTGGACTGCATCTACAATCAGTGGCAGGGTGATTCTAGCAGGTTCCACTGTTCTCTGTCCCTCTTTCCTTCCGCGTCTATGCCATCTGGGGAGCCCGGAGAACTGGGCTACTGCATGCTCCCTGGCCAGGGCACAGGACAGGCTGCAGATAGAGGCTTTGGAGCTCTGCAAGGGATTTTGCAGCCTGCCTAGCTTGTGGGACAAACCCATTTCCTTGACATTTCAGGGCAAACCTCTACTCATTTCTCCAGCGGATGGGGGGTGCTTAGACCTTCTCACTGATCAAAGAAGCCAGAATCCATGTGAACCTCTGAAATAGTAGAGCGTACCAAATGCCTAGGGGTAAAGAAGGGTGGAGGATTTCAATAAAAGAGGTGCTCCCAGTGTCGCCCCCTTTCCCGCTTTTTCGTTTACAATGAGCGGGACATTTAAAGTATTTTGTGGTTTGTTGGTTTTTTAAAGTTTTTGTTTATTGTTTCTATACATATACATTTTTTTTTCTTGAAGGGAAGCAGGCAGCGGTGCCCATAGGCAGAGGGGCGCGTTGTCAGCCCGGATGCTCCCGCCGGGAAGGCCCTCGCGGCGGAGGAGGGGACCCCAGAGGGAGAGGGCGCGGCAAGGGGACCCTGCGGAGCGGCGGGGGCGGGGGGCTCCAGGCGGGTCGGGGACCGAGTGCTGCCGGAGCCCCGCAGATGCCGCCCCTACCAGCCTGGCTCCCGCCTCCCCGCCCCAGTCACCCGACCTGCTCCCGCGCCTGGGGCTGGGGCAGGCTGGTCGTCCCCGGCAGCGGGGGACCCTCTCCAGCCCCAGCACTGCAACTGCGTGGAGGAAACCGTGCCCGCGGGCGGTGGGGGGGAAAGGGGGTCTCACGAAGTTCTGGGATAAAAACGGGCTGTCGCTGCAGATGCCTCTGTCACGCGAATCTGGGAGCGGAAATGCACTGTCCTCGTGCCGGGCGGGGGCACAGGCGGGATCGGAGCCGGGGAGAGGAGGCAAAGTGGCGGCGCAGCTCGGACAACTTTCCTGGGAAAGCAGGTGACAGTCGGCAGAGCTGGTGCCGCTGCCTCCCCGGGGAGACGAGTCAGCACGAGGCGCAGGGTCTGCACCCCAAATGCTGCCGTCACGGACCAGGAGGAGGACGGGGTGGCCGCTGGCGGGACGAGCAGGCGGGGAGGGCGCCCAGCCCCGGAGTGCAGCCGGGCTCGGGAGAGCCGCCCTCCGTGTCCTCGGCCCCAGGAGGGGCGCCTGCGCCCGGGTGCGCGTCCCCCCAACGCCCCCTCGCCGTCCCGCGGGACCACCAACTACTCCGCGCCGCTAGAGGAGCCGCGGGAAGGAGAGGGGAGAGCCGGGAGCGCCGAGAAGCGGCCGCGACGCCCGCCCGGACCCGCACGTACCTTGAGCTCCTCAATGTCCAGGTTCGTTGATCTGTCCATGGAGTGCAACTAAACGAAGTGGAGAGGAACCGGGCGAGTGGCACCCAAACACAATCTAGTCTTTTAGTTTCCAGCTTAAACTCAGCTTTATCCTCCTCCAAGCCCCGGCAGCTCCTCTCAGTCTCATTCTTCGTGGTCACGCCGCCTCCACCGGGTTAAAAATAAGGAAAATAAATAAATAATAATAATTCACTTTGTTTTACTTCCTCAAAGATTTAGTGACAGGTGATCTGTACCGCGGTGCAACGCAGCTGAGTCGATTGAAACAGGGGCCAAAAGAAAAAAGGAAAAAGATATCCACTCTATTTAAGATTTCTTCTTCTGCAATAAGCTTAGAAACCAGCGAATTGCTGCATCCCGAGAAAAAAAGCTGCTTCCCTGGTCAGCATCATGCGGCAAATTTCAAGCAAATGTGTTCAAACTGAAGAGAAGAGTGTATGATAAAAGCCTTCCTCCGTCAGGCTTACTCTGGTAGCTAATTTAGCTCCAGTCCCAGGCATTAGCAATGATCAATTTCCCTGGCAAGATAACAGAATCCCCGAAGTCCTGCATAGACTTAAAATATGTCTTGTAGCTGAGAGGTATTTTCTCAGTGGGGAAAAGAAGATAATCAAGTCAGAAGGGAACGTTCTCCTTTGAAGGTTATGCTAAAAGAGTTGAGAGAATAGGAGGTGGATCCTACGGAGAGAAAAGAGGGAGAGAAAGAGACAGAGGGAGAGAAAAATTTTCCTCCTGCTTCGCTGTTTTACTGGCCTTCACCACCAGGTGACTGACTTCGCTTCTCTCTTCCCACAGCCGACACTGAGGGGATTTCTCTCATCTGTCAAAAAGCAACATTTCCTCTCCAGACAAATACTATCGCTGGGTCTTAAAGACTGCCCTCTGTCCGGAATCCACTAGGTGACAAGCATTTTAATTCATTGCGTACGTTGCTTCATCTTCTTCCTGCAGATCTGGGAGGAACATGCCTGTGTGTATCATCCACATGTATTTAAATATATTCACTTTAGATCTCTCCTGCTTTCAGCATCAGATTTTTTAATTTAAAAAAGACTTTTAAAGACAGTGACAGATAAGAATATTAAAGGAAATTTCCTGGAATGATGCTTTTTATGATAAAGCAGTCTTTTATTAGAAAATTGTTCTTTACATAGATTCTGATGGGTCAGTGCATTTAACTTGTAGGTTGTAGATTTGGGGAAAGGGTTCGTTTTCTTTTAAATGTCTCTGTAAAAATTTGACTTTTGAAGGGTTTTAAAGATTTTTGTTTTATTATGACACACAAACTATTGAGACTTAAAGATGTTTACAGATTTGGAAAAGGAGCTGTATAATTTTGTTTCTTTAAAAAAAAAAAAAGTCTTTCTTTTTTTAGGATTTAAATATACACATTCCAGTCTCATGGTCTCAGCTCTACCATCATCTCCGTCCTCTCCCTCCCTGAATTCCAGCCACCTGGTCTACTGGTCCACCTGCCAGTACTGGCTCTTTAATTCCCAATCTTGCACCCTCGTTAAGGACAGCTGTCTCTCCCCACAGTTCTTTATAGGTTTCACATTTATGCTTCTGACTGAAGTCACCTGAGCAGAGAAAAATTTTCCTCAGGTGAGTCTCTCAGATATTCTCCTTTATCCTCTTGTCGTAGCAGCATTGTTAATTTATCATTATTTAATGTATGCCATTATTATCCATTTGTTTGTATGACTCCTCCAGTAGACTATAAACTCTTGAAGGCATGTTCTGGATCATTCTTATTCACCAAAATGTCCCAAGAGCCTAGCAGCTAATAAGCACACAAATGTGCATGGAACAGATAAATATGTGGAAAGAAACCTTTACAGTTAGTACTCTAAGGTCTGAAACCCTAATGACTCCCTCCTCCCCTCCGCAGCACCAATGGGGCACATCCCAGTTTTTCTCCTTCTACTTTCCAGCTAAGCCTGGAGGGCTCAGCTTTCTCATGCAGCATGCCCAGTTTGTTAGTTTAAGCCTAGTCTATTCCATGCACTTGTCTAAGCTATCTTTCTTTTATACCTTGACTTGTGACTACAGCTTTTAAGGTTAACATCAAGTAGCCAAAAGTCCATAATGAGTAGGGCCAAACATCAAATCTCATAATAAACTTCACGTACTTATAAGACATAATATTTTGCATAATATATGATGAAAAATAATAAAAGTTCAGGTTGAGAATAGATGAAGTTATATAAAACTTTCAACTCTAAAAAAGAGCTTCTCTTCTAGAAAGTATCAACAATTCAACATGAATAAAGATAACTACTAGGATGATGCAAAAGTAATGGCAGTTTTTGCCACCGAATGGCAGAAACCACAATAACTTTTGCACCAACCTAATACATAGGTTTTCGAAAGTCAGGTCTTTCCATGTGAAATAATTTGAAATTCCCTGTCAACTAGTCATTGCCTAACTTTAGAAAATGGAATAAAACAAGCAAATTTATTTTCAACATGTTAGCAAAGTGATATTATTTAAGGTAAGTTTTCAATTTGCAGTTGTGACAATGTAGTTCCAGGAAGGTATCCATTAAAATGTTGATATTTAAATATTATTCAGAAAGGGAAAACTGCAGATAGTTTCTTAATATGACATATTATAGTTGAAAGAAAAAATGATATTGTTCTTAACAATTTTATGTGTGTGTGTGTGTGTGTATATATATATATATATAATGACTAGCTTTAGTGAATTTTTTTTTTTTTTTTTTTTTTTGAGACGGAGTCTCCCTCTGTCGGCCAGGCTGGAGTGCAGTGGCGTGATTTTAGCTCACTGCAACCTCCACCTCCCAGGTTCACGCCATTCTCCTGCCTCAGCCTCCCAAGTAGCTGGGACTACAGGCGCCCACCATCGCCCCCGGCTAATTTTTTGTATTTTTAGTAGAGACGGGGTTTCACCGTGTTAGCCAGGATGGTCTTGATCTCCTGACCTCGTGATCCGCCCACTTAAGCCTCCCAAAAGTGCTGGGATTTACAGGCGTGAGCCAGCACGCCAGGCTTATCTTTAGTGAATTTTAAACTATGAAATTATATCCAACATTTGATGTTGACCAGACTGACATTATAAGCCAATGGTCCCCAGCTGATATGGCTTCTGGGTCCCTACATAAATCTCATCTTGAATTTTCCCTCCCATAATTCCCACATGTTGCGGGAGGGAACTAGTGAGAGATAATTGAATCTTTGCGGTGGTTTCCCCTATGCTGTTCTTCTGGTAGTGAATAATTCTCACAAGATCTGGCGGTTTTATAAGGGGAAACCCCTTTTGCTTGGTTCCCATTCTCTCTTACCGCCACCGGGTAAGAAGCGCCTCTCGCTTTCCGCCATGATTGTGAGGCCTCCCCAGCCACGCAGAACTGTGAGTCCATTACACCTCTTTTTCTTTATACATGACCCAGTCTCGGTTATGTCTTTATCATCAGTGTAAAAACGAACTAATACACCAACGATTTTGGCACCAGGGACCGTTTTCATGGAAGACAATTTTTCCACAGACGCATGGCAGAGGATACAGGGGATGGTTTCGGGATGAGACTGTTCCACCTCAGATCATCAGGCATTAGTTAAATTTTCATAAGGAGTGCACAACCTAGATCCTTCGCGTGCACAGTTCACAATAGGGGGTGCTGCCATGAGAATCTAATGCCCCCACTGATCTGATAGCAGGCAGATCTCAGGTGGTACTGCTTGCAAACCTACCCACCACTCACCTCCTGCTGTGTGGCCTGGTTCCTAACAGGCCACAGATGGCCAGGGGCTTAGGAGACCCCAGACATAAGCTCTAGAAACAATTAGTGATTTCCAAATCAGTTCCGTATTTGTGTGCAATTACATGTCTATAAAGCGAGTGATTTCCAAGTCCTTCACTATTTCATGAATTCCCATGCCAACTCATCAGGCTGAATATTTCTAAAACCAAAAAAAAATTAGAGTTGATCACAAAAGTATGAGTTGCTAAAACAGATTTATATAACCTTTTAAGACAATCAGGACTCAATTCCACTTCATATGACATACGACTAGATGGGACAACTTTCAGAAAATTGAATCATCGTAAAGACATTTGAAATGAAGGCAATAGAAGGATGAGGAAGTGAATTGAGGAAAGGAACATTTTCTAGATGTCCTGAGTCACAACTTCAGGACAAAGACAGTTACCCACGGCTATGGAGGAAATTGTGCTTGCATATAGTAGAGTATGTGAAAGGGGCAAGATTCAATTTTAACAAAGATGTACAATTCACAGGCAACCCGCAAGAGCGATTACAACTCCTGAGCAAGGGGAAGGCAGTGTGGAAACACCTGCAGGTCATGAGATGTTACATTTCAGGATCATTCGTGCCTTAGATACATTCATCGATGTCGCCTACCATCATAAAGTATTAGAGCAAACGTACCCCTGCCTTTATGAGCTTTTTTTCTTTAACTGATTTACAGAAATGGGGAACTTCTAAATACATATCCTTTTTTCCAGTAGACAATATAATTTTTAATAATCACTATGGCTTAAAAGCACTGGAAGAGTTTTAAATTTTGTAGGCCTTTTTACTCCCCTTGTCTCTCTTGCCAAGTTTACAAT
The DNA here is from genome assembly GCF_047675955.1 of Chlorocebus sabaeus. Classification (NCBI taxonomy): domain Eukaryota; kingdom Metazoa; phylum Chordata; class Mammalia; order Primates; family Cercopithecidae; genus Chlorocebus; species Chlorocebus sabaeus. Next base: position 14,727,530 of record NC_132911.1, read on the forward strand.
TTTATGCATTTATGTGGATTTCCATACTGCACTACATCACATGACCATATTTTATTTCTATTTTCTGAAATTATTAAACAGAGAATTAATGTATCATGATTCATTAAAATAAAGTAATAACTAATTCACATAGTTGTCACCAGTTTATTTCTAGTGATTAGCATTTGTATCCTCCATATGATCTAAATTCTTGCCTCAGAAAGGGATAATTTCTCAGAAATGTTACTATATATTCCATGAGGTTTTTAAAATTACTAAAAAATGCTGAAATACAAATTATTGAGTTTTTACTTTTAATGAGTAAGATATGTAATTGTTAATATGTGAACAGATGAGGAAACACAAATGAGCCATTAATATTGTGATATAGTTATAAAGGGTATCCTTTGGCCTTTCAAAAAAAAAATACCACCTGTTACACAGATGTACTTTTTTCTTTTAAAAATGTTGAAATTAAATTTTAAAAAATTCTGTTAACCTTCAACCCAGATCATGCTTCAACTAAGAAAAATAAAGAAAAGAAAAATAAGATTAGTACCTCAGAGACAAGAGAGGGTAAATTATGAAAAGAATAAAAGGATGCAGACATGCCTGCTTGCAGCCAAAAATAAGTCAGAATGTGAAATTTAAGTTTCCAAAAATTTGAAACTGGAAGCATTTCTCTCTTTCCTTTATAAATTTAATGGACAAAAATATTGGCAAATGTATATTTTTAGTTAAAAATTTTAACCAGCTACTTAGCCATATATGATTTCGAAGGCAGTTCAGGCATGAGAATACATATGCTTTGTATAGCATAGATTATAGTGGTCTGCAAAAGATAATGAGGATCTGTTTTGCAGAATTTAAAGAGAATAGTGATTAATACTTCCAGTCTTAGAAGCATCAAAAAAAAAAAACCCTTTATTTATTTATTTATTTATTTATTTATTGAGACAGAGTCTCGCTCTGTTGCCAGGTTGGAGTACAGTGGTGTGATCTCGGCTCACTGCAACTTCCACCTCCAGTGTTCAAACGATTATCCTGCCTCAGCCTCCTGAGTAGCTGGGACTTCAGGCATGTGCCACCATGCCAGCTACTTTTTGTATTTTTAGTAGAGACGGCATTTCACCATGTTGGCCAGGATGGCCTCGATCTCTTGACCTTTTGATCCTCCCGCCTTGGCCTCCCAAAGTGCTGGGATTGCAGACGTGAGCCACCATGCCTGGTCAAAAACCACTATTTATTGGAGTTCACAGTCATGAACATTGCTAATTATAGTTTGAAGATTTAACACCCCCGCCCCCACCCCGAGAAAAGCTAAACTTCCTGCAGATTATAAGAACAAATCTACACACAGACTGCAAATAGCGTGATGGAAACTTGAATTAAAGCTAACAAGAAATGCATAGCAGTTAGGCTACAACACGGTAATAAAACGAAAGAGAAACATGCAGCCCACATCATAAAGCATCACATTGCAAATTTATAAGCACAAATAGGAAAAAATTGTCAAATGTCCAGAAATATTTAGCTCTAAAACTCCGAGCATACACCAAATAAAATACACCTCTAAAGAATTTTTATGCACCTTCAGGTGAAGAACTTTACTATTAGACCAGCCTGGCCAACATGGCGAAACCCCGTCTCTACTAAAAATACAAAAAAAAAAAGCCAGGTATGGTGGCACACGCCTGTAGTCCTAGCTACTTGGTAGGCTGAGGCAAGAGATTCGCTTGAACCCGGGAGACGGAGGTTGTAGTAAGCCAAGATCACACCACTGCACTCCAACCTGGGTGACAGAGTGAGACTCATCTCAATAAAATAATAATAATAATAATAGTGGGCCTGGAACTGTGGCTCATGCCAGTAATCCCAGCACTTTAGGAGGCTGAGGCAGGTGGATCACTTGAGGTCAGGAGTTCAAGACCAGCCTGGCCAGCATAGTGAAACCGTATCTCTACTTAAAAAAAAAAAAAAAAAGCTGGGCATGGTGGCAGGTGCCTGTAATCCCAGCTACTGGGGAGGCTGAGGCAAGAGGATCACTTCAACCTGGGAAGCAGAGGTTGCAGTGAGTCGAGGTCATGCCACTACACTCCAGCCTGGGCAACAGAACAAGACGGTCTCAAAAAAAAAAAAAAAAAAAAAAGTCAAACCAAAAAACAGCAACAAAAAATTGTGACCTTACTATAAGAAAAAAGGAAAGCTTTTTTATACCATTTTCATACTGACGGTATAAGTTGGCTCATTTCTGTTTAATATCAGCTCGATTATTCAGCAAAATTAATCTCTATAATAGGCTTAATATTAATTTTTTTTGAGACAAGAGTCTCGCTCTGTCTCCAGGCTGGAGCGCAGTGGCGCAATGTCAGCTAACTGCAACCTCTGCCTCCCAGGTTCAAGCGATTCTCCTGCCTCAGTCTCCTGAGTAACTGAGATTACAGGTGCTTGCCACCACGCCCAGGTAATTTTTTTTATTTTTAGTAGAAACAGGGTTTTGCCATATTTTCCAGAGTGCTGTCGAACTCCTGACCTCAGGAGATCCACCCATCTCAGCCTCCCAAAGTGCTGGGATTACAGGCATGAGCCACTGGAGTTTTTTAAACTAAGCTTTTGAAAGGAAAGTTACTTTTCTGGGAATATTTTTTTTTATTTTAGCAGAAGAACCTAAAACTGTTATATCATCCCCCAACACGTGCAGAAATGATAAACCAATGCAATAACAACAATAAAACCTTTATGAACTGTAAGCCTTTCCACGGGTTCTACTGGCATCAGTCCTGCAAGAAATGGAGTAGAAGGAGGGGCAGGACTGAGAGATGAAGACAGAGGGGAAAAAACTGTAATTGATTCTAAAAGAAAGATCTTAATAGCCAGGAAGAACTGAAAGTAGTATTGGCTTTGAGTGGAGTATTTTTGCAGCAGCAAAAATAAAATCTAGGGAATTTGTAAGAAAAATACTTAAGGCGATTAAATTCTAAAACAGTACTCTTACTTTCAGCTGTCTTCTATTTTGGAAATTTTCCTAGTCTGAGGATGACAATGAATGATAGCATAAAACAGAAAATGGGCCGGGCACGGTTGCTCACGCCTGTAATCCCAGCACTTTGGGAGGCCAAGGCGGGTGGATCACGAGGTCAGGAGATCGAGACCATCCTGGCAAACACGGTGAAACCTTGTCTCTACTAAAAATACAAAAAAATTAGCCGGGCGTGGTGGCGGGCGCCTGTAGTCTCAGCTTCTCGGGAGGCTGAGGCAGGAGAATGGTGTGAACTCAGGAGGTGGAGCTTGCAGTGAGCCGAGATCGCTGCCACTGCACTCCAGCCTGGGTGACAGAGCAAGACTTCGTCTCAAAAAAAAAAAAAAAAAAAAAAAAAAAACAAAAAAAAAAAACAGAAAATGATTTCTGTTTCTGGTCTGTTTATTGACACATGATTTTTATTTGAAAGTTGTTTTTAGGAAATTAGTTAATGGGACATCTCTCCTTACTCCCATGCCTGCATTAAATAAAATCAATGAAATGAAAAATAAAGGAATAAAAATATGTTTAATAAGCTAATCTCTTGTGATTTACTTTAAGTAATTGATGAAATATAAAATTGAATTCTAAAGAAGATGCCATAACTAGATAATAATAATGAAATTTTCATTGAGTCTTCTTCAGCCCTGTCTTATTTGGGGGAGTGGGGTGGGATAGGGTCCAAAAACTTGCCAAACTTAAATATTAAAGAGTATCTGTTGGTGGTCAGTTTCTTGTCATCATCAATATTGCCATGGACATTTAGTAATGCTGACAATTTTCTCTAAGAGAATTTTGTTATTTTGGTAACTGTTAAATATTCTTATTGTATATGAAGTTCTTTGAAATCCTCCAAGGACATAGAATGAAAAGTAAGAGAAGTTACAATATTGTGTTTTGTAAAACTGTCATTGACTCACTTATAAGTGGTGCTAAACAGTGGGTAGGCACGGACATATGGACTGGGATGATAGACGTTGGAGACTCCAAAACCTAGACCGGGCCCAGGTTCCCATGCTGTGTGCAGCCTAGGTACTTGGTACCCTGTGTCCCAGTCCCTAACCTTGGCAGCTTCCCTGTGGTGTTGAGTCTGTGGGTGCACAGAAGTCAAGAATTGAGGTTTGGGAACCTCCACCTAGATTTCAGAAGTTGTATGGAAATGCCTGGATGCCCAGGCAAAGGTTTGCTGCAGGGGCGGGGGCCTCATGGAGAACCTCTGCTAGGGCAGTGCAGAAGGGAATTGTGGGGTCGGAGCTTTCACACACAGTCCGGATTGAGGCACTGCCTAGTGGAGCCGTGAGAAAAGGGCCATTGTCCTCCAGACCCCAGAATGGTAGATCCACTGACAGTTTGCACCATGTACCTGGAAAAGTTGCAAACACTCAATGCCAGCCGTGAAAGCAGCTGTGAGGGAGGCTGTACCCTGCAAAGCCACAAGGGCGGAGCTGCCCGAGACCATGGGAACCCACCTCTGGCATCAGCCTGACGTGGATGTGAGACCTGAGTCAAAGGAGATCATTTTGTAGCTGTAAAGTTTGACTGCGCTGCTGGATTTCAGACTCGCATGGGCCTTTTAACCCCTTTGTTTTGGCCAGTGTCTCCCGTTTGGAACAGCTGTATTTACCTAATACCTGTGCCGCCATTGCATCTAGGAAGTAACTAGCTTGCTTTTGATTTTACAGGCTCGTAGGTGGAAGGGACTTGCCTTGTCTCAGATAAGACTTTGGATTGTGGGCTTTTGGGTTAATGCTAAAATGAGTTAAGACTTTTGAGGACTGTTGGGAAGGCATGATTTGTTTTGAAATTTAAGGCCATGATATTTGGACGGTCCAGCGGCGGAATGATATGGTTTGGCTCTGTGTCCCCACCCAAATCTCATTTTGAATTCTCTTCCCGTAATTCCCATGTGTTGTGCAAAGGACCCATTGGGAGGTAATTTGAATCATGGGGACAGTTTCCCCCATACTGTTCTAATGGTGGTGAATAAGTCTCACGAGTTCCGATGGTTTTATCATGGATTTCTGCTTTTGCATTATACTCATTTTCTCTTGCTACTGCCATGTAAGAAGTGACTTTTCCCTCCCACCATGATTTGGGGGCCTCCCCAGCCATGTGGAACTGTAAGTCCAATTAAACCTCTTTTTCTTTCTGGTCTTGAGTATGTCTTTATCAGTAGCACGAATATGGACTAATACAAAACTCTTCTCCTCTTCAAAGGAGATGGTTTTCTAAATGAATGTTCACATGAGTGGAATTTCTAAAAATCATAAATTGAACATGTGAGTGTCTTTATCTGTGATTAAGCCCTTTTTGTTTTGATTTGTAAAGCACATATGGACAATGTGCATGTTTATTACAGGTCTGAACATTACAGACAGAATGAAACATTTTTATGGATTTTTATTTTGATAATACATTTCAGAAGCAGTGTCAGTATATAGTGAATTGCAACTCATGTTGTAAAATCACCTTCATAATTCCTTACTACTATATTGTTCTTTTTCACATGGTACTATTGTAAACTTAAGTTTCTACCTGTTTTGTAGAAAACAGCAATATATAAATTTTCTATATTTTCATTAAAAACTAATTTCAGAAAAGTACATTTTTCAAAGGTGTTTTATAAATGTTTGTACATTGAGTACCTATAAAAATGGAGAAGTATTATTTTTAAATTTCTGCCTACATTCGACTTAGCCCTAAATTACCAAATGCAATTTCGATCCATAATTATATGCCCAACAACCTTAACTGTTATGTGTAACATAAGAACTTGACTCAAAGATGACATTTTTATAGTTCCAGAAATAAACTATTACTTTTTTCTTTTATGATTAAAACAAGAACAAGCCTTCTTAACTTTAATCAATTTACTTGAATGTTCTTTAAAAACAAAAAAGGTAAAATTTTGGCAAAGTAATATTAAGAATGTTGAGACCACTAATTGAACAGAATCTTTATAACAACTGTGTGATTCAGGTTGATCAGTAACATTATTGAAAATCAATATGCTTGAAACCACACAGTTTTAAGAAGTGTGAGCTACTAAGCACATAGATTTTACAATATAATCAATAGCAGACAATGGAAAAAGCCGAACACCTCTTCTAGACAATCATAAAGGACATATACGAGGTGCCATAATCCAGTTTTAAGTGTGTAATCAAGGATTGACAAAATCTCAACCTTTGCTTTAGGATTTCAGGTGTAGAAAAATGTGTTCATATTATTTTTACTCCCTCAAAACTTTTAATGTGGAATATGGTGGAAATATAACTAAAATAGAAATCAGGAGACATAGATCACTGTCTTGGCTTTGTACTTATTAATTTGTGACTTTATGACTAATCTTTTACTTCACATTTCTATAAAATAATGAGACTCTTAGATTTCTATAAAATAATGAGCCACATAGAAATTAAAAGAGTTATAATTACTTTATATCATGCTTTTTAAAAGATATTGAGTTAAGTAAAATAACATTTTACTTAGTGCATTACCACAAAGCCTATTATGTTATAGATACTCAATAGATGTTAGTATATTTCCCTTTAAAAAGCCTTCTCATTCTAAAAATCTATGGTAAACTGTCATTTCCTCACAGGTTTTCACTAAATAAAAATATACCAACTATTAAGAGTTACTACCTTTACTGATAGGATTATTGTTAATTTTTGTTTTCCAAATTTTCTGCAATCTGCATATATTAAGAAGTGGATTAAATAATATCAATTGAACATAGATACCATAAAGAACACATACTTCAAACTGAGAGGAGATATCTGCAAGATATAGAGCGGACAAAGAGTTAGTAACTGTGTGTGTTGGTAGGGGGTAGGGGGAGAGAGAGGTCACAAAGAACCTAACAAAAATAATGAATAAAAGACTTGCACAAGTGTATCATGGAAGAAGTTAACCAAAGAGTCAATAAGCATATGTCCATTCTCATTATTTACTCAGGAAAATTCAACTTAAATCTATGTTCAATATTTTATACCACTCTATTGGCAAAAATGTTTAAATCTGACAATAGAAAGCGTTGGGGAGAATATGAAGCCACTAGAATACTTTCATAGTGTACTCATGTGACTACACATTGATTCAACAATAATTGTAAAGTTTCATTTTCTAGTAAATTTGGACCTACTTATAGCCTGTGATCTGGCAAGTCTACTCATAAGTCAACATAAATTATACTAGTTAAAGCAAACATCACTCAAACCTCAGTGTCTTAATGCAACAAAGTTTTATTTCTTGTTCATATCACATCTTATCTTGATGTAGCAAGAGTTCTACTCCACACAGTTACTCAATCTAGTGGTTATTCTGAGTCTTGAGACTTCTCCTGGATTACCTTCACCCAGTCAGGAGACAAGGGTAAAGAATAAATGAGGAGTAGGGCATTTTATGCAATAGACCTGGAAGTGGTTATACATCACCCCCTTCAAGATTCTATCAGCCTAAAATCAGTCAAATGGCTTGACCTAACTGTAGGGGATGCTGGATAAGGTAGTGGAGTTTTGTAGAGAGAAGGGACAGGAGAATATGGATACTGATGAGCATTAGCATTCTCTGTCATAATTGTTCCTTTTGGTCACCAAATAGCTTCTTGCTTCCTTATTAACCACAAATAGAAGGCAGCACTGTCTTCCCAAGGAAGACCAACTTATCTAAATACTTTATCAAGCTCAGTGTCTAGGATCTCTGGCTTATGTGCAATCTTCTCCAGATATGGTCCTCAGAGTCCAGTCACATAGAAATTAAAAAGACAATCAACTTTCTCCAAAACTCCCACATGTAAATGTGCAACAATGACAAGATAGCAGTAAGAAATCCTGCCTGTTAAGAAAGAGGAAGAACTGGAGACACCCAGTATTCAGTGACCTAGAGCAATTAGGAAGAACCCTTAAGAGACACTGCACAGATCCCTTATCCTGGAAGTAGAATGTTCCTCCGTTTGACCCTGATGTTAGCAGGAAGAACTCTCCCATCCAATGCTGTTTTACCTCCATGCTCTAGAACTTTATTTCATGTTAACCATCTTCCTTGCCCACATTTGAAATAAGTGTTGGAGAGCAGGCTTTGCTCAGAGTCTGGAAAACTTTTGCAAGCCATTCCCTGCTGAAGTTAGCTTTCAAGTGTGTTAGTTCCCTAGGGCTGCCATAAAAAGACACCACAGACTGTGTGGCTTAAACAACAGAAATTGATGTTCTCACAGTTCTGGAGCTAGAAATCCAGGATCAAGGTGCCAGCAGGTTTGGTTTCTTACTGGACTTGCAGGTAGCTGCCTTCTCACTGTGTCACTGACCTTTCCTCTACGTGTGCACCTCCATGATGTCTCTTTGCATGTCCAGATTTCCTCTTCTTACAAGCACTCTAGTCAGATTGAATTAGCCCTTAACGAAAGGTCTCATTTCGACCTAAATGCATCTGCTAAGTCCCTATCTCTGAATATAGTCTCATTAGGCATTATTGGGGTTCGATTTCAACATGTGAATTTTGGGGGGAGGGTACAATACAGCCCGCATCAGGAGTCCAGTTGTTTAGCAGTTGGAATATCCAATATTAAAGTTAGTTTCTTTGGCAGTGAAATTCCCTCAAGACAGGAGTGAGCATATGATCTATTTGTTTTTTTTTGTTTAATTTTATGTATCAGTGACCACACCCAAATTTCTTTCCCAGAATTCTTAGACATGCTTTATTTATTTGCTTAGTATTCGATGCCTCCTTTGCTAAACTAATGGGTGATTATGTGATGACATGGGACAGTAGGCTTGGGAGGCAGACACTCATCTCCATTTTCCCCCGAATCTGACTTTCATTAAACAGATTTTTTACTGTCCCTTTGCCATGCACAGCATCTTAGACGTTTTCTCTCTTCCCTTACGGGTTCTAGAAGAACTGACAACTCCACCTTTGTGGTGTCCTAAGTTTCTAGACTGGCTCTATTTCCATTGTTTTCCCTCTTAAATATTATTCTTATAATACCTTTTATTTTCTACTTTTAAATTTTACTATAATACCCGTAATAAAAGGCACCTAATTGTAGCAAACCGACTGTAAACATTCTCTTTATGGTCTTGAGCTGAAATTTCAGCAGGTGAGTGATCTGCCTTCCAAGTTATCACCAGCAACCATCTTATCAGATTCTTGCCGTGCTGTTACAGGGATCTCCAACCCTTTTTTTTTTTTTTTTTTTTTTTGAGACAGAGTCTCACCCTGTCATTCAGGCTGGAATGCAATGGCGCAATATCAGCTCACTGCAACCTCTGCCTCCCAGGTTCAAATGATTCTCCTACTTCAGCCTCCTGAGTAGCTGGGATTACAGGTGCCTGCCACCATGCCTAGCTAATTTTTGTATTTTTACTAGAGATGGGGTTTCACCATGTTGGCCAGGCTGATCTCGAACTCCTGATCTCGTGATCCGCCCGCCTCAGCCTCCCAAAGTGCTGGGATTATAGGTGTGAGCCACTGCGCCCGGCCAGATCTCCAACCTTTAAAGCTCTGATATTTGATCCCTTGCTATGGTGACTGCTGAGCCAATGCCACATGTGAGGTCTTTCTGGTGAGGAGATAAGGAAAGAGAATGAGGATGGGATTTCTGGAAATAAGCCTGGAAGTGGCATACATCACTTCTTTTCACATTGCCTTGACCACAAGGCAATCACACAGCCCCATCTAGTTGCACAGGAGGCTTAGAAATGCGGTATTGGTGCATGGCTTGAAAGGAGAGGACATGTGAGCACAGGTGTTCTCTAACACAAGACCTTAGAGAAGCTTTTGCTTATTCATTGGTTGTAGTCAAGACAAAACAAACAAAAAGCCGAAAAAAATAAGTATACATTAACACAAGAATGGATACATACATATATACATACCTACATAGAGTCACATTATATATACTTAAGCACAAAATCATACATAACTAAATAAAATATTAAGATGGTTAATATTTAATTATATAAGCATATGTTGTAAAATTTATCAAAAAATTCAAAGGGTTAGAAGATTTATGTGATGGGCACGTTTCTTCATACCATCTCATGGAATCTGAGTTATTTAAAACTGGGAAGAGACCATTAAGATAGTGTAGATTAGTTCTCATTTTACAGGAAAGAAAAGATGCATACATAAATACAACAGTCTAAAGAAGATAGTGCCATATGCAAAATTAGAACCTCTCCAAGGATAGAATAAGAAATATTAAAATGGGGCACTATCTCAAAAGATACCAATATACGTATGTGATGGCAGCAAAAATAAGAGAAATTGTGGAATTAATGAGCTTACTATTATTTATAAAACGATGATTTTTCACACGTTGGAAATGTGCCTATCTTCTCTACAAATAAAATAAGTCTATTTTTCGCCCTTCCATGTTGCATCTATAACTTGTTTAGAAGACTCCTTATTTACTTTCAGTTTTCATCACTTTCTTGCTCCAATTACAAACTGAATATTATTAAATTTTAGTACTATTAATAGCTCATCCTTGGCAGATTTTTCTAGTCAATTTTTAAGGAAGTAATAGCAATTTTTTTTTTGTTACAGAACAAATACTGTTACAAAATATGGCATAAGCACAGCCTTTTTAACCATACCGGAATTTCCTCTTCTAAGCTCGGATAGTAACATTTTATGTGTCCTCATCTCTCTGCCAGGGTTTTAAACTGGTGCCCACTTGTCTAGCGTAACACCTCGCACAGAGTAAAAGTTACATAATTATTTTTGGAGTAAGGGAATTTTTACAGATGTACAATCTCTCCCTCTCTCCCCACCATTACACACACACACACACACACACACACACACACACACACACAGAGTTACAATGGCTGATTGTTAACTTAAAGTTCTTATGGTTTACTTTTCTGTGTTTGACTTTGGGAATATAGATGTAGTCAGACATCTTTTGATGACAAATATGAGAAAACCTAGATATTTATTACCTTATTCAGTTTTTTGTATTATTACTATGACAATGTGATATTAGTCGGGGTGGGGTGGCTTCATTTCACAAATTATGCTTAAAAACTTAAAAAGCACGCCTTGTCACAGTTTGGTCAAATCACACTGAGTCCCACGGGATTGGCATGGAAAGGGCAGAGCAATTGCAAAAGTTTCTAGTTTCAAATACTCTCCTCTAAGACAGGAAGGGGGAATGAGGGAAGTTGTCCCAGGAATGTCAGACTACCAACAGCATCAGTAGAAGAGCATCATGAGAACAGCTCCCCAGAAAGGACCCTGAGGCTAAGCCAGTGAAGGCAAGGCAAAAATTCTGAGTGGAAGTATGGTGCATGGAACAGAGATGTGGCCTCTAGATTCCAGATCCCCCATTAGGAACTCAGGACTTGAGGGGAGTTATTACTTCATTTTCTGTGGCATGATGTTTTAATCTGTATATTGAGGCTTTTGTGAAAATTAATAAATTCCAAGTACTTAGAACAATCATGGGCACCTGGTAAGCAATGGATAAATGTAAGCCTTTATCAACCTGATAATAAAATATTGTGTCATCAACCTGATAATAAAATAAACATTTTTATTATCATCATTATTATTGCTAACCCAGGCACCACAGGCCCATGAGTCAGTGGTAAATCCAGAGACTGGGCGTCAATGTGGTGGGTTGAATATCTGACTCCTAATGGAACTGAGATGAATGATCAACAGAGGATAAGATACACATGTGGAGAAGGGCTGGTCCTTGGACAAGAGATTTAAGTGAATAAGGAACATTTTAATTGTTACTGCACCCTTTTGTCTTTCTGATTTGACACCGCATCATTGGGCTGGGAAAGGTGCCTTAAGTGTTTACAACTTAGGGGGATATTATTCAAATGGACTTGCATTTTCTTGCTGTCACTGTCATTGGGCTTTCTAATATGCAAACATATATTTTTTGTTGATGCATCTCTCTGTTGGCCAAACCAATATCCCCTTGCAATATCTGGATAATATTATGGAGTGACTGAGAAAAATTCTATTTTGTTTACTTTGCTTTTCAGAGATTAAATGCTTTTAAAATGAAATTGTATTTCCTTTTTTTAAGTTTTAATAGCAGTGAGAGAATTTGGATTTTCTCTAGTGGAACGATTGAAAAAGACGCTGTTTATGATCTACTCGCAATTCAATAAATGGGAACCCAGAGGATGATATGTACCATAATGTAGTCATAATTTTAGGGAATTCCTATTCGTTAAATGTATCAAGAGTAATATTTTAAAAGGGTAATTTTAAAAGTAAAGTAAAATCCAGATTTATCTGATTTCCTTTGTTAGCTATCTTACTACCCACTTATTCTCGTGTGAGTAACCAGTGTTATTTCTTTGTGCTAATAGTAAATAACTTATACCAGAAAGAGAACTTGCATTTTTTAGAGCGAAGTTTGAAAAGTTGTTTAAAATGAAAATTTTATCATGTTAGCTTTAAAAATAAGAATAAGAAGCATATTTAGGAAGGAGTAAATATTATTAAATGTATTTAATACACACATAATATAATCATATTATGAAAAGGCAAAACTATGAATATAAAGGATTTGGTGTTACTGTTTTATTCACAAAGAGATAGCTTAAGTGTAATGATATATTCCAGTGAAAATAACCAAATTCCTAATATTCTATAGCAATATAAGTTTAACAACTGCTATTATTGGTTTAATTTGCATAACTTCATATCCAATTTCAGCTTTTCATATAATGTGTTCTTATTTAGACAGATTAATTGAATTTTCTTATTCAAAGACAAACATAAAAGCCTAGTACAGTGACTCATGCCTATAGTCCCAGTGCTTTGGGAGGTTAAGGCAGGAGGATCACTTGAGCCTAGGAGTTCGAGAAAAGCCTGGACAACACAGCAAGACCCCATCTCTACAAAAAAATGTTAAAAATTAGCCAGGCGTGATGGCACGTGCCTGTAGTCCCAGCTACTCAGGAGGCTGAAGCAAGAGGATCGCTTGAGCCCAGGAGGTTGAGGATACAGGGAGCTGTGATCACACCACATCACTCCAGCCTGGGTGACAAAGTAAGACCCTGTCTCTAAAAACAACACCACAAAGACAAAAATAGAAAGAGGAAAGCATCTCTCACAGAATATCAGCCCACATAGGACTTTCCTTGTTACTATACCGTATAAGTTTGTAGTACACAAAGGAGCATCTTGAGATGTAAGGTCACATCTGCAGTAAGGGGTGAAAGTCATTTTAGCAGCAAAAACAGAGTTAACAGTTTTTAGCCCTAACTCCACATAACTAGGTATGCGAATATGGCTATTGATGTTCATCTCTTCGAATTTCAATTTTACAATATAATCAGCCTGCAAAATAAGGGTATTACCTCTCTTCTGGGGTTATATTTTTGAGGCTGAAATGAGATGATTCAGATACAGTTATTAACAAATATACACTGGCACATAGTAGTAGATAAGCATGCTGTAAAATGTATGACTACTATCATTTTTGTTACGTTAGCAGCGGTAGTAGTCATATTAAAAGATGGATACAAACTTAAGAGTAGGAGAGAAAAAAGGAGGATTTAAGGCCTGTGAATATGAAGCCCTTGTTTTCCTGGTTATCCCACTGGGGGCTAAAATGAGGATCTAAATATCAGTTATAACACAGTTATTCTCTTCATCTGCTTTTCGAATACCCTAAATCCTTCGCCTCCATTTCTTGGGTAATGCTTTTGGGAATACCACGGAGATGTCTCTGGTCTCCACAGATGAGTTTGCAGATAATTACATGGAATTGGTCTTGTCTCCCTCTACAGCACCCCTGGGGTGTCTGTTGTGTGTGTCAGGAGCTATGCTTCCCGTGTCCTCTGACCAGATCGCCACTGAGCATCCCCTAAGGTGCCTCCACTGTTCACAAGCCCTGCCAATGTCAAGACCACTCCTGCCAAGCCTACTGATGTCTGCGCTGAGGCTGCACAGCCCAGTCAAGAGTGCTGATGCATCTAGGACACAGCCCAAAGTCACAAAGGGATAGAACTGTGCCAGGGACTGGCTCTGAATTTGGCCTGGCTTTCAACAGATATCTGGATTCCCCAAACACTGACTGAGTGACTCTTACGTGTGAGGCATTTTCCTCGACTTTTTTCCTTTTTTACTATAGCATGCTCAAGTGGTGATTTTTGTTGTACTTCATAATTACCAAGAGACTGGGGAGTAGAAGGTGATCTATTAGATGGTTTTTAACGCATAAAATGGGATAATCTTTTCTTTACTTAAAGGCAATAAAAATATAATTATGTGTTTCTGTAAGGTAATTGCAAAAGAAAACAATTTTAGGAATGATCATATTAAAAACAAAAAGAATTCTCGAGGAGGGAAAAATTAGAAAAAAGCTATAGATATGTATTTTTAATTTTTTTATTTATTGATTCAACTTCAGGGAAATAAATAAAACACTCCATATATAATCCTCTTGCCCAGCAGATATTCTCTTAATAAGTAAAATGCAAGAGTCAATAGTCAAGAAGAGATTCGCATCATTGGTTTATAAATCTGCTTTTAGTCCAACTCTTCTGTTTTTGGGCTTCAGTGGCACTTCTTAGTTCAATTTAAACAGTAAGCCCTTTACCATTGCTTCAGTAATTGAAAATCACATAATGAGTTTTACTAATGCCTTTCTGCATTTTTGGTCAACGACAACCCTTCTATTTCAGTACTCTGCTTTTCAACTCCATCTACGAATTCATTTACCTCCACAACCATTATTGCTTTATTTCCTCCTGTGGCAGAGAATCATGTATTTCTCTTGCTGTCTGGGGTTAATTAATCTCTGTACCTGTGTTGTGGCTTATTTTCCTTTTTCAAGCAGAATTTTCTGACTCTTCTCTTTTATATTTTCAAGCTCTTTCTATTCATAGGTTATACAAAGATACAAGTCTTTGTACCTTTGAACATATAAAAAATTTTAAATCCTATGATTCCTCTGTGTCCAACTTCCCTTCCCAGTCAAGCACTTAGAAATAATTTTGTAAATTCCCTTCCTCCAATTGCTCATTTTCCATTCTCTCTGCAATCCCTTATAATCTAAGCTCCAGAAGGAGAGCAGACAACAATAATGAAATGACTCTCAAATCCACTGGCTACTTTTTGGTTTTTACTTAATATTTCTCCACTTTTTAATTGAATCAGTCTCTCTCTGTCTCCTCTCCTCTCCTCTCCTCTCCTCTCCTCTCCCCTCCCCTCCCCTCCCCTCCCCTCCCCTCCCCTCCCTTCTCCTCCCTTCCCCTCCTCTCTCTCTCTCTCTCTCTCCCCCCCCCCCCCCACTGGCTCTCTTATTTCATCTGCCTTCTCAGTCTAGACAATCCTTCTCATTACCTTTGTAGTTTCATCTACTTCTGTCTTCCCTTAAAAGTTGATCCATCCAAGTCAACACCACAACCTTCTTTCTAAAATGCAAATCAAATGCAACTCTTTCTTTTAAATTAAAGTTGCTTCCCATTGCCTACAAAGCTTACTTTTTAAGCTTTACATTCTACTCTATAAATCCAACTCTCCACTATCTATCAGACCCATAATCATGTTTGCAATGTGCCAGAACTTTTCACGCCTCAGGGCTTGTGCATGTTGTTTCTACTGCCTGAGATATTTCTGCGATAGGCCTAGCATATTTGCTTTTGGTCAGCAACTATTCATTAAGCATCTATAATACACATGAAAACATGCTGGGCACCAAAAAAGCAAGGAGGATGACCATGTGTCCTACTTTTAGTACAAGCCATCTCATAGCCTTAGCAAGGGACATGTTTTATGTGGTATCATATCTGACTTTATTAGCCATTCCTTTAAAACTTTTTGATGGTTTCCCATTATGTTCCACTTCTAATACCTTTCACAAGGCTGTCATAAACCACATAACTTCCTCTGCCCTTTCTGCTTGTGCAGGTTTTCATTCCACACCTGTCTCTAATACATGTTCAAAAAAGTCAAGAAATATGCTTTCTTCACCCTATAAGTCCATACGTTGACAGCTCATGAAAGCATATCCTTTCTATAGTCTTCTCAAATTAAAGAATAAGAACTATATGACACTGAAATATAGCAAAAAGTACATGAAATTTTCAGGACTGAACTTTCTGAACTGCAACCAATTATATATTTATTACTCACAACTTTTGTTCCCCAAACCGTAGGCACACATACATTCCAAATACACCTATTTTTAAAGAGGGATATATACACTATAAATTGTTATTTTTACATAATTTCAGGTCTCATTTTATCTCTTCCTTGTGTGTAAGACAATGTGACAAAGATTGATAATGCAATCTTTGTCACTATCAGCTGTTCCTTTCTTTAACTTTTCTTCTTCTTTGACATTTGATCTTCCTCTTACCTTTCAAAACTCAGCTTCTCACTCTCCTTTGTAGGTCTTACTTCACCAGCCTTTGAAGTTGCTGTTATCAGTGTTCTTTTTTTGCATATGTAGGTCCCCTTTACATTACCCCTCTCTGAAAATGTCATCCAAAGCATAACTTCGATTATTACGCAAATAGTAATGAAACCCGTATTTTTATCTGCACATCAGATCTTTCTCTCATGCTCTGAATTATATAATCTTACTTAGCATCCACCCTTGAACACACCACCAGTACCTTGTATACAGCAGAGACAGAAATATATCTACATATTCATCTTCTAAATTTGTTTATTTCCCTGCATTCCTAATCTCAATTTAGAAGTAATCATTCTCATATGTTTCTCCTTCATGTTTCACCATACAATTAATTTGCCAATACTTTTTAATATTTTTTCTAGGCACATTTCTCCAAATTTTATCCTTGAACCATTTTCTTGTTCACCACCCTCCAATCTGATTTCTTTTCTACTACCAGGGTTATGTATCTCACAGTTCTGCTTATTAAGTGCAAAATCTATGACTTATTGAGAATCACTTTCCCTAGCAGAGGGCCTGGGACATAGAATTAGCACAGTATAAAGCCTTGGTCATTCATTCATTCAATAACAATACAATGAGAAACTACTATTTTCAAGGCACTATTCTAGATGCTCTGAATAGATCAGTATCAGGGACCTGAAGCTTACATTCTAGCAGGGGTCAACAGAGAATAAATAATAAGGAAAATAAAAAAGTAAATTACTAGAAAATGATACGTGACACAGAAATAAGAAAAGGAAGCTCAGATGAATGAGGTCGAGGAAAACCAGGAGTGGACAAGTTGGAAACTGTCAAGGTAGCCCTGTGCGGGTAGAATTTAGTAAAAACTTTAAGGCGATGAGGGAGTTACACATGCATTTAATAGGAGTAAAAAAGATTCAGGCAGGAGAAACAACTGATACAAATGTCCTAAAATGAAAACAGTGTGTGTTCAAGAAACAGTAAGAAAGCCATGGCTAGAAGGGAGTTAAAAGGGATTCAGATTTGTAGGAGGTGAGATCAGAGTTTATAGGCATCTCAGATCATTGTGAGACTCTTACTCTAGGCAAAATTGTTGAATAAAAGCAGGAAAAACTAATTGAGAAAGAAGTACACTGGAAATGCTAAAATCAACTGAGGCGAGAGAGAAGGGACATGATGGCTTCATGAACTGTCAGTTAACTCGGTGCATCTAGTAAAATATCCTCATTTTAAAGTATGATTAGATAGTCAATGTTGGATTCCTTTAATATGTCTTCTAAATTTGGATGAGTCAAGTAAGTCAACAATCTTTTGACTGTGCCATTTTGAAAGCTGATCTTGCATGTATTTCTGACACTGTAGCATTCTGACCACTGTTGTTCTAGCTTCCTTGAGCAACAGGGGCTATGAAATATTCCTACTAGTCTAGAAAGGAAAAGCAACACCAAACACTGATTAAGCTCTATGAAGTCCTGCAAAGAAACCCCAATTTTAAAATCGCTTCTATAATTGAGTGTGAATGAAAAACGTAGACTCTTAAAATAGTGATGCAAACATTCACGATTCACAATTAATTAGTAAGAAATGGCACTTTATTTTGAAAACTACCTTTGAAGCCTAATTTTTCTGCATCTCTCATTTAGAGAGCTTTGATATTGATGGGAAGCTTGACGTTTGAGGGTGGAGGAAGTTGTAAGCCCTTTACAATTCCATTAGTGACCTGGTGCACAGGCAAAACACCTTATTTGGGGAAAATGGCTTCATCTTGACCCTGTGCAAGGCTTTAGGTTACCTCCTCTGCCATAGGCAGGCATCCAACAAGGTAGTTACAGAATAAGAAGATATATCCACTGATTAAGAAAACCTGCTGTATGTTTTCCACTTTCTAATGTGTGTGCAACCTAAAATTTAATCTGATCTATCTCCCACTATAACTCTAGGTATTATTTTCCCAGTATAACTCTAGGTATTATTTTGCCAAAGCTAAAATCGCATATGATAAATGAATTTTGTTTCATGTATCTTTTTAAATCATTATTATCTACATGTATAAAAAGTAAATCCAGGGATGTATAGTTTTGGCAACATGTCAAGAGTATGGAAGCAGGCCAGTTGCGTTGGCTCATGCCTGTAATCCTAGCACTTTGGGAGGCCTAGGCAGGCAGATCACTTGAGGTCAGGTGTTCAAAACCAGCATGGCCAGCATGGCCAGCATGGCCAACATGGTGAAAACCTGTCTCTACTAAAAATACAAAAAAATTAGCCAGGCATGGTGGTGGGCGCCTATAATCCCAGCTACTCCGGAGGCTGAGGCAGGAAAATCGCTCGAACCCTGGAGGCAGAGGTTGCAGCGAGCCGAAGCTGCGCCACTGCACTCCAGCCTGAGTGACACAGTGAGACTCCATCTCAAAAAAAATAAAAAAAATACAAAAATAAAGAGTATGGAAGTCATCATTCCCCCTCTTACAGCAAGAGAGAAAATATAACAAAATAAAAATAAGTGCCCTTTCTTTGACCCATCGAGGAACCATGGCTGTAAGGCAAAAGTGGTTGTAAGCCATCCCCAAACCTGGAGAGAGAGATCAGAGAGTTACCTCCAATATCTGCTTTCCCAGAGCAGAAGCCATAAAACGGTAGAAGCTAAATGGTAGTTGCAAGAAATTGCTGGAGGCTGAGTGTAAACTAGCATGAGAATGAGAAATTCCAGGGACTGCAGTCTTAGGGGGTCCACATATTTCTGTGAGTTTTAACTCTATGATCCCCACCGGGATCTTATGTTAAAACGTTAAAAGACTCTGGCTTCAGCAGGGGTAGGAAAAGAGAAATCATTATGCAATCTTCCCAGGGTGTTCTTCATAACAAAAGCTTACTCTCCAAAGGAAAAGACTTCGCCAGAACCTTATTTCACCTAGAAAAATAGTATTTCTTCCAGTCTATCCCCCTTTATCTTTCCTGTCTCACCTGAGCAGGGAGGAAACTATGCTATTGGAGCTACAATTGTGAAGGTCACAGTCCAGGGAAACAGGCCTACTAAGGGACTAATATTTAATCAAAAGGCACACAATGCTTTCCCTATACCACACCTGACCACCACAGGTTGTACAGGGCTCCAATATGATAGCAGTGGATTACAGCAGAAAGAAATACAAAATTCAGACTTTCTCTGAGAAGTAGTATTGAGGAAACCCAATGTCAAGAGGGGAGACAAAAACAAGGATGCTAGAGAAATTTTAAGCCTCTGCCACTTACAGCTACAGCAAATATTAGCACAGCCCAACTCCTAGCCAGATTACCATAAATTCCCACAGTAAAGACCTATTTGCTTTAGTTCTCCTTACTCAGTGTAAAATGTCTAGCCACTAACAAAAATTACAATGCATACCAAAAGGAAAAATAAAATTCTAAAGTGACAAAGCAATTGTCAGACTGAGACATAGCTATGACACAAACATTCAAATTACAAGAGAATTTTAATTAAAATGCTAACAACTGTAATGAATAAAACTATACAGCATGAAAGAACAAATGCATAATGTAAGATGTAAGCATAGAGGTAAATATTGTAACAGACCATCAAAAGGGGATGCTAGAAATTAAAAATACAGTAATAGAAATGAAGAATGCCTTTGATGGACTCATCAGTAGATTGTACAGATCAGCAACCTTAAAGAATCAGCAACCTTAAAGGTAAACCTATGGAAACTTTCCAAATAGAAGTGCCAAAAAGAAAAGAGAATGGGATAAAAATATATCATTCATAAACTTCTGGACAATTTTAAAAGGTGTAAATATAAATTAAAATATCACAAGGTGAAGAATAAACAGAGGTAGGAAGGGAGGAATGAAGGAAGGGGGGAAGGGAGAAAGGGAAGGAAGGAAGGAAATGGGAACAGAACAAATATTTGAAGTCATCATGACCAAGAACTTTCCAAACTTAGTAGCAGAAAACAAAGCATAAATTATGGAGCTCAGGAAGGACCAACCAGAAACAGTAATTTCAGAAACTATACTTATTTATATTGTATTTAAACTGCAGGAAGCCAGAAACATAGAGAAAATCTTGAAAAAAATCAAAGGGAAAAATCACTTTGTCTATAAAGGAACAAAGATAATAATATTTTTCTTCTTCATTAGAAACCATGAAAAAGTAAGAAGCAAGAAGAAAGTAGAGTGAAATATTTAAAATATTGAAAGGAAAAAAAATACTAATCAAGAATTTTATTTCCAGCAAAATTGTCCTCAAAGTCCAGGAGAAGTAAAGATGTTCACTGGCAAACAAGGACAGAAGGAATTAGTTGCTACTAGACTTTCCTAGCAAGATATGTTAAAAGAAGTTATTCAGGCAAAAAGAAAAAAAAAATACCATTCAGAAACTCAGGTCCATACAAAGGAAGAGCTATAAAAATAATTTTTTTTAATTTCTCAATCTTAATCTAAAAGATAACTATGTTTAAAGTTATAACAGCAACAATGTGTGGTTATAGCATATGGATAACTATGTAATTAAGAGGACTATTACAAGGGACTAGAAGCAGGAATTAGGGGAATATTCACTTATAAGGTATCTACCCTACACTTAAAGGAAGATAGTGTTCATTGCAGTTGGACTTAGATTGGTTTAAAAACTCTAACAGAAACCCTAAAACAACCAGTAAAAAAAGTTTAAAAAGCAGTATAATTGATCTGCTAAGAGAGGAGATAAAATCAAGTGTCTATGCAAAAAAATAATAATAGAAAAAAAGCAGTAGGAAGTGATTTATAACAGGACTCTCAGATGCAAACCACAGAAGCTGACTGTGGCTGGCCAAGCAAAAACGGAGATTATTGGGTGGAAATATTAGACAAGTGGCCCGGAGAACCAGATTGAAGACCACACTTCCAAAAACAATGCTCTAAACTACATTATAGAAGGGGCCAATGAGCAAACCACTGCCGTGGACACTTCCATTAACATGCAGTAGTTATTTCAGTTTTTAAAATTTGTGGCAAGGAACTTGATTTTACTGCAACTGCTCCTGATACCAGCTGGAATAACACTCCCATCCCAGAATCCAGGACAAAGATTCACCCCTACCACCTAAGTAAGATGCTTCTGCCATCATCCTCCCCACCAAAATGGGTTCACCACTTTGAGTCTTTCATCAAATTGCCAACTTCCCAATTGGATTATCTTATTAATATGCCTAGTGAGTGGAGATTCGTACACATGTCTGGGCTCCGCCACAAAGAATGCTGGGAATCCAGTTTTCTGGTTTCTATCATGGGCAGGTGAGACTCACAGGAAGGAAAATTTCCAAGCAGGCAAGATTGTATTAAAAAGTTCTCGGCAGACAGAAAAACTGAAACTAAGAGATGTTTACAACATTTCAAATTTTTATCACTGGCAGAAATTCAAAAATATAATGATCACATTTCTTAAAGGAAAAGAATATAATAATGTTTTTACTCAAAGTTACATAGGGAGTGGAAAAGCATCTGTGTTTACAACACATTCATGGAAATTTCTGTGTTAAAAAAAAGACCTTTGTAGCCCTTTAACCAGCATAATAACGTAAATAAAGTTACGATAAAGTAGATACAGTGAAGCATAGCACCCAACTGCCATGGTGTGAAAAGCTATAAAATAACTCTTTGTCCAGCTTTCTAGCATCAAACTTTTAGTTGTATGTAAGTCTATATTCACTGAACCTGCAGTAAATATTTTAAAACTCAAGAAACAACATAAAAGTTCCTGAATACACAAGAGAAATTGTATATATAATATAAATGAGGGCTAGATTTTTAGTTGTACAAACTGCTATTTTTGTTTTTTAAATATAAATATTTTGGTTTCAAAAATTTCTTTTTTTTTTTTTTTTTTTTTTGAGATGGAGTCTCGCTCTGTTGCCCAGGCTGGAGTGCGGTGGCACCATCTCGGCTCATTGCAAGCTCTGCCTCCCGGGTTCACGCCATTCTCCTGCCTCAGCCTCCCGAGTAGCTGGGACCACAAGCATCGGCCACCACGCCCGGCTAATTTTTTGTATTTTTAGTAGAGATGGGGTTTCACTATGTTAGCCAGGATGGTCTCGATCTCCTGACCTTGTGATCTGCCCGCCTCGGCCTCCCAAAGTGATGGGATTACAGGCGTGAGCCACCACTCCCGGCCTGGTTTCAAAAATTTCATACTGACTTCCATTTTCTGGTTTCGTGTGTAAGTAGCTTGGAAGTGGCCACTCTGGTCAAACAACAAGTAATAAACTGGACAGACTGAAAAATCAACTCCTCCTGGATCTATAAAAGAGGTGAAGATAGTGGGCAAACCATTGCCCCCAAGGTTAGAGAGGCAGACAGGCAAATACAGGAAGTCACAGCTTGCCAGAGCAGAAACTGCCCTGGGAACCAGTGCAAGGACAGGAAAACTTGAACTGTAATTAACAAATTGCTGGAGACTCAGTATGAACAAGTATGAGAGCTTAAAACACCATCATTGACCAACAACTCACAGAACATCCCCAATAGTTTCATAAGTTTTACCTCCAGAAGCTTGACCAGGTTCTCACAGTAAATGCTGGAGGAAAATCCCTTCTTGTTCCTCGGATGAGGAGGGGAAAAGAAACCATTCTGAAATACACCAGAGAACTCTCTTCTTCTTAACAAGGGCTGCCCTCAGGAGAAACTATTTAACCAGAGCTAACCCTGCTGGAATTTTATCCAGACCTAACAGACCTGGGGGAAGGGAAATCCAAGCTCCAGCTGGCTCTAGCCCTCCATGATGTGGAAGGAAAATAATCAACTCCAGCCCACTCTAGCCATCCTGTCTCACATAAGAGAGGGCTGGGGAAGACTGGGAAGCACTTGTGAAACCCACAGTCAAAGCTATAGGCTCATTGAAAGACTGAGATCCAATCACAGGAGGATAGAATACATTCCCCTTACCTTCCTACCACCCTATTACAGCAGCAACTTTTACTTGCTACACCATGTCCGGCTATCAAGAAAAAGCTACAAGACATACTAACAAGAAAAGGATACAATTTGAAGATACGGAGTGTATTAGTTTGTTTTCACACTGCTATAAAGAAATACCTGAGACTGGGTAATTTAAAAGAAAAGAGGTTTAATGCCTCACAGTTCCACATGGCTCGGGAGGCCTCAGGAAACTTACAATGATGGTGGAAGACAAAGGGGAAACAAGGCACATCTTACAGGGTGGCAGGAAAAAGAGAGAAAGTGAAGGGCAAACTGCCACTTGCAAACCACAAGATCTCATGAGAACTCATTCACTATCATAGGAAGAGCATACAGAAAACCACCCTCATAATCCGATCACCTCCCACCAGATCCCTCCTTTCATGTGTGGGGATTAATAATTTGAGATGAGATTTGGGTGGGGACACACAGAGCAAGCATCCAAACAAGACTCAGATATAGCAGGGTGAAATTATCACAATAAGAATTTAAAACAACTGTAATTGGAGTGACATCAGCAAGATGGTAAAATAGGACTTACTGGGCTTGTCTCCTCACAGAAACATCAATTTGAACAATTATCCACATTCAAAACTGCTTAACAAAAGCTAAGGAATTCAGGTGAGAGACTACAGCACTAAACGTACTATAAAAATAAGAAAAGACACATTGATGAAGATAGAGAGGACAGTTTCATGTTACCTGCATTACTCATTCCCCAAGCCCAGGCAGCATAGCATGGAGAGAGGTACTCTCTGCATGGGAGAAAGGGAGTGAAATGAGCAGGCATCTTTGCTATGAACCCTAGCAGCAGGCCTGCCCCAGTGAAATCTGATCCCAGGTCTGCCCCAGAACCAGGCTATCCCCCATGGCCTTCACAGACACAGGCTGTAGTCCCACACCAGATTCAGTCTATTTCTCACAGACCGAGGCTCCAAAGCAGTCCTTTTGGCCCCAGGATCCAGCCCAGCACCCCCACTGACATAGTATCCAGACCAGGTTCTATGGAACCAGGCTCCAGGTCAACCCCTGTGTCAGGCTTGATCCAGTAGGCCAAGAGTCCCAGTCCAACTCTGCAGACCTACGCCCCAGACTTGTTCAAGTCTGTCCCTGCAGACCCAGACTTCAGGCTTGTCCCATGACACTAAACTGGACTCAAGTTCCAGGTCTAGCCCTACAAACCAAGGCACAAGGCTGGTCCACGTGGACTCAGTCACCAGGCCTGCCTACCTGCTGACCCAGATACTAGGCAGGCCTACCCAAGGACCCTAACAGCAAGCTTGCTCATGAATCTCTGGAAGGGCCAACTGGTGAAGCACTTTTCCTACTGAAGTCAGCTCACAAATATTGAAAGAGGTGCCTCTTTCCTCCAACGCACAGATACAAACACAAGGCCACAAGGATCATGAATAATCAAGGAAACATGACACTG
This sequence comes from Chlorocebus sabaeus, assembly GCF_047675955.1. Taxonomy (NCBI): domain Eukaryota; kingdom Metazoa; phylum Chordata; class Mammalia; order Primates; family Cercopithecidae; genus Chlorocebus; species Chlorocebus sabaeus. The sequence goes on from NC_132911.1 coordinate 14,752,277, forward strand.
CCAGAGGAATGAAATAATCAAGGAAACAAGACACCACCAAAGCACTAGTAAGTGATATTAGATAAATGGAGATCTATGAACTACCTAATAATGAATTCAAAATAATCATGTTAAAGAGGTTCAATGAGCTGCAAAAGAACACAAACAGAAAATGAAACAAATTAAGGAAAGCAATACATGAACAAAATAAGGAGTTCAAAAAAGAGATGGAAAACAGCATTCTGAATTTGACTATATTTTTAACTTTATAGTGAGTTTTACCCTTTCATAGGTTTTTATCTTGTTACTTAGCATCCTTTCATCTCCACTTGAAAAACTCCCCTTAACACTTCTTGTAAGGCAGGTCTAATGGATAACCTTCCACAGTTTTTGTTTTATTCTGGGAAATTCTTTATCTCTCTTTCATTTCTGAAGGACAGCTTTGTTATGTATAATGTTCTTGAGTGGCTGTTTTTCTCTTTCAGTGCTTTGAATATATCATCCCATTTGCCTCTGGCCTGCACCTAATAGCAAATATTAACTGAAAGGAGATACAGACAACAATTCCATAATACTGGAGACCTCAATACCCTACTTTCAACAACAGATAGGTCATTCAAACAAAATCAATAAGGAAACACCAAACTAAACAACACAATAGAACAAACAGACTTAACACTTATATAGAACATTGCATAAAAGCAGCAGCAGAATACATACTTTTTCCAAGTGAACATGAAACATTTTCCAGCATAACTCATACGTTAGGCAACAAAACAAGTCTTAATAAATTTGAGAATATTGAAATTATACCAAGTATCTTTTGTGACCACATGATATAAAGCTAGTAATCAATAATTGGAAGAAATTTAAAAATTTACAAATGTGTGAAAATTAAACAACATTTTTATTAAAAAATCAATGGGTCAAAGATGAAATCAAGAGAGAGAAAAAAATCTCTAGACAAGTGAAGAGGGAAATAGCACATACCAGTACTTATGAGATGCAGCGAAAGTTCTAAGAGGAAAGCTTGTAGCAATAAATGCCTGCATTAAAAAAGAAGTATCTCCAATAAATAATATAGTTTACATTTCAAAGAACTAGAAAAAGAAGAAACCTAGCCCCAAGTCATCAGAAGACAGGAATTACTAAAGATAGGGGCAGAAATAAATGAAAAAAGACTAGAAAAACAACAGGAGATATCAAAGAACCTAAGAATTGTTTTTATACACCAATAAACAAAATTAACAAATCTATGGTTAGGCTTAAAAGAAGAGAAGATTCAAATAAATTATAAATGAATGAGATGACCTTAGAACTGATACTACAGAAATATAATGGATCATAAGAGACTATTGTGAATAATGATGCACCAACAAATTAACCTAGAAGGAATGAATATGTTCCTGGACACATACACCCTAACAATATTAAATTACAGAGAGATAGAAAAACTGAACAAATCTGTAACAAGCAAGTGGATAGAATCAGTAATCTAAAATATAAAATCTTCCCTTCCAAAAAAAAAGAATCTGATGTCTTCACTCATTAATTTACCAAACATCTAAAGAGGAATTAATGCCAATCTTCTCAAACTCTTCCAAAACAAATGAAGAGGAAGGCACACTTCCAAACACTTTTTAAAAGGCCAGCATCATTCCGATACCAAAGCAAGGCAAGGAAATAATAAGAAAAAAAATACAGGACAATATTTCTGATGAACATAAGTGCAAACATGTTTAACAAAATACCAACAAACTGAATTAAGCAACAGGTTAAAAGTATCATTCACCATAATCAAGTGGGATGTATCCCAGGGATGCAAGCATGGTTCAGCGTACACAAACCTATAAATGTGATATGCCACATTAACAGAATAAAGAATAAAAATAACATGATCATCTGAATAGATTCAGAAAAGGCATTTGACAAGATGCAACCTGCTTTTATGGTTAAAAAGAAAACACTGAACACATTATGTATAGAAGGAACTGATCTCAATAAAATATAGGCCACATGTAACAAGCCCAGAGCTAACATCATACTCCAGCGTGGAAAGTCAAAAGCTTTTCCTCCAAGATGAGGACAAGATAAAGACACCCACTCTCTTTCTCCTTCTCTAGTATAATACTAGATTTCCTTGCCACGCCAATTAGTCAAGGAAAAAAAGTAAAAACAAATCAGAAAGGAAATAGTTAAATTGTCTCTGTTTTCAGATGATAACTTTTTATAGAGAAAACCATAAAAACTCCACCAAGAAACTGTTAGTCCTAATGAGGGTACTCAGTAAAGTTGCTGAATACAGAATCAACATAGAGAAATCAGAACTGTTTCTATACACTAACAGTGAACTATCCAAAAGAAATTTTTAAAATTCCATTTACAGTAGTATCAAAAAGAATGAAACACTTGGTAATGTATTTAATGAAGAAAGTTAAATCTCTGTATGATAAAAATAAAAGGTTGATGAAAAATATTAAAAAGACACAATAAATGGAAAAATATCCTATGTTAATGAATGTCTACTGATAGAATTAATAAAAGAATTAATATTGAATTAATATTCTTAAAATGTGGATACAATCAAAAGTGATCTACAGATTCAGCACAATCCCTATCAAAAATTTAATGATATTTTTCACAGAAATAAAATATACTTTTTGGAAATCATTAGATATCACATAGAGCCCCCAAAAATCCTGAAGAGCAAAAGCAACCTTGAAAAGGAAGAAGAAAATTTCAGGTATCGACTAGGTACAGTGGCTCATGCCTGTAATCACAGCACTTTGGGAGGCTGAGGCAAGCGGATTGCTTGAGCTCACGAGTTCAAGACCAGCCTGGAAAAGATGGTGAAACCCTGTCTCTACAAAAAATACAAAAAAATAGCTGGATGTGGTGGTGTGTGCCTGCAGTCCCAGCTACTTGCAGGTGCTAAAACAGGAGAATCGCTTGAGTCCAGGAGGTTGAGTCTGCAGTGAGCAGCGTTTGCACCACTGCACTCCAGCATGGGTGAAAAGGTGAGAACCTGTCTCAAAAAACAAATAAAAAACAACAAAAAAGAAAGAGGTATCACACTACATTATTTCAAATAACTACAAAACCATAGTAATAAAGGCGTATGGTACTGGCATAAAAATAGAAATATAGACCAATGGAAGAGAATAGAGAGGTCAGAAATAAACCCACACATTTACAGTAAGTTACTCTTTGGCAAAAATACCAGGGACATGCAATGGGGAACATTCAGTCTCTTCAGTGAAAGGTGCTGAGAAAACTGGATATTCACAGAATAATAACATTGAATTCTTACCTCACACAATATATAAAAAGAAATTCAAAGTGAATTAAAGACTTAAATATAAGATCTGAAACTAAAAACCTATTAGAAGAAAACATAGGAAAAACCTTCTTGACATTGGCCTTGCCAATAATTTTTGGATATGACTACAAAAGTAAAGTCAGCAAAAGCGAAAATAGATGAATGCAATTCCATCAAACTAAAATGCTTCTGTACCGAAAGGAAACAGTCAACAGAATTAAGATATAACCAAGAGAATGGGAGAAATATTTGCAAACCATACATATGTTAAAGGGCTATTATCCAAAATGTATGAAAAAATCAATATCCTATGTTCATGAAAGTCTATTGATAGAATTAATAAAAGTGTTAATATTGAATTAATATTGTTAAAATGTCTATACAACAAAAAATGATCTACAGATTCAATACAATCCCTATCAAAAATTTAATGACATTTTTCACAGAGGTATACTTTTTGGAAATATTTACAATATTCAATATTTCAATAGAAACAACCCAATTTTTTAAATGGTCAAAGTACCCGAATAGATATTTTCCAAAAGAAGACATATGAATGGCCAACAGATATAAGAAGACATGCTCAATATCTTTAGTCACCAGGGAAATGCAAATTAAAACCACAATGAGACATCACCTCACAGATATTAGAATGGCTATTGCCCAAAAGAAAAAAGATAACAAATGTTGGTGAGACTGTGGAAAAAGGGAACTCTTGTATGCTGTTGGTCAGAATGTAAATTAGTATAGCAATTATGAAAAAGAGCATAGCGGTTCCTCAGAAAATTAAAAATAGAACTAATATGTGATCCAACAATTCCACATCTGGATATATATCCAAAGATATAAAGTCAGTATGTCAAAGAGATATCTTCTCTTCTGTGTGCATTGAAGCGTTGTTCACAATAGTAAAATATGGAATTTACCTAAATGTCCATTATTAGATGAAACAATAACATAAATGTGTTATATATGCAATGGAATGTTATTCCACCTTTAAAAAGAAGAAAATTCTGTCTTTTTGACACATGGATGAAATTAGAGGATGTTATGCCAAGTAAAAGAAGTCGGGCCTACAAAGACAAACACTTCATGGTCTCACTTATATGTATAATCTAAAAAATGTTGGACTCATAAAAGCATCGAACGGTGCTTGCTCAAAGTTGGAGACTGCAGGGAGGGGACAAGGAGGAGATGCCAGTCAAAGAATACCAAGTTATAGCAAGAAAGAATAAGTAATTTTTACAGATTGATTGAAAAACATGGTGACTGTGTTTAAAATAATGTACTATATTCCTGAAAATTGCTAAGAAAGTAGATCTTAAATGTTCTGACCACAAAAAAAAAAAAAAAAAAAAAATTGTGATCAAAATGTGAGATGTTGAATATATTAGATTACTTGTGGTAATCGTTTCAAAATGTAGATATATACCAAAAACAAACCACCTTATGCAGCGCTGGGTGTGGTGGTGGCTCACACCTGTAATCCCAGCACTTTGGGAGGCTGAGGTGGGTGAATCGCCTGAGGTCAGGAGTTTGAGACCAGCCTGGCCAACATGGCGAAAACCCATCTCTGCTAAAAATACAAAAAATTAGCCAAGTGTGGTGCCATGTGCCTGTGGTCCCAACTGCCCAGGAGGCTGAGGCAGGAGAATTGCTTGAACCAGGAAAAAAAAAAAAAAAAAAAAAAAAAGAACACCTTATGCACCAAAACATGTCCAATTTTTATTTATCAATTATATCTCAATAAAGCTGGAATAAAAAATTTAATTTTTTAAAACATGAAAAAGTTCAAAAGAAAAGAAATTAAGTTAAAACAACAATCATTAATATGGCAAGGGCTGTACAGAATAAAGTAGATGAACAGATAGAAAATGTAAGAAAAAAAGATACAAATCCCATTAAAGAACCAAGTAGAAATACCAGAGATCAAAAAAACTGTAACAAAAACAATGATTTTGATGGGCTTATTAACGGGCTGCTCACAGCTGAGAAAGACTCTCTGAACTTGAGGATATCTCAGTGGAAACCCCCCAAACTGAAAATAAACAGAAGAAAAGACCGAAAAAAAAAAAAAAAAAAAGATTATCAAGGGACTGCGGGACAACCAAAAAAGTGTAACATACTTGTAATGGGAACATCAGAGAAAGGAGAGAGAAAGGAACATAAAATATTTGAAACAATGACTGACCGAACTTCCACAAACTAATGTCAGATAACAAACCACAGATTCAGGTAGCTCAGAGAATTTCAAGCAGGATAAATGCAAGGGAGAAAAAAAAGGAAACAAAACAAAACACACAAACAAAAACCAAAAACAAATAGACACAAACTACACCTAGGTATATCATTTCCAAACTACAGAAAATCAAAGATAAAGAAAAAAATTGTGAAAAGCAGCAAGAGGAAAAAATCACATTTTCTGAGAGGAACAAAGATCCAACTTCCCCATAGGACCATGTAATCAAAAGTCAATAGAATAAGATATTCAAAGTATTGAGAGAAAAAGAAAATCACCAACCAAAAAATTCTATACCTTTGTGACATTATCCTTCAAAAGTGAGGGAGAAAAAAAGACTCTGTCAGATAAACAAAACCAAAAATTTTTTTGACCAGTAGACTTGACTTGCAAGAAATTATAGAAGCCATTCTTTGAGAGAAAGAATAAAATATATAGGTCAGAAATTGATGTACATGAAGTTTTTATTCCATTTTCACTTGTTGTTTCATACATACTCATTCTTCTGAAGCTCACATGGAACATTCACTGAGATAGACAAATAGGCCATAAAACACACCTTAACAAAGCTGAAAGAATAGAAATTATATAATGTGTACTGTGAGATAAAAATGGAATTATTGATTAATAATTGCCCAAAGTAGATATCAATAACAGAAGTATAACTGGAAAATTCCAGAATGCATTCCAAATAACACAGTGGTCAAAGATGAAATCTCAACGGAAATTTTAAAAGATTTCAAACTAAATGAAAGTGAAAACACAACTTACCAAACATTGTGGAGTGCAGCAAAAGCAGTGCTTAGAATGAAACACAGCTTTGGATGCATGTATCAGAAAAGAATATCTAAAATCAATAATGTAAGTTATTACCTTAGGAAACTAGAAAAGGAAAAACAAATTAATTCCAAAGTAAACAGAATAAAAGAAATAAGAATTAAGTCAGAAATCAATAAAATGATACACAAAATCAATAGAGATAATAATACCGCAAGCGTTTTTTTTTTTTAAATATCAATATAATTGATAAGCCTCTAATGAGGCTGACCATGAAAATAGAGAGAGAAGACACAGGTTACACAGTAATTAAGGTATATCTCCACAGATCCCATAGACATTCATAGGATTGAAAAGAATATTATAAACAAGCATATGCCCCCAAATTTTATAATCTAGATAAACTGGGCAAATCCTCAAATGACAAAATCTAGCAAAACTCACACAAGAATAGACAATCTGAATAGGCCTATATCAATTAAAGAAATAGAATCAATAATTAGTTACCTTCCAAAACAAAAAGCAGCACCATGCCCAAAGCGATTGATTCACTTCCAAATTATACCAAACGTTTAAGAAAGACATTATGCCAGTTTTCCACATAGAAGAATAGGGAATACTGTCTAACTAATTCCATGAGCCCAAAGTTACTGTAACACCAAAAACAGACAAAGAGACTAAAAGAATTTTTTTTAAACTTCAGAACAATATTTTTCGTGAATGTAAATATAAAAATCCTTAAGAAAATATTAGCAAACTGGATCCAACAAGGTATAAAAAAAACTATATACCATGTCATAGTAAACAAATCCTGTAACAAAAGTAATTATAGTAACGTTACAGGATATAAGGTTAATATGGAAAAGTCAATAACTTTCCTATATACCAGCAATGAACAAGTGGAATTTTAAATTAAAATATGTAAGATTCATGATAAGATATGTAAGGCTGGCACAATATTCAAAATCAATTAAAGTAATTTATCACATCAATAGATTCAAAAGAAAAATCACATGGTTATATCAATAGACAGTGAAAAAGGATGTGATGAAGTCTAACACATACTCATAGTTTAAAAAAGAAATCCAGAAACAGAGAGAAATGTCCTCAACTTAATGAAGAATGTCTACCAAACAGCAGCAACAACAACAAAAGCCCTACGGGTAACATCATACTTTATAGTGAGAAACTACAAGGCCCCCTCTCCCAACTCCTTTCCAGCATTATACTGAAAGCTCTAGATAGCAATAAGACAAGAAAAGGAAATATAACTTATACATATTGGGAAGGAAGAAATAAAATTATCTTAGTTCACAGGTGACATGATCTTCTGTGTATAAAATCCAAGTTTAAAAAATCCTAGAACAAAGGTAATTATAGTAAGGTTACAGGACACAAGGTTAGTATGGAAAAGTCAATAACTTTCCTACATACCAGCAATGAATGAGTGGAATTTTAAATTGAGAATGCAATACCATTTACACTAGCATTTCAAATACTGAAATACTTAGGCATAAATCTAACAAAATATATATAAACTCTATATGATGAAAACCAATAAGCTCTAATGAAATAAATCAAAGAACTAAGTAAATGAAGAGATATTACATGCTTATGGATAGGAAGACTCAAGATTGTTAAAATTTCAGTTCTTCTCAAATTGATCTACATAGTTAATACAATCCCAACAAAAACCCCTGCAAGTTATTTTGTGGATATCAATAAACTGATTCAAAAATTTATAGAGAGAGGTAAAAGATTTAGCATAGACAACATAATACTGAAGAACAAAATTAGAGGACTAACATTACCTGACTTCAAGATTCACTACAAAACTACAGTAATCAAGACAGTGTGGTGTTAGTGGAAAACAATAAACCAGAAATACATCAACATATATATGGTCAACTGATCTTTGACAAAGTGACAAAAGCAATACAATAGAGCAAAGATAGTATTTTCAACAAATGGTGTTGAAAGAACTACAAGCCAAAAAATGATTCTAGATACAGATCTTATACCCTTCAAAAAAATGAACTCAATTGGATCATAGACCTAAATGTAAAACGCAAAACTATAAAACTCCTATAAGAAAACATAGGGAAAAGCCTAGATTACATTGTATATGAAATGAGTATTTAGATACAACACCAAAGGCACAAATTACAAAATAAGTAATTGATAAGTTGGACCTAATGAAAATTAAAAACTTCTCTTTGAAAGAGGATGTGAAGACAATAAGAAGACAAACAACAGACTGGGAGAAATATTTGCAATGACAACATCTAATAAGGGAATGTTTCCAAAATATATAAAGAACTCTTAAAACTCAACAATCAGAAAACAAGTCAACTAAAACTTGGGTCAAGAATCCTAACAGACCTCTCACCAAAGAAGATATACAGATGACAAATAAGTATATAAAAAGATGCTCCGCATCATAGGTCATCAGGGAAATGCCAATTGAAAGTTAGCTATCACCACACACCTATTAGAATGGGCAAAACTCAAAACACTAGATACAGCAAGTATTGGTGAGGATGTGAAGCAACAGGAATTCTCATTTATTTCAGGGGGGAGTGCAAAATAGTACAAATACTTTGGAAAACAGTCCGGCAGTTTCTTACAAAAATACACACACTCTTGTCATATAATCAAGCAATTGCACTCTTTGTTATTTGCCCAAATGAGTTGAAAATGCTACAACCGTATTTGCCCAAATGAATTGAAACACTGCAACATTTGACTATTTCTCAATTTTTACAATTGTAAATACAGCTGTTTTTAGAAGCTGTATTTACAGTTGCCAAAATTTAGAAATAGCCAAAATGTTCTTTCATAGGTGAATGGATAAACAAACTGTGGCACACCTAAACAATAGAATACATATTATTCAGTGCTAAAAATAAATGTGCTGCCAAGCCATGAAAAGGCATGGAGGAAAGTTAAATGCATATTACTAGGTGAAAGAAACCAGTCTGGAAAGGCTACATACTCTATGATTCCAACTAAATGATTCTGGAAAGGGTAAAACTATGGAGACAGTAAAAATTTCAGTGGTTTCTGAGAGTACGGAGGAAGGAGTGTGGCTAGGGATTAGATAAATAGGTGGAGCGCAGGATTTTTAGGGCAGTGAAATACTTTGTGTGATATTATAATGGTAGAGGCCTGCCATTATACATTTGTCTAAACCCCTTAGAATGTATAACATCAAGCATCAACCCTAATGTAAACTATGAACTTTGGGCTATCATGGTGTGTCAATATAGGCTTATAAATTACAACAATGCTCCACTCTGGTGGAGGATGTTGATAATAGGGAAGGCTATGCATGTGTATGGGCTGGGTTTTATGGAGAATTTCTATACTTTTCTCTCAATTTTGCTGTGAACCTAAAACTGCTCCCAAAAAGTTATTCAAAACTGCATGCAGTTTGAAAGGGGCTTAATTTATAATCAAGGATTGTTTTCTAGTTTGAAAGAATCTATTTCAAAAACTAAAGTATCATAGATTAGCATGAAAGATAAGGTTAATGGAGATATTTTTTGTGTAAGCTGCTAACTGGATGTAGAATGTGAAATATGACTAATAATGGATATTTCTCTAATAGGTGTTTGATGTCTTCATGTAAATGAAATCTCTTAATCCTTCAAATCATTGAAATATGAAATACAGCATATATTTTTATATAGTCTGATGAAAATACAGTTGGAAACATGGCATAAAATGAAAAGTTAGATGGATTCCAAATGAATTGTTTCTTAGAAATACGTTAATGTTTCATACAACATATATCTTAATTTTATATTTACCTATTCCAGCTATGGTTCAGTAAATCAACAATAGATTTGTCCTAATTTTATAAACCTAACTGATGTGTATGTCAAAGTCAATAAACATTTTGTGAAACAAATTAGCCTGTTTCTCTGTATACCCACAACATCACTTAAGTTCCTAGGCTCCCAGAAGTGTTTGTTTACCAAAAGCTGCATTCACAGAACAGTCTATAAACATGCCCAAACCGACAATCCTCAAAACCTCCAAAAACGAGAATTTCTGCACTGAACTCACTTCATATGTGAGCTGTTTGTAGAAAAAGAAATAATTACGGAAGTAAACCATAAAAAAAGATAAATTAGATTTTCTTTTATTCTTGGTACTGTTAGCAAAGGGACTTGTATTATGGTAAACCAAATTCTCTGAGGGCATAAAACAGTCCCTGGAAATAAATTAGGTGCTTTGGGAAGCTACATTAACTCTTCCTACTCACGAGAGTCCTATTTGTTGCCAGGAGACATCGGCACAGGATGGCTTGCCCACACAAGAGTGCTAGAGGACGCATTGATTCTTGCCATTAACCACTGACTCTCCAATATGGCGTTTCTTTGGAACAGACTTCCAGTTTTTCATGTTGATAGTTTTTCATGTATTATGTTTTGCCTGCTTCTGTAATAAAGACTTTTGATTGCCTAGGAGGTCAGAAACTTTAGTAAAAAGTCCACAGTGATCAGAAAGACTTGAAAATAAGATATAAGGTAAAATGCTGAAAGAACTGTTAAATGTATTCACAAAATAAGAAAGTTGAAGGAAGTGTTGAAAATAACCTGAAATACCTGAAGGTTGTAATATATACATGATGTTTTGCACAAAAATAGTAATTAGCTTTTCTCTATCTCAAGTTGAGAATAAAAAAAGAAAAAAAATTGTCTTCATAATAACACAAGAAAGTGGATGTAATTTTTAAAATCTGACAGTATTTACCTAAAGGTATTGTTTTCTTCTCATTACAAAAAAATGTATTCTATGCACAGAAAGTTTTTTAAAGTACAAAAATAAAATGAAAAATTAAAAATCACATATATTTCTATTACCCAAGGATGATCACTGATAACGTGTTGGTTTCCTACATGATTTTTAATTTAATTGTAATATCTCATGGATGTATCATAAGTTATGCAGTAAGTTACATATATCACATTTTGTCTATTTGTAAATATGTTTAATACTTGGGGAATAATCTCTGTGCATATACAGGCAGACCTCATGTTCTTCTGCTTCACTTTATTGAGCTTTGCAGATACTGCATGTTTTACAAAGTGAACATTTGTAGCAACCCTCTATCAAGCAAGTCTATTGGTAGCATTTTTCCAACAGCATGATATCAATGTCCCTGTTTCACATTTTGATAATTCTCATAATATTTCAAGCTTTTCCATTATTATTATTATGTCTGTTTTAGTGATCTATGATCAGGGATCTTTAAGGTTATTATTGCAATTGTTTTGAGGTGCCACAAACAGCACCCATAAAAGATGGCACATTTAATCAATAAAATGCTGTGTGTGTTCAGCCTGCTCCACTGACCAGCCATTTTTAGATCTCTCTCCTTCTCCTAGGGCCTCTCTGTCCCCTAAGATACAACAATATTGAAATTAGGCCAATTAATAACCCTATAATGGCCTATAAGTGCTCTCAAGTGAAAGGAAGAGTTACAAGTCTCTCATATGAAATCAAAAGCTAGAAAAGATTAAGCTTAGTGAGGAAGGCATGTTGAAAGCTGAGACAGACCCAAAGCTAGGCCTCTAGTAGCAGTTAGACAAATTACAAATGCAAAAGAAAAGTTCTTGAAGAAAATTAGAAGTGTTACTCTAGTGAACATCTGAATGATAAGGAACCAGTTTTGGGGATTTTTTGTAGACAAAGTCTCACTCTGTCACCAGACTGGAGTGCAGTGGCACGATCTCAGGTCACTGAAACCTCTGCCTCTTGGGTTCAAGCAATTCTCCTGCCTCAGCCTTCCAAGTAATTGGGGCTACAGGCACGTGCCACCTGCCTAGCTAATTTTTGCATTTTTAGTAGAGATGGGGTTTCATCATGTTGGTCAGGATGGTCTCAACCTCTTGACCTCGTGATCCACCTGCCTCATTCTCCCAAGGAAGCATTCTTATTGTTGATGTGGAGAAAGTTTTAGTGGTCTGGATACAAGATCAAACTAGCACAACATTCCTTTAGGCCAAAACCTAACCCAGAGCAAAGCTCTACATCTTCCCAATTCTATGAAGGCTGAGAGAGGTGGAGTAGGGAAAGCTACATAACAAAAGTCGGAAGCTAGTAGAGGCTGGTTCATGAAGTTTAAGGAAAGAAATTATCTTTGTAACATACAACTGCAACATGAAGCAGCAGGTGCTATTGTAGAAGCTGTAGGAAGTTATCCAGAAAATCTAGCTAGGATAAATGATGAGGCCGGCTACAGTAAATAACAGATATTCCATGTAGATAAAACAGTCTGCTAATGGTAGAAGATGCCTTCTAGGACTTTCTAAGCTAGTGAAGAGATGTCAGTGTCTGGCTTCAAAGCTTCAAAGACAGGCTGACTCTAGTTAGGAGCCAATGCAGCTGGTGACTTTCAACTGTAGCCAATGCTCATTTACCATTCTGAAAACCCCAGGGCTCTTAAGAATTATCCTAAATCTACTCTGTCTATTCTCTAGAAATGGAATAATAAAACGTGGATGACAGAACATCTCTTTAGAGCATGATTTACTGAATATTTTAAGTCTAGTGTTGAGACCTAAAAGAAAACAAAATTCTTTAAAAATATCACTGATCATTGAAAATGCCATTAGTCATCCAAGGGCTCTGATGGGGATGTGCAAAGGGATTCATGCTTTCATGCCTGTTAACACAGCATCCATTGTGCAGCCCATGGACCAGGGAGTAATTTCAATGTTCAAGTCTTTATTTAGGAAATACATTTTGTAAGACTGTAACTGTCATAGATAGTGATTCCTCTCGTAAGTCTGGGCAAAGTAAATTGAAAAACTTTCTGGAAAGCTGTCACCATTCTAGACATCTTTAAGAATATTCGTGATTTATGGGAAGAGGTCAAAATATCAACATAAACAGACATTTGGAAGAAATCGATTCCAACCTTCATGCATGACTTTGAGGGGTTCAAGACTTTAGTGGACGAAGTCACTGCAGCTATAGTAAAAAGAGCAAGAGAGCTAGAATGCTAAGTGGAGCCTGAAGATGTGACGGAATTGCTGTATTCTCATGATAGTACTTTCAGAGATGAGCAGTTGCTTCTTAACAGTAAGCAAAGAAAGCGATTACTTGAGATAGAATCTACTCCTGGTGAAGATGCTGTGAACATTGTTGAGATGACAACAAAGGATTTAATATATTCCACTAACTTGGTTGATAAAGCAGTGGCAAAGTTTGAGAGAATTCACTCCAAGTTTTAAAGTTCTGTTGTCAATAAAATGCTAACAAATAGCGTGACATGGCATAGAGAAGTCTTTCAGGAAAGGAAAAATCAATCAGTATGGCAAATCTCATTGCTGTCTTATTTCAAGAAATTGCCACAGCCACGCCAACCTTCAGTAGCCACCATCTTGATCAGTCGGCAGCCATCAAAGTTGAGTCAAGATCCTCCAGCAGCAAAACAATCACGACTCTCTGAAGGCTTAGATGATCATGAGCAATTTTCAGCAATAAAGTATTTTTAAATTAAGGAATGTAAATTTTTTTAGACATAATGCTATTGCACACTTAATAAACTACAGTGTAGTGTAAACATAAGTTATTATGTACTGGGAAATCAAAAAATATGTCTGACTTGCTTTATTGTAATATTAGCTTTATTGGAGCTATCTGGAGCCAGACCCACACTATTTTGGAGAAATTTCTGTATTTGATTTTTGTCAGTGTAAATCACAGAATACAGAGGTTTAAAGGGTATAAGTATGCTGTTTTATGTTGTAAAAGTGCCCCCAAAATAACTGTTTCAATTTAACTTCTAGCATCAAATGTATCAGTGTTCTTGGTCTATATGAAATTGTGTTTCCTCTATCTTGTTTTGCTCTGTAGTATGTTTGATTTTTTCCTTGGGTGCATGGGTCTCATTCTTAGGATTCTGCAGGTGTTTTTCTTATATGTGGAGTTTGCTAATTTATTATTTACCTTTTACTTATGGGACATGTTATAGTATGTCTTCTTTTCTCTTTATGACTTCCTTCTCTTTATTATTCCTTTAATAATCATCTCTTACAGTCATGTTCTAACTAATATTAAACAATATTTTCAAGTACCTTTACTTATTTTTAATGTTTGATTATTATTATGTTGAGTAATATGATGTGGAGTTATAACTTTAATTGTATAGTTGCTCATACAGTTGACCAAATATATCCATTTAGTGAGTAGTCTATATTAGTTCTTCTAACTTTAATTGCAACCCAAGAATATATCCAAAATACTTTCATGGATATTTATCTATGTTTGTGCTTTGTACTTCGTTTTACTGATTTCTTTTGCCAATACCATATTATTTTAATAACTAGGTTTGGAAATACATTTTAACATTCTTCAGTTCTAGTTAGTCCCCTTCCGCAATTATTTTTATTTTTCCAGAGTTACCTTAATTGTATGTGCTTCTTGTAAACTTTAGTTCCAAAATATAATTCATTTAGTGTTTTTTTTGTTTTTTTGTTTTTTTGTTTTTTTTTTGAGACAGAGTCTTACTCTGTCGCCCAGGCTGGAGTGCAGTGGCATGATCTCAGCTCACTACAACCTGCACCTCCCGGGTTCAAGTAATTCTCCTGCCTCAGCCTCACAAGTAGCTGGGATTACAGGTGGGTGCCACCATGCCCGGCTAATTTTTGTGTTTTTCAGTAGAGATGGATTTTTACCGTATTGCACAGGCTTGTCTCGAACTCCTGACCTCGTGATCCACCCACTCGGCTTCCCAAAGTGTTGGGATTACAGGCGTGAGCCACGATGCCCGACCTTCATTTAGTATTTTTACTGCAATGAAATTAGAAATATGTCAACCTGGGTATTGGTTCACACTTCAATATATCTTCTTCACAGCAAACATATAATAATAACGAATAAAAATGTAAAAAACAATGAAAAATAAATAATGAGATGATCTGAAGCTAAGCATTTGCTCAGCTTTGAACTCAGGATCAGCTTTTGTGAGTCAAAGACAACCAAAGTGCCTCGCTTGAGATGAATGTTTCAAGCTAAATTTACTATTTAAAGTCAACAGCATAGGTAAGTTAAGAAAAACAAGAAATACCTTCAAGGAAATTTACTGTAGCTGTATGTTACGGATTAAATTGCGTCCTCCCAAAACTCATATGTCGAAGTTTCCAAATGTGACCCGCTTTGAAGATGAAGTCTTTGCAGGGGTAATCACATTAAAATTAGGTCATTTGGGTAGGGCTTAATCCAATATGACAGGTGTCTGTATAGAAAGGGAAAATTTAGAGACACACTCACAGAGGGAATACCACGTGCAGATGAAGGCAGTGATTTATGGTGATATTCTATCATCCAAAGAAACCAAAGATGACCAGCAACCTTCTAGAAGCCAGGAGAGAGTGGCACAGAAGTAGTGTGATATGTTAAAAGGTGATGGGTGGCTTTTTTAGGTTGAAATCTCAGTTATGCGGTGATATTAAAGCTGAGACCTAAATTGTAAGGAGAGGTCAGTCATAGCAAGATTTGGGAGCTGAACATTACAGCCAGAAAAAACAGCAAGCAAGTGTGATGAGTTTAGTGTGTTGGAAGAGCCCACAGAGGGCTGTGTGACTGGGTCCTAAGGAAAGGACGCATGGCAAATGATGACTTACGAGGTAGGCAGTGGATAGATTCCACTGGCCTTTGTAGGCAATGGTAAGAAGTATGCTTTTATTTTTTATTTTTAAAAATTTTACTTTAAGTTCTGGGACACATGTGAGGAACGTGCAGGCTTGTTACATAGGTATACATGTGCCATGGTGGTTTGCTGCACCTATCAACCTGTCATCTAGGTTTTAAGCCCCACATGCATTAGGTATTTGTCCTAATGTTATCCCTCCCCTTCCCCTCTCCCCGATAGTCTCCAGTGTGTGATGTTCCCCTCACTGTGTCCATGTGTTCTCATTGTTCAACTCCCACTTATGAGTGAGAATATGAAGTGTTTGGTTTTCTGTTCCTGTGATAGTTTGCTGAGGATGATGGTTTCCAGCTTCATCCATGTCCCTGCAAAGGGCATGAACTCATTCTTCTTTATGGCTGCATAGTATTCCATGGTGTATATGTGCCACATTTTCTTTATCTAGTCTCTCATTGATGGGCGTTTGGGTTGGTTCCAAGTATTTGCTATTGTAAATAAGACTGCAATAAACATCTGTGTGCATGTGTCTTTATAGTAGAATAATTTATAATCCTTTGGGTATATACCCAGTAATGGGATTGCTGGGTCAAATGGTATTTCTGGTTCTAGATCCTTGAGGAACTGCCACACAGAAGTGTGCTTTTAGACCAAGGGTCATGGAAACTATCGGTACATTGTAAGCCAGAATACGACAAAATTCTATGAATCAGAAAACAGGCCCCTACCCGACACCAGATATGCCAACACCTTGATCTTAGACTTCCCAGCCTTCAGAACTGTGAGAAATTAATTTATGTTGTATATAAGCCACACAATCTGTGGTATTTCATTGTAGCAGCTAGAAAGAACTAAAACAAGCTGTGTTCTAGCCACTTCTCTTACAGAACAAGTAACCTAGTTCTACATAAAGCTGGGCAGTTGCTAGAGACAAAAAGCAACCAGCAAACAATGTGTCAAGACATGTATATATAATGCCAGAAAAGCATTGTTCATAAAAGCAAAGTAACAGAAATTATTAAATGCTCACGATTTAATTGGAGATTAGCTAAACACATTGTGGGAAATCCATCAAATAAAAAACCAGGTATAATTAACTAGAGAAGCTCCGCTCTGCGTCTGATAGAAATGTTTTCCAAAATAAATTGAAAAGTAAAAATGCATGATGAAGATGATTATGTTTATGAACATGAAGATAGAGATAATAAACCCTGGGAACTCCAGAAGGGGAGATGTGGAGAGGGGGATGAGGGCTGAAAAATTACCTATTATATACAACGTTCACTGACGGATAGCTACATAGAAGCCCAAACCCCACCATTATGCAATATATCCGTGCAATAGACCTGCATATGTACTTCCTGAATCTAAAATAAAACAAAAATGTTTAAGGACTATTATATTTAAATAGTATACCCATTATGCTCACTTGTGTAAAAAAAATATAATACACTCACTTGTATGGCAAACATTTTGAAGCATTCAAAACAAGCTCTTAATAATGACTACCCCTGCAGAGGTTGGGAACAGTGAAAGAGCTGTCCTTTCTACCTTCGTGTTCAGTTTTGGTTTTGGAGGGTTTTTTTTTTGTTTTTTTTTTGTTTTTTTTTTTTGAGAAAGTCTCATTATCTTGCCCAGGCTGGAGTGTAGTGGTGCGATCTCAGCGCACTGTAACCTCCACCTTCCAGGTTTCCAGGTTCAAGCGATTCTCCTGCCTCAGACTCCTGAGTAGCCAGGATTACAGGCAAACACCCCCATGCCCAGCTAATTTTTGTAGTTTTACTAGAGATGGGTTTTTGCCGTGTTGGCCAGGCTGGTCTCAAACTCCTGACCTCAAGTGGTCCGCCCACCTCTGCCTCCCAAAGTTCTGGGATGACAGGTGTGAACCACCGCACCTGGCCCAGTTTTGCATTTGAATGGTCAACATGTATTCTTTCAGTTTTTGAAAACTTTAGTCATTTTTAAATTTACTTTATTATGCTAGCCCTTCAGTTTCCATTTTGCTCATGTATCCTGTACTTGAATAATTTGCCTGTCAAAAATCCCCACATGAATTCTGTGGCAGGAAGGATGAAAACAAATTACTTAAGCATAATCTTATTTTACATATAAGTTTTGCCTATACTAATAGAAATAAGAGGTGTGAAACATGTTAATACTGTACATTTAAGACTAAAATTTTTTAGACAGAAATATTTATAATTCCTTTAAATGGGTTCTTTGAAGTCATATGAAGGTATTTGTTTTGACAGATCATTTTCTGTTCATATTTAAAATCTACTCTATTTCTGACATTTTTTCCTCTGAAATTGTGGCAAATGAGTCACTAAAAAAATTCACCTAACATTTTCCTCTTGAACAAATTTAAAAATTAACATATATGTGACAAAAGACTCAATTCAATTTAGATAATATAGGATTATATTTATTTCTGCAGAATCAATAGACCAGTAATCTTCTATAATTACGTGTATGTATTGACACACTCTGTATTTACTAATACATGTCTTTATTATTAAAATCCATTTTCAGGAGAAAAGACGCATATAACTGCTCTAGGTTTTTACTTGAATCCAATAGTAAGCTTCTGGGAACACGATTTGGTGGGGAAGAAGGAGTTTATATTTTGTAAATAAAATAAACATACCTGTACATTTTGTAACTTTTTAAGTGTTTTTCTGTCTCTGATATTGCCAGTATGAAATCAGATTTTATTAATAATAAGATTAAATAATGACAGCGTGAACAAATGAGGGATGATACTTAGTAGAAAGGACTGTTGATAGTGCAAACATTTACAAAGTCTTAACATATCTTCTTTTCTTGAGTGATTTTCAGTGTAAGAAAGTGAAAAGAAATTGACAGCAATTGCATATCTGCATGTACCAGACATTCTATTTGTTTCTTATTTCATTTTATTTTTTTGAGACCGGGTCTTGCTCTGTCACCTAGGCTGGAATGCAAAAGCAGGAAGATTGCTGGAGCCTAGGATGTTAAGTCTACAATAGCTGCAATCATGCCATTACATTCTTGTCTTGTTGTTTTTTTTAATCATATAACATATAAGATAGGTACTAGAGCCCACTTCACAGATGATACAAGGGAGAAGAGAAGGACTCATAACAATATGGGATGACTAGGGCTATAGGGCACTTTTTCTCAAAATATGTTCTGTGGAACATGATCCTTTTACCAAGTTCGGGGTAAGAGATTTCCAGAGTGAGTGTTATCTAAGGGTGAACATGCCAAGCTCTTTCCCACTTGGGCTTTTCTCATGTTCTCTTATCTCATCTGGAATTGTCCTGTCTCAGAGCTTTGTAGAACTCTTTTCTTCTCATTCAGAGATGTTTCCGTATCTACCAGATCACTGCATGATTTTTCTTCTCAACACTTCACATGATTGCAAAGTATTCGTTTTATGTATTTGTTTACTTGCATCTTTTATTTTCTGCTGCCTTCTCCTCTAACCACCACCACCATAAGCTCAAGCCCTGAACTGTCAAGTTCATGAGAACAACGATCTTGACTTACTCAGTACTATTACCATCAGCACCTAGGACAGTGCCCGGTGCATAGCAGATGCTCAATAAATAATTGTTAAATGAATGATTTTCAGTGTAATCACTGTACACTCCTTGTCTACAGTGTGCATTGCCTCTTAAGGCCTCCAAGCAGGATGACAGTCAATGAATCTGCTTAATTTTGTTTAACACGGTCTCTCCACAATACATGTGATCATTTTTTTTCCTTGTTACATCTAAGTAGTCAATTTTTAAAATCCTTTGGTAAATGTTGTCACAATGAAACCAAAAAGGACCCATGTTCCAAAATCCCCACCTCATCTGCTAAACTTCCTATTCAAATGCAAATGTCACTTAGAAGGTGTATTTTAGGAAGCTTTTGGCAGCCATCAGTACCACACCAAGAATGAGTTTGTCGGTTTAACTAACAGAAGGTCAGGTGTAGAGAGAATGGATACCCCTGCTACCCACAGAGCCAGCCTCAGGAGGCAGGTGAGGTAGGAAGCAAGATTACAGGGGAAGACTCCAGCCATCCAGGGGACCCAAGGAGGTTACTGTCCTGGGAGGAGCCGATGCGGAAAGTTACACCGGTGAAGAAAAGAGCTTCCCACATTTTCCCCTCCACCAACTGTGGCTAGTAGGCTTATTACATGATTATTTTTTCACTCTGCCAATCTAGTTTGAGGCACAGAAGCGTTATTTAATTCCTTTGACTTCAAGGTAATTAATGAAGCAGTTAGAATTCAAACCCACCACTGACTGACTAAATCACATTGTCTTTCTCTTCTTCCATGATATCTTTCCTTTCCTTTTTAATTTGTAAGGCATGCAAAGGGGAAAAATCATTGATCACCCATTTTCTTAATTAGCAAGAAATGCAGAGGGGAAAGAAAGATCATTGCTCCACCTGCAGCGGGTGTCTACATGGCTCTGCAGTGTCCTTTGCTGTATGTTTGGTTGGTTGGTTGCATACCATACAAGGTAGAAATAGGACATGCTTTTAAGGGTAAGTCAATGTAAAGGAAGAAAAGGAAAGAAACACACTAAAGAGTTCAGCGTTGGTCAGTCATCTATGTCCATTTCTTGATGCTTCAGAAAAAAAAATCGATTTTTTTTTTGTCAAAGTGGCTGTTACATAAGAGAAAAGGAAATTAACTCATCTGATTCCTTAAAATTTTATAAGCATCGAACGACCTTGAGAAACGTCTGCAATTTGTAATTCTTAACTATGTAAGAAAAGACATTGTACAGAGTTAATATCAGGTTTTTTGATTGTTTGTAGTTTAGAATTTATATATGCCTACTTGATTTTGAGGACCCTTACAAGATTTGATGGTATATTACACAAGGTAATCAAATTACATTGATCATAAAACAAAAATTCCAATAAATGGTAGACACACAGATGTTTTTGGAAAATTAGAATGAGTCTGTTACACAGAACTCATGGTTAATTAGAGAAAATACACAGGTATATCTAAAAAGGCAAACTTTTTACCTGAACTAAACTTCAAGGAGAGATAAATATTTTAATAGGTCCCTTACATAAAAGGTTTCTTAGCAAATTAATGAACAGTTTCCACTAGGAGTGAAGCTTAGAGCTTGGCAGATTTCAAATTCTTTGTTCTTAATAGGTTCTAGAATGTTAGCCATGCATTGATTACCAAAGGATATTTTGGGCAACATTTGGAAAGCAAAGTAATAAGCAGATCTGATCAGGTCTCTCCTAAAGACCCTTTGAGAGTAATCTCAACCCAAGCCATTTATTGGCTTTAATAATGAGAAAAGTGAGTTGGGAAATACCAGATGTTAATGAAAATCTGTTCAAATCTCTGTCGTGAATGGGAGCGTCATCAGTTTATTCAAGTCTAATTTAGAGTAGAGGCAGATTATTTAATTAGTATTCAGTATACTTCCTCCAAAATGTGCCATGAAAATTCTAAACAATCTGTTCATTTTTTAAAATTATACCTATATAGGGCAGATTTAAGGTAGCTGTTTTCAAGCCATAATTTCTGGGAAAGCATGGATTATGTGAAAAAATTTACAAATTGTGGACTTTTTTGTCCAAAGTAAATTGAATAAATAATAATAACCACAATGTGTTAAACTCATATAGTACTAACTAGGTACAAAGAAGTAGTTTTTCATGTATTATCTCATTCACGTATATCGAATTGAGATGTCTGATCTGAAATTAATTGTATATTAATTTGCAATTAAATGTGCTCTAAACCATGGCTCTTTGACATTTTGAATTGAGCCTTTTTTATCAATTAAAGTTGAGCCTTTGAGGTTACCAAATGGTCTGATTACTTATTCTTGTACTTATGTATTCCACCATTATTTATTGGACACTGTGCTAAGTGCTGGGGATACAAAAGTAAAAAAGACAGAATGTTATGATGAAATGCAAAATTAATTATTTCATAATGATTGTAATTAAGTGCTCTCAGCAAAGAAGTATAGGCAGTTATATTGGTGATTAACAGGAAGATTTGACACATTCTTGTACATTAAGAAAGACGTACTCCAGGAAGTAATATTTTCCTGAGGTCTGAAACATAGGTGGGATTTATGAAGTGGAAATACTACTTTAGGTAGATGAGAGAACAAGTATAAATTCATTTAGGTAGAATAAAGTGGTCAACATTTCAAGATACAAGAATTCAGCAAAAGCAGGTACGCTGTACTAAAAAAGTATGTGTGGAAGAGGTACAGTAGTAGACGGAGTTACAGAATAGCCAAGATAAGTACTGGTCAAGTCATGCAAAATCCTACTATAGATTTTCATCCACGTCCACATAACAACAGCAATAAATGCTTATTAAGCCTTAATACATGCCTGGTAGTGTTTTAAGTATTTGGCATGCTTTAAACTTCACAACATGCCTTTGTATTAGATCTTTATATCATCCTCATTGTACAGCTAAACACACAGAAGTGAAGAGTTTAGTCACTTGCTTACACAGCTAAGAAATGAGCAACTTGAGTTCTGATGGAAGTGGTCTTGCTCCAGGACCTCCTATGCTGAGTGACTAAGAAACCAATGAAGGTTTTGAACAAGGAATGGACATACCTGTCTCCCACTTACCTACCCTTGCACTAAAGATATGGGTTATCAGTCAATGAACATTTATTGATGTACACAGTACCAGTGATGTACAGAGCACTGTAGTAGATACTGTGATATCTTATGTACTCACATCCACACATTATTCTGTTAGTACAAACCCTTCAAGAAGCAGCACAAATACCAAGATTAAGGAGGGATTTTGACAGGCATGGATTGGTGAGGAATATGCAAAAGATTGTTATCATGATGATGACATGAATCTTTTTCTAGTCTGTCATTTTACCAAGTTTCTATAATTTCATTCAGTTCTCACAATAGCTTGCTGATGTAGACACGACAGGGATTATTTCCACTTTATATGTAAGGAAGCTAAAGTTTTAAAAGGGTAAAGCACCTCTGCTAAGCACACATACCAGTGATGGAACTGGATTCAAATTTAACTTCCCTGACTCCACTTGATGCCTGCTTTTATGCAATGTCTGTATAGAAGGAAGAGCCTGTGGAAAACTAGAAGAGAGGGAAACATAAAGTACTGTGTGTGATAAATATTGTAAAACATTTAGAATTTTCCCAGAAACTAAGAAAATAAAAAGAGTAATAACAATGTCATAATATTTAATTTTCTAGTTAAAATATGCTCAAAATATCTTTCACAAAACCACCTTTATGGCTCCTAACTGCAATCCTACTCTTTCAAATGCACCTTATGTTTGATTATATTTCCCTAAACAGATGCAAGTCTTAGGAGATTATTAGGAAGGAGTGATTTCTTAAAAAATGAAAGCCAAGTGAATTAATTGAGTTTGGAAATGCGACTAGTTGGCACGGCTTGTTGTAATTTTTTTTCTCTGTATAGGAGTAATTAATCATTAGAGAGCATGAAGAAAAGCTGTGTAGTTATCCACATGCCTTTTTTATACAATGACTCATTTTATAAAAGAAAAGTGCGATCAGTCTTGAATTGTGAATTGTGATCTTGGGCCAATATGCTGGTAAAAGACAGCATACATTAGGCCAGTGCTGGTGCTACATTAGGCCAATGTCACTGTGGAGAAATAACTTCTTGTGTGTGGGGGAGGGGGTGGGTATGTGATTTATTTCCTACCTGGGTTTTTGATGTATCAAGTACCCAAGGTGACACCTCTGCCGTGGACTTAACAAACCCCGATTTTGGTCACAGGTTCTCACATCTTGGGGTTATGAACTTAGGAATAAAAGCAATTAAAAGATATACATTTGCCCCTTTTGAATTATTGTTCATTTTGGCCTACCTCCTTTTCCTTCATTAGTTCTAGGCATGAAGCCAACATGAGATTTATTTCTCACTTATGGCCTCTCTTTTCCAAATTGTCTTTCTGTTATTTATGGGCAGTAAAACTAAGGCCTGAACAAATGCTGAATTCCACTTAAACCCTTACTCACCTCAAATAATGAATGATCAAGTTATCTGACAGCTTGTGAACACATTTCAAGTGAGATTATGGCAACTTACTTACGATAATGCCAACAATTTTGAAATTATTCTTTGGAGACATTTTATTTTCCATGTATTTTAAATTAACTCGTTAGTTCTCAAAATGTTCTATTCATAAGAGTTTGCAATATTTTCTTGGAGTATTGCCAAAAGTCCTTGTGCTAATCAATAGTATATCAAGCCAAAACACAGGAAAAATTAAGTTTGGACAGCAATTTTGCTCACCATATCCATCTTAGAGGTTTGTAATCTACATTAACATTTACTTTAATTTTATTTTTTAATTAGCACATAAAACACATTTTTGGTGTACAATGCTATGAATGTTAACTAATGTATGGAGTCTTATAACCACCATCCCAATCAAGACACACAATAGTTCCATGACACTCTAAAACACACACTGATTTAATCCATTTACATTGCAACAACAATCTTCTAAAGTAGATGCTCTATCAATCTCATTTTACAACCGGAAAAACAGAGGTACCAAGAAGTTTAGGTCGCTGTCCCAAGGCTAAACAGCTCAGAAGTGAGCAAATTGGGATTTGAGCCAAGAAGCCTTGCTCCAGGGCTTTCTCTCCTAACCCCTATGCTTACGAACAAATCCTCCCCACACCTCCAAAGCCTGGAAACCTGTTATCTTCTCTATAACTACAATTTCATATTTACCAGAACGCCATATAAATGAAGTTGTATAGAATCATATAGTATGTAACCTTCAGAAACGGGCTTTTTTTCACTCAGTATAAAGACTTTGAGATTCACCCATGCTTCTGTGTGCATTAATAGTTTATTATTTTTATTGCAGAGTCCATGGTATGGGCATAGCATAATTTGTTTTTCTGTTTACCCACTGGAGGACACTTACATCATTTTCAGTTCAAAGATCATAGAGTCAACTGGTAAAAACATTAACGGATAGATTTTGTGTGCACTTATCTTTTTCATTTTTCTAGGATGAATATGTAGGAATCGGATTGCTGGGTAATAGGGTAAATGTGGGTTTAATGTTAGATAAAATTACCAAACTGTTTTCTAGATGGCTGTGTCGCATTTCATTCCCACCACTAACATATGATAATTCCAGTTTCATCCCCTCCTTGCTAGCTCTTCATATTGCCAGTTGTATTTTTATTTCAAAATTTATTTTTTATTTTAAAATTAAAATGGCTAAAATATAAACTACTGACAATATGAAGAGCTGGTAACTTGGTAAACTCACAAATCACTTACTAGATCTGATTACATCTAGAATATTCTTTTTTCCTTTTTGGAATATTCTAATAGCTGAGTAGTGGAATTTCATCATGACTTTAATTTTCATTTCCCAATTGTCTAGAGGTGCTGAACATCTTTCTGTGTGCTTATTTGCCTTCTGTATATTGTCTTTGTTCATTTTTTAAATCAGATTGTTTTCTTACTTGTGAACTTTATTCTTTACATATTCTGAATATAAACCCTTTGTCAGATAAACTGCAAATATTTTATGTCAGACTAGCTTCTCTTATTTTATCTTTTGGAGAGCAAAGTTTTTCATTTCCATGAAGTCCAATTCATCAAGATTTTATGTAATGGATTTTGATTTTGTCATCACATCTAAGTACTCTAAGACCTCTTCTTAGGTTATAAAAATTATCTCCTATTCTACTAGAATATTTATACTTTTATTTTTTTACATTTAAACATATAATCTTTTCTGAAATAATTATTGTATAAAATGTGATGAATGTCAAGGTTTATTTATTTATTTATTTTACTCAAAGCTGTCAATTTGAGCACCACTTGTTGAAAAGATTACCTTTTCTCCATTGAATTACTTTTGTACAGTTGTCAAATATCAATTGGCCATGTCTGTATGAGTCTATGCCTGAAATTTCTATTCTAATTAGTTTATCTAAGTGTCAATCCCTTTAAGAACACCAAAGACTCTTAATTATTGGAGCTTTCAAAATTTTTCCGACTATTCTACTTCCTTTCCCATATAAAGTTTATAATAAGCTTGTCCACATCTATAAAAATTATTCTGGGAATTTTGATTGGAATTACAATAAATCTCTAGACCTAATTCAAGAAAATTGACATTTTTTTTTTTGTAATTTGAGTCTTTGAATGCCTGAACACAGTATCTCTCTCTACTTAGAAGTTTTCATTGATCTATTTTTCAGCAGTGTATTGTAGTTCTTAATATAATGATCCTGTACATGTTTTATTATGTTTATACCTAAGTATGTTGCTTGAGAAGAGTTACTGTAACTGATACTTTTTTAAAATATCAGTTTCCAATTGTTTGTTGTTATAATATATAAGTAAAATTTCTATTGTGTGATAATCCTACATCTTGTGACCTTGGTAAACTCACAACTTACTTATTGGCTTCAATTACATCTAGATTTCTTTTTTTCTTTTTTAGTATATTCCTTGGGATTTTCTACAGACAATAATATACTTTGTACATAAAACGAGTTTTATTTCTTCCATCCCTGTCTGTAGAATTTTCACTTCTCTTGCCTTGTATAACTGGCCAGTGTTTATAATAATATTTTGAAATGGAGTAGTGAGAATGGTGGACGTCATTCCTGATGTCAGGAGGAAAGAACTCAGTCTTTCACAAGTAAGAATGGAACCAAATATAGGTATTCTTACAGATAACTTCTATCAGGCTGAAAAAATTCCTTCTAGTTCTAGTTTGCTCAGAGTTTTACACATTTTATTAAAATGCCTTTTCCACATCAATGGATTTGATCATTTTTTTGAACAGTTAATGTGATGGAGTTCATTGGCCGATTTTCAGTTGTTGAACTGGTATTGCATATCCATAACAAACTACACTATATCCATAACAAACTACACTTAGTTATGATACAGCCTTCCTTTTATATGTTGCTGAATTTTATTTCAAAATATTTTTTTGAGGATTTTTATATCTATTTTCATGAGATATATTGGCCTGAAGTTTTCTTATATTGTCTTTATACGCTTTTATCAGAGAACTGCTAACCTTATAAAATAAATTAGAATGTGTTCTTTCCTCTTCTATGTTCTGAAAGAAGTTGAGTGGAATTGATGCTATTTCTCGTTTAAATATCCAGTAGATTTCATTTGTGAAACTATGTGAGCCAGATGCTTTACTTTTGAGGGTGTTTTCAAACTATCAATTCAATGTGTTTAATAGTAATAGAACTATACAGGTTTTCTATTTAGTCTTAGGTAAGTTTTGAGAATTTACTTTCTGAGGAATTAGAGCTATGCATATGCAACTCGGGGTGAGCACAATAAACAACTTTATTGAGTTACTTTTTTGAGCTCCATAATGTCCCTGGTACATTTGTTCCCCTTTATAGCCTTGGGCCAAAAATTGGAGCTTTACTTCTCTTCTTCTGTTGTATACTTTCCTCAAATGCACTCATGTCTGCAGCCAAGGGACAGAGGACAGAAAAGGAGAGAAAGAAGTAGAGTTTTACTCCCAGCTTCTTTGTATTAGTCAGTTCCCACATTGCTATAAAGAAGTACCTGAGACTGGGTAATTTATTTAAAGAAGAAGTTTAACTGGATCACTGTTCTGCAGGCTGTACAGGAAGCATGATGCTGGCATCTGCTCAGCTTTCGGGAAGGCTTCAGGAAAACTTACCATCATAGCAAAAATGGAGCAAGGCATCTCACATGGCGGGAGCAGGAGCAAGAAATGGGGGATGCCACAAACTTTTAAACAACCAGACCTCAAGAGACCTCACTCACTATGGCAAGGAAAGTACCAAAGGGGAAATCTGCCCCCATGCTCCATTCATCCCCCGCCAGTCTCCACCTCCAACATTGGGGATAATATTTCTACATGAGATTTGGACAGGGATGACACCCAAACTATATCATTCATACCACAGCTCCTGAGAAAGAGCCACAGCTCCTCTGAAAGGATATTAGATGTCTTCATGTCTCTGCTGCCATCACTGTTGTGGGGACCCCTTTCCCATTCCTTGAATCTAAACCAGAAAGATTCTCCAGGAACTCTCTTGGTCATGCAGAAGTCCACTTGTGGGTTTCAGATGCCTGGGGTACAGGCCAGTAGACATAATAGAGGGAAACACAGTACACCACAGCCTTTCTAGTGGTATTTTGATTCTGATTTTTTAAAAATTCATTTGCTGCTGTTTACTTTTAAGAGCTGCTCTGTGCATTCTGACCTAATTCTGTAACTACATTCAGTAGGAGAAACAGGGAGTGGGAGGAGTATGCTTACTCTGTCTTACAGAGAATTGCACTACCCTCATTAGCATTTTTCAATTCTACAAGGTCCTGCAAAAGACTTCTTTAACTGTTTTAACCTCTATGTTCTTCAGAACCCAATTTTTACCTAACATTTACTAACAGCTTGCGGAGCCATTATTCCTGGAAAATGCATTTTCAAAAGTTCTGTTCTAAAATAAAACTGACATTTAATAAAATTCTTGAACTATTGGTGATCTTATTATATAAGTGCTAGAAAAATAAATACATGGAAATTATGTGACATTATCGACTTATTTGGCTAGGTCTGTGTTTAAGAAAAGAATGACTTTTTTGTTTTGTTTTGTTTTCTTGTTTATTTGTTTTGTTGTTTTTGTTGTTGTTGTTTGTTTTTGAGATGGAGTCTCACTTCATCGCCCAGTCTGGAGTGCAGTGATGCGATATTGGCTCACTGCAACCTTTGCCTCGTGGGTTTAAGTGATTCTCCTGCCTCAGCCTCCCAAGTAGCTGGGATTACAGGCACCCACCACCACGCCCAGCTAATTTTTGTATTTTTAGTAGACACAGGATTTCTCCATGTTAGCCATGCTGGTCTCGAACTCCTGACTTCCGGTGATCCGCCTGCCTTGGCCTCCCAAAGTGCTGGGATTATAGGCATGAGCCACCTAATCCGGCCAGAAAAGAATGACTTTATAGTAGCTGTATTTAAGAATCTCAACAGTACATGTAGATTTGCCTATGATTTGCTTAATACTAGAATATTAATATGCTAATATTAATATTTGTTTTTTGACTTCATGATGGTGGATTTAGAATCATTAATCAATTTAGCTCAATGTGGATTTAGAATCTTTCATCAATTTAGCTCTCTATGGTGATTCTACAAACTCAATGCACAGCCTCCACTTGACTCATGTACTACATTGCTTTATGTAATGACTTTTGTTTATATAGAAACATAGTGACAGGCTTAGTGTTAAAGTCTGATAAAGGAAAGCAGGGCTGCAAGATCCATGCTTGTGAGTGTAATCCACCCAGGATTTTCCTACAAGTATGTCAACAGTGGATTCTCTAATTTTAGGTTCCTACTAAACAGAGGAGCCTGTAAAAAGGGACCCTAATATTTTGTTCCATTTTATGAGGCCACATATACAAAGACAGACAAATGAACAGGCATCATTTTACTGAGCAACCTACAGATGCTCCTCAATTTACAATTAGGTTAGGTCCTAACAAATCAGTTTTAAGTTGAAAATATCTTAAGTTAAAAATACATTTAATCCATCTAACCTACTGAATATCATAGCTTAGCCTACCTTACCTTAAACATGTTCAGAATATTTATGTTTGCCTGTAGCTGGGGAAAATCACCTAAAACAAAGTCAATTTTATAATAAAAAATAAAAATAATGAAATTCAAAGTACTGTTTCTATTGAATGTGTATGACTTTCACACCATCGTGGAGTCAAAAATTGTTAAGTTAAACCCCCATTAGATGGGGACTTTCTGTATTTCTATTTATGACATATGAATTGTTGAATGACTTTTCTTGTACTAGACACCTGAAACATCCCTTGACTTCTTTTGACAAAACCTATAAACATCTGCACTATTGGTTATTTTCTTAGTGACCTCTCTGGAAGAGTCACAGTTTGACTTGGGAAAATTTGTGGTTATCAGTAATCAATCCAGAAATGACGACATAAAGCATTGCTTTATGTAATATCCTTTCACCATAAAACATAAAGCAGAATTTCTCTTCTTGGCAACCCAGCATCTGTTAATAACAGATTGGACTCACCCATACACGGTTTATGAAGCAATATGAAATCGCAAGTGCTTTCTTGGAGTGTCTTTAGATGTTCTGATTTTCAGAGCCCCTTTGTAGTAAGAATTTTACTTTTATTTTATATCTGATATTTTTTATTTTTGCCTATATTTTATCTGTGTTCCTGTCTAAGAAAAACCGATTTCTGGTGTACTTGCTCCTCTCCTTGAAATTCTAACTATACAAAGATATAATTTGTTCGTGTCTGTGGATGTGTGATATAAATTCTTTCTAATTTGTTCTTAAGGTCTTTCTCTGGAGAATAGCTATAAATTCTCGCACTGCCCTGTCAGGGCTCAACGGAGGTGGTTCTGGATGTTTTCAGTGTACTTTTCACGGGATTCGTGTTTATCCTGGTTGATGGCCTAATGCCCGAGTGTCCAACCCATAGCCATGTGTCACTGTCACAGGAAACTTGTTTACACTGGCAGACACCTGTGTGACTCCTGTCTGACCAGGATTTGGATTATTCCTACCAAGATAACCACTCTCTAGGAGATCCTTCACCAGGAATGAACTTAGGTCTGAGTCTGTTGGTCAGATGAGGCACAGAGGAGGCAACTCAAGAAAACATATGAAAAAACAGAAGTAATTTATTACTCACAGATCCCAGAAACAAGAAGGCAGCATGGCTCTCATGGCCAATGGGTAGGACGGAGTTGTCTGGGACATACTCAACAAATTAAAAATATGTCCCTCAATTAAAGAGTGGATAAAGAAATTGTGAGAAAGAATCTCTCACCATGAAATACTAGTCAGCCATAAAAAGGAATGAAATAATGGCATTTGCGGCAACCTGGATGGAATTGGAGATCATTATTCTCAGTGAAGTAACTCAGGAATGAAAAAGCAAACATCAGATGTTCTCACTCATAAGTGGGAGCTAAGCTATAAGAATGCAAAGGCATAAGAATGATAGAGTGGAATTTGGGACTTCGGGACTTCGGGTAAAGGGTGTGAGGCGGGTGAGGGATAAAAGACTACAAACTGGGCACTGTATATACTGCTCAGGTAATGGATGGACCAAAATCTCAGAAATCCCCGCTAAAGAACTTACTCGTGTAACCAAACATAACCTGTTCCCCAAAAATCTATGGAAATTAAAAAATAAAAGTGTTAAAAAATATATGTCATGTACAGTAAGCCCTTCTTATATTTTTTTCCTTTACTTGTATTTTGAGGGCTATCAAATTGGTTTGGAGGAGAAAATGAAATATCCATTGAGATAAATTTCTCAAATATGTCATTTTGTCTATTAAAAAATCTGCATAAGGCATATGTTTTACTTTTATAACAATTTAAATAATCAGTTATACGAATTCATAGTTTTTCTGTTCTCTCTTTAAGGTTTTGTTATATTCACACAAAAAAAGTAATTTAAAGATTAGAAGGTTCTGGAGTCTGGAATAAAACTACACTCCATTGTCTGGTTAAAATTTTGATTTTTCTAGGTTTCAATATTCTAATAAGTAAGACAGTAGAATCAGCTATTTTGTTGAATAATTCTTGGAGGGAAGTAAGAAATCATGTCATCTGCCCTCAGGCTTGTAGGTGAAGACGATCTTACATTATATTCAAGTAGGAAAAATTACCCTAATTATATAATTAAGGAAACTATATGAATGGTGTTTTTTCAAAATTGCCTATTCAATTCATCATAACAGAGATTTATTTAGTCCCCACTATGTACTGCACACTCCATTACAGGCTTTGAGAGACACAATAGTGAATAATACCTATCATGTGCCTTCATTTTATAATTTGGTAGAAGAGGCAATGTACACTCGTGAGTATCTCGGTTTGAGAGTAAGGTTGGATGTAAGGGTGGGGGCTCATGACTTCTGAGTGCTTTTCTAATCTGTGTGTGACACCACCACTCAAATTCTAGGGTCCCTTATTATCATGGTGCTCCCAAGTCACTCCTGCCCCAACCACTGAGATTCACTGCCATGGCGAGTCACTATTAGAAATAGATATAATGTAAATTGTTGTGTTTGTAAGTGTAAAAAAAGTAGGGAATGTAAACAAGGATGATACAGTTAACCAGAATTTAAGAAAGGGCATACAATATGCCATTAGACAGTTCTCTAAAAAGGGATAAGGGATTCAAGTCAGGCATGATTTGGTAAATTACGATGTGAATTAGTTGAAATATTAAAATTGGCTTTGAAACATCACTTGAAAGTTTACATTGCCTTCTGGTGCCCCTGTTTTCTGTTGGATTATTTAGTTTACTACTTTCTTATATTTGTTCCCAAAGCATTAGAATTTACTAACCCCATTCAGCTTTTGGCATCTTGTGTTAAGAAGCCCAGTAATTGACCTTGACTTTTCCACGTACTCTTCTCCATCAGATGATCACCCAGCTTACCTGTT
Source organism: Chlorocebus sabaeus (assembly GCF_047675955.1). Taxonomy (NCBI): domain Eukaryota; kingdom Metazoa; phylum Chordata; class Mammalia; order Primates; family Cercopithecidae; genus Chlorocebus; species Chlorocebus sabaeus. The sequence continues at coordinate 14,784,755 of NC_132911.1, forward strand.
GGCCTACCTGTAATTTATGTCTAGACTTTAATTAAGAGTTGACTTTTTCAAGGGAGGCAATGACTTTTAGTTTCAAAAATCATAAAAAATAAGAGAAGGCCTCATGTGGCAGGGTAGTTTTAAAATTTCAACAAATAGAAACAGAGAATTAAATTTGCCAAGCAGAGGAAATAGCAAGAGAAATTAGTAACTATGTTTTTAAGAAATAAAGGGAATATTCAGAATTTGATGAATACTGTCATTTGGGTGGCAAATATTTTAAACAATGGAACATAAACTTGGAAAGGGAAATTGTAATCACACTTAAGGTTGGATATGTATAACTTTGTTAAGCAACACAGTGACATTTTTGCTTTGAATAATTAAATAAATCCATGCTTTAGAAAGATTAACATGAAAGAAATATAAAAATTGGGTGGATCCATAAACTATATTATGAAGAAATAGGATATCAAAGACAATCCAGGAAGCAGCGTACAACTCCAAGCTAGCAGAACTGGCAACTGACGAAGGAAAGTGAGAGGGACAGACAGAATCCAGAGGCAAAGATGTAAAGATCTGGATCTCGAAATGTGGCCATTTGTTGGTGAAGTGACTGGAAGGTATGAGCAACCACAAAAAAATACAACTACTTTTCTGGAAGTTTCTGGCCTGAGTGACAAAAACAATGATGCTATTATGTTATTTAATTTAATTTTTTGAGACAGAGTTTTGCTCTTGTCGCGCAGGCTGGAGTGCAAAGGTACAATCTCAGTTCTCTACAACCTTCGCCTCCCAGGTTTAAGTGATTCTCCTGCCTCAGATTCCTGAGTAGCTGGGATTACAGGCTCCCACCACCACGCCCAGCTAATGTTTTTATTTTTTAGTAGAGACAGGGTTTCACCACCTTGGCAGGCTGGTCTCAAAGTCCTGATCTTGGGTGATCCACCCACCTCGGTCTCCCAAAGTGCTGGGATTATAAGCATGAGCCACTGCACCTGGCCAATGATGCTATGAAATTTTGAAGTCAAAATTTCAAAGTTAGGGGAAACAATTAGTTTGGATGAAACAGAATGCTTCACTTTTATGTCTGTTAAGTTTAGGGTGCCAGTAAAAAAGCAGGATGTAGATGCAAATCTGGCATCTATACACGCAAGGTAAGAACTCTGTAGCTCTGTGGAGAAAAAGTTTGGAAAGAAGAAACCTTGGGGGTGTAAAATTGTGAACAGGAAAATAGATGATAACAATGGTGATGATGATGATGAAGATGATGACAGCAATAACGTAAAAATTAATGAAACAAACAAAAATAGAGGGTGAAAAAATAAGAGTAAACACAACAGAGAAAAAGTTCAAAATAAGTGACAAAAAAATAGGTTACCGTTCTGGAAACAAGGGAAACTCACAAAGGTAGGTGGAGGCGGTGATCATGTGAGCAGAGGAAGGAGGAGGAGAATTTGAGAAGTTATGAGTAGAATTGGTGATGAGGGAGTCATTTAAGTAGCGGGCTAACAAGAAGAGGTGGAAAGGGGGAAATGTAGTGGAGGCAGCAAGTGTAAACTACCTTTTCAAGATGTGTGATCATGAAAGAAAGAGATAAAGAATGGTAACTTGAGAGAAAGATGTTTATGAGAGGAAATGCCAGGTGGGATGGCTCATGCCTGTCATCATGCCTATAATCCCAGCACTTTGGAAGGCCAAGGCAGGAAAACCACTTGAGCCCAAGAGTTGGAGAACAGCCTGGGCAACATAGTGAGACTCCATCTCTCCACTATATATATACACACACACACACACACACACACACACAAATATATATATATATATTCAAATAGCCAGGAGCGGTGGCATGCACCTGTAGTGCCAGCTATTCAGAAGGCTGAGATGGGAGGATCACTTGAGCCTGGGAGATTGAGGCCACAGTGAGCTGTGATTGTACCACTGCACTCCAGCCTGGGCAACAGAACAAGACCCTGTCTCAAAAAGCAAAACCAGGAAAGACCTAAATACTGTGTTTGCAGGTAGAGGGTGGCAATGCATATGCAAAATTAAATGTATACTAAAGAAGAATTTTGGGAAAGTAACTGACAAAACAAATTACTAAGAGAAAATCAAAGAATGGGAATATAGAGCATATGGGTTAGAACTGAATAGGAAAGGAAAGAATATCAAAGAATGGAGTGAACTGAAGGGAAGATATGTGAGGTTATAAGAATTTGGTATAAATGTTGCTACAATCAGAGAAAAATACAAGCAACATCTCCTGAGAGTAAAGAATGGAAAATTGAAATGGACCTTAAAAATAACGACACATTTGCAGAAAAACCACAGTGGTAGGTAGGACTGATAATCAAAAAGAGGTAAATTAAAAACTGCCCATGATAGGAAGGCTTATGTCTCAAGTCCATCAGTTGTGTGTGGAAACTAAGCAGTTGCAGTGGACACCACAAGATGCTTTTGTGAATTACTGCAGCGGTGTTCATTAGTTTAGGACAAGGAACTGTGCAACCAAGTGATAAAACTCATCTAGAGCTGAGGACTCAAAGGCTACACAGAGAAAATTCAGAATCGGGAATTTCATAATTCTGATCAAGGTATTTTTGCAACGGCGACCAGATTAGGAGAGAAGCCAAACAAACAAAAGCAGAAGAGGACGTGACAGACTTTGGGAATAAAGAAGAATTAAGAGTTTAAAAGTTATAAGAATGGTGGAAAATACAGTAGGAGTTATTGAGTGAGCTTAAAATTGATAGGTTGTGATTTGAACTGGGATCTTTGGACTCCTGGACCTAGACTCAAGGTAACGTCCTGATCCTGTGGGCTGAAAGTGAAGAGAAGGGGTAACTGTCCTCATCTTTGCAGGACGCAGCCAGTTGTGCACAAGCAATAAATACTGGAGTGCTCAAGTGCCACCTTTTCTTCTCTATATACACATTCCTCTAAATTATATCTAGTGCCAAATCTTTGCATATCATCTATATGTGCATGACCCTCAAAGCTGTTTCTCCAGCTCTTTCATCATGTCTGAATTCCATTGTTTATGTATTCAGCTGCATTTCTGACATCTCCGGTTAGATGCCATTTCAAAACCAAACTGTTCACCCTCATGAGCCTGTTCCTTCCAAGCCTTCCAATTACATTAAATGGCACAATCATGCCCAAGCTGCTTAGCCAAGAGCCTAGGAACATCATTGCTGCTTCTTCCCCCTACTGCCTGCAAACACATTGAAATCACCAGCAAATCTTCACTACTCTCTTTCTAGTACCTATTCTGAATCTGAGCACTAACACACCTCCATTCCCTCCATCACTTATCAACTGGACACCAGCAGTAGAATGGCATCTGATACTCTGTTTCCACTCTCAGAACCACCTCCAACAAACCATTTTACACAAAGCAGCCAAAACAATCATTTTAAAACCAAGATAATAATTTTTTAATCTGTGGATGGAAGCCCTTGAATGAATTTCATTTCACTTTTAATAAAATTCAGACTTCTTACCACGCTCTATATAGTTTTCTCTGACAAGTCCCCTGACAGCATTCCCAGCGTCATCTGTGACCATTCTCTCCCTTGTCCATTCCTTACAAGTCACACTGTCTCTCTTCATATTACAAGGTGATTCTCTCCTCTTTTCACCTGATGGTTTTTATACTGCGCACTCTCTCTGCCATGAAGGGTCTTCCACAGCTGTTCCTCTTGACTCTTCGGGTCTCAGTTTAAATGCACTTCAGTGACATAACAACTCCTGGTCACTATTTAGCTCTTTTCATTCTATGACTTTTCTGCAGAGCCCTTTAAAGGGCTTGAACTTTTATTGCTAATTTACTGACGTTTCTATCTCAAATACTAGGTTTTTAAGCTTTGTCTGCCTTACCAATCACTATATCCCTAGCACCTAAAACAGTGCCTGATATATAAAAGGCACTCACTAACTGCTCATCAAATAAGTGAATAGATCCTTAAATCGTTAAAGTTGAATTTGTCACCATAAGTAATCCACATTCAGTATGTAGTGACAAAAGAACATTAAAAATGTGTTTTATTCAGACCAATCCTTACACTGTGTCTCAACTATGGCACTAAGGGAGACCATATCTACTTTATTCCAGAATGATTTCAGCTAACAGTGTAGCCCTACCCTTCCATAGTCTCTTATTATCTCTGATCTATTCATATCTATATATTTTATATATATATCGTTTTGGACTTTACAACCTTTTGTGGTGATGGCTATGATATTTACTACTTGCTACGATGGCTTTTCACATGGGAATCACTCAATAAATATCATACTAGTGATGCTTACTACTTATTTATAATAAGTAGTCATATTTATTTGTCCTAAAATTATCTTTGACTTCTTTATGGCTTTCTGAAAAATAAGAAGTCATAATTATTAACTAAAATACGTGGTTGAAAGAAAATGTACATGGCATTTTATTACTCACTCTCTACTTCTTGGAAAATACATGAAACCTATTCACCAGGAGAAGATCCCTCAGATATTCATCTCAGACTTACAGCTAGTGGTGATACCATCCCTGATTCTCTACATTTAAGTTGGAAGAAATAGAAATAAAAGAGCTAGGCCAAAGTTTTGCAAGAGGGAATTACATAGGGTTGAGGAAGTCTTGGTCTCTTTACACTGGATAATTTCATCTTTTTCCTCCACAAAATCTGCTGCCTTCTGGAGCTTCCATAGAGCAGAATAAAGTGGCTGATTCAAATTCTATGTCTTAGAAATTTATTTTTAAATCAACTTTTTCTTCTAGAGTTTCCACTGATGAAGGAAATGTTTTCATTTTCAGTCGGAAAAATTGCCTTCATGATCCTACATAATAAAGCTCCAAGAACTGCCTTGAGGAGATTTGCAATTAAATGTTTTCCAACGGGGTTGAAATTCTTTTAATTATCAATTATTGGCACTTATCACCTCTAATATCTTATTTATATGCCTTATTATAGGCAGAATTTTATCTATAACATTCACAAATACGTGCATCATTTATATTGTCAGCTATCCACCATAGAACCTTTGCTGCAACTGCAATCAAATCACCATGGCAAGGAGAATGGCATACAGACATCTGCACAGGTTATTGTCAACGAGGGAGTGTTAATGGGTCCATACAAATATGCCATGATTTTATAGTTGCAAAATCATGGACTCCTTTTAGAAGTAAAAAAAAATAAATACAACTGGTCATGGTAATCTTCATAACATGTACCACCATTTGTTTTGCTGAATACATTCTTGTCAGTGTCCATTGAAGTGGTTTGTAGTGTCTATAGACAATACTGTTGCAAAAATGAAAGTATAGAGTGTTGACATGTTGACAAGCCTCCATTAATCTTTTGTCATCCGTATCTCTAGTGTCTTGCAAGTTTGGCTTGTCAAACATTTTCACTATTATCAGGGATTGTCCTGTTGAGTTATATTGTTGTCTTCTTACCCTGCTTTCTTCACAATATAAAAATTCCATTTTACATAATAATTTTTACTCACTTTTCTTCAAGAATGTAACAAGGGGCTCTAAACTATTTTCTGCCATGTAATGAAAAATTATTTTACACTCTGTAGTCACTGTATTTGATCGGAGGTTTTGGTGATGGGCATTCAAGAATTTTTAATGCTGAGCTCTCCAAGCTGGAACTTCCAAAATGATTTAATTCTTCAAAGAGTGACAATAACTGATGCTATTTCTGAAGAACACACCAGTCACACACAAGCCAGGGTCGGGCAGTCTTGAATTAAACTCAAGATTTTCTTCAGAAATACACTGAGATGAGCAGTTGCTGCATTTTTCTAACAAAACCATGCAAGTTAGCAAATTAATAAAAAACAAAGTTCAAAAGACTCTGTTCTTTGAAAGTTGGGTATGATTCAGAAGTGGATACTTCAAAGTAGTATTTTAATTTAGACCTAAAAATTAAGCTAAGTGGTGTTTCTATCCAAATTTAGCAACAACTTAACTTTAAAAGAAAAACAAAACAAAGCAAACAAAAAAGAAAAATATACTGGATTGAGAATCAAGTCATAGGGTTCAAATATTTATTTTGACACTTCCTACTAGCTGAATCTAGGGAAAATATTTAAATTGTCTGGTAAAATATAAAGATTAATTTATTTGATGGTATTTATTGAGCATATACTGTGGGATAGCTATGCAAAAAGGAGAAAGATAGTGTCTCTCAGGTACTCCCCGCAGTAATAGCCTATGCTTCCAAATAACTGCAAGATTTAGGAAATAAAAACTGAGTAGCTTTATTTTTCCGAAGTTGTTATCACCTTGGGCTTTATTTACTCTTTCCCTGGGTAGTGGGCACTGGGCTTCCTTAAGAACAAATCAATCTGGTTCTTAAATTTTTGATAACTTTTCGTTTCACAAAGTTTAACTCTTTCATTTAAAAATCTCAAACTCACTGTAATCCCAGCACTTTGGGAGACTGAGGTGGGTGGGTTACCTGAGGTCAGGAATTCGAGTCCAGCCTGGCCAACACAGTGAAACCCCATCTCTGCCAAAAATATAAAAAATAACCTGGGCGTGATGGCAGGTGCGGGTAATCCCAGCTAGTAGGGAGACTGAAGCAGGAGAATCTGTTGAACCTGGGATGCAGAGCTTGCAGTGAGCTGATATCGTGCCATTGCACTCCAGCCTGGGCAACAAGAGCGAAACTCTGGCTGGAAAAAAAACAAAAACCTCGAACTCGTATTCAAAGCAAAGTTCTCAAATAAATAAATAACAAAACACAAAGCAACGTTCTCTCTTTGGTCTGCTCTCTTCTTTCCCCTCCTACTCCCTCATTCCCTGCACTGACCCATATGGTTTTGGAGTAGAGATAGAAGAGAAATTTCTCCTTGGGAAAGTACCCATGGTTAGGTAACTGTCTCTTTATTTAGTTCATGTTTATAGGCCCAATGGGGAAGAGCAGAGAATGCAAGAGGCCCTGCTGTCCACCCAGGGACCAATCCCAATTGGCACCCAAGATACAAACAGTCCCCTCTAAGACTCAACTCCATTTTCTGCCTGCCCCCCGTCGATAGCCCTGACGCTTCTTTCTTTTAAGGGGCCAGTGTCTTTGTCATCCTGTAGTGTTTCCTGCAAGATTTCAGCCAGCTATTTCATCACACTGGAACCTGTGGTCACAGGCAGGATTCATCTGCTGCTTGCCTCAGAGCCTGGGCACTCTAGAAAGTAGTCTATTCCCTCCACTCTGATTCAGCATCCCACTGTGCCATCTCTTCCCACCTGTCACTTGTCCAGGGCACCAAGGCAAACCAGCAGACTTGGGGTAAAGCAGATTTCTAGCTAGGGAAGATGGCAGCCTACCCCAATGGAGACACGACCAAACTTTAAGAATTATTCTTCGGAAGCCTTATTTCCTTAACTTTAGCAAAGAAAACCGGGTGAGTGTACCCAATATTGCCTCAAGAGGTTAAGCAAAGGCATAGGTTTTCTACACTCTCCCTGTGCTCCCTGACCTTCTTTTTTGTTCCAGATGGTAAAGGTTGCTGTTCCATTATTCCAGTTAGTCTCCCTCACTCCTGATGGGCAACTAGAGTCTTGTCCAAGATAATTGGGTAAGTTTGTTCTCAGAAGTCTTCTAACATTGGCACTGTTCAGTAAAGCCTGAGGGAAACAAATAATTTTGCAGTATTTTCTGTAACATAGAGTCCTTGAAAGTTTTCACTAACATTAGCCATAATTTAGTAGCCACCCTCAGCATAACTAAGGGAAATACATTTTTCCACTATTGGCATTTTAGTAGCAACAATCTTAATACTTCTTTTTTACATGGTAAGCAAATTAAAAGTAACCCAAGCCAAGAAGCAGGATCAAAGTAATCTTTAAATAATCACAAATCTTATAAAGAAAATTATTAGTTTCAAATTCATCTTGAAACCATGAATGTAAGTGGTCAAACCTAAAGCATGTGATGTCTCTGGAAATGTCAAGGTACATTATTTAATAATTATTTATGTGTTGGAGATTGCTGAATTTTAAACCTATCATGGCAAAATGAGAATTAATGTGATTAATATGAAAGCACATATAATACGTGATTTATCTAAATAATTTCTTTGATTTCTGCATTACTTAACTATACTGGTTATATTTGTGGTTAATATTAGATTTTTTTTCCCTTTCCACTTCTTTTTACAGAAGATAGGTGGGTGTTAAAATTACAGATTATTATTTTTAAGTTATCATTTATTAAATAAGAATAAATAATTTACTGAGAAAACTAACACCAAATTTATAAAAAATCAATGTATATTTTAAACAGCTTTCTTTAGCTAGCCATAGTGAAAAAAGGAACAAAATGTTAACATCCTAAACCCCAATACAGAGAAAACTAATCAGATTTAGTTTATAAAACTTTAAACATACACATAATACATTCATACATAATTCTTATACTGTACTGCTTGACATATAAGTGGCAATATTATTTATGAATGTTTTTTAGGAGAGCACTATGTTCAAAAATTGTTTTTCTTGAATATAACTCATTAAAACACTAATTTTTAAAATACATTCTATTTATGCGTTCTATATCTGGAATGTGACATAGGAAATATTTCAGTCAAGGAGATTATGTCCTGGGGAAAGATCAGGAAATTCACATGTCAGAAAGTTAAGGCTGCTAGAGCCACAAATGCAATTTTAACACATGAGGAAAACGAGAGCAGAACTCTTGAGTTCTTTCTTAGCTCTGTGTTTGTCAGACTCACTAGAAAAGATATGATGTTAGATAAACAAAAGCTATACAATCACGACTTAACAACCAGCCGTGATAGTTTCGTTTAACAACATTTAGCTGAAACATCTTGAACAAGATATATATAAATCTTATAATCTGAATGTGGTTGAAGCTTTTATTAGCTCTAACACAAATACTCCATGTCTTCGAATTATAGAAATTATGATTTCATTATACCTTTTTGAAAGTCAATTTATGTTAACACAAATGCTTCACAGTATTTTGTCTAGAGATGTTACAACTAATAACTATTGTTGCATTCAAGTAAAGGGGGAGAAAAGTGATTTTTAAAATTCTGTACACACAAAGTGTCTTTGGAATTGTATGCTCAATTATGATATTTTTCCAAAACGATCAGAGAACATGTTGAGAGGGTCTAAAAAAATGCATGGCAATTATTTGGCACAGAACCAATATTTATTGAACAAATAGAGAAAATGTGCAAATAAATGAGTAAAGGCTCTGATACGCTGACAATGAATTATCTGATATGCTGACAAATAAAACAATAAGAAAATCATTTTCAGGACTTTATGGCCATACCAGTCACTTTTTACTTTTTCCCAAAAATGTTCCTATTCCATTTCTTCACCTATTTTACTCAAACTTAATATAAAATTTATTGCAGCCAATTCAGAGCGTGAAAATTGTTATAAACTGAGCAATTCCAAGAAACATGTTTCAGTATCTGAATACAAATTCAAAGCAGGATTTTGAAGAATATTTTTCAGCACTGACAACATCAGTTTTCATTTTTGAGATGGAAAACCAGAGAACACTGAGGTCTTCTCTCTTAGCTCAAACCCTAGATACAGTTGAAAAGATAGTTTTTTAAAAATGGCTACAAAGCCCAGCCTCTGAAAACCAAAAGTTATGGAATAGCCACAACACTAAAAGCCAAGGAGTCATAATCAAGAAGAAAACATCAGTCCAGCATGCAAGAATGAGGTCAGAAGGTACAGCCAACAAAAGTCAAAGCAAATCCTGTGAGGTCTGAGAAACCTCAAAGAAGCCACAGGGAACAAAACCATGGGTAAGTTTCAACACATCAGTGAGAGGACCAAGGTGGTAGACCCCTTCTGACCACCACTCCTTTACCCAGTACAAGCAGCCTCTCCACGTCTGTCTAGCTCCAACGGCGGTGCCCGTTTGCATTGTTTAAATGCTGCTTCTTCAAAACCAAAACCACTATCTCAGAAAAAAAATTATTGAATGAGAGGATAAAGTAAAGAATGTTTAAGCCAGAAAAGAAAAAATTTGAGCTTTTTGGTCATCTAAATTCCAACCAAATAAATGACAGCATGAATGTATGTCTCTGTCTGTCCATCTGTCTATCTACTGACCTACCAGTGTGTTCCTTCATTTATTTAATTATTTAATAATTGACTGCATTTAAAATAATGGCATTCTCAGCAAGCTGCATGAAATTGGGGACTGTTATTCTAAGTGAAGTAACTCAGGAATGAAAAACCAAACATCGTATGTTCTTACTCATACGTGGGAGCTAAGCTATGAGGACACAACAGCTTAAGAATGATACATTGGACTTTGGAGACTCAGGGTAAAGGGTGGAGGATGGCGAGGCATAAAAGACTGCACATTTGGTACAGTGTACACTTCTTGGGTGATAGGTGCACCAAAATCTCAGAAATCACCACTAAAGAACTTATTCATGTAACCAAACCCCACCTGTTCCCCAAAAAACCTACTGAAATAAAAATAAAAAATTAAAAGAAAAACAAAAAATAATAATTTACTGCATTTAGGTCAGAGAAGCCCATATGGCAAGTAAACCTTTCATATGAAACTGTCCTGGGCCTGGCAGGGTGTGGCGTCTCACATCTGTAATCCCAGCACTTTGGGAGGCTGAGGAGGGAGGATCCCTCGAGTCTAGGCAACATAGTAGATCCTAGGCAACATAGTAGATCCCGTCTCTGAAAAAAAAAAAAAAAAAAAAAAAAAGATTAGCCAGTCGTGATGGCCTGTGCCTGTGTTCCCAGCTACTCCAGAAGCTCAAGGGGAGAAAATCGCTTGAGCCCAGAAGGTCGAGGCTGCGGTGAGCCGTGACCGTGCCACTGCACTCCAGTCTGGGCAACAAAGCAAGACACTGTTTCCAAAAGAAGAAAAATTTTAAAACTATGGTGAGCCTGCCGCCACCCTCAAGGTGGCTGCGGATTTCCATGTGAACGAGGCTCCTGAAACTGTCCTCCCATCGTATGTCCGGAGGAGTCACGCCTAACCACACTGAAATACTGCCGAGAATGTGCCTTTGATGATTACCAAATTATATTTTAATCCCATGAGTTGTCAGAAAAAGTATTCTAGTGTCTGCCGGTGAATGTTCGGCGGTGTTAGAAGCAGTATTAACAGCAAAGTAAAGAAACCATCTTTTTATGTAAGAGAGGAATGGGTCATATTCTCAACGAGGGCAAGGCCCAGGGCAGAGCAGCCTGAGTAGCTAGCTCCACATGCAACCTTGAGGAAGGTTCACAACCTCCTTCCACTCCGTTTTCGCACTTATCAAATGGGGAAAATAATAATTATGCCTACCTCATGGCGTTTATGAAAATGTCATGAGTTAATAGAAGTATAGGTCTTAAAATAGACCTTGTCAATTACTGTTTAATGAATAGTGGCGATTATTAAAGTGAGTTACAGTAAAAACAGGAAAAAAAAAAACTTTCTAATTAGGATTTCACTGATTGTATTTTGAGACTTAGTTCCTTTCAGTTATGTCCTATAGCGTTTTCACTGGATGGTAAGTAAAATCTTGTTTCCGTTCAGTACCTTGCTGCTATCAAGGAGAGTGGAAAAATCTTAATCTGAGGTCTTCAAAACTCATTTCCTTTTCTTTTCTTTCTCCTGTTTCACTAATCTCAGTAGACTCCCTCTTGGCTTCCGCATATCTGCCTTACCCCATATAAGATGTTGTCCATCAGGACTAGAAAGACAGAGAAAAAGCATCTGACTTTCAACCTTCTGTTGCTTTAGCTCTAAAATAGAATAGAAAAACAAAAACAAAAAGAAAAATAATATTCCTGAAAGCAGGCAATATTCCAGTAGCCCATCTCTAACTCTCATCTACACATTTTTAGATACTAAAAATTATGAAGAAGAAAAGGCTTCAGAGTAACATATAGAGAGAAAATCATGCAAATAACATTTTCTTTCCTGAGTTCACCTACATCTCCTGTTTACTTTGTGTTTCTCCCAACTGCCAGAGATGTTCAAAACAGACTGGCCGTAGCACCAGGGGACTCATTGAGGAAGAAGAGCAAGTTGAGTTATGTTAATTGAGTGTCTACACCAACTGTCTAAGGGTGTAGAGGCAGTTTGTTTTTGCTACTTCATCATCAGTTATCAAGCTCTGCCTTAAGTTTCTTCACTTTTAAAAGAGCATAGTATCAGTTTCACAGCTCAATTAATTAATCTCATTGATTTCTAGAAAATTAATGAGATTATACAACTGTTAAATTTTTTAAAAACTCAAAAACCATTGGGAGTTATAACTGATGTAAATGACGAGTTGATGGGTGCTGACGAGTTGATAGGTGCAGCACAGCAACATGGCACATGTATACATATGTAACAAACCTGTATGTTGTGCACATGTACCCTAGAACTTAAAGTATAATCATAAAAAAAAAAACTCAAAAACCTCAGGAGACAGGCAACCAGAAAATAAATCTGACATTCTAGCAAGCATAGGGGAAGGGATTTCAAACCCTTCTGCTGTATTGTTTTGATGCAGTTTTACCAAAAAAAAAAAAAAAAAAAAAAAAGACCATATGTTTAGGAAGCTTAAGACAATTTAGAATCCCTTCTAAATTCTTCCTACAAAAAGGTTTTGCAGTTACTTGTTAATGATAGAATAAAATACAGTTGAAAACAATTGGAGGAAACTCTTCTATCATTCATACAAGGAAAAGAATCTTACAAGAAATGACAACTAGATGTGGAAAAGTATTTTGGGTTATTTAGTTTATACACTAACAGCATGTAAGTCTGATGCTACATTCTATTTTCAGGTCTCTCACTCATATTACTTGAATTTTTTCAGAAATAAGTATTTTCCAACTCGTCCTCAGAGACACCTAGTTTTCCATTCCCTGTTTAAATGCTACACACATTTTCCTTCCTTTAATTATTTCAATTCTCTTTGGAAGGTTTTTCCTGAGGATAGTACCATTCTGGTATTCATAGGACAATGCCTATTTATATATTAATTCAGTTTCCAGTGTTTCACATTACCCCGAGTCTTAGTTTGGGAATTAATGTTATTCTGTGTCTGATGCAGTAAAATAAACACATCCCTTTTCGAAGGACTCAGATTAAGATTTTTCCACTCTCCCTGATAGCACCAAGGTACTGAACTGAAACAAGGTGATTTTACTTACCATCCAGTGAAAACTTGGTAGGATATAACTGAAAATAATAGAGTTGACCTTGAGATCTGATGGGAATAAAGCAAACTTCGGTGCACTCCCAAACAACAATAAACCCAGGAATTGCTAACATTTGTATTAGGTAAAGATACTTGCCCATAACTCGAAGAGCTCTTTTTGCAGACTTTGATGATATCCACTTCACCTCTTAATAACTTGTGCTGCTTTCCATTTCAGTAAGGGACAGTTCCACAGCTGGCAAACAATGGCTCGCAAATATGTTCTTCACTGGAAAAAACCTAAAATTGTCAAATGCAGTTTACTAGGTATTTGTTCAGTAGTTACATAGAAGTACACTTGCAGTTAAAAAACATTTTGTCATTGTGGTAAAATGCACATAAAATGTTTCATCTTAACAATTTTTAAGTGCGCCATTCAGTGATATTAAGGACATCCATATTGTTATGTAACCACCACCACCATCCATCTCCAAAACTTCTTTACTTCTTTTTCTTTTTTTTTTCTTTTTTTTTTTTTTGAGACAGAATCTTACTCTGTCGCCAGGCTGGAGTACAATGGCATGATCTTGGCTTACTGCAACCTCTGCCTCCTGGGTCCAAGTGGTTCCCCTGCCTCAGCCTCCTGAGTACCTGGGATTACAGGTGCCTGCCACCACATCTGGCTTATTTTTGTATTTTTGGTAGAGACGGGGTTTCACCATTTTGGCCAGGCTGGTCTTGAACTCCTGACCTCAGGTGATATGCCCATTTCAGTCTCCCAAAGTGCTGTGATTACAGGCATAAGCCACCCGGCCCAGAACTCTTTTTATCATGTAAAACTGAAACTCTACATATCCCTCTTCTCAGTCCCTGGCAACCACAAATCTACTTTCTGTCTCAATGATTGTGAGTACTCTCAATACCTAAGTAAAATCATACAGTATTTATCTTTTTTCTTTGTGACTATTTCACTTAGCATGATATTCTCAAGTTTCATCCATGTTATAGTATGTATCAGAATTTCAGAAGGTTGAACAGCATTCCACTGTATATACCACATTTTGCATCTCTATTCATCTGCTAATGGATACTTGGGTTGCTTCTGTTTTAGCTATTGTGATTAATGCTGCTGTGAATATGTATGTACAAATATCTCTTCGAGACCCTGCTTTCAATTCCTTTGGGTGTATATTGTCCACTGAAGAATGACGAAGTTCATAAATTCAGAAAGGAGAGCTTCATTTCTAGGAGTTTTGCAGCCATTCTGACAGGCTGGGAAGTGTAGCCTGTGGCCAGAAGCCAGAAACAGGCACTTTGAGGGAAGGACAAAGGGAACTGAAATTGATGCTGAGCAATAGGGGATAGGAGGATCATGAATATTTATGAAAGTAGAAACATGTACATGTGCAGTTAAGGTTCATGCCCTTTCATGGGTCCCATGTACAAAAACATGGCAGCATTGGCATGATCCAAGGGTGGAGTTTTCAACTGTCTTGTGTCAAAACATAAAGTAGAAGACATGAAAACTCTTACTGTGCATTCTCCATAGAATGGCCAGAAACTCTGTGGTTGGTGGTCTCTTATCAGGAAGGAATACCGATCAATTGTTTTTGTCAAAACCACAATAGGGAGGGGAAACAGTCAGGCTGTTGATATCAGAAATGGAGTCTTTAGAAAGGACTGGTTTCTCATTGGCCCTGTGGGAAGAAAGGCTAATTGTGGTTGGCAAGGGAGGGGGTATAACAAGGTCTGTCTGACCTCCTATTCCATCACAGCCAAGAAATCAGTATTTTTTAAGGTTACTCTGCGGTCCTCTTGGCCAAGAGAAGTTCCCCTCAACTGGTTGGGGGGCTTAAGATTTCGTTTTTATTTGTCAATACCCAGAAGTGAAGTTTCTGGATCATATGGCAATTCTATTTTTAGTTTTTTGAAGAACTGCCATGCCATTTTCCATAGCAGCTGCACCATTTTATATTTCCACCAATAGTGACAACGGTTCCAGCTTCTTTACATCCTCATCAACACTTGTTATTTTCTGTTTTGTTTTGTTTTGGGATAGCAGCCATTCTATTCCATGTATGAAGTGGTATTTCTTCTTGGTGTTGATCTGTATTTCCCAAATGATTAGTGATGTTAAGCATCTTTTCAAACTGTGCTTATTGATCATTTTTATATCTTCTTTGGAGAAATGTGTATTTAAGGCCTTTGCCCATTTTTGAATCAATTTATTTATTTTTGTTGGTGTTGTTATTGAGTTGTAGACGTTCTCTATTATTCTGGATATTAACTCTTTATCAGACCTATGATTTACAAATATTTTCTCCCATTCTAAGGGTTGCCTTTTGACTCTCTGTTGACAGTGTCCAGACCCTTCATCCAAAAAATTCAGTTCAAATAACATAAATATTCCTTTCAACACAATTGGCAATAAGAATGGGATCATCCTAAATTTGGGCAGGAAGTCCCTCAAAAATGCCCTTCAACTGCTCATGGCTCCTTAAGTGACTAGCTTGATTGGGTTCTACCATTTGGGAGAGCTCTTTATCCTGCTGGACACTCTTACATGCTGTTTCACATGGCTTTGTGTTGCCTCTTCTGAGTTCTGCCACAACTCAAGACTCCTTATCCTAACATGCATGTCCTATCCCACTCCCAGTAACTCACCATGAGATACCATTTCTCAGACATGATCCCAGCAAGAGGGTGATAATTATCCTATCACTTCACAGGATCTAGAGTCACTGGGTCATGTGAATTGGCTGTGTTTCCATGTGTCTTTTAATGATGCAATTTGAAGAAGGACCGCTGTGGAGTACATATCTCTGAGTGCTAGCCTGGAAGTTGAATGGGATGGTGGGCTGGTGGTCTGCAGCACAGGTGGGTGACCCATTCCTCACCATTCAGTGTGTGGTCATTAGTAGCACTTGAGAGAAGCAGATAATTTTTCTCTTCCCTCTCAGCAATCAAAATTTGTGCACTATGTGAACGGAGCTGTTAGCCGTCATGTGTAGTGGAGATCAGTGGAGTGTTTGTTGCTGCTTTCCATTCCTCAGCTGAAATGTCCTTGATACAGGATGGAACCCAGGAAATAATCATTTGGCCAAACTTGAGGCAGTTGTCTTACCACTGGGTGCCATGTCTAACAAGTGGTTCTATTTTCACTTTTATTTAAACTATTAAGCCATTGCCAAAGCATTGTTCCCCTCAATGTAAAAAATCCCCAGGAATATCTTGCCTCATAGATACTCACATTAAAAAATCAAAGTCATCCACATCTCTACATATATCAAGGCTACAATACAAGGCCTTACCAGAACACTCCTTACTCCCTTCAGAGTTACAGACATTACTAATTGTAACTAACACATACATTTCACTTGTTAGACTACATAATGGTGAGTTTTTGGAAAAGGCATTTAATGGCACTCTCGTGTCCTTAGTAGGTCCCCAAAAGTACTTTTAACTCAGAGACATAATGGTGTCCTCAAACAACTACTTTTCAAATTCTAGCCCAACAAGTAAACCCCTAAAGATCCCTATCTTGTCCAACACCTTAACCTATCTTTATATATTTTCAGTCTTGACCCTATTCCACAGGGCCTGGAAGCCAGAGCGAGGGCACATATTCTCCTGAGACGCATTAACCATAGATAGTGCCGTGGTCCAGGCAGGTGCTCATCTGACAAGAGACTCATTTGAAACTAAACTTCCACTAAAGGCAAAAACACTATCATATGTAGCTGTACACAATTCTATTGACTATTGGTCTATCTTTACTGATCAAGGTGCTCTCACTGGTTTACAGTCAGGAGGCCCACATCAACCAG
This sequence comes from Chlorocebus sabaeus, assembly GCF_047675955.1. Lineage (NCBI taxonomy): Eukaryota > Metazoa > Chordata > Mammalia > Primates > Cercopithecidae > Chlorocebus > Chlorocebus sabaeus. The sequence goes on from NC_132911.1 coordinate 14,801,716, forward strand.
AGTGGGTACCCACTTGAAAAGGCTACTCCAGTTCCACATCGCAGGTGACATCACCCTGGTCCAAAATATCACTGCTGGAAATGACATTGCCTCTGATGACATTGCCACAACCCAAAATCTTGCCTTTGGAGATGACTTTTCTCACTGTGCTGGAAAGGAATTCCCCCATTATTCTGAAATATCCACCCCAGCAACGCCCATAGACTTTCTCTTCCTAAGGCACAAATTGGACACAGGATATATTTTGCTTTTCTTTCTGAGCTCCCTGTCTCCTTAACTCATGATTCTGTTATACCTCTTGCTGTCTGCTAAAAACATACAGTCCTGTACTTCCATGCCTAAGGAAAATCTCATAGAGGTTACTAAAATTAGTCGAGATTATTTCTTTCTCCAGGAGGCATCTACCTCATGTCAATAAACTCATTGACACCCGCTGGGGAAAGGATCACCCACTTCCTTATGCCTTTTCTTGCTACTCTCCTCCAGATTTTTCATTTTCACCCCTTGAGTCTCTGATCATGACCACCCAAACCACTCTTTCTCCTTGACTAAACACAGCACACATTCTCAAGGGTACATTATGCCCTGAATAATGACACTTTCAGGTTCTATTGTGATCCAAACACATCGGCACAGCCCCTAGTGCCTTTTTCCTTGCCAACTCTTCTGCATGTTTTCCCTGATAAAACAATACCCCAGTGTACAGTTGTTACCCTGGGGATTTCCATAGTTTATTGTCTACCGGGTTCCTCCGCATTTCCATTAACCTAAGGATGCAGGGAAAAACAGACAATATTTGTTCCTCCCTTAATAGGACTTGCCATAACCACAGGCACCACCAGCATTGGCCATTACTGCAGTCTTTGTCAAACAAAATCATATGATAATTGCCAACTACTATCTTTCAGTAGCCCTTATAGATTGTATTCAAAGGTTGCATGAAACATGGTCCCTTATACAACAAGCCCATGAGTCTATAGCCCAAATGATGATAGATAACAGACTGACTTTTGACTACTTACCAGCCAGGGAGGCAGAAATTTGTGCCATTCGGGGTCCCTCCTGTTGTATGTACATTATTAGCTCTTGATAGCTACAAGCCAAACTATAAGGAATGGGCCAAAAGATAAAGATATTTTATAATGTGGCCCAACAAGTTCCTTTAAAATGAGAGATTTATGACCTTTTCTTTTGACTATTGCCCCCCAGGGACAATTACTTCCACTTCTAAATAAATGATAATAATATTGATAATAGTATGAGCAATTGGATGTCAACAAATTAGATAATCTAGATGAAATACAAACTGTAAGAGACACATAACCTGTCAAGATTGAATCACAAAGAAATAGAAAATCTGAATAGACCTATAAATTGTAAAGAGATTGAATCAGTAACCAAAAATCTTCTGACCAAAAAAAAGCACTGGACCTGATGGCTTCACATCTGAATTCTCCCAAATATTTAAAGAACTAACACCAATCCTCCAAGATTTTCAAAAATTGTAGAAAAGGAAACATTTTCTGACTCATTCTAAAAAGAAACCTCAAGACCTACTTTTCTTATCAACATTGATGCAAAAATCTTTAAGAAAATCTCAGCAAACCAAATTCAACCATATATCAAAGGATTGTATACCATGACCAAGTGAGATTTGTTCCTGAGATGCAAGAATAGTTTAACATATGAAAATTGATCAATATAATACACCATATTAACAGAATGAAGAAGAAAAAAACAACATGGTATCGTCTCTATTAATGCAGAAAAGCGTTTGAAAAAAATTAACATCCTTTTATGGCAAAAAAACACTCAAGAAACTAGAAATAGAAGGAAATTACCTCAACATAATAAACACAATATATGTAACATCCGGAGCAAACATCACACTCAGTGGTGAAAGGTCTAATGCTTGTTCTCTAAGGTCAGGAAACAGATAAGGATACTTTTGCCACTTCTATTCAACATATTACTGAAAGTCCTGACCATAGTAATTAGGCAAGAAAATGAAATAAAAGGCATTCAAATTGGAAAAGAAGTAAAATTTTCTCTGTTGGCTGATCATATGGTCTTATGTGTAGAAAATCCCAAAGATTTCACCACAAAAAAAAACCTGTTAGAACTGATAAATTTAGCAAATTTGCAGATACAAAGTAAACACACAAAAATCGATTGCATTTCTTTACACCAACAATGAACAATGTGAAAAGGAAATTAAACAACTCTGTGTACAATAACATTGAAAAATTAAAAGACTAATGAATTAACTAAGAAATGAAAGACTTACACAATGACAGCTATAAAATATTGCTGCTGAAAGAAAATAGAAAGGACACAAATAAATGGAAACACATCTCTTGTCAATGAACTAGAAGACTCAGTATTATTAAATGTCAATACTACTCCAACCCACAGATTCAATGAAAAGCCTATCACAATCTCATTGATGAATTTTTTTGCAGAAAATGATCACCCATCCTAAAACTCATACGGAATCTCTATAGCCAAAACGATCTTGAATATCTAAAATAAATACAAAACACAAAACACACAATAATTTTTAAAATCTTGACTAGCCAAAAAATACTTGAAAAAGAAAAACAAAGTTGGAAGATTCACACTTCCTGATTTCAAAGATTACTACATCACGATAATCAAAGCAGTGGTGCTGGCATAATGATAAATATAAAGACCAACGGAACACAATAGAGTCCTCAGACTTTGTATATGTAGTCAATTGATTTTTGACAAGGGCATCAAGATCATTCAATGGGGAAAGGATTGTGTTATCCACAAATTGGTTCTGGGAAAACTGGATGGGAAAGAATGAAGTTGGACTCTGTGTTGTATATGGGGAAGTAAGTTCTGCTTGGGGAATCTTTAGAGATCACTCCAACAAGACTGTGGAAATTATATTTAGAGAGGTATATGCATTTAAGGGATTGATTATATGCACAGGTTTTAGAAGAGGGAGGCATAGCATGCCATGCAGGGGACTATGTGGAAAGAACGTCAAGGAAGTGGATTCAACCAAACAAGTTTGGAGCTGGGAGTGGCGAGTGAAGACCAGAGGGCAAGTGCCTTTATTGAAAGTCAGGGTAGAGTTCACAAGTGTAAGCCATGAGGGGACTTTATCAGTGCTTTGCAGTGCTACTGTGTCACAGTTAAGGTAGGGCAAGAAGGGGAAGATGTGATAGTGACCAACCTTATCACACTGGTGCACCTGCTTGCCTGGACAGGGTGCTCACAGTGTGTTTGTGAGGATGTGAAGACATCAGAAAAATAAGAAGTTTTCAAATTTACAATGCTATGGACTCTGTGCTGCCTCAACATCATTAACAATACTAATTGAGATGGATTACAGTTGTCACTTGGGTTGTGGAGATGTTAAAGTTCAGTGGACAGCTTGACTCAACCACCAAAGGCAAACTTTGATAAAGGTGACAACATGTGTCCCACTAGCCATTTAACAAGGGTTTGAAATCCAATTGGAAACTGAAAACTGCACTATCAAGGAAGTTCTTCTGGCACAAGTAAAATCATACCAAATGGATATATGGACCTAGAAAAAGAAAGGAAGGGCTCTAGTATAATCCTGATGAGATAATGATGGAGAAATTGTTTTTAAGCTAAAAGTACTATAAAGCTGGGAAGAGTATTGTTTAAAAATTAACAAATTTCTATAAGATGGAAGCCTATGGAATTGTATTGATGGCCAGATCCAATAGTGCTTCGAAGCTTTCCACCCAATGAAGGAACTTCCTCAGCAGCATTCCAATTTACTCTAGATCACAGGGAGCTAATGTTGAGAGTGTCAGTGGACCAGGTTGGTTGGTCAGTAAATTGATTAAAGGGTTATGAGCTCCTACAGTCAGAACTATTGGGTCCAGCACTTGCCTCTATGGTAAATTGATAACTAGGACAGTCTCATAGTGACCTCAGAGACTAAACCAACATGCAAAGAGAAGCCTTAAATAGTTTCTATTCTCCACAATACGTCATCTTGCAAGCTCATTATAGAAAGTATGTTCCCCCATTACTCCAGAAAAACACTTCCCAGGCAGCATATTCCTACATTCTCTGACCTACTAAATAGGGTATCTTGTAATTACTGTGAGTTTCACAGACTAAAAAGACAAGAAAAGTTTTTTTAAGCAGAGAAATACACACTATACCTACTAATACTTGTCAACCAGTTCTGTCCTTTGTGAGAGGGAACAAATGTCAAAGAATTTCAATTATTTGATAAGAACAAGCAATATAAAAACTAGGAAAAAGATTGAACACACACATGAATGACCTAAATGAGGAAATTTAAAAATAAGATTTTAAAATCAGTACAATTTATATCCAGAAAGAAAGTAGATGTCATATCTGTAAAACAAGAACATGTTGCTATAAATAAGAAACAATCAACAATCGTGGAAAATGTAGATTTGTTGCCTTAGAAAAACAGCTAAATAATAGCATATATTTGTCTGAAGATTTATAATAGAGGAGTAGCATGCTTCATTAGTAGAATGAATAATTGAATGGAATGTATTAGTATCAAATTCCCTTTACAAAAAACAATACATAGGCCGGGCGCGGTGGCTCAAGCCTGTAATCCCAGCACTTTGGGAGGCCGAGACGGGCGGATCACGAGGTCAGGAGATCAAGACCATCCTGGCTAACACGGTGAAACCCCGTCTCTACTAAAAATACAAAAAACTAGCCGGGCGTGGTGGCAGGCGCCTGTAGTCCCAGCTACTCCGGAGGCTGAGGCAGGAGAATGGCGTAAACCCGGGAGGCGGAGCTTGCAGTGAGCTGAGATCCGGCCACTGCAGTCCAGCCCGGGATACAGAGTGAGACTCTGTCTCAAAAAAAAAAAAAAAAAAAAACAATACATTTTCTAGTCCCTTGAAGGTGGAGGTTGAGTTGTATAGTAACTTGTTAATGCCAAAGAAGAGTGTTTTGCCAGCTTCCAAGTAAAAATGATGAAAGGAATATTCACATAGAAAACTTGGTATGAAGCTGACAGCCAATAATCAGCATTACTGTGATGTTCTCTATTTTACTGGGAGTGCTATTTTCAATAGGAATATGAGAGCTCCTGCCCTAGTCAAGGGCTTCAGAATCAATGAACATATGAGCCATCTCTTGCTGGAGAACCTCTGTCAATGGATAGTGAGAAAGACATCTATGACTTCATTCAGCAGAAATTCTGAGACTCCAAGGAATGAAGCAAATGAAGCCTATCCTACCTCTCAGGCACAGCCCAACAGGATTCTTAGTAGGCTTTGGTGTTTTTAAGTGATTGCCTTTTCTTTATGCTTTTGCTTGAGTTGTAGTCAATAAAAACTCTTCCATTGACAGACAAACAAACAAAAAATAACAGCGCATTCTGATATAAAAACACTAGCACGAAACTGACATTTGCTGTCTCTCTTCCTGGAAATAATTCAAAAGCAATGACAATAATCTGAAATAATTTTTAAAACCTTGAAATCATTCTTTCTTATTTCTCTGCTGTTAAAAAGAAAAATGGATCTTCCTTCAGTATGGCTGCCTCTCTTCTGTGAGACTCTCCTATCCCCACCTTCTCAAGGACCACTGTGGGCTGTATATTTCACTTTCTTCCCCAAGGAATCCTTCTTTATTCCATTCAGACATTCTCAAATTTCTCCTTTTTTAAAAACAAACAACCAAACAAACAACAACAACAAAAAACGCTTTTCCAGAAATCCCTGTTCCTTGTAACTGCTAGCCTTATGATTCTTTCTACAATGATACTTTCGAAAAGAGAGGTTATACTGTGAATCTACATTTTTTCACCTCTAATCTACCTTTAATACCCTTTAATCCAACCTCTGCCCCCACTATCCCAATCAAACTGATCTCCTGGAAGACACCAGTGGTGTCTTTCTTACCAAATCTTCTCGTCATTTTTTTCAACTTTCATCTTTCTTGAACGCTGAGCCTTTACTACTGTTGATTACACCATCTTTTAGGAGACCTCTCTCCATTGAAATAAATAAACTACAAATTTCTAGTTTTCTCCTCTCCCAATTTACCTGATCTTGAATTATGGAGTAGCAATATCCTTTTTCGGCAACTCACTGAAAAGCAGATTTTTCAGGTGTCTTCAACAAAATGAAATTGCTATAAACTACAGGTAGACAATGGGCAGTATTTTTAGTGAACAGATTGAGAAACCATCAGTGTAGAAGTCATCCATATACGTGTCGCCTTCCTCTTCCGTGAAGTTATATTTGGTTAACTGGATTTAGATGAACTTGATAGATTATTATTTAGTTAAAAATCAGTCAGCACTGCTCCCATTTTCTCTGACTACCTTTAAATGCTGGCTTCCCTCAGCATCCCATTCTAGGCCCGCTATTTTGTCCAGAACAGCTTTGAACAGGTGCTTTTGAGGTCAATTTGGTCCTGCACAGTTTTACTTAATTAGCACAGTGATTAAAGGTGTCTAGGTCCAATATTAAATTCATCTTTACTTACTTGTCTGACTCAATACTCCTTCCCTGTACTCAGAGAGGCTACAACTCCACCCAGCCTAGATCCTTGGTGTCATCATTGTCTACTCCTAAACTTTCCTTCCTCACATCTAAGTGATGACTGTGCATTCAACCACTTAATCTCGTATATTTCTCTGCGTCTGATCTCCTCTGTGCTCTATTCATTCCTTTAGTTCTCTGGCCATAATATCTCAAGCAGATTTTAGCCAATCCATCAAAAGTAGCCTCCCTCCCTTTGATATTTTCCCAAACCTACACCCAGAGCGTACTTTCCTGAAATGCAAATGTGACCATGACACTCCTTTGATTATAACCCCAACACAGTTCCAAACTGTCTTCAAAATAAAATATGAACATTTAGTTTTGGTATAAAAGACCCCTCGTGGTCTGCCACCTAGTGATCTGCATTTATTTTATGACATTTTCACACTGTCACAAAAAGGGCTTTAGAAGTGGGCAGTTTTGATAGGCCACCAGTTTTTCCCTGAGTCCTTCTGCCCCCTCTTCTAGAATAATAGAGGGTGGTTGGCCACAAGGCCACTCTCTTAGAGACTGTACATTCCAACCTCCCCTAAAGATAAGTGCAGCCATATAGCCATATTATTACCAACAGAAGATGAGTAGAAATTATGCAAAAAACTTCTGCATCATTTCCCCAAAAGAAAATTGCTATAATCTTAATTTCTCTCCCTCTTCCCATGGACTAGAAGATAGACAAGGAGCTGTCAGTGTTAAACAGTCAAATGAGGACAATTTCCTGGGAACGAGAAGCTGAAAGAAACTATCTTGAAATAACTTTCTGGAATGAAAGCTACTTTCTTTCCCCAAACCAGCACCAAACTCCAGACTATTACATATGAGATAGAGACATTTTAGCTCTTTGAGTCACTGTGTTTTGGAATCCTTTTGGAGCAACTAGCTTAGCCTGCAACTTATCCAGTGCAGCAGCTGAAGAGGAAATGCTTGTGTATTTCCAATATACAAACTATATTAAGAAGAAATTGCAAACAAGGTTGCAAAGAATAGAAAAAAAAAATGAATGAATATTTCTGTCTTGAGTACTTGAATTTTGAACAAGTCTGTACCAATTCCAGTTAGATAAAAGACCAATTCAGTCTCTCATTTCTTGGCCCTTGCATATATTATTTCCTCTACGGGAACACATTTTCAACCTTCTTTTCCAGAAAAAAACTCTGGCAATCTTTCAAGTTTTAACCTAAATGACACAGTATATGGGAAGTTTTTTTTTTTTTGCTAAAATTCATACCATGTATTATTTATCATTCACATGGATCCCACTGCGTTGTAATTACTTGTTTAGTTGTCTGTATTCACCACTAGATTGTATACCCCTTGATGACAGGGACAATGTCTATCATGTGTGGTATTTTATAACCAAAGCCTAGTTTAATGTGTGGTATGTAGTGGGTTCTCAAGTAATATTTGTTGAGTCTTGATTATATCACTCAGTTAATTATACAAAATGAATCTATTATTGCAACCTCCACCTATGTCAAGAATTGTGTATGGTCCAGTTAAAGAAGAATTATACAAGAATGTTTCAAAGTCTAAGAAGCTGTGTCTATAGGCTTTTCCCAATCATAGCTGCCCCTCTTCTCCAAAGATAATCACTATCTTGACACCACTGATTAGCTCTGCTTGTTTTTGAACTTTAGTAAATAGAATCATTCAGTATGAGGATATAAATTATGGGAGGAAATAAGAGAATAAATCAAAGCATTAACAGATGAGAACTAAGTGTTATAAAATCTGAATAATTATAGCTGGAAGCTCACTTATATGAAAATAATTAATTTACTTTAAAAAGATATAAATATTTCCTATTTACATTGGATTTTTACTTGTCAAATACCTAGTTTTAGCATCAGTGTTCACTTTGTAAAGAATCTGGCTTCTGGCTAATATTAAGAAAAACAAATATCTGCTCTTTGAATGTTTTTTAATTATGAATTTAACAGATTAAATTAACAAGGCTTAAAACTTAAGATTGCTAATGTTCTGTCTTATGAAACTGTTTTATTTAAGTGAATTTACTCAAAAGATTATTTTAAATCTAATATCAGATGTTCATAAACTTCATCAACTTTAATGTTGGAGTGTATATCGATCATGCGTACTCATATGTATACATATGGATATACATACTCATATGAATGTATAAAAGCAGTACAAACTTTTTTCCCTCTTTATCTAAGCTCACTTAAGTTTAAGACAGTAACTTACACAAAATGGTTCCCTCAACTGCAGTCTCCTAGAAAGAGCTTTTCTCTGTCATTTGTGTTATTTTCAACCTTAAGTCTCTATACAGTCCACACAGACCTTTATTAAAGATATTTACGTGCCATTCCAGTATCACAAAAGATTATCATTGACTTTATCTAAATGCTATCATCTTCTTTTAAACATAAATGATATTTATTTTCCTTGAAATAAGAAAACACGCGGATGTTAAAGAAATGCAGTTTCCAAATATCTCTCCTTTATCTTCAATGGTCTCATTAACTCAGTAGGCAATACTCAATCATCTTTTGTATATCTATTACTCAAAATAGATTTTTATCTATTCTAAACTCTACTATCTCCTTGTCATTGATTTTTGACTTTAAAGGAATATGAAGAGATTGCAAATGCTGACACTTTTCACGTACAAATGATTGGAAAGATCCATTTTGTATTATTCTGCTTTCTTACATATATATAATTTGTATGTAAAATACGTATTCATATAAAAAGTTTGAAGCCATGTAAATATAGACACAGGTATAGATATAGATAGCTGTTTTTTATTCAGGTCATTTTTCTTTAAATCTTATATAAAGAAAACAACAAACCTGCATTATCGTAATTGGCAAGTTTCATAACATTTAAATTCCAGAACTTGTTCTCTGAACCTACTGACTTGATATAAGTTTGAATAATCTTTAGCTGTTCATAAAATTTAACAAGAGGAATAATTCTGAAGTCTGAAAGGAATATATTAATGTTTGTAAAATAATAGAATTTAACCTCAATATTGGTAACTTTAATTTTAAGGTAAAGTGAGTAAGAAACTAACTTCACCAAAAATAATACATCTTGAAAAACTAAACAGATACAATATTATATGAAAGAAGGTTTTTGAAAAGATAGCTAACTATATTACAAAAATAGAAGATATATTGAGAGACTATTTAATAAGTCTTTGACTTTTAATAAACTTCACACCACCCAACATCTGAAAATATGTTAGGCATATAACTCATTTAAAAAAATTTATAGAGAAAATTTATAGACTTCTACTTATTATTCTATAGTGTGAGGAAATAGAAATAGCCTAGTTGCCATTACCTGCTTAAGAGGAATCACGTCATTCCCAGCCTTCATTCTCCAGACCAAATCACCCCAATTTCCTTCCTTTTTTTATTAGTTGAATTTTAATCACCTTTTTGGAGCTCAACCGCAAAGCTATAAAATGTAGCCTCTGAGAAAATTAGAGTGGGAAGATAAGAAGTTAATCTAAACTGTATGTGGATGAAATCCAAACCATAGCAAGCTTTTCATGGTCTATATTCATTGTAAAATTCAAGACATAATAAGAAAGGTCACCACATTACATTTAAATTCAGTATTACTATTTTATTGTATCCAACTCTCATGCTAGTTTTCTTAACCATGATTTATTCACTATTGTATTTTGCCCTCTATTTTATGATTGCTAGGTTTTCGTGTTACATTTGTGCATTGTAAGGTATGCCCAGAATTATATTTGTTTAGCATCCTATTTTATAACTTCAAACTTATTTTAATTTGCTATCTGACCCATATTCCCATTTGAATTTACCATGATTAGTTAAGTTTGATTAGGCTTTTCACTATGACTATATGGGCTTATTCTGTCCATGGGTAAAATTCTCTATATTCTAGTTATCAGTCAACCCACTCATCTTTACAAAAATAACCAACTTACCTAATTACAGCTGCCTTTTCTGACAATGTCATCCTTCTAAACAAGACATGCATCACTGTCCTCATTCCTCTCTGCACCTGGGAACTTAGGCCTTGACTTTTCATTTTAATCATCAGTGTTGGAGAGCTGTAATAAATTACAGTAGCAAGACTACACTGTGATAACCTTAGTAACTTATTAATGTGAATGTGGATAAAGAAAATTCCAACATCCATCGGTCTCAATATTCTTTCATTAATAGTATATGTACTAGATAATCTACATGTCTTAAACTTCATAGAAGCATAGATGTTCAGTTTGAATAAATGTGTGACACCCGCTAATCCAATTCCTAGTCTTATACTTAAATTTCTTCAATTCACTGTCTTGGGAAGCAGCCTATTTTATTTTCAGATTTTCAGCTATTTTACATGTTGAGACCATTTATCAGCTACAAGGCCAGCTTCACTCATGGGCCGTAGTTCTTCCCTTGAGGCATTGTAGACAGTTCCTTTTGCTTTTCTGAAGAACAGGTGTTCTCATATTTGAAGACAGCTCCCATTTCGGCTTTAAGTCTCTTTTCTTTCAGTGTTTAAGTGTTTTCAGGTTTCTCTCATTCAAAGCCTCCTCAACTTTCTGAAAGACCTCCTCTACAAGCTTTAATTTGTTGAAGTCCTTCCTAAAGTTGACACAACATGTCAAGTATTGCTAATCAGTGTACAGTTGTGCAAGAGCTCTCTTATTCTAAATATTTCACTTTATTTAATCTACTGAACAAGTACATTAGCATGTACGCAGTTACAACATTTAACTCTTCAAGTTAATCTTCAACAAAAAACTTTAGAAGTTGTAACCATGAGAGGGATCCAAATTTCAATTACGCATCATATTAAAGTCCATGAGAATACATGGCCCTAAAACATGATGTACAAAAAATAATAATTTAGGTTTGTATCAGACCGATTGCTTATTAGAATTAGATGGATGACTTTTATATAGGTTAACAGGCAGACGCAAAATCCAATCCAATGTTCAACTGGATTGGAAACAGCCAGCTTGGGAAAGAATGGAAAAAATCAGGTAACTTGTTTTACTGAAACCTTAAGGTCCTGGAGTAAATCAAATTCAAAGCATTATACAATCATTGATACAAAAATTTCCACTGGGGTCTGTGCACACATCTCACTGTAGTCACCAAGAAGAATCCAGTTGGTGAAATGGCCAAAATTTGGGGTCTTTCTGCTTTGTCCAGCATACTGAGAAGGTAACTCTCTAAATGATGATTCTTTAGTGGGGGTTGAGATCAATCACCCTGGATGTCTACACCTCTAGATGTCACACTGAGGAGACATCTCTGATCAAAAGTAATTTCCATTAACTGAGAATCAAAACTATAGCATTAATATTTTATACATAGGAAGCTGTGTGGTTTTGATACTTTATTTGAGAAAATGGCCTAGTAGAGTGATGGCTTTGTAATTTCCATTTAAAATGTGTAACTGAGTACCTAATTTAGACTTGTGATTGTTAGAAGAAATGTTACAAGTTTATATCTAGAATTAGATCAATTAGAAGAACTTTTAGTTTCACTATGTTTATTAAAGTTGATTAACCTTAGAATAATTATTTGAATACTTGGAAAAGCATCAAACAAGATGAGATAAATTGAATACATTTAACTTACAAATCCTGTTGTAAACAGAAACCAGTATTATTCAAAACTCACTACAGTGATCATTAAAAATTGCACAACTTATATATATAATAAAAAATTCATAAGTAAGACATATAAAAAGAATAATAATATGCTAAGGATTAAAAGCTCAGCAAAAACTTGAGTTTATGAATCTTGATTTTATTAAGTTGCCTATCATTTTCAAAAGCTAGAATAAGATTCTCAATAGTCTCTTTAGCACACAATTTCTTTGGTAAATCACATTAACAGTTTTCAGGATTTATTGAGTGTTCACTGTATACCAGGCAATGTGCTCATTATACCATTTGTGTGTATATTCAAAATATTTGTATACCCTTTGTGACCAATTTAGCCACTCTGCCCAAATAAACTGATAAATCTTTTTGTTATATGTTAGGCATTCATAATTAATAGTTTCCATTCAAATGTAAGTATATATATGTTATATTTTCTCCTTTAAATTGAATCCAATTTAACTTTCTAACACATGCACACACACATACACGCATACACACACAATGAAGTACAGTCAGTTTTATGGGTGAGTTTTACCAAACTTCCAATGAACTATTGAACTATGCTATGCACATTCTTCAAGAGAATAGAATAAAAGGGATTTCCTCCAATCCTTTTCATAAGAGTACGGTTGCTGATATGACACAGTCTGGAGCAGATGAGAATTTTAACTGGGCACACTGCCAGACTGAACAGAATCAAGAGTCTGCATGGAAAGAAAAAGGGTTAATAGAAACTAGATGGTGAGCAATGATCAGTGTCTTCAGAAAATAGTTAGAAGATTGTGGCAAGGTAAGGGACTATATAAAAGTTCCTTTTTAAACATGTTGATTTTAAGTTGCTTCTGAAACATCCAAAGAGACCTGTCAAGTGGCAGTGGGACATATTATCTGTATGGATATATGAATCTGCAGTTCAGGGAAGAAGTTTGCAAAGAAACTTTTGTGTGTATGTGGTATATAAAGCCTTGGGAATGGGTGAAATTGCCTAAAGAATAAGGGAAGATAAGAAAATCCATGGTAGAAAAGTGAAATCTTTGAGCAGGCCAACACTTAAAGGACAGAAAGGGGAAAAGGGCCTAGCAAGCATCCTGTGAAATGCTTCTTCACACGACCCAGACATGTGTAATGAAAAGCTTAATCTGAGTGGGTTCAAGAAAAATAAAAAACTTTGAAGATAGGGAACAGATTATACAGACAACTTTTTTTCAAAAGATTTTATTAGAAAGAGGAGCAGAGAGAAATGGTGGTCACTGAAGGACAAGCTGTAATTAAAAGAGGGGATGTTTCCGTAAGACTGAAAATATTTTATGATATTTGCATGTTGATGGAAATGATCCATTAGGTAAGAAAACAAATTGATGATGCCAGAGAGAAAAAAAAAGATAACTGTAGGAGTAAAGACCTTTAACAGAAATCAGAGCATGAGTTTCAGTGTTCAAGTGAAGACTTAGGCCGTAATGATGAGCAAGGATAATTGATTTTGATTGGTGGGGAAACAGAGGAGTCCTAACTACTATTAGACTGGACATTTGTGGCAGAAGAAAAAAGGTGCTCTTTTCTCAAAAACAGAAGTTGGAGAGAGGATACAACAAAAAATAGTTGACTTAACAAAGCAGAAGACCAAATTAACTAAGAAAATAGTTAGGCTTGCCAAAGCAGTGCTGAGTGCTCAGCAAAGGTTTGTAGCAATACATTAAAAGCAAACCCAGTCCATGTGATGTTCCCTCTGAACACAATCTGCATATGCAGAGCAGGTGATCACGCATTAAGCCAATGTCAGGGTTTTACCAGGCCAGTATGATGAAGAGAAAGAGAGGAAGTTAGAAATCACATTTGAAATAGCGATGAAATTCTCTATATTTTTTACATGGAAATATGCCCTTGCTATATTAAGATGATTTAAAGCTATTTAGAAAACAGCATATGTAGTTTGATCCTCTTTGTTTCTATCTATATTTGAGTGGGTAGGTGTGAGCGTATACGTATATATGGAGAAAAAAGTAGAAAAATATATACCAAATTATTACTAATTATTTTCTGTGTTTATTTTAGAAGGCTTCTTTACAGCTACTCTAATAGTGTGCTACATGATTCCCAGAGATATCAGAGGAAAGTATCCTCTGTTCTAATACGGTGACACTGAGCTGAAATATGGACTCAGATAAGGATGAATTAGCCTGGATGACAACTTTGTGCCTAAAATGTTATGTACCGCATTTTGCAATCAGATGATGCATTGATAAATTCCAGAGTTTATCAGGTACTCGTGGCCCAGGTCAAGCATTGCCCACATCTAGTCACTTAAGGCCGTGGGCAGGACTCCAACTTCTGGAATTTAAGATGCACGTATAAAAAGCTGAACCCAGCCGTAGAAAGGGACACTTCCAGAAAATTTCATATGACTCTTATTCATCCATTCAGAGTTGTTGACTGTAAATCTGTGTTCCCTAGTGAGGCCTTTTCTGAGACAGGGACCTTACACATTTTTGAGTCCTGGATAATTATGCTGAGTGCTGAGCTATGTGTCCTGACTCTATACAAGTCTGTATATGTTACAGAAGAAAAATATGACTGAATTACAAAAATATTTCCTATGCATAGTTTTCCATTTAACCAATAATTATTTGATAGCCATCAATACAGTGTTCATGAATACATGGTCAAAAAAGGAAAAGTTCTGTTTCTCCTTCCCACACATATGCCACACTCACAGTCTAACCACTCATTATGTTTCTCATATGATCTTTTCTTCTATAATCAGAAAAGAAATCATGTCATTTCTACTTTGAAAAATACAAGCATGAAAACTCTTGTTTTTAATTCATTCCGAGTGATAGTGAGGAAAAAGCCAGAATTAAACTCCGGAGGCAGGGCTTAGACACTCGACCAAATTGAGGACTTGCTAAAATAGGTCAGGGCGGAAGCACCTCCCCATAAGACAAGCCCACCAGTGTGCCATGTCATTTTATTACTGCCATGGCAGTACCTGAAAGTCACCACCCCTTTCCATGGCAACAACTCAACAGATAGAAAGTTACCACTGTCATCCTAGAAATTTCTGCAAATTCCACCCTTTAATATGTATATAATTAAAAGTGGCTATAAATATGACTACAGACCTACCTCTCAGCTGCTACTCTGGGCACACTGTCTATGGGGTAGCCCTGCTCCACCACCCCTGCTCTGCCTCTGCTGCACACTGCCGCTTCAATAAAAGTTGCTGTTTAACACCACACCAGCTCGCCTTTGAATTCTTTCCTGAGCAAAGCCAAGAACCCTCTTGGACTAAGCCCCAGTTTGGTGGCTTATCTGTCCTGCATCAGTAGAATTTCTAAATTTTTATCTGATTATCCAAATTCTACACATTATTTGAGGTCCAGATCCAAGGCAACCTTGTCCATAAGCGCCTTCCTGATAAATCTGTCTTTACTAATGTTTTGGGTCTTTGACCTCCTACCTCATCACCATCACAGGCAGTACCATCATCTAATCAAACTTAGCATGCAAAATGGTACCCTAAAGTTCCTTCCTATTCACTGTGCGGCAAATACTAATAATATCAATAATTATAATAGCTTAAAGAGTAAAAGATCTCTAATACCATGAGTTCCTTTTAAAAATATATTTTTATATTTGATCTTTATTTCAAACGAAATTTAAGCTTCTGTACGACAAAGGTTTCATTTTACATTTCCTTTTGATAGATTTTCACATTTTTGACAAGTATTGTTTCACCATGCTAAATTCAGCATGCTTTGTCTAAGTCAACTCATACACTAATCATTTTTTAGAAATTGATTACCAATTTATGCATGTGTTATGTAAACAGAATTAAATATGTGTACGCAAGAGTAATTTAAAAAGAGCTTTATATATACATGCACATAATTACATATTTCAAGAATAATCTATAGATTGCATAAAATAGAGATTCTAAAATCGTATTTGACTAAAGGTATAATTATTTTCATTTTATTTCTTGACACTTAGTTATCCTGGAAACTTAGCAATAAATTCATGAAATTGATGGTCTAAATTTAGTCTTCCATGAATAATGTAAGTCTAGAATATACTTCGTCGTTATTTTCTGTGCAGTTCTTTATATGTTCATATGCACTTGGTTAACTTTAAATGACATTGCTCAGGCAATTAAGACAATTGCATTGCCCTAGTGTTATTAAATGAATTTCCTCATGCCAGATAAAGGAGTTACCCGACTCCTTGTTAACTCTCATTACAGGTTTGCATAATTTTTGCTGGGTTCACAAAGGTCCTGACAGGATGGCTAATTGGATCCTACCAAACAGTTAAACACAGTGACAATTTCTTCAATTGCAGAATTTAGAACTGGAAAGGTTTAGAAAGGTCATCTGGTTTAACCTTCAACACAATAATAAATCCTTTCTTCAGCATCCAAACATTTAAACATGGATTTTTTTTTTTTTAGCTTGAGCTTATTTTTCTTTAATTCATAAAGTATGTTTAATTCTTCAGTATTTTCACTGTAGATATAAAGCTGAAAAAAATTAACTGGAGTAATATAAAAATAGCTTCTTTCACTCTCTTGTAATTAGGATGACTTCTTCAAAGATGCATGTATCTAGTGAAGATAAAATGTTAAGAAGGGCTGCTATCTTTAGTCTTTTCTTAATTTAGGCAAAAATAATTTATTCAAAAAAATGAAAAGGACTGTGGTTGATTTCCTTTGTTTCTGTCTTAGTCTGCTTGGGCTACCATAAAAATACACCGTAGCCTGGGTGGTTTAAACAAGGAAAATTTACTTTCTCACAGTCTTGGAGACTGGATGTGTGAGATCAGTGTGCCATCATGGTCAGTTTCTGGTGAGGCATCTCTTCCCAACCTGCAGATGGCCTCATTCCTGATGTGCTCTTACATGACAGAGACAGAGAAAGAGAGAAAGAGAGAGAGAAAGAGAGAGAGAGAGAGAGAGAGAGAAAGAGAGAAAGCTCTGGTGTCTCTTCTCATCCAGGCACTAGTCCCATCATGAGGGCCCCACTCTCACAACTTCATCTAAACCTAATTACGTTTCTAAGGCTCCATCTGCCCAAACCATTAAGTGGGGGTTAGGATTTTAGCATATGAATGGTGGGGCAACGCAGTTGACTACATGGCAATTTCCCCAAGTGGTGTCTGTTTTTGTTTTCCTTTTACGACAATGCAAAGACATAGAGAAAACATTTCCTCAATTGTTCACTGCTTGTCAAACTATTTTCAACCCAATGGCCAAGCCACTAAAAAGAGTATGTTATGTTAAAATACAAAATGGTGATGGCAGCACCTCAACACCAACTATTAAGCCAATTCATCTTAGACATCAACATCTATTAAACTACTTGTTGCCCTTATAATCAGAGGCTTCCTCCAATAACTTATGAGAAAATTGTTTATAAAGTCAGTCTAATCTAAGAACAAGTGTTTTCCTTTTTTAAAGAAAACGTTTTTGGTGTGTTTTTGCTTCTAAAATTCATTGTTTATCTAATCCTATTTACAGATTACATTTTCTGGCAAATATTAAGTAGAAGACACTGCCTGTTATATGAGCTCAAATGATTCAATCATTCCTCAGACACAAAATGCATCCTTGTAGGTACACTTTCTCTAGTTGTGTCCTCCGGAAAACCAAGACATTTATTTTCTCTTCCTTGAAAATGTAGACAAATCCACATTAGTATCTTAACCAGTTTGGGCTGCTATAACATAGTACCATATACTGAGCGACTTATAAATGATATACATTTATTTCTCACAGTTCTGGAAGCTGGAAGCCTGTGATTAAGGTGCCAATGTAGTGAGATTTTGATGAGGGCTTTCTTTCAGGTAGCAGATAGATGGCCATCTCGTCAATGTATCCGCACATGGCAGAAAGAGTAAGCTAGTCTTCTGGCCTCTTTTTATAAGGACATTAATCCCATTTATAAAGTTGCCACCCTCATAATCCAATTTGCTCCCAAAGGTACAATTTCCAAATATCATCACATTGGGGATTACCTTTCTTCTATTTATTTATTTTTTTGGGACACAGTCTCATCTATTGCCCAGGCTATAGTGTGTGGATGTGATCACGACTCACTGCAAGCTCCACCTCCTGGGCTCAAGTGATCCTCCCACCTCAGCCTCCTGAGTAGCTGGGACTACAGGAACACACCATCATGCCGTGCTAATTTTTGTATTTTTTTGTAGACGCGGGATATTAATCAATATTAATAAACCATAGTTCCAAGATATAAATTATTGCAACACCTAGCTCTGATCTTAATACCACATGTTCCACATTCTCTCTGTCATCATGTCATCATACTTGTAAATGTTTGCCCTTTGACCACATCCTGGTGGTCAAATAGTCAAGCATCAGAAGGATTTAGAATCCTACCTTGCAGTTATTTCCCAAAATGTCATTATTACATTAGATGGCTTGAAAATACACTTCAGGGTGCCATTGTAAAGGGTTTTTTTTTCTTTGTACTTGTAACAGAAACATTTAGTGTTAGATAAATTTACTATGATGTAATCCTGAGATCTCATTATTTGAGAGCCTAGATCTTCATATATGGTCTGTAGTTAATCTTGATCAAATACTAGAGTTGTATATAGAATAACTGTATAATTTACTGTCGAAGTCCTAGACTTGTTTATGAATGAAAGAAAGCACTATCAATAATTATGCCAAGACAACTGGCATAAACCAGACCTGTCCTGGGCAAACCAAAATGTCTAGGCATCCAGTCATATATCACATCTGGAACAGGTTCTTTTTCTTAGAAGAGCTAAATTGAGTTAAATTATGGAGACTTCTTGTATAACTTGTCTTCCCGGAATAATGGTGAGAACAGATGAAAATTTCAACATGGAAATTTGCTTGCTTTTATCTCATGTAACATTACTTAAATGCAAATATTTTACTGACCGGCATAATAGATGCATATGCGCTTGCAGTACTTTACTAAGAAAATATTTACTGAGGAGTTCTAAGGGCACAATTTGCAATTAAAATCATAGAGCAAATACATTATTACTCACTAGAAAGGCTTGAAAATGAGTGGAAATTTACTATATGCCATTGATGTTTTAGTGTGTAAGAGCAAATCCTGCAAGCTAAGCAATAGAGAGGCTATTCAAATGGCTTGTGAGGGCATTTTGGTAACACACATTTTTGAGGACAAAGTTGTTATTTTTAATAATTATTTGTAATGAAGTCCTATTTTTCTAAAACTTATACCATAGCAGAGCCATTTGCTAGGTAATTACTTCAGAAAAAGGAATTTTTAAAAATACGTATTTGTACTTAGTCATTGCATAAGTATAGCGAGGGGATTATGGAAAGACATAAACAAGCAGAGAGTGAAAAAGACTTCACAAGCACTACAATGTCCTTATCATACTCCACAGCTGTAGATTTGGAAATCTGGAGCAGGACAGAAGTTGATGTTAAAGAGGAATGTTTCTTCACCACTCCTGGCGTTTCCTCCCATCCATGTGCAAAGAAAGGTATGAGGGTGGTTCCTGGCCCCTCTCTGCCACTTGACGCCCTGAGTTCCAGGGGTAGTGCTCCGTCCCGCTTTGCCAGGCTGTTTTCTGCAGGATATGAAGGCACTACCAGACTAGTAATGCCTGGGACTACTGGTGTAATCGTGTAACAGGGATTCAGCGTTTGGAAATGTCTTCGGTTCTATACCAAGTTAAAACCTCCAAATAGCCTCAACCAGTAATTGTGGTAATATCTTCATGCCTCTCCTCACACACATCTTTAATTTTTCATGTGGTTCAGAACAAATGTGGTAAAGAAGGGTATTAATTATTGTACCTTTCAAATACTATCTTTTTTTTTCATAATTTCAATTTTTATTTTAGATTCACGGGGTACCTGTGCAGGTTTGTTACATGGGTATATTGTGTGAGACTGTGGTTTAGGGTCTGACCGATCCCGTCACCCAGGTACTGACCGTAGTACCCAAGAATTAGTTTTTCAACCCATGTCCCTGTTCTTCCTTCCTTCCATTAGCAGCCCCTGGTGTCTATTATGTCCATGAGTACCCAATGTTTAGCTCCCACTTACAGGTGAGAACATGTGATATTTGGTTTTCTGTTCCTGCGTTAATTCACTTAGAATAATACCCACCCCACCCCCCACCCCCCACAGCTGCATCCATGTCGCTGCAAGGGACATGATTTTGTTCTTTTTTATGACTGCATAGTGTTTGGTGGTGTATATACAGTACGTTTTCTTTATCTAGTCCACTGCTGATGGGCACCTAGGTTGATCTGAGGTCTTTGCTATTGTGAATACTGTTGTGCTAAACATGCAAGTGCATGTCATTTTTTTTTTCTGGGGTGTATTGATTTATTTTCCTCTGGATGTATACCCAGAGGAATGTCTTTCTGTTATTATAAGACTTTGAAATTTTATACATAACATAGCACTGATGTAGGTACTTCTTTCTTATTCTTTCTCCCCTTTTCCTCCCTTCAATTACTCTTTTCCCGCACCCTCTAAATCCCAATGCCTAAGATGTTGACAGATATGGGAAGATGCTTGATGAGAGGGAGAACACATATACACTTGGGGAAAGAAGAAAACTTTGCTCAAAGTTGAATGCTGGCTTGACTGAGCATTGGGTCGAATGTTAGCTCTGTTTTAAATTCTTTGAGAAACCTCCATAAGTGGCTGAACTAATTTACATTCTCACCAACAGTCTATCAACATTCCCTTTGCTCCACAACCTTGACAGCACCTGTTGTTATATGACTTTTTTATAATAGCCATTCTGAGTGGTTGAGATGGTATCTCATTGTGATTTTGATTTGCATTTCTCTGATTAAAAGACAATTGTCTAATGAGGAGCACTTGCTATCCCACAGCTGAGACTTGTTGATATGGTTTGGCTGTGAGTCCCCACCTATATCTCATGTCGAATCGTAATTCCCAATGTTGGGAGAGGGACCTAGTGGGAGGTGATTGGATCATGGGGGCAGATTTCCCCCTTGCTGCTCTCGTGATAGTGAGTGAGTTCTCGGGAGATCTGTTTGTTTCAAAGTGTGTAGCACCTCCCCCTTCACTCTCTGTCTCCCGCTCTGTCTTGGTAAGACATGCCTGCTTTCCCTTAGCCTTCTGCCATCATTGTAAGTCTCCTGAGGCCTCTCAACCATGTTTCCTGTACAGCCTGAAGAAATGTGAGTCAATTAAACCTCTTTTCTTCATGAATTACCCAGTCTCAGATATTTCTTTATAGCAGTGTCAGAGCGAACTAATAACACTTGTCATAATTAGCAAATGATAAGAGAGGCATGCTTTGGAAGGAACCAGTGTATTTTAAGTTTTCCTCTTTCTCCAAGTGTGTAAGAGTAATTGAAGGTAGGAAAAGGGGAGAAAGAATAAGAATTAAGCACCTACATTGGTGCTATGTTATGTATAAAATTTCGAAGTCTTATAATAACACTAGCAACTAATTATAATTATCTCAAGTTCATAGATGAAGAATGCTTTCTTTATCTATTGCTATATAATAAACCACCCCCAAAACTTTGAAACTTTAAACAGTAATGATTTATTAGTTATCATAATACTGTGAGTTGGCTGGGCTCAGCCCAGTGGTTCTTCTGCTCCACTGGGTGAAGACAGAGTTCACTCATATGGCTGCACCCCAGATGGCTTCATTCATTTGTCTGGTGCCTCAAATGGGATGACTGGAACTAACAGGGGAAGGATGGGCCTCTATCCCCATCAGGATAATTTGACTTCTTACACAGTGACCCATAACTCCATAAGCATGGTAACAGACACCACCTAAACTCTTATGACCTAGTTCCAGAACTGGTACTACATCTGTTCTGCCATATTCCATAAATCATAGCAAGTCACAAAACTGGCTCAGATTTAAAGTAGGGAGAAACAGACTCTACCTCTGGATAGGATGAGCAACACATGCATAAAGAGATAGTAGATATTGTCAGCAGCCCCTTTTGAAGACAATTTTGTACAAAGACATTAAAGGTCAGAGGAGATAAATAATTTGTTCAAGATCACACTGCTGCAAAGTGGCAAACCTGGTATTAAACTACCCTATCTTCCTGATTCTAAAGAAGGGTCTTTCAACTACACCAGTGGTTTTTAGACCATGCTCAGTTTACAACCCTGCAGTGCCAACTGGGGCAGTTCCATCCTTAGCTGGGTGATAATGTATTGTTTATGTATGGTTTTCTTTGAAGGGAAGACTCAGAGGCTAAACAAATTTGAAAAATAACACCCTACACTGCATTTGCTTGCTTTGAGAGATGAAGCAGTAACTGTGTCCTCAAGTACTTTACAGCCACTCAAAAATAAAACAGCAGAATTTTGGTCACATAGAAAAGAGCTGGAAGTTTTCTCACCCAGTCCTAAGGACTTTTGTCCTGATCTATACAAAGATAAATACAAAAGTTCCTTTAACATTTTTCTATAAAAGATCTTAGAGATAATTTTTAAAATGTTTTTGAGTAAATTTTGCCACCTAAAAAATTTAATACCACAGTATAAAATAATTTCTAATGAAATTAAGAAAAAAAATCAAAACCAGCTTCACGTGGCTTTTTATATCCTGCCAGATTATTTTTATCTTCTATCAGTTGGTGGCTGTGTACAAAATTAGTCTGTGAAAATGCATGGTCCATAGAAGCATAATTTGTACACTTTTAAATCAAATAGACTACTTAAATAGGTTCCTACTTTATATAATACTTACTACTATTCTAGTCTCCATAAGGTGATACTCAAAAGATCTTTGTAATTACTCAAATCTTATTTTTATGGAAATAATTCAGAATATCTAGAAACATTATATACAGCTTTGATGTTTTTATTGATAATTGAAGTTAAGTAAATATGTACAAGAAGTTTTAGAGAAAATTCTCTATTCATTTGTTTTCTTACTCATGAGAATAAAAGTAGCCCAAATAATATCAACAAATGAGATATTTTCTCTTTATATTTATAAAATTTGGAGAATATGAATTATTGTACAGCTTACAGGAAAAAAAATTTGACATTTAGAGTGTCGATGACACATATTTGGGGATGAGATTTTACTGTGAATGACAGATTTGGATATTAGTATAGTAAAACTGGAAAGGATATTAAAATCATCTAGTTTATCTGCCATTTTAATTTAGGTAGCTAATACCCAAAGACTTGTACTTAGCTTCACGTAATACATCTAAGTTGGCAGTAATCCTAGGGATAATCTCAGGTCATCTCACTACCACACATGTATTACATGTAATACACATGTAATACATGTGTGATGGAGTGATGGAGTGATAGTATACATGTAATACATCATACAAGTATTACATGTACACTATGTAATACATGTGTTGCTTTTTCTCTCCTTGCATTTATCTTGCCACTTAATAAACTTCAACTTGCATATTGCAGTGGAAAGGAAGCTGAAACACAATAAGATAATTAGGGTGTGTGAGGAGACATACTTACCATAAATCAAACTTGAATGACTGACTTAACATACCCAAGCCTAAGCTTAAGTGGGGTACTGTGTCATTTGAATGCTGTCATGTTTTAGAATATTCTTCTGTTCTTTAAGAAATGATAGAACCCCATAATTTTACCCCAAGGCTGTCAACGCATCCAAATTCTGATTTGAAGACTTTAAAATAACAAATAATTGAGTTGTGAGTAGGTCTGAAATAATTTTATTTTATTTTATTGTAGTAGAGTGTGCCTAGCAACCTATATATAGGGTATTAGTAAAGTGAATTCTGTTCAGACTAATGTCTTAGATTTGTTCTTTTCATGCATGTACTTTCACATATATTATTCTCATAAGTTTAGAAGGTGTTATATTCCTACTTATTATTGAGGTACAAGCACTATGATATTGTTCAACGAAATTTGTATTCACATGAAGTTATATCTCAACTTACCCAAAACTTTAAGAAAATGCTTCTCTAACAGTATGGCTTCTGCAATTAGGATGTGGAAATAAGTAAATACTTAACATACTTGTTAAATGAATGTCATTATTTTTCATTGAGTCAAAGATAAGGAAACAATCTTTCCTGTCAATATCACTCATCCAACGTAGCGCCCAACAAAAAACAATTTTCTAGCTATCAGATTATCTAATCTTTTCCTGATCTTTTATTTCATAACAAAAAGAAAAATGTTTGCTCTTCATGGTAGCATGTCAAAGACAATTAATTAACCTCCAACCCCTTGTACTGTAGTATTCACTGAAACACTATTTTAAAGCTGCTCTCGGCGTGTATTACTCACTCAGTTTTTATTTCATTTATGGATTCACTCAACAAGTAATTATTGGATGGCTAATATGTAAAATGAAACATTAAGATATCATCCTTGCTCTTGATGAATTTACCACTAATCTAGCAGGAGGAAAAATAAATTGTTACTCTATTAGCAACAAAAACAACACACTACAGTTTTTGCTGCTTCATAAGTGGGTGACACAATTCATATTAATGGAAAAAATAAAGCTCTACATTTTTTTCTTCCACTTAGATGGGCAGGGATGGAATAAGGAAAAACCTGGACTCTCAGAGCTTTAGTGACGCTAAAGAATGAAGTCTGAAATGATTAGCTTTTTTTTTCGTTAGTAGGATATATTAATTTCTGACAATGCAAAGTGAATCCCTTAGCTACATAGGATATGGGACCAAAGATTGTTTTGTGTGAAAATGAAAAAGGAGAGTTTCATTTCAATCACTGGCAGGCTAGGTGACTCAAGAAGCTGTAAAGCCAGGACAAAATATACAAGCATATATTTGAATACATCAAGTCAGAGAAAAGATAACTCAGAGAAGTAAACCCGGCAATTGAGGCTGCTTTTCCTTGTGATGGTTCTACTAAGTCTGGAGCACATAGTAAGAGACTAAGAAGCTGAGAATGGGTTTCAAAAAACTCATGAAACTATAAGGAGAAATAATGGATTTCAGAGTCACCAGTAAGGAGTGGTTTTGATCAACCCAACCAGGTGGATGTTTGAAGATAGACTGATCTGGAAATTCAATAGACCAAAGCTAAGACCCAGTTTTGAATACCCCCAATTATTGATTGAATTAACATTTACTGGAACTACAGGTACCCATGGAGTAGCAGGCGACTATAAGCAAACATTGCTTTCTGAAGAAAGATAACATCACCCAAAGCTTCAGATTATCTCTAATTTTTTTTACCACATCCGGCACTCAATTAAAAATACAAGGCGTATGAGATTATGTTACTGAAAACCAATGGAAACAACATGGTATATAATCACATCCACAGGTGATCCAGTAAAAAGAGGCGTCACACAAATTTGAAATAATTTGTCTTAATAGACTCAAGAAATTAAAATCTGATTAATTTTGGTAGACTACTAAAAGGTATAAAAGCTATAAAAAGAGTGTAAGTGTAACTCAACACTGAAAAATATAAAAACTGAAAATAAAACTCATAGGTTTTGTTTGTTTGTTTGTTTGTTTTTTGAGACAGAGTCTCACTCTGTTGCCCAGGCTGGAGTGCAGTGGTGTGCTCTCAGTTCAGTGAAACCTCTGCCTCCTGGGTTCAAGCGATTCTCTCACCTCAGCCTCCCAAGTAGCTGGAATTACCGGCGCCCACCACCACGCCCAGCTAATTTTTATGTTTTTAGTAGAGACGGGATTTCACCATGTTTGTCTTGAACTCCTGACCTCAGGTGATCCACCCGCCTCGGTCTCTTAAAGTGGTGAGATAACAGGTGTGAGCCTCATGGATAGTTTGTTGTTGTTGTTTATTTTTTTCTTTTTTTTGATGTTGCTTAATATATTTATTATAAATTGATACTTGCTTTAAAGAAAGGATTATTGTTTTTCTCCTTTCTTTTTTTGATTTTTTTATTTTTTTATTATACTTTAAGTTCTAGGGTACATGTGCACAACATAGAGGTTTGTTACATAGGTATACATGTGCCATGTTGGTTTGTTGCATCCATTAACTCATCGTTTACATTAGGTATGTCTCCTAATGCTATCCCTCCCCCAGCCCCCCACCTCCCGACAGTCCCCGGTGTGTGATGTTCCCCACCCTGTGTCCATGTGTTCTCATTGTTCAGCTCCCACATATGAGTGAGAACATGCAGTGTTTGGTTTTCTGTCCTTGTGATAGTTTGCTGAGAATAATGGTGTCCAGCTTTATCCATGTCCCTGCCAAGGACATGAACTCATTGTTTTCTATGGCTGCAGAGTATTCCATGGTATATATGTGCCACATTTTCTTAATCCGGTCTATCATTGATGGAGATTTGGGTTGGTTCCAAGTCATTGCTATTGTGAGTAGTGCCACAATAAACATACATGTGCATGTGTCTTTATAGTAGCATGATTTATAATCCTTTTGCGTATGCACCCAGTAATGGGATGGCTGGATCAAATGGTATTTCTAGTTCTAGATCCTTGAGGAATCACCACACTGTCTTCCACAATGGTTGAACTAACTTACACTCCCACCAACAATGTAAAAGCGTTCCTATTTCTCCACATCCTCTCCAGCATCTGTTGTTTCCTGACTTTTTAACGATCGTCATTCTAACAAGCGTGAGATGGTATCTCATTGTGATTTTGATTTGCATTTCTCTAATGACCAGTGATGATGAGCATTTTTTCGTGTGTCTGTTGGCTGCATAAATGTCTTCTTTTGAGAAGTGTCTGTTCATATCCTTTGCCCACTTTTTGATGGTTTTTTTTTTTCTTGTAAATTTGTTTAAGTTCTTCATAGATTCTGGATATTAGCCCTTTGTCAGATGGATAGATTGCAAAAATTTTCTCCCATTCTGTAGGTTGCCTGTTCACTCTGATGATAGTTACTTTTGCTGTGCAGAAGCTCTTTAGTTTAATTAGACCCCAGTTGTCCATTTTGGCTTCTGTTGCCATTGCTTTCGGTGTTTTAGTCATGGAGTCTTTGCTCATGCCTATGTCCTGAATGCCTATGCCCATGCCTAGGTTTTCTTCTCGGGTTTTTATAGTGTTAGGCCTTACATTTAAGTCTTTAATCCGCCTCTTGGATAGTTTTGATAGGAGATTAGACATAATTGAAGAGATATTTGGTAGGCTGAAAGATTGATAAGATTAAAATAACTAGAAAGAAACGCAGAGAACATGAGTGATACAAAATACAAAACGTGTTTGAGACATATGTAGATGTAATAAAAATGTCTAATTTATTTGTAACTGGAGTCCCAGGTTGAGAACAAAGATAATGGGTCAGAAGTATTATTTGAAGAAAATGGCTAAGAATGTCCCTAATCTTACAGGTCATTAAACCACACTTTGAGGAAGTACCACATACTCCATCTAGCACAAGACACACACATAAGAAAACACACTTAACCATTGTATTATTTTCCCAGGGCAGTCATTTAAAAAATCTCCACAAACTTAGCAGCTTAGAACAATAGAAATGTATTCTCTTACAGTTCTGGAGGCCAGAAGTTCCTAAATCAGAATATTAGTAGGGTCGCGTTCCCTCTGAAGCTTCTAGGGAGGAATCCTTCCTTGCCATTTCTTGGTTTCTAGCGTCTCCTGTTTACATGATGCTCTTTGGCTCATAGCTGCATCACGACAGCCTCTGCTCTGTCTTCATATGGGCTTCTTCTGTCTCTCTCTCTTTTTTTTTTTTTTTTTTTTTTTTTTTTTTTTGAGACTTTGAGACTGAGTCTCACTCTGTCGCCAGGCTGGAGTGCATTGGTGCTATCTCAGCTCACTGCAAACTCCACCTCCTGTGTTCAAGTGATTCTCATGCCTCAGCCTCCCAAGTAGCTGGGATTACAGGCACGCACCACCACACCCAATTAATTTTATTTTTAGTAGAGATGGGATTTCACCATGTTGGCCAGGATGTTCTCGATCTCCTGACCTCATGATCCACTCGCCTCGGCCTCCTAAAGTGCTGGGATTACAGGCGTGAACTATTGCGTCCAGCCCTTCTTCTGTCTCTTATAAGTACAAACAGCTTAGATTTAGGACCTAGCCAGATCCAGTGGGATCTCATCTTGATCCTTATCTAATTACATTTGCAAACATTCCATGTCCATGTTAGGCCACATGCTGAAGTTCTTGGTAGACATAAATATTGGGAGAGATGATATTTGGCCTGCTACAAACATATAATAATAAAATTGTTGAAAATAAATGACAAAGAGGAATATTGAAAAGTTTGCATAAGAAAGGACAGATTATCTTCAAAAACTGCAAAACAAGATTAATAGTGGACCTCTCAAGACAAATAGAAGACAGAAAACATAAAACTATATTTTAACAGTGCTGAAAGAAAGCAGTTGTCAGTCTAAAATTCTATACCCAGCAAAATATCATTTAAAAATGAGGTTAAGATGAAAACTTTCAAACAAACCAAATCAATAGAAACTGTATAGAATACTCTTGCATTAAATGAGTCTGTGATAAGTATTATCAGATAGAAGGAAATTTATCCCAGCGGGAAGCTCAAAAATTCAGGAACAGATAAAGAGCAAAATAGAATAACTATGTGGATAAATGTAAACAAATACTAACAGCATAAAGCAATTATAATAATTTATCATGTTGTTTAAACATGCACACACATGCACACACATATATTCACAGTTAAAAAGGATGAAAACAGTATCCAAAGGTAGTAAATTTGTCCAAGTATCAAACTAGACATTGAGGCAAAAATTACTAAATATAGAAAGAGATACTCTACAACAATAAAAGAATTAATTCACCTGGAAAATAATTAAAAATTTCTATATATAAAAATTATTTGATTTCAAACATTTAAAGCAAAATGAACAAAACTAAAGGTTAAATAGTCAACTATCAGGTCAGGTGCGGTGGCTCACGCCTGTAATCCCAGTACTTGGGGAGGCCGAGGCAGATGGATTACAAGGTCAGGAGTTTGAGACCAGCCTGACCAACATGGTGAAACCCTGTTTCTACTAAAAATACAAAAAAAATTAGCCAGGTGTGGTGGTGGGCGCCTGTAATCCCAACTACTTGGGAGGCTGAGGCAGGAGAATCACTTGAACCTGGGAGTCAGAAGTTGCAGTGAGCCCAGATCACACCATTGCACTCCAGCCTGGGCAATAGGGCAAGACTCTGCCTCAAAAAAAAAAAAAAAAAAAAAAAAAAAGGCAGCTATCACAGGGAACATCTCTAATATGCCCATGTCAGAATATAACAAGCAGGGAAAAAATAGGAAATTTGGGCTACACAATTAAGAAACCTGGCCTTGTAAAGTTAGAGAGCTCTACTCCAACAATTGCAGAATATGTATTTTTCAAGGATACATGGAATATTTATAAAAATTAATTATTACCTGGTCCATAAAGTCTCAACAATTTCAGATAGAATTTGAAAATGGAAATATGTGGACTATACTCTTTTGATACAGTGGAGTTAAAGTAGAAGTCACCACAGAAAGGTAGCAGTAGATGTCCAATTATTTAGAAATTAGTTTACTTATAAGTAGCACATGTCGAAGGAAAAATTATAATGCAAATTTAAAAATATTTGAACCAAATGAAAATGAAAACAAGTCAAAGCAAAGATAGTTGGTTGTAACTAAAATCATACTTAGATGAAAATTTATAGCTTTAAATATAATTTTTTAAAGACTAAAATTATCAAGCTATCCATTTAAGATTTTTTAACAGACAAAAGTAAAAGAGAGGGAAGAATAAGGTAAATCACATAAGATGAAGTAGAAAATACACAAAAATAGAGAGGATTAATATATCCCAAAGTTACCTTTTAAAAAGCTACTACATTGGAAAATCCTTACTGAGACTGAATAAGAAAAAAGCGTACTAGGTACAAATAGTACCATGGTAAAGACGGTATTACTACAAAAACTACAGATATGAAACAGGTCATAACAGGATGCTATAAGCAACATTATTGAATAACTTTGAAAAATTTAGATGAAATGGCAAATTCCTTTAAAACTCAACTTATCAAACTAACACAATAATAAGTTAAAATTCTAAATAGCCTTTCAGCTATTAAAGAAGTTGTATCTATAATTTTTAAATGTCCTACAAAGAAAATGATGAGACCCCAGATGGCTTAACCAGTGAAATCCTTCAAATGTTTATGGAAGAAATAACATAAATGTATAGAAATTTTTCTCCAAAAAGAAAAGAATACTTTCTAACTTATTTCAGGAGACTAGTGTGACATTGACACCAACTGAAAAGAACATTGCAAAGAAAGAAAATAACAGATTAATTTCCTTTAAGAACATTGGTTTTAAAACTCCTCAATATACTATTAGCAAAAGAAGAGCAATAATACGTAAAAGAAAGAATAATACATTGTGTTCAAGTTGGGTTGACCTTTGTAATGCAGGGTTGATTACACATTTAAAAAGCAATATTTTTATTTACCAAAGTGACATAATAAGAGTTAAAAATCAAATTATTATCTCAATAAATAGAGAAGTCTATGACAACTCAGTGTCCACTTATGATAAACATTCATTGCAAACCAGAAATAAAAGGGAAGTTCCTTCTGATAAAGAGTATATAAAAACCAATAACAAACACAGTATATGAAGATGAAATGTTGAAATCTTTGCCTCTGAGATTAAGAAGACCCTACTGTCTACTTTCAGCATTTTTATTTGACATTGTGCTAGAAATCCTAATGACTGGAATAAGGCAAAAAAAAAAAAAAAGAATTAAAAATAATAATGATTAGAAAAAAATAAAGCTGCCTATACCCTCAGACATTATTTGTACATAGAAAATCTGCAAGTATCTACTAACAAACTTAACGATGTTACTAGAAATTAAATCAATATGTAAAATTAATACTATTTTTTTAACAGCAACAAATATTTAAAAATACACTAAAAATGTCAAATAGCCAGAACTAAATCTAATGAAAGGTGTGCACATTTCCTACAATAAAAACTACAAAACATCATAGAGAAAAATTAAATACGTAAATAAACAGAGGAATATAAGTATACATGGGCTAGAAGACTCAAGATTGCAAATACATCATTTTCCCCAAAATAATCTGTAGATTCAAAGCCATCACAAACAAAGTCTAAATAGAATGCTTTGGAAAAGTTTATATGTGTATTCTAAAATTCATTTAGAAATGTAAAGGGCTAAAAGTAGTCAAAGCCATCCCGAAAAAGAACAGTACTAGAGGCTTTACCTTACCTCTCAGTTATATGGCCTGCTTTAAAGCTATTGCAATTAAGACAGTGGAGGAATTGCTTTAAGAATAGGTACAGTGATCAATAGTTTCACTGATCAGAAACAATCCATACAAACATAGTCACCTGACCAAGAGGACTCTGCAGGGCATTTGTAAAAAAGATGGTCTTTTAATAAATAGTCACTGGGCAATTGGATGGCGCCACCTCCCACTATGTGCTTAAAAATCCTTTCCAGATGAATTACAGATCTAAATATAAAACTTAACACAGTAAATATTTTATAAGAAAACATCTTCATGGCCTGAAAGTAAGCAAAAATTTCTTCTACAACACAAAAATGCTAATAAGTGTAAATGGGGAAAAATTGATAAATTGAGCTACTTTAATCAAGAACTCTGTTCAACTAAAGTCACAAATAAGAAAATGAACAGAGTAGAAGAAAAAGACAACATTTATCTAATTTTAAAATAAAATTTAGGCCAGGCACATTGGCTCACTATGCCTGTAATCCTAGCACTTTGGGAGGGTGAGGCCAGTGGATCACCTGAGGTCAGGAATTCGAGACCAGACTGGTCAACATGGTGATACCCTATCCCTACCCAAAATACAAAAAGTAGCCAGGTATGATGGCAGGTGCCTGTAATCCCAGCTTCTCAGGAGGCTGAGGAAGGAGAATCACCTGAACCCAAGAGGCAGAGGTTGCAGTCAGCCAAGATCACACCACTGCACACCAGAGTGCGTGGCACAGTAAGACTCCATCTGGAAAATAAAATAAAATAAAATAAAATAAAATAGTAAAATAAAATTCATAGCCCAAGTAGATTAAGAACTTTAGGAAATAAATAAGAAAAGGCAGATTGGAAAAGTGGACAAAACACTTGAA
This sequence comes from Chlorocebus sabaeus, assembly GCF_047675955.1. Taxonomy (NCBI): domain Eukaryota; kingdom Metazoa; phylum Chordata; class Mammalia; order Primates; family Cercopithecidae; genus Chlorocebus; species Chlorocebus sabaeus. The sequence continues at coordinate 14,833,971 of NC_132911.1, forward strand.
CACATACTTCACAAAAGAAAAAAAGTTAGGAATAACATATGAAACTTGCTTTATTTCTTTAGTCATAAGAGACATACGAAGTAAAACCACAAAAAAATACTACTGCCTACTCAAAAGAATGACTGAAAGTAAAAATTCTGACAATAACAAATGTTGATGAAGGGTATGGAGCCTCAGGAACTCTCCAACACTGTTAGTAAGAGAGTCAATAAGTACAGGCTTTCTTCATCTAATGATCCCATTACAATCGCTGGAAATGATGCATACCAATATCCACCAAATGCTTGTAGTAGAATAGTCCTAGCCACACTATAACAGAAGAAGAAAAAAAAAAAAAGCGTAAATTACCTAAATGACTACCCATTGTTTTAAGGATAAATGAATTCTAGTATAGCTACACAATAAAATACTATAAATAAGAATTAAAAGTTTATGGGTATATTCAGTAACATGGATGCATCTTGCCAATTCAGATCCCAAATAGTACATATTGGGTAATTCTATTTACATAGAGGAGAAAAAGATTGATTGTGATTTATGAAAATAAAAATAATGGGCATCAAAAGAGCAGAGAGGTACGATAAAGGATTCTGGGGTTGTGGTTATATTCTCTTCTTTAATCTATGTGTTGTAATATGGTTGTATTTGACAGTAAAATTTCAATACACATACAAATACGTGTGCACCAAGATATGGAAGTGGATGCTTGTGTTCCTTATTCATGAGCCTTAAAGTGGAAATTGCCCAAATATCTATAAACTGCATAATGGCTAAAAAATTTACATTCAACAATGAAAAACAAGGAATAATCTCATGAAACAATGTAGATCAAAGCAATACTGACACAATAAAACACATATGCTGACTTCATTACACAAAGTTCAAAAATCAAATAAACAGACAAGTCTTCTACAGTGTGAAAGGTTCGAGTGATGGTTACCTCGGAGGAGGAGGGAGGCTGAGAAATTGAGGCAAGGGCATAATGGGGTCTTCCAGGAACTAGTAATAGTCAATTTTTCAACTTAACTGGTGGCACATAGACGAGTTCATTTGATTACTCATTAAACTATATGCTAAAGATCTGTGCACTTGGCCGGGTGCAGTGGCTCATGCCTAAAATCCCAGCATTTTGGGAGGTTGAGGCAGGTGGATCACCTGAGGTCCAGAGTTCAAGGCCAGCCTGACCAACGTGGAGAAACCCCATCTCTACTAAAAATAAAAAATTAGCCAGACATGGTGGCCCATGCTTATAATCCCAGCTACTCAGGAGGCTGAGGCAGGAGAATCACTTGAACCCAGAAGGTGGAGGTTGTGGTGAGCCGAGATGGTACCATTACACTCCAGTGTGGGCAATAAGAGCGAAACTCTGCCTCAAAAACAAAACAAACAAAAAAATCTGTGCACTTTTTCTTTGTATGTATAGTGTACCTCAGTGCTTTTTAATTACTTTCAATTGACACATAATAATTACACATATTTATGGGATACAGTGTGATATTTAGATGTATCTATACATGAGTAATAATCAAATCGGGATAATTGACATATTCATGATGACTAAGATTTGGCATTGCAAAAAACTTTAAAAGGAGAGAGAGTACTTGTACGAGTCTGCCTGAAGTTATAGGGACCTGGCAAATAAAGCCTTCCAATAACATTCTCAGCGTTTGGTTTGAAAATGAGGACTGGAGTCAGATGGGCCAGATAGGAAGCTCTAGCATTACTCCAGATAAAATAAATTTAAAATCTAACTAGGAGATGGGAATGAGAAGGAGAAGAAGGATAAAAAAATAAATAGTACTTAATTGTTTGGACATGGGGAAAAGCAGGAGGAGGAAACCAAGATGACTCCCATTGTCCAAGTTGACTGCGCTGGTTAGCCTCTTTTTTTTTTTTTTTTTTTTTTTTTTTGAGACAGAGTCTCACTCTGTCGCCTAGGCTGGAGTGCAGTGGCATGATCTCGGCTCATTGCAAGCTCCAGCCCGCCAGGTTCATGCCATTCTCCTGCTGGGACTACAGGCACCTGCCACCACGCATGGCTAATTTTTTGTATTTTTAGTAGAGATGAAATTTCACCATGTTGGCCAGGCTAGTCTAGAACTCCTGACCTCAAGTGATCCACCCGCCTCGGCCACCCAAAGTGTTGGGATTACAGGCATGAGTCACCGTGCCCGACCAAAATCATATAATAATGCAGGCACATCAAAGGACTAAATGAGACTGCACAGGCACATCCCTTGGGAAAATCCTGGGCTATACTAGACACAGATAGAATACAGTTCCCTTTGCTTCCTCTTTCTGCAAAAATAAAGGACTATTGAGGAAGTCACTCTGCAACTGATATGATTTGACTGTGTCCCCACCCAAATCTCATCTTGAATTGTAGCTACCATAATTCCCACGTGTTGTGGGAGGGACCCCGTGGGAGATAAGTGAATCATGGAGCGGTTTTTCCCATGCTGTTATCATGCGTGAATAAGTCTCACAAGATCTGATGGTTTTATAAGGGGAAACTGCTTTGGCTTGATTCCTATTCTCTGCTGCCATGTAGCACATGCCTTTCAACTTCTGCCATGATTCTGAGGCCTCCTCACCCATGTGGAACTGTGAATCCATTAAACCTCTTTTTCTTAATAAATTACCCAGTCTCGGGTACGTCTTTTTCAGTGTGTGAGAATGGACTAATACAGCTACTTTACAGAATTTTCCTTTTGGTCTCTGTTTTACCGAGTAAGAAGACTGAGATACAGAGACACTGTTGGTTAGGTATATCCACTAAGTTTATTGAATTAACTGAAAATATCTCATTAACAAGTTGATACATATAGTCATTGTTATTAAAATTGTTTTGTGTGAAAAAGTAACTTGTTGGGCATTCTTACTGCTAAAATGTGCAGTTTTATGCTTGTGATGAAAAAAGGAATTGAGCCAAATTACTTTCCAATGAGCCTACACAAGAATTCCCAAATGCGTGTATACTGCCTTGTTGTTATATCTGCACTTTGTTACCATCATGGTAAATATGTTAGGATTTAATTGCCAATTAGTTGATAGAATTTTATACCGCTTTGTTCTGAGGCTCTTATGATCTTATAGAAAATAATTTTTAAACATACAACTTAGATCACAGACAGATCTTAAAGAAATAACACAGTAAGATTATTGAGAGCTTTGCAAGAAACTGAATCTTCTAAAATGAGAACATTATTTTAGCAATAACCCAACAATAACATTTCTAATTGTCACTACTAAAGAAATAGGAACATCTATAAGTTGCCATTTCTGTTCAGATTATACATTAATGGTATCTTAGATGCTTGTAATGTGAAATCATATTACATGTTAAAGTTACCGTTACAGTCTCCCGTGATAAAACCTCCTGTAGTTTATACAAAAGTGTTTTTGCATATGTCTACAGTGAATTTATTATTGCGTAATAAACATATGAGGCTGTTGAATAAATCATGACTAAATCTTATGCTTTGAAAATGGGTGTTATCCTAAAACTTCCATTTATTTACTCCATGTAAAATGGTCTGAAAATTTTACCTTCATTTGCTCAAGTTTCTATACACATAAACTTACTCTCTGATTTTCTTTCGCATTAAAAGGGAGTTTCCAAACTTTAAAAAATTACTTATTTTAGAGTCTTTTTAATACTTGTATTTTTTACCTACCAGCATAAAATGAATATATTATAAATCTGACAGATATAGAGCCTATATCACCTAAATGTAGTAAATAATCAATAACTATTGAATTTAATCTACATGGGCGTGTCTCACTGAAAACCGTTCGTAAGTTTATTTTTTAAAGAAGGGGGAAATTCAATAACAAATATGTAAAGTATTTCCATAAATATTTTTATATTTAGTTTATTCTGTCTTAAAATAGAAGCAGCAGTTAAAACATTTAAAATAATTCTTTAGATGATGAGCTAGGCACATGCCTCTTAATTCCTTCCATTCTCATTCCAAATGCCACCGGATGATAAAAAGCTGATGCATTGGAATTGAAACTTAAGGAAGGGTGGCCCTCATATGCCTTGTGTTTAGAAGGATGTCTGCTAGAAATGTGGCACAGATAAAAATTAGGAGGTACAAATGGGTCAAAGTTAGCTACATAACTCTATTTTATGAAAAAGTAAGGTGCATTTGTGAGAAGTGATAATATGGGATTGCTGTCTGATTTAGTTCTAAGGACAAAGGCTGGAAGTAAAAAGAGATCATGACACAGACCTCATTCTAGAATGCCTACGACTTACCAACAAAATTAAAACAACACTTCCTGAGGCTTAAAATTTTACATAGTTATAAGTAGAAAATCAAGAGGGTAAACAAGGCTTCTCCAGGAACAGCCAAGATGAGACCTGACAAAACAGGTATTAGTGCTAGGAGAGTGCAGAGAAAGCCACATCATTTACGTAGCATACGAATCCGGCTCCTATGATGGGAGGACAATTCTCCATAGATTTCTCATGTTCTATTGAGAAACACATGTTTAAATGGGAAACAGCCTTAGAAGCTACAGAATAGTGTTTCCCGATGGACAGATTTAAAGATGGACTTACTGAGTCATCCCAGGATAGTGAAACAGAACTCTCTCCTTCCTCAAAGACATTTGCTTATATTCCAGAGTGATAAATCTGGAAACGCCCCTCCCCACTCCCTTAAAGGAGATTTGTTTACATTCAAGGATACTGAATATAATCTCTCTGGAGAGAAAAACAGGCAGATGCTCCAGCAGCCCTGTAAAAACTCAGCTTCCCAATCACAGAATTCCTCACCTGTGTTATGTCCAGTCCTCATCACATCACCCTACAGGGCTTAGAGCATGGAGATTTGGTACAAAACGCTGTTCTGGCTGCCATATATTCATATACATTTATGTATGTGTGCATATGTATATGAATGTGTATGTTTGTATCTGTTTATATATGTGTCTACATATATATGTATGCACATGCAAACATGTATGTACATGTTTATATATACACATACACATGCACATAAATACACATATATACACATTTATTTTGTATACCTGTAAAAACACATATATATGCATATATAAACATGTAAACAGATAAATATGTGTAATATATGTATCTGTAGACACAATCAGCCTCATATTGCCTCAATTACATCCTTTTTAGCTTTTAAAAATGAGTGTTGAGTTCCATGCTGGTTCTGGCCAATGCTATTTCATGTTGGCATATATAACCAATTTCAAATTTCTTCAAGAAATTTGTCAGAGTTAGCATGAACCAGTCGCTCAATTTTACAATGACGGTGCAAAACCCAAATTTCCACAGGACAAAAAGGCACAACTATTCAAAACATAAATTTACAGGTTCCTGTGTGTGTAAATATATATACACACACACACATACATATATATGTATATATACACACAAGTAAACATGTATATGCATGTAAATAAATAAGTAAATATATATATAATAAATAAATATATATATATAGGCAAGCTAATTTGTTAGCTTGAAAAGAGAACAAACTGTTTCCTACTTAATAACTCCAAAAATTTCCAACTTAATAGCTCCAAAAGCAGACTGCCTCTTGGCAGAACAAATTCGTCAAACACAGAAGAAAATTTACAGAAAATTGAAATTACTACTGAGATTACTTACAATTCTGGGTTAACCTATTTTCTGTCAAATCTCTAAATCACTATTATAATAATATAAACAATAAAGAGGACAATTCTAAGGCCATTCAGATATACATTTTGAAAATCCATGGTAAACCCGTGCACAGTGCATTGCAGAAAATACCATCTTGGGGAAACTCACAGCAAATAGTCATGTAGCCTGTGAAAAGTTTCTGAAAAATAAAAGGTGACTTAGACATTTATAAGAAAAAGAAAGAGCATACTTGCATAAGAAAAGTGTGAGGGAATATATTTTGTGCTTTCATGCAAAGTTTTTTAAAAATAAAATTTGTAACCAAGATGTGATAAATCGGAGATATGACAAAACATTGAAAAGAAAGAATGACCAAAAGTTAAGCAGAAATTTCAAGGAAAGTTATGAAAGAAAGAGTGAATGAAAGAAATACAATGAGAGGATTTACCCTAGAGAAAGTTTGAAACAAAAGTGGGTTATTACACATGAAAAAAAAAAAAAGAAAAGAAAAGAAAAGTAGGTCATTATGTATTTCCCAGAATGCAAAGGAAAATACTTTAAAAATGAAAAAATCAAGAAAAAGAATGAGAGATATGGAAGCAGGCAATAGTTATTTGACGACACCGGCCATAGATATTCCTGAAGAAGGGCTAGTAACCATTGGAACAGAAGAAAAACTGTATGATAGTCGAAAATATTACTAAGCTGAAGAAAATCCTGTGTTTACAGATAAGAGAAATCACTATGATACAGTCTGTTTGAGTTTGCCTGGAAGGTGCTGATTTTTGGGTGTCATTTTTATACCAAGGGCCGGAAGAAGGGAGGCATCCACCCCAGGTGGCCAGCCATTTTTAAATAAAACCTTTTGTTAACAGTTCTCTGGTTGACCTTTCTTTCTGTTCTTTCTATCTTTTTCTTTTTTCTTTCTCTATTCCTTTCTTTCTTTTATCCTTCTCTCTCTTTCTCTATTCTTTCTCTCTTCCTTCCTTCCTTCCTTTTTTCCTTCCTTCTTTCCTTCTGTCTTGTCTTTCTCTCTTTATTTTTCTCTCTTTCTTCCTCTCTCTCTTTCTTTTTTGTTTGAGACAAGGTCTCGCTCTATTGCCCAGCTTGAAGTGCAGTGGTGTGATTACAGCTCACTGCAGCCTTGACTTTCCAGGCTTAAACAATCTTCCCACCTCAGCCTCCTGAGTAGCTGGGAATACAGGCAGGTGTCACTACACCCAGCTAATTTTTTTATTTTTTGTAGAGACTTGTTAATTTTGTATCTCTAAGGAACAAACCAGAAAAATAAAATGTTGCATTAGCTGTATTATTTATTCATTGCCTGAGTTATACCTTTTGTAGACATTTTGGTTTTAATAAAATGTACATTATATAAGACTGTGCCAAATAATTGAAATTCAAATTATTGGAAATAAAAACTATGGAATAAATAGTTGTGTTTCTTTCCTATGGAAATTTGGATTTTGCATTATCACTGTAAAATTGAGCCATTGGTTCATACTTACTGTGACAAATTTCTTGAAGAAATTTGAAGTTGGGTATATATGCCAAGATGAAATGGCATTGGCCAGAACCAGCATGGAGCTCAACAAATAAACATTTTTAAAAGCCAAAAGGATGTAATTGAAGCAATATGACTCTGGTTGAATCTACCTGGAAAACATGTAAGTTCATCAACATTACATATATTTAATAAACACTGTGAAGAAATACAAGCTAGCACATCCAGAGAACAAATACTGGAAATGAAACAAACTTCAATGACATAGGGCTCAAAGATAACAAGCAGCTATCTCCTTTTTGTAAGAAATGACCATGAAAAAGAGAAAAGATATCTAAACGTGATCGAATGACGATAGGGTTAACAATAGTAATAATAATAATAAAAGACAAGAAAGAGACGGTAAGACTTTTAGCTATTTTACTGTTGCATTGTATAAAATCAAATTTCAAAATTAAAATTAGTAAGCATACTTCAAATAACTAAGCTAAGATAGGCTGACAAATACATCTGTGCTATCTATTGAACACAAATATGCAAAGAAGATGCATTTTAACCAAAGAATTGACTTATTTGCACAGGTCTCAAAAACAGAAATCTCATTGTTACTATTTATTACTACAACAGCCACTACATATACATTCTTCTCTTTTTACAAAAACTGCGCATTAATGTAATTTAAAAGCGTTATTCCTTTATTCCTTTTTGTACTGTAATATTCATTTTGTTTTTCATATTTTTAAACTGACACAATTATAAACACAAATTCAAAATAAGAACATTTTCATTGTCTACATTTCTTCTCTGGCCATTACTATTTCTTGTTTCATTCTGTCATTATCACCAAACAATGTGATATCTGAGGGGCATCTGTGTATGTGTATAAATATACGTATACACACACACATATGTACACACATATTAAAAATTACCCCAAACCTAGCAGCTTAAAAACAAGCATTTATTATCTCACAAAGTTTCTGAAAGTCATGACCAGGTCCAGCTCCTCTGAGTAGCTGTGCTTCATTGATTACAGCGAAACTGTTGGACATAGCTGCAAGCTCTAATAACTCGATCGGGTCTGAGAATCTGATCTTTGAGCACGCTCACGTGACTGTTGATGGGAGACTCCACTTTCTTGCCTTGTGGGCCTCTCCACAGGGTGCTTCCCACATGGCTCACCCCAGCGCAAGTGATTTGTGACAGCAGAGTAACCAAAATAGAAGCCATGGTTTGCTTTAATTTTGTAGGTTGGTGCAAAAATCATTGAGGTTTTTGCCATTAACAATAATGACAAAAACCGCAATTACTTTCGCACCAACGTAATAAAATACTAACCCAATCTTGGACGTAGGTAGAATCACTTCTGCCAGTTCAGTACAGAAGGATAGAAGGAGACCACATGAGAAAATTAAGACCAAGAGGCAGGGATCGTCAGGGCCATCTTAGTGACTGCCTACCACTTGGCAGATGCTGACAAATTATCTGAGTTTCAAATATCCTAGGTATGTCACTGGTTCTTATTATCTGGAATAATTACTAATATTAATTACTTTTACTCCCCACTTTCCATTCCACATTCCACTCATCTTCAGACCGTATCTCAACCAGTCAGTGTACCCCTAATTTTTTTTATTTATCTTTTAAGTTCAAGGATACATGTACAGATTTGTTACGCAGGTACACTTGTGTCGTGAGGGTGTGTCACACGGATTATTTCGTCACCCACGTTATTAAGCCTAGTACCCATTAGTTATTTTTCTATTCGTTATTTTTAGTTCTACAGAATGAGAGATTTTGGTGGACGGGCTTGCTTGGGATTGCTAGAGATTTTCATTCCCTGGGCATGGCAAAATGAGAAAGTGCTTCAGAGTCTGATCCACCATCACTAGACAGACGTCTTTCTTCTGGCACTGTGTATAAACAAACGTATGTCTTCCTGCTGCTGAGGTTTATACTGTGACCCTCTTAGTTATTCATTCGGCTTGTACATGAGAAGAAAGAAATGGCCTGGGGGTGGGTAGACAGCATCCAATTCCTTGAACCGTTGTTGTGTAGCCTGGTGAAAGTATTCTTTTGCTGGGAATAAGGACACGTAAACCAGAATAGTGCAGGGTTGCAGGGAGAGGAAACAGAAAGTTTACAACTCGATTATTCTTAGGAGGTAAGAAATGTCATTTGCATTTTTATCCGTTACAAGTTGGTTTGTTAACATTGCTGCCCTTCCACCCACTATGCTTATAAAAGCCAGTTGAAGAGAAAACTTCAGTGTGAGCCACGGAGTGGTAAAGAGAGCTACTCTTCACATCAACCAGAAACAAAAACAGAAAAATAAGTCTTCTGAACTCTTCAAAGTATAGCCACAGACACACTCTGCAGCTCAAAAGGGAAAACACATACTGCATAGATTATGAGTAATTTTCCAATTTAGATACACAGTGAAAAAAATTGAGTATGTGCTCTTGTAACATGTACTAAAAGAAAAATTTTCCCTTGGGTCAAAAATAAGTCATGATTACTAGCCCTTTTTTCCATTAGCACTTTTCTTGGGTTATTGAGGAAAAGTCAATACAATGTTATGTATCCTTTTCTTAATTCTCCTGTTTGGTCTCGCCAACATAGGAGAGGCTGGAGGTTGAATTTTCTTCCCCATCATACCTCTTTTTCTTCAATATGAGAAAATAATTTCAGACAAATGATGACAGCATAACTGTCTCATGATCCATATCCATGGTCTTGGTTTTGTCTTTTCCTTACCAGTTCAGTAAGCACATGTTTAAAAGGATTTTATGTCTTTTCTTTTATTCAATCAATTTTCTCTTGTTCAACGATTGCTTCCCTAACGAAGACACAGCACACACTCTAAGTTAATAACAGTAGCTACAGGTTGACCCAGGTAAAGTTTGTGTTAACTATGTTGATACAATCAAATTTTGATTGGATTTTCTGCTCCCTTGTAAGGACTATCTTAACTTTAATGTTTAAAAAACTGATTAAACGTTACAAATGATGAAATCGCTAATTGATTGATCTAAGGGGAATTTCAGCAGACAGCAAAAGAAGGCACTTAGCCTCAATGGCAGACACGAATCTCCAAGAAACACAGAGAAACAGGCTGGGCATAACGCGCATGACTAATCCCAACATTTTGGGAGGGTAAGGCAGGTGAATTGCTTGAACCCAAGAGGCAGAGGCTGCAGTGAGCCAAGATTGTGAGATTGTGCCACTGCACTCCAGCCTGGGAGATAGAGCAAGACTCTATCCCCCACACCGGCCGCCCCCTATGCCCACCAGAAAAAAGAGAGACAAACAGAATACCTGTGAGTAGTAATTGCTCAAAACCACTGGTTGATTAATGAATTATTTAATTAGTTAAGTCACCTAGTTCCTGATAAAGGAACACAGGCTACGCTTGTCTGGAAGCAAACATTTAGCAAATATCTTGAGATACTACACTTATTCTACTCAACATCTGCTCCCAGAATTCCTCACTGTCTCCAGAATGCCAGAGCCAGGAGGTAGCACTAAAAATCAAAAACAATTCCTCACTGTCTCTCAAAATCTGGGATCAGGATAGTCCGAGCAGAAAAACAACCTTAAAAAAAAAATCTAGATTTTTAATACTAGATTTATAATACTTATAAAAGGAATAAAAGAAAGAACCTTATTAATATATGTTATCAAGATCCTTTGAACCACAATGGGTGTAGAAAATAGGTGGATTAAGGGAGAGTTTGTTGAAATGACTCAGGCCAACATTAATGGCAAGAAGACTTGTAACATAGGCTAATACACTACTGGTATGGCTTTTCTGGAAACTTAGACACAACAAAAGATTATAGTAAATGAAAGTGAACATCAGCAAACTGCTTCAGCAAAGCGCTAAGAAAGAGAATGAAAGTCTCAGAACGGTGGCATTGTTAGAATGGATATATAGGTGTCTGGAGGATTCTCCCCCTCTTCAATATATTCTATGTAACGGCCTCGTGGACACTTAGTCAATAAAAGTTGTGCTAGTGAAATGGACACTGGCATCTTGAGTTTGGTAATGGTGGCTTTCTGTGGTTACCAACAGGACATACTCTCACGACACTGGGCTCTCTGGTGTCACTGGGGAGACGGAATTCCAGAATGCAGAGCCACGAGGTAGCACTAAAAGTCAAAAACGTTTTTTTTTTAATTTTTTATTTTGAAAAAAGCTTACAGAGAAAAATGCAAAAGTAATACAGAGATATTTTTAACAAACTGTGTTGGTATGACTGATACCCACATGCAAAGGAATAAAATTGGACCCCTACCTAATACCATATACAAAATTAATTCAAAATGAATGATTGACTATAAATCTCTTAGAAGACAACATACAGGGCTGGGCGCAGTGGCTCAAGCCTGTAATCCCAGCACTTTGGGAGGCCGAGACGGGCGGATCACGAGGTCAGGAGATCGAGACCATCCTGGCTAACACGGTGACACCCCGTCTCTACTAAAGAATACAAAAAACTAGCCGGGTGAGGTGGCGGGCGCCTGTAGTCCCAGTTACTCAGGAGGCTGAGGCAGGAGAATGGCGTAAACCCGGGAGGTGAAGCTTGCAGTGAGCTGAGATCTGGCCACTGCACTCCAGCCTGGGAGACAGAGCAAGACTCCATCTCAAAAAAAAAAAAAAAAAAAAAAAAAAAAAGAAGACAACATACAGGTGAACAAATATACATGACCTTGAATTAAGCAATGACTTCTTAAATATGACAACAAAAGCTCAAGTGATGAAAGAAAAACTAAGTAAATTTAATTGATCAAAATTACACAATTTTGTGCTTTACAGGATACCACCAAGAAAATGAAAAACTTCAGTGAATGAGTGAAAATATTTGCAAATAATATATCAGATAAGCGACTTGTATGCTAATATAAAAAGAATTTTTACAATTCAACAATAAAAATGTAAATAATCTCATTTTTAAATAGGGATAAGAATTTGAATAGACATGACTTTAAAAAGATATACAAATGGTCAATAGGCTAATGGAAAGGCACTGAACTGCATTATTCATTAGAGAAATGAAGTCAAACCCACAGTGAGAGATCACTTTACACCCACTAGGATGGCTGCAATTAAAAAGGAAGACAATAAAAAGTGTTCAGGTGGATCTGTAGAAATCAAAACCCTCATATTGCTGATGAGAATGTAAAATGGTACAGTCATTTTGGAAAAGACGACAATTCCTCTAAGTGTTAAACGTAGAATTACCGTATGAACTCATAAGTTCACTTTCAGGTATATACACAAACAATGGAAAACATATATCACATTTGTATTCATAATAGCATTATTCATAATAGCTAATATCTGGAAACAACCCAATGCCTATCAACTTATGAAAGAATAAACAAAGGTGGTATATAAACCCAATGTACTGTTATTCAGCCATAAATAATAACAAAACATTGACTCATTGCAATGTTGATGAATCTTAAAAACATTACACTAAGTGAATGAAACCGGTCACAAAAAGGCACATGTTACATGATTTCGTTTCTATGAAATGTACAGAACAGGCAAATCCATAGAGACAGAAAGTAAGTTATTGGCTGCCAGAGGCTACGAGTGGGGGAGATGGAAGAGGAAAATGAAGAATGACTCCTATGGATATGGGCTCTCTTTTGGATAGTTATGAAAATGTTCTGAAATTAGATACTGATCATGGCTGGACAATTCTAAATTGCGTATTTTAAGAGTGAAATTTATAGCATGTGAATTATATCTCAATAAATCTGGTATTAAGAAAGCAAAATGTCCAGCATTTGGAAGGTCAAGGCGGTTGGATCATGAGGTCAAGAGATCTAGACCATCCTGGCCAACATGCTGAAACCCTGTCTCTACTAAAAATACAGCCACTTAGGAGGCTGAGGCAGGAGAATCGCTTGAACCCAGTGAGCCGAGATCGCACCACTGCACTCCACTCCAGCCTGGCAACGGAGTGAGGCTCTGTCTCAAAAATAAAAAGAAAGTAAAATGACACAACATGTAATAGAAAGTCTGAAATGGGGGGAAAGGGGAAGGGAGGACTGGGAGAGGAGGGATGAGGAGGGGAGGGGAGGAAAGAAAAACTCTCCAGGTAGAGGAGCCAAGATTCCCTACAGGCCCTGAAAGTGCAGTGGAGGTCACAGATACGAGTTTGAATCTCAGTTCACAGATACGAGTTTGAATCTCGGTTCACAACATGACCATACAAGATATATGGCGTTTCATAATTTTCTTTAAATCAGCCTAAGCATGTTTCCTAGTCCTCACCTCACCAGTGTGGCAAAAAGCTCACCATCAGTCACTCCTCTCACCCAACTTCCTACCCAGTGTCCAGAGGGATCCATGTGGTCTTTATCTGACCACATGTATTGAGTCCCAGGCCCATTCCTTGTGGTCTCCCCCTTATCCCACCCACTCTGAGGCATCTGTATCTTAACCTTGAGGTTCTAGAATTCTAGATGAGGCTGCAGGCCCCTGTGTTTAGGGTACAGCTGCCCTTGTTCTATCAGTGCCAGGGTCTGAAATCTTATTCCTTTTTTGGGATGCTTCCAGGGAATAAGGCACAAGATCCCACTTCTTGCAGCATCGACACAGGAAAATCACCTTTATTTTCAAGACTATCCCAAAGTTATTTCTACCCTAATCTCTTCAGTGAATTTAGATTTTGCAAAAGATAAGCTCTTTTAGCTCTGTAAAAATGTCCAAGGCAAAGAATATGCAAAGAAACTAGCTTCTTACTGGAGAAGGGAAATGAAGCAAATGAAACACAAACCATACTAATAAATATGCAATTTATCTTAGACAACAAACAAATAGAAAATTCAAACAAGAGGTAAACGCTGGCTGGGGAATTATAAAATGTTATAGAAGGGGTGTCTTGACCGGGTGTGGTGGATGACACCTGTAACCCCAGCACTTTGGGAGGCCAAGGTGGATGGATCACCTGAGGCCAGGAGTTGGAGACCAGCCTGGCCAACATGGTGAAACTCCATCTCTACAAAAAAATACAAAGAAAATTTAGCTGGGCATGGTGGTGAACATCTGTAATCCCAGCTACTCAGGAGGCTGAGGCAGGAAAATTGCTTGAACCCAGGAGGCAGAGGTTGCAGGGAGCCGAGATCAGGCCACTGCACTCCAGCCTGGGAAACAGAGTGAGACACTATCTCAAAAATAATAATAAAAGGTGTGTCTTTACTACAGACTTGGGGAGACCAGAAGAATCTCATGGAGGGACTAATGTCTATATTGAAATCTAGGAGGTGAAAAAGAGTTAGCCAGGGAAAAGAGAGTGAGAGTAGAATGTCTGCATGAAGTTTCTCAGAAGTGATAAAAAGCATGAGTGGATTCAATTAGTCTACAGATCATAAAGTGAGGTACAGAAGGTGTTGAGTGATGAGTTACACAGACTAGACTGAGCTGGAAGTTTATCAGCCATAGTAAAGAGTCTGGTTTTTCTGTGAGCAACAGAAAGTCATTAAAATGGTTTATGCCTGGGAAAGGCAAACTTAGAATTTCACTTGAAAAAAGACTATTTTGGCATCAATGTAAACAAGGGTAGGGGGTGGAGAGCAACCTTAGGGGCCCGTGAGCAACGCTAGAATCCAAAGGACCCATCATGGAGGCTGGTGCAATAATCTTTGAGAGCAATGATGGTACTGTGACCTGGAGAGGTGGCAGAGAAAACAGAGAAAAGTGGACATGTCTCAAAGATGCGAAGTTGTTCAGACTACTAGTCTGTGAAATTCAATACTGAATTTCGTAAAATCTAAAACTCCACTAATTTAAAACCATCGTTTGTGACAACATGCATGAGCATAAAGACATTATGTTAAATGGAATTAACCAGGCACAAAGAGAGAAATATCATATGATCTCACTTACATGTGAGTCTAAAAAAGTCAAACTATAGAAGTGGAGTGTAGAATGGTGGTCACAGGGTGGTGGAGCGGTGTACAAGAGAGAGATATTGGTCAAAGGGTACAAAGCTTCCGTTAGATGGGAAGAATAAGTTCCAGCGTCCTATTGCACAGCATAGTGACAATGATTAATAATAATGTATATTTCAAAATGACTAAAAGAGGGTTTTAAATGTTCTTACCAAAATAATGATAAATATTTGAGGTGATAGATACGTTAATTAACCTAATCTGATCATACCACAGCGTATACATGCATCAGAATATCACACTGGACTCCATAAATAATGCAATTATTATCTGTCAGTCAAATTTAAGATTTTATGTAATACTAGAAAAAAAAAATCTTGAAGTTAATAAACTGTGGCACACCATTGTTTGAAGCATCAATTTTAGAAATTGAAAATGTGGGGAGGAATGAGCGTTGCGGACTTGATGAAACAGAGTGGATTGGAGGTAGGAAGAGAGGAAGGACTCAGAGATATGACTGGGCAACTGAGTGAGAAATGCGTATTAGTGGGGAACTGAGACAAAAATATCGAGAGTGAACGAGAGGCATGAGAAATCATGGTCTCCACATTGAATATGTTGCATTTGAAGTGTTCATGCGATACTCAAGTGCAAAGGTCTAGTAGACAGTTTGTTATGTGGGTGTGGAGTTCAGAGATCTCAACTGGAGATAAAAATATGGGAGATTTCAGAAAATGTATGAAAACTGAAACTGATATAAGGGATGAGAAAGTGGTCACCAATGTCAAATAAGAGCTAAACAGTTACATCAAATAAAAAAACTCATTTCAACAGCAATTTTTTTTTTTTTTTTTTATTAACGCACTCTGGCTCTGTCGCCCAGCGCCCAGGCTGGAGTGCAGTGGTGCGTTCTCAGCTCACTGCAAGCTCCGCCTCCCAGGTTCTCGCCATTCTCCTGCCTCAGCCTCTCCAGTAGCTGGGACTACAGACGCCCGACACCACGCCCGGCTAATTTTTTTTTTTTTTTTTTTTTTTTTGAGATAGAGTTTCACTCTTGTTGCCCAGGCTGAAGTGCAATGGTGCGATCTCTGCTCACTTCATCCTCCACCTCCCGGGTTCATACAGTTCTCCTGCCTCAGCCTTCTGAGTAGCTGGGATTACAGGTGCACACCACCATGCCTAGCTAATTTCCAGTAGCATTTTTCTTTTTTTTAAATAACGGGCACCGGTTCTAGTGTCTGAAAAACAATCACATCCTCTCTAGGGAGAGCAAGAGAGTTGACCGCCTGAGAGATAAAGAAATCAGCAGAAGAACTAGTTTACTGGGGAAATTAATGTTAAAAGGAGTTAAAAAGATAAATGAAGAGAGGAAGAACATTAGAAACAAATTGTATCTAATTTAGAAATTAGCCAAGATGGAGCCCCGTGAATGTGGTAACTGACATGATTTAAAACCTTGATTTATTTTTTGATTAAAAATTGCACTTAATACTTCAATATTTTAATTTGCCTAAGTACTTTGTATAGTCATAAGGGAATAGAAATCCTTATCAATGATCCTATTTACATATATGTTACCGACTGAGTTGTGTCTCCCCGGCTCCCCAAAATTTATGTACTGAAGCCCTAAGCCCTGTGACCTCAGAATGTAACTATATTTGGAGACGCAGGCATTAAAGAGGTCAATTAAGGTTAAATGAGGTCTTCAGGATGGGATCTTAATCTGATATGACTGGTGTCTTTCTAAGAAGTGGAAGAGACGAGAGGAGTGCACATGCACAGGAAAAGAAAAAAAAAAAGTCATGTGAGGACTCGATGAGTAAGCAGCCATCTGCAATCCAAGGGGCAATACCTCAGGAGAAAGCAAACCTATCAACACCTAGATCTTGAACTTCAGCCTCCAGAACTGTGAAAAGAGACATTTCTGCTGTTTAAGGCTTCCTGTCTGTGGTATTTTGTTAAGGCAGCCCCAGCAAAAGAATACAACGGAAAGGGAGCAATTTCATGGAGCACGGATAAAGGACGGACTGAAGGAAGGAAGTAGGAAGAGAGGATGGAAGGGGGAGCAGGTGGGAGAGAGGGAGAGAAAGAGGCAGATCCATGCTGCCGAATTTCCTATTCATAAATGGCAGGAGTGGTCAAGTTTCACTAGCTCTTTCCCCTTAAGTTAGAATTTAATATTTAATTACAACTTGAGTTTCAAATGTTCTGAGTTTCTTTTAAATGGCTTTTATTAATATTTTAAAGTCTGATGTTTAAGCCAAGAAAATTCTAACTAGAATTATCCTAATTGGAACATCCAGAAATATTCAGCTTATTACCTGGAATACTTAGCTTAGATATTGGCAGGCATAACTTTTGGCATAAAACTGGGATTGGTTTCCAAAGTATCAAAAGATAGCGCTCTCTCTGTCTGTCTCTCTCTCTCTCTCTACATATATATACACATATATATATACACATATATATATATAATTTTTTTTGAGATGGAGTTTCGCTCTTGTTGCCCAAGGTGTAGTGCAATGATGTGATCTCGGCTTACTGCAACCTCTGCCTACTGGGTTCAAGTGATTCTCCTGCCTCAGCCTCCCGAGTAGCTGGGATTACAGATGCCTGCCACCATGCCCGGCTAATTTTTTTTTTTTTTTTTTTTCAATAGAGATGGGGTTTCACCATCTTGGCCGAGCTGGTCTCGATCTCCTGACCTCAGGCAATCCACCCGCCTCGGCCTCCCAAAGTGCTGGGATTACGGGCATGAGCACTGCGCCCAGCCAGCAATAGATTTTAATGATTTTATTGATAGGAACTTTTTTGGCCCCAACATTCCTAAAACTCTACTCCCATAGACCTTACCAGCCACAAAGGAGTGATGAACTTCAGGGTTTGGTTTTCACTCACTCAGCGCTTCTAGTTGGTTTACTCTCTGAGCTCAAAGCCAATCCCTGCCTTCCTTTCCCAAGCCTCAAGTCAATACATTTCTACGAGTGGAAAGACAAAGTTGACAAAGTTGATCTGGGATCATTAAGCACTTGGTACTACCTTTAGAGACATTGGTTGTGTGACACACTTATAATAATTATGGATAAGCATGTCAGTTTTAAATTCATACATTGACAATAAGCTATTCAGTTAAGCAGAACTACCCATGAAAGAGTAGTTCCCCTACAGAATAAATACAAGGCATTTATAGTTCGGTATGTCTCAAATCTGAAATTTACGCCACCTTCACTCCAAGTTTCTATATTATTTGGTTATATAATAGAATTCTACTTTGACTATTTGCTCTAAGTGTTGACATTAATCCTTGTCTTGAGAACAGCAACCATTTTAGAATGATACCTGTTAATATAAAGTAGACAGTATTTTTGCTGGTTACCCAGATACCTACTGAAAAAAAATGAATTGAAGACCTTGTTTTCCTCCTAAACTACACTGTTAAAAAATTTAATGGAATATTTATTTGACAGGTTTTACAGCTTATTCTTTTGTCCCTGCCTTGGTGTGTGTATCAGAATGCACTGAAAGATAATACTATCAAACCTTCCGGATGGACCCTATCACAGGGAGCCTTCCAAACAGACTTGGACTGACCAAGTTATCTCCCGTCTCTGGTTTGTAGTTCTCGAGAATAACTGTAATAAATTTGTTAAAGGACACAAAATTACAGCTAGATAGGAAGAATAAGTTCCAGTGTTCTATACCATTATAGGATGACTGTAGTTAGCAATAATATATTACAGTTTCAAATAGCCAGAAGAAGGATATAAATTATTATCTTTATATAATAATAATTATTATAAATTATTCTACAAGGAATAATTGTAGAATGTGCTGGAAATGAAACATCCTGAAATAAAGAGGGACTGGCTAGAACCACCCATGCTCTCTTCCTGTCCCTCCTAGAAACAGGATGTCCCTCAGTGCCTTAGCATAGTATATCAAGTTGTCCCCAGGGTATAAAAGCCAGAGTGGGCTCCCATCCAGGGTCCATCAGCTGCAGTACAAGTGGGTAAGTCACAGATGAGACTCCATCAGTCCCCAGCAGCTTTCCTGAGCCTCAGGGGACTGGCCCACAGCGAATCCTCAGCTTCAGTTGTCCTTTGCTGCTTATCTATAACTAATAAACCCACTTCCTATAATCTGCTATGTGTAGGTGTCCTGTCTCTCTGGGCTCAGACAAATTGGTACCCAGTGCATAGTGCCTGCTTCATACCTGTATCTCTTGTTTCTGGAGTTTGGAAACCCCGCAAGGGACATCCGGGTAATGGAAAACTTGAAATAATGAATTCATTGGATCAAATCTGATGATCTGATTTAGGGGATAATTCTAAAAAAGATAGCAAAAGCTTAGAAGCTCTATCTCTTCAGGAGAAAAGGTACTATACTTATATCATGCCTGCCACAAATGATTCTAAGTCGGTAGAAAGGTCAGGCGAAAAAAGGTCTGTGATAGTAAATGGTTCTTACTTCAATCTAACCCTCTTTGGATCGTTTTTACATTGGTGTGAATTCTCTTTATCCTAAGAAAACTCAAGAGGTGTACACATGGGGACACACCTGAAGCAAATGTAGAACAAACATGTTGAGCAAACAATAGGGAAATGAGTTTGCTTCCTTTGAGAGACTGGAGGATAAAAGCAGTGGCTTAGCCTGACAAGAGCTCCTTTTAGGGAACTTGTTTGGAAAGTGAGTCCAGGGAGCAGCGGGAAGAGTCAAAGTGTATGAAGAAACGGGGAAGGATGTGTCATCAATAGAGGACTGAAATTCAGTCCCAGGAAAACTTCTCAGGAGGCTTAGGAGGTGCATTTCAGAGAGAATGAAAGGGAAAAGCAATGATTGACTAGTTTCCACTTCTCAATGGTCAAAGGTGACCCCAAGGACATTAATTCTCCTGCTCTTCTAGTTGAGGTGTGAATGGATGCTATGTAGTTGCTATGAACATTCCAAGCTCTGACATCAAAGAAGCCCGAAGGAGCTGCCTTGTTGTACCTGTGTGAACACAGGTAATGCTGATCACCATAACAGGGGTTGGCGTCAGAGCAGGGGTTGAGAGGTTTAGATGTGCTGCACACGACTTTACTCCTTTTACTTCTCAGATCCGCTTGTGCCTGCTGTTAAGTCAGATGCTTCTGATGGTGGCCGGTCACAATACCTGAAAGAACTTGAGATTATCAATGATCGATTGTCTTGTCTTCCTGGACCCAAAGCCGTATCTGATATTCATCATCTCCCTCCTCCATCATCCACTCTCTATTTCTCTCGTCCTACACTAATTCAGCTGGTCTAGCACTCTTGCTGGTTGCATTGATCCAGACCTTCAGCTCCTAGTCATCAGTATCCACGATGATTAATTTTTTTTTTTTTTTTTTTTTTGAGATGCAGTCTTACTCCATTACCCAGGCTGGAGTGCAGTGGCATGATCTTGGCTCACTGCAACCTCCCCCTCCCAGATTCAAGCGCTGCTTCTGCCTCAGCCTCCCTAGTAGCTGGGATTACAGGCACCCACCACCATGCCTGGCTAAAATTTGTATTTTTAGTAGTAATGGTGTTTCACCATGTTGGTCAGGCTGATCTTGAACTCCTGACCTCATGATCCACCTGCCTCGGCCTCCCAAAGCACTGGGATTACAGGCATGAGCCACCGCACCTGGCCAGGATGATTAATTTTATGTTTCAACTTGACCGGACCACAGGGTGCCTAGATATTTGATCAAACATTATCCTTGGTGTTTTGTGAGGGTGTTTGTGTATGAGATTAACATTTAAATTGGTAAACTGAGTAAATCAGATGGTCTTTGCTTCTGTGGGTGGACGTTATCCAATCAGCTCAAGGACTGCCTTTCTCCCGAGTAAGAGGAAATTCTTCTTGACTGCCTTTCCAGCTGGGATACTGATATTTTTTTAACTGCCTTTAGACTTGAACTGAAACATCAGCTCTCTTGGTTCTCAGGCCTTCATTCTCAGATAGAAACTACACCATCAGCACTGATGGGTCTCTAGACTGTCAAGAGATTGACAAACTTGGGACTTGTCAGCCTCCATAATCATGGGAGCTAATTCCTTAACTAGCTCACGGGAATCAACAATAAATCTCTTTCTCTGTCTCTCTCCATATATAATTTATATGCATATATATGTACATGTGTATTCTCCTGTCTCAGCCTCCTGAGTAGCTGGGATTACAGGCACACACCACCACGCCCAGCTAATTTTTGAATTTTTAGTAGAGACAGGTTTTCACCCTGTTGGCCAGGCTGGTCTTGAACTCCTGACCTCCATTGATCTGCCTGCTTCAGCCTCCCAAAACCTTGGGATTACAGGCATGAGTCACGGTGCCCGGCCGATACAACATATTTAATTGCTTTGCTCTTATTGAGTCACTGTTGTCAAAATGTCCGTTCACAGTAACTTCTGGACCATACCTTCTGGAATGCTTGCCTTCTAGTCCCCTACACTGTCCTTCTCATGCCTCTTCTCCTCTTCTTTTGCGCCAATGCCTAGCTATATACTGGGTGATTTCCTTCTTCTTCAGCATTTCCCAGAGGTTGTTTAGCCTCTTCCTAGAAAGTTGCAGGGACAAGGATCTCACCATCTTGTAACCTAGCCTAATTATCTTCCAAAAGCTCTATTAGAAATTGCCTCCTTACAGCATTCCTAAATTTGTTTTTCTCTAACTTGGCCCATTACTACTTTGATGTATCTAGGACAACATAAAATGTTTATTCCTTCTTCCTCATGACAAGTCTTAAAAACTTGAGAATGGAAACCGTGGCTTCCCTTCAACCTAAACACACCTATCTTCCCTTGTGTGCTATTTTGGTTTTCAGTTCTCCCATCTCTCCATGTGCTTTCTTTTAACACAGGTCATTCTGGCTGTGGTCCTTTTAAAACAGCATTGCCTTGAAGCAAGCACAGGACTCAGTTGTAGGACTCATTGTAGAAGGACGACGGACTATTTCTGTGTTTAAGAATTGTGTACCGGCTGGGCGTGGTGGCTCATATCTGTAATCCCAGCACTTTGGGAGGCCGAGGTGGGAGGATCACGAGGTCAGGAGATCGAGACCATCCTAGCCAATTCGGTGAAACCCCGTCTCTACTAAAAATACAAAAAATTAGCCGGGTGTGGTATGGGCGCCTGTAGTCCCAGCTACTCGGGAGGCTGAGGCAGGAGAATGGTGTGAACCCAGGAGGCAGAGGTTGCAGCGAGCAGAGATCACGCCACTGTACTCCAGCCCGGGCGACAGAGGGAGACTCCATCTCAAAAAAAAAAAAAAAAAAAAAAAAAGTGTACCATATTAATCAACACATTGTGGAACTCTCTACTTGTGTATTTATTTACCCTCTGCCATATCCCTTTTCTGAATATAAACATCTTAAGCCTCACTGTATGTTCTCCAAAATACAAATGCATCTGGGTATAATATTTCAGTCCTCATAGTCACAATGAATATGGTAAACTCTGGCCACCTGGCTGAGACATCGCCGCCCAACCTCCTACCAGAAGTTTGAGGAGCTAGAATATCAATTGGTATACATTTTAAAACTTGCTGCATATTTTAACTGTCTTTCACATTAGGATGCAAAACGCCATCTGCAAGTAAGAAAAACGGGCTTTGGCCCCACTGGCTGGATACTTTTACAGAGGCTTTGAGCCTGTAGGCATGTTTACTTGTAACCAATACAACCAACCCACTGAAGAGACGCTGAAATAACTTTATTTCGCCCAACTCCAGTATTACAGACAAGCCCACTCAGCCAGTCAGTCTTTCTCTCAGAATAAATATGATTTACTATCATAGGTTCCATGTTATCAAGCCTTTTAGCCATGATTTAACTGAACCGAACCGTTTCATTTTACCTACAAGGAATAGTAAGTGTTCTGCCAATTGCATGAATAGAGTTTCAACTGGAGTTTGCCACAGCCAATCAAAAGTCTAACACTTCGACGGATGTGGGAGCACCTCCTTCTTTGAAAAACATGGCCAGTTACGGGCAGGATGCATTTCATATTACTCCCCAAAGTGAAAACTACTAATTTGTTTAAATATTTGAAAAAAAAAAAAAAGAAGAATGTTTTCATTTTAATCAACTTTGTATTTTAAAACAGTTTTAGATCTACATAAAAATTGTGGCGATAATGCAGAGGGTTCCCATAAACCCAATACTCAGACTCTCTCGTTCTTAACACTACATTAGTGTGGTACATTTATCAAAATCAATAAATCAATATTGATACATTATCATTAAATCAGGCCCAGTCTTTATTCAGATTTCATAATTTTTTTTTTTTTTTCCTAATGTCCTTTATCTGTTCCAGGAACTCTTTTGAAATAACGCAATCCATTCAGTCATAATCTCTTCTCAGGCTCCTCTTAGCTGTGACAGTTTCTCAGGCTTTTCGTATTTTTTATAACGTTGTCAGTTTTGATGAGTACTGGTCAGGTATTTTGTAGATTATCTATTAATTAAGATTTATCTGATGTTTTTTCTCACAATTAGACAGGGCTCATGAGTTTGGAGGAGGAATATAACAGAGATACAGTAAATTGTCATCACAACAATCAAAGGTGTGCCAACCAACCACATGACTTATGACTGTTGATATGACTTGGCCACCTGGCTGAGGGAGTGTTTACACGCAGCGTTTAATGAGTGGGCAGCCATGTTCCACCTTCTTGAGAGTGGAGTATCTACATAAATTATTTGTAATTCTTCTGCACGGAATATTTGTCTATTCTCCCCCATTTATTTATTTATTTGATTACTAATTTGTATCAATTTAGATCCTGGACATTTATTTCATATTCTATGTTAAAATCAAATAGAACTTTGTTCATGTTGTTTTTGTTCAAAATATTTTAGCTTTGGCCTTTGGAAACTGTTTCAGTTGACTCCTATGACCTTCAGACTTACTCCCATCATTTTGTGTATATATATATACACGTGTGTGTGTGTGTGTGTGTGTGTGTGTGTTTGCTTTTGAGTACTTCCTCACTTTCTGGCACTACAAAATGCTCCAGGCTCATCTTGTGTATTTCCTGCTTCCATCCTAGAATCAGCCATTGCTGCAAGGCACCCTGGTTCCTTTTACTGAATAATTCTGGTAGAGACCAATATCATTGTGTTAGGTGTGGTCATTGCTACTGTGGGGTCATTGCTTCAAGGCCCTTGAACCATGTATATTCATTTATAGAAGAGTCTATATAGATAGATACTATGTTAAGTAATACAATTTTAATTAATGAAATGTAACTTATTAGGTCAACCCATATCAAATTGCTATATTGTCACAAGCAAAAATTGCTATGGTATCAAACGTGCTAAAATATCGATAATTGTACGTGGCTCAACCTAATACTTACAAAAAAGTGCATAAGCAGATATCCATGCCACATCCAGTTCATAAGAGAAAAGAACAGTGCCAGCACGCACCCATCTGCCATACACTCATTTCCCCTAGAGGTAATTACTCTCCAATTCTGTAATGATTGCTTTTTCACTCACCTTATCTATAGTATAAACTTTAACACTGAAGCGTGCATTACAAAAATATATAGATTTTCCTGTTTTTCTTTTATGTAAATAGAATCAAAATACATGTAGCATTTTGTGTCTTATAATATTTGTCATGTGCTACATAGAGCTTCCATTCATTTTCAGTCTCACTGTGTATAATAATTTGTAGTATGAATGTGCAACAATTTATCCATTTCACTGTTGATTGATACTTGGTGATATTATTTCAAATACAGAAAGAAGGAGCAGCATAATTACATTTTGACTGATCTTCAGGTTTCTTGGTACCATGAAAGTTCACATTCATTGCTATTTTAAAAGGACCCAGATTAGGACTACCTCTGATTTAAACAGTATCTTAAAACACATAATTACCAAGAGACCTTGCAACTAGGATTTGTCCTCTCAGGTAATTCTGCCCACAGGGAGAAAATTATATGATCCAGCAGAAAGATTCCAGTTCTCACAATGTGTACTGCTCATTGTGAATAAAACAAATTGGCATTATGTTTTCATATATCTGTCTCAGGGGTTTGGCTAATAAGTCCATCTCAAAGAGATAGGTCTCTTTTTGGTGTGTTGATAAAATCAGGTAATGAATTCCAGCTCATGAAGCCTCTTGAGAGGCAGGCAGGCAGCCAGGTTCCACAGGCAGGCATATACTGCTTGATTTCAACAGTGAACACCATCAAACAAGAGTCTAATTCTCCTATTTGAAATTGTTCGATATAAAACTCCTATACCCCCAACTCTGGGCAAATTAAATAAGACTCTTCAACAAAAAATCTCCCAAAAGTTTAATATTTATTTATAAGAATTTTTATAATATTCTTTCAAGTAATCTGTATTTTCAATAATCACTGATTCTCTTCTACCTGTCCTTATTATATACTATTATCTGTGACAACATTCTTTTCTGAGTACGAAATCCAAAATACAGCATTTTAAGCAAACTGCATTAAAGATTTTAAAGGGAAAAAAAGCTATATTTCTAAAAGTGCTGTGTATGTTTAAAATACCTTTAGGAGGTTTCATTTAATTCAGAGAAAAGTAGGTCAAACCTCCTAAGATAAATTTCTAATCAAATAGCTGCTCTGTACTCTTATAATATCTATTTTATAGCTCTTTCATTAATGTCATTCTATATTTCTCTCCCAAACCAAATTGCACAATTTTGTGCTTGCCACCACCACATTCTTCATTTCTTGTATAGATTTGTTCTCTTATAACAAAAGCAAAAACTCTACATCTTTAACAGAAATTGTAGAGGGAGGCTTTAATTTTAATCCTCACTAAAGGCACTTTGATTATTTTGATAACAAACTGGGAAATTGAAGAATAAAAATCTATTTCTTTAATTCTCTCTTGTCATACTCAGGTCTTCAAATACATGAGTCTACAGATGAAAACAAAGCTTTACGAACCCTATCATATAAGTTCAATGTCCTTCAAGTGTCTAGTGAGTTTCTGGGAGCAGTATTTACAGTCTTGTTACAAAGCATACAAATTGGAATGAAGACCGAGAAATGGGACAACTTGGCTCGAGTGCAGCTGTCAATCGCTGTGTATCGCCATCTGCTGGGAAACTTGTGCACTGCACTTACGTACAGGACCACAAGCAAACAGCTTAGCTTAGGTAGAAGAAAAAAAAGCAAGAATTAAATTAATTTCAAAATACTAAATGTGTTAAACAAATTTCATAACTTTAATATTGTATGTTAAATTCTTAAATGTTATTTTTCAAAAATTCTATTACAATAGTCATTTTAGCAGGAAAAAAATATGGTACTTTTCACAAAAGCGGTCAGATACCATTCCCTATTTTGCCTATTTTTCAGTTACCAGAAGGGGGCGCCCAGCATAGTTTCTATAGCATCGCAGTAAATATAACAACCAAAAATTATTTGTTGAATGACTGAATGAAAGAATGGGAGCCACTACACCCAAGATTTTAATTGAAATATTTTTTATGTCACAAGGTTATTTATTTAAGGCACAATTTGAATAGAAAACATTGACTAATTGAAAACATTGTTGATTTCTACTAATACAGTGGTCCATGGACTCATTTGAAGCAAATTCATTATAAAAGGAACATTGCCATAAATTCGATGGGATTTCGTCAATACCTTAAAACTGTACAATACTTTGGAATGATTACAAGATTTTTATGAAATAAAAGTGATGCAAAATTGTGAAATTATATGATTAATTACAGTGTCAATGTAAATATGTACATGCCCAAACACCTTTAGACAGAATACGGTTGACTCCTTTATAAACTTGTAAATTTAAGATTACTATAAACTATGGCAGAAATGGCATACTATCTGGTATAAATGTATCTAGACCTTTTTTAAAAAACAATAAATGATAAGGCTAATGCTTTAAATAAGAATAACATCAATAATTCTTCTTGAAGCACCATAAATTTGTAACCCTGGCTCCTAATATAAGGCCTAGCATAGCGTGGACACTCAAGTAGTTATAGACCTATTTGAATTTACTTTAAATATTATATGTAAAAGTTTAATATAAGTAATATATGGAAAAATATTTGTATGCCCTTTCCTGCAATAGAATATGAAAGCTTATTGAAAGCAAAAATACATATATATTAATTTGTTTTATATACATAACCATCTGTTCAGTGCTAGTAAACAATAGGTGCTTAATAATGATTATAATTTACAATTGATGACTGGAGATGACAAAATATTTTAAGAAGTAAATAAAGACTGCCTTTAATATGGGTCTAAGGGAAATAATGAACTCGTTTTTGGATACAGAATCCTTTTATTTTTCTAGAAATGTATCACTTCTCTTAAAGGTGTGATAAATGAAGACTGAGACTTTGTTTGATCAAGGTCATGTGACCAGGCAGACTCCAGACTCAGGCCCACATCTGCCTGTAATCCCCCCTCCTCTCTCCTCTTCATCTCTGGTCTGTGTCCCACACAATACAGTCGCCAGTGACACCTCTATACAACAGTTGTAGCCTGCACTAAATTCCACAAGTTCAACTTCTTAGACCAATATCTCTTTTCATCTTCCTAGCTTCTCTTAGAAAGCAAATATGTGCTGGAAAGAACTGGTAAGCTTTAGGCTAGGAATTGTATGGGCAAGCCTTACAGAAATAAGTCACAGTAAACTTTCTTATTTTAGAAATAAAGAATTTCAGTCGGGCGCAGTGGCTCTCGCCTGTAATCCCAGCACTTTGGGAGGCCAAGATGGGAGGATCACAAGGTCAAGAGATCAAGACCATCCTGGCCAACATGATGAAACCCCATCTCTACTAGAAATACAAAAATTAGCTGGGTGTGGTGGCACGCACCTGTAATCCCAGCTACTTGGGGGGCTGAGGCAGGAGAATAGTTTGAACTCAGGAGGTGGAGGTTGCAGTGAGCTGAGATCACGCCACTGCCCTCCAGTCTGGCGACAGAGCAAGACTCCATCTTAAAAATAAATAAATAAATGAATAAATTCTTCTCCTTTTCTACAAACTACAATGTAAAGTTGCAATGTATTGTTTTAAAAGCGCCTAGAAAAGACGATGGATGTACAAGTCTATTCAAACAACCAGAGTTCTGGACCAAACTATGTCTCCCCCAAAATTAATATGTTCAAGTCCTAACCGCTAGCACCTCAGCATGGAAACAGGGCCTTCACATTGAGGTCTTAACGGTGAGACCCTAATCCGATATGACTGGTGTCCCTAGAAGAAGGCAAAAGACACATGATGTGCTTTTGCACAGAGGGAAGGCCATGAAGGACGCAGCCAGAAGGTGTCCATCTGCAAGCCAAGGGGAGAGGTCTTAAGAGAAACCAAACCTGCTTCAACGTTAACCTCAGACTTCCACCCTCCAGAATTGTGAGGAAATAGATGTATTTAAGCCTCTCCTCCCAGCCTGTAGTATTTATTATGGCAGCTTTAGCAAACTGATCCTACAAGGGAGATTATGATTTCAGCAGAATCTGTGGCTTTTGGTTACACAAGTGAAGCAAAGTGTGTGTGTGCGTCTGAGTGTGTGTGTGAGAGAGTGTGTGTGTGCGCGCGTGTGAGTGGTGTGTGTGTGAGTGTGTGCGTGTGAGTGGTGTGTGAGTGTGTGAGCGTGTGTGTGCGTGTGAGTGGTGTGTGTGTGCACGTGTGAGCGGTGTGTGAGTGTGTGAGTATGTGTGCGCACACATGTGAGTGATATGTGAGCGTGTGTGAGGTGCGTGTGAGGTGCATGTGAGTGGTGGTGTGTGAGTGTGTGTGAGTGTGTGCACATGTGAGTGTGTATGAGTGGTGTGTGTGTGTGAGAGTGTGTGTGAGTGTGTGAGAGTGTGTGTGTATGCATGTGGTATTGATTGGGTGGTTGGTTGTTTTAGTTCTATTGAATCTTTAGAAAAACACTGATACAATTAGTATTCATTTCCATGATTTACATGTCCTATATTTATTTAAAAATCTGAGAATAACTCACATTAATTTTATCATAGCTTGCTATAAATGAAACCCTTAAAGATTCAGGAATGTTTTTATAAAACTGTCATCAACTGGGAGGTATATGATGCTCTCATAAAATGTGCCTGCTAGTGATTTGTTGGTCTGTTTCTTGGCAACTGAATGGCTTCTGGGATGTCAAATGATTAGGTAGAAGAAAAATAAGGTTTTATTAAACAGCAATGCAAGCTGAATCTGTATTATGAGAAAATGTGCATTTATAATTTCTTATTTAGAAGCTCCAGACAGAATTCTGCCAACCTAGGTCATGCTACAAAAATTAACCTCTCCCTTTTGAGCACCAGCACAGCTTTTGAAATGCTTTGGTTGAAGTTTTATGTTTTAAGAACTGTTCCTACCTCTTCCTTTATGTCCGTATGCTTGCGGTAAGCTGCAGGTGTCTAGGCCAAGGTAAGACTGTCTTCCCCTAAACTCAAGTCACCTTCCCCCTCCCAGTGTGTATTATAATTCTGTGCACCCTGCAGATTCTCAGTAAATACTGGAGTCATTTGCATGATGAAAGTGTTTTGAAATTAAACTTCAGTTATGTAGACAAGTCCTATGGATTTAGATAAAATGGGCTGAGAAAATTAAGCAATTTTCAAATAAAATGATAAAGGAAGTGTGTCAGTGTACATCAGGTGGGGAGAAATCAAGATTTCGAGGAAAAGTAGAGTCTTCAGAGCCTTCATTACCTACACTGAAGTAAGGGAAAGTTTCCTTAATTCCAGCACGTGTGCAAAGCTTTAAAACTGTGAAAATGTACACTAGATTGATGGTTTTCGTTTTGCATTCTGATGCAAATGTGTTCATTCCTGTATTACAATTGGTGTGAAGGGCATACATTGTAACAACTGTCATAGGATGAAAGAGAAAAATAATTAATATGATTCACAAGCAGTATCATGGCATTCACCAAGAGTGGGTAGGAAATTGCTTTTAGCTTGAGCCCCAAGTAAAAATTGGTCTTCCTGTTCAAATGAAGCCAAAGAAAACTTCCTTTTTTGGAAAAAAATAAAAATAAAAAGAATAAAAGAACTAGAATGAGTAGCAAACTATCAAAATGTAGCTGATAAAGGACAGAGAAGCACTGAGTACTCAGATTAGAAAGTGCTGCAAAGTCAAATATAAAAGGG
This sequence comes from Chlorocebus sabaeus, assembly GCF_047675955.1. Taxonomy (NCBI): domain Eukaryota; kingdom Metazoa; phylum Chordata; class Mammalia; order Primates; family Cercopithecidae; genus Chlorocebus; species Chlorocebus sabaeus. Next base: position 14,864,165 of record NC_132911.1, read on the forward strand.
CAATAGGTAGGGCAGGCAGCAAGCATCTTTGCTGAGCATTACTGGAAGAAAATTAGTTGATTTAAACTCAGAACCCAGTTTTCATTGCATCCACCAGTGGTGGTTATATTCCCAGAATAAACTACAAAAGTCTAGCTAGAGTGCTTTATTAACAGTATGACAAGCCCCAATGTCATTTAAATAGTATTGCTCTGGCAAAAAATATTATGTAAACTCTAACCTGAGGTGCATCTCCTCTTGCGACGTATTTTTACCTATGCGTCTTTGTAAATTGGGTTTTCTCAGATGAAGGGTTACCTGCACTAGCTCCTCTGGCTTGTCTTAGATCACTGTTTCCCTCACCTACCCCTGAACAGCTGCCTTTTAATAGTATCCCATTGAGAGTTCTGTGCTGCTGTTGCTTTTATACTAACTAGGCTACCAAGAGGTAGTTACAAGTTCAGCAGTGCCCTTGGTCAAGTTCTGCCTTGCCATTTCAACACAGCCAGGCTTTCAAAAAAAAAAAAATTTTTTTTCTGGGATAGACTGGAGTTGTCACGCTTCAGAGGCAAAACCTCAATGTGTTCCATTCTTTTGAAGTAGTTCTCTCCCTGAGATCTCTCTGATATATGTCTCTGAAGTCAGAGTCCATTTCTCTTTTGATCTGTTAACACTAGTGCGAGCTGTGGAAGTCTTTCTCCAGGCTGCCCTTTATCATATCAAAGGTTCACGGTGAGTTTATTCTGCTGGACTGGGGTCAACTCAGTCATTCATTCCACCAGCACATGAGAGCTCACTATCTGCAAAACACCACAGTGAGATGCATACGAAGATGATATCGTATACATTCGGAATTTGGGATTTAAAATTCAGAATTTAGAGACACACCAATAAGTGGTTAATTCTTCCTGCAGAACCCAAGTCATGCTTTATGGAGTGCTTCATTCTTACTCTGGGTCTTAACGGATGAAAGAGATGTTTAAAGCTAATTCTGGCTTTTAAACTAATGAGGAGGATGAAGTGGGGTGAAGGAGCAACTGGTGTCATGGAAGCAACTGTTCGTTGTATATTAGGCTCAGCTGTGAGTAATAGACTCCAAGAAACAGGACTAAAACGGATGTGCAGTCCTGAGCTGGTGAAGCAATTTGGTTCTTCAGAGTCCTTAGGGACTTGGGCTTGGTCTCTGGTTTGCTTTGCTTTCAACGGATGCCATTACCAAGGTCACCTCAAGGTCCAACCAAGATGGATCTTTCAAACTCAGGAAGATGTTCACATTCCAGCCAGAAGAAGGGGCATTTTCAATATATGCCCCTCACTTTCTTGAACTGCCCTGTTCCGGTAACCATATCCTTCCTTCTTCCCCAAACACGCGTTCACACACTGATGCTCATACTCAGGACCTTGTCATTATAAATACCTGCGACCATTCCATAATCTCAGTGACTTCCCACCCACTGGCCTCCACTGCCTCCCTCCTCCTCGTCGTGCATCACTGGTACCTCCAGCCCTCTAATCTCACCAGTTACCTCAATTCCCCCAAGTCCCCAGTAAGCTCCTGACTCAGCTCAAAATTCACTCTCAGACATTATAATCACCCCTAGCATATATAATGTGAGTATCCCTTATCCAAAATGCTTGGGACTAGGTGTGTTTCAGAGTTTGTGTTTTGTATTTTTTTATTTTGGAGTATTTGCATATACACAATGAGGTATCCTGGAGATGGGACCCGAGTCAAAACACAAAATTCATTTATGTTTCATGTATACCCTGTACACATAGCCTGAAGGCAATTTCATAAGCTATTTTAAATAAATTTGTGCATTAAAGTTCTGACTGTGTTTTGACGGCAGCCATCACATGAGGTCAGGTTTGGGATTTTCCACTAGTGGCAGCAGGTTGACATTCAAAAAGTTATGAAGTTTGGAGCATTTCAGATTTCAGCTTTCGGGATTAGGGATGCTTGACTTACACTCCCAGCTGGCTTACCTCTTTCTGAATTTATCATACTTCCTTAGCAAAACCACAGCCTTGGTTAAATTTAACTTTCTGCCTTCTCTGTGCCTGTGCCTATACAATTGAATATAATTGCAGAAAACAACGATATCAGCTCTTCTCATTTGCAATAAATAATGCATTGGAAGCAGGTCTTGCAGAGCCCAACAGTTACGCTGTAGTTACCTATCTCATTTCTTCCCCCAATGTCCTAGATGTATTTTATACTTTGTTTTATGTCTTCGAGGCTCCAACACTTCCTGATCCATCCTCTCTCTCCACTGGTGGCTGATTCCTGCTCATCTGTTTCTGCACCTATGCACCATGTTGGCACTCCTGACTGTTCCATCTCCTGTCTAAGACTGGTCCTTATCAACTAGGCCCCGTTGCTCTCTTTCATCTATCTCCTACGTTGTCGGTTTTTCCCCCTACCCTGGTTCATCCCCAAAAGTACTTTCTTGATCCCAGTTTTCCCATGAGCTACTAATTCTGTCTCTCCACTACTCCATATAAAAACCCTGCCTCTCCCACGCTCCTCGCGTATAGTAGGCACGATTCTACATTGACATTGGTTTGTTGCTCTGTCTGGAATTCTCCACCTCTAGGTATCTTCCTACCTAACTCCTTCATCTCCTTTAAGGTTTTGTTTAATTACCCTTTAAGAGAAGTCCACTGTAACTGCCCTGTTTCGAGTCATTTTCAGAACTCATTCCCACTCTGTCTCCATGGTTTCTTGTCTCCTTATTCTGCTCAAAAATTTTCCATAGCATTTATCATCTTGTAAGATACATCAGAATTTACTTGTTTGTTACGATTATGTCTTATTGACTATCTGTCCCAGCTAAAATGTAGGTTTCAAAAAGACAGAGATTTATTTTTTCTAATACCATCTACCTAGGGATAGCGCCTGGAATGTATTTGAAGCTCACTAATATTTGTTAAACACAGTGTATTTATTTTCAATTTCCCAAGGCCTTGTGTTCATGTAGAATAATGTGTTTATACCAAGCAGGACTCTTGATTTGAAATGACAGAAACCCAATTCCAACCAACGTGAGTAAGAATGTTTTGTTTATTTGTTCTATTGTGGTCTACTGTCTATTTGTTCTATTGTGGTTTCCTTCTGGTTTGGTCTAGGTTTAGGTTAGAAGATAACCCAAGATTTGCACTTTCTTCAACCACAGTTAAATCCAGGTCCCTCAAGATGGCCAACAAAACTTGATCTCTAGCTCTTGACTCTGTTCTCCTCCCTTCTGGCTTGGTCCTCCAGGAGGATCTCTCCACCTGGAGGACATATGAACACGAGCAGCTTTAGGTTAATATGATCTTTAAGTTCCAGAGACCACAGAGGCACCTCAGAAGCCCCAGAAGGGACTCTGCCTGGCTCAATTAATGAAGCAGGGAGGTGGGAAGGGATGTTACTCTGCTTAAGCCAGGCTTAGATCACAGTTGCCTCCCTAAAAGCCAGGGTGGGAGTGAGGCAGAATTGAACGCTGAAGTCCTGTGGACTGCACGGCCTCGCCCGAGAAAGGGTAAGAGGTGGTTTCCCTAAAACGGAATCCTGGACAGACAAATTTATACCTACTGTATAACTAAAGAAGACCTTAGTGACATACACGTTTTATTTCTTGAGTTTTTAGTTTTTTGTTTGTTTGTTTGTTTTGGCAGGGGGAAGGGGGAGCTGACATGACATTCAATCCTTGGAAAATCTAACATTTTAAAAAACTATTCTTACGTGAGTAACATCATTTTCAAATTGGCAACATGCCCATCAGAAACATTTCCACAATTTCTTAAACCAAAAAATAAACACTATTTTAAAATACGTTTTCTTTCCATTTCAGGGGGGAAAAAAGCTAAGCAGAGACATATATTAAGCAAAAGATGTAGTTTTTTGTTTTGTTTTTTTTTGTGCAAAGCAAATGTAACAAAATCTCATCTAAATTTGTAGTAACATTCCATTATTATAAAACGTAATTAGCTTTGTGTATGCCTTAGTATGAGATCAAGTCTTAGATACGCTAGCAGTATTTTTCACTTCCACATGTTTTCTTGTCTGTATGTAATGTAGTTTGGAAATTTGTCTCCTCCAAATCTCATGTTTAAATTTGATTCCCAACACTGCAGGTGGGGTCTGGTGGGAAGTGTTTCATCGCAGGGGTGAATCCCTCCTGAAGGGGGCTTGGTGCTGTCCTTGCAGTAATTGAGGTCTCGCTCTATTCGTTTTAGCCAAAGCCAACTGTTCAAAACAGCCTGGCACTTCCCTTCCCTCTCCTTTCCTTCCTTTCCATGTGATACCATCTCCTCTTCACCTTCTGCCACGAGGGGAAACTTTCTGAGGCCCTTCCCAGAAGCCGATGCTAGCACACTGCTTCTTATACAGTCTGCAGAACCATGAGCCAAATAAACCTCTTTTCTTTATAAATATTCCGCCTCAGATATTCTTTTATAAGAACATGAATGGAGTAGGACAGCATGTAAGTAGCTAAAGTTTAAGTAAGCACATTACTAAATAAGATAATGTTTTGGAGAGCTGAGAAATGATGATTTGGTTTAAAATTACTTAAAATGTGTCTGAACTTCAACAACTTTTAAAATCAGTTATTCTTTGTGTATAATCATTATATGATATAGAGAGTACCATCATAATTTTTTAAAATAGTATATAATCCAAAGCATCACAGTTTATCTTCTTATTAGGAATCATAAATGTGTATAAGAGAATTATTTACATAATATCACATTATTAAACTCATTCAAAAGCATTAATTACTTGTATATACATGAATTTTATAACTAATCAAAATATTTAAACATTTTCAAATTCATTATTTCCTAACATATATAACCACTATAACATAGTAAAAACCATAATTTACTTTGTGTAGGGTTAACCCACTAATTAATATTTTATCTATGGCAAAAAATAATTATAACTTCAGAATAACTAAATAAATTTGTGTGCCCTAAAGGCTAAATACAAATTATAATTGAATGAAAGTAAAATGATTATGGGAAAAAGATCTACTATTATGTGGATACACCACACTCTATGCAACCAATGCTTTCTTGGAAAGTTGTATGTAAGTTTAACTATATTTGAATTATATTTTAAAAGGTATTTAAGGAACACTGCCAATTGCTATTTTTATAAAAAGATTTCTTTAAGTCTGCAGTGTCTTAGTAAAATGAAGAAGTCTTAATTTCCTCTTTTAAATGTCTGAATTTTCTTTTTCAAAGACGCATATGAAGTACTCTCCTCTCTAAATCACCGAGCTGACAGGCTGAAGCTGTACACCCCAAGCTCAAAGAGAACAGATGGATTAATCCTGCCTAGGAGATGTGGTTGACATTTGTAAGTAAGTAGCCTGATATTTTCAGATTCTAAAAAAACTACTGATCCACTACACTCCTGATTTTTTCAGGTCACTTGTCTAGCTGTCCCTAATATGTGATAACTTGGAAGACCATCCTTAGCCTACAGATTTTCTGTAAAAAATGACTGCACAGGTATGGCATAAGATTCCAGGTAACACCACATATTTTTTTTTACTATATTCATCTCTTCAACAAAATATGTACTTATCCCCTTCTAATATAGAAATGACATGGGTGTAACAGAAAAACATGAAAATTATTACGTTGAAAATTCTAAAATTTCTAATTCAAATTACTGAGTTGGATACAGTTAATTCTTAAAGTACACATGTAAGCTTGTTAACACTAATTTGTACTCCTTGTAATCTTTCTTAATATTTCTACCATTTAGACTGAAACTGCTCTTTAGAAATTCTTGATCTGGATTAAATATATATTTAGATATCTGTAATAATGTAAATTGTAATGTTTCTAATTTTTAAAAGTCAATTTAAATAATTAATTATAAAAATACAAGATTTGGCCAGGCGTGATGGCTCACACCTGTAATCCCAGCACTTTTGAGAGGCCAAGACAGGCAGATCACTTGAGGTCAGGAGTTTGAGACCAGCCTAGTCAACATAGTGAAACTCCATCTCTACTAAAAATACAAAAATTAGTTGGGTGTGGTGGCACGGGCCTGTAATCCCAGCTACTGAAGAGGCTGAGGCAGGAAAATAACTTGAACCCAGGAGGCGGAGGTTGCAGTGAGCCGAGATTGGACCACTGCACTCCAGCCTGTGCGACAGAGTTAGGAAAAAAAAGAAACAAACAAACAAACAAAAAAAAAAACAAGATTTACCATTAACATCCTCGTACTTCAAAGAGTTGCCTATTACCTATGTTATATTTTTTTTGTTTTGTTTTGTTGTTGTTGTTGTTGTTGTTTGAGACGGGGAGATATAATACTCTGCCGCCCAGGCTAGAGTGTAGTGGCGGGATCTCTGCTCACTGCAAGCTCCGCCTCCCGGGTACAGGCTATTCTCCTGTCTCAGCCTCTTCAGTAGCTGGGACTACAGGCGCCTGCCACTGAAAATAAGAGTCTTGTGATCCTTTATGGTTTCGGGATGAAACTGTTCCACCTCAGATCATCAGGCGTTAGTTAGATTCTCATAAGGAGCGCGCAACCTAGATTACTCGCGTGCATAGTTTTCAATGGGGTTCCTGCTCCTGTGAGAATCTAATGGCCCTGTGGTTCTCACTGGAGGTGGAGCTCAGGCGGTAAAGCTGGCTGCCTGCAGCTCACCTCCTACTGTGCGGCCCTTTCCTAACAGGCCAAGGACCCCTGCCAGTCTGTAGCCTGACGCTGGGGACTCTTGTGCTATGTGGAAGCTCCAAAAGAGGGATAAAGAAAAGTTCCCAACAATGTTTGCTAAGAATTTCTTCTTTCGCTGGGCGCGGTGGCTCATGCCTTTGGGAGGCTCAGCACTTTGGGAGGCCGAGCGGGGCGGATTACGAGGTCACGGGATCGAGACCATCCTGGCTAATACGGTGAAATCCCATCTCTACTCAAACTACAAAAAAAAATTAGCCAGCGTGGTGGCGGGTGCCTGTAGTCCCAGCTACTTGGGAGGCTGAGGCAGGAGAATGGTGTGAACCCGGGAGGCAGAGCTTGCAGTGAGCCGAGATCACACCATGGCACTTCAACCTGGGCGACATAGCAAGACTCCATCTCAAAGAAAAAAAAAAAAATTCTTGTTTCTTATTTTTTGTTTTTGTTTTTACCTGTTTGAAAAATATTTGGGGACCTATGTTTCTGCAAATGATCTAATGTCTTTAGGGAAGGGATCATGGCCTGTAATAGCAACATTTTGACTCAGTAAAATTTCACTAACACCAGAAACGGCACAACAAGAATTCAGAGAACCCCAGTGCCTCCAGCAGCAACCTGCAGACTGTTTTCAGACAGTGCTTGATTTTGATGTGGGAATTACTTAACTGTTCTTATAATTTGGATCCCTTGATTCTGCCCCTCTTTGGGAATTTTTTTCTTCATTTTTGTACCTTTGGATATATTAGTGCCTGGTATATGGTGCAGGGTAAAGAGATACTTGCTTAATGCATACCCTTAGTTTGAGTCTCACTCAGGTACTTACCGTCTATGTGGTCTTGGACACTTTGTCTAATCTCTTTAAACTTCAGATTATTCATATGTATAATGAAAAGAATAATACTACTTTGAGATCTGCTAGTATTTGCCCCAACAAAATAAGTCGCAGTAATTGTCATAATAAAATACCACTGACTGGGTGGCTTCAAAAACAGAAATTTATTTTTTCACAGATCTGGAATCTGGACATCCAAGATCAAAGTGTTGGCAGGTAAAGAGCTTCTGCACAGCAAGAGAAGCTATCAACAGGGTAAACAGACAACATGCAGAATGATAGAGAATATTTACGAACTATGCATGCAACAAAGGCCTAACATCCTGAACCTATAAGAAACTTAAACAAATCAACAGGCAAAAAAATAGTAATAGGCCAGGCACGGTGGCTCACGCCTGTATTCCCAGCACTTTGGGAGGCCGAAGTGGGCAGAGGTCAGGAGATCGAGACCATCCGGGCTAACACAGTGAAACCCCATCTCTACTAAAAATACAAATAATTAGCCGGGCACGGTGGCAGGTGCCTGTAGTCCCAGCTACTCGGGAGGCTGAGGCAGGAGAATGATATGAACCCAGGAGGCGGAGCTTGCAGTGAGCCGAGATGGCCCCACTACACTCCAGTCTGGGCAACAGAGTGAGACTCTGCCTCAAAAAAAAAAAAAGGAAAAAGAAAAAGAAAAAAAAAATAATAATGATAACCCCATTTAAAAATCGACAAAGGATATGAACAGACACTTTACAAAAGAAGACATGCAAGAGACCAATGAATATATGAAAAAATGCGCAAAATCACTAATCATCAGAGAAATGCAAATCAAAACCACAATGAGATACCATCTCACACTGGTCAGAATAGTTAACATTAAAAAGTCAAAAAAATCATAGAGGTTGGCAAGGCTGAGGAGAAAAGGGAATACTTATGTATGGTTGGTGGGAATATAAATTAGTTCAGCCATTGTGGAAAGCAGTTTGGAGATTTCTCAAAGAACTAAAACAGAACTACCATTCAACCTAGCAATCTCATTACTGTATATATACCCAGAGGAAAATAAATTGTTACCCCGAAAAGACACCTGCATGTGTATGTTTATCACAACACTATTCACAATAGCAAAGACATGGAATCAACGTTGGAGCCCATTAACAGTGACTGGATTTTTTTAAACTGTTGTATATATACACCATGGAGTACTATGAAGCCATAAAAAATGAAATCATGTCTTTTGCAGCATAGTGGATGCAGCTTGAGGCTATTATCCTAAGAGAATTAACAGAGAAACAGAAATCCAAATACCACACGTTCTCACTTGTAACTAGGAGTTAAACCTTGGGTAAATATGGACATAAAAATGGGAGTAATATACCCTAGGGACTCCAAAAAGAGGGAGGGAGGGAGGGAAGGGGACAAATGTTGAAAAACTTCATATTAGGTATTATGTTCGGTATCCGGATTGACAGGACCAATAGAAGCCCAAACCTCAGTGTCATACAACGTCGTACAATATACCCTTGTAACAAACATGTATGTGTACCCCGTGAATCTAAAGTTAAAAAATTTTTTTGAAGTGTCAGCAGGCTGGTTTCATTATGAGACCTCTCTGCTTGGCATGTGGTAGCTATATTTTCCCTTTCCCTTCAAATGGTCATCTTTCTGTCTGTGTGGGTGTCTCTGTTTTAATTTCTTCTTCTTGTAAGGACATCCATCATATTGGATTAGGAGCCACCCATGTGAACTCGTTTTTCCTTCATTCTCTCTTTAAAAGCCCTCTCTCTAAATAGAGTCACATTCTGAGGTACTGGGTGTTAGGACTCCAAAGTATGCTTTGGTAGGACACACGATTCAACCTGTGAAAGTGGCAGACACCAGAACAAAGTCACTCTTGTCAGATGCAGATAAAATTGGTTAAGAAAGGCATAAGGGAGGAGGCTCATACTTGTATGTCTGAGATAAAAACTGTTTCCAAGAACTTTCTAAAACTCCACAAGAAATCCCTTCATATCCTTCATGCATCTCCTGCTTTACAAGGCTTTCATGTTTCATACCCACATATACATTCCTATGAGAAGGTTTCTTATTCTTTTTTTTTCTTAGACAGTCTCGCTCTGTTGCCCAGGGTGGACTGCAGTGGCAAGATCTCAGCTCAATGCAATCTCCAACTCTCAGATTCAAGTGATTCTCCTGCCTCAGCCTCCCAAGTAGCCAAGATTACACATATGCACCACCACTCCCAGCTAATTTTTTGTATTTTTAGTAGAGACGGGGTTTCACCATGTTCACCAAGCTGATCTCCAGCTTCTGACCTCAAGTGATCCACCCACCTCAGCCTCCCAAAGTGCTGGGATTACAGGCATGAGCCACCATGCCTGGCCAAGAAGGTTTATCACTAGATACTCTTTAGCATCACAGTAATTCAGAATAAGATGTTCTGGAAAGAATACTTGCCCAGTAATAGCACCTTCCCCAATGCACTGTTGTCAGCTCTAGTTCTGAGCCACCAGAACCAATGAACTCTCTTTCCAAGCAGCTTACATTAACTTCTCCTTTTCTGCCAATGAAGTTTCTACTTACTCTTCCCTCACCAGATACATCTGTGGCTTGCCATAATGCATTCTGGATTATAACCCTCTTTTCTTGTTCCCCAATACATTCAAAATATTTGGAGATAATTTTCTCTAATATCTTTGTTTTTTGGTTGAAAAATTCACAGCAAGTAACTACCTTACTGACTTGCCACATAGGTTAAATAACACCTGCACAAATTTTAGCACAAGCTCTGAAATGTAGCAAGAACATATTAAAGTTTAGTTAGTTTTATTTCTACTGACCTGGAATGTCTCTATCTGAAAATGTAATGTTCTAAGATATTCAAGTCAAATTCAAGTATCTGGGAAAAGGAACTGTAGGAAAAATATAAGAAATGATACAATTTTGACCCTGAAGAGATAGATATTGAAAAAAAAAACAAACATATGCTTACCAAACTGGCAATCTTCAACTTATCCAGAAAAATCACATTCACTTTTATATTTTAACTACAGCATATTCTTATAAGCAATCTGTAAAAGGTGCAGTTTCTAAACACAGTTGAAAATATAATCTGTATACAAAAGTCATTCTGGGTGGATAATCATTAGAATTATATGCTCATATTGGGCCACATTCTTCCAGCTTTCAATCTCCTATTGTAATCAGTGGAAGCACCCAACAAGACAAGAGATTCAGCTAACGAAATTAGGGTCTTTGCAAAGCAGGTAGTGAATTTACTCTCTGAATATTACATAACTTTAAGTGGAAAAGTGTAAATACCAATGAATGAAGAGAAATTTTTTAAGATACAAAAAGAAAGTTGAAGTAGATCCAGTAGCAAGAGTGAATGAGCATAAACTGAAGATGTCAAACTTTTAGTGTAAAAACAGAATTTGTCATTCTACTTAGAAATGGGCTAATCACACTTTAAGTTTCACCAACTTCAAACACGTATGTTTCCATGACTTCCAGTTTCATAACAAGTGGTGACTAAGTTGTATATTTAGCCACAGAGGAAGAAATATTTGTTAACAAGACAAATCAACAAGTCAACCAAGAGCCAAGAGATAGAGCTGACCTCAAAAACAGGTTTTATTATTACCAACAATAGCTGCCAACCAGACTAATTAATTTCTAAAACATATGTAAAGAACAACTATACCCATACTCAGATGAATAACAACAGAATCTATACTTTTAATTTGAGTACAAACAATTACATGTTGTGATTAATTAAACTGGTAAGGCAGAATCAATGTCCATTTCCCAGTTTACATCGGGCTGGTCATTACTACTCACAGACTCTAACACAAGTCTGTATTCTCCAGTCATTTAAGCCAAAAGTCCATTCTCCCACCACCTAGCTGCCTGATGTTTTTTAACCACAATGCTTGGTCCTTTTGCATATCCTGTGGTTCTAAGTTATGTCCAACAGGCTCTCTTAGTCTTTTCTATTTGTTTTGCTGTGCACAGCTGTATAATTCCCACAATTCAGGATGTGAGATCAAATAGGATCAGAGATGGGCTGCTGAAAGTTTAACAACCGACTCTTGGAGAAGATACTGATTCGTAGATTTGCAAATTTCTGTGGCATATTCTGGCCGATTTCTAGCTATTAACATGTTGTCAGTTGGCTCTCTAAACTGCTGGAGATTTAATAATTCACTCTCACCAGTTTGTGTGAGCTGGCTCTGCCTTCTCACCAATAAAGGGCAAAATTAGACTTTCCCCCATTTCTCTAGCTGAAATTATTGAGGCACTAAAGAACATTCTAGAAGCTTAGAACTAAAAGGGTCTTTAAAAGTCACTGCCCTACATCTCTTATTTTACAGGTGAAGAAAGTGCTGTCCACAGGGGTTAATTGTTACCTTTCCTTAACCTGTATTTTTATGACTGCTGTCTTTGTGTCAGTGTGACTTAACAGACTGGAGTGGGTCAAATATTCTGCCTTCACAGGACTGGATTAAAGATCAGCCTTTGATTTGCAGCCACTGTCACTGTTTGCTGAGTTTTTGCTGTTTATCAATTAAAATAATAAAATTATAAAATCTTACTTCCTCTTAGGTATATAGACACTTCATTACTGAGTGACTCTAGCTCTAAAAAAGTATTTTGAAATAAAAGACAGGTAGTGATAACCCAATTTTACAAAAGAGATAGCAGAGGAGAATTCAATAAGCCTAAGTCCAAAAAAAAAAAAAAAAAAGCCAGTAATATAACTAGAATTAGAACCCTGCATATAAATCTAAGTCAGTAATCTTTTTCCTCCACCATACAATACCTCATTCTTTCTGCATATGATTTGGCAAAGGTAAGGCAGGCATTGTGCTGTGTAGATTGATTTTACAAAATTGGTAACTTTTTTAAAGAACAAGGCAGTTTTCTAGCCACTTTTTTGTTTGTTAGTTTGGTTAACTGCAATATGCCAACAAAAACCTATCTAGGTGCCATGCAACACCTAGATAAAAGGGCTCTTCAAGAATTTACAAGCTATTTGGACAAATGACAGATTCATATGAAAAGATAATGATGGCAAAAGACTCTAAATAATAAATGCCTATGAATGATACAGATGCAAATGATAGTAGGGGTCCAAGGAAAAAATGAGCTTTGATGGATGACAAAAGAGCCCAGAAGGTTTGGAATTAGACCCTTGGCAATCTGATCTCAACCTAATTTTCCAGAAAATGATGGTTTTTTCCAGCTTCCTACACATACAGCTTGAACCAAAGTTACTATCACATTGAATACCTGGCATTCACCTTTCTCTGGGTGCATGCTTACTCCATTTCTAGCTCTAGAAATGCATTTCCTACTCTTCTGCGCTGTGGCTACCCTAGCAATTTTCAAAGTTCAGTTTTATCCGTATCTCCTTGCATTTACCATCCTTATTTAACCGTACCAAGGAAGTCACCTCCAAACCTCTGAAATGCTATGGCACTGTTTCATAACCTTTTTAGGATAATTTTCTTTTCAACAAAACATCAACATTTACGTATGCAAATGTATACTTTTCTTCAAAGTAAAACCTAGGGAATATCTACATATTTATTGCAATGAGGTTACCATTGCTTAAAACTTTATTTTTAATTCTACTTTGAAATTGCCCTCATAGCAAGTTTTAAAATTTAAAAAAAAAAAAAAAGATTACACCTTATTATTTTACCATCAATTGTCATTTGGTGTTTGGTTAATCCATCATTATTTATGGTTCTATCATTACTTTAGGACTACAGTAGACTATAGTCTTACTGAATTTAACTTTATAATTTTAACTATTGTGGGTAACGTAGAGAAGTTGTGAGTTATATGATATGCAGTTTTTCTAAGGCAAAAATTTGAGTAGTAGATGATGTGAGATTATGGCGTGAAAGCAAATTATCCACCTAACTGCCCCACATCCATAGGTCATTGCAGGTTTTTGTTGTTATTCCTTGCTCATCACCCTATATATATAAACTCCTCTGAAGTGATTCTTTTTAAATGATTATGAAAATAAACCCAATTCTTTATGCTAGCATAACCAGAATATAGACCTTTGGATTTTTTTAATGGAATGCTGAAATTGATGTGAATCAAATCAATGACGTGAATGAGTATACCATTTGTTTTGTATGGAAACAAAAAAAGCTAGTGAAACTGTTACAGTGAGTGCTCCAAATCGAACAGAATCTGTGCAACAAATGACAGATAAAACTTGAAAGAAAGTTGAAATGGTGAACTGTTTCACTTGGACGTAGTATTATTCAATAGAAAATTCTAATATTAGTTATTTAGATTAATTTAGATTCATAGTTACATATTCACTGAGGGCAGGAAAAGTCATTTTCTATATTTTGTCAAAGAAATTATATATCCAGTTCAGTAGTTCTCAACTCCTTTGAGGTAAAGAAAACATTGGAGAATTGATGAAGGAGCATTCATACAAGAAAAATATGTCTATGTACAGAAAAACAAACTTAGCATACAATTTTAGCGATTTTCTAGATCTTAAGGATCACTCTGGGACCCCAAGATAAACACATCAGTTATCTCTACATTTGGAGTTTATACAGGACACAGAGGAAATATATCAAAAATACCAATGGGTACCTTAGTTTATCTTTCCCATCATGGTTAGCATATTGTTTTGTATGCTGTTATCTTTGTTCAGGAAAACCAACAATTTTCAAACACAACACCTTTTGTGTCTAATCAACAAAGATCTACAGGTAATTTTCAGTAAATGTTATTCTTTATATTTAGCTAATATACAAAGTATGATTCTATTAAATTTGATCATTATCCACATAATTACATGTGGGTAATCCATTATTTCCTTCTCTTTCAAATGCTGATAACCTCCAACCTGAATTCATGACTGTAAGATTAAGTCAGACCCCATAAGACATGATTAGCAGCATGTTATTGTATACTAAATGGTCTTCATCATTGTTTTATCTACTTGACATGCAGCAACAACTCATCAAAGTTATTAAGATTAATGGCCTGATGATGAAAGCTAGAATACACAATTGTAATCAGCCTGTGAAGAAGACAGCAGTGAAGCATGTGGAAAATATCTGAAACATAAATTCACTGACCCTCCTGAAAAGATATTTAGTACAAAGTTAATATAGATGTGAGATCATGTATGTGAAAGCAATGTACACTGTAACTTGAAATGTTAAATCAGGGATTTTGGTCATTGCTTTCTTGCCAGTTTAGGAGTTTGTGCTAAATCGTGTGAGTGACAAAATGGAATCCAAACAAGGTGAAAGAAATAAATATGAAATGAAGCAGGTTCATTTGGAAGCTAACCTCAGCAATATTACTCTACTATACAAATGAAAATATGATCTGGTTAGAAGCCCATGATGATAGTAAATTATAGGTCCTGGTCAGTAGATAGCTTCCCATTATAGTTGTCAGGTAAAGATATAATCAGAGAATAAACTGGTAAGTGTTTTTAGAAAGTTCTTTCATGGCTCATCTATAAAAAGTCTTCAGATAGAAAATGACTAAGGTTTAAATTCTACAGGAATTTGTTTTAATCCACAAAGTATTAGTAATCATGCCCCTTGGTCTTCTGAAATTATAGCCTCACATCACATTCAGGTAAAAAGCTCCGATATGGATTAAAATAAATTGGTAAGAAACCACTTTAAAACATGGAGCCCATGAAACAGATTTACATTTCTCTCCAAATAGTCTGGAAAGAATAATTGGAATTCACTAAGGGAGATTTTATCACTAGCAAACCTGAAGTCTGAATGTATCTTTGCATTGTAAATATTTCACTGGCTTAAGGATGAAGTAAGCTTCCTTCTGAAAAAAACACAAGGTAACAATGAAATAGCCTTTCCTATAACTGCTGTCTTAAGTCCCATAATCAGTAATGAGATCCTAGCAGTATTCTTTTATCATTCTCAATCTATATAGGATAGACATTTTAACTTGGTGTTAGAGTGAATATTATTTTTTAAAAAAGAAATTAGAAGTGGTAAAAACTGTATTTATATTCTTATGTAAGTACACTCTAAAAGACCTATGCCTAGATAAGCCTCTCAACTCTTTCTTTTATTTGAAACAGGAAATCATTTGAGGTTTATCCCTGTAGGCTTGAGGATAACTTTTACCTTGAAGAACTCATCTAAACTCACAGATCTTTTTGAAGACAGTTACTCAGTTACTGCTGCTGATGGAATACAAAAGAAAAGAGCTCTGAGTTACAGGCTTTCTATATAAAAATAAATAATTCACCTCCAAAAATATTACAGATATATTCATGATTAATATTCTACACTATTCACATTTCTGCAATTGGAAGGAGATTAAAAGAAAGCAAATTTTCCATTGTTGTAAATACCAGCGCCCTCTGAGAAACCTGCTAACTACACACTGTACAGTAACTGATGGTAATTCCAGTTTCTCATCCTAAAGCTGTGTTGGGATGAAGGGAGTGAGGACAGCTCAAAGGACACCTCTTCTGAGTTCCAGTTCAGTAGCTTCAAATGCCCATTAAGTCTTCAGTTCCTGGAATATTCCACTATCAACTCCATATCATAGTTTCTAAAAGTAACCCAGTCATCTTTCAAGAAGCAACAGTGGGCTGGGCATGGTGGCTCACTCCTATAATCCCAGCACTTTGGAAGGCAGAGGCAGGCAGATCACTTGAGGTCAGGAGTTTGAGACCAGCCTGGCCATGGCAAAAGCCCATCTCTATTAAGAATACAAAAATTAGCTGAGTGTGGTGGCACATGCCTGTAATCCCAGCTACTCAAGAGGCTGAGGCAGGAGAACTGCTTGAACCCAGGTGGAGGAGGTTGCAGTGAGCTGAGACTGTGCCACTGCAATCCAGCCTGAACAACAAAGTGAGACTCTGTCTCAAAAAAAAAAAAAAAAAAAGCAACAGCAGAAGCTACATCTTACCCAGGGAGTTTTACTGTCCCTACTATATCCAGTTTGATTTGATAACTCACTTCTTACTTATCCTATAGTCATTATAAAACCATTTTGCCATTATTTGCTAAAATTATTTTCTTTTATATAACCATGAACTTCTTGAGAATGGCTAATATATCTTACTCAAGTTACTCAAGTTTTTATGTTAGTACCTATTAGAGTACTTCAAAAACACTGGTTAAAAGAATGAATTGAGTAAATAAATTGTTGAATGAGGGAAGAGGTGAGGATGATAGTAAACCAGTGAATGACCTGTCAGTATATGGAATAATATCTTACCAAAATATCCACCGCAGATTTTATTTTAAGGGATTTCAGTTGAACAATGGTATGGTTTGGCTGTTTCCCCACCCAAACCTCATCTTAAATTGTGACTCCACAGTTCCCATGTGTTGTGGGAGGAGTTCAGTGGGAGGCAATTGAATTATGGGGGTGGGTCTCTCCTGTGCTGTTCTCCTGATACTGAATGAGTCTCATGAGATCTGATGGTTTTAAAAACGAAAGTCTCCCTGCACCAGCTCTCTCTTTGCCTGCTGCCATCCCCGTAAGATGTGACTTGCTCCTCCTCACCTTCCAACATGATCATGAGGCCTCCCCAGCCATGCAGAACTGTAAGTCAAATAAACCTCTTTCTTTTGTAAATTGCCCAGTCTCGGGTATATCTTTTTCAACAGTGAGAAAATGGACTAATACGAACAGTAAATATCCACTTAATTCAGGACTATTAAACTCACAATTCAGTCTTCATTCTCTCCCCAGTTTTTTTCTGCCATCTGCCAGTCTGGCTTAATTACAATTTCTACCTCAGGGTAGTGAAAATTAATTGGCATGTAAATAATGATAAATTAGTCAATGTTCATAAATTGCTCTCAAGATGAAAAGCACTCCATCACCTCTAAGCATTTTTATTTATTAGAAAATAAATTGATGCATTATCAGTATCTGGACCATACTTGTGATTTATGCTATAAACATAATTAAGCTTTTCTCTATCTAGTTCTAAAATCTAGTTCTGCCTTTCATTCTGGCATGTAGACCCTTATATCACTGCCACTGTGGTAAGATGGATGATGAAATTCAATGGCACATACTAAGCCTGAATCAATGATATGGATTTTAGAATTTGGAGCAGTTGGCATGGCCAGGGTCTCATTCTGACAGTCTGGGCTAAGTTTTACCCTGTATCTTGGAAGGCCTAGGGCTGATTGAGCTAAGGCAGAGTTTTGTTGAGGGCTGGTTCTGGAAGTATGTTACTTCGAGCTCAGGATGCCCCTGGAGATATCCATATCCAAAGGTCTTGCAAAACCAAAACATCACGCCCAGAAGCAAATGTAGGATTTGCAGAAGATTCTTTATTTAAAGGGGATCAGACACATGTTTCAAAGGAGACCACATCTAAAGGATGTATAACAATATAAAGCTAGATGTGGAGACATATGCCAAAGAGTGAGAGATGTATAAAGTTCCCAATTTTTTCCTTGATAAATGCAGTTGTATATCTTATGTGTTTGATGATAAACTGTAATTTCTCTCATGGAATTGAGGCAATAGTAGATAATGTTACTTGGCAAACCTTTGTTGCTCTCCCTCCTCCCCTTATTTTGTGTTATTTTAGCGATTCACTAAATCTAGAAGTCTTGGGAAACAACACAATACGTCATCTGATGTTCACAACTATGATTGTGTCCACTTTGTGGATGAAGAAACAACCTTTGAGGGACTTCCAAAGATCTATGTCGAAATAGATCTATAGTCCATAGCAGAGCTGGGTCTCAAAACCATGAATGGCTTAAATCAATATTCCTTCTGGTAACTACTATGTTACACTCTCTTTATGATAGTAATAAAAGGCCAGGCACAATAAGCATCCAAAGCCAAGACTGAGTAGGACAGGGATTCTCAATACAACTTATACAAAACTTTCAATGTGTTCCTACCCCAGTTTCCTTAAACTCATTTTAGAGTTATGAAGAGACTGCGATGAAAGAGATTAAAAATGTGGACTCTACATCAGTGGATCTAGCATTGGTAAAGCAGCTTTCATAGCTTCTAGGGAGGGTACTTTGTAGACAGATATCAGGTACCTAGCAGATTCCATGTGGTCAACACAAACAGAAGCAGTAATGGAGCCACCTTTAATGAGCACCAGCTGAAGCAACATTGTCTTTGGAGGGCGTCTCTGAAGCATGGCTTCAAAGAAACCTCTTTGGGCTCCAAGATGAGATTGGAGACAAGGGGGAAATGTCTAACACTATGGCAAAGCCAAGATGACTTTTTCACAAAACATATATGAGATAAACCCCAAAATTACTTGACAAGAATTTTTTTTTGATATCAATGTTCTCATAAAATGAATTATTACGTCTGAGCTAGAAAAAAAATTATGACATTTGTATCATGACTGTATTTACTACAGCTATTCTAGTTTTTGTTATTTTTAAAGTTTCTTCCAGATCTTATACTCTGCAACTTTTGGATATAATGTTCTATATTATTACTTCCTTCTACTCAAAATAATCACATTGAGTTAGAATCTCCAAGTCAAGAAAAGCAGACATCAGAACAATGTTAGTGTACAAAGAGTTCAAAAAATAAAGGAACAACCACGTTTGAATTTTTTTAAGTACTGATGCTAAACAATAAAATGAAACATGAGTTACCAACAGCTTCTTCTTGTTTTCTACTCTTAAAGACTAAGAAACTTTAGAATGATTAATTGCTTCCTGTGTATGAAAAGTTACATAGTTTCACGTCTAGAATCGTTCTACATTAAGTCTAAGACAATCAAGAATAGGTACTGAAGCCATTTGATGACCCAACCAACCCATGATTTTATCATTTTTTCTCAAGAACTGTGATGTATGCAGCTCTGTGTGGCATCTTACGGCAAGCTGATTCCCAGAAGAAAATTACCTATGCTGATCCTATGCCTTTAAACCACTTTTAAACCAATTTTATCATTGACTGGTAGCCAATAAAATTAATCATCTTCATCACAACCCCCTGTGTAAAAGGCAACTCTCTAAGCCTTTCCACTTGATCCACTTTATCCTACTCTTTCATTCCAGCTCAGTTCCTATGTCAGCCTGCTTTTATAGATCAATTATTCCAGGAAAAAGAGTCTAAGGTGGCGAATTGCATGCAGGAGGTTTATAAGGAGCTCTTCAGAGAAAGGCGAAAGAGAAGCAGAATGGAGCGGAGGGAGAGGTTGAACTATAATGCTATTGCAGTGGAGTTCTCGGCAGATCCTATTGGGATCAATGGAATTAGAAGGGCTCTTCAGAGTTGTCCTGAATCGAAGTAAGGAGTCTGAAATCTTGCACCCTGCATTGACTAGTCATTGGGTGCAAGGGTGCTACTCATACTAAAGCAGCATCCTTCAATGAGGACAATTTCAACAGAGAAATTCAGCTGTGAACAGTCAGTAGACACATTCTTGGAAGCTGGGGAAATGAGAGGCCTGGTCCTGAAGGGAATCCCTGGACAGCACATCACAGCGTCCCCTACAACGTGGCTTCTAAGCTTCCTGACTTCGTGACCCGTCGTCCAGCCTCTCCTTCTTCTTGGTTTCCTTGTTGTGGTCTGATGTACTCTCTTGGACACTGCTTTTGTCTTGTCCTCTGGTTCTTCTTTTTTTTTTGTTGCTATTCTAGATTGCAAAATGTACCTGCTATATGCAAAGATAAGCTAGAACAATAGGACTGGGGCTTAAAAAGTTAAGGCAGAGTTGCCAATCCTCCTGCAAAGTAATTCCTCTACATTCCACTTCAAGGATTATGCATAATTAAATTGAAGGCGTCTGACTTTCCTGCCTTTATGTAACTGACTTTCCACCTCCCTTCACTACCTCTTTACTGCAACAAAGCAAGCATTTCTGCCTCTAGGTCTTGGCTGAAGTTTTTACTTTCACGGTGATGTCCTTGTCCTATATTTATATCTAAGTATATTGCCACAGTTGAGACCTTCCTCTGCCTTTAATATTTCTCCAATTTTCTTGCCTCCTTCAGACTCTTTTAGCACACGTCATCTCTGTCACTCATTACACATTTAATAATATACCTTTGACTTTACCTTGTTATGCTAACTGTTCTTCATGTTAATAGCCATGAATTTCTTATGCTTAAAAAAAACCTCATTGTCAAACACAGCATCTTGCCTATTGCAGGTTTTAGTGGGGGTTGTTCATCTCTCATGTTACTTAGTTTACTTGACTCTTATTTATATTTTTGCTCAAATATTACCTTTCATAAAGAGACATTCCCTGACCACCTAATGAAAGTAATTCCAGTCATACTAGGCTATTCCACCTTAACTCTCTACCTCCTTATGATGACACCTTTTTCTTCATAGCCTCTTACCTCCTCACTATAGTACTCCCAAAGCCAAGAAGTATACATAGTATGTAATAAGTGCAATAAATATTTATTAATGAAATCTCTTATTAACTGATATTTATTAACTGCTGTGTGTGTGGCACACTGTTTATAAGTGAATAGTGAGGAGTATGATAGTTACATTTCCTGTCCTCCAGGTAGAATATAGTCCAGTTATTGAAACAAACATTAGTCAAAAAAAAACTTTATTATATATTTTCAAATAACTAGAAGAGAGGATATTGAATGTTCCCAACCCAAAGAAATTATAAACGTTTGAGATTACGTATATGCTAATTACCCAGCTCTGATCATTGTACTGTTTATGTACAGAAACATTACTATGTACCCCATAAATATGTATAATCATTATGTATCAATTCAAAAATAAATTTTAAACTCACACAAATAAATATATAAAGCCAATACTTTATTTCAGATATTCCAACCGGCATCTAGATGATGCTTATGTTCCGCCCTTCAGATTTGTAATGGAACACTATCCAACTCCAATGAGTCTAAAGACTTCAAAGCAAAGAATACTTGCAGAGGCGTGGAAAGTGCTAAGGTAATATACAAAGAACTTGAGATGCTCGGAGACCACCAAGAGCAGAAAGCCATTGCTACCCATTGCTACCCTTAAGGGCAAAGGGTTCAGGGGAAGAAATAGCTTTATTGGAACCCACAGAGTACTCAAGCCATGGCAAAGGGCCACACAACAGATGCAGTAATCAAGAAGAGATGGTGGCCACTGCAACAAAACAGCTGAACAGGAAGTCAGGAAGATGTTTCTCAGCCTTCCTCTCTTACCCTCCTCTGATCTCCTGCTAGTGCATCCCACTGGTCAAATCCAACTGGAACCCAGGTGGCAAGAGAGTATGAATAATTATCTTAGTCTGTTCGGCTACTGTAACACAGTTCCATAGACTGGGTAATTTATAAACAACAGGAATTTCTCACAGTTCTAGAGGCTGGGAAGTTCAAGCTCAAGGCACCAGCAGGTTCTGTGTCTGCTAAGAACCTGCTTCTCTTTACAGCACCTTCTTGCTATGTCTTCACATGGTGGAAGGGGAAGCAAGCCTCCTCCAACCCCTTTTAAAAGGGTACTAATCCCATTCATAAGAACAGAGTTCTCATTACCTAATCACCTCCCAAAGGCCTACCTCTGAATACTATTGTATTGAGGATTAAGTTTCAACATATGAATTTGGGGGAACACCATTATTCAGACCATACCAGTGATGAAGTCTCTAGGTGTCCATCTCCTGGCATGCAGAACAGGGTAGAGGATGGTGGAGATTGGATCTGAGTGCGCGTGTGGAATGGTGGAGGGTGGGAGGAGGCCTGGGACAAAAAATATCCAGGAAGACTTGGAAGGGCTGGGAAATATAGTACTAGAAATTGATATGCTCCCCTCCCCATCCTATCACTCAGGAGTACAATGTTAGCAGCTTGACAAGATAAAAGGCAAAAGTGAGCCACTTGTTTCACACAGTTTTAATGTTTAATTGTATAAGTTTTATTCTCATAATTTGAGTACTTATTCATGATCCTGAAATGTTCTACTAATAAATGTTTTCTGACCAGAAGAAAAAGGTTTTTGTTTTTGCTTTTTTGTGTTTTTGTTTCTTTGTTCGTTTGTTTGTTTTTTGAGATGGAGTCTTGCTCTGTCACCCAGGCTGGAGTGCAATAGCACGATCTACGTTCCCTGCAACGTCCACCTCCCAGGTTGAAGCAATTCTCCTGCCTCGGGCTTCCAAGTAGCTGGGATTATAGGCACGTGCCACCACTCCCAGCTAATTTTTTTTTTTTTTTTTTTTTGTAATTTTTAGTAGAGATGGGGTTTCACCATGTTGGCCATGCTGATCTCAAACTCCTGACCTCAGATGACCCACTCACCTCGGTCTCCCAAAGTACTGGGATTACAGGTGTGAGCCACTACATCTGGGTGTATTTTCTTTTAAATCTAGAAAATTCTGTTCCCCAGAGAGTATCAAGGCAAAATAATTTACTAATTATGATTCTGTGGAAAGAGAAACTAGTACCAAAATAATCATTATGTAGAAACTTCTATGTTAAAAACAGGAAATATTAAAGGTCATATTATACTGAATTGTTTAAATATGAGTAGTTTATGTTACATATATTTTTCCAAGTGTCTGTGTTATTTCTGGCAGTTTATTGGAACAGGAGGCTTCATTCTTCCTCTAACTCCCTGTGTCAGTTATTAAGCTATTGTGTCTCAGCCCTATACTTACCCATTTATATTCCACTCTGTAATGCTCAGGCTGGAAATTCTTCAAGCTACACTTTTCCTTTAAAGTTGTTACACTCTGCCATTAGGTTGAAGATGAAAAGGCAGATAAAGGGAGAGAGACCCACTAGTGCTTTACTGTTCCTACCAGCATCATCCCAGCAGTCACAGATCATTCCAGTAGCAGTCAGTTCCAGTTTTCAAACTTTTGCTCACTCCAAGACCAGCCTCCTTGTAACTCTTATGAGATACCAGCACCAATCAAACAGCATAATCTCCCAGGAGAGCGGAGTCTCAAATTCAGAAAGCCCCTCCCCTAAACTTCTAGATTCCAGTAACTCCAACTTCTTCCCTCTGTTTCCAGCCCTGAGAATGGCAGTTGCCACCTGTATTTGCTACTGCTATTGTTTGAAATGTTTGCTTTTCAGTGCCATAAAGAAATAGCACTTGAACATAAATTTAATTTATTTAGTAGGGCGATTTTTGCTTCCTGCAGAAAGGGTACACTCACCAGCAGTTTTGCCACGAGAGTACACCGAACAAAGGAGACAGGGTCATTTTTAACCTGATGCGTCCTCCCTACTGCTGTGTCCGGTTCCCATTGGCTGGAATGAGACCTCACATTCTGTATTTGTCCCGATTGGCTAGCAACTTAGAACTTTTTAAAAGAGGCAAACGTTGAGGAGAACAAAGGAAGGAGGAAGTAACTTGTGGAGTGCTGAGAGAGGTAAAAGCACTTTTAAATAAGGTAGAGGAACAGGCTATGATGTAATGCTTGCTTGGATCAGTATAAGCATGACAGGGCAAATATTTAGGCTAAATTGTGGGAGCTAGGAACATAAAGTATATTGATTTCTTTATTACAGCTAGCAGATATTTAAGAATGCTAGCACAGGTCTCTGAATAAATTTTGCTTCTAAGAGAAGTTGAAGTTACTATTTATTCCTAATTAGACGGGAAGGAAAGTCTTTGAAGAGGAACCTCTCTTTACTTTTTACACTATGCTACCTTATTGTTCCCTTTTCACTTGTTCAATTCCTCATAGATGGTTAACCATTTCCCTGTATTAAATCATTTGTTAAAATAACTTGTGTGATTTCTGTTTTCCTACCTGGACTTAACTAGACAGACATGTTAAAGGAAAATATTTGGGGTGCCCCAAATCACTAAGCCAAAGGAAAAGTTCAAGCTGGGAACTGCTCAGGGCAAATCTGTCTCCTATTGTATTCAAAGTCATCCCTCTGCTCACTGAGATGGATTCATATTCTGATTGCCTACTTTGGAGAGGTTTATCAGAAAGTCAAGAGAATGCAATCAAGTGTCTCTCGCGCACCTGTGACCTAGAAGCTCCCTCTCTGCTTTGAGTTGTACTTCTTATAGCTATTGATTGATGTCTTATGTCTCCCTAAAATATATAAAACCAAGCTGTGCCCCAACCACCTCAGGTACATGTCACCAGGACTTCCTAAGGCTGTGTCATCAGTGCATCCTCAACCTTGGCAAAATAAACTTTCTAAATTAACTGAGACCTGTCTCATATTTTGGGGATTCACAGATGCAATCCTCACCGTGCCATTATCCCAAACTCCCTTCCCTAACTCAACCCAACCCATATTTTTTAAGACAGGAGCAGTAATCGTTATAGCTATAAAGGTACCACTTCATATCACTTGAGAATCTCAAATCCAGAAACAGACCAAGTTTATTTGTGCATTGTCTATGTGTCAGGTGTTGTCCTCAGCATGATAGGAAGTATCTGTATCATCACAAACCCACACTTTTGTAGGGAAGGCAAATTTTCAAAGTGTTGGGCGGGAGCTGTGGAATAAGTTACCATAAAATGCAAAGTCACATATATCTGTGTTAAGTGACATTGAAGAAAGACGTGCTTCCTGCAGGAGGCAGGGCTCAACTGATGCAAGAAAGTAATCAAAAGATTGAAAAACCAGAAGGCATTATGAGCAGAAGAACAATTTGAGACAAAATGTGGAAGCAATACTTAAAATGAAAATAACATTCTTTATTCATTCATTTATTTGCTCCATTGATCCACCTACTCATTTATCTCACACATTTTTATGTACCTTTTCTAGGCCAGGGCCTCTGAGATTAATGTGAGGCCCTGAGATACGCTGGTGAACCAAAACAGACCTACCTCTGCCCCTGTGAGGCTCACATTCCAATAGGGGAAACAAAGTTAATCAAAAAATCATGTTCACAAACATGTAATTGTCACTGTGCTGTGTCCCACAAAGAAAAGTTTATAGAGATATGGGAAGTTGGAATTGATGTAATGAAGCAAAAAAGAGAGGGAATAGTCTTCCAGGTCAAGCAATTGGCATGTGTGAAGAGGCATGGGGAGAAGCAGCAGATACAAGAGCCTGGAAGAAAAGCTGATGCCTGAATGGAGTAGGGAGCAGGGATCCTTGGGTGCTGTGGAGTGATTTCCATTGCTATTTTACTATGCTCATATTGCAGTTTTACCATTGAAAGTAATTGCAAAAGCTGCAATTACTTTTGCACCAACCTAATAATTGGAAGCACTGGAACTCAATGGTTACAGGGAACCAATGGAAAACAGGAAGTAGCCCTTGGTCAGGGTTACAGTCCCAGAAAATAATATTCCGGGCCACAAGCTGAGAAAGCAGAGAAGATGACTCCCTACCCCTGTATGCTATAGAGGAGTGTTGCTCACTAATGATTCCGCGGGGGAGAAAGAAACAGAAGCAGAATTCGATGTGGAAAGGAAGGACTACCTCTCTCCAGCAGGGCTTTTTAATTTCACATTTAGGATAACGCCATGCTACACTACTTTGCGGACGTATCCTGTTGGATTCCAAAATTCATGAATTTATGAAGAGTCCAGATGAGTTAGTTATAGAAAACGGTTTCAGCATTTGGCATAATTAATGTAAATATTGCATTCAATATAAAAATAATCTTATACCTCCCTTATTTAAAACAGGTTTAATTAATGTCAAGTGCTGTAACAAGTGGTAATCTCTGCTCCTTGCTTCTCTCCTCACACTGTGTGGAAATGCTCCCTGCTGTCTTGTTTACCTGCAGACTTCAGAGTCTAAATGCACAGGAGGGAGTTTATATTTTATTTCGAAAGCTTTCTCTTTTATTTCCTTCAGAGATGGTTTATTTCTTTCAGCAAGAGAAACTATTCCCAAAGCACCTTGAAAATTCCTTTATTGTAGACAAGTTCTGCGTCTTGCACTCCTTGCAATGACCTACACGGACCCACTCCAGGTTGACGGGCCTAAGCATCAGGAGCAGGAATGTAGGTCATCTTTATCAGCCACTGCTTAACAACTGGACTCCTTTCTCTTCTCATTCTGCCTTTAGATTGACTCCACAGGGATCCTAAACAAGGCAAGAAACTGGTTGGGGTGTCAAAAGCAAATGTCAAGAAAACAGAGAGAATTGTATTAGGCTTACAAAATAGCCAGGAGGGATTCTTCTGCGAGCTGCCTGCCTTTCTTCTGAATGAAAAGCCATACCTATTTAGCATCCTCAGCTTAACATGGGCAGAGGGGCTAAAATTATGGAGGAATGCGTCTCTCTGTCTATTAAATATTGATATCATATTTTATATTTTCTAAAAGAGAGTACATTCATTTTCTTAGGGATCTGCAATACAATATTTTAAGACAGAAAAATGGAGAAGTTTTCAGAGACACTCTTCAAATAAAATTCACTTTATCTCTTGGCGGGTGGTTGAATACCATCACAGAAAGTAATGTGTTATATTCCAGTTTCTTGTAGTATTCAGGAAAATAGTTAAGGTAACAACTAGGTAACAGGACACCAACAGCATGAATGATTGCCTGGGAAAGGCCAGTTACTTCACATTGCCATACCAAAGATTTAGAGGAGTGTTTTCTGCCTGATGTTTACAAACTGCAGATTTTCTATCTTGTTTAACATAGTTTTGTTAAATGACAAATTTAGGACTAATTAAATTTAACAGAGTTCAATTGATCGCAGAACAATTCACAAATACACCAGCCCCTAGAACCAAAATAGGTTCAGAGCAACTCCAGGGCTGCCACATGATCAGATAACAGTTATAAACAGAAAAAGGAAAGTCATATACAGAAAATGGAAGTAAGGTACAGAAACAGCTGGGTTGGTTACAGCACACCATTTCTCTTATTTTAACTCGGTTAAAACAGTTGGCCACTTGTGATTGGCCAACGCTCTGCGATTGGCCCAAGAGTACGTTACAGTCGGCTTCCACCTCTAGTTAACTCACAGTTCACTATATTTGCAGAAATCGTTAGGTAAAACCTAAAATATTTAACAAGGCATCTTTAGGCTAAAGTTAATTTAACAGTTTCACACTACAGTCTTCATAAATCAGAAAGGTCCGGCAAACACGAAAATCCGTTTAGATCAGAGACTTTCAATTCCAGGGTCCTTAATTTTATGAGATTATTTCTGAGCAATACAAATCTCAAATGACTGGATGTTTTCTTTGGGAGTAATGTTAGTACTTCAAGGGTTACCTGCTGTTTCAAAAATCTAGTTTTCCTTTTTATTTAAACATGAAGAAAAATATTGGCATCAGAAAGTACTTTTCTTATAGTGAAGTTTCATGTTAGTACAAAATACTTTGATTTGATTAAAAATCATTTAATAATTCCAAATTAAAATATACTCTTAATTTATGGGGACTTTTTATAACTTACACACTGCAGCTAATCCTGATTTGTCCTAAATATAATTTGAGGACATTTAGACTTTAAAATGTATATTTGGGGTTGTGAAATTTGCTGGCTATTTTTATAGAAGACTCAAGTGTCTGATTTAAAACCAAAATACTGCAAAGAAGTGAATCAAAGCTGAAGATGCTTTTAATTGCTTCTATGAAAAGCTCCCTGGGCTCAGTTAAAAAAAAAAAAAAAAGATGATAAAAAATGCCTTCATCGTTAATTTTCTGTGATATTGAAGCTTTCACAAATGAAGCAGGAACCCAGACATTTGTGCCATGAAACTATGGGAAGCCCCAACACGGGAAAGAAATGGTCCTTACGGTGGACACCTCTATTTTCCCACCATGTGTCGGCCGTAAGAAATTGGCAAATTTTGAGCTGGGCACAGTGGCTCATGCCTGTAATCCCAGCACTTTTAGAGGCCAAGGTGGGTGGATCACCTGAGGTCAGGAGTTCGAGACCAGCCTGACCAACATAGTGAAAACCCCTATCTACTAAAAATACAAAATTAGACAGGCGTGGTGGTGGGTGCCTGTAATCCCAGCTACTCGGGAGGCTAAGACAAGAGAATCGCTTGAACTCCGGGGGCAGAGGTTGCAGTGAGCCAAGATTGTGCCATTGCATTCCACCCTAGGCACAAGAGCAAAACTCCATCTCAAAAAAAAAAAAAAAAAAAAAAAAAAAAAAAAAAAAAAAAAAAAGAGCAATACGTTCCCTATAGCTTCTCCTGCTGATTAACCTCTATTCACTCTTGAGGGCCCCAAAATGCCTTTAGTCATTCAAAGACTCCCTCCTGGAGGTAAGGGAGATTTTTATTTTTTATTTTTTTTACTCAATAACTATTTCTTCATGATTGGAACTTCACTTCCTCACCTTTTGTTCCTTCTGGGCTGTACACTACTGAAGCAATGAACTAATACTCACACAATAGCATTTCTCCTCTGGTAGTTTCCCAATCTTTTAGGTCACCATTTACAAGCTGAAATTGAGTAGCTCTCAAAAATCATTAAGTGACACTAACGTTAACCATTCCAGGCCCTTTGGTAGACTTCTGGGACAGACAGTCCTTGGACCCTAGAGGCAGCTGCCTTGCCAGCTCTGTGTAATGCATTTTCCCTCCCTTTTATATACTTTTCCCCACCGCAACACCACCACCTATAAGCAAACCTACAGAGAATTTTCTCCACAGATTTATGACAAGCCCTTCTCTGATGAAAAGGTCAAGAATCAGTTAATCAGCAAGTTAACAGCACCAATATGTTCCCTACAATGTACTAGGCACCTTGGGGCTATTTAAAAAAAAAGTGAAACTTTGATTGTAAGGCAAGAATCCTAATCCCCTTTGGTAGCTTGAGAACAAGCTAAGACAGCAGGCTCTCGTGGGAGCACTTACAATAAATGTTGAAGGAGTTAGAAGGGAGAAGAGGCTGCAGATGTATACATATTCCACAGTGGCTTCAGTGCTTGCCCAAATGTCAGAGGAGGTGCGACTTGCTGAAAGCCTCAGAAGGTGAAATTATTTGGATGGATAGTTAATAAGTGGCCACACCAGAAGGTGCATAGACATGAAACGTGTGATTCTGTTTAAGCCAGTGAAGTAACCAAAAACAGTCAAAGTGAAAACACTGTGAGCCAGTCACTCTGGAATCACTGATGTTGGCACCCTCTTAGAAGCACAGGTGCACAGTGAATGAAAAGCTCCAATAGTCCCGGGAGAATGGTCTAAATAAGACGTGGGTTTTGAGAATTTTTAAAAGCTATGCTGTAAGGTCCAGCCCCACAGGGTGGGTTTTTCTCCCTGTGTGTGGAGACGAGAGATTGTAGGAATAAAGACACAAGACAAAGAGATAAAAGAAAAGAGAGCTGGGCCCGGGTGACCACTACCACCAAGACGCGGAGACCGGTAGTGGGCCCAAATGCCAGGCTGCGCAGATATTTATTGGATATAAGAAAAAGGGGCAGGGTAAGGAGTGAGAGCCATCTCCAATGATAGGTAAAGTCACGTGGGTCCCTTGTCCACTGGACAGGGGGCCCTTCCCTGCCTGGCAGCCAAGGCAGAGAGAAAGAGAGGAGAGAGAGAGAGACAGCTTACACCATGATTTTTGCATATCGGAGACTTTTAGTACTTTCACTAATTTGTTACTGTTATTTAAAAGGCAGAGCCAGGTGTATAGAATGGAACATGAAGGCAGACTAGGAGCGTGACCACTGAAGCACAACATGACAGGGAGACGGTTAGTCCTCCAGATAACTGCAGGTGGACCTGACTCATGTCAGGCCCTCCACAAGAGGTGGAGGAGTAGAGTCTTCTTTGAACTCCTCCGGGAAAAGGGAGACTCCCTTTCCTGGTCTGCTAAGTAGCGGGTGTTTTTCCTTGACACTGACGCTACCGCTAGACCACGGTCCGCTTGGCAACTGGCATCTTCCCAGACGCTGGTGTTACCGCTCGACCAAGGAGCCCTCTGGTGGCCCTGCCCGGGCATAACAGAAGGCTCACACTTGTCTTCTGGTCACTTCTCACTATGTCCCCTCAGCTCCTATCTCTGTATGGCCTGGTTTTTCCTAAGTTATAATTGTAGAGCAAGGATTATTATAATATTAAAGAGTAATTGCTATAAACTATTAATGATAATTATACGTAATCATATCTATTATCTATATCTAGTATGACTATTCTTATTTTATATATTTTATTACATTGGAACAGCTCATGCCCTCGATCTCTTGCCTCGGCACCTGGGTAGCTCGCCGCCCACACTATGCCATACCTAGAGAGGTGGTCACAGAGAAAAAAAGATCAAATAGTGGCTCTAGTTCTGGCAGGCTTCAGACATTGCTACCATGCCCAGGACAGCTCTCCCGGGGCTAGTCCCACCCATTACTCAATTCCAAACCCACCTCCACAAACTGGATGGCTTAAAACAACAGAAATTTATTCTGCCACAATTCTGGGGGTTAGAAATCTGAAATTAAAGTGTCCACAGGTCTGGTTCCTTCTGAGGAATCTAAGGGAGAGTCTGTTCCATGCCTGTTTCCTAGTACGATTTTGGTAGCAATCTTTGGCATTCCCTGGCTTGTAGATGAAACAGTCCAATTTCTTCCTCTGCCATCTCATGGTCATCTTCTCCCTGTGTTTCTCTATGTCTTCACATCGCATTCTCCCGTGTCTCTCTCTTCTTCTAAGGACATCATTTGCCTTAGTTCAGGCTGCTGTAACAGAAATACCAGTGACTGAGTGGCTTAAACAGTAAATATTTATTTCTCATAGTTCTGGAAGTGGAAAGTCTGAGATCAGGGTGCCAATATGGTTGGGTTCTTGGTGAAGTCCCTCTTCCTGGTTCTGGTTTACAGGGCTATCTTTTTGTATCCTAACATAATGGAATGAGTAAGTGAGAGACAGAATATGTTCTCCCATGTCTCCTCTTATTAGGGCACTAATCTCATTCATGAGGACTCTACCCTTATGACGGAATCACCTCCCAAAGCCCCACCTCCTAATATCATTACATTGGAGGTTAGGATTTTAACATATGAGTGGAGAACCACAAACATTCAGTCTACAGCCCCAGTCATATTGAATTAAAGTTCCACCATACTTCAGTATTACCTCTTCTTAACTAACAGCATCTGTAATGACCCTATTTTCAAATACGGCCACATTCTGGACTACTGAGGGCTTGCACGTCAATATATTTTTTGAGGCACGCAAGACCCATAACCGTCTGTCCTCTGTCCCTGCACCCCAAATTCATGTCCTTCTTGGAAGCAAAATACATTCACTTCTATCCCAACATCTTCAAAAGCCTTAACCTATTCCAGCATCAATTCTAAGACCAAAACTTCATCTAAATATAGCCAACTAAAAAAGTACTAGCTCTCATGATCTAAATCATCCAAATCCTACCCATATACAAGTCAGATTCTAGGTAGGCTCCATCTTGCGGCAAAATTCCTCTCTCCATCTGTGGACCCATGAAACCATACAAGTCATGTGCTTCCAAAATACAGTGGCAGAACAGGCATAGAATAGATATTCCCATTCCAAAAGGGAGAAATTGGAAGGAATGAAGGAGTCACCGGTCTAAGGCAAGTTTGCATCCCAGCAGGACAAATTCCACTGGGTCCCAAGGCCTAAGAATAATTTACTGAGGCTTGATGTTCTGTCTTCTGGGACCGCTAGGGCGGCCCCATCCCCTCAGCTCTGGGTGGCAGCTGGATTTTCTGGAATTAAGGAGGCAGGAGCCCTGTCTTCTGGTTATGTACCCTTTCTGGCCTCTGCATTCATAGCTCTGCCCCCTGAGTCATTCTTCCTTCATTTTATTCCATCTCTGTCCCTTTCAGTCCAGGCTGGCTGTGTTTCTGCTAGTATAAAGGCCTCAAAAATGTGGTCTTTGACCCTATTGGTTGTTCTCCTGTAGATGCTGGCCTTATAAGAGATCCACACCATTAGATATGAGGACTCTCTACAGATATTTCCTGGATAACAGCATCTCTGTTCCTAGCATCTGCTGAGATGGTTGAATGGTTGATTGGATATAAGAGTGACACACCTAATCTCTTTAGCAAACTCTTGTCTAGGCACACCCTTGACTGTTAATAGAATATGCTACCTGGATACGCTAAAGGTTTTTCCAAAATATCAAGTTCTGGCTCCTTTTTGCTTACTACTTAATTCTGCATTGCATCTGTTTCTTCTAGTAGTTTATAATAGGCACCAAAGAGAAACCAGGTGGCACCTTCCATATTTTTATTGGAAATCTCCCCAGCTAAATATCCAGGTTCGTTACTCGCACATTCTACTTCTCACTGCTGAACAGCAGAACACAACTCAGCCATACTCTCGGCCACTTAATAACAAGGGCTGTGATTCCTCCATTTTACGACAACATGCTCCTCAGATCTGCTTGAAAACTCACCAGAGGCAGCTTTACCCTTCCTATTTTTAGTAACATTCTATTCGTGTATTCTCCGAGATGGTAGAAGATTTCTCTGCAGCCCTCCTCACTTCTTTCTGAGCCCCAGAACTGCCTTTAATGTTCATATTTCTGCCAAGAGTCTCTTCAAGCAATCTAGGCTTTTCTATCATGCACCTCAAAATTCAGCCTCTATCCATTGCCCAAGTTCAAAGCCACTTACACAATTTTAGATATTTGTTACAGCCACACCCCTCTTCTTGGAACAAAAATCTGCATCAGTTTCCTAAGGATGCTGTAACAGAGTACCACAAACTGGTGCCTGAAGACAAGAGAAACTCATTGTCTCACAGTTCCAGAGTCTAGAAATCTGAAGTCAAGGTGTTGGCAGGGTTAGTTTTTTTTTTTTTTTTTTTTTTTTTTTCCCTTAGGGTTTTAAAGGAGCATCTGTTCCATGCATCTCTTCCAGCTGCTGGCATTTATCAGCAATCCTTAGCATTCCTTGACTTGTAGACGCATCACTCCAATCTCTGCCTCTGTCATTCGATGGTCATCTTTCCCTGCATTTCTCTGCTCCTTCACATTCTTCTCTCCACATGTTTCTGTCCTCTTATAAAGACGCCAGTCATGTTGAGTTACTCCCTACTCCGTTATGACTTCATCAGAACCAATTTCATTTGCAAGCCATTTTCAAATAAGATTACATGCTATAGTACTGAGGGTCAGTACTTCCACCTATCTTTTGGAGGGACACAATTCAACTCACAATAGTATGTCACTTGAAAAATGCAATAACTCGGAACTCCTGGGAATGATGTCCCCTCAATTAAGCATGATAATGGTAAATTATCCTTCCAAAAAGAACCTGATAAAGGCAGCAGCTGGCGCAGAGAAATGTCTGTATAGCTATCGTTCACACATGAGCTTCAGGGAAAGATCTGTGATATGGCAAGGGGTGGGGAGATTCTTCATACCCCTGTAGCCCTCATCTTTGCCCAGAAAAACTTATTTGTTACAGGGATGCTCATGTGTAATTAGTGAGCCTCTCGTCATGTCCACTAGATCATCGTCTGCTTAATCAGAATCAGTCCAACCTCCCTTACCTTGTGTATTTAAAGTGGTAGTAACTGAAAAAAATATTTTACATAAAGGTTCTAGTCACTTTGGCTTGGAACCTAACTCTCAGTGATTAGTGACTCTAGTGTGGCATATTGATTCTATTAGTGGACCAAATTTTTCATGTCTTTCTGTATCTATGCCCTTTGGTATACACTCTGATTCTGAGCTCGGCTAAGCCACTTGCTTTGGCCAATGGAATAGTAGTAACTTTGATTCAAGCAAAGGCTACTTGAAAAAACCCTTGCATATTTCTGCTCTTCCTCTCTCCATTTTGCTCCTCTGCCTTTGACTTGAGAACATACCAATATGGCCAGGTTGGGAGACTGGAGGATAAGACACATGAAGCACAGTCTAGGCAGTTATCCTAGGTGAAACCCTAGACACCTGAGCAAGCCCTGCCAGTGTCAACAATGCCACCTCGTCAACCCACAGTTAACCACAGGCACAAGAGTGAGCCCCACCATGCCCAGCTCAGCAGAACCAACTTGCCTATTAGTTTGAGAGACACAATCAGTAGGGTTTTCTTTTAATCTACTAAATTTTTAGGGTATTTGCTACGTACTAGTATTATGGTAACAGTTTACTGAATCGTAACAACCAACGCCATTCTATCACCCATATTTCTACTGCAGCAACAGAATATGGCCAACATCTGTGCTTCAAACAAAACTCACGACAGTTTGACACAAGTGTTCACAACAGAAAGAGTACATTTTGTGAGGAGATAGATTGTATTTCTGCATTTCTTATGGACAGTAGTCTTCTTCCTGTAACTCAAGCCCATTGCCCAGTCCCTAAAACAAATCAGATTCTCAAAAAATATTTTTAAATTAATGAATGAATGATTTTTCGTGAAGCATCTCATAAGTAAATGGAAACTGCAAAAAAACAAAATCATGATGCGTTACACTTCTTATATTTCCCAATTTTGTAATTACAGTGCTGACCATGTAGTAAGAACTCAATAAAGAGTACTTGCTAATTTGTTAATTGATTGATGAGACTCAGCCGCTATCAATTACCCCCTGAGGAATGAACCAAGAAGCAGAATTAAACTTCATTAAGAAAGATTTCATTAGGCTCATAAGACTTTTGTGACTTTCAACATTCCTAACTACCAGAAAAGGATACTCTATTGCCTCTCTGGGGAACTGAAGCCTCCTATATGTTTTGCAAAGTAAACTTTCATATGGGATGTATAATATCTTCCACAGTCATGTCATAGATTAATTATTGTTTATTATTGTTTTTCTTTCATTCTATGTTCTTTCTATGCTCACATGTCAATTACAAGTTCTTATATAAGACAAAAAAAGTGCCTCAAATAATGTGCTATTTTGGTCAATAAAATAAAGAAAAATTTTATTTCAGATATAAGAGAGTAGTATTTTATGAAATAATACCAAAATGAAAACACTGGCGAGAGCCACACATTCATTAAGTATTGATGGAGCATCCACAATGTACAAGGCAAAATGCTTGGGGCTGGACAAGGTACAAACTCTAATTTCCACCCTTGAGGAGGAAGAAACAGGCAAATAACCGATTATGACAATTATGATGTTATCAGGGGCATATATATGGTAAGAGGAAATAATTAACTTTGAGGGAAAAAGGGAACGATTTCATGGGGGCATCAAAATTTGAGCTGAAAATAAGCAAAAACTAACCAAGTAGAAAAGGAGAGGAAGAACTCTACGGTTTGAATGTGTGTTTGCACCGAAATCCCATGTACAACTGTAATTTCCAGTTTGGAGGAGGGGCCTGGTCGGAGGTGAATTGGTCACGGGGGCGGACTTCCCTTTGGCTGTTCTCAGGATAGAGAGTGAGTTCTCGTGAGATCCGGTTGTTTAAAAGTGTCTAGCACCTCCCTCTTCACTTTCTTCCTCCTGCTCTGGCTGTGGGGAGGTCTGTCTCCTTCCTCTTCGGCTTTATCCATGATCGTAAGTTTCCTGAGGCCTCCTCAGCCATGCTTCCTGTATAGCCTGCAGAAATGTGAGTCAATTAAACTTCTTTTCTTTATAAATTACACAGTCTTAGGTATTTCTTTATAGAAGCGCAAGAATAGACTGATACAAAGAATATCTAGGCAGAGATAACAGACTCTGCAAAGTCACACTGAGTAGCTCAGTCTGATGATTCATGGACTAAATGAGGTCAGGTGTCAAGAGAGGAGGCTGGAGCATAGACTTGAATCCTGACCTGTAAAACCACGTCCAGCTGAAAGGTCATTTGAAGGCAAGTCACTGAAGGCTTTTAATTTCATTTGAAATTTAAACGCTTACTCTAGAGAACGTTGTAAAGAAGGAGTTAGAGTAAATGTATGCTAGAGAGGAAATATTGCTACATATTCACACGTGAAGATGCTGAGCCCTCATCATTGGAGGGCTGCGCTGCAGTACTTCAAAGCGATAGTATGCACAGCTGGTGAAATAGTCTGTGGCTAGCCAGCTGTAATCATTTACAGTTAATGTTCCTGATTGGTGTTGGCTTATGGTTAGGCTGTTGTGCTGTTAAATAAGATTGTGGCCTTTCTCTTTCACTCTCAGTATGGAGCTATCTTAATTAAGTCAAGGAAAGGAAGGAAGGTACAGGAGCCTGCCGATATTAATGAGCTGTGGGAAAGTTCTTTGCAACATTACAGAAACAATTATTAAAACTCTACATGCCTGGGAAACTGTGACACTTTATAACACTTGAAAACAAAAGCTTCCCAGGTATCTATTCCATTAGATAGACAGTTATGAGAATTTCATACTCAATTAAAAAAGGAGAAAACTTTACTATTTTATGTCAAGGAAACTAAGAATCGTAACAAGCACAGTAAATCAGCTAATCAACAACAGTCGTTGAGCACCTACTATGTAATTCATCATTAAATGTGTTTTGGGGCTTTTGTGGGTTGGTCAGCTCCTATAGTAGCCTATTAGTAAAATGCAGTTTATCTGCCCTGTTATAAAGATAGGTGGTATTCGTAACTGCACACAATGAGTAATGTAAACAAAAGGTACTTTTTAAAATATATAGTTTCCCAACATAGATGACTCATTTTTTTCAAACAAGATCACTTTTTATCTGCCAGAAACTCTGAAAGTTTTAGGTCTTTACAAGTATTTACTTCAAGCAGTATTTCTCAAACGACTGCTACGTATGAAATGCTTATTTTACAGAACTGTCATTAATCCCACAGGGCTGTCAAGAAAAACTATTAATAGCTAGAGAGCAAAAAAAATTAGAAGTTGAAAGATTTTGTATCAGAAAACAAAAATTATAAAATCAGCAACAAAAGACAAGAAGGAAGAATATGAAATAGAAGGAGAGTAATTGGTCAGATGAAATTTAAGTCAACAAGGTTAAGACGAAGAGCTCAGTGCTGTTTTTGTCAATACCTAAGAGTTACAATTAAGAATTAAGGATGAGGCCAGGCACAGTGGCTCATGTCTGTCATCTCAGCATTTTGGGAGGTCAAGGCAGGAGGATTGCTTGAAGTCAGGAGTTCAAGACCAGCTTGGGCAACATAGCCACACCTCATCTTTACAGAAAATTTAAAACTTAGCTGGGCATAGTGGTACGTGCCTGTAGTCCTAGCTACTTCAGAATCTGAGATAGGAAGATCACTTGAGCCCTGGAGGTTGAGGCTGCAGTGAGCCATGATCACACCACTGCACTCCAGCCTGGGCAACAGCGCGAGACCATCTCTCTTAAGGAAAAAAGAAAAAAAAAGGTTAAAAGTACCTTGGGGCTAAATTTCCTGTGGGTACCATGCAACAATGATACATTTCCCTTTCTCCAAATAACCCCTTTGACCTTGCTGTGTAAAGAAGTCCATTTTGTCTCATCTCTGCCAATAAAGGAACTGAATGTAACTGTGAGAAGGGAGAAGAAAGTTTTCTGTTCCATAATAAAAGATTTGGCAAGAACAGAGATTAAAAATACTTTCACCAATTGTCAAGTGTCACAGTGTTTTAATTAGGGAGAAAAACAGGTGACAGGAAAGAATGAGCTATTGCAGTACCTTAGCTGTTGCATAACTTTTCATGCAATCAATGTCTAGAAAGACATTTGAGTTCAGTATATCTTATCCCTGAAGTTGGTTATCCTCTGATTTTTAGGCTTTGCTTCTTTGAGGAGCTAGCAATCATAATATTTTGGAATGTTTATTCATAAAGTTAGCAAATATTTGTGGAACACATGTGCCAAATTTGATGTGGCAAGTGTATGAAAAATGGCAATAAAATTCCTCCTTTTAAAAAGTTTTCACTCTATGGTTATATGTGTGTGAAGAAAATACAAAGCAAGCAGTGAATTCAATTAAATAATGTAAACATAAATGCCAAAGATGTTCATCCTTTATATTTAAAATTTAACTGAGAGTTTTAGAAAGAAGGCAGAGTATCTCTATGACTTTATGCAGGTTGTCTTTTGCATAAACTAAGTCTCAGTTTCCTAATTTGTAAAATAAGGGTAGGTGTTTAATATTAGATACTTCTCAGCCCATTGTATGGTAAGAACAGTGGGGGAAAAGATTACTTCATACAATGCATTATAAACATATGGAGAATATCTTTATTTTTCTGAGTATTTGTATTGTCTTTTATAAATCTATATTCTTAGATTTCCCAAAGCATTCCACATATTTAATTGAAGTCAGCGAGTAAAGGATAATATATTTCAATGAATTCATTCATTGAATGAATTTTTGATCCCATTATATGTATCTGTGTATAGCAGGAGATAAATATATTCTTTTTGATGTAATGATGCAAAAAACATTTTAACAAAGCTTTTACATACACACTTTATGGAGTATTGTTCTGGCCTTGGAGAATTCACCTTCAGAGAGTTATATTTTGGTGACATATCATTGGCTTTTATAAAGGTCACATTAAATAAGAATTCTCTGTGGCCAGGTACAATGGTTTATGCCTGTAATCCCAGCACTTTGGGAGGCCAAGGCAGGCAGATCACTTGAGGTCAGAAGCTGGAGACCAGCCTGGCCAACATGGGGAAACCCTGTCTCTACTAAAAATACATAAAAATTAGCCAGGCGTGGTGGCATGCACTGGTAGTCTCAGCTACTTGGAGGCTGAGGCAGGAACATCACTTGAACCTGGGAATTGGAGGTGACAGGTGAGATCACGCCACTGCACTCCAGCCTGGGTGACAGAGTGAGACTCCATCTCAAAAAGAAAAAAAAAAAAAAAAGTTTTGTGAAATCTGCTTTTGTATCAAACAGAACTTCTGAAGTCATTTCCCCTAACAGGTAGTACCACTTTTGTCTGCCTCAATTTTCTGCAAAATTCCTCTAAAGATTATAATTCTCCTCTTTACCTGAATTTGTCCCTTCTCTCTTAAACCATCTCTAATCATGATTCACTTTCCCACTCCTACAAAGTACCTGTCTGGAGGTTACCAGCAGCTTCTTGTGACAGCACATTTTCACAATGGTGTTCTCTATCTCTTCAGTGATGCACTCTCTTCTCTTGGCCTCACCCCACGCTCCTTTGTCTTAGCTCATAGATCACTTGTTCTCAGTCTTTTGTGCTGATTCGCTTCTCCCTAGACTCCTAACTTTAAAGTGACCTGTCTCGGTCTTTAATCTACTCTTTAGTAACACACAATTCCTCGGTGATTTAATCTAGTCTCTTTGATTTAATACCCTTTATATCCAAGTGACACTAATTTTTTTTATCTCTTGCCAAGACTTCTGTCTTGAACTCTGCACTTACATATCCAACTGCCTACTCAATACCTCTGCTAGAAGGTAACATAGTCATGTCCAAATTAATATATCCAAAACTGAACTACTGATTCTGCACTTCTTCCCCAGAGTATTCCATTTATATTCTTCCTTATCATAGTTGATGGCAACTCTGGGCTTCCAGTTACTCAAGTCAAAATTCTTGAAATTATTCTCAATTCTTTTTCTGTATTTCCTATACAATCAGTCATAAAATCCCAATGGCCTTTGAATCACATGTGCATACCTCTTGCCACCAATTCCACTACCTCTCTTATGATTGAAGTCACCATCATCGTTAGCTGGATTAACCCCGGTAACCTTCGAATTGTTCTTTTCACTTCTAACATTGACTCCTGTATAGCCTATTTCCATCAGCAGCTAGAGTAATCCTTTTAAAGCAAAAGTTAGATCTTGTAACTCCTCTGCCCCTCCGACATCCCCCTCATCTCATTCAAATTAAAAGCCAAACTCCTCACAATGGCCTACCAGGCCCTACCACATCTGACTCCATCACGTTTCTAATTGAATTTCTATTACTCTTAAGTTTATTCTGCCAAGAACACAGGAGACACTAACTACCTTTGCACCTTCATGGTAGTAACTCTCTCTTGCTGCACCACTCCTTTAGACACCTTCATGTGCCAACTTCTTCCCTCAAGTCTTTGTTCAAGACGACAAGCCCATCTTATTAAAAACAGTAACCTGCACTCCTAGTCTAATCCCCTTTGCCCCATTCTACCTTTTTACCACTTATTGCCACCTAAAACACTGTAAAATTTATTTATTTATTATACTTATTTGTTATTGTCTCTATTTCCCAGCTAGAATGAAAGCCCCACACAGAAGGGAATTTTTGTGTTTTGTGCGCTAATGGGACAGTGGGAAAAAAATATGTAACAGATACCGATTGTTAAAGGTATGTATTCATTCCATGCATGCATGAATCCAACAGAGCTGAAAGAGAAAGAAAATGAGGTCCGCACATCATTGGAGACCCTGAATCATAGACATAATGTGGCATATATGGTATAGGATGACACGTGCCTAGTCATTTCGTAAAACATTCAATTTAAACGAGTTTGATTTTATTTTTTCTTAAAACGAAACGTAATAATTATTTGTCAAATGCATCTTGAATTCAGTTGTTTTCTTTTTAAAAATCACTGCCATGTCTTCTCTGGGAGCATCATAATCTACTAATTATACTTATTGTTCCTTTCTTATCTTGTGTTCCAAACTACATTGCGCTTTAACTGACTCTAGATTCTTTTCTTTACCTGTCTTTTTGATACTCTTATACCCCCACTGTGCCCAAAATACCTCTTTTCTAAATTTTGCTAAATAAATTCAAATTATAATCAATGAAAAGTTTACAGACACTATGGTTTTTTATGTACTGACTAAATTAGTCTCATGTTACTATTAGTCTTGTGTGAGTTTATGATACGAAGTAGTAAGTAAGGTCCTCAACATTTCCATTGGTTTATTCTGTTTTATCCTATTCTATTCTGTCATGTTCCGTTCCGTTGTTGTGTTTTTTCCCCTTTAACCCAATACCACATGGTATTCATTTCTATCACTTTGTAACAGGTCGTCTTATCTGTTAGAGAGATTACTTCTTGTCAAGAATGGGGACTGGCAGAGTGGGTGGCAGGGTAGTGGAGGAGATGGTCAAAGGATGCAAAATGTTATTTAGAAGATAGAAGTTCAAGAGCTCTAGTGTACAATATAGTAACTATAGTTAATAAAAATGTGTTGTATTCATAACATATGCCAAGACAATAGATTTTAAGTGCCTTCACCACAAAAACAACAACAACAAAAAGTGTAGTAATGCATCTGGTTTTCGGTTTATTGATTGGTTGGTTGATTTTGTGACAGGGTCTCACTCTGTCACCCAGGCTGCAGTGCAGTGGTATGATCACAGCTCACTGCAGCCTCGATGCCCCCAGGCCTCCCACCTCAGCCTTCCGAGTAACTAAGACTACAGGCACCCGCCACCAAACCCAGTTAATTTTTGTATTTTTTGTAGAGATGGGGTTTTGCCCTGTTGCACAGGCTGGTCACAAACTCCTGAGCTCAAAGGATCCACCCACCTCGGCCTCCGAAAGTGCTGGAATTACAGGCATGAGTCACTGCGTCCACCCAGTATTCATTCACTTAATTTACCCATGCCACAATGTATTTATAGTTCAAAACTGCATGTTGTAAATGATAAATTTATACAATTTTTATTTGTTGATTTAGTAAATCTGTAGAAATTTCTATCAAAACATGAGGTGGAAATGTTAAAAGTTTTTTTTTAAGAAGAAAGTGTTTCTTAGTTTCTTAAAATGTTGGACCTTTGCATTTTCACTACATTTTAGAATCAGTCTGTTCATTTGCACATATACAAGCACAGATTCAGTGCATACATGATACACATCGATACATATGTGGGATTTGGATGGCTAATATTTCTGCATCTATGATCATGGGAGCTGTTGCTCTCTATCCTGTTTTGAAATGTTTTTGTAGGATTTGGTTTGATCAATTTATGTGAGTTGGACTATGTACCCTCCTTCTGAATGTCAAGGTCAACCTTAGTTTTAGGATGCTGTCTCCTGGATTTTTCTACTTAGTGGGTTTCATAAGTCTGTCATAAGTTCAGCCTCTTTGGGAATCAGGAAATGTAACCAGGGGAACAGCATCTTTAAATTCAAAATTTTATTCTTTCAATTTCCAAATTTCCATCTTCTAGATTTGGCCCAATAATTTTTCAATTTCTTGTTAGCTGCCAGTTTATGTTCTTTTTTTTTTTTTTTTTTTTTGTAGGGGGTGGAGATGAAGTCTTGCTCTGTCACCCAGGATAGAGTGCAGTGGCACATTCTTGGCTCACTGCA
The DNA here is from genome assembly GCF_047675955.1 of Chlorocebus sabaeus. Lineage (NCBI taxonomy): Eukaryota > Metazoa > Chordata > Mammalia > Primates > Cercopithecidae > Chlorocebus > Chlorocebus sabaeus. The sequence continues at coordinate 14,906,633 of NC_132911.1, forward strand.
ACCTCCACCTCTCTGGTTCAAGCGATTCTCCTGCCTCAGCCTCCTGAGTAGCTGAGATTACAGGCTCCCGCCACCCTGCCCGGCTAATTTTTGTATTTTTAGTAGAGATGGAGTTTCACCATCTTGGCCTGGCTGGCCTCATACTCCTGACCTCTTGATTCACCTGCCTCAGCCTCCCAAAGTGCTGGGATTACAGGCGTGAGCCACTGTGCCCAGCCCACTTTGTGTTAATTCTTACTCAATTTTTCTAGTTGTCCTTAGCAGATGAGTAGGTTTGAAATATCTATTCACCATTACTAGAAGTGTACATCCTTGCACTGGTTCACTCTTGATCCTCCTAAAACGGGCAGAGTGGGCTTACTCCAAGTGAAAGACAAGGCAGAGGTTTACCTTTACCCTCATTCTGAAGAAGTAAGTCTGAGGTAAATGGAAATTGTCCTGACCTCCATAAACCCATCTCGCTGTCCGGAGCCCTCATGATACGGGAAGGACTAGAAGGCTCAGTTTTTTTCTTGGTTGAGGGAAGGTGGGATTACCCCTGTTGTGTGGGGCTTATTGACCAAGATGTTTCCAGGAAAGTTAGCATTTTTCTCCTACAGCATTCATACCTTTTTTTTTTTTTTTTGAGAAGGAGTTTTGCTCTTGTGGCCCAGGCTGGAGTGCAGTAGTGCAATCTTGGCTCACTGCAACCTCTGCCTCCCGGTTCAAGCGATTCTCCTGTCTCAGCCTCCCAAGTAGCTGGGACTACAGGCACGTGCCACCACACTAAGCTAATTTTTGTGTTTTTAGTATAGAGGGGGTTTCACCATGTTAGCCAGGATAGTCTCTATCTCTTAACCTTGTGATCTGCATGCCTTGGCCTCCCAAAGTGGCATTCATATTTTATACAATCAGAGAAGGTAGTCACTGGCTGTCTCAGGAGTGTATCACCGCCCCTCAGCAACTCTAGAACAATCTGGAGGGTTTTTATTCCCCTTCCAGTATTTGTTTGTCAATCTCAAAATAGGACATGACTAACAAAATCTGGATTATGTCTAGAGGGAGGGAGGAAAAAATAGGACATGCTGAATAATAACTCACAAAACTAATAGGAAATGGGATAGATGTGGTTTTTGAAATGAACGTTTCTGGGCAAACAAAAATGACATCTGCCCACTGCAGCAGGCCCAGAACTACTATGATGAGCCTTATGGATGTAAAGTTGAATAAAAAATCATTCGTGGCTGGGAGCAATGGCTCACGCCTGTAATCCCAGCACTCTGGGAGGCCGAGGTGGGCAGATCACAAGCTCAGGAGATGGAGACCATCCTGGCTAACACGGTGAAACCCCGTCTCTCCTAAAAATACAAAAAATTAGCCAGGTGTGGTAGCACGGCCTGTAGTCTCCGCTACTTGGGAGGCTAAGGGAGAAGAATCATTTGAACCCAGGAGGCAGAGGTTGCAGTGAGCCGAGATATCGCCACTGTACTCCACCCTGGGTGACAGAGCAAGACTCTGTCTCAGGAAAAAAAAAAAAAATCGTTAGTGACCTCCACAATTGCTAGCATTAGGGAATGGGCAGACATGTACAAAATAATTACATCAGTGATGGCGCTGTATATAACAAAAGTCTTTAAAACGTGCTATTTGCATGGGGTAGCAGTGCTCAACTCTGCTTGTGAAGGTCAGGAAGAATCTTAGAAACGAGATAAAAACTGACATCTCTTTAGGAATGAGTTAGATTTCATAGGTAAGCAAAGGAAAAGCGTGATTACAGTGAAGGGCCATGTCCTGCAAGCCAGGAGAGGGAATTCAATGAATTAGTCAAGTTTTCCATTTGCAATGAGAAATGTTAAAAGGAAACAGTGGAAAAAACCACAAAGCACTATTCAGGGCCCAGTTGAAACTGGAAACTATAAATTGGTTGTGTTACCAACCTCCACAGTTGTGTGATTCTTCTTTCCCCTTAAGAATGCTTTGGCAAACCGTTTTGTATTGATAGAGACAGATGGCTATGCAACAAAGTGACATTTCCTCCTGAAAAAAAGTGCCATAATCCTATGATGAAAATTAAGGGAAGACTTCTGGACCGAGAGAGAGAAAGATTTCTTTATAGGGGTACAAGAAGATGCAGAAAGCAAGAGAGATGGTTTTTCAAGTACACTATGTATGTTGCCTGAAAAATCTTTCATGCCGGCACTGTGGGAAAGCCTTGGGAAACAGATGTTCATATGTAAGTTCAAAGCGTAGCTGAGTCTGAGCCATCAGGGCATGAAGTTAGAGAGGCAGCATGCTGAGGACCAATGGACCAGAGCCAAAGATTATATTATGCTCTACCTTCTATTAACAATTCTCTCATGGCCTTGATCTCATGGCTGAAAATTTCTGCACTAGTTAACCCTTCCTGTGAAAAACAGAAGTTATTCCAAGAGGCTTGATGACTTAGACCCTACCACAAATACAATCAATGTATCCTATGTCACACTCCCAATTAAAATAGAGAAATAGGACAAGTGTGGTAGCTCAGCCTATAATCCCAACACTTTGGGAGGCCACAGTGAGAGGATCGCTAGAGCCCAGGAGTTCAAGGCTACAGTGAGCCATGATTGTGCCATTGCACTGGAGCCTGGACAACAGATTGAGACTCTGTCTCTAAAAAATAATAAAATGAAAGCAAAATATCAAATAAAATAGTAAAATATATTCGTTTATTTTTAACAGCTTTATTTAGGTGTAATTGATACACAGAGAGCTGCATAAAGTATATATTTGATGAGTTTGATATGCAAACGTGTAATCCCATCATCACAATCAAGGTAACAGTCATGTCCAAAACCTCTCAGTTGCCTTGTATTCCTTTGCTTTTGTTCTTGTTTTTCTGTGAAAATAATATCTAACATAAAATATACCCTCTTAACAAATTTTGAAGTCCAAAATACCATATTGTTAACTATAGGCACTACATTAGACAGCTCATTTCTAGAACTTACTCATGTAGTGTAAATGAAACTTCATGTCCGTTAAAAACTCCCCAGTTTTTCCAAACCCCATTATTCTTTGCTTCCTTGAGTTTGACTGTTACAGATATCTCATGTAAGTGGAAGTCTACTGTATTTGTCCTTCTGTGACTGGCTTATTTCACTAAGCATAATGTCCTCCAGGTTCATACACCTTGTCACAAAGGACAGAATTTCTTTCTTTTTCAAGACTGAATGATAAATACTGCATTATATGTGTATACCATATGTTATTTTCCTTTCCTCCATCAATGGACACTTGGGTCGTTTCCATAACTTAGCTACATGAATGTTGTAGTGAACATGGGTGAAGCTATCTGTCCAAGATCCTGATTTTAATTCTTTTGGGCATGTACTCAGAAGTGGGATTGCTAGATAATAAGGTAGTTCTATTTTATTTTTACCTTTTGAGGAACTTCCATACTGTGTACCATAGCTACTACACCATCATACATGCCCAGCAGCATTGTACAAGGGTTCCACATTTTCTACATCCTTTCAAATATATATATATATTAGCCGTCCTAACTGGTGTGAGGTAAAATATAATTGTAGCTTTCATTTGCATTTCCCTGAGCATTAGTGATGTTGAGCATATTTCCATATACCTGGTTGGCCTTTGTATGTCTACACTGAAGAAATGTTTAAGTCTTTTACCCATTTTTAAATTAGTTTTTTTTTTGTTTTTTTGTTTTGTTTTGTTTTTTTTGGCCATTAAGTTGTAAGAGTTTCTTATATACCTTGGAAATTAACCCCTTATGAGTTACATAGTTTACAAAGATTTTATTTCATTCTATAGATTATCTTTTCATTCTGTTGAATATTGCCTAGTGGTGCAGAAGGTTTTTTTTGTTCATTTGTTTGTTTTTTAGTTTAGTTTAATATAGTCCTGCTAAAGGAGGTAGCTGGTTAGGTATGAGCAGGGCAGGTGAGGGCTCCCACACACACACACCAGGAATGTCAGGCAACCATCAGGTGATGGTCAGGCGCTATTAACTGCCTCCCTAGAATAATAAATGGTCACAGCTGGCACCAGGGAAAGGCAGTGTCCAATAGAAAACACCTGAAACTGTGATGAGCCGCATCCTAGTAAGATCTCAGGAGTGGAGAGAACTAACACCAGACGCTGTAAGTACGCCAATGTATAAAACCCCAAGTCAACAGGTCAAGTCATACAGCTGGTCTTTCAAGTCGCTTGGTTGGCCTTCTTCCAAATGTACTTCCCTTCCTGTCATTCCCGCTGTAAATATTTTTAATAAACTTTCACATCTGCTCTAAAACTTGTCTTACGCCCCTCAGTCAAATTCTTTCTTCTGAGGAGGCAAGAATTGAGGTTGCTGCAGCCTCATATGGATAACTACCACTGCTAACAATCACTCTTGCCTATTGTTGCTCTTGTTGTCTGTGCTTTGTTGTTATATCAGAAAATCATTGACAAGACCAATGTCAAGAAGCTTTTCCCCTGCTTTCTTCTGGTAGTTTTATAGTTTCAAGTTTTCCATTTAAGTCTTTATTCCATTGTGTGTTGATTTTTGCATATGGTATGAGAGATAAGGATTCAATTTTATTCGTTTTGCATCTAGTTATCCAGATTTTTGTACATCAGTTGCTAAAGAGACTATCCTTTCCCCATTGTAATTATTGTTGACTATCCTTTCCCCATTGTAATTACTGTAATCTTTGGTTAAAGATGAGATGATAAATGTCTAAGATTATTTTGGGGCTCTTTATTTTACTCCACTGGTCTGTGTATCATTCTTTGTGCTAGAACCATATTGTTTTAATTATTATGGCTTTTTAATATATTTTTGAAATCAGGATGTGTGATGCCTCCAGATTGGTTTTTTTCTCAAGATCACTTTGACTATTCTTGGTCTATTGTGGTTTCCTATGAATTTTAGAATTTTTTTTCTATTTCTTTTTTTAATTACATTTTTTAAGTCATTGGAATTTGATGGGGATAGCATTGTCTCTGTGAATCACTTTGAGCAGTATGGATATTTTACCTATATTAATTCTTCCAGTCCATGAACACATATATCTATTTATTTGTGTTTTCAATTTCTTCCATCGGTGTTCTCTAGTTTTCATTGTACAAGTCTTTCACTTCCCTGGTTAAATTTATTTTTATTTTATTCTTTCGAATGCTCTTGTAAATGGCATTGTTTTCATAATTTCCGTTACAAATTATTTGTTGTTAGTGTATAGAAACACATCTGATTTTTATATATTGGTTGTGTATCCTGCAATTTTACTAAAGTCATGGATTAGCTTTAACAGTGCTTGGCAAACTCTTTAAAGTTTTCTATATATAAGATTATATCACGTACAAACAGAAATAACTTTGCTTCTTCCTTTGTGATTTGGATTCCATTTTTTTTTTCTTGACTAATTTCTCTGGCAAGGACTTGCAGTATGTTGAATAGAACTGGTAAGACTGGGCAACTTTAGTTAGTAAGATTAGTCTTCCTCCTAATCTTACAGGAAATGATTTCAGTTTTTTACCACTGAGTATTATGTTAGCTATGGGCTTGCCATATGTGGCCCTTATTATGTTGAGGTACATTCCTTCTCTATTACGTTGAGTCATTTTATTATGAAAGTGTTGAATTTTGTTCAAATGCTTTTTCTGTGTCTATTAGAAATGACATTATCACGTTTATGTTGAATTATCTTTGCATTCCGGGCATGGATCTCACTTAATTGTGGTGTATGATTCTTTTTTTTTTTTTTTTTTTTTTGAATATGGAGTCTTGCTCTGTCAGCCAGGCTGGAGTGCAGTGGTGCGATCTCAGCTCACTGCAAGCCCCGCCTACCGGGTTCACACCATTCTCCTGCCTCAGCCTCCAGAGTAGCTGAGATTACAGGTGCCCGCCACCATGCCCAGCTAATTTTTTATATTTTTAGTAGAGATGAGGTTTCACCATGATAGCCAGGATAGTCTTGGTCTCCTGACCTCATGATCCGCCTGCCTCGGCCTCCCAAAGTTCTAGGATTACGGGCATGAGCCACCGCAACCAGCCTATGATTTTTTTAATGTTCAATAGCATTTGATTTGCTAGTATTGAGGATTTTTGCATCTATGTTCATCAGCGATATTGGCTTGTAATTTTCTTGTAGTGTTCTTGTCTGGCTTTGGTATCAGAGTAAAACTGGCCTCATAAAATGAGTATGGAAGTTTTCTTCCTCTTCAGTCATTTGGAAGAGTATGAGAAAGTATGGCATTAATTCTTCTGTAAATGTTTGGTGGAATTCACTTGGAAGCCATCTGGTTTTAGGCTTTTTATTGTTGTTGTTGTTGAGAGGTTTTTGATTACTGATTCATCTCCTTACTCCTTATTCATCTGTTTGTATTTTCCATGTCTTCATGTTTTTTATCTATAGCACTTATGTTTTGCTTTCTTAAAATTTCCGTTTCCTTGCTTACTTATATTGCCCGTCTGTTTTCACATTCTGTCTACTTTATCCATTAGATCCCTTTTATTATCCATAGTTGTCTTAATTTCAAGCCTGATAATTTCAGCATCCTCTGACAAGTCCGTTTCTGATACTTGCTCTCTCTGTCCTCAAACTAATTTTTTGCCTTTCAAAATGTCTTGTAATTTTTTCTTGGTAATGAGACATGGTGTACTGATAAAAGGAAGTGCTGTAAATAAGCCTTTGTTATTGTGGTGGTAAGGTCAGGGACAGGGAGTATTCTGTAGTCCTATGGTTATGTCTCAGTCTTTCAATGAGTATTCCCCTCTGAATTGTGAACTTAATGTGCATCTCAAATCCCTTTACCCCCCACACCCCACTTAGGTGATGCAGGATGGCTAGAGTGGGTTAAAGTTCTGGTTTTTGCTTCCTCCACATGGAAAACTACAGAAGGCTGCTTTTGTGTATTTCCTGTCACCCAGGTCAGTTAGGGGCTGATAAACCCCCAGTAGGTTAGCCTCTGGCTAAATCGTTCTCCTAAGGGCAGACCTTGTTAAGAAGAACAGAATGCTTTGGTATATTTCAAAATGGTTTCTTTTTCCCTTCCCCTGCCAGGAGTACAAAGGGATTCTTCTCCAATTCACTTAGAAACTGAAGGGAGTTGATAGGGGAATCCAGTCTCATGACCCAATGTCCAAATAAACAAATGTTACTCTGTCCCTGCATTTGCTAGTCCTTTTTGCATTTATATTGTTTCAGGTTTTTATTATAATTTTTTAAAGATGATATTTTGGTACCCAAGTAACTTCATTCATTCTGGAGAAAAGTTCTTTTACATTTTGGAAGTGTATTCCCCTATATATTTAAAAAAACAACATAGTTCATGTGTAGACTGGAACGTGGTCAGATTGAGGCCACGCCAATGAAATCAAATTTGTTGTCAGTGAGTGTCAATGTATCTCTTAATTTTTAAAATTTTTTTTCTTTTTAAAATGTTTCAGATATAACTTATATAAAATAGAACACAGACTTTTTATTAGTTTGAGTTTTGACAAATGTATGTCATGGATAACCACCCAAACAACCAAACTATAGAAAATTACCATTATTCCTCAAATTTCTCTTTATTCCTGTTCTCAGTCAAAATAGCTCCCCATTCCCCCACCTGTATAACAGCCCCTTCACACATACACGCACACACACACACACACCACCACCACCACCACATGCCAGGGCTTAAGCAATCCTCTGATCTTTACTCTGTCACTCTAGATTAATTTGTCGCTTGCACAATTTAACTAAATGGAGTCATACAGCACATACTCACTTTGCCTGCCTTTGTTTGCTTGAGTGTTTTTGATGTTAATCCACGTTGTGTGTTTTAGTTATTTATTCCTTTTTATTGCTGAGTAGAAATATACATTATATGGATATATCAACACTTATTCTATATTTGGATTTTTTCCAGTTTGGAGTCATTATTATAGAAATCAAGCTAGAAATACTTTATATACACAAAAAAACATAAAACTATTTTGTACAGAACTTTCTGTGGATGTGTGTTTTTATTTTTGAAGGGTAAACAAATAAAAGTGTAATTACTGTGTCATATACTAAGTATATATTTAACTTCATGAGAAACTAAAGAGTTCTTCAAGGTGACCTTTCTGTTTTATAGTCTCAGTAGCAATGTGAGAGAATTCCAGTTGCTCCATATCTTAGCTAATCCTTAGTATTATCAAACTTAAACTTTAGCCATTCTAGTGGTATGTAACAGTACTTCATTGTAGCTATAATTTTTATTACCCTAATTAATAACAATGGTTTTATGTATTTTCCATTTTTTGTGAAGTGTCTGTTAAAGCCTTTGACTAGTATTAATTGGCTGGTTGTCTTTTCATTATTTGAGTAGTAAAACTTCTTTAGTTTTGATACGAATTCTTTGTCAGATATATGTATTGTGAATATTTTCTTACAACAGAAATTGTACTTCTTCAAAATCTTCCTGATTGTGACTTTTCTTTTTATTAATAATGTCTTTCAAAGATTAAATCTTGTTTAATGGGACTAGTTGGTTTATTCACTAACCTGAAATGCTATATGTGCTGAAATTATAAAGCCATTACTTATATATTAATGGAAAGGCCTCGAAAATTTTTTTGATTTTAATATATAAACTTAAGGAATATAGTGAATTACTCGTGTGTACATGAAATATTTCATTAATATTGATAATGCATGCATATTTCAAATAGCATATTATGTAAAACAAAATACTAATATAGAAGTACTGGACTTTGTCCAATTTCCAACGTCATGAAGCAATTATATTAAAACTCTTTAGAGGTACCTAGTGCCTAAAACATATGAAAGACTTTATTACAGTGTATATATAAATTGACTCCCTCTTTTCAGCAGGTTAACTTAGAGGAAAAAAACCTCACCTTACATTTGAGCATATAAAGTGAGAAATAAGGATTTTTAAGGAATTTAACTTGCCCTACATTGCTCTTGGAATCTGGATAGGCATAACATTGCAATTTCCATATAGAGTTTAACTAACAACTTGAACGATTGTTCTTTTTTAAAAAAAATCTATTTACTATCTTTGTAACAGATTACCCCCAAAGCTTGGTAGCTGAAACAATAATACTTTTATTTCACATAGCTTCTGTTGGTTAGGGTTTTGGAGAAGCTTTGTCTAGGGAGTCTTCTCTGAAGCAGAATCTCTTATGCCATAACAGACATATGTTGGCTGGGGATGCAATTATATGAAGCCTTGACTGAGGCTGGAATACCCTCTTTCAAGATTGCTCATTCACGTGCCTGGTACTTTGAAGTTAACCATGGACTGGGATCCTCAGTTCTTCTCATGGGGTTGCCTGACTGTCCTCATGGAATGCTGGCTTCCCTCAAAGAGAGTGGTCTGAGAGAGAAAACATGGCACAAGCCACATTGCCTCACAATCTACCCATAGAAGTCACACAATCACATCGGCTGCCTGCTCTTGGTTTCAGTTGTTATCAAAAGGAAAGGAAATAGATCCCTGCCAGGTGGACTTACATCAATGTCAGTTTGTAATGAAAGCATGTGGGATGGAATGTCTGTTGGCCAGTTATCTTTTTAAATGTAGTCGGCCATAGTTCTAAATTTTAGATATGACCAACAGTGAGGATCTACCATGTGTTAGACCTCTGGTTTGCTGTTTTGTTTAGACTAACTTGATCTTTAGCATGACCTTGTGAGCTAGATATTATTTTCATTTTATGCAGAGGAAATAGACGTTAAGAACAACTAATTTTTCTGAAGTCTTCATGTAAGCAGTATGGAGTACAGAGCATGATTTTTTATGTTAATCATGAGTTCAAATTTTGATTCCATTACTTATTGACTATGTATATAAAAGAGGCTGTATATAAAATAAGTAATTACCTGCAAAAAACCCCAGAACTTTCACAAAAAATAAATATTTCATAAGAAAATGACCAATTTTTATATGTGTTTCATAGTTTGCCAGTGTCACTTACCTCATTCACAGCTGTAAGGTTGTCTTACAGATTAAAAAAACAGGTTAACTCATAAGTCTATGTATAGGAGGAGGCACAGTCTGAAGTATAACCCAGGTATTTTGACTTTTAGGGCAGTACATATTTTTTATTGTTTACATTTTATTGCTAATTCAGATCAATCTTTTCCTGTTAAGCAAATTTGAATTTATAGCGATTCTCACAGTAGTACACAGTTGGCCATTTAAAATTGATGCATGAACACAGGAAATGGGAAAAATTTTCTAAAAAATTGTTTTCCATTACTCAAAAGTTTGAAGAAAATTAGTCTTTTGAGTCAAATTAAAACATCTCTAAAACTGCAGAGACCTGAAAAAGTTCTGTTTCCCCTAAAACATTACTAATCATGCACTAATCATTAGTCCCATAGTAATTGTATTAATTATATTACATGAACAATAGGAGATAATTTTAAAGTTTAGTGGGCAAAACTTTCCCAGCAATTCACACGTACCATTTATTTCATCAGATAAAAGCAAAAGGGGATATAAACTTGAGGCTGTTTAGTTGGCACATATCTCTGTTCACTACATTTCTAAGCAGCTTTTATTTTCCCTAATGTTTCTGACATGTCTCTTAATTTTGTATGGCTTATGTCATCCAGAAAGAGATTCGTGATTTTATTCTGTGGCTATTGTAAGTGCTTAGAGCTTCTACTATTAATATTTGGTTTGAATTTGAAGGATGCAGCAAAGAATTTTTAACTTTCTCTTGTACTATTTTAGAACTTCAAAAGCATTAAGAAAATGTAGTGCAGATGAGATACATTAAGACAATCATCTCCTATTAAGATCCAAAGCTCTGCCTAAGATATAAAAAGGTATGTGCATAACTAAAAGCAGAACTGGCTTTGACATAACAGAGGCAACACTTGTCCCTATATCCTTGCAGCTACACCCTTTGAAAGCGCTGGAAAGTAGAAATCTTGTTTGCTCGTGGAAACCCGGATCTATACCTTGAGTTTCATATTTTCTCCTACGGTCATAAGGACTCAGAACACCTGCACTGAGCTACTTATCTATTAAATTCACCTCTGCTCATGTATAAAACGAATGCACCCTGTTCAGATAACAGGATAACTCCAACTTGAAAACGTTATTCCAAAATGGTCATATGAGAAGCAGGCAGAATAAAAGCTTTGGAACTGTACAGACCTTTGTTTTAAGGTCTTTCTACTTCTTACCAGCAGGTTGTTAAATATTTCTGAGTATCTGTTTCCTCTCCTGTGAAATGAGGTTGTTGTGTTTTCTTTGGTTTTGTTATTGTTTGTTTTGTTTTGTTTTTTGAGATGGAGTTTCACTCGTTACCCAGGCTGGAGCGCAATGGCACGATCTTGGCTCACTGCAACCTCCATCTCCAGCGTTCAACTGAATCTCCTGCCTCAGCCTCCCAAGCAGCTGGGATTACAGGCATGCTCCACCACGCCCAGCTAATTTTTGTACTTTTTAGTAGAGGCAGGGTTTCTCCATGTTGGTCAGACTGGTCTCGAACTCCAGACCTCAGGTGATCTGCCTGCCTCATCCTCCCAAAGTGCTGGGATTATAGGCATGAGCCACCGCACCTGACCAGGGGTGGTTGTGTTATAGGAGATGCTGCATATAAAGTGTGCACATGGTGCCTGGTATAGTCCTGGGACCTTTATAATTGGAGGTATTATTATTAGAATTTCAGAAACTTGAGGTAGACTCGTGGGTGAGAGATTTTTGGTGCTCCTACAAAACACTTAAAGGCCAGTCTATTAATGCTATTCATGAGACCACTTTTGCTCACCAAAGATGGTTTCATCTGTAATATGTTGAGTAAATTGAATACTTTATATCAGAAAATTGAATGCTGATCATGTGCCGAGCATAATGTTCTATAGAATAACAGTCCTTTATAAAGGACTTCATTTAGTGTGTCTCTTTTATCTCATTTAGTGCAGTTCTCAAATTGCACTGAAAAATATGTTGGGTAAATTTCTCCCGACAATCCTAGGAGCTAGGCAGAGCAGATATTATCCCCATTTCAAAGATGATGAGTGAATATGCAGAGCCCTGGCAGGAAACACACAGTACATTCAATTTAGGTAATTTGAGGAGAGTTTAATAAGCACCCAATTTACAATGGTGTGGTGGCAAGGACAGGAATCCACAAAACATGGTGCAGTAGCCAAGTGCTGTTACTCAGGTGTCGGTTGAGGCAATCTGTACCCTCTGACCTGAAGGAGCAAGGAGTGAACCCCGAGAGAGAGGGCTGTCTGACAGCACTGTGACTTTAGTCTGGGAATGCAGCTAGTCCACATACATCCATCGGGGATGAAGCCAGGGAAAAAAAGGCCTGACCTCACCTATCTCCCTTTGACCTATGACAATTGCTTTCACAAACCAGACTGAATTGGTAGCCAGGGATCTAGGAAACCCAGTGATGCAGTCAGCAGTAATCGGCCAACTAAATTACAGAGCAAGATGGTGAAGGACAAAAAAATGCCAGGCACGATGGCTCGTGCTTGTAATCCCAGCACTTTAGGAAGCTGAGGTGGGAGCCCAGGAGTTTGAGACCAGCCTGGACAACATACTAAGTCCTCATTTCTGCAAACAATAGCTGGGTGTGGTAGGATATGCCTGTAGTTCCAGCTACTCAGGAGGCTGAGATGAGAGGATCACTTGAACCCATGTGGTTGAGGCTGCAGTGGACTGTGGTTACATCACTGCCCTCCAGCCTGGGTGACAGAGAAAGACCCTGTCTCAAAACAAAAACACAAACAAACAAAAAAACGTGAAAGGGCAAATGGAAGTCATACACAACACTGTGTTTTAACATAGTTAGATACTTTTGCTTATACAAATTCGGGAGTGAGGACTAGATCTCAAGTGCTTTGAATTAGAGTAGTTCTTTTTTACTTTTTAGACATACTGTGTTATCTCTTTTATCTTAATAAGCATTTCCCTCCAATGTTTGATCCTTCTATATAGTCTTTATTCATTTCTGCCTTGCACTAGTCTGTCACCACACAAATCTGTCTACAAGTACATTCCGTGTCTTGGTTCATTAGTAACCAAAATCTTTCTTTTGAATCATTGCATCATTTTGCTTCTTACAAGTAATGCAATAGATACTAGTTAAATTTTTTGAAACATTCATCTAACAATTACACAGTGAGTGTCCACTCTATACCAGGCACAGGGATAAGTAAAGGCAAACCTGGCCTCTGCTCTCATGGCATTGTGAGATAGGCTTTCATCATGAGATCCCACTTATGCATGTATAACTACAAGCTGAGATAATTGCCCTGAAAGAAGGAACATTTGTATGATTTTGGACTGGAATTTTAAAAACCGCTTCCGTAAGGAAATGAGGCTTCACCTGAGGTCTGAAGGGTGAACAGAAGTTAACAAACCAAAGAGAGGAGTAGAGTTGAGAACTTTATGGGCAGTAGAAACAACACATGCCAAGTCCCTGTGGCCATTGGGAGCATGATGAGTCCAACATATAAAGCCAATATGGGAGGGGCTTGGAGAAAGGGAAGGAGAGGTGGGAGGTGGGCCCAAGGAGAAGCCCAGAATGACTAGACAGTGTCCTGAGGATCTGTGCAGAATTTTGGTATTTTTCACGACAGCGATGGGAAACAATTGAAAGATTTAAAGCAGAGAATAACATAACTAATGTTTATTGTAACAAATCTCACTGATGTTGCAGTGGAAGGATGAGTTGGGAGGGGCCAGAGGAAAATCAAAGAGATGAGTAGTCTCAGCTACATGGGAGGCTGAGGCAGGAGAATGGTGTGAACCCGGGAGGCGGAGCTTGCAGTGAGTGGAGATCGCGCCACTGCACTCCAGCCTGGGTGACAAAGCAAGACTCCATCTCAAAAAAAAAAAAAAAAAAAGAAATTGAGGCAGAGCATCTTACAGGATGGAATATTAGGATGTACTTAACCATTCTTTTATTGCTGGCGTTTCTCCTCTATTTTAAACAATGATACAAAAAACCTATTTCCATTTGCAAGCTAATTTGGGCAGGTGAGTGTGAACTTCTCCAGAATAGACACTCTCCTATTCTCCAGGAAACAATGTCTCTTAATTCCAAGGATTGTTCAGGAACTATTGGGAAGAGAGAGACTACTTTTGATGGGAATGTTAATAAATACCAGCTTTAGGTTGCAGGTGCGATCAACTGCCTCCCCACACAGAGAGCTTGCTTGAGAATAACTCTAAAGAGGAAAGCATTGCCAAGTTACGGTGATGGACCAATTTCTAATAAGTTTTTGGGGTTCATAGATTTAGAGGTGCTGGAGGCAAGTACTGTTTCTGGAATTACATGGCCTAATAGATTCTCCATTTTTCTTTAAGCCAATTTGAGTTTGATTTCTTTCATTTGCAACTAAAAATGCCCTAATAATTCTGCATTAAAAATCAAGTAAGTGACGGCCAGGCACAGCGGCTCATGCCTGTAATCCCAGCACTTTGGGAGGCTGAGGCAGGTGGATTGCCAGAGGACAGAAGTTCAAGACCAGCCTGGCCAACATGACGAAACCGTGTCTCTACTGAAAATACAAAAATTAGCCTGGCATGGTGGCACGTGGCTGTTATCCCAGCTACTCAGGAGGCTGAGGCAGGAGAATTGCTTGAGCCCAGGAGGTGGAGTTTACAGTGAGTCAAGATTGCGCCATTGCACTCCAGGCTGGGTGACAGAGTGGGACTCTCTCAAAAAAATAAATAAAGTAAGTGAGATCTGTCATTACATTCCTATATAAATAATATTTATTAAATTCCAAAACATTGTTTAGCCCCAAACAATATCAGTTATATTTCTGGAGCCATAGATACTTGAATGGAAAGAAAATATGCTCATAGACATGGAGAATTCTTAAAATGCATAATAGGCTACGCCGAGAATTAACAAAAGGACAGCTGTTCTCTTAACAATATTTGGGACATTTCTCGTTCCTTAATAAGCATGTCTACCAACAGAAATCATTCAATTATTCAGATGTGAAGAAGTGTAAAAAGTACTTGAATATTATTACAGAGAACATGGGGGATGTATTGAAGAAGTGATGAAAGCTTACAAGAGGTGCCCTGAGTGTTCCAGATTGGATGGCTCAGCAGGTAGGGTGATTTACAGCTTCTTGATTGTGCTTCTCTAAGCAGAGTGTCAACTAAACACGTGATCTTAATATGTACCAACTATATGAATGGATCTTGTATTCATTTTAATGATCTGAAAGCAAGTCCCCAGGAGAAATTCCTATCCAGTCTCATTCCCCCAAAATAGCTAGTTGTTTCCTGGTAAGTTCGTTTGTTTTTATCGTATAGGGACTCTTAAATCATATAACTGACTGGGTTTCTTTTTTTTTAATGGCTTTCAGAATCCATTTAGTATCAACAGTGACACCAAACTATTAGGATTTGAATGTGTTTAACTATTTTATGGATTTAGGGTTTTTTCCTCTATTCTTACTACTTTCTTGTCAAATATAGTATATATATGATTTTTGTCAATTATCTATCTCAATTTATACTACCTATACTGTTCATACCAATCATGTATTTTATTTTTAATTTTAAGTTACATTAATTATTTCTCTAAAAAAGTAATCTGAAAAATCCCTAAAAGTGACTTGAGGAAGTAGTTTTAAAGGTAAAGGTTTTGTTTATTTGATAAATAATAGGAAAGCATAAAGAGTAGAAAAAAGATAAAGTTATTAGAAGGGCTCATTTTAAATCCCCATGAAAGAAATATAGTGCTAAGTGCTCATTTGTTGCTTTCTAACAAAACTATTGAAGTTTTATAAGAAAAGGTTATCTGAATAGCTGTTCCCAGTGAATTATTTGTTTACTTTCTTACTAAAATACACATGAAAACATGGTATGGGAGGAACATGCGCAATACTAAAAAGTAAGACTGATGAATGCCTTACTCCTGATGTTTCTCATAGTAATTTTCTACCCACAGACACCCCCCCCCAACCCCTTTGTTATTAATGACATTCATTCCTTCTAGATTCTGTTATCAGAACAGGATGACAGAATGATCCTGATGGAAGAATATAGGAGGAATGAATGTCATTGTTAAAAAAGACTTCCTCCTTGACCAAACTTTAGTCAGGCTCCTCTGAGCTCTCTTCCCAACTAGACCTCAAACTTGGTCTTCTGTATCCATGGTGCGTGGAGCCCCGTTTTAGCAACAATGTTCCCAATCTTTATATTTGATCAAGTTTCTCTTCCCCCACTCTTATTATCTAACTCCTCAATCTGCCTTTAGTTGGTCAAGCTAGTTTTGCAAGAATCCTCTTTATGCTTGATGTTTCCCTTTTGTAATTTTCTGTCTACTAACCCCCTCACTCCACTGTGGGCCATAAATCCTCAGCTGTTTTTGCTATATTCAGGGTTCAGTTCAGTTGTATACTGAAGTGTCTCTCCCCTACTGCAGTAGTTGAAATAAAATCTAACATTTTTTTCTTTTTTCTTCCTTCCTTCCTTCCTTTTCTTTCTCTCTCTCTGTCTTTTTTTTTTTTTTTTTTAAAGAAAGCATCTCACTCTGTCACTCAGGCTGGAATGCATTGGTATGATCACAGCTCACTGCAGTCTCGAGCTCCCACCTCAGCCTGTGAAATAGCTGGGACTACCGCTATGCACCACCACACCCAGCTAATTTTGTGTGTGTGTGTGTGTGTGTGTGTGTGTGTAAAGATGGAGTTTCACCATGTTGCCTAGGGTAGTCTTGAACACCTGAGCTTGACTGATCTGCCTGCCTCAGCCTGTGTGTGCGTGCACGTGTAAAGATGGAGTTTCACCATGTTGCGTAGGGTGGTCTTGAACTCCTGGACTCGAGTGATCTGCCTGCCTCAGCCTCCCAAAGTGCTAGGATTACACGAGTAGTGAAACTACCTTTGAGAATTATGACTGAGACAGTGAAAGAGATCTAACTTAACCGAATCCATCTTGCTTCTGACCTTTAAGCTGTCCTCCTTCCTTCCTGAGTGTAGGCTGAACTAACTTTGGGAGGAACTTAGTTTATAATTTAAAACAAAGACGATAACAGCCCTTTCCCAAAACAAAACTGCTTCTTGCCTGGGGAGTAGACTGCCTTTGTAGGACTAACAAACTAGCCACAAGGTGAGAACTTATGGTTTAGGAGTCATGCAACTGGAGACTCCAAGATTCTGACCCTCCCTAAACTGCTCCAAGATTAGTGCTTAAGATATTTTGCAGACCCTGCACTTAATGGATTAGCTGGCACCACCCAGCCTGATACACTGGCTCACCTGATCTTGTGGCCGCCACCCAGGAACTGACTCAGCCCAAGAGGACAGCTTCAATTCCTATGACTTCAAATCCTACCTAACCAATCAGTATTCCTGGCTCACTGGCTTCCCCCAGCCCACTGGGCTGTCCTTAAAAACTCTGACCCCTGAGTGCTTGGGAAACTGATTTAAGTCATAACAAAACTCTGGTCTCCCACACAACCAGTTCTGTATGAATTACTCCTTCTCTATTGCAACTCCCCTGTCTAGTGTCCAGTGCCAATTTTTTAAAATTATATTCATAAGCAATTAATTGACACAAACCTAAAGTACTCCAGCTGCGGTATATGACACACTGCATCTTTGCTTCATGAAAATAGACTACCTGAAAAGTAAGATGAGCCTTCATACTATTAAAGACAGGATTCTTCATGACATTTGTTGAAGGAGACTATTCAAGGAGACTATCATGATAGGTATAGGGACTACTACAATGAGCTTCTGCAGTAGGGGATAGAGACTGGACTCAGCTTCAATACAAGGAAAAGTGGGAATTTATAGCCAAGGAGTGGGTCAGGGGAGGTGTCAGTAGATGGAAAATAACTAAGAGGAAATACCAGGTGTAAAGTTAAAGCAACCTAACAGGATTCTTGCTGTAGGCAGGTCAGGGTAATCAGACATTACCTGGGGATGGTGGAAGATGAGGAACCTGATCAGATAGGGAGAGTGGGGAATTATGGCTAAACTGACTTAGCAAGATTCTTGCTTAAAATTAGACAAATGCAGAGATGAACGCGGAAGCCCCAAACCAGAGACCATTTTAGAAGAGTGTTCAGCAGAGGCTGACTAGAATTTGGTCAAGGACAGAATCTTTGTCAGTATCTCCCAAGTATCAGTTCTGTAACTCAGAAATGTAGCATTTCTTATATGTATAGAAAAAATAAATAAATGTCTTCCTACCCTCTTAAAATGATGACCAGTGAGGCAAGTGGATACTATTTCTTCTTTCCCTCATCTTTTCATTTGTTGGTTTTCTTCATCCTGGGAGAAATGTCAAAGTCCTGGCCAACTCCTGGAAGGGAAGTAAGAACAGAGCGCTGTTGCAGTGCAATCTAGGAACTTCTGATGCAGGAGAAGGACAAGCTGGGAAACCTACTTTTCCTGTGCTATGTCAGTTTAGGTACCAGAGAACTAGGCAATGTAGGGAAAAAAGCAGATTAATGGAGAAAACTCTTATAAGAAACAAACAAACAAAAAAATGACAAGAAGCGATGAAGATAGACCTGCAGTTCTGAAAGTCACCTCCAAATACATGGGTAGAAAGCAGGAAGAAGTAAGGAAAATTCAATGACCGTGTGTCTGGATGGGATCTCCTTAGATCAGGGATGACTAAGAATGACAGCCAAGTGTAGGCTATTCAATAGTTTGAGAATAAGGAGAAAACTATCATCTCTTCTGGCCTCTAGGAAGAACGCTAAAACTGATCTATCCCAGGATCTATTTTTTAAAAAAACTCTAAGAAAAATCTACTGATTAAAGATATGGCCTCTTTAAAGGAGAGGCAGAAGTTCATGTGGAGAGAAAAAAATGGAGATGAAAGTGAACAAATAGAATGAGTAGGTAACAAAAAAAAAGGAGGTAAAGTTAATACAGATTTAAAATAAAAACACAATATTAAAATGGAAATTCACACACCCAGTGAAGAATGGAAAAGCTTTTGAAGAATAATCAAATGTCGACATGGAGAGTAACTTCAATACTGTTTCCCAAATGCAGAAGAAAAAAAATAGAATAAGATAATGAGATAAGATGACAATATAGGATGTTCATATGCATAATAAGTATACCTAAATCTAGTTAAAGACAAATTATAAAGAAAAATATCAAGAATAGCTCTTCAGGAAAACCAGATTTCCCAAAATTCAACAACAACTATCACATTTCAATAATGCAACCTCAAAATCCAGAAGTCAGTCGAGCAAGACCTAAGGAGTTTTGAAGGGAAAACGTTATAACTCAATTAATTTATATGCATGTTAGTACTTCACCTGTCAGAAAACTGAAGACAAAAATTAAAAATAAATGAAAGCACATGAATGAGGAAGATGTGACATTAATGGAGATTAAAGACACAAGTTTAAATTACTTCATTATAAAACTAAAAATGAACGTTAAAAAGTTTCCTAGGAAGGAATTTTAAATGTCATCAAATATTTCTAAATGGAAACACTCAAAACCTAAAACTTTGGTGGCTGTGAAGCAATGAAAAAAGCAATAAAAATGTACTAAATTCATGTTTAAAATAGATTCGCCACAAAGATTCTGTCACTTTTGACACTCTTTATACTAACATGTTTCAGAATTAAAGGCTAATGATTACCTTTGAAAAGCATGAATGTAGTTATGTCTTTTTTATTTTTTTTTAACTTATTTTTATTTTTGTTACTGAGGGAACGTTACGCCCACCTCTCTGTAGGAAATAAGTGTACATGATGGAAAATGTCAAAAAACTATTACAAACAAATGAGATAGTAAGGGATATCATGTGAGAACTCATAAAAACAGACTCCCTCATCATATTTATATATCGCAATGTATCATCAAAAAAAGATAAAGGATGTAAAGTTACATCGTTCAACGTGGTAGATTCTGGCTACGTGTGGGTATTTACATTACAGTTAATTTAAATGAAAAGTTCGGTTCAACAATCACACTGGCAATATTTTAAGTAATCAATAGCCAGGCGTAATTAGTGGCTACTCTGTCACACAGCGCAGATATAAAGCATTTCTGTCATGGTAGAAAATTGGACTACATGGTAGTATCTTTTTTTTTTTTTTTTTTTTTTTTTGAGATGGAGTCTCACTCTGTCACCCAGGCTAGAGTACAGTGGCATGATCTCAGCTCACTGCAAGGTCTGCCTCCTGGGTTCAAGCAATTCTCATGCCTCAGCCTCTGGAGTGGCTGAGATTACAGATGTGTGCCACCGTGCCCAGCTATTTTTTGTATTTTTAGTAGAGATGAGATTTCATCACATTGGCAAGGTTGGTCTCAAACTCCCAGCCTCAGGTGATCCACCTGCCTCTGCCTCCCAAAGTGCTGGGATTACAAACATGAGCCACCACGCCCAGCCTGAAGTATAAATTTATACTGATAAAAGGTAAAATGCATATATCAGAATCAACTTTGGAGCTTTTACCCTTTCACAGATGTCCCTCCCAACTCCCTAGTCTTTCAAATGTTCTACTCTTAAGAAAATAGTAGAGCAGATGTAAAAATGTATGATGTAGAAGATTATTATATTAATAGTATTTATAATATTGAGGTGTTAGAAACAGTGTTTTAGCCAATCATATTGCTGGATTGGCTAAATAAATAATGTGTCTAACATGTAGATTATTAGACAAGTATTAAAATTTGGATTTGGATTTTTTAATTGGAATAAGATATTTATGCATTGTAAACAAAAAGAGTAGTGCTAAAATATGTATGGGACACAGCTTTCCATGCAGTCTTACATTTTGGTCAAAAACAGACTCTATGTATGATGGTAATCCCATAAGACCATAGTGGAGCTGAAAAATTTCTATCACCACTGACGTAGCCATTGTAACATCATAGTGCCATTACTTTATTTTTTTAAAATAAATTTAGCATAGCCTAATTGTAGAGTGTTTACAAAATGTATAGTCGTGTCTAGTAATGTCCCAGGCCTTCACATTTACTTACCACAGTCAAGAATGAGGAAGTCTATACATTTAGAAAGGAGAGCTTTATTTTTCATAAAGTGTTGCAGCCTGCAGATGGTCATTCTGACAAGCTGGGAAGTGGAGCCTCAGGCCAGAAGCCGAAAACAGGTATTTCCAGAGTGGGAAGAATAGGAGAGGGATTTGTGCTGAAGGAAGTGGCCAAATACAGATATTCAGTCAGCTATAGGAGGAATCATGAATATTCAGGAAAGAAGGAACGTGCGCATGTTCAGTTAAGCTTCATGTCTTTCCTTCGGTCTCATGTTCAAACAATGGCAGTGTTAGCTACCTTATTAGACTCAAGGGTGGAGTTTTTTGACCCTCTGATGTCAGCAGGTGAAGCAGAGGACACGGAAACTCTCACTGCACATCCTCTGTAGAGTGGTCAGAACCATCCCACCATGGCTGGTGGTCTCTTATCAGGAAGGAATGCTGGTCAGATCCTGCCTCAAGATAGCAAAAGGGAGGGGCAGCTTCATGCCGTTGGTTAAAATTATTGGTGGAGGACTTTCAAAAGGACTGGTTTCTCTTTAGTCCTTAGGGAAAAAAGCCTAATGGAGGTTATTAAGGGAGGGAGTATAATGAGGCATCTGACCTCCCATTCCATTATGGACAGGAACTCAGCCCCCAACTTTTCTCTGTCATCCCCCTGGCCACAAGGAGTCCTTTCAGTCAGCTGGGGGCTTAGAAATTAGTTTTTATTTTTCATCATTCACTCACTGACTTAGGCAGAGCAACTTCCAGTTCTGCATTTTCCATTCATGCTAAGTGTCCTATGTAGGTGTGCCATTTTTTAAATCTCTTACAGCATATTTTTTTTACTGTACCTTTTTTATGTTTAGATACACGAATACCTACCATTGTGTTATGATTGCCTACAGTATTCAGTGTAGTCATGTGGTACAGCCTTGTAGCCTGGGAGCAATAGGCTAGGCTATACCACATAGCCAAGTGTGTAGTAGGCTATGATCTTAGCACTCTGTGATCTTAGCACAACAACAAAATTGCCTAACAATGCATTTCTCAGAATGTATTCCTGTCATTGAGTGGCGCATGACTGTATGTATATCTTCATACACATGTATTAAAAAAAATAAGTGTGAGGCCGGGTGCAGTGGCTCACCCCTGTAATCTCTGCACTTTGGGAGGCCGAGGCGGATGGATCATTTCAGGAGATTGAGACCATCCTGGCTAATATGGTAAAACCCCCTCTCTACTAAAAATACAAAAAATGAGCTGGGCATGGTGGCGGGCGCCTGTAGTCCCAGCTACTCAGGAGGCTGAGACAGGAGAATGGCGTGAACCCGGGAGGCGGAGCTTGCAGTGAGCCGAGATTGTGCCACTGTACTCCAGCCTGGGCAACAGAGTGAGACTCCATCTCAAAAAAAAAAAAAAAGTGTGAGAAGCTTTACTCCTAACATTATTTGTTTCTGGATACATTTTAAAGTATGTGTGTGTTTATCTGTTTATCACTTTTGTCTTTTAGAAGAATCAGGTTTTACTTGTATAAAAAGCTTTAAAAAGTATTGATAATGATTCAGAAAACTGCCGCTTTATACATATTTGGTGCAAACATTTTTTGGTAAACTGAGTTTTTAGGGCTGTCTTTCCCACTCAAGGTGCTGTTTAAAAGTATACAGTTGGCTGGGCACGGTGGCTCACACCTGTAATCCCAGCACTTGTGGAGGCCGAGGAGGGCAGATCACAAGGTCAGGAGTTCAAGCCCAGACTGACCAACATGGTGAAACCACATTTCTACTAAAAATACAAAAATTAGCCCCGCCTGTAATCCCAGCTACTCAGGAGGCTGAGGCAGGAGAATCGCTTGAACCCAGGTGGCGGAGGTTGCAGTGAGCCGAGATTGCACCACTGCATTCCAGTCTGGGTGCCAGAGCGAGACTCCATCTCAAAAATAAAGAAGTAAAAATAATAAAAGTATACAGTTAACACAGGCTTTTGGAGAAAGCCTCAGTAACACAGAAGTTCTATTAATCAGACATCTGAATTGAATGTAAACAGAAACAGAGGTTGGCTTACTGTTTTCAGCAGAAAAGAAACATATTAAAAGGGGAGTTCATAGAACCTCCAGAGGACTTAAGAAGTCGGCTTAGAACCTCTACAGGCAGAAACAATGCCTGAAACATTCCACTGCTGAGTTGTGGACTGAGCAGCTTGCCTAGCACATGCTTCTGGCAGTGAACTTGACCCCATGACTAGCACCATGGTCAGTCCTGCCTGAGAACTGCAGCTGCCGGAGAGGAGACTTCACAAACCTTTTTCCTGAACATCACTAGGTTTGGGTTCAAAAATCGAATACATGATGCTGGGTCATGAGCCTGCATCCTAGCTACAGAGGGAAGCTAGAGGATCAAGTATGTGGTTGTGATATCATGATATAATAAGATATAAGACACATATGTATGTCTTATTTCTTATATCACAGTATAATGTTACTTTTATATATTTATTTATATATATATATATATATATATATATATATATATATATATATATATATATATATATGGTCTTTCTTTTAGTTTCCTGGCATACAGCTCCTAAAACCCTTGGAATCCCTTTAGTAATAAGTGTGTTTCTATATGCTAATGAGATGATTGTGGCTGGGGCCTCCTGGGTAGCTGAGGATGGGGACTGAGCACCAGGGAAATCAGCCATGCAATTAGAAAGTTGGAACTTGCAGCCTCCTGACCTTCTGAGAGGGGAAAGGGACTGAAGTTCGAGTTGATCACCGATGGCCAATGATTTAACCAACCGAGCCTACATAATGAAGCCTCCATAAAAAGCCAGAAGGATAGGGTTGGAGACCCTGCAGGTTGGTTAACACTTGAAGGTGCTGGGACAGTGGCACAGCGGGAGAGTACGTAGAAGTTCCACACCCCTTTCCCCATACCTTGCCAGATGCATCTCTTCCATCTGGTTGTTCCTTAGTTGTATCCTCTTAGAATAAATGAGTAATAGTAATTGAACCTGAAGAAGGGGTAGTGGGAACCTGTAGGTCAAAAGCAGAAGCGACAACTTGGGCTTGCAGTTGGTGGGGGCAATATTGTGGGATTGAGTTCTTCACCTGTGAGATCTGATGCTGTCTCCAGAAAGATAGTGTCTGAGTTGAGTTAAATTGTAGGATGGTGTCTAAGAAACATAGAAAATTGCTTTATGTGGGGGGAGAAAATGCCCCATTTTGGTGACCAGAAGTGTTTGAGAGTATAGAAAAGGAAAAATAGGTTTTTTCCTCTACAGTAGCATTTTCAGTTTTTATAATGTGAGGCCTTTCCACATAAAAGGCAGCCAAAAGAGTGATGATGTCTCACGAGAGTAATTAAAGTAAAACATGAAAGCATTCAGTGCCATCCCCACTGCCTGGCTCCCTCCAACTCCTTCATGTGACTCTGGCAACTGAATTGAACGCTAATAGTGTTTTACATGACGCTAACCATGAAGTTATTGAGTGTTGGTTACGTGTGAGAAAAACATTTTAAAGTGCTTTAACTGTAATTTCACATTTAATGTCTACAAACAACTGTATTCTGAAGTTACGAAAATTTTTCGCTTTCTCCTCACTTCCTCCTCTTTCTAAACCTGTTTAATGTGTTGAGTTCTAGGTATAAATGCTGCATTTCTCAAGGTCAAACCCAAAATTTGGATGAATTTGTAAATAGCGAAAGATCAAATGAGGGTGAAGAATAATTGATTACTCATGCTTTTAATTAAATTCATATGGAAATTACCTTTTTTCTTCCAGAATAAAAATGAATCAGTTGTAGATGATATCTACTTAAATTCTTCTCTCAAACTTTGAGAGAAGGTAAAATATACTGGTACTGTAGAGCCCTAATTAGGGAAAATGAGCTAAGCTAGTGGGAGTAGGGGAAAGCAAAAAGAGAAAGCAGATAAGCTATAAGTTTGCCTTTCTTCATGGTCCAGGACACATAGCTCTCCTGTACAAATAATCTTTGCTTTGTGTGTCATAATCTTCCTGTCCCCAGCTATCACCAGACCCTGGGCTGATAAAAACATTCAAGTCGGCTCACTGCAGCCTTGGCTTTATCACTACCGCATGTAGCACTCTGCAGCCCAAGAACCGTCCTATAAAATCTCCAGGAAGCTTTTGTTCGCTTACAGTCAGCTCCTCTTCTGCTGGTCTGCCCATTGCCTTCTTGCAATGTCATTTCATACATTCTTTAATAAATCTGCCTTTCTTTACCTACAATTGTCTTGCTAAGTTCTTTTATCCCTGCACCACTAGGCCAGATAGTCACCACTCCCCTGTGACATATAAGCTTTGTGACACCACTCTACTTTTCATAGAAGAGGACTATAGTACCCTGAGGAACTACGTAACTAGAAACAGTATCTAGGATTGAATGCAATATATAGATAGGTTGGAGATTTGGGTATCTAGACATGAGTAACTAGTTTCATCCGTGGTGCTTTTTGTAAAGGCCAACACACAGCTTATACATGTGATTGCTCAAAAACTGTCAACTAGGAATGTTTCTGAAGAATGTCCGTATGACTTCACATTAGTGTGGTAATGATTATTGCTTGTCATAATTATTTCAGATTTTAACAATGCCCTCAAGCCATGAAAGCAATAAACTCTTCTTCCTAAATTATTAAAAAATAAGATGAATAAGTATATATACTTATTCAATGTTCATTTACTCTAAATGACATTGCCTGCTTACTTATATAGCACCACTAAAAAAGCAAGTAGCTCCTAGCCCCTTTTTTTGTCAGCATCTTTAAATAAACAATGGTGATTTATTTCTCTATCAGGCTTTTGACTCTTCTAAACTTGTGCAAATTGACTTAATGCAACTGCTGTGAAGCATTTAGCAAATCACTTTCTTCTCCCATCCAGCTGCAGTTTCATTAACTATGACTACCTCATTTTCAACAAATGCATAAATGCATGAATTTGCTGACTAGCCAAGACATAGACAAACAATACTTAAATATGGAAAATTTTACTTACATTAATCTCTTGGGACTTAATATAATTACACAGAGAATTATTCTTGTTACAGTAGGTAACTAGTCAGGCATGAGCAGGACAGGAGAGGGCTCCCCCTACCCCCAACCAGGAATGTCAGGTGACCACCACGTGGTGTCATGTGGTTAACTGTCTCTCTAAAATAATAATTGGTTGCAGCCAGCACCAGGGAAAGGCAGTCTCTCTATAGATAGAAACTGCTGAAACTGGTGAACAGCAGCTTCGCCATAAGATCTCAGGAGCTGGGCAAGTGGGCTCAAGCATGTACACTAAGAGGCAAAATGGCAGAGTTTAACTGGTATATTACCTCCTAGGGACATTTGACTGATAAGGGAGGAATGCCTCAAGTGAGCATGTGTATACCTCCAGTAAATGCGCTATGCATGCTCCCCTCCCAAGTGCTGGCAGGCCACTGCACATGTGGACAGCCCACCCCAAGGGAAGAATCAGGGGAGAAGGCACACAAGACCCCGGAAGCATGCCAACACATGAAATCTCACGTCAAAAGTCCAACCACGCACTTGATCTCTCAAGTTGCCCACTTGGCCCTCTTCCAAGTGTACTTTACTCCATTTTATTCCCGATCTAAAGCTTTTTAATGAACTTTCACTCCTACTGTAAAACCTGTCTTGGTCTCTCCTTCGGCCTTATGTCCCTCAGTTGAATTCTTTCCTCTGAGGAGGCAAGCATTGAGGTTGCCGCAGATGCATATGGATTTGCTGCCACCAACATTCTCAGGAATAGAGTGACTATTTGTTACTGATGTCGACCAATAGGTTATGCACAGATTTGATTTAACTAAAGGAGTCTATTTTGCTTTGCCAGGGTTTCTGTCAAGTATCAAAGTTCCAACTAGTTTCCATCTCGCTATTTGTTTCAACTCTGTCTTCCATCGGGAACAGAAGTTTCTCTGGCTAGCTGCTGCTCATTTTTTATTTCATGGCTCCCCTTGACTTGTGAAATCCATCAAACATTACTGACTCAGATGGAGCCCTTACTATGTAGGTATTATGTAACTGAAATCATTTTGATCAGGAGCTAATAAACTGGCCTGCACAAGTCTTAGAGCAAAGTTGGTAAAGTTAGCTTGGAAGCTTATATAGTAAACTTGCTGGGATCTGATTTAATCAATGATTTACATAAACATGTCCTTTTCCTTGTATGCATATTTTATTGTGAATATTAACTTTTGAGGCATAATTTCTAAGTTCCTGTAAAGTATATCAGTTTAAAATTTTACAATGCATATCTAGCAGATATTACAGGCTCTCTCCTCCAAAATGAATTCTAGAGGAATTGGAGGCAAAAGACCAAGAAAACCATGGGGAACCTTAGGGCCATGGGAGGTTGGAGGGTAAGATGTTTTGAGATCTTTGGGGAAGATGATGACTTTGACCTGGGCTGGGAGCCAGCCTCAAAGGGCAGGAGAGTAGCAAAGGCAGTATTTGTTAAAGCTTGCTTATCCCTACCATTGCATTGAGTAGACATTTGGGTATGGAGATCCTAGAAAAATAAGCACATACCAACTGACTTCTGGCATTTGCCCTCCTATTCCTCCTCCCACAAAGTTCCAGGACTGGTGGATCATAATCTAAGAAGCTTCTGATGTGGCTGTTTTGGGAGGCAAGAGAAAAGCCCTAACATGTAGTCGGTTTTATAGATTGAGGAGCTATGGTTGGTTTTCTGGTACTCCATCATGTATATGTATGTATGTGTGTGTATATTTATGTATATATACACATACATATGTATACATGTATATATGTGTACATACCTATAGACATGTATATATACATATACACATATACATACACATGTATAGGCACACAAATATATGTATGTGTATATGTACACATATACTTTTTTTTTTTTTAACTATTTGCAATGTAAAAACCATTTTTAGCCTCTGGCTATAAAAAATACGTTTCCAGCCAATGAAACCACCTTTGCAAAAATTATATCAGTGAGAAAATTATGTCAGTGTAGGAGATCTGATCTAGCCAAACACCCATCTTGCTTTTGGCCTTCAAGCTGCCCTTAATTATTCCTGGTCTTAGGCCAAGCTAACTTTGGGAGATATTTACAGTTTAAATGATAAAATCCCTTCCGAAAAACTCAGCCACTTTTGGAAAACTAATGAGAGACCACTAGGCTAGGAGGATAGAGGAGCCTGAATTCTGCTAAAGTGCAGCTTCCCCAGTTACTCCTGCAGATAACATCTGCTACTGTAGAAGCTAACACTGGCCTTTTGAAAGACCTTTTCAGGTTTTTTGCATGTCTGATGACCAGTGACTACACCAGGACCTACCAACCACTCCTGACAATATGTCATTCATATGGATAAAGACAAAATCAGATTCCAATCCTACTGCATTAAAAATAATCAATTTTGGATGGATTAGAATAAAACAAACCAAAACAGAGAAGGAGAAGAAGAGGAGAAAAAAAACTAAATGACAACCTTAAAACTCTTTAAAAAACATTTTGTTGTATACAGTTTATATCTTGTAATAGAGAACTGTTTCTTAAATACTAAAAGCATTGACTTGAATTAAAGATTATAATGGCCGGGCGCGGTGGCTCAAGCCTGTAATCCCAGCACTTTGGGAGGCCGAGACAGGCGGATCACGAGGTCAGGAGATCGAGACCATCCTGGCTAACACAGTGAAACCCCGTCTCTACTAAAAACACAAAAAACTAGCCGGGCAAGGTGGCGGGCGCCTGTAGTCCCCGCTACTCGGGAGGCTGAGGCAGGAGAATGGCGTAAACCCGGGAGGCGGAGCTTGCAGTGAGCTGAGATCCGGCCACTGCACTCCAGCCCGGGCGACAGAGCAAGACTCCGTCTCAAAGAAAAATAAAATAAAATAAATAAATAAAAAAAAAAATAAAGATTATAATAAGAAGAACATTTATTCACTAAAGGGCACCTTTATGAAAATAAAGACAATTCCAAGTGTAGAGGAGATATTCATGATATAGAAAACCAGCAAATGAACTGAATAAATTATAAAGAAAAACAAAAACAAATAAAAAAAAGTAGACTTTTCTGAAGAGAAAAACATATGGACAACAATGAGGTGATTGGTATAATACAAATCAAGACCATTGTTATGGGAAGTCAGGGGCCCTGGACGGAGGGACTTGCTGGAGCCACGGCAGAGGAACATAAATTGTGAAGATTTCATCTTAATATGGACATTTATTGGGTCCCAAATAATACTTTTAAAATTTCCTATGTCTGCCTTTACTTTAATCTCTTAATCCTGTTATCTTCGTAAGCTGAGGATGTATGTCACCTCAGGACCACTGTGATAATTGTGTTAACTGTACAAATTGTTTGTAAAACATATGTGTTTGGACAATATGAAATCAGTGCACCTTGAAAAAGAACAGAATAACAGCAATTTTTATGGAACAAGGGAAGATAACCATAAAGTCTGACTGCCTTTGGGGTCGGGCAAAAACAGCCATATTTTTCTTCTTGCAGAGAGCCTGCAGAAAGCCTATAAATGGACATGCAAGTAGGAGAGATACTGCTAAATTCTTTTCCTAGCAAGGAATATTAATATTAATACCCTGGGGAAGGAATGCATTCCTGGGAGGAGGTCTATAAACGGCCGCTCTGGGAATGTCTGTCTTGTGCAGTTGAGATAAGGACTGAGATACACCCTGGTCTCCTACAGAACCTTCAGGCTTACTAGGGAGGGGAAAACTCCACCCTAGTAAATTTGTGGTCAGACCGGTTCTCTGCTCTCTAACCCTGTTTTCTGTTGTTTACGATGTTTATCAAGACAATACGTGCACCGCTGAACATAGACCTTTATCAGTGGTTCTGCTTTTGCCCTTTGCCCTGTGATCTTTGTTGGACCCTTATCAGTGATTCTGCTTTTGCCTTTTTCCTGTTCCCTCAGAAGCATGTGATCTTTGTTAGACCCTTATTAGTGGTTCTGCTTTTTTCCCTTTGAAGCATGTGATCTTTGTACCTACTCCCTGTTCTTACACCTCCTCCCCTTTTGAAACCCTTAATAAAAACTTGCTGGTCTGAGACTGAGGTGGGCATCATGGTCCTACCAATATGTGATGTCACCCCTGGCAGCCCAGCTGTAAAATTCCTCTCTTTGTACTGTTTCTCTTTATTTCTCAGCCGCCCGACACTGACGGAAAATAGAAAGAACCTATGTTGAAATATTGGGTGGGTTCCCCCAATATACCATGGTCCAAAACTATTTTATAACACTTTCATAGTCAAAAATTAAAAAGTCATAATCATACCAGATTTTGGAAATAGTATGGATTCACATTTATATGCCGTATGAACTGGCAATTATGCAACCAAGAGAACTTTTCTGTACATTCGCTACAACACAAATGTATTACAATGTTCGTAGCAGTGTTTTTCATAATAGCAAAAACCTGGTAACAATTCCAAAGCCTATCCATAGGAAAATAAATACATAAACAGCATTGTATTCACAAAATAAAATAATTTACAGTACTCCAATGATGAATCTTTACAATATTGAATATTTTTAAAGTTTCAGATAATCACATACAACATAGTACACTTTGTATAAAGTTAAAAAGCCCTAATATTTCAAAACATACTCTTTAGGAACACAACTAGATGCATTAACGTTATATAAACAGGAAAGCAATGGAAGAGGGAATGAAGGAATTTAGGATGATGGTTATGTCTAGTGAGAGGAAGGAAGGTGATGGGATGTGTTAAAGTCGTATAGAAAAATGTAGGTTAAAAGTCAAGGCCCTCACTTTTGTTTATAACATGCTTACATACGCTTCTTTTTTTTTTTCTTTTTGAGACAAGGTCTTGCTCTGTGCCCCATGCTGAGGTACAGTAGCATGCTCACAGCTCAGTGCACCTTCAACCTCCCAGGCTCAAACAATCCTCCCACCTCAGTCTCCCGAATAGCTGGGACTACAGGAGCAGGCCACCACACCTGGATAATTGTTGTACTTTTTGTAGAGATGAGGTTTCACCATGTTGCCCATGCTGGTCTCAAACTCCTGAGCTCAAGTGATCCACCCACCTCGGCCTTCCAAAGTGCTGGCCTTACAGGTGGAAGCCACTGATCCCAGCCAGTGCTTATTTCATTATTATAAAAGATGAGTTAAATAAAAGCAGGCCAATGATGAGTGCATTGTGTACCAATGATCAAGATGAATCTATAATTGAATTCTTCCACCTGAGATCTAATTTTAAAAGTTCAAGTGCATACTGCTTCTCCCAACTTCTCCCAAATTTTTCAGTTGAAAAATTTCAACTAATTTTTCATAGAGTTCAGAATGGTAAGTAACTGGGGACAAAAAACCAATATTCACTAGGGAAGAGTCATCAGTTTATCTTTGCAAGGACAAAAGGTCAAGTCCTTCTAAGTTATATTGAAAAAGCTGTCTTAGATTTCAGCTTTACAGGTGACAAAGTATTAATACGTAAGCTCCCCTACTTTTGAAAGGCCATTCTAAATCCACTAGTTCCATAAGACCAAGAAGACTGAAAGGGGTTTAAGTGAAGCTTTTCACCAAATAGACCAGGTTCATTTTTATTAAAGACCTGTTGAAATAGTTAACCCCCTTTTAGGATATCCCCAAATGTTCTAGATTTGATAATTCTTTAGCAGTTATAGTATTTACACTCCTAGCCTTATGACTCAAGTGTATGCCTTGATTTTATTAAACCCCTGCAAATATGACAAAAGTGACATGACAAAGTTTTGTCACTATGATAGTTACCGGACTTAGCATTAAACTGTTACCAAATTTCTCACTGAATTAATATTAATTTATATCTAATAATGGTGTTGACTCTAGTACGAGAAGGTTTTCTATTCTAAAGTGACAATAGAAATCTAAATGCTTTCATTGCTATTAATAACTGTCAGTATTCTTGCTTAACTGGGATTTGAAGAAACTCTTCTTTTATTGACATTAATTTCTTTACACTTTAACCAATAAAATAAAGCAAAAATTAGAAAAATAAAGCAAGAATACTACTTTATTTGATAATTTTATTTTTTATTTTTTCATAGGTTATTAGGGTACAGGTGATTTTGGTTACATGAGTACATTCTTTAGTCGTGATTTGTGAGATTTTGGTGCAGCATCGCCTGAGCAGTATACTCTGCACCCTATCTGTAGTCTTTTACTTGTCACCCTCCCATCCTTCCCTCCAAGTTTCCAAAGTCTGTTGTATCATTCCTATGCCTTTATGTCCTCATAGTTAGCTTCCACATATCAGTGAGAAAATACGATATTTGATTTTCCATTCCTAGTTTACCTCACTTAGAATAATAGTCTCCAATCTCATCCAGGTTGCTGTGAATGCCGTTAATTCCTTCCCTTTTATGGCTGAGTAATAGTCCATTGTGTGTATGTGTATGTGTATATATATATATATCACAATCACAGTTTCTTTATCCAGTCATTGATTGATGGGCATTTGGGTTGGTTCCACAGTTTTGCAGTTGCTAATTGTGCTGCTACAAACATGCATGTGCAAGTATCTTTTTCACATAATAACTTATTTTCCTCTGAGTAGATACCCAGTAGTGGGATTTCTGGATCAAATCGTAGTTCTGCTGTTAGCTCTTTAAGGAATCTCCACACTGTTTTCCATAGTGGCTGTACTAGTTTATGTTCCCAACAGGAGTGTAGAAGCTGTTCCCTGGTCACTGCATCCATGCCAACATCTACTGTTTTTTGATATTTTGATTATGGCCATTCTTGTGGAGGAAGGTGGTATCACATTGTGGTTTTGATTTGCAATTCCCTGATCATTAGTGATGTGGAGCATTTTTTCATATGTTTGTTTGTCATTTGTTTATCTTCTTTTGAGAATTATCTATTCATGTCATTAGCCCACTTTTTGATGGGATTGCTTGGTTTTTTTAATCTCTGAATCAAAGTTTGTGGTAGATTCTGGATATCGTCCTTTGTTATATGTATAGATTGTGAAGATTTTCTCCCACTCTGTGGGTTGTCTGTTAACTCTGCTGACTGTTCCTTTTGCCGTGCAAAACTCTTTACTTTAATTATGTCCCAGCTATTTTCTCTGTTTTTGTTGCATTTGCTTTTGGGTTCTTGGTCATGAAATCCTTGCCTAAGCCAATGTCTAGAAGGGTTTTTCCAATATTATTTTCTAGAATTTTTATAGCTTCAGGTCTTAGATTTAAGTCCTTAATCCACCTTGAGTTGATTTTTGTGTAAGATGAGAGACTAGAAACCAGTTTTTTTCTCCTATATGTGGTTAGCCAATTATCTAATATGATTTAATGAAAAGGTTATCCTTTCCTCCACTCTGTTGTTGTTTGCTTTGTCAAAGATCAGTTGGCTGTAAGTATTTGGGCATCTGAGTTCTCTATTCTGTTCCATTGGTCTATGTGCCTATTTTTATACCAGCATGACCTTGTTGTGGTGACTATGGCCTTATAGTTTGAAATCAGGTAGTGTGATGCCTACAGATTTATTCTTTTTGCTTAGTTTTGCTTTGACTGTGCAACATCTTTTTTAGTTCCATATGAAATTTAGAATTGTTTTTTCTAATTCTGTGAAGAATGATGGTGGTATTTTGATGGGGATTGCATTGTTTGTATAGATTGCCTTTGGCAGTAGATCATTTTCAGACTACTGATTCTACTCATCTGTGAGCATGGGATATGTTTCCATTCGTGTCGCCTATGATTTCTTTCAGCATTGTTTGGTAGTTTTTCTTGTAGAGATCTTGTAGAGATCTTGCCTCCTTGGTTAGGTATATGCCTAAGTGTTTTGTTTGTTTGTTTTTGCAGCTATTGCAAAAAGGGTTGAGTTCTTGACTTGATTGTCTGGTCACTGTTGGTGTATAGGAGATCTAATTTGTGTACATTAATTTTGTATCCATAAACTTTACTGAATTCTTTGATCAGGTCTAGGAGCTTTCTGGAGGAGTCTTTCAGTTTTTGAGGTGAATGATCATATCGTCAGCAAACAGCGACAGTTTGACTTCCTCTTAACCAATTTGGATGCCCTTTATTTCCTTCTCTTGTCTGATTGCTCTGGCTGAGACTTCCAGTACTATGTTAAAGAGGAGTGGTGAGAGTGGGCATCCTTGTCTTGTTCTAGTTCTCAGAGGGAATGCTTTCAACGTTTCCCCACTCAATATTATATTAGCTGTGGGTTTGTCGTAGATGGCTTTTATTACCTTGAGTTATGTCCCTTGTATGCTGATTTTGCTAAGAGTTTTAATCATAAAGGGTTACTGGATTTTGTCAAATAGATGCTGGATTTTCTGCATCTATTGAGATGCTTATGTGATTTTTGTTTTTAATTCTGTTTATGTGATGTATCACATTTATTGAGTTGTGTATGTTAAACCATCCCTGCATCTCTGGTATGAAACCCACTTGATCATGGTGGATTATCTTTTTGATACGTTGTTGGATCCGGTTAGCTTGTACTTTGTTAAAGATTTAAGCATCTGTATTCATCAGGGATATTGGTCTGTAGTTTTATTTTTTGGTTAGGTCCTTTCCTGGTTTAGGTTATGTCCTTTTCCTGGTTAGGGTGATGCTGCCTTCATAGGTTCATTTAAGGAGTGTTCCCTCTTTATCTTGTGGAATAGTGTCAATAGGATTGGTACCAATTCTTCTTTTAATGTCTGGCAGAATTCTGCTGTGAATCCTTCTGGTCCTAGACTTTATTTTGTTGGTAATTTTTAAATTAATGTTTCGATCTCACTGCTTGTTAATAGTCTTTTTAGGGTCTCTAATTCTTCCTGATTTAAGCTGGGAGGGTTGTCTTTTTCTAGGATTTTATCTATCTCTTTTACATTTTCAAGTTTTGTGCATAAAGGTGTTCATAATAGCATTGAATGATCTTTTTGTATTTCTGTGGTGTCAGTTTTAATATCTCCTGTTTTGTTTCTTACTTAGGTTATTTGGATTTTCTCGCTTCTTTTCTTGGTTAACCTTGCTAACTGTCTATCAATTTTATTTATCTTTTCAAAGAACCAGCTTTTTGTTTCAATGATCTTTTGTATTTTTTGTTTTAATTTCATTTAGTTCTGCTGTGATCTTGGTTATTTTCTGTCTTCTGCTGGGTTTGGATTTGGTTTATTCTTGTTTCTCTAGTTCCTTGAGGTGTGACCTTAGATAGTCAGTTTGTGCTGTTTCAGTCTTTTTGATGTAGCCATTTAGGGCTATGAACTTACCTCTTAGCATCGCCTTTGCTGTATCCCAGAGGTTTTGGTAGGTTGTGTCACTATTATTCAGTTTGAAAAATTTTTTAATTTCCATCTTGATTTTGTTTTGACCCAATGCTCATTCAGGCGCAGTTTATTTAATTTCTATGTATTTGCATGATTTTGAAGGTTTCCTTTGGAGCTGATTTCCAGTTTTAATCCTCTGTGGTCTGAGACAGTGCTGGGTATAATTGCAATTTTCTCAAATTTATGAGGCTTGTTTTGTGGCTTATCATATGGTCTATCTTAGGAAAGCGCTGTGTGCTATTGAATAGAATGTGTATTCTATGGTTGTTGGATGGAATGTTCTGTGTGTATCTGTTAAGTCCATTTATTCCAAGGTGTAGTTTAAATCCATTGTTTCTCTGTTGTCTTTCTGTCTTGATGACCTGTCTAGTGCTGTCAGTGGAGTGTTGAAGTCCCCACTGTAAGAGATAATTGGAAGGACAGCCCAGAAAGGAATGAGGCTAATAGACCCAAGTTCAAGCAAGCTGATTGATTGTCAGTCCTGCTGGGCTACCTCTTGACAAAAGCAGAGGAGGCATTCCCACTTACAGGCTATAGCAAGGTTTTGTAGGGTGTAGAATTGGGTCAGGGTGAAGGAAAAAGAAAAGAGTGGACGGGGTGCTTTGTGCCAGGTGTCTGACACCCTGGAGATGTTTTTCTTTCCAGTTCTATTGTGTAAGGTAGACATCTTAACCACATCCTGAGACAGATGGCCTCCAGTCAAACAGTTACAGGTAGGTTTGGGGTAGAGGGTTTTACTTTTTTGGTGCTTAGTCCATGGGAGGGGGAAACAGTCCAGTTGGGTGGACCCTAACACCCACTATTATTGTGTTGCTGTCTGTCTCATTTCTTAGATCTATTAGTAATTGTTTTATAAATTTGGGAGCTCTGGTATTAGGCACATACATGTTTAGGATTGTGATATTTTCCTGTTGGACACATCCTTTTACCATTATATAATGCCCTTATTTGTCTTTCTTAACTGCTGTGGCTTTAAAGTTTGTCTTGTCTGACACAAGAAGAGCTACCCCTGCTTGCTTTTGGTGTCCATTTGCAAGAAATGCCTTTTACCACCCCTTTAAGTTTATGTGAGTTCTTACGTGTGTAAAGTGAGCGTCTTAAAGGCAACAGATAGTTGTTGGTCGATTCTTATCCATTCTGTGCTTCTGTATCTTTTAAGTGGAGCATTTAGGCCATTTACATTCATTGCTGGTACTGAGCTATGAGCTACCATTCCATTCATTATGCTATTTGTTGCCTATATACCTTGGGTTTTTTTGTGTGTGTGTGTGCTTTTTTAAACCATATTTTTGTTTTATAGGTCCTGTGAGATTTGTGCTTTTAAGAGGTTCTCTTTTAATGTGTTTCTAGGATTTGTTTCAAGATTTAGCAGTTCCTGTAGTGGTGGCTTGGTAGTGATAAATTCTTTCAGCATTTGTTTGTCTGAAAAAGACTGTATCTTTCCTTCAGATATGATGCTTAGTTTCACTGGATACACAATTCTTGGCTGATAACGGTTTTGTTTGAGGAGGCTGAAGATAGGGCCCCAATCTCTTCTAGCTTTTAGGTTTTCTGCTGAGAAATCTGCCCCTAATCTGACAGGTTTTCCTTTATAGGTTAGGTGGTGCTTTTGTCTCACAGCTCATAAGATTCTTTGTTTCATCTTAACTTTAGATAACGTGATAACAATGTGCCTAGGTAATGATCTTTGTGCAATCAATTTCCCCAGTGTTGTTTGTGCTTCTTGTATTTAGATGTCTAGGTCTCTAGCAATGCTGGGGAAGTTTCGTCAGTTATTCCCCCAAAAATGTTTTCCAAAGTTTCAGATTTCTCTTCTTCCTCAGGAATGCTGATTATGCTTAGGTATGGTCATTTAACATAATCCCAGACTTCTTGGAGGCTTTGTTCATATTTTCTTCTTCTTTTTTTTTTTCTTTTGTCTTTTTTGGACTGGGTTAATTCGAAGACCTTGTCTTTGAGCTCTGAATTTCTTTCCTCTATTTTTTCAATTCTATTACTGAGCCTTTCCAGAACATTTTGCATTTCTGTGTGTCCAGTGTTTCCTGAAGTTTTTATTGTTTTTCCCTTATGCTGTCTATTTCCTTGAATATTTCTCCGTTCACTTCTTGTATCACTTTTTGGATTTCCTTGCATTGGGCTTCACCTTTCTCTGGTGCCTCTCTGATTAGCTTAATAACTAACCTCCTGCATTCTTTTTCAGGTAAATTGGTTTGGATCCATTGCTGGTGAACTGGTGTGATTTTTGGGAGGCGTTAAAAGAGCCTTGTTTTATCATATTACCAGAGTTGGTTTTCTGGTTCCTTCTCATTTGAGTAAGCTCTGTCAGAGGGAAGGTCTAGGGCTGAAGGCTGTTGTTCAGGTTCTTTAGTCCCCCAGGGTGTTCCCTTGATGTGGTACTCTCCCCGCTTTTCCTATAGATGTGGCTTCCTGAGAGCAAATCTGTAGAGGTTATTATCTCTCTTCCCACCTGGCCACCCAGCAGGTCTACCAGGCTCCAGGCTGGTCCTGGGGGTTGTCTGCACAGAGTCCTGTGATGTGAACTGTCTATGGGTCTCTCAGCCGTGGATCCCAGCACCTGTTCCAGTGGAGGTGGCAGGGGGGTGAAATGGACTCTCTGAGGGTTCTTAACTTTGGTGGTTTAATGCTCTATTTTTGTGCTGGTTGGCCCCCTGCTGGGAGGTGGCACTTTCCAGGCAGCGTCAGCTGTGGTAGTATGGAAAGGAACTGGCAGTAGGCGGGTCCTAGAACTCCCAAGAGTATATGCCCTTTGTCTTCAGCTACCAGGGTGGGTAGGGAAGGAACATCAGGTGGAGGCAAGGCTAGATGTGTCTGAGCTTAGACTCTCCTTGGGCAGTCTTGCTGCAGCTGCTGTGGAGGATGGGGGTGAGGTTTCCTGGTCAATGGACTTGTGTACCTAGGAGGATTATGGCTGCCTCTGCTGAGTCATCCAGGTTGTCAGGGAAGTGGGGGAAATCCAGCAGTCACAGGCCTCACCCAGCTTTCACGCCATCCAAAGGGCCGGTCTCACTCCCAGCGTGTACCCACTAATAGCACTGAGTCTGTTTCCAGGCCGTGGGTGAGCAGGGTTGAGAACTTGCCCCAAGCTACCAGCCTCCCAGTTTCAAAAGAAAGGGGCTTTAGTTATTCCGACGCCCTCCTGCAAGTTTTGGCCAGGAGGCTTCTCCGTTGGTTCAACTTGTTACCAAGTTCAGCTAGATATTCCTTCGCCCTGTGGCATTTCCCCCGTTGCTGGCTGCCCTGCCGAAGGATCCCTGTGATGCCAGGCAGGAATGGCCTGCTTGGGGACCCAGCGAGTTCCCAGAGCCTTTCCTGCTGCTTCCTCTACTGTATTTCACTTGACTGTCTAAATTGATTGAGCTCCAAGTAAGGTCAGAATCTTCTCCCACAAACTAGACCTTCAGTTTCCCCAGTGAGGGAGGGTGTGTTGAGGGGCCGAGGATGTCCCTTTTCCACTTCTGCAGTCTGTGCACTCATAGCTTTTGGGGTGTCTCCTGGGTCTTGCAGGAGCAGTCCACTTCCTGCAGAGGATCTGTGGGTCCTCT
This sequence comes from Chlorocebus sabaeus, assembly GCF_047675955.1. Taxonomy (NCBI): domain Eukaryota; kingdom Metazoa; phylum Chordata; class Mammalia; order Primates; family Cercopithecidae; genus Chlorocebus; species Chlorocebus sabaeus. The sequence continues at coordinate 14,945,422 of NC_132911.1, forward strand.
GGGATTCCTGATTTATTCCTGCAGTCGCTCTGGTGCTAAAATTTATGATGCAAGCCTCGGCATGCTGCTTGGTCCAGTCCAAGCCAGAGCTGCAATCTATTTCTGCCTCCCATCCGCCATGTTCTGGCGCCGTGGCTCACGCCTGTAAATCCCAGATCTTAGGGAAGCATAGGCGGGAGGATAGCTTGAGCCCAGGAGTTCTAGACCTGCCTGAGCAATAAAGTGAGACACCGTTCTCCACAAAAAGGGAGAAAAAAAAGACAAAAAAAAAAAAAAATGAATGCAGACATTGAAGGTATATCAAATTAAAAGATAGCAAGAATAAAACATTTGTATATATAATCAAATTAAAATATTAATATACACTTTTATTTTAAAATTTACTAAACTGAATATAAAAAGACTATGAAACTATAGTATGGATGTGTGATGATTATAGCAAAGTTGTGAAGATGAAACGTAAGTCCGTCTAGTGATGGAACAACCATCAATTCTTTACTTACAATTGTTTTCTTTCTTTACTTTCTTTTGAGCAAGTCATAAGACCCCTGGATTCTGTGAAATATCAATCATTCTTTAATGGACAAAAAGTGTTTAGCAGCCAGGAGAGAAGCATTTTAATGGCTTTTAGGTTACTAAGAGAACCTGGTCCAAGCTTTATAATAACTTTTGTATGTACCATATGCCAAACCTACTTCTGAGCACTTTGCATGTCATAAATCATGTAATCATCACCATTCTATGTGGTAGAGGATTTTGACAAATTATTTGACAAGTGTTTTATCTAGAATATATAAATAACTATTACAACTCAATAAAAAGATAGATAACAATAAAAATTGGGCAAAGTATCTGAATAGACATTTCTCCAAAGAATATATGCAAGTGGTCAACTGCTATTTTCATTGTATAGATAGGTAAACTGAGGTTCATAGACTAAAGAAATTTCTCATGGTGGCAGAGTCAGGTTTTGAAGTTACGCAAACTAGATCATAGCCTCTGCACAATGACTTCCTGTTAACGTTATCTCCCTATGATATTAAATTCATTTTCCGAATTTGGGAAGATATTCCTGCCTTAACAAAGTGTACTATTTTGCATAGAAGCTAACTCTATGTTTAAACCAAGATGGTAGATCTTGTATAGACCTGGCAAAAAGTTGGTTTGCAGGCATTTAATTCTTAAAATTTAGTCTATTACACTCTTGTGTGGTGGTACTGATATCTATTTTCCAGCCTGATAATTTACCTTTGCATCTGTACAAAGCCATTAAAGCTCTTGCTTCAGAAATACCTTCCAACAAGGAGCAGAAAGGATGCTGTTCTCTTATTAATAATTCTGAACACTAACTCCCTGGGCCAGAGAAGCCAAGGGAAAGAGAATTTACTTTTTTGTAGCAAGTGTAGAACAAGTTCAAATCCAATTTTTCTGGTGTAAAGGGTTAGTAAAGGGAGAAAATAAAAAGAATGTTTTTGGGCAATGGCTTCAATTCTTTCTTTTGTTTTCTTCTCTTTATTTTCTCTTTCTCCTCCTCCTCATCTTCCTCCCCCTTTTCCCCTTCCTCTACCTTCTTTTTTTCTTCTTTCACCTCTACATGTCTGTCTCTCTCTCTGTTTTTCTGGTATACAGACATTTAGAAGACTCCTGTTTTGATCCATAAAAACATAAGTTTGCAACTGAGTAATTAAAGAATAAAATTTTCCATCAGGAGACTGATTTACTACAAATTACTTAGCATGAATTTTAAATAACTTTATACATATTGGGAAGAATAAAAATATATGCTGTTATTTTAGCTAGCCTAAATTAGAGGAGTCCTTCATCGCTATGAATCACATCATAAATTAAAATCAGAGGAACTTTCTCTAGTGGCATAAAATAGTCTCAATATAAACATTGGAAAATTATTATGTTCTGGTCAAAATTATTTTTAAAAGATAGTATGTATTATGGGTACCATAATTGGACTTGATAAACTCACCTGATTGTACAGTTTATGCTATTCTCATTTTATGTGCTCTTAATGAGGAAGCATCTGGCAAATGAATGCCTGAGTGGCAGGAAGGTGGCAGAATGGAATAATAGCTCTTCATATTGTTTAATGGGCTGTACTAAAACAACTTTTTCAGATCATGAAGGTTTTTGATTATTACCAAATAATTAGTGCTGCAAAGCACCATTAAGTTAAGTTATCTTTTTCATTCACCTGCATTAAAGAGAATATAAAGGGAAAACCCACATAGCTTGGCTTATCTTCTGTTATCAGTTCATAGCTTCTCTACAACCAGGACGATTACACTACTATAGCCAAGCGATTTATACTCATTTCTGAGTACCCCAGAATATGCTGTGACATCACAGCTTTTCTAAACCTACATATGAAGTTGTTATTTCCTTCCCATGGAGCTTTACTTGCCTATTTGATCATTAGTGTGCTTGCACATTTCTTTAGCAGCATTCCTTGACGATAATGTTACAGATGAAGAAACTTTTGGACTTAGGAAAAAGATTCCTAAAATACCTGTAAGATGTTATTTAGTAAGAGTCTATCAAACTGTACTCTAATAGCCTCAGACTTAATCAAGACATAGTGAGTCTAGTCAATTGGAGCATGGCAAGTTGGCCAAAATGGTTTACTGGTTACCATGATAACTGATTCTTCCAGGTAAGAACCAGAGTCTATTTAACTAGAATGTCTTTCCACAGAGCAGATAGCAAGTGACTGATGCCTGCCAGCTGGACGGTTCTGCTTATTGGGTTGTAGTCTTACTACTCCAAGAATGAAGCAAGCATGCATTCAAGCCCTGAGCACTTGATAATACAGGAAGAACCGTATGGTTATACATATACAAATAGCAATGTATGACTGGGTGCAACTCAACCCGTTCATTCATGAATTCAACAAATATTTCTTGAATCCCTATTATGTGCCAAGCAATGTTGTGAATCTAGGCATAATAGCAGGAAACAGTGCAGAGAAAAACCTTTGCTTTCATGGTGCTTTCTATCTGGTGATCTGTTTGAAGCCTGAAACAAATATATGTGTTAAAGCTATTCAGCATTTAGATATATTGTATCATGCTAATATAGCAATCTTTTCCTCTAATAAAGTTTAATTTACCTCTGTATATCAACTAGCTTTACTTTTTCAATTGGAGATATGGGACTTTGGTTTTTAACCAAAAGGTGTAATACAGTTAAAACTTTTACTGTCTGTAAAGCAAATTGAATTATCATTTAATTACAGCCAGTGTCTAATGCCTCAGAGACCATGCCTTCGTGAGGCACATGATGGCCCTTCTTTCCTGTCCAAAACATGGTCACGATTGATAACTTCTTGGAATCCTTGAAGACTTCTTTTTTTTTTTTTTTTTTTTTTTTTTGAGACAGAGTTTCACTCTTGTTGCCCAGGCTGCAGTGCAATGGTGTGATCTTGGCTCACTGCAACTTCCACCTTCTGGGTTCAAGTGATTCTCCTGCCTCAGCCTCCCTAGTAGCTGGGATTACAGGCACCCACCACCATGCCCAGCTAATTTTTGTATTTTTAGTAGAGACGGAGTTTCACCATGTTGGCCAGGATGATCTCAAACTCCTGACCTCGTGATCTGCCTGCGTTAGCCTCCCAAAGTGCTGGGATTATAGGCATGAGCCACTGTGCCTGGCCAAAGACTTGTGATACAAATACTGTTTTATAGAGAATTTAAGAAATTTTCCAATGCCAAATGTATCATTATTTTGTATAATATTCTAACAACAAAAATGCCCAAGATGGGACACCATAGGACTACACGCTTAGTGTAAGGATAGAAATAAATGAAACTACTATGTGGAAAGAAACAGCAGGGAAACTTACATATCTCAATCTTAGCACAAAGTAGGGAGAGGTTAAAAAAGATTTTTAACCACAAGCAGATTTATATTCTGAATTCACACCACCAATGTGGTCCAAACACTCATGAAGAAATTTTCACTTAAAATGGTCTTAGTCTATACTAACAGTGATCAAAAGACATTATTGATTATAAACAATGCAAATTGATTTGAGATGTTAAAATGCTTTTTAAAAATACACCTTATATTTAATAAAATGTGATCAAAGTTTTGCTCCATAAAACTGCATTTAGTGTTTCTGATACTGAATTATAAAAGGCTCAGTTTTCAGATCAGGAAGTCAAGTTCCTGTAAAACTTTTATCTGCAAACACCTTTCATCAAAACATGCTTAAAATAACCCAAAGGATTTTGGAATTAAAGATCAAACTAAAGGTACGTTATGAATTAGTTACTTCTCTGCAGTGCAACCCTGTCTTTTTCTCTTAAATGACTTAGATGCTGACTTGGCTGATTTTTCTCTGTAGTCTACTTTAGGTTCAAGGTGACTTCAAAGTCAACAGTCACTTCCTCCTTTTCTGTCAAAATCAACTTAGCGGTCCCTAGTTCATCATGATATGCTCAGGGAATAAACATTGAAATTAATTTAATCCAGATGTTTGAAACTCAAATTCAAATTTTAAAACTCAAATTCAATCCCAGCATAAAAACTCAAATTCAGCAGTTTTGTCTGAGGGAACTTGTGAATTTATAAACTCAATATATCTTGCGTTTTCTTCCAGGGAACAATGCTTCATGTTGTAAGTAGTCAGATTGTGCTAGATTATTCTTACTGAAACAAACTGTAATGACATCAGTATTATTTTGAAACATGTATTTTGAAGGTTGTTTTTCTCCTAAAGGCAGCACCTTTTCTGCCAGGGCCTAACTGTAGCAGACGCATTTCTTTGGAAAAAATTTCAATACATCTAAGAATTCTACATCAAGAGGAAATCACTGGAAAATTACCTTGTGAATTTCTTTGGAACTGAAGCAGTTATTTTTTAATTATTGCACAGAACCTGAATACTCAAAGCAATTACATGACTTTCTATACCTTAGAACCTAATGTGAGTTAATCTGGTATTTTGAAATTGTAAAAACCTAATTTTAAAGTCAAAGATGAGTGCCCAATGTAGGAAAAAAATGCTTATATAAAATTAGAAATAGTTCTTAGCTTATTTTTAAAGTTAAATTTAATAATTCATTTATAATTAAGCTTGCAAGGATCTTAAAATGGTTTTTATCCTTAACATTTGAGTTAGGAGACATTCACTCTTGTCTTAACTCATATACTAGCTATCCAACTTAGAGAATGTCTCAAGTAATCTTTTGCATTTGTCTGAATAGTAGGTGAAGGAAAAAGTTCTATGAGATTTTCCTTAATTCCTCTTTTTGTTGTTGCCATTGTTTTGCTTTTAAAAATCAAGTCATCCTAGTAGAATTCAGTTTTGTCTTTTTCTGATTTTCCTCCATGTTGTGATGGAGAGTATGATTCTCTGTTGTTCCACTGTTCATTGGTCACTGAGAGGGCCATTGATAATTGAATATTGTTTCTTTCATCATTTTTTGTAGAAGATTTCTTTCCTTCAGCATAAAGGAATTAGTTCCTGAGTACAATATTTAAATTCATGACTTTACCCTTCTTTTGATGTCATTTCACTGATGTTTGAGAAGCGATCTCATTACATACAGCTAAGGACAAATCAAGATTAAGTGTACAGTCTTGGCTTACAGTTTAAGAGCTTGGCCTATTTGGAAAGGATTCAGAAAGGAGGCATAAATGTTATTAAAAAGTAATAAAACCTATGGGAGAATGACTAAAACACAACACTGTTAGGGTTTTTTAAGGGTAGTCAACAAGTATGTGCACTACGGTGTCATTCTACTTGGGATTCATTATCTACAGTCATTCAATAGTGTTAAGTAGGAAAGTTCTTTAGCCCAAAAAGAGTGATTCTGAGCTTTTCTCTATCTTCTTTGACAATAATCCTTCTACATCTTGAACTCACTAAGTCAAAAACTATATCTGAAAGCATGGTGTATGGGAATTTGAGTGAAAAAATTGTAAACAGAATTAATTGCAGTAAATTATACTTCGTTAGAGTATAATTCTGCTTTGGGCTAGGACACTTCTAATTTCTAAGCCTTGCAATTGTAGTTATTTACACTAACTGATCTTATTCTGACCTTCCAGTTTCATTGGGAGATGACAATAATATTAGTGCTGAAAGGGTAAAGCCTTTTCTCATTTGCACCTTGAGAAAACACTGATTTAGTTTCTATTGGAACCTGCTGTCTATGTGGTAAACTCCACCAAAACCAGAAAGTGACTTTCTGGCTTTGAATGTATTCCTTCTTAAAGTCTTTGACCATCTAAAGTTCTTGGATATGTAATCAGTCATTTTGAATTATGTTTGTTCTCTGTGTTTCTTTTTATCTCTCTGCTTTTTTTTTTCAGGACACAATATCTTTTCTACATATGCTTCTAACATCGAGTTTATTATCTACAATATCTTTCTGTAATATTCTACTTAGAATTCATCAATATAACTCCGTTTCCCATAAAATAAGCATTTAACTTTATGTTATACAATTTTAAAAAAAAAATAGTTAAAATCTAGATTTCTTGGCAAGATGGTAGTGTCAGCAAAGGAATGTACTACAAAATAGAAAGCAATATATAAGTAGGTAAAATACTGATTAGTAATTAAAAACAGAAGGAGTATCATGTACATTTGAGAGCTCTAAAGTATTTCTGCTAATGTATTCTTGATGAGTCTCTGCTGAAAAGCAAAAATAAAGAGAATCATATAATTATCATCCTGAGAGAAGCAGAATTTTGTTTGTCTGGTTGGTTGGTTTTGTTTTTTTTCCTGAAGAAAAGAGGACAGATGCCCTGGTGGAATCCTGCAGACAACTTCTTACTGTGAGAGGGAAAAAATTGTGTTTTCCTAAGAAATGGAAGCCCACTGGGTGTTGAAGGGCTAGTCAAGGGTGTTCATTTCACCACCCCATTCCTTTTTGGACAAGAACACTGGGGCAGATGCATAAAGAGTGAACTGCTTCGTGATCGAGTAGATCAACATAGCCATGACCCTCTCCCTAAGGGTTCCATCTCTGCTTATGCAGAGACATGATTCTTGATCATGGGTCTACTAGTGATTAGATGTCTGTTTCCCTCTTCACTCTGTCAAATTAGCATGAGCTCTACATTACTAGATATTCTTTCTTTTTTCTCCTTAAGTTTAGATCTGATGCCCCCCTCTAATAAACATTTGGGGTTTTAGTAATAATCATCTTAGTTTTAACCCATTCAATTCTTGCCAGACTATAAAACATCTCTAGGCCAGTCTAGAGACTTCTGCAAAGGAATACAGAAGCAGAGAAAAATCACAACAGATATGAAAACATTCCTTATATTAGAAGTGATGCTTTCAGGAGATTCAAGGGATTTCTCTCTCTTGAATATATAAATTAAGAAATATTTATCAAATATCTTCTATTTTAGAAATATATTAAAGGATTTTACATGAGACTCCAATAAAAAAGGAATAATCTGAGTTAAGAGTGCAGACAAATTAAAAAAAAAAAAAACCCAGGTGCTGACTTAAAAACAATATAGGAGGGCAGATGAACAGAAGATTTGACCCTAAAGAGAATTAATTAATGAAGGTAAAGGCATGCCACACAAATTCTGTCAGAACACAGAGGGGAAAGTCAGAATAAAGACCAGAAGGCTTGTAATAAAATTCCCTAGAGATAATAAGCTTCTCAAGCAATAATGAAGCAATTGGAACCACCAAAGCATGATTTATGAAAGAATTAATTGATAAGCTAGATTTCATTGAAATTAAACCTCTGGTCTGTGAGAAACACTGTCTAGAGAATGAGAAGACAAGTCACAGACTAGGAAAAATACTTGCAACAGACACATCTGATAAAGGACTGTTGTCCAAAATATACAAAGAACTCTTTAATTTCAACAATAAGAAATCAAGTCCATTAAAAATGGGCAGAAGATCTGAATGGACACATCACCGAAGATATGCAGATGACAAGTAAATGTTATGAAAATATGTTCTATATTAAATGTTATAAAAGATGCAAGTTAAAAGATGCCACTGCAAAATCATTAGAATGGCCAAAATCCAAATCACTAACACGAAATGCTGGAGGGTATGGAACAACAGAAGTTCTTTCATTGCTGGTGGAAATACAAAAATGGTACAGGTACTTCAGAGAACAGTTTGGCAGTTTCTTTTAAGACTAAAAATATTCTTACCATGTGATTTGACAGTTGTGCTCCTTGGTATTGACCCAAATGAATTGAAAATGTATGTCCACAGAAAAGCCTGCACACAGATGTTTATAGCAGTTGTATCCACAATTTCCAATACTTGGAAGCACTAATATGTCCTTCAGTAGATAAATGGATACACTGTGGTACATCCAGACAATGGAATATTATATAGTGTTAAACATAAATGAGCTATCAAGCCATGAAAAGACAGGGAAGAAACATAAATGTATATTACTAAGTAAAAGAAGCCAGCCTGAAAAGACTCTACACCATATGATTCCAACTATATGACATTCTAGAAAAGGAAAAATTGTGAAGACAGTAAAGAGATCAGTGGAGGCTGGGAGGTGACTGACACCTGTAATCCCAGTACTGTGGAAGGCTAAGGAAGGAAGATCGCTTGAGCCCAGCAGTTCAAGACCAGCCTGGGAAACAGGAAAACCTGGTCTCCACAAAAAGAAAAAAATGCTAAAAATTAGCCCAGGCATGGTGGTGTGTGCCTGTAGTTACAGTTACTTGGGAAGCTGAGGCGAAAAGATTGCTTGAGTTCAAGAGGCTGAGGTTGTACCACTACACTCCAGGCTGGGCAACAGAGAAAGACCCTGTCTCAAAAAAAAAAAAAAAAAGTGGTTGCCACGGGTTGAAGGAGGGAAGGATAAATAGGTGGAACAAAGAGATTTTTAAGACAATAAAACAAATGTGCATGATACAATAGTAGATGCCTTCCTTATACACTGTCAAAATCCATAGAATGTGGGTTTGTAATGTAACCCTAATATAAACTATGGACTTTGGTTGATAATGACATGTCAATGTAGGCTCATGGATTATAACCAGTACCATTCTGATGTGTGATGTTGATGGTAGAGAAGGTTGGGTATATGTTGGGACAGGAGGTATATGGGAATTCTCTGTACTTTCTGTCCAATTTTTCTGTAAACCATGAAGAATAAAGTGTATTTTAAAAGTAGTACACAGCAGGTCCTCAAATAAACTCCTTCCATTTGAAGTCCTTTCATTAAAACAGATGAGAAAAACAATCCCTTCCTGCCAGAGCCACTGTCTGTGTGGAGTTGGCATGTTCTCCCACTGTCTGGGTGGATTTTCTCCAATTCCTCTGGTTTTTTCTCACATCCCAAAGATTCAGGAAATTGCTGTGTCTACGTGGTCCCAGTGAGACTGAGTGTGGGTGTAAGTGGCTCTGTGATAGGATGGTGGCCTTGCCAGGGCTGGTTCCTGCCTTGTGTCCTGAGCTAAGGCGACAGGCTGCAGCCAGCCCCAACCCTGCAATAAGTGGGTTGGAGAATGAATGAATGAATGAATGAATGAATGAATAAAATTATTGTCAAAAATTCAAGTAGATGATAATCATAAAAATGCAAGACAATAAAGATGCAGTAGAAATGTGTTCAGCAAACTCCCTTCTTTACAATTACCTGTTTTCTAACTGTGTGGTTGGAGGAGGTGCTCCTCACAATTTTCATTTTACAGATATTTCTTCTTTGATTTAATCCCCCACCACTACAACCTCCACTCATTGATTCACCAAAACTTGGTAAATCATTATCTTAGTTCCTTTGATTTATCTTTCTTAAATGTCTGTATAGCTCATGTTTATTTCAGCGTTTAGTATTGGAAGTGATTTCGTCTTTAGAAATTTGGTGATGTTCTTGTGACCAGAAATACGCCTTAGAAACTTCACTCTTGTTTAGATAAATTACTTTTGGTAAAATTGTTTTGTTATACATCTTTTCACTTAGGGCTGCAGTTTTCAAGGACCTATTGAGGATTTTAAGTGAAGATTTACTCTGTTAATTGTTCTTGGAAAAAGAAAATAGCTATCTTAATCCTATTAAAACTTTTCCTTCTCTGAGATCAGATATCTTAAATTTAGTTAAATTTTTAGGAAGGGAATGAACATTCACAGAAAAGACTGTAGGAATCATAGTGTTATAAGTTTACTTATAACTTAAATTTCTTTCCAGTTCTGATTTTTTGTTGTTGTTGTTGAGATGGAGTTTCACTGTTGTCACCCAGGGTGGAGAACAATGGTGTGATTCCAGCTCACTGCAACCTCCACCTCCCCAGGTTCAAGCTATTTTCCTGCCTCAGCCTCCCACATAGCTGGGATTGCAGGTGCTTGCCAACACATCCAGCTAATTTTTGTATTTTTAGTAGAGACAGGGTTTTGCCACGTTGACCAGGCTGGTCTTGAACTCCTGACCTCAGGTGATCCACCTGCCCCTGCCTCCCAAAGTGCTAGGATTATAGGCATGAGCCACCACACCTGGCCCCCAGTTCTACTGATTTAACATCATAGTTGAATAATATAATTTATGAATTTCAGTGCTTCATCTGGTTATGTGCACAAGAAAAAAAAATGATTAAAATAGGCTAAACTATGTAAATAATGTATAACCAGAATATTTCTAATTTTTCAAAAATATATGTGACATATATAAAATCCTTAGCTTTGAGAAAAGTTTTTTGGTGTATTTTCTAATGGGAATATCTGGCAGGAATTTTCCAACCTGGAATTGACCTGTTTCAAATATATAGAGAAAGTAAAATAAAAGTTTTAATGCCTAAAACTTGATAAATTTCCCTTTCTATGGTGAGCTTCCAAAATGTCTGTCTCAAATAATTTCTGTCATTTAAAAGCCTAAGAGATTCTGGCAGACTTTGAGACGAGACAGTGGACCACAGAAATGAACATAAAATAAATTTCTGAAACTTTTCTCTCTAGAAAGTTAAATTTCTATATTATAATTAGGTAATTTATGATATGCTATCAGTAAATCTTTTTGCAGGTGACTTTTGAAGGTCTGAGTTTTATCTCTGGCCATTCCTTCCATTAGAGGGAAAATGATGTTCAAAGTAGTTTAAAAGCCTCTCTGGTCACCTCAATTTCTTCCTTAAGTATTCACCAAACCCAAGCTTGTAGCTCAGAGTGGGACATCAAAGTGAATAAGTTTCTCTTCTGGAACACAGCTCATTTCACTATGTTAAGGATGGTATTAGGGCCATCATAAGGAGGTAGTTGCCACAGACTCTCCAGTCTTACACTAGAAACCAGGTTAATTATAAATGTTTTACTTCATATGGTGTCGATAATTCACATTTTACTTCTAACAAACAAGATCACATCTATTATGGTGTAGAAGTATTTTCACATATTTTATGCCATTAAATGGTAAATGCTTTATAGACATAAAGAGAATGACTATGTTTAGGGTAGAATACACCCACTGATCATCTCCACAGCTCCACACACAGAAGTTGATAATGTCTTGGTGATTTTACAGCTAAGTAAATAGACTCTCAGTGAGGTTATGCACCCTGTCGAATGTTACCTAACCAGGAAATTATAGAAGTAGGGTTCAAAGCCTAACCCAGAGTCCTTAGCACTATATGCTGCCTTCATGAAGTTGGATGGAAAATAGCTCACCGTGGACCTGTGTTTCTCATTCTTCTTACTTGCCCCAAATAACTGCTAATACAGTAAGTGCTCAGCAAAAGAATATTAACTTATTTCTGACTCAGCACCCAGTTTCACTGTGGTGAGTTGTCAATATTAGTTTTGGAAGATGTGGTATTTGCGTGCTTTCTAGCATAACTGGTCAATAATTAAAATAGTATATGATTATAAGGGCTACAACCTTGTCTGTTTACAACACTGCAGCAAAAATAATTTCTCTTCATTGCTTCCTGCAGGAAATATTTGATCCTATACCACGTCCTTGCTAGTAGAATACATGTCACTTCCCTATGAAATGCTATTGGAAAAAACTTGGCTTCATCTGAATTTGCTCTTCAACTTGAAGTCTTGTTCCATTGTCACCCAAAGCACTGGTTTTCAGTTACAGGTTCATAAAGTAGATCGCTGGCGCAGTAATTAAATCTCACTAGGTGTAGCAAATGGAATGGGAATAAGAAAAGCCACATGTATCCTGGAATTTATAGTACTGAGAAAATTCAGAGAAAACAATGCATCAATTTACAGCTGGGGGATTAGGATAATATTTTTTAACATGTTAATAGGTATGTTTGTTTTCTCTTAGAATAGCTTAAATTTGAATGTCCAAAGAAATAAAAGAATACTTTATAAAAATAAGTGAAATAGCTAGGAGATAGTGACAGTTTAGAACTTGGTGTGTATTTCACAGTCCCACTTCTCACATTGCTCCTTCATACTCGCACACCGCTCATCCCAACCCTGACCATCTCTACCAGCTTCCCAACATCCGGTATTATCACAGTGTTTAAATTCCTTGGCTAACTAAAGGAATTTATTGTTTATACTGAAGTCATGTCCCTTCTGTGACACTTGCAGATGAAGAGATTAATTTCCTTTATTTTGATATTACCTTTCCAAATGTTTTGAAATGACCAATTGCTATCATTCAACTACTATATTTATAGGTGCCCCCTTTATACCTGGTTTGCTGCTACCTGATAATAACAGCTAATATTATTGCGAAATTATTATGCTGTCAGGCACCATGCTACACCTAAAGGCTTAAACTATCCTATTTGGTCATCAACAATCCAAAGCGGTCCTTATGATTATTAAATCCATTTTTTTGATGAGCCTAGAGACATAGAGAAACTTGCCTGAAGTTACAGAGGTGGCAAAGGACAGAGATAACTCCAGAACCCAAATTAGCCTGTCATCAGGGATAGTGTTACTGTTCTGCACTGTTTCGTATGCCTTTGTGTGCTGCTTATACAGTTAGGGCAGTATTTCAGATCTTTTTAAGTAGTCTGGATCCAGCTAATTATTACCAATATTATTCTTCCCATCTGTCAGTTTTCTGTTTATCTGTCAGTCTCTTAGCCAAGTTTCCAATGAGATTTTTTAATTCCCCTAGATAAACATTGAGATCAGAAACTGTTTAACCCTGTAAAGATAATGTCACTTCTACAGAGTTGAAAGAAAACATACAAATAAATAAACTGGAAAATGGGAGCTCTAGAGTAGTTTGGAATACATACCATTACAGTAGCTACTTTTTACGTAATCATTTTAGTTTTATATGAAGATTATTGGCTTAAGTGTGCTGTTGCTTAAATTGTACACACTAACATAAATACAGAGTAAAGGGAAGTAACTATTTTGCATTTTATAGAAGTACTTGGCATTAATAGGATGTATGCACTCAGAAAGTCTAGATGATACAGTTGCACTAATTCTCTTCCTCTGATAGATTTAAATGATTCCAGAATATATTCCTTTCTAATTAGATTGTTCCAACAAAAATAACTCAGTGTGATGTGCATTTAGAGCTCAGTAGAACAGGACTTCTGGAATTTTAACAACATAATGACCGTCTTCTTTTTGGCTTTCTGTACATCCAGCTTTGAAAGATATCTTTAAAATTATTCCTACAAGACTTGTTTGCTCCTACTTAGAAATTTCATTCTGAATAAAGTGAATTTTTTTAACCAACAAAGTGCAGGCTGTACCCAAAGCATAACTAATTGTGTAATTTTTTCAAATAGGTTTTATGCTGTTATGTAAGAAAAGAATCCATTTAAAGAATTTTTAAAACCAAGTAATGTCTAATTCAGTGTGAATACTGAGTAGCATGAAAAAATATCTACAGGAATTCACAATAAATACATTTAATTACCCAATATGTATGTCTTGTTTCTTAATGTGTTCTATTCCTCTGTGTTCTATTGTACCTTATCCTTTTTGTATAACTCAGAGGTTGAAAGGATGTGCTGACTTTAACATACACACTTTTGGTCTTTTTATTTATCAGCTAAAGTTATTTTTTCTAAGAACATAGTAGCTACATTGCCAAAGTCAGTAAATTCTCAGATATTAAGGCTTAAGAGAGGGCTCACTTACATTTCTTAAATGTTATTTACAAAGCAGTTTATTCTATATTGTGCTCAAAAATTAGAATATTCCAATTCTGTTACCGGGGGTGGGTGTCCAGCTTCTTGGCGTTTTGAACAAAGAATTGGACAAAATGCACAAACAAAGCAGGAAAAAATGAAGCAACAAAAGCAGAGATGAAAACAAAAGTACACTCCACAGGGTGGGAGCAGGCCCAGGCATAGGGGCTCAAGAGCCCGGTTACAGAATTTTCTGGGGTTTAAATACCCTCTAGAGGTTTCCCATTGACCACTTGGTGTACACCCCATGCAAATGAAGTAGTGGCCCACCATCAGTCTGATTGTTTGCAGAAAGCTTTTCACAACCAATCAGAGGCTGAAGTGAAGTTACAAAGGTTACATCCTATGCAAACATCTGATTAGTTGTGGAAAGCAGCCAGTCAGAGGCTAAAGTGAAGTTACAAAGTTACACTTCTATGCAGAGGAAGACTTGGCCTGCAATCAATGTGATTGGTTGTGGAAAGCAACCAATCAGAGGTACTTTCGATTTTCCATCTGACACTCATCAAAAGAAAGGGTGGGTTGCAAAGGAAGTAGTCTCCAGTCCTTTTGCTACTTTGGTGTGGAAAGTTGGGGGGTTCCTTTTGATTTAGTTCTAGGAAGTCAGCATGAATCGACCTTAGGTTCCCTGACTCCAGACCCTGTTCTGCTGCCTCAATTCCATTGACCAGATTCCATTTAGTTGTCTATGAGGTTACACGGTGTACCTTTACGTCCTTTTCTTTTTTACAGTTTCCTAGGATAGAGCCTCAAGAAACTTTGCCTGTAACCTAATACCACTTAGTGTAGAGATAGTTAATTCTGCTAATAATTACTTGCAATCAACTAATTAGGATAATTGCCTCACTTTTCACGTTGTACAGCTATAGCTTATAAAATACAATTATAGTGGGCCAGGCGAGGTGGCTCACACCTGTAATCGCAGCACTTTGGGAGGCCGAGGCAGGCAGATCACGAGGTCAGGAGATCGAGACCATCCTGGCTAACATGGTGAAACCTCATCTCTACTAAAAATACAAAAACTTAGCCAGGTGTGGTGGCAGGTGCCTGGAGTCTCAGCTCCTCAGGAGGTTGAGGCAGGAGAATGACGTGAACCCGGGAGGTGGAGCTTGTAGTCAGCCGAGATCCCACACTGCACTCCAGCCTGGGCGACAGAGCGAGACTCCATCTCAAAAATACATATATAATAATAATAATTATTGTAGTGAGAAATATATTTGTGTATACACATACAGTTTTTTCATATAAGTTGTCAAAGAATTCTAGGTGGGATGGTATTGAATAGATTATCTTCTTGCTTTCCTGCTGTTTTTTTCTTGCTTTCCTCTTTCTTGACTATTTCCAACTAGGCTCTGTGACACCACACAAACCAGTAAAAGATCCATAGAAATTTTCTTTTTTAAAAATTTAATTAAGTAATTTTATGTTTTTGACACAGTGGCATGATCTTAGCTCACTGCAACCTCTGTCTCCCAGGTTCAAGCGATTCTCCTGCCTCAGCCTACTGAGTAGCTGGATTACAGACATGCACCACCACACTCAGCTAACTTGTATTTTCAGTAGAGACCGGGTTTCTACTAAAGGACCATGTTGGCCAGGCTGGTCTCAAGGTCCGAGCCTCAAGTCATACACCTGCCTCAGCCTCCCAAAGTGCTGGGATTACAAGCATGAGCCACCATACCCGGCCTTTTAAAAATTTTATTTTATTTTAAGTTCTGGGATACAGGTACAGGATGTGCAGGGTTTTTACATAGGTAAATGTGTGCCATGGTAGTTTGCTGCACCTATCAACCCATCATCTAGCTACTAAGCCTCACATGCATTAGCTATTTATCCTGATGTTCTTTCTCCCCCAACTCTTGCCAAGAGGTCCCAGTGTGTGTTGTTCCCCTCTGCGTGTCCATGTGTTCTCATTGTTCAGGTCCCACTTCTAAGTGAGAACATGCAATGTTTAGTTTTCTCTTCCTGTGTTAGTTTGCTGAGGACAGTGGCTTTCAGTTCCATCCATGTCCCTGAAAAGGACATGATCTCATTCCTTTTCATGGCTGCATAGTATTCCATGATGTATATGTACCTACCACATTTTCTTTATCCAGTCTATTACAGATGCACATTTTTGTTGGTTCCATGTCTTTGCTATTGTGAATAGTGCTGCAATGAACATGTGTGTGCATGTATCTTTATGACAGAATGATTTCTATTCCTTTGGGTACATACCTAGTAATGGGATTCGTGGGTAAAATGGTATTTCTGGTTCTAGGTCTTTGAGGAATTGCCACACTATCTTCCACAATGGATGAACCAATTTACATTCCTACCAATAGTGTAAAAGCATTCCTATTTCTCCACGGCCCTGCTAGCAACTGTTGTTTCTTGACTTTTTAATAACCATCATTCTGACTGGTGTGAGATGCTATCTCATTCTAGTTTTGATTTGCATTTCTCTAATAATTAGTGATGTTGGGCTCTTTTTCATGTGTTTTTGGCCTCATAAATGTCTTCTTCTGAAAAGTGTCTGTTCATGTCCTTTGCCCACTTTTTAATGGGGTTGTTTGATTTTTTTTCTTGTAAATTTGTTTAAGTTCCTTGTAGATTCTGGGTATTAGACCTTTGTCAGATGGATAGATTGAAAAAATTTTCTCCCATTCTGTAGGTTGTCTGTTTATTCTGTTGATAGTTTCTTTTGCTGTGAAGAAGCTCTCTAGTTTAATTACATCCCATTTGTCAATTTTTGCTTTTGTTGTAATTGCTTTTGATGTTTTTGTCATGATATCTTTGCCTGTATTCCAAATGGTATTGCCTAGATTTTCTTCTAGGGTTCTTACAGTTTTCGGTTTCACATTTAAGCCTTTAATCCACCCTGAGTTAATTTTTGTGTAGGATGTAAGGAAGGGGTTCAGTTTCAATTTTCTGCATATGGCTAGCCAGTTTTCACAGCACCGTATATTAATTAAGGAATTCTTTTCCCATTGCTTGTGTTTGTCAGGTTTGTCCAAGATCAGATGGTGGTTGTTTATTTCTGAGATCTCTATTCCGCTCCATTGGTCTATGTGTCTGTTTTGTACCAGTACCATGCTGTTTTGGTTACTGTAGCCTTATAGTATAGTTTGAAGTCAGATAGCGTGATGCCTCCAGCTTTGTTCTTTTTGCTTAGAATTATCTTGGCTATGTGGGCTCTTTTTCAGCATAGTTTTGGAAGTTCCGGCCAGGCCTATCATGCAAGAGAAAGAAATAAAGGTATTCAAATAGGAAGAGAGGAAGTCAAAGTGTCTCTGTTTGCAGATGATATGGTCCTATATCTAGAAAACTCCATAGTCTCAACCCAAAACCTTCTTAAACTGATGAGCAACTTAAGCAAAGTCTCAGGATACAAAATCAATGTGCAAAAATCGCAAGCATTCCATACACTAACAAAAGACAAACAGAGAGCCAAATCATGAATGAATGCCCATTTACAATTGCTACAAAGAGAATGCAATACCTAGGAATATAGCTAACAAGGAAAGTGAAGGACCTCTTCAAGGAGAACTAGGAAAGTAAAGAACCTCTTCAGGGACCTCTTATTCCTTCTTTTGCTCTTTTTTTACTCTTCTTTCACGGGATGATGTGTAACAAGGCCCTCACCAAATGCCAGTTCCTCAGTCTTGCACCTCTCAGCCTCAAGAACCATGATCCGATAAATTTCTGTTCATTATCTCAGCATTCCGCAGAGGTATTGTAGGTTTAGTTCCAGACCACTGCAATAAAGCAGATATCACAATAAAGCAGGTCACATGAAGCTTTTGGTTTCCAGTGCATATAAAAGTTAAGTTACAATGTACTGCAGTCTGTTAAGTGTGCAATAGCATTATGACTGAAAAACAATGTACATACCTTAATTTTAATATACTTTGTTGCTCAAAAAAAAGGCTAACAATTATGTGAGCCTTCAGCAAACAATCTTTTTGCCTGTGGAGAGTCTGGCCTTGATGTTAATGGATGCTAATTGATCAGGGTAGTGGTTGCTAAAACTTGGGGTAGCTGTGGCAAATTGTGAAAATGACACAACAATGAAGTTTGTTGCACTGATTGACTCCCATGAAAGATTTCTCCATAGCATGTGATGCTATGTGATACCATTTTACCATTTTGAAAATTGGAGTCAATCTTCTCCAGTCCAGCTGCTGCTTTATTAACCCAGTTTATGTGTACTTGAAATCATTTGTTGTCATCTCACTATTCACAGCCTCTTCACCAGGAGTGTATTCCATCTCAAGAAATCACTTTCTTTGTTCATCCCTAGAATACAACTCCTTATCTGTTTGAGTTTTACCATAAGATTGCAGCAACTCAGTCACATCTCAGGCTGTACTTCTAATTCTAGTTTTCTTGATACTTCCACCACATTTCCAGTTAAACTTCCTCCACTGAAGTCTTGAGCCCCTCATTGTCATGTATGAGGGTTGGAATCAACTTCTTCCAAACTCCTGTTGGTAATATTGTGATCTCCTTTCATGAATCACAAAGTTCTTCGTGGCAGAGAATGGTGAGTCTCTCTTAGAAGGTTTTCAGTATACTTTGCTCAGATCCACCAAGGCAGCTATAGCTTTATGAATGATAGCAAGCCTGTTTAAAGTATGGTTTACTGACTATTTTAAGCCCACTGTTGAGATCTGCTGCTTAGAAAAAAAAAGATTCCTTTCAAAATGGTGCTGCTCATTGACAATATACCCAATCACATAAAAGTTCTGATGAAGATGTGTAAGAAGATTAATGTTGTTTCCATGCCTGCAAACACAACATCCATTCTGCAACGCATGGATCTAGGAGTAATTTCAAGATTCAAGTCTTACTATGTTAGAAACACATCAATGAAATAAATGCTATGGTAAAGGAAAACACGATTAAAAATGTATGTACAGAATAATAGTGAATCTGTATATTCAGAAATTTGTATGAATGGGAAAAAAATAGGAAAAAATCTAGCAAATATAAAATATTAATTGCAAGATCTTTGTATGATAGAATACATGACTTTCTTCACCTTTTTAAATTTTCTCGTGTGTCCCAAAATTAGTATATTTATAACACATTACTTTAAGCAGTGAGTTTTAATAAATTAAAATAAGACCTGTATAAAACACAGATAAATAAACTATTAAAATTTCAAGTCAAAAGAATAATCATTTAAAATCACCAGCAGTCACAGACTAAAAGCCAACTTTAATATTTGCAGAACATTATAGAAAATATTTCTCTATTCATACATATTGAACAGGAAAAGAGAAACAGAAGAAAAGAATAATGTGAGAAGAAAGTGTTAACAGCATATATGCTCTTTTTAAGTTAAATTCTATTACATTTTATTATGTTTTGCAAAATAAAAAGAAACAGGAGTAAATAGGAATATACTTCTAATTTTTAGGCAAATATTCTTAAGCAACATCGGTTATTAGTTTCTTTAAAAATCCTCTGAGATTAAGAATAAAGAAAAGCACTGTGTGTGGATGTGTATTTTTTTTTTTGAGATGGAGTTTCACTCTCATTGCCCAGGCTGGAGTGCAATGGCGCGATCTCAGTTCACCGCAACCTCTGCCTCCCGGGTTCAAGCGATTCTCCTGCCTCAGCCTCCTGAGTAGTTGGGATTATAGGCATGCATCACCACACCTGGCTAATTTTGTATTTTAATAGAGACAGGGTGTCTCCATGTTGATCAGGCTGGTCTTGAACTCCCGACCTCAGGTGAGCCACCCGCCTCGGCCTCCCAAAGTGCTGGGATTATAGGCGTGAGCCACCATGCCTGGCCTAGCACTGTGATTTTTAACTATGTTGATTGGCCCTCTGTATAAATGATGAGGTAATTGACATTGCTATGTGTTCTTTTTTTCTCTTCCATCATAATTAGTATGTATGTTATATTAGGTCTATTTTTAGTGAGATTCTTAATATTTACATGCACTTATGCAACCATACATTTTCTAATTGTTTTCTGAATCCTTCTCATGATTCACCTCTTAACTCAAATGCCCACTTTGCTCTAGCCCAATTTCCCGGGAAGCCTTGTATTATCACATTAATCTCTCCTTATCAGAAATGAATATAATATAATACTTAATTGTTTTCTAGTTGCTTCATTTGTGCTCATTTAGATTTATGGTTATTTTTATAAAGGTACTGAAGTAAATGCTTTTGTTTTCTTTATATGTGCCAGCACAGTGTAGAACATAGAGCAAGTACTAAATAATCCCATAAAAAATATTTTTGTGAGATACATCTAAGTATTCCGGAAAATATCTAACATATCTATCTCTTTCTCATTCCGGTGTAGGGCATAGATAAAAAGTAAAATTAATCTTGAGTACCTTGCTCTTCACAAAATACAATTTGGCAATATGTTGTATTATTCTAGGTACATAGAAATCAGATTATCATAGGCAATTCTCGCTTTACACAGTGGTGCAGAGTCAGAAAACTGAATTTCAGCTGAAACTATGCAAAGCAATTTTAATAATCAGTGGGGACAAATGTGACAGTTCCATCACTTTTAAAATTTTCATCAAAATATTAAAAATTCTTACTGTCATTTAAAATATATAGGGAAATGGAAAACAACATAAAACTAGTATGTATTTTTACATTCTAATTTAAAACATTAGGAAATTGAGAAAACTGTTTCTTTGTAAAAAACGTATTAATTTGAATTTTGGTTATTTTCTTCTCATAGTTTGGCATATGGTGTGGCGTGAGCATCTTTTCTATGTATCAGTGAATTGTCGTCTTCTGCCCTAAGTGTGTCTCAGCTCATTTATTTATTTATTTGCACTTTCAGTCAAGAAATATTTCTGAGTTCCTTGAAAGTGAAGTCTTTTTGCCAGCATCGATTCCTCTAGGACACCGTTATCCTTTTAGTCATAGTCACATTCCTCATTTGTATCTGTAAGGGCGCCTTCACCAAGTTCCTCTGGCTGCACTTCTAGTTTTTCAGACATCTACAGTGCAACTTTCCCATTATCAGCTACTTCTTCTATAATTCCACTTGTGTTCTCTTGGAATTTCACTTGCAGTGTTCACCAGGTTTTGTTTCTCTGCTGCATTTGTATCTTTATTGGCCATTGACCATTTTTGATCACCTGTTTTGTAAAATACGACCTGGCTTTTGTAAAATATAACATGGGGTTATTACACCCAAGCAACGTAATTCTACTGTTTTTGTTTGTTTGTTTGAGACGGAGTTTCAATCTTGTCGCCCAGGCTGGAGTGCAGGGCCTCTTGCATTCTCTGGTCTTCCCCACTGGGCCTATAAACGTGAGCTAAACAAAGAGACAGACACCTAACCATGGGTACTTTCCCAAGGAGAAATTTCTCTCTTCTGTCTCTGCTCCAAAACCACATGGGTCAGTGCAGGGAAGAGTATGTGTTGGGAATGAAGGAGCAGGAGGGGAAAGAAGAGAGCAGACCAAGGAGAGAACATTTGCTTTGTGTTTTAATATTTATTGATTTGAGAACTACGCTTTGAATACGAGTTGGAGGTCTTTTTTTTTTTTTTTTTTGAGACAGTGTTTTGCTCTTGTTGCCCAGGCTGGAGTGCAATGGCGCCATCTCGGCTCACTGCAAGCTCCGCCTCCCGGGTTCAAGTGATTCTCCTGGAGTAGCTGGGATTAAGGCACCCGCCACCGCACCTGGCTAATTTTTTGTATGTTTAGTAGAGCGGGGTTTTGCCATGTTGGGCAGGCTGGTCTCGAACTCCTGACCTCAAGTGATCTGCCCACCTCGGCCTCCCACAGTGCTGGGATTACAGGCATGAGCCAGCTCGCCCAGCATACTCTGTTGTCTTTAAGTGAACTGAATAACAGATGCACATGACCAATTAGCCACAGACTTTGAAAGAAGTGATGTGATTGGTCATTGATCCTGATGTGTTTATGTTATTTATGCAGTGATTGGTGAACTGTAAAGCTAGCTATAATAAGTCTGTACTTTATGCAGTTAAATATATAGTAATAACTAAGACTTGAAGCATGTTTTTCAGGGGTAAGTGGTAATTCAAATGTGGTAACTGAAATTTGTGCATATCTGGACTGTGCAAAATGACTGCTGGTACTTGGTTTTAATAATATTTTGGTTTGATCATTCTATAATTCTCAAGAATAATCTTTCTTTCCTCTCCTACAGTTTTCTTCTTTTCCTACGGAGCCTCACCCTGTTGCCCAGACTGGGGTACAGTGGTGCTCTCTCGGCTCACTGCAACCTCCGCCTCCCGGGTTCAAACGATTCTTCTCCTTCAGCCTCCGGAGCAGCTGGGATTTACAGGCACTCACCACCACGCCCGGCTAATTTTTTTATTTTTAGTAGATAGGGTTTCACTGTGTTGTCCAGGCTGGTCTCAACTCCTGACCTTGTGATCTGCCCACCTCAGCCTCCCAAAGTGCTGGGATTACAGGCATGAGCCACCGTGCCTGGCCTTCTCTCCTACAGTTTTCTAAGACAACATACTATTTTGCTTTTACTGGTTTTCAGGAATGTATTCTATATTCCTTTCTCATTGAAGCTGGTAGCAGTGCAAATATATCTTTAGGTCCATAAGTAAGCCTGAATATGCAGTAATAGTAATATATCCAGGAGCTCTATTTATTTTCCTAATAACTTAAATCTTGTATCTTTGTAATACAACTGTTAGTTGATTCAGCCAGTCATCTAACACACTATCTTATTTGAGGAAGCAGAAATGTATGCATTGAAAAGCTTCAGTTTTTATACCACCTTATATTACTAGTTTTCCCTTCTTCTTTGACAAACCAATAAAATACTATCTCTTCTTTCTTCATTGCCTACTATATTTGAGGAATATTTTCCTGTGTGCTTGTTTGTTTAGTTTTATTGTTGTGTTTTAATGATTTTAGTTCTTTATATCTTTCTTCTTTCAATGATCTGACCTTATTTCAACTACTTTGAATTTTTTTCTACTTAATCTGAAAATATTAACTTTAAACATGCCACACTCTTGGTTTTTCAAAGCTTCTGAGTATCTTGAGAACAAGATTTGTCTCACGATATATTTCCTCCTTCTGTTGTGTTCACGAGTTGTTCGTATTTAAGTCTAAATACCTGATTATTTTCTGCCTCAATCAGTTTCTTCTCTAGCATCCAATTTGATAGCCACAGTCACTGACAGTGGCCAAATTCTATCTTAAAAGTTCTTTGATGAGTTGAACAAAGCACAATTAATTTATCCCTTTGTATTATTAAAAGGGCTAGTTTATCCTGGTAGGCTTATGTCTTGCTACTGAGATAGTAAACATTTAGAGAAAATATTGATACACAGGATAACACCAGTTCTGTTTTTAGATTCTCAATCTTTCTTTTAGCTGAGCATTCAAATTATAAGTGCTGTGCCACCTAATCTGTTACTCCAATATCAGCAAATCTTTCTTCATAAGCTAAAGTATCTGTTTCCCTAAGTAAATTCTATTTCCCTACATTTGCATACAAAACATCCAATTAGCCTATTAGTTTTCTAAATTCTGTCTCCCATGTTAGATGTTTCCAAGAATCACTTCATTTGACATCGTTGTTTTAAAATTTCAAAGCAAACTACATCTAATTTATTATCTCGTTTTACTTTAGTGTTTTCATTACTAGAATAGTCAGTGTGCTGGCAATTTTTTTTTCTTTTTAACTGAAAAAAGTAGCAGCATGTTGTGGAAAACACACTCATCTGAAATTCAGGTGATCTGAACTCTATTCCTTAATCTGATATAGGCAGTGTGGTCTCTAAAAAGTCAATTTTCTAAGCATCAGTTTCATTATCTATAAAATGATGTGCATTTGAGAAGGGAAGGAAGATTTAAAGTAGAAAATTTCACGATTCTTTGACTCTAAGTCCACTCTTGATTGAAGTTTCCTTTTCCTGAGTCACCTAAAATTGTTCTTCAGTATCCACTTTGAATACACTTATTTACCTCTAAAGTGTTTTTGTTGGTTGTGTGTGGTGCCTCACACCTATAATCCTAGCAATTTGGGAATCCAAATTGCTTGAGCTCAGGAGTTCAGGACCAGCCTGAACAACATAGACCCCATCTCTCCAAAAAAAAAAAAAAGAAAAAAATTAAATATCTAGGTGTAGTGGCTTGCACCTGTAATCCTGGCTACTTAGGAGACTGAGGCTGGAGGATTGCTTGAGCCCAGGAGGCCAAGGCTGCAGTAAGCCATCATTGTACTACTGTACTCTAGCCTGGGTGTCAGAGTAAGAACCTCTCACAAAAATAAACTGTTTTTTGTCATCTTGGTAATAAAATAGGCAATGTTGTGTCCCCACCAAATTTATATGATGAATCCCTAATCTGCAATGTGTTGTTTATTTGGAGGTAGGTCCTTTGGGAGCTCCTTAGTTTTAGATGACATCATGAGGGTGGAGCCTCTACGATGACATTAATGTTTTTATAAGAAAAGAAAGACATCATAGCTCATTTTCTCTCTCTCCCATATGAAGATGTGGCAAGAAGGCTGCCGTCTGTAAGCCAGGAAGGGGGTCCTCACCAGACACCAAATCTGACGGTGCCTTGATCTTAGACTTCCCAGCTACAAAACTATGAGAAATAAAGGTTTGTTGCTTAAGCCACTCAGTCTATAATATTTGTTATAGCATTCCAAATTGACTAAAACAGTCATCTTCTTTCTGTCAAGTGGGAATATGAATAAGTATGTTGACTTTGAGACTCCCCAGTAATCTTAGTCTCTTGGCTATTCGGGATAGAGTGTGTTGATGAAAAAAAAAACAAACTGTAAAATATTTATAGAGACCTACTTTGAGTCAAATATGAGTGACCAAGGCTGAGGGCAGAGCCTCAAGAGGTCCTGAAAACATGTGTCCAACACGGTTGGGTTACAGCTTAAGTTTATACATTTTAGAGGGACAGAAACTCCAGGTACACATCAATCAATACCTATAAGATGTACATTGGTTCAGTCGGGAAAGTCAGGATGACTTAAAGTAGGGGCTTCCGGTCATACGCAGATTCAAAGATTTTCTAATTGGCAATTGACTGGAGGAATTAAGTTGTTATTTAAAGACCTCAAATAAATAGAAAGGAATGTCCAAGTTAAGATAAGGGGTTATGGAGACCAGGGTTCTTATTATGCAGATGAAATTTCATAGATGGCCACCGTTAGATAAAATGGATGGCAACGGTTTTCTATTCAGACCTTTAGAAGTTGCTGGACTCTCAGCTAATCTCTTCAGGATCAGAAAAACACCTGGAAAGGGAAGAGGATTCTCTGCAGAATGTGAATTTCCTCTACAAGAGAAAGCTTTGAGGGGCCATTTCAAAATATGTGAAAGAGTTACATTTTGGGGTAAGATACTTAATTTCTTTCAGGAGCTGCTGTCATGTGATGCTATACTACAGTCAGGTTGGAATTTGGTATCTTACTGCTACAAAGGGTCTGTTTTGTTAGTCTGAAGATTTCTGTTTTAATGTTAATGCTGGCCAGTTGTGCCTTGATTCAAAAGGGAGAAAAGTATAATGAGTTATGTCTGACCCTCTCTTCCCATCATGGCCTGAACTAGTTTTTCTGGTTTACTTTGGAATCCCCGTGGCCAAGAGGTGGAGCCCATTCAGTCCCTTGGGCTTAGAATTCATAATATATTCTATTCTGAAACAATTCAGATACATAAGGTAAAAGATTAATTCAGATATGACTAGAAAATCCTAAATTGTAAAGTTGTGTGATTCTGTTGGTGCTGAAATAGTCAAAATAAAAAATGTATCTTCTTTGGTGTTGTTTTACTAGAACATTCTAGCAGTGAGGCTTTAATCAGCAAGATGGTGTCCTTAAGTATGTAAAACAGAAGGAATTTGTTAGAATTTTTTGTTTGTTTGCTTTGGTTTTATTTATTTATTTATTTTACATGGATATTGGAAAAGCTAGAATAACAAACAAGTGGTGGTGAGTAATCCTAAACATTAGGACCCATCTGAAGCCATCACCGTCTCTAGGCAGGAGAAACAAAGAGAAGAGATACTGTTACTGGAGGGCAGGAGACAGAGTCATATCCAAATGCAAATGGAATTCTGGCAGGATTGTCTTTTGGGAGCTCAGTCATAAAGAATTCATGACTTCTACCAGAGAGTTGCTCAAGATGGAGGAGGAGGAGAAACACCCTAACTTTCTCCTCTCCTGTTTCCCTGCCACCACCACCACCATCATCACCACGCTGCAGTTTTCCAGCAGCGCCTCCCATTGGCTGCACCCATCTGGAGCCCTGCTGACATTGAGGTTTGGGAAATGCAGCCCGCAGAAGCCAGTACTGTAGGAGAACAGCAGAGACGGGATTTGAGAGCTCCCAGCACAGCTCAGGTACAAAGTGTGCAGCTACCAGGTGTGCTGGTGTCCTCATCCTATAAAACATGATACATTTGGCCTAAAAGAGATGCCGATTTGTGTGTGACAAATCACTTCCTTCTGCAATAAAGGGTGCACTCATCAACAATAATACATTGTTTTATACTTTTTAACAAAATGAAAGTCACCAAAATTATCTGCTGCAAGAGATATTATGAAATCTTATAATTTCATAAGCTAGATTTGTGTTGTAATTCTAAGAAAATCACTGAGACAGGGCTTAATCATCCTTAGAAGTTTATTTTTCCAAAGTCAAGGACACACCTGGGAAAAATGAACACAGAACACTGGGAAAAAGCTACAGCGCTCCATACTTTCTTTCAAAAAGGGTCTGGGCCCCCCCTGCCCCGCCAATATTTAAAGAGAAAAGAGAGGACATGCGGTTGCTTTCTTTTGAGTCTTTGATCAGCATTCACTGAACACACATTTTACATGTGAGAAGGGGGTAGAAGAATAGTCACAGATGCATTTGTCTCGTGCTCAGTGAATCTGCATTTTTATATAAGATAAAATAAACATAGGATAGAGAAAGCAGTCAGACATACCTTTGTCTCAGTAGAGTGAGGGGATGACACTGAGTACTGTCCTTTGTCCTGTATCTGTGAGGAGAAGCTATCAATTTACATTGTCAGTGTGAAA
This sequence comes from Chlorocebus sabaeus, assembly GCF_047675955.1. NCBI lineage: Eukaryota > Metazoa > Chordata > Mammalia > Primates > Cercopithecidae > Chlorocebus > Chlorocebus sabaeus. The sequence goes on from NC_132911.1 coordinate 14,972,521, forward strand.
TTTGACAGAACTGTGTGTTAAGGTAAAGATCTTGGAGCCCACAAGGAATTTCCTTGTGAGCGATACGTGAGGGAGGTGTGTAGCTATCTAGGAACAAAATGGGAGGCAGGTTTGTGTGACCCATTTCCCAGCTTGACCTTTCCCTTTGGCTTAGTGAGTTCAGGATCCCAATTTTTATTTTCTTTTCAGTGTTACAAACCAGAGTGAGTCTAGCAAATCTACCCAAAGGCTTAGGTAACTAAGTCATGAAGAAATTTCTAGTCAAGATATAGAGTTACTGACTTTTTTTTTTTTTTTCCTGAGACAGAGTCTCGCTCTGTCGCCCAGGCTGGAGTGCAGTGACAATCTCGGCTCACTGCAAGCTCCGCCTCCCGGGTTCACGCCATTCTCCTGCCTCAGCTTCCCGAGTAGCTGGGACTACAGGCGCCTGCCACCTCGCCTGGCTAGTTTTTTGTATTTTTAGTAAAGATGGGGTTTCCCCATGTTAGCCAGGATGGTCTTGATCTTCTGACCTTGTGATCCGCCCGCCTCGGCCTTCCGAAGTGCTGGGATTACAGGCGTGAGCCACCACGCCCAGCCCAGACCTATTCTTTAATCACTGAATTTTTATCTTTCTGCTTACATACACTGTGACAAATAGGGCTAATTGTTTTGGGAAGTGCTTCTCTAACCTTTCTGTGCAATATTCTTTCTCCAGCTGATTTACAAGGAAGAGGCTGGAAAAACTAAGGCTAAGTACCATCTGGGAACCTTGTACATTTTTTGGCTACTACCGGCCAATGCAGAGACATTTGCTGAAGAAAACAGGCTGAACACAGCCTGCATTCCTCAACAAGTTCTATCACTAAAAATAAGTTAATAGCTAACATTTGATGACAACATTCCATATGTTATAGACTCTCTCCTAAGTAGTTTTTAATGCATTAGCGGTTCCAAATAATTTACATTTACTTTATATATTTACAACTTTAATACTCCCTACTGTGGCTACTTCTTTCTGACTACTTATAGTTACCTCAAATCCCTGAGCAGTCTCACGCCTCCAGGTTTTTGCATGTGGCTCTTGCTTCCTGAAATGCCTTACTCCTCATATTCCCGGCTATGCCTTACTCACTGACTTATTTGTAAACTATTTGTTGAGTACTTACCATATGGCAGTCTTTTTGGCTGTCATCTTGGAGTTAGTTGAACAGACCATAGATACGTACGGGGAGTTGTGGAGCACAGAGAAGAACCTGAATCCTGCTTGGGTACTCTGTGATAATATGAAGGGCAATGGGAGTTAGCACCAACTCAAAAAGAGCCTCTTCTCTCAAGTCTTTCTTGACTGACCACCCTCAGATCAATAACATTTAATATTAAAGTGACAGTTAACATTAACCTATTGGTATTAATATCATTCCCACTTTATTACTTAAAGAGCTTCTATGCAATACAGACTGGTCTACACAGTTCTAGAAGGCAAGATTAAAGTCAGTAAGGGGAAAGTCACAGCATCCTAATTTGTTTTCATCCTAAGGATGAAATATTCTGACTTTAAGACTGCTCCAAGACTGATGCCTTGAGGTAGTAAGAGCCCTATTTCTGGAAGCGTTTAAACAAAAACAGGAAGGAATGGGAGATTCAACTTGGTGACTTCAGACACAAATTAAATAACTTCAGACACAAATTAAATAATTTTTTAAATGTCACTAACAGGCTGGGCACAGTGGCTCATACCTGTAATCCCAGCTGTTAGAGAGGCAGAGGTGGGAGAATAGCTTGAGTCCAGGAGTTTGAGACCTGCCTGGGCAATATGGCGAGACCCCGTTTTCCACAAAAAGGCAAAAAAAAAAAAAAAAAAAGTAATGTCATTTAACAATATCCATATGAGTTTTTATCTTTGCATATATAGAATATGCAAAAAATATTAAAATTAGATAGTTGATATCTAGTGATAATTATCTCTTCAAGTCCTACGACATCATGAAAAAAAGACAAAACTGGTGCCACTGCACTCCAGCCTGTACAGCAGAGAAAGACCCTGTCTCAACAAATAGATAAAACTGATAATAGTGACTACCACTTATTAGACCTCTACTGTGTTCTATGAACAGTGCTAGGTATTATAATCTGTAATACGCAAAAAAATCCTGCAAGGTAGATATTAAGAGAATAAGAATGAGCGTTATTATGTGACTTACCCAAAGTGACAAAGTGAATGAAAGAACCGAAAATTCCACCCTAGTCTCTGATGTTTCTGTATTATTTGACTATATTGTATGAGTCCAACTTTCAGACATCAACTTTTTTTTTCTTTAGAGACTGGAGACAGGGGCTCTCTCTGTTACCCAGGCTACAGTGCAGTGGCTCAATCATAGCTCACAGCAGGGTCGAACTCCTGGGCTCAAGCGATCCTCTTGCCACAGCCTCTTGAGTAGTTGGGGTTACACAGACGTGCCCCATCATGCCTGGCTACTTTTTGTATTTTTTGCATAGACAAGATCTTCATGTTGCTCAAGCTGGTCTCGAACTCCTGGCCTTAAGCGATCCTCCCATCCCTGCCTCCCAAAGTGCTGGTATTACAGGTGTGAGCCACTGAGCCTGGCACAGACATCAACTTAATGAAAAGAATTACCAAATATTTGCCAAACCCCTGGTACTAGAACTATCCTAGGGAGGTGCAATGAAATTCACAAATAAACGTAAAACATAGTTGCTGCCCTCAGGGAATGAACTATCCAGTTAGAAAAAGAAAACACTGCATATTGAAAAGCTAACTTAAGAATCAAGTTCAAAAAATGAGCCCCCAAGATAAAACTTACATTAAGTGTACATCTGGAATAACCAAGTAGACGGTTATAACCTTTCCGATTGAGTTTGGAAATTGAAATATCAAAATGTCTAAATATCACCCTTCTTCATAGCTGAAGGACTATCTTGATGATTTTCACTAAAAAGACCAATAAATATGCTTTAACTTCTTCAGTGACTTCTGGACATACAGTTTGACCTTCGAATTACAAGGCCAGCTGCTATTTACACAACATGGTATTATTTGCACTTCTTTCTCTTATACTCATGGCATGCTTGAGATCTTTGTTCAGAAATAACCCCATCATGCCAGCCTGCTGCTATACCAGCTGCTCTGCTCTTTGCTACCGCCATTGTCCTCACAGTGTTTATTTGGCTGTGCTCTTTCAAGTTGTCTTTCCATTATCAGATACGCTCATTGAAATATGGATCTGAATTCCTTAACAGTCTGTGGATGTCATATGGCGTTTATGATCTAAATGGTGTGAGTGACATGGAGCAATATATTTTACTGATGTCTCAGGCCCCTGGATCTCCATAGGGCTTATCTCTCATGTTTTGTTGTTGTTGTTGTTGTTTGAGACAGAGTCTCGCTCTGTCGCCCAGGCTGGAGTGCAGTGGTGTGATCTCGGCTCACTGCAGCTTCTGCCTTCCGGGTTCAAGTGGTTCTCCTGCCTCAGCCTCCCGAGTAGCTGGGACTACAGGCGGGCGCCACCACACCCGGCTAATTTTCTATTTTTAGTAGAGGTGGGGTTTCACCATGTTAGCCAGGATGGTCTTGATCTCCTAACCTCCTGATCCGCCCGCCTCAGCCTCCCAAAGTGCTAGGATTACAGGCGTGAACCACTGCGCCCGGCCAATTTTTTGTATTAGAGACGGGGTTTCACAGTGTTAGCCAGGATGGTCTCTATCTCCTGACCTCGTGATCCACCCGCCCCCGCCTCCCAAAGTACTGGGATTACAGGCGTGAGCCACCACACCCAGCCTCCCATTTTCTTATAAAGATTTCCAGCACACTAACCACTTTGGCATGTCCTATTTGAACAACATTATATCATACCTGTAATGGAACAGTGTGGCATCACACAGAATATCCAGACAGAACGGACCTTTTTGGACTGTATTATGACAAAGGGTAAAACAGATAATGCAGCCCTGCAGCAGAAACTGGAAATAGTGTGTTTTCTTTTATTGTGTAACTGGAAACTCTGTTTCTCCATTTTGATAGGAATGATAACTCATTCACTAAATCTACAGCTGCGTATTATCTACCTGGGGCCATTTTAAACTTTCCTACTCATAGCAAAAACAGATCCTGTATGGCATAGCAGGTACATTTGGAAATTCAATTTGGTTGAGTTGATGGCAGTCATTTCCTTGGGTCCTTGTAGTATTTGCATGAGCACGAAACTGGAAAATTAAATGGAGGTATAGTAGCAACTAGCACCCTTGTTTGCACCCTTTATTTATTTTTTCTTTATTCATGTGAATCGTGATGTTATTTTAACTTTTCTTTTAGGTCCAGGGGTACATGTGCAGGTTTGCTATATAGGTAAATTGCGTGTTGCAGGGGTATGGTGTACAAATTCTTCCATCACCCAGGTAATATGCACAGTACCCTGTAGGTAGTTTTTCAGTTGTCACCCTCCTCCCACTCTCCACCCTTCAGTAGGCCCTGGTATCTGTTGTTCCCTTCTTTGTGTCCATGTGTACTCAGTGTTTAGCTCCCAATAAGTGAGAACATGCAGTATTTGGTTTTCTGTTTCTGCATGAGTTTGCTTAGGACAATAGCCTCCAGCTCCATCTGTGATGCTGGAAAAGACATGATCTCATTCTTTTTTATGATGGCATAGTATTCCAAGGTGTATATGTACCATATTTCCTTCATCCACTCAACCACTGGTGAGCATCTAGGTTGATTTACATATCTCCCACCCTTTAGATATTAAAGATATCCCTCTCTGGGATAAAATATTTGTTTTGATTTCAGTCTTGGCTGGAGTAGAAAGGGGCAGTTTCAAAGGCTTCTACCCAAATGTGATAGATCTCACCAGACAAAGAACCCAATGTTGGTGTTTTAACAAACACCAATTATTTATATTCCTAGTATATACTTTAAAACCATGAAAATGACCTTCAGGTAAGTTCACATACCTAGTAGACCCTCTGTGCCTGAACCTTGAGCGGGACTTCATTTATTATCTGTTCTACGTATGTCCTACCTCTAGCAAAACCCCAAGATGATGCTTTCGGTTTCATATTCTTTGTCTAGCAGCCTGTGAAATGTTTGTGTATTCCCCTCCCCTAGTGCCCAATTCTACCCAAGAAAATAAGCACAGGTCCCTTTGGGGCAGTGTAGGATCCTCCAGCAAGTATACGTGCCATGATCTTGCTAGGTTACTCTTCCAAGGAAAATGGACTGTTCTTGGAGTCAGTGGGTTCCATGTCCAAAAACTAGCAAAGGTACAGAAATTGGGAAAGAGATAATAGCCTTATACTGGAGAAATTGCCCTCAGACTTACAACTATTCACTTTTAGTTTCTTTTAATAGTACAAATGGAATAGTATCCTTGTTTACTACTCACTTATTATGCCTCTGGGGTCACCGTTTTCTATTTAAATTTGCAGGCCCCTAGCTAATCCTTCTACCTTGCATTTAATATAAAAATTGCACCTACCTGATTTATGACAGTGAATCCAACCAAATGGTCTCTACTGTTCCAGAATCCCATCACCTTTATTATTATTCATGAGCCTAATTGTTTAATACACTCTTATGGTCAACTTTGTCCTGTAGAGGCTTTAAAGCCATGACCACTAAAATTAGTGATGCTCATGCCCCTCTCAATAGCATATTCTATACATCCTTGATAAATGATGTACCCTCTGTGTCTCACCATGGCACAAAATCATCTGCTGCATTTTCTAGCTTTATATAGCATATCCACTGCAGCATATTCATTTCTCTGTGCCTTTTAACATATGTTCTTCCCTCTGCTAAAGCAATATCTGGCACTTCAGTTTCACTTAGGGTAGGCCATTCATTATTCCACACTTCTAGGGGCCATCCTAACAGTGAATTTGTGCTATCTCCTAGGGTCCTTGCCAGAGTGTTCAATCCAATATTCTGGAAGAATGATCTCAAATTAGTCATTTTCACTTATCCAACCTTAAATATTGGCCATCTTGATCAAAGAACCTCTGAGTTCAACCCCCTGTATACTTTCCTAGCTTCTGATATATGCTGGCAAAGTCTTACTTTTGGGAGAGAGTCGTTTGTCTCCCTTACCAGGCTCAGCACACTTTCAGCTAGGCTGTTCTGTGCCTTAACCCTCGATACAGGCCCAATGGTTAAGTAGGGAGTAGGAACAGACCCTGAGAAACGCATATGCTGTCTTGGATGGAAGAAGCATCTACATTACCTCTAAGCAAAGGAGTGTGGGTCATTTTAACAGGGAGAGCTGGGTCATTTTAGCACTGTCATTATACTTACTGTTTCCCCCATATTTCTCAGACTCATGATACGTCACATCAACTAATTCATTCCCTTCCATTGGCATACTTTAATAGAATTAGAAGAAGCTGGTAGTAGAAATTTAGGAAGAATAAAAGATGAATTTACTCATTCATTCCACAAATGTTTATTGATAACTTACTACATGCCAGATCCAGTTTTAGACATTAGGAATACATCAGTGAACAAACCAGAAAAAAAAATCTCTATCTCTAAAAAGATGGGGGAATCAGATGATGAGAAATAAACATACTAAAAAAGGAAATGGCAGAATATGGAAAATACGGTAAGTGCTATCAGGAAAAAAATGGGGCAAAGTAAGAGAGATAGAAAGTATGGTGGTGGTTTCAAATTAATGGGGTATTCATGGTAAGCATCTCTGAGAAGTTTGAGTTTGAGCAGGGACTTGGTAGATAAATGAACCACGGGCATTTAGAGTGTTAGCATCTGCTTCTAAGCTCCAATTCCCACAGGGTGATTTAAAGAGGACCCAGTGATAACTAGAAAGCAATGGGTCACATTGGAAGAGACATCCCCTCAAGCTTAGGGTACCCGCATCTTTTATAATGAGCAGTAAGCCTGCCTCACTCTTGCCCTGAAAGAGACACTATCCAAGGATGTTGGCTAAACAAACATTTTAAAAATATATTCCAGAACTAAGGGAGCTAGTGCCTTTTCTTACAAAACTTACACAAACGCTATAGACCCATAAAGAATTGTCTCCCAGCAAATGGACCTTGACAAGGGCAATTCTTTGGAGGGATGGCATTTAAAGCCTAATTGAAGTGAGTTTTGGAGGGAATGAGAGGAGAGGATTTAGAGAATATGAATATGGACAATTATTTTGTGGAGTTTTGCTATGAAGGGGGACAGGTAGATTGTGTAATAGCTGGAAGGAAAATGCATGCGAGAGAAGTTTTCTGTTTTCTTTCTTTTTCTTTTTTTGAGATGGGGTCTCGCTATGTCTCCCAGGCTGGAGTGCAGTGGCATGATCTCAGCTTACTGCAACCTCTGCCTCCTGGGTTCACACCATTCTCCTGCCTCAGCCTCCTGAGTAGTTGGAACTGCAGGTGCCTGCCACCATACCTAGCTAATTTTTGTATTTTTAGTAGAGCCAGGGTTTCACCATGTTTGCCAGGTTGGTCTCGAACTCCTGACCTCAAATTATCCACCCCCCTCTTGGCCTTCCAAAGTGCTGGGATTACAGGCATGAGCCACTGTGCCCGGCTCTGTTTTCTAAGATGGAAGAGACAAAAGTAGGTTTGTATGCTGATGATGACCTATCAAAAAGGAAAACTTGATAATTTAGGATGAGAGATGCAAAATTGCTGGGATAGTTACCTTTGAGTGGAGATAAACAGATGAGTTTATTTAGGAATGTAGGTTTTCACCTTAAGATTGCTCCTTCCAGTGGATAAAGATCATAAGAACACAGATTAAGTAGAGTAATAGATGAAGTGGAGTTTCTGGAAGTTCTCATTTGATTGCTTCAGTTTGCTCAGTGATGTAGGAAGCAAGAGCAAAAGCTGAAAGTGAAAATAAGAGGGAAGGTGTGGGAGATCTGAATAGAAGAATAGATATATTAATAAAATAGTACTGTAGGAGAATGGGAGCAGGGAAGTACCAGAAGACTACAGTTAATATTTAAGAACCATGAAAATGACCTTCAGGTGGCCTTCAGGTGACTTGCCAAGGAATCCACCTGAGGATCCTAGCCATGAATTTGAAGTGGAATCACTCTACATGGTTTTGTCTATTTCTAACCTTGATTAATTGCATGAGTACATATGTGAATTAGGTGGAGAGTTGGAAATAACCTGTTTTAGATTTTCCCCTCTTCCGCCAATCGCCTTCTTAGTCAAGGTCAGAAACAATGAAAATGATGCTGCTTCTGGTTTGTTCTAATGCATTCCAGTTTTGTTTGGTTTCCTTTCCTTGAAATAAGGGTTTTCCTCCTTCCTGCTGACCCAGTTGACATATAGAGACTTTCAGCCACCACCAGAGGCAGAGAGAGAACCTTCCCCAGCTCCTTCACCAATTCCTACAATTGTATATAGTCTAATCCCTACAGTAAATTCTTATATCTCATATTACTTATAGTGTTCCTGTTCTGATTGAATTTTCAACCGATACAGGTGCCTTTTATTTTTTCCCATAGATCTTATGGAACTAGTCCTGAGAGTAGGTAGTTATTTTTTTCTTTTTTTTCTCCTGTGGGTTCCAAATTATTTTCTCCATTCTTCTCTAACTTGACCCAACTCATGCCATCAGACTTCATCACCCACTACTTTTCAGGGTTACTATCATCTTGATGCTTTAATTTCTGGTTCACTGTGACTCTTGTTAATGCCAAGCCCCACTAGCCCCTCTCTCTGTTTCTATGTTTTACTCTGTCTCCTTCTGTCTCTCTTACCTGAAATTATTTAAACATTTCATTTGCATTTCTATATTTTCCTTATCGACATTTACTTTCCAAACCATAAAAGGCATAGGTCAAAGTGTGCTTTTAAGTCAGTTTTGTCATATGTATACACCCATGTTAACATCATCAAATCAAATCTAGAACTTTTGCATTATCTCGGAAAATTCTATCATATCCGTTTCCAGTCACACTCTATGCCTCTGACCCCTGCAATCAGGCAGTAATTCTTCTGATATCTATCACCACAGAGCAGCTTTGCCTATATTTGAAGTTCATGTCAATGAACTTATAAGAATAATGAGATAAATGGCATCTCTTTTGTGTCTGCATTCTATCATTCAACATAATTTATAATCCAATGCTCATGCTTGGTATGATGGTTAATTTGATGTGTCAACTTGACTGGTCCATGGGGTGCTGAGATACTTGGTTAAACATTATTCTGGGTGTGTCTGTGAGGGTGTTTCTGGATGAAATTAGCATTTGAATTGGTAGACTGAGCTTTCTGCCTGTCTTTGAGCTGAGACATCAGTCTTCTCACTACACCATTGATATTCTTTTGCCTCCCTGCAGCTTGTCAACTGTAGATTCTAGAACTTCTCAGCTTCCATAACTGTATGAGCCAAATCCTCATTTTACATACGCACGCACGCACGCACACACACACACACAGACACACACACAGACACACATATTCTGTATTCTGTTTCTCTGTAGAACCCAGATGAATACACTTGGCAATTTCAATACCAATATAGATCATATTTCCAGCAGTCTACATTTTAAACTCCATTCCTTCAATAATTTTGTTTTCTACCCCATCTTAGCCATTCATTCTGTTAAATTGTCTGGCCATCATTACAACCATCCCTTTTCATATACCCTCTATTACTTTGACCCTCTTTCATTGTTTCCAACATTGACAAAGCAGGTGACCTGCAAAAGCAGTTAGAGTCTTTGTCTACGGAGCTGCATAAGTATCTGGTGGTGGCCTCTGGTGGTGGCTGAAAGTCCCTGTATGTCAACTGGGTATTCTATGAAGAATCTTGATAGAAGTTAGCACATCAAAGGAAATCAGTTTTGTTTTGTTCCATATCTAATGCAAGTTTATTTTTTTTCAAAACCCATTATTTTTACATTATTTGTTTTCAACCTAAATTACCACCAAAGGTACCATAGACTATTTTCCCTCTACTGTCATCACATTTTTAAAAAATCAACATTGGGATTTTTTAGTCAATCAGAGATCTAACTGCCAATCATAATTTTAGATCATTAAGAAGTGGTCACTTTTATCACACAAAAAAAGGAAACCAACATCTTAGTTGATCTAAGACAGTTCACAAAGAATGATTGTCTTTTATTTGCTTAGCTTTTAAAAATACTGAAAATGATGTAGGCACCAGTTGAACCTGGTAGATTAATCAAATCTTTTTAAAATTCCCCTTTTAAAGCAAACCCTAAAACACTCAGTAAAAACATTGAATCATTTTTAAGTTATTAATCTACAAAGAGAGAATGTGACAGGAAACATCAGTAGATAAATTATTTTTACAAACTTTTGGAACTTGAAAAGTCCTATGATTTATTTTCTGTTCATGAATATTAAGCCTTCAGCAACTGTCAAAATGAAAGAATCTCAGTTTTCTTTCTTTCAACTGGTCACTAGCCTTGTTCTTGTTAACCTTTTTCAAGAGCAACCAAGCATAGTAACTTTAAATTCTTAGGAGGTACAACAAGTAACTCTTTGTATATAGCTGTAATTCCAAATAACAGTTTTCCTATGTATTCTTGCTATCTTCCTTGACTCACCCAAGTCTAAGGTAGACAGTTTATAAAAACCTAGGACACTGTAAACATTTCGCCCCTAGCATCTACTTACATCACTTTTGGTATTTCTACATTCCTTCACCCTGACCTTCAGCTGCAAAAGACTACAAGGTTTCGCTAACATGTTTTTCCTTTTTGAGGATCTGGTAACCAATTTTCCCTCTCTGGACTTTCCTTCTTTTTACTTCATAATTATATCTATGACCGCACTCTCTAGGCTTAAGTAAAATGCATCCCTTTTCCATGAATCCTTCTTGGGACCCAGAGTTTGGAGCAGTTGTCCTCTCTTTGGTGCACGCGTGGTACTTTTGCTCTACTTCACTTTGGCAATGAGCAAAACTTGACACATGTTGATTACACCAGGAAGTCTTAAGTTACAGGAAAATAGGACAGTGTCATATTCATCTGGAATCACTGGTGCCTTAACTACTGTAGCTGCATAGTAAATGTTTATTGAATCTGGAATCATGGTAGGTTTTCTTTTCATCTTTTCAAGTTGGTGATGATGTTTTGGGAACGGGAAAGAAGAAGCCACATTGGTTTATGGCAATGGGCTTAACCTGACTTCCACAGGCACTCAAGCATTTTCATCAGAGTCTATATATTAGTCTCTTTCTGTCCTTCCATGTTTCTTCATCAACAAATGGCAATTGTAATAGTGATAGATAACACTTACTGAGTGCTTAACGTATATCTAACAGGATACTGATTGCTTTATTTGTTTGTTTTCAGTGCTCTTTCAGAAAGTTATTTTTACCAAAGTCATACTGGTGCAAAGTTAAAAATCAAATTGTATTTGAAAAAGTATTTAATAACACAGTCTCTTATCCTACCTATTTCCACCTTAGTTCTGTCTTGATCTCTGGAAGTAACCACTGATAACTTTTAATCTATTCCTTCTGATGTTTACCTTTATATTTCTAAGTAATATGCTCATTATGTTTTGATTTGTATATTTTAATCATCTATTAGTTTCGTTTATACAACCATCACTTATGTGTTATCACCATCTATCTTTTCAATATAATTATGCTATAACTTTTAATTGAAGCAGCAGAATTTAAATTGTGTTGACAGTGTAAACATTGTTCACATGTAAGTCCAATTGCAAACTATGATTTTGTCTTCCTTTGTACAAGTTTTTGCTGAAGTCTACAAAGTGCTTATTTCTTCACTTGCTTAGTTTTGTATATACATTCTTGTTTTTTCCAAAATGCCCAATTAATTTATTAAATAACTAAGCAATATTTTTTTGAAATTCAAATATATCATAATCCATCTGTTCTATGATATTCACCTTCTTCAGCCCTGAGACTGCTTTTCAGAATGCCATCCTTCTGCAACCATCAGGACTGGATTGACACTTCTTTTTATTAGAGCTCCTGTGTTGAATCATCATTTCCTTGATCCCATATTTTTATCTATCTTTTGTTTATCCCACATTTTACAGAAGCTCATCTTTCAGTACCTTCCCAAAAAGAATGCCAGTGAGTTATTCATTTTATTCCTTACATATTTGAAGAAGTCTTTATTCTATTTTTTATTTGATCAGTAATTTGGCTGAACTTAACCTTATGATTTTAAAGTTATTTTACTTATCATGTTGGAGAAATTTAAACCATTCTGAGACCCATCCTTGTGTGAAACCAATTACGGATTTATGTCCACTTCCCCGCCATTTATATGCTGAAGTCTTAAATCCCCAGGACCCCAGAATGTGAGTATATTTGGAGGTTGGGTATTTAAAGGGGTAATTAAACAGAGATTATTATGGTGGGTGTTAATCGAACATGACTGATGTGGACACAAATATATACACAAGAAAGACTGTGGGAAGATACAAGGAGAACATGGTCATCTACAAGCCAAGGACAGAGGCCTCAGAAGAAACCAACCCTGCTGCCTCCTGTGTTTTAGACTTCTAGGCTTCAGAACTGTGAGAAAATAAATTTTTGTTTGAGCCACCCCGTCTGTGGCACTTTGCTATGGCAGCCCGGGAAAACTAATACTAGACATATTTTTTTTTCTGGATACTTCTAGGATCTTCTTTGTATGCCCTATGATCTGAAATTTCTTAATAATATGTCTTTTCAATTTAACTGGGCTTTGCTTCCTTCAACTTAATGAGACCCTATCTCTAGAAAAACTGAAAAATTACCCAGACATGGTGGCTCACACCTATAGCCCCAGCTACTCACGAGGCTAAGAAGGGAGGATTGCTTGAGGCCAGGAATTCGAGGTTGTGGTAAGCTATGTTCGTACTACTCCACTCCAGCCCGGGTAACAGAGTGAAATCTTGTGTCTTAAACAAACAAACAAAAAATTTGGTCGACCACAATCGCTCATGCCTGTAATTCCAGCACTTTGGGAGGCTGAGGCAGACAAATCCCTTGAGGCCAGGAGTTTGAGACTAGCTTGGGCAGCATGGCAAAACCTGTCTCTACTAAAAATACAGAAGTGGTAATGCCTCCCCAGCTGGGTGTGGTGGCACACACCTGTAATCCTAGCTACCTGGGAGACTGAGGCATGAGAATCGCTTGAACAGGGGAGGTGGAGGTTGCAGTGAGTAGAGATCGCACCACCGCACTGCAGCCTGGGCAACAGAGCAAGACTCTGTCTCAATAAAATAAAGCAATTCTGTAGAAGAGAACACACCATTTATTGATCCTATCCACTGCTCACTTCACACTAGAGTCAAATGAGGCACACATGCTTCCAGCAAAAGAAAGCCATAAATACAATAGGGTAGAGGTTAATAGTATAGGCCTCAGAGCCAGACTGCCTGGGTTCACATGCTGGTTCTACCACTTACCGGCTGAGTAATTTTGAGAGCCTGTTTTCTCAGTTACAAAATAAAGATCGTTAGAGATCCTACGTCATAAACAATTGACAGTGCAGTTTAACTTATTGACATAGACTTCTAAAACCTCGTGGAGGTTTTGTGAGATTTTAATAAATTAATCCATTAAACTACTGAGCATAATTCCTAGTACAAAATAGGTGTAAACACCCAACAAGGGCAAGTTGTTGTTAGTATTAGTTACCATCGTTATCATTAACATCAGTTAATTAAATTATTCAAAAGGAAACATATTTCTACTACTGCCATATTAGTTACTGCCCTTCCTTTAGGTTGCCAAACAGAATTCCTATTTTGTTCTGTTTTAGTCCTGTTAAAGGCAACATTCAGGTTATATTTTATTTTATGTTATTTTTATTTTTTAGGTTTTGAGACGGAGTCTCACTCTGTCTCCAGGGTGGAGTGCAATGGTGCGATCTTGGCTCACTGCAACCTCCGCCTCCTGGGTTCAAGTGATTCTCCTGCCTCAGCCTCCAAAGTAGCTGGGACTACAGGTGCATGCCACCACACCCGGCTAATTTTTTGTGTTTTCAGTAGAGACAGGGTTTCACTGTGTTAGCCAGGATGGTCTCGATCTCCTAACATTGTGATCCGCCCACCTCAGCCTCCCAAAGTGCTGGGATTATGGGCAGTTTTGCTACTTTGTTTTTGTAATTCATGTATTTTCTATTTCAAAGGAGGTGCAGGCTTCCTAAACAATACTGTATCAACATCTATTAAACATTAACCAAAATAATATAAATATTGCTGCCAAATGGCAGGAGTCTAGAAATTCCGCCTCCCACATTGTGAAAATATGACAGATTGCCCTCCATCCACCACTCGGAATAAATCATCTGTTATTCATATGAGAACTGGCTTTACTTCATGACTGTTTTCACAGATGACTCGGGTTATTTGCCACAGCTACTTCTGGATGATACAATATTTTAGGAATGCTCCTTCCCAACAAGAAGGCTATGTCAATAAGTTAAGCTGCACTGTCAATTGTCAAAAAGAAACCTAGAATGCTGTTCTGATGGCCAGACTTCTCATCTGATATTATGGCATTGTGCCAAGTCTAGTTATTTTCAGGTTTCTACTTAATGTACTATGTCTATTCCTTTGTCAGTCAGTTTGAGTGTTAATTGCTGTTGCATAATCTTAGCACCATTTTTATTCCTGTTGGGAAAATCTCCAGCAGGGAACATCTGTACATTTTTTACTGTGTTTTCCATTGCCACACTAGTTGAATCTTCCGATTCCATAGTTTCCCTTACTACAGTATATCCCAAGCTTGTCTGTCCTAAGAATCACCAACTAAAAATAGAAATACCCAAGCTTCTCCCTGGGTAATCTGATTTAGCAGGTCTGAAATGGGGTCACAGAAACTGCATTTTTAACTGATGAACACTATAATCACACAGATGGAGAGCACTACTTTATATTTGTAAAGTTAAAATTTGATTTTTTTTTTTTTTTTTTTTAGTTTTAAACCCTACAGGGTAAACGACAATTCCTAGTGAATACATGAAAAGATTCAACAGGCTTCCATACTTGAGGGAACATTTCTTTCCCTGTACTTGGATACAGAATTCCTGTAAAATCCTAGGGGACGTATTCTTCCCCAATCTGGTCATACAGACATACAATAGGATACAGTGATGAGGCTAAAAGCAATTTTTTAAAATCCATTTTACTGACTCTTGATCCCTGTTCATAGCACCCTGCTGTGCTAGTGTTTGCAGTAGCTTCTAGATGAGAGATTTTGCATCAGTGTTTGTAAACCTGCTTTGACTGGAGACTATTATAAGAAAGGGTGAAAAAGAGTAACTTCCATGTCATACCAGAACACACAATATATTATCTGCTGGGGCTTAGAAAACAATACCCTAAAATAAAGGCCTCCAAAGCAGCCTCTGAAGCAAACGTTTTACTCTGAGCTTCCCCTGCCCTCCTGTCTCTCACTCCCACTCTCCTCTGAGGCTAGTTCTAGAAACTAAATCCCTCTTTACCAAGGTGGATCATAGAAATCAGAATCCGTTTTCCCCACAGCCAACCATAAAACCTGAAAATATTACTCCAATTTTCACTCCATGTTTCTGTGTAAAAACTGACCTTCTAAAGAAATTATCTGACCTACCTTGTTTGACTGTATGTCGTAAGACCTCTTGTATTAGTTCATTTTCACACTGCTAAGAAGAAATACCAAGACTGGGTAATTTATAAAGAAAAAGAGGTTTAATGGACTCACATTTCCACATGGCTGGGGAGGCCTCACAATCATTTCAGAAGTCGAGGGAGGAGCAAAGGCATGTCTTACATGGTGGCAGGGAACAGAGCTTGTGCAGGGGAAGGGCCCTTTATAAAATCATCAGATCTTGTGAGACTTACTCCCTATCATGAGAACAGCACAGGAAAAACCTGTCACCATGATTCATTTACCTCCCACAACACGTGAGGATTATAGGAACTACAGTTCAAGATGAGATTTCGGTGGGCCAAAGCAAATCACCACCATTCCAGAAAGGGCCCTGTCCCTTACCCAGAAGGAAGGAATGCATGCTCAGAGAAGCCAGGAAGAATCTAGACAGACAGGCCTTGCTGCATTTCCTGACTTGGTCTGCTAGGCTTAGATCATACCCTTTTTGCCCAGTCATATTTCTAGATGTCTGTTTATGCTTTGTTGAACTTAAACATGAAAATGGACAATTTCCTCTGTATCTTTGGGTCTTCATTTTGAAGGCTCCCATGTACACATATTAAATAAATTTGTTTGCCTTTTCTCCAATTAACTTGCCTTCTGCAAGTTGATTTTGTGGCCAGCTTGCAGAGAGCCAAGGGGAGCTTACCCTTGGCCTCTGTAGTCCAAACTATAGAGGAACTTGGGTTCCGCATTCATTAAAAGAAAAAAAACAATGACATTGTTACTCTAGCCTACATTTAAAAACATGGTTTGTCCTATTGCATATTTTAATTCCTTGGCCTCAGGGTCCTTTTTAATTAGGAGGAGGAGGAAAGGTACTTAATTTTTTTTTTCCAGCTATCTCTCATATATACAACTTTGATCCCTTTATAGTTGATGCCTTATCAAAATCCTCTTAAGAACTGTACAGTTGAAAGTGGAATATTAGCTAAAAGTCAGGTAGATAGTTAAGTGGAAAAATAAATGGGAAAACATCTTTTCTTAGTATTTTTCAGATTCTAGCTAATTTCTATAATTAAAGAAAATCAGGAGTCTCTGCCGTTTTTGAGTTTATCAATTCTTAAATGTTAATTAAAGGTCTTTTAAAGTCAAAAGAATCTATAAACATGTAAATCAGGATCATTTTGGAACCTCCCATATCCTAATACAAAAATATGTTATGAGCACTAAGTATTGAGAACTTGATTGGTATTGGAAATTCAACAAATAAAAGTCTTTGTACTGTTTAACAGTCTACTTGGGAAAAGAGAGAGAGAGAGATGTAAGGGAAAAATTATAGTTAAATAAAAAACATGCAAAAGGAACAAGAGGGAGTAATGGCCTCACCAAGAGGTACAGCCAGATGGAAAGGAGTGGAGGTGGGCACATTTAAATAGAGGAGGTGAAACTTGAGCCAAAATAACAAAAGATGAGTCAAAGCTTGCTCTGAAGCCAGATGCAGTAGCTTGTGCCTGTAATCCCAGCACTTTGGGAGGCCAAGGCAGGTGGATCACTTGAGACCAGGAGTTCAAGACCAGCCTGGTTAACATGGTGAAAACCCGTCTCTACTAAAAATACAAGAATTAGCCAGGTGTGGTGGTACGCCTATAATCACAGCTACTCAAGAACCTGAGGCAGGAGTATCTGCTTGAACCTGGGAGGCAGAGGTTGCAGTGAGCCGATTTCATGCCACTGTGTTCCAGCCTGGGTGATGGGGTGGGACTCTGTCTAACAAAAACAAAAAACAAAACAAAACAAAACTTGCTCTGGACAAATTATGGGTAATAAAAAATTTTGCTAGATGGGATATTCTATTAACTGACGTGAAGGGCTTCATGGAGAACGAGAGAAATGAATGATTGACAAGATTTCAGGGAGGGAGAAAGGGCATTGGATTTAGAGAGTGTAGATAAATGTCTAGGTTCACAAGCAAAACTTTGAGGTAGTTTAGGAACCTGAAGCTTCCTTTTTAAGTGGAATAGGAAAAAAAAAATAGGCATAAATAAAGACAACAAAACCCAAAGTGTATTTAGCTTACCCTGCTACTCACTGTATTGAGAGCTTTTAATATATTACCTTAATTCTTCCATGTAGAGTTGGCATTGTTACTGTCTCTAGTTTGCCAAATAGGAATTTGAAAATTTAGGAAGTTATATAACTGTCTCAGGTTCCAGAAGTTGTGCCTGGTAGAGTTGTAATTCAAGATAAGATCATCAGCTCAGAATGAGAGGGAAGTGTTGAAGGGTGTGGATGAACTGCTTTGGGGAATGGGAGAAGAAGCTGAGGGGGAGAGAGAAAAAGAATAGTTGAAGAACAGTATGGGTCCAGGTAAGGATGCAGTCCTTTCCTCTGCTAAGAATCCACATTCTTTTCCAGTGACAGAGTACAGAAGAGCAAATACTGGAGAATCGAAGATGATAGTCTTTTCTCCTTTCTTAATGCTCTTGTCAATAAATAAACCACGACCCTCTAAGTTAGTTTCCTTTTTTTTTTTTTGACTGAATACCACGTGAAATTCAAAATCATAATAAAGGCCAGGAGTGATGGCTCACGTCTGTAATCCCAGCACTTTGGGAGGCCAAGGCAGGCAGATTGCTTGAGGTCAGGAGTTTGAAACCAGCCTGACCAACATGGTGAAACCCCATCTCTACTAAAATACAAAAATTAGTCAAGTGTAGTGGTGGGCGCCTGTAATCCCAGTTACTTGGGAGGCTGAGGCAAGGGAATCATTTGAACCCCAGAGGCAGAGGTTGCAGTGAGCTGAGACTGTGCCACTGCACTCAAACCTGGGAGACAGAGGGAGATTCCATCTCAAAAACAAAACAAACAAAAAAAAAATTATAAAAAAAAGCACAGAAACATTGGATTAAGTATTAGCATGACAAATTTGTAGTCTTAACTGTAGCTTTGTACTTGTTAATACTTTGGACTTTACCTATTCATCTCTAAATGCAGATGATTTTGAAGCTCATATTCCATCCCTATCCATTAACTGGCCTAATATAATAATCTGTAAGTGATGAATGTGAATCTATGAGGAGACTATTTTGTTGCATATTAGATGACCAAAATAATGTATTTTTAAAATTTTAGGCCGGGTGCGGTGGCTCATGTCTGTAATCCCAGCACTTTGGGAGGCTGAGGCGGGTGGATCACGAGGTCAGGAGATCGAGACCATCCTGGCTGACATGGTGAAACCCCGTCTCTACTAAAAAATACAAAAAATTAGCCAGGCGTGGTGGCAGGCGCCTGTAGTCTGGAGGCTGAGGCAGGAGACTGGCGTGAACCTGGAAGGTGGAGCTTGCAGTGAGCCGAGATCACGCTACTGCACTCCAGCCTGGGTGATAGAGCAAGACTCCATCTCAAAAAAAATAAATAAATAAAAATAAGTTATTTCCTTACTTACCTAATACTAGGAGAATCCAGAAAGCTTTGGTTGGCCTAGGCAGGAGGATTGCTTGAGGCCAAGAGTTTGAGAACAGCCTGAGCCACATAGCAAGACCTCCTCTTTACAAAAAACAAAAATAAAATAGCCGGACATGGAGGTGCACAACTGTAGTCCTCGCTCTTTGGGAGGCTGAGGGGGAATGATTGCTTGAGCCCAAGAGTTCAAAGTTATAGTGAGCTATGATGGCATCACTGAAGAAAGATCTAACATCAATGCCTTTAGGTGAATACATTTGCAAATCTAGAAAATGAAGCACAAATTAAAGCCCAAAGGAGAAAAATATATACAATAAAGATGAAAGTTGGAACCAATGCAGTAGAAAACCTAAAAGAAGAGAAAAAGAAAAGAATTGAAACCAGAAGCAGTTCTTCATGAGATTAATAAAATTGATAAAGTTCTAAAAAGACTGATCAGGGGAAGAAGAGAGGGTGCAATTACCAATATTAGAAATGAGAACAATGATATCACTACAGAAATTACAGATACTAAAGTGATAATGAGGAAATATTATATATAAATGTATGCAACAAGTTCACAACTTGTGTGAAATATACAAATACTTAAGAGATATCTACAAAAGCTCACTTAGGAAGAGTCAGACAACCTATAACACTAGATATACTTTGTAAAAAATCAATTTGTAGTTAAAAGCCTTCCCACACAGAAAACTCCAGGCCCAGATGGCTCTCTTGGTAAATTTTATCAAACATTTGAGGAGGAGATGACACTGATTTTACACAAACTGTTCCTGAAAATTTAAGAGGAGGGAATGCTTTCTAATCTATTCCATGAAGTCAGTGTTACTCTTCATTACAAAACCAAGATATTATTTTACAAAAACAAAAAGACAAATATCCCTCATGACTATGGACAGAAACATTCGAAACAAAATGTTAGCAAATTTAACAATGTATGGAATCGCTATAAAATTGGCAGAGAGCTCATGTGTAGAATGCAAGATTGGTTTAATAGGTGAAAAATCAATGAATGCTATTTACCTTATTAGCAAACTAAAAAGGAAAACCATTTAATCATTTTCATAGAAGCAGAAAAATATTTTGAAAAATACATGATCCACTGTGGATAAAACATTTGGCAACCTAGGAATAGAAGATAACTTCCTCCACCTGATAAAGAACACCCCCTAAAAAACAAAATCCAAAACTTACAACCCAAACCAGCAAACTTAATGGTGAAAACATGAATGCTTTCTCCTGTAAGTTCAAATACAGGACAAGAATGTTCACTCTTACCACTTCTATTCAATATAGTGCTGGAATGAATTTCTATCTAGTAGAAGGAGGAGGGAGGGAGGTGAGGAAAGGAAATTCAGATTGGAATAGAAGAAACAGAAAGCAAAACTAGTTCTGGTAAGTAATATGATTATATAAATGGAAAATGTGATGGAGTATACAAAATAGTTACTAGAATTATGTGAATTTAGCAAGTTCGAAGAAACCAAAGTCAATATACAAAAATGGATTGTGTTTCTATATATTAGCAATGAACAGTCAGAAACAGAAATTTTAAAAACAATACCACCAATCATAATAGCAGCTAAAATATTAAATACAGATAAAGTTGATAAAAGGTATATAAGAAAGGGCTGGGTGCGGTGACTTATGCCTGTAATTCCAGCACTTAGGGTGGCCAAGGTGGGTGGATTGCTTGAGGTCAAGAGTTCTAGACCAGCCTGGCCAACATGGTGAAACCCTGGCTCTACTAAAAATACAAAAATTAGCTGGGTGTGGTGGCGGGTACCTGTAATCCCAGCTAGTTAGGAGGAATTGCTTGAACCTGGGAGGTGGAGGTTGCAGTGAGCCAAGATCGCGCCACTGCATTCCAGCCTGGGCGATAGAGCAAGCCGAGCAAGCCTGTCTCAAAAAAAAAAAAAAAAAAAGAATGTATAAGAAAGACATGTTCTCTGAAAACTACAAGACAGTACTAAGAGAAATTAAAGAAGAACTAAATGGTGATATATACTGCGTCCATGGATCAGTAGACTCAGTATTACAGAGATATCAATTGATCCTAAATTTATCTGTAGATTGAATACAATCTCCATCAAAGTTCCAGTAAACATGTTTAGAAATTGACCAGCTGATTCTAAAATTCATATGAAAATGCAAAGAACCTAGAAGATCCAGAACACTTTTGAAAAAGAGGAACAATGTTGGAAGACTTGCTCTACATAATTTCAAAACTACATAATTTCAAAGCTACAATAATTGAAACTGCGTGATATTTGTAAAAAGATAGAGAAATAGGTGAATGAAAAAGGAGAGAGATACTCTGGATATTTATATGAAGGTGGTTTTTAGATGAGATTAACATTTAAATTGGTGGGCTTTGAGTAAAGCAAGTTGCTCTCCATAATGAGGGTGGGCCTTGACCAATCCATTGAAGGTTTTAACAGAGGAAAAACCGACCACCTCTGAACAAGAAGGAATTCTGCTAGCTCACTGCCTTTGGGCCAGAACTGCAACTCTTCACTGAGTCTCCTGTCTGTCAATCTGCTCCCTCAGATTTTGGACTGCCCAACCCTCCACAATCATGTGAATTAATTCTTTAAAAATAAACCTCTCTCTGGCTGGGCACAGTGACTCATGCCTGTAATCCCAGTACTTTGGGAGGCCGACGTGGGCAGATCACTCGAGATCAGGAGTTTGAGACCAGCCTGGGCAACATGGTGAAACCCCATCTCTACTAAAAATACAAAAATTAGCTGGGTGTGGTAGTACACGCCTATAATTGCAGCTACTCGGGAGGCTGAGGCAGGAGAGTCACTTGAACCCAGGAGGTAGAGGTTGCAGTGAGCCAAGATCGCACCACTGCACTACAGCCTGGGCAACAGAGCAAGACTCTGTCTCAATCAATCAATCAATCTCATACTCTCTTGCGGTGTGTCTGTGTACGTGTGTGTATAAGTGTATATATATACACAATTCACTCTTGCTGTATATATATGTATTTATATATAATATGTATATGTGTGTGGGTGTGTATATATATATGTGATTCTTTTTTTCTGGAAAATTGTCACTCATACATAAGTCAAATTTTTTTTTCCCAGATTGCATGCTACAAGTTTAACCCCATATATTCAAGAAGTTAGGAATTACAATTGTAACATTACTAAAATTATTACTCAAAAAATTAATCATCACCTAAATAGTAAATGAAAATAAGGAACTCACAAATGAGTGTGACATAATATACAAAAAATGGATTATAATAAATATCTCTAAAACAGGGATTAAGGCTAACCAACTTGGTAGCTACAAATATAGTATAATTGCTGTAATTCATAAAAGAAACTACACAGCAGATAAGCAACTTGATTATAGTAATGGGTAAAAAAAACACTCAGAAAAAAATAATTTTTTAAATGACCATTAATGAGGAGATGGAAGTTGCTGGTTGGAAGTAAATTTTTCATTTTATCTTTCCTAGGGATATTTGCTGGATATAAATTGAGAACTGCAGACTATAATTTAAAAACATGAAGGCAAAATCTAATCTAATACAAGATTATATTCAAAGTTTTTAGGAACTGCTTGTAAAACTGAATCAAGAGGCAAAGAAAAAATATAACCAAACTTAAGTCATCTTTAGACTAAAGAATGTAATTGAGAATCTTGATGCTGTCTTAGTGACAGTAGATTTAATGGTGGTCAAGTGCCTTGTTTTAGAAAAATATTTTCGATAAATGAGTTACAATCATTTTGGGTAAAGTCTGGTGTGTCCCTGGGTATACACACATTTTCTCTTCCAGTCATAAGCAGCAGGTTGGCTCTGGGGACAGAGGAGGCATCTCAGGTATGTAACAAAACTCATAGGAGCCAACTACACTTGCATCTTATCAGAGCCAATGAGCAAGCTCTTTCTCTTTTCAATCTGCCTTTTACTTGTTCCCAACTTTTCCCACCTTTAGTCTCTTCTCCATCTCCTTTGTCTGATGCCTCAGCTTATCTTCCTCTCTCTTCCTCCTCTTTCCACCTTTGTGTTCTCAGCTCCCTTTGCCTTCTCCTTTACATGCAGTAAAGCTCCTCTTATGGCCTAGAGGAACATAACCAGTACTTTTCATCCCCGCAGTGTCATGCTCCCTTCTATGCGCCACCACTTCCCAAATATGCGTTAACAAAGAGAGGTGTTTTCTGTTGGTGTAAAGTCTAGCTGGATTTAATGTAATGTCATTTAGATGTTTTACATTATGTGGCATTACTTAAGGGTGTGTTTTGTTCTAGTAATTACGTAGATACTCAGATCTGGTTGGTTAGTGTGTATTATGAGTGAATGATGAAACTATCAGGTGTAAGCTGACAAAATAGATGTTTTATTTCAAAATAGAACTTAGATTTGTGGTAGTAATTTATTTTTACATATTAGATCTCTTTTCATGACATTGTGCAAAGAATGAAGTTGAGCCAGAAAATTAACAGGGATACAGAAACTTGCTCATCATTACAAAGCATATAAAATAAAATATATTTCTTTGGATGCTGTAATACTTTAAAATATTTGAAGCATAAAAACCAAAAGTAGAAGGATGTGAAATCTGAACTGTAGACTCACCGTACAATCATGCTGAAAGTGGAACTCCATTGCTTCACAATGCAGAGCTTCATGCCTCGTGCATATTCTAGATATGTAATTGCAGTGTTTTATTTTGGTTTGGTTTGGCTTTTGATATGGTATAGCCTACTACATTTGGAGTTTATGAAACTATCTTTACAATTATGTTTTAGTGTTAGTATTTTTTAATATTCACTTATTTATTTTATGAAGAGATGTCAAAGTAATCACATAAGATGGTGCTCATGAGCCCTTTGGATTGGGCTCTGGCATCAGGTGGACCTGGGTTCAGAATTATGACTCAGCCACTCGCTAGGTTGATTGATTTCAACTCTCTCAGCCTCAGATTCCTAATCAATAAAATGGATGTAATAAAAACTATGTTTCATAGTTGTGGTTAAGACTGGAAGAAAATATACAAATACTCTAGGTTCAATGCCTGACATATAGTGAATACTCCATAAATGACAGTGTTGTTTAATTTTGTTTGGAGAATCTATCAATACATGATTTGTTTTGTTTTGTTTTTTTCTGGATTCTCAGTTCTTTTCCATTGATGGAAAACAATTGGCTGTCTTTAAGCCAAGACCACACTGTATTAATTTTGTGAAAAGTTGAAATCAGAAAATGGGAGTCTTCTGACTTTCTCCTTTTTCAAGGTGGTTTTGGCTACTTGGGGGATGAATTTTAGGATGAGTTTGTCGATTTCTACTTTGATGTTTTTCCAAGGACAACTAAAAAAATGAACATCTAGCTCCGTCCGCTGCCAATATTCAGTGAGACAACAATATTACCAAAGTGAAATATACTCATAGTTTTTACTAACATGGTCCACTGAAGAATGAAGACAAGAATATTAAATGATGAACTTACAGAAGACTCCTTGAAAATCTAACTGTGCATTTCACTCACATTTTTCTCCTTTGTTCATAGTATGAACAGTCATTGCCATCTTTCTGACTCTAACAAATGACTGACTGTAGCAAATTTTCCTTGGTTCATTAATAGGTATAGATTAGAAACCAGATTTGAAGACTCTCAAATTAATATCAGCCTAGAGCCAACTGTCAGTGAAGTTTTTATTAATCAAGTTTTTTTCTGATAGAAACATTTATACAGTATATTGTATAATGTAAAAAATATATATATATGTATATTTTTTGAGATGGAGTCTCACTCTGTCACCCAGCCTGGAGTGCAGTTGTGCAATCTCAGCCCACTGCAACCTCTGCCTCCCAGGTTCAAGTAACTCTCCTGCCTCAGCTTCCCGAGTAGCTGGGACTAAGGCTCCCACCACCACGCCCGGCTAATTTTTTTTTTACATTTTTGGTAGAAATGGAGTTTCACCATATTGGCCAGGCAGGTCTCGAACTCCTGACCTTGTGATCCACCCACCTTGGCCTCCCAAAGTGCTGGGATTACAGGCGTGAGCCACCATGCCCAGCCCCAAAATTATATTCTCTAAAAATTGTTTACTATGTCCTTAGCATTTTCCCCGAATTTTCTATTGTGTGAAATTATCCTAAATAAGTTAGTCTAAATTTTTATAGTTACTCATTGTTAAAGACTTCCATGGTTGAGTCAACCAAATTTGACTCACCCTCATATATTGTATCAGAGATACTTTACTGATCTTAGAATTGACATATCTTTTATTCTGTCCTTGATATATTCAGCATGTAGTTAGTATTAAAACAATTACAGAGGAATGCATTGACAATCAATATACAGAATTTGTGGTTTATTTCAACTTTTTAAAGCAAGTGATTTAAATGTTCTCATTTACCTTAATCACTGATAATTTCATTTTATGTAGTAGCTGACTTCTTGCAGACCACTTCTCACTTCGATTACTTCAGGGCGTTATTCAGTTGCAAAGCATTACACTTGGGCTGTCTGTATTTCTCTTGATATATACATAGGTACTTGATGCTATGACAGGTGATATTTTTCCCCCAGAAAGTGGTTTGAGTTTCCTTTACCGTTCAGATTACTCTTCTTTATTAGAGTAGGTGGGTTTATAAATTGGATCTGAAAGCGTTTGGCTCCTCCTTGAAGTGCCTATGTTGCCATTCTTTACTTGAAGTGTTCTCTCTCACATCTGCACTACTATTAACCAGAGGGCAAAAATCTTTCCCTTTAGGCAGGCCATGTTTAGATAAATTAATCCTATGAAATATAAAAGGTCATTCACTAATGTTTGTTGAATTAATCCTATGAAATATAAAAGGTCATTCCCGTAATGTTTGTTTAAGAATAAAAAAGATGAGTAATAGATACTCAAACAAAAAATAAAAATGGGGACTATCCATTACAAAGATTATATTTCCAAATGAGTCTATGATTTTCACAGTAGTACAAATATTAGAATGTTCATCTTATTTAAGTGTCATTTTAAGGAGTGAGATTAATAATTTCATGCTCTTGAAATTAGTTGAATCAAATACTGTGTAAAAATTTTAATTAAATGTGATAGAATTTTAGAAATAAGAAGTTCCTTAGAGATCATCCAGTTCATGGTACCAGGGCTTAGATCCTTTTCTTCCCTTATACCCATGACCGACGTCACTAACCAATAGCTGCATTTTCACTGGGAGCTTGGCAAAGTTTCTGAACAAAGAACTTCAGGAATTCTCTACCAATAGCTAAGTTGTCACTTGAGATTACACAAATGTGCCATAATTTATCTTGATCCATTTGTTTAAAATTTTTATAGATGGAGAAACTGAATAACAAATAATTGACGTGTGTAATGTTGTAAAACGTTACTTCCATAGCTAAAATGAAAACTCAAGTCTCCTTTCTAGCAGTGCTCTATTCTTCGTACCTCATCACACTGAATTTCACCCCGATCTTTGCTATTGTATTGCCAATCCCAATTACACACACAGACTTACAAAGTCAGACACGGAACATGGATATATTTACATACATCTGTGCACCTACTAGGGAGAAGGTAAATAATAACTGAATCTAAATACTTGTGAGAGCTTCCTAACATTTAGCATGAAGCAAACAAACAAACAAACAAACAAACAAACAAAAAAAACCCCACAACATTCACATTTAAGGTTTACACAGCTGTTGGATGAGTGTACCTCCTGGAAAAATTACCAAATTAAAGAATGTATACCTCAAAAGGAGACTTTTCTTGTATTTCAAGTTATACTGGACACAAAACAATTGCTAATCATCAGCTGTATTATATAAATAGTTTGCTTCAATTATATATTTCTGAGCGTCATGCGTTTTCAATTTCTTTACCTAAGAAATTTGCAAGTTTACCAGTGTTATCATACATAATGAATATGTGTTTTTAAATTTATTACCATTTTTTGTTCTGATATAATTCACGTACCATAAAATTTCCCTTTTAAATTGTACAATTCAGTGGCTTTTACTATGTTCCTAAAGCTTTGGTACTATCACAACTATTTACATTTGAAAACATCTTTATAACCCTCAAAAACAAAAAAAAACCCCATACATATTAGCACCTTTTCCTAATTCACCCTTCCCCTTTTTGCCAACCTCTGGTAATCGCTATGCCACTTTCAGTCTCTGTATATTTACTTCGTCTGTAGATTTCATCTAAATCTACATAATACCATATGGGCTTTTGTACCTGGCTTCTTTCATTTAGCACAGTGTTTGGGCTTATCTCTTGAAATTCTCCTTTCTAGTTTTATGATCTGCTTAGTGCTTTTTTGTTGTATTACCTTTTATCATGTAAAATACAGTATTTTTTCATCAAAATACCATATGTTTTTAATTTGCTGGCTCTTTTATTTGCTATAATCTCAAATTATACATGTTACAGTTTTATTTGTATAGTGTGTGATATTGGGAAAAAAGTTGAATATTAAATGGAAAATAGAAAAATGGTAGGAAAAATAGAAAATGTTATCAAGGCCTTCTCAAATCTGTATTTCTTCTCTATTAAAGGAACTATATATGAAATAATTATGTTTATTATAACAGAAAAGTGTTTATTTTAACTAGTTGGGTTGGATTAGTATATCAAGTCACTTCTCCTTATGAAAATAGAATCTCAGCTTTTAAAATATTTATATCCTTTCCTTTTTTTCCATAGGATTATAGACATTAAATGAACTGCATATTTGTAGGAATGGTTACCAGTCTTAGCAGCAAATTTGAACTTTCAGTGAAAAACATAGGGTTAAAGCAGCTTAATGTCATTAATGATTTATGTAGAGGTAAATTTAGTATGTACTTAAAGGAGTATTTAAAGTTAGCACTGCTAATAATACTTCTTTTTGTAGAATTAAACATAAATTGTATGCTCAAATTTCCATCTATATATAAAAATATCCCATTTAAAAATAAAAGTGGAATCAATCTAAATTATACTGTTCTTTTTTCTCTATTTGGAAATGTTCATTGAACTTTGCCCATGATTCTAAAAGTCTAACCTAAAATCAAATCAGTATATTAAATCTCTGTGTGCAAATAAAACATGAAATTTTCATAACATCTGCTTATATAACAAAACATTATGACAACAGTGTTTTGTGGTCCTGGATTTTGGCTCATTGATTTGACTTCCTGCTCATTCTGATATACACATCTGCTGACATTAAGCTTTATTATTTATTTTTTAATTAAGTTGTTGAAGCATAATGGAGAAGTCATGATTTTGAGAATAGTGATCATGTTATATTCTCTTATTTGGCTAATTTTAGGATAGTTTTAAAAATTTTTTAGAGATAAAATCCTAATTGAAACTTATAAAAGTTGTAAAGACATTCATATCTTTTTGTATTAATCCCAGAAGTATATTTCATATAATCAGCATTTTTTATAGTTTTTCTTTGTTCAAGCTATGTAGGCTTTCAACTAAGTTTATTACTCATAAATTACAGTAACTTTTAGCTGTGATAGATTAAGTCAGGGGTCCCCAGTCCCTGAGCCACATATCAGTCCCAGTCCATGGCTTATTAGGAACCAGGCCACACAGCGGGAGGTGAGTAACAAGGCAGCATTACGGCCTGGGCTGTGCCTCACAGCTTCTCATGGAAGCAGGAACCCTATTGTGAACTGTGCACCTGAGGGATCTAGGTTGTGCACTCCTTATGAGAATCTAATGCCTGATGATCTGAGGTGGAACAGTTTTATCTTGAAGCCATCCTTCTGCATCCTCACCATCCATGGGAAAGTTGTCTTCCATGGAACCAGTCCCATGGTGCCAAAAAGCACTGGATTAAGCGGACCACTGGATTAAATAATTATATAATTATAGAAAGGTCTATATTTACTATCAAAGGCAAGTGGATGCCTGTTCTATGTTAAAATACTTTTATGCATGAAAATTCTCGAGCTCAATGAATGGTCTATTCATATGGAATAATAGTCTTGCCATATTGTCATAGCTACTATAATTCTCAGTATACCTAGATGGAGAGATTAGAGGGTCCCATGGATAGAAGAATTAACAATGTCTTTGCTCACTGTCGGCTCTTAAAAACTACTACTTCACTGATATTGTCCTTGGAGCCCCCCAGTGTATAGCTAATAAGATTCAGACTCTGAGATTTTATTCTTCCAATTCCCCTTTGATCCTGCTATCCTTTCCTGTCCTAATTCTTCTGTAGTCACACAATTTCTTTGTCATCCAAATTCAATAAGCACCCCTTTTCTGAAAGGCGTTATGAAACACTGAGAAAGAGGAAAAAAGAATGAGACATGATCTCTGTCAATAGGGATTCCCGATTTTGTAAGGATATAGATATGTTTAAATATCTTTAACATCATGAAGACAAATGAATGCTACCATACAAATGGATTTTCCTTCCAGTTGTGCTACTTAATGAGATTGTAACCTTGAGTAAGAAATCCAACGTCTGAAAGCCTTCATCTCTTCATTTGTAAATGGGATAATTTATTATGCAAACAACTTTAGTCCAGGGCTTGATACAATTCTACAAATTGTTGGCCATGGTTAGCTTCTGTTATTTAAGTGGCATTTATCTATATTTCTGTGAAATCAAGAGTCGTATAACATGCCTTGAAACATTCCTGCCTCTGTGTTGTATTAAACCTCTGCATTGTATGATAACCAAAATTTGTATTGCATGTACCTGGAAATATAGAAGCACATAAATAATAGAGGAGATTTATCGATTTATCTCCTATGGAGATAGATAAAGGAAACAGATACTATGGAGGAGATACAGGTTCAACTCCTCCATGGTTTTCCTCATGCATTCATATTTCTCTCTACCTATGCAATTCCATCCTGCACCTTGTTTTTGCCTTTACCCACAAGAAATTTCCTACAAACATCATAAAGTATTCAACAAACATACAGTAAGGTTTTTCTGTGTTCTAGTTCTAGGGGATGCAGAAATGAATAAATTGAAGTTCCTGTTCTTATAGTCTCATTGGGAGAAAATAAAAGTAAACTACTCTTAACAATGAAATGACAAAACTGACAGCCAAAGCAGAGCCTGAAACAAAGGCTATGTACAGTTATTTTACTTGGGAATTGTTACAAGAAAAGCTTGGAAGTGTACCACTCCTTCGCCAAACTGGGAAAGTGCCAAGGGACCAAAGATTGAGTCCAGCTTGACGAGTAGATGAGTTTATTAAGACTTACATACAGGGCACTCCTGGATGGCAGCAGGACAGTGCTAGAGATCCATGTCACCTCTCATTTCTAAGCTAATTTTAAGCTAATTTTCTGGCTCTTTGCCTATGGTATATGTATAATGGAACTGGTTTCCTTGGTATGTTTCCAGATAGCCTCTGGGATGCTTGGGTTCTTAGGCATGCTTGCTCCTCGGCTGGGTACCATGGCTTTGGCTTACCACTGGCCTTCAGGGTTCATGCGATGACAGTACACCCTTAACTAACCTGGTGGGGGACCTGTCACACTACCAGAGTGATTATAGGGAAGGAGTGAGGGGCAACAGGAATGAAACAGAGAAAAGGGAAATCTTTTACAAGGATGGCTGTAAATCTACAACCAACCAGCCATAATAGCACTTTCATTCAGTTGGCCTCAACTGTTGGAGACTGGCACATGATCCCATCCAGGGTGTCCAATCTTTTGCCTTCCCTGCACCACATTGAAAGAATTCTCTTGAGCCACACAAAAAGTACACTAACACAACGATAGCTAATTAGCCAAAAAAAAAAAAAAAAAAAAAAAGGTCCATGCATAAATCTCATTATGTTTTAAGAAAGTTTATGAATTTATGTTGTGCTGCGTTCAAAATTGATGCAGCCCACAGGTCACTGGTTAAACAAGCTTGCGTTAGGACTTCTGAGGCACTTTATGAAATGTGTCTCAGAACTGACAT
Organism: Chlorocebus sabaeus; assembly: GCF_047675955.1. Lineage (NCBI taxonomy): Eukaryota > Metazoa > Chordata > Mammalia > Primates > Cercopithecidae > Chlorocebus > Chlorocebus sabaeus. The sequence continues at coordinate 15,003,449 of NC_132911.1, forward strand.
CTCCATTTGGCCATTGACTCCTCTTTGTTATTGGTCCTTTTAACTATTGGTCAAGGGTAGACCCAAGGTCTTAACTGCTCTGCTCTTTAAGGTTTGTACATGGTAGAGTGAGTAGCAATTAGGTTAGTGCAAAAGTTATTGTGGTTTTTGCAATTAAAGTAATGGCAAACACCGCAATTACTTTTGCACCAATCAAATAGCTGATCTTCTAGGTAACTCAAGCTACTGGGGTTAGAAATTAGAAGCATGTTACAATATTCCAACCTCCCTTGCTTCTGATTCTTTCCTCAGTACTATGGTAAGGCATTTCTGAAGTCTTCACCTCATTTACAGTAGACCGTTGTTGTGTCCAAGCTTCAAGGAATCAGGTATTTTTACCAAGCTGTTCCACCACAAGTCGTGGGTAAGTGCTAGTAAGTCAATAAATCCTATTCAGACTGCCCCCCCCACTTTCTTTTTTCCTTTGAGACAGTCTTGCTCTATTGCCCATGCTGGAGTGCAGTGGTGCTATCTTGGCTCACTGCAACCTCTGCCTCCTGGGTTCAAGCAATTCTTGTGACTAAGCCTCCCAAGTAGCTGGGATTACAGGCCTATGCCAGCACACCCGTCTAAATTTTGTATTTTTTATAGAGACAGGGTTTGGCCATGTTGGCTAGGTTGGTCTTGAACTCCTGAACTCAGGTGATCCACCCACCTTAGCCTCCCAAAGTGCTGAGATTACAGATGTGAGCCACCATGCCCAGCCTATTCAGCCTTTTTTTTTCACCTTGAGACAGTAGTCACGATCCACTCCCACATGTGTTCCACTGGCCAGATTGAGAATACTTTGGTGGGTAAGCTATTCCTCCCAAAGGAGGGCTGTTTCCCTACTCCATCTCTATAGAAATCCAATCCAGGATACAGGATTGGATGCAGTGAGGAGGAAAAGCATCCTGTTTTGAAGCTCTGGCTTCACTCAGGCCTTTTGTGATATCTCTAGGCAAAAGGAAGCTCCTTTTTTCTAGTGAGGAATTTACCTCTGACAGGCTCAAGAATTCTGATGATACAAATTCTCAAGCTTGTCCACACAAATGTGCAATATCAGTGCTTAAATGCAGATGGTTTATTTAAGAAGTGATTTCAGGTAGCAGAGAGAGGGGCAGTGAGAGTAAAAAGGGAGAAGTTAAAAACCACTGCAAAGATGCATCATTAAGTAAGCTATCACAGGAGACTGATGCTCAATCCTGTAAGACTCCTGGAACTCAGAGAAGGTTCCAGGTACCTTTTCCAGGCTGTTCCATCACAAGTCGTGGGTAAGTGCTACTAAGTCAATAAAGCATCTGCCAGCATGATGACACAGGAAAGTTTCTTTCCATTTGTTCTCCTCTCCTAATGGTCAACGGTTGCACGATGGCATTAATCCACTGCACCAGTGAGTAAGATCGTCTGAGTTGAGGTATTGCTCAATGCACCTGTGTAAAGCCTGAAGGAAGTGGTCACCAAAAAGATGGCTGAAGAAAGGCAGGGGAGTGAGGGTGTAAGATGACAAGTGGCACATAGGGATCTCTGAGAGTGCTATAATGGAGGTATATACTCAGATTACCATTTCCCACTATGTGATATATATTTTGCAGTATCCTTTGTGTTTTTACTTTCTCCTTATGTGGTTTTCATAGGAGTTTCATTTGTCTTCCAAAAATACGCAACCTCTTTGAGGACCAACACTATTTATTCTGCTTATTTCAAATTCTAAGATCACCCATCAGTGTATTCTGTTTTCTAATAGTATAGCTTGTTAAATTTAACTTTTGCTTAAATAATAAATGCCTTACTAAGTTTCTAAATATTTCACTTCCCAAATAATTGGCTTAAAAATCCTTAAAAAATACATATAGTTGTTAGAAGAGGAAATGAGATAAATTAGAAAGTAAAAATAGAGGTGGGGCACGGAGGCTCAAGCCTATAATTCCAGCACTTTCAAAGGCTGAGGTGGGTGGATCATAAGGTAAAGAGATTGAAAACATCCTCGCCAATGTGGTGAAACCCTGTCTCTACTAACAATACAAAAATTAGCTGGGCGTGGTGGCGCGCACCTATAGTCCCATCTACTCAGGAGGCTGAGGCAGGAGAATCGCTTGAACCCAGAAGGTGGCGGTTGCAGTGAGCTGAGATTGCGCCACTGCACTCCAGCCTGGCAACAGAGAGAGACTCCATCTCAAAACAAAACAAAACAAAAATCAGAATTTGTTTGGTTTGCATTTGATTTAGATGCTTTTCTTTTATACTAAACCAGCCCACAATCCTAATACTGTTTTCCTTGCATGTGTTAACTGCTGTGATCATACTGCATACTTTGTTTTGAATTCTTAAAAATACAAATATTAAATAGGAGTTAATTTGCAGTTTTTAAAAGTAATAAGCCTATTTACATAATATATTTCAATAAATCTACAAATCAACCCACCACAATAGCAGTGAATAATTTGGGATAATTCATAGACTTAATTTTCACTTACCATGTCTAATGGAAAGGAGTTGTGTTATAAATAATTCCTATATTCGTTTACCTTTGAGTTTGGAATAGTGTGAACTTATAACAATACTAATGTCTTACATTTCCATAAACTCAGAGGGTTTGCGTAAACTCATATTACAGCCTACATATTTTTTCTTAAATAATAGACCACGTGGAAGTGATATCCAATATTAATATTTGGAGGAAGTTTATTTGAGATTTAAAGTCTCAAAGAGCGTAATTGGTGCTTGGATAATTGTGACCATGTGTGACTTCCTTGTTCCTTTTACATTTTGCAGGTAGCTAAAGATGAAAATAGACCCAATGGAGAACCTATTTTTAGACACCCAAACCTAAAGTTGATGCTATGGTAAAACTTTTTTCACTGTCATTCTCTCATGAGTGCATAGTGAAGTTTTGCAGACATGCTATAATATGTGCTATTACAACAGATTAAATATAGAAAGAGATCCCAGAATACAGTTGTCTTTTATTAAGCGAGACACTGGCAAAAATGTAAAACAATGTCACTCTTCTGTAACAGTGAAATGGTAAAAGACTAACACAGTTAACTAAATTTTAGACTCAAAGCGGGGGGCCTCTGGCCTCTGCTCATGCTTGCCCAGACGTCAGAATAATTTTAGAACATTGAAAGATGACATAGGAACAAAAGCCTGAAACTGTTGAGACTAACTCTCAAGATAAAAGTTGAAGTATATATACTAGAGTTTGTTAAAGATGTGAAGGAACAAGGAGACCATTAGCCAGAAACAAAGAGATATCACAACTTTTCCTACACTCCCTGCTGGTGCCCAGATATGTACGCCTTTCTTGGCCACTTCTTGATCTTTGACCCTTCTTTTCCTCTATACCTAAGTAAAACTGTACAAAGCATACAAACACTATGATAATACTTCAGGATGCTAGTGACATCTTCCTGGTTTGCTGTCTCTCTGAGATAAAGTTGTTTTCCTTGCTTCAGCTCCTTGTTTCTTGACTTTATTGGCTGTGGTAAAGTGAGCAGAACAAGTTTGGATTTCCGTTAAATTCTCACAAGTTTGTTTTAAATAAAAATGTTATTTATGTTAACAAGCAGTAGGCCTATTATTATTTTTAAATAAGTTGCTTAATTGTTCTCAGTTTTAATGTGTAATATGGCAAATATTGATATATCTCACATAAACAAAAGCTCTTTGGGTCCTCATTAATTTTCAAGAGTGTAAAGTGGTCCTGAGAACAAAAAAGTTTGAGCACTGCTGGAGTAGATCACTGATTTTCCCGTGACAGGGCTAGGCAAAAAATCCAGAGAGAGAGCTCATGGTGGTCGGCGGATTCTGTGAAGACTTGTGGAGAAACAGACACTCACGCTGGGTTTTCAATGATAAGGGGGATGTTAGCAATGTAGAGTGGAAATGACCTCTAAGTCAGGAAGCCAGCAAGAGCAGAGACACAGGTGCGAAAGTGTGGGCTGGGGTAAAGAGCTTGGATCAGTTTGGCCATAATGGGGGAAAAAGTAGTCACAAAGTACGTAAGAAAAGAAACGAGACAGGTTGTGAAGACAAAAACTGGAAAGCAGAACTGGTGTTTAGATATAATTATTTTGGCTGTAGGGAGACAGTGAAGGTTTTCAAGCAGGTGGTAGTAGGGTGATATAAATGTAATTCCGCTTGTGGGAAATTCATCTTGATAATGATTACATCCTATACAGAGGGAAACTAGTAAATATTTTCTCATAGGCGTGTGATATGGTTTGGCTGTGTCCCCACCCAAATCCCATCTTGAATTGTAGCTCCCATAATACCCCCATGTTGTGGGAGGGACCCAGTGGGAGGTAATTTAATCATGGGAGCGGTTTCCCCCGTACTGTTCTCCTGGTAGTGAATAAGTCTCCGGAGATCTGATCATTTTATGATGGGCTTCCCCTTTTGCTTGGCTCTCATTCTCTCTTGTCTGGCGCCAAGTAAGATGTGCCTTTCACCTTCCGCCACGATTGTGAGGCCTCTCCAGTTACTTGGAAACGTGAGTCCATTAAACCTCTTTTTCTTTATAAGTTACCCAGTCTCAGGTATGTCTTCATCAGCATCATGAGAATAGACTAATACAGAGTCCATATATAAAATGATAAGGACCAGTACTAAAGTTTCTGGGTTTGAAGTCTGAATGATGAGGGAGACTGGGGCTATTATTCAGAAAAACAACCCTCTGCAAGGATTACAAGAAAAGATAAACCCATAATGATTAGAAATCACCATTCGATGTTGAAGAGGTTTCTAGATCATAAATACTGAAGGACATTTTAAAGTATTAAGTGTATTTTTGTCATATTCAAATTTTGTTGTGAATTCATGGCAAAGTGCATGAAAAATAGAAACGTTTGAATAATTGATTAATCAGAATTCTTCATTTTCAACCATGCCAGTTAACAAAAAGTTTACTATAATTTGCACATTGGCATGCACTGCTTAGCTGTTACACTTAAAATAATAGTTCTTGTTGATTTAAATGATTACTTCACACGTTATGAATTCTTTTCTATGTGCAGCTTGAATACTTATTGATTTATTTAGAGACAAAGTCTCACTCTGTCACCCAGGCTGGAGTACAGTGGAACAATCTTGGCTCACTACAACCTCCACCTCGCAGGTTTAAGCAATTCTTCTTCCTCCACCTCCCTAGTAGCTGGGATTACAGGTGCCTGGCACCACACCCAGCTAATTTTTCTATTTTTAGTAGAGATGGGGTTTTGCCATGCTGTTCAGGCTGGTCTCAAACTCCTGACGTTACATGATCCACCTGCCCCGGCTTCCCAAAGTGCTGGGATTACAGGTGTGAGTCACTGTGCCCGGCCTTGAATATTCCTTTTTAAAAAATATTTTTGTATTTATAAAATTAATTTAAACTTTGATTTTTATTTTTTCGAGAGATAGAGTCTCACTATGTTGATCAGGCTGTTCTCAAATGCCTAGCCTCAAAGGAACCTCCCATGTTGGCCTCCCAAAGTGCTAGGATTATAGGAGTGAGCAACTGCACCCGGCCTACAGCTCGAATACTTCTGGAGCTCACTTTATTCTAAGTGGGAAAGGCACTGTATACAGGAACTAAGCACTAGTTACTGATTATCATTAGACAAAATAAATTCTTCACTTAAAATGCTTTTTCTGTCATTTTAAAACATTCCATATACATTCTCCTCTTCCTCTAGCCATATTCACTTATATACACTTTGTAATGAGTAAAACAATTTTTTTAGTAATAAAACCAATATAGATGAAATCCCATTAGCTAATAATTTGGTGTACTTTAAATAGAGCTTCTTGGTAAGTCCTGATTTTAGCACAGATAAATATTCTTTGACATATTTCCTTATAAAGAATTTAGTCCCTGAAATAGATGATGAACTGTTACAGGAAACCAGCTGGATTTGTTGTAATTCTTTACCAATAAAACATAATGATTAATTACAATTTCAATTAAACACAATTTTGTTACTATAAAAAATACACATACTTAGCTCAGCATTTGTGATGTTTGAAAAAAACTATCCATTTATTTCCTTGGAAATGACAAGGTTAAAATTAAAATGAACCTTTATTCGGTGAAACAAAATTATTGGCATGCAAGTTATTACCTCATTTGATGAGTTCAGGAAATGAATTAAGAAAGCTGTGTATTTGAAGATTCAGTATATAGTTTACTCATTAATTTTAAAAGTTCGATTTAAACTTTTTATATAATTCAAAAGAGAATAATTGAAAGGAAGCCAAGTAAGCTGAATTGGTCAATGGTACCCTAACAAATTACAGCATTTTTAAACCTTGAGAAGCACAACTTCAAATACACTGTGAAGTATTCTGCAGCAAACTCCTATCTGTCCAAGTTCACACAATTTATTTGACCTAATAAGGCTAGCAAAATTATCTCTGCTGTTCACCTGGCTTCACAGCTACCCTTCCAGTGTTTTCCTGGCTTCTGTAGAACACGTCTTCAATTATTTCCAGAATCTCAGAGATACTCCCTGCATACTCCTGTGACCCTCTTGGATTCTTTTTTTATTTTTTTAAAATGGCTACAGATTGCTTGAATTAAATAGCTTCAATCATTTGTCCATATCCCTACCTTCCCTCTATATAATTTCATTAAGATAAGGTGAATTTTCTTAGTGAGTCTAGGAAAACTCTGGATGCATTATGCCAAAAAGCAGTCAGACTTTGAACTTTGACCTCAGAGCATCTGATATAACAGAATTTAAGACAATAATGTCCTCTACCTTACTCTTTCATTACTCCTCTCTCACCCCAGTTAATAGCCAATGAACAGTTCTTTGAAATTACATTTCTTAGCCCTACCACCTACTCCACTGACCTTTCCTGATACATTGAACGTGCTAAACAAGTAAGTGACATACTGTTTGTTTGAGATAACCGAATGTTCAATATAACCAAATCACATGCTGTTTTTTTTTTTTTCGGAAAATATGCAAAGCACAAACACAAGTTCTAAAATGCAATCGCACAGGTGCATGCTTTTCAGTACCATAATTCCATTTAGTAAATCTTTTACTAAGCGATTCCTTAATACTGTGTTTCAAATATAAATTTACATTGACTTTGATAGAAATTCTAGGGCAGAAATCAAACAATAATGAAAAGATCATATGCAAGGCTTTTGATAAATGCTACTAAATTATATGAAAAAAGGGCAAAGTTAATTTAATATGGAAAATGGCATTAAGTTGAGATTTAACAATATTATTACAGTACTTTAATTACTGTTGATTACATAGACATAGCTATTTGAAATTTCACTTAAGATACAGTTTAAAAATAATTGAATGAAATTTATTGTAATATACAAAATCAGTTTCACTTTAGAATATTTCTAGAAAACAGTCATTATAGAAAATTTGCTTTAAATAGCCAACTGTTTGAAAAATACTGCATTACTTAGATGTACTATCTAACATATCAATATGTTTAGAAAAATGACTAGGATTAAATATAAATGCATAATATTTCTAGGCATTGGTTTTCTAACTGTGTTTTTGGAGCCTTCGGGATTTTCCTTTTATAATGTCCTCTGTAGAATACAGGTTGCCATATATATAGTAGTTCTGTGAAAAAGTTTTTTACGTTCCTGTATTACATCTTATACAGTACTTGGAATATGGGGCTGAAGTCTCTGCTTACATCTTTGCTCTCCACAGAACAGCTATAAGGACACTTTGACAAGTCATTGATCTGCTTGCTTCTCTAAAGGAAACACGCTGAATATCTGTGCATTTTCTCAGATGAGGACTTGGCCTCTCATTTCTTTCTTGCCCCTACTCCTGTATTTACCCTAGCGTCTGGCATAGTGGATAAGTTCATGTCTGAAATGTAGTTAAATATTTGTAGAACAGGTACTATCTTATAATGGGAGTTGATATGTAGCATTTACAATGTGTTAGATGCTAAAGACTTTGCATGTATTCGCATGTTTCATCTTCATGGTACCATTATTATCCTCATTTTACAAATGAAACTGAGGCACAGAGACACGAAATAATCTGCCCGAGGTCACACAGCTAGTAAGAGACAGAGCAAGGAGTGCAGCTCCAGGGCTCATGCTTCTAAACACTCTAATGATTAGAGCAGGGACTAAACAGACAAATCAATCATGGTTCCTCTCTTCAAAGTGTTTATCAGGAGGGAAACAAACATATTTTCAAGGTAATAGTAAATGCTCATAATAATACTAGTACACATTAAGAGTGTATCTATTCTGAGGTTTATAATAAGTTTTTTTATAGGTATGGTTTAATTTCATCCTCACAAGAGTCTTCTGACTTTTTAAAATTAGGAAATAAAGATAATTTTACCCAATGTGCGGAAGAGCTGATCAGCTCCTGACCATAAACTCACTCCTTGTGTGCGTCTGTGTCCTTAATCTTCTTGGCGTGTGATGATGAACCTTGGGTGTTACTCAGGAAAACATTGCTTCAGTGTGACCTTCTGGGGACATTCCACTGGAAAAGGGAAGAAAGCCTTAGGTGAGCATGTGTATAACTCCGGTAAACACACTGTGTTTGCTTATCTCCTGGGTGCTAGTAGGCCACTGTGCATTTAGGCAGCTTACCCTAAGGGAAGAATCAAGGGAAAGGAGCTTAAGTTGCCAGAAGTAGGCCAGCAAATAAAATCCTAGGTTCAAAGTCAAAGGGGCATTAGACCTCCAAGATGCCTGCCTGGGCCTCTCCCAGGTCTACTTTCCTTTCACTCCTGCTCTAAAGCTGTTTGTTTGTTTGTTTGTTTATTTATTTATTTATTTAGAGACAGAGTCTTGCTCTCTCTCCCAGGCTGGAGTACAATGGCACTCATTGCAACCCGCATCTCCTGGGTTAAAGCAATTCTCCTGCTTCAGCTTCCTGCGTAGCTGGGATTACAGGCACCCGCCACAGTGCCTGGCTAATTTTTGTATTTTTAGTAGAGACAGGGTTTTGCCATGTTGGCCAGGTTGGTCTCGAACTCCTGACCTCAGGTGATCCACCCTCCTTGGCCTCCCAAAGTGCTAGGATTACAGGCATGATCCACGGTGCCCGGCCTAAAGCTTTTTAATAAACGTTTGCTCCTGCCTTAAAACTTGCCTTGGTCTTTTCTTCTGCCTTATGCCCCTCAGTTGAATGCCCCTCATGCTGTCTTCTGAGAAGGCAAGAATTGAGGTTGTTGCAGACCTGTATGAATTTGCCGCAGGTAACTCAGTTGACCTCCACTGTTAATGTATTTTGGTGCCATGTAACTTGGATACCTTCTGCCTGTAACATTTCCTCTGTGTTTTCTGAAATGTAAGGTATACTTACTTTCTGACTGGTGAAATTTCCTAGAGATAATTTGGAATTGTACTGACTACTTGTGGAACCTTTGACATTAGCAAGATGTTCATTTGATAGTTACCATCAAAGAAAAAGGAAAGAAACTGTCATGAAACTGTGCTGTCTATAAAAGAAATTATTTTATTTCAGGTAGAAGATTCCATTTCCATTTTGCTTCAGGGTCCAATAATCCCTGACTTTTTAATTATATGGCTTGATAAAATTGTCAATGACTTCCTCTTTTTTGTGTGTGTATATGTCAAATGCACCTAAATTTTCTTTCTTTTCATTGCAGATAGGAGATAACTAGCTTAGTATAGTGATTTTTTTTTTTTTTTTTGAGACAGAATCTCTCTCTGTCGCCTAGGCTGAAGTTCAGTGGTGCCATCTTGGCTCACTGCAAGCTTTGCCTCCCGGGTTCATGCCATTCTCCTGCCTCAGCCTCCGGAGCAGCTGGGATTACAGGCACTTGCCACCACGCCCGGCTAATTTTTTGTATTTTTTTGAATAGAGACAGGGTTTCACCGTGTTAGCCAGGATGGTCTCGCCCTCCTGACCTCGTGATCTGCCTGCCTCGGCCTTCCAAAGTGCTGGAATTAAAGGCGTGAGCCACCGCACCCAGCCAATTTAATATTTACCTGAACTTGGCTCCTTTTTACTTATTTTTTCTGTTTCTGTTCCTCTGCCTCTCTTTTTCTGGGACTTGGGAAATTTTAAAGAATAACAGATCAAAAAATTCATTTTCCTGGTATACACGAACTCTAGGAATAACTAGCATAAACATTCAAATTGCTTAAAAAAAGAAAAATAGTGTGTTTCATTTACTTTGTAATTGCGGAAGCTGAGAAGTACATTATGTAAATCAAAGAAAATGAGGCAAGTCTCAATCATTTTAGGAGGTTTATTTGCCAAAGTTAAGGATGAGCCCAGGAAAGACCATAGATCCACAGGAAAAACTGTGGTCCATGTTTTTCTGAAGAGGGTCTGGGAACCTCAATATTTAAAGGAAAAAGGGCAGGCAGGTATTGGGGAGAGAGTAAGAAATTTAAAAAGGGTGTGGGCAGATATGAGATAAAAGTTTGCATTTTTTGAGTCTTTGATTAGCTTTTCACAATTTGCATGTGATGGGGTGATATGGTTTGGTTCTGTGTCCCCACCTAACCCTCATCTTGTAGCTCCCATAATTCCCACATGTCATGGGAGGGACCCAGTGGGAGAAAGTTGAATCATGGGGGCAGGTCTTTCTTGTGCTGTTATTGTGATAGTGAATAAGTCTTATGAGATGTGGTGGTTTTCAGGGACAGAGTTTCGCTCTTGTTGCACAGGCTGGAGTGCAATGGTGTGATCTCCACTGACTGCAACCTCTGCCTCCTGGGTTCTGGCGATTCTCCTGCCTCCACCTCTTGAGTAGCTGGGATTATAGGTGCCTGTCACCAGGCCCAGCCAATTTTTGTATTTTTAGTAGAGACGAGGTATTGCCATGTTGCCCAGGCTAGTCTTGAACTCCTGACCTACAGTGATCCCCTGCCTTGGCCTCCCAAAGTGCTGGGATTACAGGCATGAGCCACCACGCCCAGCCCAATCTGATAGTTTTAAAAATGGGAGTTTCTCTGCACAAGTTCTCTTTCTTTGCGTGCCACCATCCACGTAAGATGTGACTTCCTCCTTCTTCTGCCATAATTGTGAGGCCTCCCAGCCACATGGAAGTGTAAGTCCATTTTTCTTCCCAGTCTTGGGTATATCTTTATCAGCAGCATGAAAATTGATTAATAGAGAGGGGTAGAGGAATAGTCACTTATGCTTTTGTCTAGCTCAGTGAATCTGCATTTTTACATAACCTTAATATAGGCAGAGGAAGCAATCAGATATCCATTTGTCTCAGGGGAACAGAGGGATGACTTTGAGTTCTGTCCCTTGTTCAGTACCTGTGAAGATAAACTATCAATGTACATTGTTAGGGTGAAATTCAATAGAATGGTCTTAGGGTAAAGATCTTAAGGCCTACAAGGAATTTCCTTGTGGACAGCTTGTGAGGGAGATATTTTACCTTTGTTGCTGTCTTATTTACGAACTATAAGAGTTAAAGAAGGGAGAAACACAAAAAGCAGCTCAACAGTCAAAGGTAGGTTTATTTTGGAAAATAAACCTGAGAGGGGCTTCTGGTCAGCTTCAGTCAGGAGCACTGTCTCTTACAGGCTAAGAGTATTTAACGGTTCACTGTGAGAGAAGGCTCAGAATGTTTCTGTGTGGAGAAGTTTATTGCGGGGTTGGAATGTCTCCTGCCTGACGGGAGGTTATTTGAGCGCAGTTTGAACATTCAGCAGTTTATGAGTGGTTGAAGTATGGCTGCTGGGATTGGCCAACACTCAGCTGTTGTTACATGTGCATATTAACTGAGGTTTTGATTTTGTCTATTAAGCTAGGTTACAGTTCATCCACAAGGACTCAAATATAGGAGTATGGAGTCCTTTACAGGCCATATTTAGTTTGCTTTAACATTTCTGAAATTGGTTTCATGTGTTAAGTAAATTATCACTCTTTCTATGATAACTTTTTAAAAATATAAAAACATATTCAAATAAATAGAATGATATATAGCAGGTTAGATTCTGGAAAATAATTCTTGTAAAATCATTGAGACTGTATGGTTCTTGGAAAGTGTGCACTCCAGTTTGAAAGCTTATGTTTTAAAGCAAGGATCAGGAATTTGGGTTAGCTGTAAATCACTTTCAAGAGTTTGGACCTCCTTTTGAACCTAGTAGAGTGTCACTGACGATCTTTGGAATAAGGAGAGTGACATGATTACTGCTGTGCTTTAGGGAATAAACAGAGAATGGGTGGAATCATCCATTCATTCAACAAGTGCTGTACTCTGGGTAGTGTGGACCAAAAGGTGTAGAAAACAAGGTCTCTACCATCCTAGAGCTTACGTTCTAATGAGAAAAGATAAACAATTATAGGACAGAGGAAGCAATCAGATATACATTTGTCTCAGGTGAACAGAGGGATGACTTTGAGTCAGCTAGTGATGGATGCTATTGAAAACATAAAGCAGGCGCTATTCTTGACAGAATGAATACATACCCCCTGTCGCATGGAGTTTACATCCTAACGGGGAAAGACTAGAAGTAAATGAAACAGTAGGATAATGTCAGGAAATGATAATAGCAGTACTATAAAAAGTTAAGGAGTGTGTATATCAAGGGTAAGAAGTTCATTTTTAAGATAGGGAGGTTTGGGAAACTAGGAGATGACATGTTGGGAGATCAGAGCCTTGACCTGAATAAAGTGATGAAATACACCATGGGAACATCTGTCTTGGTCATACTTGTCCAACTCGTGGCCTGTGGGCTGCATGCAACCCAGGACAGTCTTGAATGTGGCCCAACACAAATTCATAAACTGTTTGAAAACATGAGTTTTTTTGCAATTTTTTTTAAAGTTCATCAGCTATCATTAGTGTTAATAAGTGTATTTTGTCTGGCCCACAACAATTCTTCTTCCATTGTGCCCCAGGGAAGCCAAAAGATTGGACACTACTGATCTAGGTGAAAAGGGTTCCAACAAAGGGAACAGCAGTACAAAGTGTAGAGAAAGAGTGTGCATGGCATATTTGGGAAAGCAAGACAGCTAGCCTTGCTGGAGCAGTATGAGAAAGCAGAAGAAAAATAGGAAATGATGTTGGGAAAAGTAGCCTGGTAGAAGGTGATGTAAAGTCCTGAGGGCATGGAAGATTTTGCATTTGCTGGTGAGGAAAGAGATGATACTTTACACTGATTTATGTATTAAAAGGATCACACCAGACACTTTACCAAGAAAAGAATGCAAGAGGGCTGGGTGCAGTGGCTCACACCTGTAATCCCAGCACTTTGGGAGGCTGAGGTGGGTGGATCACCTGAGGTCAGGAGTTCGAGACCAGCCTGGCCAACATTGTGACACCCCATCTCTAGTAAAAATCCAAAAATTAGCTGGGTGTGGTGGCGGGTGCCTATAGTCCCAGCTACTTGGAAGGCTGAGGCAGGAGAATAGCTTGAACCCGGGAGGTGGAGGTTGTCGTAAGCCAAGATTGTGCCATTGCACTCCAGCCTGGGTGACAGAGCAAGACTCCGTCTCACAAAAAAAAAAAAAAAAAAAAAGGAATGCATGAAGGCAGGATTAAGGAGTCTTGGATTATGCCTGTATGGGAGGATGGTGAGATTGTAAGTGAGGACTAAGCTCTGATTTTCCATCTTGCCCAAATTTCTTCTAAGGGATCTGGGGAGTCATGCCCTACAAACCATAAATTCTCATCAGATGGATTTTATTTGACCCTATATATCGTGACTGACTTTTCAGTCTGACTATGGCATAATAGTATGAGACAAGGAAAAAGAAAGTATTTCCTTGCCATACCTTGAAATTGCCCTGCAAAGTCTCTTGTGGGAAAAATCCACATTCTACACAGAATCCCCTTCTCCATCTGTTTTTCTTCCTTTCTTTGCAGATCCAGTAAGATAATCAGCTAAGAGCCAGGCACCCTTTCAGGTCTGATAAGAAACATGTTACAACCTGCTCTCTCTCTCTGAAGTCTGCTGAGATTCCTCTGCATAATAAACCTTGGTCTCCACAATTCTTTACCTTAACCTAAACGTTCCTTTCCATTGGTCCCGGGTTTTCAGATAAACTCAACCAACTGTCAGTCAGAAAATGTTTAATTTTATCTATAGCCTGCAAGCCACACTCCACCGTGCTTTAAGTTGTCCTGCCTTTCTGAACCAAACCAATGCATTTCTTAAATGTATTTGATTGATGTCTCATGCCTCTCTAAAATACATAAAACCAAGCTGTACCCTGACCACCTTGGGCACATGTTCTCAGGCCCTCCTGAGGCTGTATCACTGGTCATGGTCACTCATATTTTGCTCAGAATAAATCTCTTCAAATATTTTACAGAGTTTGACTCTTGTCATCAACATAAGTCAGGGAAGGAGGGTCAACTAACAATGACATCTCATGTGTTTCTAATGAATGCTAGAGTTACAAAATGGGAAATAGAAAACAAATTCCCAGGACCTTGTAGAGGGAGCCTAACTTGGAAACTGAATATAAAGGCAGCATGTTTGGGGAGAACGGGAAAATGGAAGACAGCTCCGAAGCTCTGAAAATTGGTAATTAGAAGGATGGAAGTACCATTGTTTACAATAAAGAAATTGCGACAAGTTGGGGAGAGAAAGGAGAGAAAGATGATGAGTTGTGATTATGTTGAGTATATCTAGATGTCAATATTTTACTCACAAAGATCATAAATTTACTTGTCTCCAAACAGACAGAAGTTGAGGCCAGTTTTATGTCGCAAGGAAAAAGTGAGGAGCCATTCTTTTAGGAGTATTAAAGCAAAAATACACAAGAGGTAATTAGCTTGGGGTGGTTGTGTACCTGGAGCTCTTACGTAAGCGCATAGGAACTTATCTTGGAAACGGTTCTTGTAGCTGACTTATTAAAAAACTCACGAGCCTCAGGGAATCACAAACAGCCAACAGGATGACTGCTTATACAACTAGGGACCTCCCATCAGACCACAGTCATATAGGTAAATGCCTTATTACACCGTGACCAAGTAAGGGAAACGTAGCTGTAGCCAATCAGGTAATTTCCTTCCTTTGTTTCTATGTTTAGTCTATTGAAGCTTACTCTCAGGCCACTGGAGCTGAGCTTTCTGAACGCTTCTGGTTCAGAGTGCTGCAGATTTATGAATTGTTCTTTGCTGAAATAAGGTGTAAAGTTTATTTTGTCTAAAGGTTTTCTTTTAACAGGAGTGATAATTTGGGCAAAATGTTCACATAATAGTGAGAAATGAAAAGCCTGCGATATAGAAAAGTAAGATGTATTTGTAAACTTCTTTAACAAAGGCATCCTAGCATAAGCATGGCTGTAGAGCCAGACTGTCAATGTTCCAATTCTTTCTGGGCCTTAATTTCTTTATCTGAAAATAGTTACAGTGAGCCTAGGTGATAGGGTTGTTGTGGAGCAAGCGTTCTTAATCTGGAGTCCACACAATTTCAGCATCTGTGAACTTTGTATTGAAAAAATTGTAACTGTGTGTCTATTAACCTCAACAGTTTCCGTTTTTCAATTATAAAGGCAGGCAACAAACCACAGTAGTATTAACAGTACCTACAGCTTTGTTTCCTATAGAAATTAAAGATATTGTCATACTCAGTAAGTTGTTGCAGATATCTCGAACCATTATATGTATATATTCCTTAAGTTTTATATATATATAATATTTTTATATTCTACATATATTTTTGGAGACAGTGTTTTGCTCTCTCCCGGGCTGGAGTGTGGTGGCATGATCAGAACTCACTGTAACCTCAAACTCCTGGTCTCCAGTGATCCTTCCAGCCTCAGTCTTGGAATAGCTAGGACTACAGGTACTCCCCACCATATCCAGCTGTTAATTTTTTTTCTTTTTTTCCCTAAAGACAAGGTCTATGTTGCCCAGGCTGCTCTCCAACTGTTGAACACAAGCAAGTCTCCTGCATAGATCTCCCAAAGCATTGGGTTTACAGGTGTAAGCCACTGTGCCTGGCTAATCCTATATATTTAATTTCATGCATTTAGAAATATGTGCTATTTTAAGACTGCATGTACAGGTTTCATTACATTACCAAAGGTGTTCATGGCACAAGTGAAGAAATCTTTAGGAGAGTAATAAAAACCATGATGCATTACAACAGATCAGGCCCGGTATCAAACGTTCAACATACAGTCTGCTGCTATGGTTCTTTTTTTTTTTTTTTTTTTTTTTTTTTTTTTTTTTTTTTAGAGGGAGTCTCACTCTGTCTCCCAGGCTGGAGTGCAGTGGCGTGATCTCGGCTCACTGCAACCTCTGCCTCCCGGGTTTATGCCATTCTCCTGCCTCAGCCTCCCAAGTAGCTGGAACTACAGGCGCTCCACCATGCCTGACTATTTTTGTATTTTTAGTAGAAATGGGGTTTCTCCAGGCTGGTCTCGACTTCCTGACCTCAGGTGATCCACCTGCCTCAGCCTCCCAAAGTGCTGGGATTACAGGCGTGAACCACCATGCCCAGTCTGCTATGGTTCTTAAAATATTCTGAGAATAAAAACTGAAGTAAGGCTATTCGTTTTTATATTAAAAAGTACCTAGTACAGTGCTCTGTACTTATGCACTCCCTGGATGCTGAATGAGTCACTAAATGAATGGAGTCTAGGCTGTGCCTCAGGCCTTCCAGTTGGGGCTGGAAGAGCTGTGAAGTTCTGAGACGGCTTCTGTGCATTGGGGGCTCTGGAGTATGTTAGATGGTTTCCCAGGGCTCTGGAGGAGAACAGCTATGTTCCTAATCACGATCGCAATGGGAATGGAGATTGCAGGGGACCGCAGGGGCCAGGTTCTCATTCCCCAAAGCTTCCCCTTCATCATCCAAGAAGGCACTCAGGTCTGTCTGTGCAAGGCCCCAGGTAAAGTGCTGGGCTACCCAGTAATTGGGTTCAGTAGCAGGATGGCCTCAGATTGAGGTCCGAAGGCCAAAGGGCAGCCCCTCTCCCCAGCGTGGGTCCAGGAAAGACAGGCTCCAGGCGGGAGCACACGCCGCGCCCCTGGAGCCTTGCTCCCTCGCCACGCCCACTTCCTGCCCCCATCCTGCGCCTTTCCAGGTCTTCTCCCGGTGAACCGGATGCTCTGTCAGTCTCCTCCTCTGCGTCCTCGGCCGCGGCCCGTGTCCCTAGCAAAGCCGCTGCCACCCCGGAGGGCCCAGCCAGTGGGCTCCCGGAGGCTGGCCGGGCAGGCGTGGTGCGCGGTAGGAGCTGGGCGCGCACGGCTACCGCGCGTGGAGGAGACACTGCCCTGCCGCGATGGGGGCCCGGGGCGCTCCTTCACGCCGTAGGCAAGCGGGGCGGCGGCTGCGGTACCTGCCCACCGGGAGCTTTCCCTTCCTTCTGCTGCTGCTGCTGCTCTGCATCCAGCTCGGGGGAGGACAGAAGAAAAAGGAGGTAGAATGGATCCCCTTGGCCTTCCCCTGTGGGCGGGGGCGCGCCGGGGTGGGCCGCGTTGCCAGGCAGCCCTGCCGTGTTGCTAGGCAGCCTGGCCGCCGGCGTGGGCGGTGCCGGCGCTGGGGCGGGAGCCCAGTGGGTGGGAGGCCCTGGGGCCTTTCCGGGACGTGGAGTTAGCAGGGTTCTGACTTGAAAAACCACGGCAAAGCGTGCACTTGACTCTGCTTCTGAGCATCTCACACCTTTCAGACCCTGGACGCTTTTATTCCCAGCTGGAAACCCAGCTTGGAGCAATTGTGTCACTAAAAGGGGTGTGTTGGATGTGAAAATACCCTTTAGAAGTATTTGTAAGCCTGCAGGGACTATTTGTTCCTTATTTTCTTACTGTTCTCTTCATTACCCATTTCAAGAAGCAACAGAACCTGTCGAGAGTGTGTTTTAAGTTACTCTGTGTGTTTGTTTTTGTTTATGTTGAACTCCGTGTATACTTGTGAGAATAAGCTTACATTATTTATTTTATGCAAGTACAACAGAACATATTGAGAGTGTGTTTTAAGTTGTCCTGTGTGTTTAGTTTTCTTTATGTTGAACTCAGTGTATACTTGTGAAAATAACCTGACATTTATTTTATGCGGATTTATTTCTGAAGTTCATTCAATCTGATTTCAGTCTTAATCCACCATGAACCTTGAAGAGGGTGAGGTTTGAAGTGATTGTTTGTATTTAAAGTAGTTGTAGTGTTTTTAAGTTCCAATTATCCATAATGGATAGTTGATCTAGCTGCTTCAGCAAAAATAGTTATTTCGGGAATGTGGGTAAGGTTTCTAATTGTGGACCATTTTGGTAAGCGCGCTCTGCTTATGCAATTGAAGAGAGTTTTTTCTGGTTAAGTTGTACACCTACACAGGGCTCAAAATCTGAATTGGGTTTAAGATATTAACAAACTTTTAATAGCTGGGTAGAGACAGTGAAAAAATATCCTCATTTGCCGAGTAATTCTGTTTCCCTTTCTCTTTATTCTTTGTCTGAAACAAATACTGTGCGTTCAATATTAACTAACGTACCTCTCTTCAGCTTTTCAATTTTAACATGAAAGTAGGCCGTATGAAATTATCGGTGAAGTTCTGCTAAGGGATTTAGATAACCACTGTTCAATTGAAATTGTATTTACAAATATAAATTAATGATATATTTTTTAGCACTTGGTGTTTGTATACCATATTCCGAGAGTTTTAGATTTAGTAGTTCACGAGAAAGGTAGAAAAGTGAAGAAAAAGTAGACAGCTTTTTCTGGATTACCAAAGCAAAGGGCAATAAAAGATGATGAAGAATTCCATGGAAATTGTGATGTTTTCTCTCCTAGGAAGATCCCTAGGACCACGCCAGTTTTCTTTTGAAGGGTGTGAACCCCAAAGTGTTTAAGACAGCCCTCAATTTTTTTTTTTTTTTGGTCAGGGTTAAGGATGCACTGGTGACACAGCCTCTGGCGGTCCTGATGGCATGTTCCCAAGGTGGTCAGGGTATAGCTGGCTTTTATACATTTTAGAGAGACATAATACACTGATCAATACGTGTAAGATCTGCATTGGTTTGATCTGGAAGGGTGGGACAACTCAAAGCGGGAGGGGCTTCCAGGTCATTGGTAGATTTACAAATTTTCTGATTGGCTGTTGGTTGAAAGAATTGTTACTAATAGAAAGGAATGTGGAGACCAAGGTTTTATTAGCCACATGAAGCCTCCAGGTGGCAGACTTCAGAGAGAGTAGATTGTAAATGTTTCTTATCAGACCTAAGGTCTGTGTTGATGTTAATGCTGGTTGGCTTTTCCCGAATTCCAAAAAGAAGGAGGGTATAATGAGCATGTCTAGCCCACTTTTCCCATGGTAGCCCGAGGTGGTTTTTCAGGTAATCTTGGGAATATGCCCTTGGTGGAGAAGAGGGGCCCTTTCACATGGTTGGGGCAGAGGTCGGAGGGTGCTTACATTTTTGTTTTTGATTTGCAAGGGGGGGAAAAAATCTAAAAAGTGTACATGCTTACAGCGTGTGAGTTATCTCCAATGATAAGATGACTTTAATATGTGAAAACGTTTGTTGATTTAGTATAATTAAATCTAAATTACAGTGACATCTGTTTCTATTAAAATACTTTCATGAAATGTATTTTTAAAATGAAAAACCAGGGAGAACATTGTTGAAGATTAAAAAAGTTTTTCTTGCAAAATTAGTTTTATTCCTCCTAAGCAGGAGCGCTTGATTTCAATTTATGATGGTATTACAGTGTATATGTATTTTACTGAAGGAAAGGAAGAACAAAGTAAGAGCTTAAATAGTTGATGTTTTCAAGACTCTACTTTCAGCGATCGTTTCTATAGTTTGTTAAATGGTTGGTGTTCTGATACTTTACTCAATAAGCATGCGTATCTCTGAAATATAGGCCATTCTGTATCTGGTACTAAGTTCACAAACTGTGATCTCTTCCAGTATTGGAAGGGAAACACTCTTATATTGGAAACATTAAGTGGTTGGTCACCAATGTGGTGTTTTCCTAGTGATAGCCTAGGGTTGTTTTGACAGTATGTGGTCTCTTTCTATTTTGCTGACTTTAAAACCTGATGCCTATGATAAGATTTGACACTATGAAACCTGACAGTGTAGCAGTTGAAGCTTAATTTACTATTAATATAATAAATATTATTGACATATGTACCAAAGTAGCTAATTTAGCATGAAGAGTGTTTTTCTTCCTTGTAGAGAGGAAGCCAAATTGAAGTCTTAAAGTTGAGCCTGGAATCAGGAATGTACATTAGTTGATTTAAAGGAAATAATATTTAATGGTTATGACAGTGATACCACCATGGATGGATTTTTAAGTCATACAGATAGATGGTCCAGTTACAAGTCAGCCTCTAATTTTATGACAGGCAAATGACGAACTCTCTGAATTTTAGTTTGCTTGTTTTAAAATATAAATACTCATATCTCAGGTATTATGTATACATGTATATAACATGTAAAATATATAACTATATGCATATAAAGACTGTATATAAAATGCTTAGTGCAATGCCTAGGATGTAACAAATGGTCACTAAGTGGTAGCTATTACTATATATTCCTCATTTAAATGAAAGCGTTAGTATAATGAGATTCTGAAATGTGGTAAGGGTTTTTAAAATTTTTTTTTTGCTAAAGAAACTAACTTTATAATAATAAATTATATGCTCTCTGGAATAGTCTGTTGCTTAATATGAAGCACTGAGAATTCCAAATTCTCTTATGTTGTTTGAAAATTTCCCAGGAAGAGATTTTGTATCATAGAAGACTTGGTGATATCCCATGGATTTCTGTGTGTGTGTGTGTATGTATGTATTATGTGTATGTTTATACACATCCACGTATGCTTCTTCATGAAGACATTTTCATTCATTAAAAACAATGTTTTGTTATATTCCCTATTTGAGAATGTGGTTGAGAGAGTTAAGTGAATAGGCAAAGAAGATTGGAGACTTTTATAGTCACTTTTCTTAATTACATTGAATATAGTCATTAAAAACTAATTTCTGAATCCTCACTGATGTTAAGTGATGTGAGTTTCTGGGAGACTTTGGCTTTTTAGTAGTGTATCATTTGCCTATCTAGTGCATCTTGTGTTTCTTTTATTTTGACAGTTTCTCTCTTTCTTACATCATTAACACTTACCAGTTAATCAGCTTCACTTAGAATTGTTTTAATTTATAATGACCTCTTCTGATAATGTGAAAAGAGCTCCAATTCTGTAATTATTTCTAGTACACTTATTGACTTTGCCATCATCAAAAGCAGCTGTTATAATAATTTATCTTATCTGCAAAGAATATGAGTAGCTGATAGGCCCTGATGAATAGTGAATATGCAGTATGAAAAATTGAACAGCTTATAAATATTTTCTAAGCGATAAATGGACTAAATAAAACATATTTCAATTGCCTTTGACATAACTTCTATATGTAATTAATGTTTTTAAGTGCATTTTATATTGAGATGTGTAATATCCAGTTAGTTTTCATGGCACATTTGTGAAAGGGAGACTTTCCTATCTTAGCGAATGATAAAAGGGGAGAGGAGGGAGGTAAGCAATGGATGTTACCTTTAAGCAGAGAACTTAAGTGGAAGAAAAAGTTGGCAGTCATCACACAGGAAATCATGGTAGTTATGCATTGATATGTATGCATATATGCACAGAATATATCGGTGCAGGCAGTTATTTCACTTAGGTTAGATTATATGTATGACTACCCCTTGAAGCATGATTGGAAATAGCCAAAGCTGCTTGTCAGGAATGCCACAGTGTCATGGATGACGGCAGAAGACATGGGATTCTTGTGTCACAGATGAAGGAGAGTTTATTATAGCAATAGAATAGTCTTTATGTACGTATAGTTGTATATTTTATATGTTATATGCGTATTATATGTTACACCCACGTATACATAATATGCAAGATATAGGTTTTATATTTTAAAACAAGCAAACTAAGATTCAGAGTTTGTCATATACCTGATGTCATACAATTAGAGGCTGAGTTGTAACTGGACCATCTATCTGTCTGACTTAAAAATCCTTGGTGCTAAGTATTGCTGTCATAACTATTAAATATTATTTCCTTTAAAGCAACTAATGTCCACAGCAATAGATAGTTTATTACTCAGCATTTGTACTGGTTCTTTGAGCTTCAGTTCACATTGAACAACATGAAGGGGGCTAGGTGATGCCCACTCATGTAGTGAATTACACTGCGGGAGAGGAACCTTCCATTTAAGAAACCGAGGTCTGTGAAAATGGGCTGTACGCTTATTTGACCTCTTCCCTGAAGGGAGATGTTATCTTTATTTTACTCAAAAGTAAACACTCATTTTTCTGGAGGAGGACTCTGTCTTCTTTGACTGTGTGCTATATGCAAATATCCTTGAAAAGATGGTCTAGAACAAGTCAATCAGTCCCTACACTAACAAGTTGTGTTAGAAACCCATGAGGAATTGTCTGTCTACGTAAGAGATAGGAGCTTGGTCAAAAGACAACATTTTCAGGGTATTTTTCTTCACATACACCACTAGCACGTTTAGTCCCATATATGTGCCCTGTTCCACACATAAGGCACAGAGAAGGGGAAAGAGTGGAAACATAACTTGAGCTAAAGAGTGATCAACTCTTAACCTTTGCTGCATTTACTTTTTTGTTCTCTCCCTCTTTAGGCCTAAATACTCATTGACTTTAGATGTGAGTGTGATCTGTTATGCCTGTGACTGCCGTGGATTGTTTCAGTGATCTTCAGGGTTTATTTGGCGTATCAGACTATCTCAGACTATCAAATATCTCTGATATTGGGCATGTCAGACTATAGATTGCTCATCTCCGTAAGAATCCCTCCAGGAGTATCTTGCTAATCCCACCAGGATAGAAAATTGACTTTTCGTTAAGTGTAGGAATATTGTGTTCCCCAGCTGGAAAACAAGTACATGAACAAAGGTTTATTTGTTACATAACATGTGTGTATGTGTGTAACAAATGGATATTTCTCCTGGTCTGTATCCAGTCTTTGTTTCTATCTGTTGGGCAAGATTTCTGCAGCTTCTCAAACTGAGCATATCTGAAAGGGAACTCTTGATCCTTCCCTCTGCCCATCTGGCCCATCTGTTTTCTCATTGCTGTTAACAGTGCTGTTTTATGGAATACAAATTTTAACATTCTAGCACATCATTTTTTATCTAATCACTTGCCGGTATAATATATCTTTGTAGTTCTTGCCCTGTATTTTGCAGATAGTACACAGGGATGCTGGCTTCATATAATTTCTTGGGGAGTTGTGCATGGACTTTCTATTTTACAACAAATATTACTGTTTTTTTTTTTTTTTACATAGATAAGTAAGGCATATATAAATTGATTGAATGTTAAGGCTTCAAAAATGTTATTCAGAAGAATAATTTTTTCTTTTTTTTCCAGGACGTGGAGTTTTGCTCTTGTTGCCCAGGCTGGAGTGCAATGGTGCAAACGTGGCTCACCTCAACCTCTGCCTCCCGGGTTCAAGCGGTCCTCCTGCCTCAACTTCCCAAGTAGCTGGGATTATAGTCATATGCCACCATGCCCAGCTAATTTTGTATTTTTAGTAGTGATGGGGTTTCTCCGTGTTGGTCAGGCTGGTCTCGAACTCCCGACCTCAGGTGATCCGTCCACCTCGGCTTCCCTAAAGTGTGGGGATTACAGGCCTGAGCCACTGCACCTGGCCCGGAAGAATAATTTTTCATGGTAATTGGTATCTGTTTGCCTGCCTGCCTACCTCCCAGTTGGCCTGTCTCTTATTTCTTTTTAGTGTTGGAAGGCACAAAGTCAACAAGAAGTTTAGAGAGTGTTTTGAAATCTCTTATAAAAGTCTTAAGATATGATAGCATCCTGTTATTTAATGAACAGAAAAAAGTTAAAAATAAAATGAATTATTTACTGGTATATTTATTATTATTAAAATTTTGGTTAATCTTGTAAAGATGCCTACCAAGTTTGATATTTGAAGGTGAAAAATAAATTTTCTTTCAGCTTTATGTTACCATGAGAACTCAAGTACCTATAATGTAATGGAAAGTGCACTTTAGGTTAGGTAAGTTGTAACACTGATTTTATTTAATGGAAATACTTGTTATTTTAGCAGTATAATTTTTAGGGACGGCATAACATTGTTGTCATTGTGATTTGATTCAACTTTTGGAAATATTTTGGTACAGAGTTTTCTCTGCTTGGAAACAGATAAACCATTGGCAAGTTAGTTTCTAGGAGTTTTGCAGTAAAACTAAAGGTCATACATTGTGAAATCTTTTTGCTATTCATATTAAATATTAAATTGAATGAAATACCTCAGGATAACTTACTGAATTTAATGAACTTGGTGGTTGATAATAAGGCTTAAATTATATCAGAAAAAGAAAAATAAAACAAGCTATAAGCACACAGGATGCTAGGCATTTGACTTAGTTGGATTATTGTCATAGATTGAATGTTTATGTTCCCACAAAATTTATAGGTTGAAATCCTAACTTTGAGAAAGTATTAGGAGGTGGGGCCTTTGGGAAGTGATTAGGTCCTGAGGGTGGAGCCCTCATGAATTATATTAGTGCCCTTATAAATGGGACCCCAGAACTCTCTGGTCCTCTTTCTACCAACTGAGGATACAGTGGTGAGAAGATAGCTGTGTGAGCAATCTGCAGTTAAGAAGGGCTTTCACCAGAAGCCGACCATGCTGTAACTCTGATCTTGGACTTCCAGTACCCAGAACTGTGAGAAATTTTCCGTTGCTCCCTAGTTTATGGTAATTTGTTATAGCAGCCCAAAGGAACTAAGACAGTCACATATAATTTTCACAGTATCTTTGCATGATGGTTGTGATGAACCATCACAGTAGGTTGGTTTGGCTTAAGTATTGAGAGAAGCTGCGACACTTAGCAGCCCCAAGCAATAATTCGTATTAAAGATCATCATTGTTTCAGCATCTTGCAAATTATTGTTTTAGACGTGAGTAGATGATACAGTTGTACATGACTTTGGGGAAGTTTCCTCCTTCTTTACGGAGGACACACAAGGAAGGGAAATTTTCTTAACCTGTCTTTGGACTGTGTGTATGAGAATGTGACGCTTGGGTTGCTGAAACCGCCTTATTACCTCGAAAGTACAAGCCTGAGGGCAAAAACCGGCGTTGAAAAATGGGAAGAACTGGGTAGTTGATGACATGTCTTAGCCTTGTAATTGCTCTCTTAACTTCTTGCTTTGTGAGTTAATAACTTTCCTTATTGTTTAGGACATTTCAGATTGGATTTCTGATTTTTTTAATCTAATATCACCTTACTAAGGGAGGTGTTGTTGAGTTAAGAGTGTTGCGCACGATTGTACAACTTGTATGTTTACAATTTTACTCCAGAATTCTCCTTCTACACTGTGTTTTAATAACTAGCTATATAACCCTATTTGTCAATTAGACATTAAATATCAGTAGGAGCTTGTTGAGGTAGATGTAGCCCTCCCTGATCCTTTAATCTCAGTGATTAGTATTAAAAAATATCTGTGTGTGTTTGGAAGAGAATTTTCCATGTGTTCCTTTTATTGAAATAAGTGTTTTTGTTGAGTGAATTGAAGCTCTCGGTTAAATAATGTATGAATCAAAAAATTGTAGGAAAAAGATTGGGAAAAAATTTAATATGTACCTTAAAAATTGTTAGTCCAAGGAATGGGTGGAAGAGTAATTTATACCTCAGATATATTTGCTGCATACAATGTGTTTTCAATATGAATGCTTTTAAAGTACTTATTTCTTATTTTATTTTATTTTTTGAGACGCAGTCTTGCTGTGTCACCCAGGCTGCACTCTACCCATTCCTTGGACTGTGAGTTAAGATTAAGGAAAAGAAAATGGGACCTCCCTTAAGGAAGAGAGAATGCTGATTGGTCCACGTTTTTAGAATTTTCAAGGGGAATAAAAGTTTTTCTCATACTTATAAAAATGAAGTAGTTGTGCTGTTTCTTGCCATGGTTTGCTGTACATTTTTCCTCTTGGAGCATTTGTGAGGAGGAAGGATGACTGAATCAAGGTTGAATACTATCATAATTAGGTGTAGCAGGACAGACAAGAACCCCTCAGACACCGAATTGTACAAGGAAGGGGCTTTATTCAGCTGGGAGCATCGGCAGACTCACGTCTCCAAAAACCAAGCTCCCCGAGTGAGCATTTCCTGTCCCCTTTAAGGGCTTACAACTCAAAAGGGGTCCGTGTGAGAGGGTCATGATCGATTGAGCAAGCGGGGGGTTCGTGACTGGAGGCTGCGTGCACCAGCACCAGGAATTAGAACCGAACAGAACAGGACGGGGATTAGGTCAGGGGTCGGTCTTTACCTACCAGGCCCAGGGTGTGACGCCGGGCTGTCTGCCTGTGGATTTCATTTCTGCCTTTTAGTTTTTACTTCTTTTTTCTTTGGAGGCAGAAATTGGGCATAAGACAATATGAGGGTTGGTCTCCTCCCTTAATGACCCTCTAATTCAGCTTGGGTTTCCACTGACAGCCACATGAGTCGCATGCTTAGATGTTGGAGCATAGTGTAAATCATAAGAGAATAGTAACTGTAGAATATGATTTTTAAAAATACTGCATTATAGAATGTTAGAGCAGGAAAGTCAGGTTTCAGGCTAAATAACAAAGCTGGGACTAAAAACAAGGTTTCCTCGTACCAGAGTTTATGTTACTATGTTCTCATGCTTCATTACAAGAATTTATGCTGTCAGGGTCTTACCCTCCTACCCTGCGCCCATCCCCTGTTCTTTCACCACTTTCATACTGTTTCATGACTATCATGATTCTTTCCTCTGTCTTTTTGTAGCTGATCTTTTTTTAATTAATTAATTATTATTTATTTCTTTTTTAAAGACAGAGTCTCACTGTGTCACCCAGGCTGGAGTGCAGTGGCACGATCTCATCTCACTGCAACCTCTGCCTCCTGGGTTCAAGTGATTCTCGTGCCTCAGCCTCCCAAGTGGCTGGGATTACAAGTGTGTACCACCACACTTGGCCAATTTTTGTATTTTTAGTAGAGACTGGGTTTCATCATGTTGGCCACGCTGGCTTCAAATTCCTGACCTCAGGTGACCCGCCCACCTCGGCCTCCCATTGCTGAGATTACAGGGGTGAAATAAAATGGTGACTTACAAAGTGTTAAGGACCTTATACAGGTTCTAGAAAAAGAAAAGTGGATTCTAGTTCCTTTGATTTAAATTCTGTGTTCTTGGTAAAGTCACTTAACAGTTTGGAGCGGCAGTTTTCCTCAAATGTAAAATGAGAGGGTTGAACAAGATCAGGATTTCTGAACCTGGTAAACACAGGAAAAGTTTCCCATTAGTTCTCTGAAATTACATACATTTTTCATTTATGGAATAAATGTGTTTTTCTGGCATAGCTATAATTTTTATCAGATTCTAAAAGTGCCTAGAAACTGCTAAAGTAGACTTTTTTAGATCCTTTCTAGATTTTTAAGATTATATAAAATATGGTAATAGAATGATTTAGGTAGTTTCTCTATATATCAAAGCTAATTTTATGTTTTAGAAGTTGACTCATGGTAACAGTCCTGCTTTGATTTGATTACAACTTTCTTATCATAAAGAAGCCTAAATAACATTAATTTTCAACAATTTAATTGAGTTATATGATCCGTAGGGAATAACAAAAACTAATTGTGGCTGAGCTGTGTAAGCTCTTTTATTTGACTATCAAATGGCAATTAAATTTACACTCTCATTATTTTTGCCTGTTTCAAATACCTAATCTCCAAAGCCATAAATTAAATCAGTAAGCTACTTTTGTACAGTGCTGTAGTTTTCAAAGAACTTCATAGGTGTTATAACCACCGTAACTCATGAGAAACGACATAAGAAGTTATTGGTCTAAGTATAGTCATTACTGGCAGACTCTTGTGTTCAAGGTACGTGTTATAAGAGTAATAAACAAAATACTCTGCAAACTTTTAAAAAGGAATGGGAGGGTACTTGTTGTATTACTTCCCCTTTCTCTGTATTCCTTTTCCTTGAAAAG
Source organism: Chlorocebus sabaeus (assembly GCF_047675955.1). Taxonomy (NCBI): domain Eukaryota; kingdom Metazoa; phylum Chordata; class Mammalia; order Primates; family Cercopithecidae; genus Chlorocebus; species Chlorocebus sabaeus. Next base: position 15,031,379 of record NC_132911.1, read on the forward strand.
TTACTTCTGTTAAGTTGAGTTAGCCTCATAGCATTTCCCTACATAGTTCATAATCTTTGTTTTTGGATTTTCACAGGGTTCCATCATGACACAGTAAATAGATGATCCCAGGGAACTGTATGCTGTGTTTTACTGATTCTTACTAAAGTAGAAACTTGTTGAGTACAGAGACTTCTTTGATTTGATGTCTGTGCCATTATAGTTATGGCAGAACCCCAAAGTAGACAAACCTTTTATGTTTGATTGCTGTTTGGCTGTTGATTTCTTAGCATGTTGTAAATGTTTTTCATATTATGTATCTTTTGATGATTTTTACATAGAAATACTATTATTGATGTAAGCAGTACAAAATAAATATATTTGAATATCATTTTCCTAAAATATGGCACATGTTATGGAACAGAGTGCCAAGTTATTGAAGTTTCTCCAATATGTGAGCTGTCATTTTTTTTTCAACAAATATTTATTGGTGAATACTACATGTTAGATAGGTACTGTGCTGGATTTTGAAGGTAGAGTGATGAATAAGGTGGCCATTATCCCTGATGTATCCTACTGCTCATTGCTCAGTGGGAGATTCAGACAGAAAATCAGGCAGTTATAATGTAATATGGGAGGGGAGAATAAACTGGGAAATAATGGGTGCTATACTAGCATATTGGTGTGAGCTGAAAACTAAAGAGCTAATCATAGGAAATAACCCAGTGAAGAGGGCGAGAGCTCTAGGCCAAGAAAAGCAGCACTGGTAAAGGTCCAGCAAGTTCAGAGAACTCAGAACTTGATATGGCTAAGTTTAGAATATACTAAACTTAGGGTGGGGGAATAGTGGTTGAGGCCAGGTTGGAAGTGAGGGTCAAATCTTGAAGACTCGTCTTAAGCCATGTTAAGGAATCTGGATCTGAACTTGATCCTGAAATCAGTGGGGAGAATTGCAGGGTTTTATCTTGGGAGTGACAAGGTGAGGTTTTTACTGAGAAGGATTGCTTTGGCTGTGCTGTGGAGAATAGCTTAGGTGGGGATGCAAGACTGGAGAAGAGGCTTCTGCAGATGTCAAGGTGAAAGGTAATGATGACTTGAAATTAGTTGTGGCAGTGAGAATGAAGAAAAATACCTGGATTTCAGAGCTGTTTAGGAGCCAGACTAGATAGTACTTGGTAATTGGTTGTGTGTGGAATGAGAGCAAATGAGACAAGGGTGATGACGACATTTCTTGATAAAAGGGAAATTCTATTATTGAAATAGGAAACAGGAGAAGGAGATTTTGGAAGGAAGATAACATGTTCACCTTTGAGAATGTATGAGATGCCTGTGTGAAATCTAAACTGAGATGTTTGGAAAGCAGAATATGTGGAGATGAAGCTTTGATCTGGGCTGAAGATAAAATAGATTTGAAAATCATTAGCCTAAATGGGAAATGAATTCATGGTGGTGGATAAAAATCACCCAGCCAGAGCACATACAGTGAAAAATAGAGGACCTAATGCAAATGCCTCAAGGATACCAATATTTCAGTGTGCTGTAAAAGGGATGCTTGCAAAAGATCCTTGGACTTTGTTGGTGGAGGAGCTTAGAAGGAAATGCAGCAAAATTTTGGATGTCACAGGAAGAGAATGTTCCAAGGAGAGGTCAACAGTGATAACTTTGGACTTTGCTGCTGGAGGAGCTTACAAGGAAACACAGGAGAAGTTTGGATGTCACAGGAGGAGAATGTTCCAAGCAGAGTTCAAGAGTGGTAAGTGGTGACTACTGAGAGGTTAAATAACAACTGAACAGTTCTTTGGATTTAGCAAGAACAGCTCCACTGCAGTGTTACAGTGGGAACTAGAATGTGGTAGGTTAATTAATGAGTGGGTTGTGAGGAATTGGAGGCAGCCAACACTACTTCTCAAACAATTTGCTGTGAATGGGAAGAGAGAGTTAAGTGGTGGTAGCTGGAGAAGAAGCTGAAATGAAAATAAAGAATCTAGTGTCAGGTGACTGAGAAGGTAGGAGGAAGGAATGGGAATTGGAGAACAGCTGGTAGCATTACCCTTATATGGGAATGTGGTAGTTTTTAGGGTTGTTCGTAGATACTTCGTTTTTCCCCATACATATGGTAGTGTCTTAGGCCATTCAGACTGCCGTAACCATCAACTGGGCAGCATATACACAATACAAATTTTTTTTTCACAGTTCTGGGGGCTGGGAAGTCCAAGATCAAGGTGACCTCAGATCGGTGTCTTGTGAGGCCCACCTTCTCAGTGATGGCCCCTTCCCTGTCTTCACATGATTGAAAGGACGAGCGAGCTCCCTTGAACCTATGGATTTTTTGTTTTGTCATCAAAACAAAAGCCCCACGTTCCTCGTATCATCACAATGGTGATAAGGTTTCAACATAAGAATTTTGTGGGGATACAAACATTCAGACCCTAGCAGGTAGGATTTAGCTTGCCTAATATTTTGAACTCAGCATGGCCACATGACTTACTTTAGCCTGTGAGATGCAAGGAGATGTGTTGTGTGTCATTGCTAGGCAGAAGCTTGCAGCATCATTGCGTGCCGTATTCTCTTTTCCTGTCTCATGCTGACTGGGAATGTTTGAGATGGTGTATTTTGTATCAGCCTGGGTCCCTGAGTGACCAGGGTGAGCAGCCTCCCTGACAGCTCACAATGAAGAAATAAACTTTTATTTACTTACTTTTAAATACTAAGATATGGAGCTCTTAGTGCACTAAAGTCTAACCTATTTGGATTGTTTAAAGGACTGTTGACTTTTACATTTTACTATAATTTTTTTTTTTTTTTGAGATGGAGTCTTGCTCTGTCACCTGGGCTGGAGTGCAGTGGCGCAGTCTTGGCTCACTGCAAACTCCGCCTCCCGGGTTCATGCCATTCTTCTGGCTCAGCATCCCGAGTAGCTGGGACCACAGGCACTCATCACCATGCCCGGCTAATTTTTTTTTGTATTTTTAGTAGAGACGGGGTTTCACCGTGGTAGCTAGGATGGTCTCGATCTTCTGACCTCGTGATCCACCCGCCTCGGCCTCCCAAAGTGCTGGGATTACAGGTGTGAGCCACTGCGCCCGGCCAACATTTTATTATAATTTTAAATAGCTACTGTGGAAACAGGTAAATTGACTCAGAAAGCAGTGAAGCGCTGCTAAATCATGTTAAGGGCCATTTAAGTTTGGAGTTTTGGCAAAGAGATTAAAGGAACACACATAGATAAAGAGGATGGAGGGTGATTTTGAAAAATTTTTGTAAGATTTCTCCTTGATTAGGTAAGTAGGTGACAGTATTGACAGCATTGCAGTCTTTTTTTTTTTTTTTGGAACGGTGTCTCACTCTGTTGCCCAGGCTGGAGTATAGTGGTGTGATCTTGGCTTACTGCAAACTCTTGCCTCCTTGGCTTATGTACCACCATGCCAGGCTAATTTTTTTTTTTTTTTTTTTTTTTTTTTTTTTTTTAAGACACGGTCTTGCTCTGTTGCCCAGGCTGGAGTGCAGTGGTGGGGGATCGCAGCTCACTGCAACCTTGACCTCCCAGGCTTAAGTGATCCTCCCACCTCAGCCTCCCCAGTAGCTGGGACCACAGGCACGTGCCACCATGCCTAGCTAATTTTTTTGTATTGTAGAGACGAAGTCTCCCTGTGTTGTCCAGGATGGCCTTGAACTCCTGGGCTCAAGTGATCCCCCTGCCTTGACCTCCCAGAGTGCTGGGATTACAGTATTATAGTCTTAAAATGAGAAATTGTTAGGCAGTTAATGGTAACCTTCGTTTCTCTCATGTTTTACTTCGAAGGTCTCAAACCAATTTCCTGATGTTTTGATATTTTTATGAATCAGATAAATCTTTTCATGTTTGTAATATTTCATAACTGTTGGGATATTGCATCTGTCTGAAGAATCTTGTAGAAGTTTAGCAACGTTTGATTATTTGTTCTGAGGAGCCTTTTGTTTAGAAGTATTAACTTTAGCTAAATTTCTTACGGACTTTTTCAGCTGTGGGTCATTTTATGAAATATAAGCCAACGTTGATTTATAATAATTTATAGTTCTCTGATAACATATATCAATAATGTATGCTTTCTGGATATAAATGATCAAAACCATTAGCAAATAGAGGTAAAAATCATTTTTTAAGTAGGCCTTCATACCTAAGATGGAAATGGAAAAACAGCAGCAATAAGAACAGCTAAGCAGAAGTCTAGCTTCAGAGATCTTGGAGATAAGAACTTCCCAGCATTTTCTTATGGACCTGGAGGGGTATCACTACACAATTACTGCATGAGGTTAAGTACTGTAGTGATTTACCAACCCTGTTATCTTATGGTTTTCTTCTGAGATGTTATCATTCATGGATTGTATATAAGATATCCTGTTCTAAAAAATCCTATCTCTTTGTGTGGCGTAGCTAATAAAACCGCTTTGCAATTTATCTTCCCATCCCTCTTATCTCCTCTCCCTTAAGATGAATAATCCACTTTAAGCATTGAGAAATAGGATATAAAGTGCAAGGGTGGTTTGTGGGTATATTAGTTTTATATTGATGCATAAAAAATTGCCACAATTCAGTGGCTTAAAATAGCACCCATTTCTTATCTCCTGGTTTCTAGATGTCAGAAATCTGGGCATGGTATAGCTGGATTCTGTCTCTGTTAAGGGTCTTAGGAGGCTAAAAATAAGGTAACGTCAGGGTGCGTTCTCATCTGGATCTCTGGGTCCTCTTCACAACTCATTCAAGTTACAGGCAGAATTCAGCATTTTGTAGTTGTGGGAAAGAGTTTCCTGTTTTCTTCCTGCTTGTGTTGCTCTCAGTTCTTTGCAGCCAACACCAGGTTCTAGCCATGGAGCACCATCTGTAGGCCGTTCACAGCATGGCTGTTTGCTTTATTCCAGGTCACTAGGATGACTTTCTTGACACTTCTTTTAAAATGTTTACCTGATTAGATGAGGCGAATCCAGGATAATCTCTCATTTAAGTAACTCAGAGTTAATAGATTAGGGACTTTATGTTTGCAAATATTTGCCATAGAAGGTAATGTAATTGTGGGAACGCTATTCTGCTATATCACAGGTCCTGTCCATACCCAAGGGGAGGCAGTTACATTAGTATGGTTCATTGGGGATTATTTTATTTATGCCTGCTAAAGTGGGCAAGCTTGTAGTTTTAGATTTTATGTAGTTTTAAATGGTGGCTTATAAAATCCACATAAACAGGCATGATAGTCAATGTATAGGACAGCATTATTTAATGTAAGACATTTACCGATGACTATAAAATTAAAGTGATAATAACTTTATGTGTGTCAGTCAGAGTTCAGTCACAGACGCAGGACCACAAGAAGGTGAATCTCTCTATCTCTCGATTTATTTGCAATGGGGTGAACCTGTTAAGTAGCCTCCGAGAGGCTACTGTTTGCATGGTGATGTTGGAGATTGTGGTCTGAGGGCAGGCGGTTGGGAAGGAAGATTGCTGTAAGGTAAGGAAGATTCAAGAACAGGCTGGAATCCCAGCATTTTGGGAGGCCGAGGCGGGCGGATCACAAGGTCAGGAGTTTGAGACCAGCCTGGCCAATATGGTGAAACCCTGTCTCTACTAAAAATACAAAAATTAGCTGGTGGTGGTGGCGGGCACCTGTAATTCCAGCTACGCAGGAGGCTGAGGCAGAAGAATCGCTTGAACCCGGGAGGTAGAGGATTCAGTGAGCCGAGATTGCGCCACTGCACTCTAGCCTGGGTGACAGAGCCAGACTCCATCTCGGGGGGCGGGAAAAAAAAAGCATAAAAACAAGCTGGAACTTACAAGAGTAGACTGAAACCATCCTCAGAGTAGTTTAAAGCTTATAGTTCTTAAGTTGCATGGTACTGAGAAAATAGTTACTCACAAAAGTAAGCAGTTGTAAATAAGAATTATTTCAAGTAGTTTACGTATCTTGTAGTCTCAGAATACCTATTAAACTGGTCCAGAAGTTTGGAAGATTAATAGATATTTTCCTTTTCACGGAGATATGAACAATTAAAGTTCAAATTTAAAATTAACAAATTTTCATTGAGTCTGAAACAATTGTTTGGTGGGACATACTTTTAAAATACATTTTCATATATTAAGTGCTTTAAAGAAATATTTGCCTCTTCCTCTCCATCACAGGATAAACCATTATTATTCTGTCAGACATTTACTTAAAGTTTCAAAATTTTTAAAAAGTGTTTAGATTTTAGCTTAGATTTTTTTTTTTCCTACTCTTCGTGACTGGCAAGTCGAATGTTAGCAACCTCGTAACAATGGGAAGGGAATTTTCAAATCGAGGTTATGAATATTATGGAGAATAGTAGATAACCAAGTTTGGGCAGCCGTGTTGTTTTTGAGTTAACATTCCTCTATCAGCTAAAACAAAAAATAAAGATAAAAAAGTGATTTCTTGTCTCATTTGAAATATTCATATAAAAATCTTAATGTCATCCAGCTACCAACAGAGTAGTAGTATACAAAAGAAAATTATGGAATCCACTATCTACCATATTATTACTAAGTCTGAATAGTGTCAAATGTGAAGATAATGCCCTAATAAAATTAACAATTTATATAGTATTATCCTCTACTGTGTTGAAAGATATTTACATCTTTTTAATGCCCCCTTTTGTTTGTGCATATGCGGCGTCTATTTGAACACATTTTTCAACAGCTTTAGAGCTACTTATTATGTCATTTTCCTTCTGTGGCTTTCATTCTTTTATCAGATTTTATTATGTTTTACATCCGCTGGTGTGCCAGAGCTGTTTACCATATGAGTTTTCTCTTCTTCACGGACATAAGCGAGATGACATTTCCCAGTGTCGCCCGTGTTTACATAGGACAGTGGGACAGAGTTCTAGGTGATGGAGTGTAAACAGAAGTGATCTGTGTCATCCGCAGCTTGGCCCGTCAGGATTTCCCCACGTTGGTGCTGCAGTGTCCACTCCCACCCTGTTCTAAGGACTCAGCTTGTTTGCATCACAAGCTTCCCTGTGTGGTTCTGTGTTAGTGTGTCTCTGAGACGTGGAAGATAGAAGAGGAGGAGAGAGGCCACTGTTCTTTATAGAGAGCTGAGGCACATTCATGAGCAGATACGAGATTTGAAGCATTGTTGAGGGAAGTCCAGGATGACCAGTGTAGGCATTTCATATGGTTGCTGTAACACATTATCACAAATTTAGAGGCTTAAAACAAGAGCAGTGTATTATCTTATAGTTCTGCAGGTGGGATGTCCAAGTCAGTCTCACTGGGCTAAAGTCAAGGTGTCTGCAGGTTTGTTTCCTGCTGGAAGTGCTGAGGGGAGAGCCCTTTTTTTTTTTTATTTTTTTATTTTTTTAAATCTTTTGCAGCTTCTAGAGGCTGCCTGCATTCCTCATGATTTCTTACTTGGCATCATTCCAGTCTCTGACTTCCATTCCCACATCTGAAAAACTGACTCTGATTTTCTTGCCTACCTCTTACAGAGACCCTTATTGTTTTGGATCTATCTGACTAATATAGGATTATCTCTTCCCATTTCAGGATCCTTTGTTCAGTCACATCTTGTGTCAGGTAAGGTAACACATAACCAGTTTCTTGGAATTAGAACATGGACATCTTTGGTGGGGTGGGGGAGGTCCCACTTTTCAGACTACCACAACTACCTGCTAGCTGTTGCAGACCAAGGTAGTTGGTGGAAGCTTTTAAGAAATTCAAACACTCCAGGTGGGCTTTTGAGAATCACCTGCTTTGGAGCTATAGGCAGACATTGTATCTGTTTTCTTTAACTTTGTTTCTTTTGTCCTCCAGTGGTGGTCTAAGCTTCAACTGATTCTCTGTATTAAATACTTTAATGCTTGTAACACATGCGTTGGTTATTGTTTTTCTGACTGAGGTCTGATACAAAGCTCTTTCCCTATAACTAGGCTGGGAATGTAAAGAGGGACCTGGAAAGCCATGTGTTGCGGATGGCAGAGCAGCCATCAGCCTAGGTGTGGGTGACTGTATGGTACAGTCTCCTTGCTTTCCTGAATTTGGCTCTAGACTGTTATATGGATGTAAGCCACTAAAATTTTGGGGTCTGTCTGGTACTACAAAACTTTCTATAGCTGAATTCATTCTTACTAATGAAGACGGCTTATTGAAAACTGAATACCAAAACAACTTTCATTGCTTACGATGTATTTAAACACACCTGATTTAGAGTAGTACATTTGCCTTGTATTTTGTGTCCATCATTTGTTAACAAAGCCACTCAGCCCCAGAACTAACTTATTGGTATATGCATTCTCAGTGTCTTCTCTAGACAGCATTATCAGAAGATGCTACAGTTTGCGTATTTAGAGCAGTGATTCATGTGATAGATTTTCTTGCCATGACTAGACTAAAACGTTGCATTCAGAAGCCCTTCTTTAATAGTATGCCCCCTCTTATATGAGATGCAGCAGCTTTATTGCCAATGTGTGTCTGTCATCAGCTTTAATTTTTTTCCTGGAGCTCAAAAACAGATTTTAGTGGTTGGTGTTTTGAGGAAAACAACTTTAAATCACTTTATTATTCCTCATAGGATTATTTTGAACATGTGCTATTGTTACCATTTTAAGATGAGGAGACCTGAGTTCAAAGATTTTTGTCACATGGTAACACAACTGCTAAAGGAAAGAGCTGGACCACAACAGGTGATCATGAAAAAAGTTACTTTTTTCATCATATATTCCTCAGAGGAGGTATATGTACTTGTTTATCTGGCTTCACAGAAGACACATACTCTTTTTTTTTTTCTTTTTTTTTTTTTGAGACAGGGTCATGCTCTGTTGGTCAGACTGGAGTACACTGGCACAATCACAGCTCACTGCAGCCACAACCAACCTCCTAGGCTCAAGCAGTCCTCCCACCTTAGCCTCCTGCGTAACTGGGATTATAGGCATGTATCACCATGACTGGCTAAGTGTGTGTGTGTGTGTGTGTGTGTGTTTGTAGAGATAGTATTGTACCATGTTGCCCAGGCTACTCTTAAGTTCCTGGGATCCAGTGATCCTCCGGCTTTGGCCTCCTAAACCATTGGGATTGCAAGTGTGCCCGGCCAATACATATTCTTAAAAGTTGTAACATGAGTTGTATTTTGGTTTTTACTTAGTGATAACCACCAGGAGGGGCTTTTATTGCATGTGCTCTTGGCTAAGACAATGGCAAATTGGGAATCTGCAACAAATTCTAGTCATAGCTCTTTTAACTCAGTGATCTTGGTTAAGCCACTGTATCTTTCTGATTCACAGTACTTTCAACAGTTAAGAATTAGACTTGAGCCAGATCAAAGATTCTTTGAACTCTCACATTTTATCATTCCTTTTAATGAAGGAACTGAAAAACATTTCAGGGCAATGGGGAAGGGGGAGCATTATTTTCAGAAGAACCCTGAAGTTAGTATTTTTTCAATTAAAAAAAAGTTCTTCCTAACTTACTGTTTCTTTACTTAGCCACCAAACATTAATCACTGTCTTAGTTCTAGCACAGTAATTTAAAAAGTTTTCCTATCAAATATTAGCATAAGGTCCTTTGCATTATATATCTTCAAATCACCCATGGAACCTTGCCCAGAGTAGATACTTACTTATTTAAAATTTAAAATAGTAGCAAACATTTTCAAGTACTTAAGATTCCTTTTCAGTAGTTAAGTAGTATAATCCTAACAGGTCCTCAGTTGTCAATGGCTTTGCATATAAACATGACTAGCTCTCTTGTACTACTTTTTAAATATCAACTTGATGAAATCCTTTGTCATATATAAGATTGCAGTCAAGCCTGAGAGTGACCAAAAAATAATGTGACATGATGGTTTGGGATAGATGATAGGGTGAAATGAGGATGGATGTATACATAGGGACAACTTTTGTAAGTGTTTGCAATGTAACAAATGGTTTTTGCCTCTCTACAAAATTTTGTGATTATTGTGTGCACATCTCCTGTGGCATATGCCAGACTAGAAAGCACTAAGAAACTACTAAGATGAATGCCATGTTTGCATTTGGGTTGCTGGTAACGAAAGACACATTGAGTAATGTGTGGTACCCCTTATTTTTGTCCTCTGTAGGCCTCCACTCCTTTTTCTCCTCTTCATTTTCATATTAACAACCCACTTTTAATGACCACATTGGTAGCATATTATCAGGCAAGGCTACACATATTACTCATTCCTCTTTCATGATTGGCACAAGGTTGGGAAAGTGACTAGAGCCATTCTCTGAAATTTGTCCAAATGGAACTAGCAGAATGATTACCTTGCTAATTGGCTTATGAAATTGGAAGAATGTGCTTTTAGTTTGTCTCTCACTTCTGGCATGAAAAACTCTGGTGTGCAGACGGTAAGCAAAAACACAAAGAGAAGAGGTATTCATTTATTTCATAAATATTTAAGCACTAATTCTGTGCCTTCCTTGTTCTGGGTGCCATCAATGCAGAAGTAAACAAAACATATGAAAATTGTTGCCCTCATGGAGCTTCTATAGCTAGAGGGAGTACTGACAATACCAGTTAAGTTCTTGTATCTGGTCATTCCTGAAACCAAATTTATCTTCATACCTTTTTATTTTATATGAACTTATAAAGTCCATTTTGCCTAAACTAGATGAACTAAGCTTATGTCATTTGTAATTTAGGATGTTTTGATAAACATGAAAGACATAACTTCTTTCAGCTTTCATTAAGAAGATAATACAAAATTTAAAAATACAGAAATTTATTTATTTATTTTTTTGGTGGAGTCTCGCTTTATCACCTAGGCTGGAGTGCAGTGGTATAACCTCAGCACACTGCAATGTCCATCTCCCAGGTTCAAGTGATTCTCCTGTCTCAGCCCCACAAGTAGCTGGGATTGGTGCATGCCACCACACATGGCTAATTTTTGTAAAAAAAAAAAAAAAAAAAAAAAAAAAGTAAATTCTTATTGATATATTTGTGTAAAACGTTGTCATGTCTTTTCACACTTTTTTCCATTTTTGATACTTGGAGATTACAGTATCCTTTATTTTTTTTTTCCTCATTTCATTCTAAGCTTTAACCTCATGGTTTCCTCGTATTTCATTCTAAGCTTTAACCTCAAGGCACATGGGTTTACTACTTTCTTTAGTCATTCAGGAGGCAATAACTATTTTGTTTAGTAAATATTGCCAAGTAGACCTGGTTTACAGTAGATAGTTTTGGTAAGTCATTGTGTGACTTGTTACATACTAAATGATCAAATTTTAAAAATTATGAAAAATCAGTAAGTTTCCTTTATTACTGTAGGATTAAGAGTATCATGCGAAATGTTTATTTATAGTCTTATAATTGTTGACATTTTTTGTCCCATGTGCTTCTACATTTGGCATACCTAGTACTGTAAGACAGAGAAGCTACTAAATTCTTTTAGTCATTCTTCCATTGCACTGTTATAGCTCTATGTAGTTTTTCTTGCTACTTGCTGGAAACTACATGGGCAGTTTATTTTCATAGAAAAAATATACTCCATAAATGTAGATGAATTGAGGTGAGAGTCAGAGAGTTTCTTTGTGAATTTGAGATAAAAAATTACAGCATCATGATAATGAAACTACATTATTATATACACACACAAAGTTTATTTAACTTGTCTTAGAATATATGTATAATTATCCTGACATCTGGACCTGGGCAAAGATAATAGCTTGTGGTCAGAAGGAGCCAGGTATTTAGAAGGAGGGTGACTAAATAATTTGTCATTCAAACCAGGACACGTGGGAGAGAAATAAAGTGCAAGTAATAATTTTACTGAGATGTTAGGAGCAAACTGGGGCTCTCCCTGGACTAACGGGGACATCTGGTCACCTGAGTTAGAGGTGGGGTAGAGGGTTTGAAAATGGATACATAGTGTTTGATGCATTTTTGTTGATTAGGATAATTTTTAGGAATCTCAGTTGAAAGTTTTTCTTTCTTGTCTTTTTGTATTCAAATACCATGTTACACTCTTGTGTATGATTTGTAATCCATTTAGTGCGGACCAAAGGTTTAACATGTTGCTTTGGTTGCTTTAGTGCTGCTTATTTCTCTGATTTTTAAATTCAGCATTTACAATTTTGTCATACTACTTTAGTCATTTCATTGCTTAAGAGACAATTCATTTTCTTTAAAAATAAATAGGTGTATTGTATCCGTTATAAATAATTTTGGATCCTCTATATATTGATGGAAAATTTTGCTCAAATAGAACCTTCAGGTTTATAAGATTCCCACATTATCATTACTCTTGGTTATAGCTTGTCCGTCGCATTATCAATTCTTGGCTACTTTCTCATTGTAGGGAAGTTCTGATTTTGCATGTCATGTGTCATCTGTGTAGAGTGATTTATTTCACAAAACACTCCACATCTTTTTCCAATGTTAAAGCAGTATTGTTTTATAATGTATTTTACACACACACACACACACGCACACATTCTTACTGAAACACATCTAATTGAATGTTGACTAATTTTCCTAATGATGCTTGCTGGAAATTGGTTGAAAGATTGTATTCTTTGGTTTGAAATAAGCTGCAACTATATTTATAGCATGTGAAGCTACATAAATTCAGATAGAGGCCTATGTCATTTTTTCCCCTGTGTGAATCAAAAGAGCTTGGGAGAAGAAATTGGAAATGACTTTAAAAACATATAATTGTTTAGATTTAATTGAGTGGCTGCAATGATTTATATTTTGTTGTTACATTTTAACGTAGTTGAACTAATGATAACCACAATTTAATATTTGCTGTTTTACATGTATTATTTCATTTAAGCATCATCACAACCTTAGCATGATTTTATTGTATAGATGAAGTTCAGGAGTTGAAGTAATTTGCCTGGAATCATGAAACTTGTAATTGGGCCAGTATTCAAATGCAGAATTGACTTCAAAGCTATTCTTCTGATTTAAGTACCCTTTTATCTGTGCTTCTCATACTGAAGAAAGAAGAGAGTGAATGCATACCTCTGGGAATGTGGAGGTGCAGCATGAAGCTGCCTGATTGTTCAAAATATATGTTTGATCTTATATATAGTAAAACATTTTGCAAACTTTGCCTTCTATTCCATTGCCTATTAGTATTTTTTTTTTTTTTTTTTTTTGAGATGGAGTCTTGCTCTGTCGCCCAGGCTGTAGTGCAATGGCATGATCTTGGCTCACTGCAACCTCTGCCTCCTAGGTTCAAGGGATTCTCCTGACTCAGCCTCCTGAGTAGCTGGGATTATAGGAGCCCGCAACCACACCTGGCTAATTTTTGTATTTTTAGTAGAGATGGGGTTTCACCATATTGGCCACGCTGGTCTCGAACTTCTGACCTCAAGTCATGCACCCGCCTCGGCCTCCCAAAGTGTTGGGATTACAGGCGTGAGCCACTGCGCCCCACCGCTATTAATTTTGTTTTTTAATGAAATTGCTGGTTTTTTTACTTTCAGTTGAATACAGGCGTAACTTTGAGACATGGGTTCGGTGCCAGACCACTATAGTAAAGCAAATAGTATAATAAAGAGACCACGTTTTTGGGTTTCTCAGTGCATATCAAAGTTACGTTTAAACTGTATTGTTGTCTATTAAATGTGCAATAGCACGCTGTCTAAAAAGTATACATACCTTAATTTAAAAATGCTATAATGCTTAAAAAATACGATCTTCTGAGCCTTCAGTGAGTCATAATCCTTTTGCTGGTGGAGGGTTTTGCTTCTTGTTGATGACTACTGACCAATAAGGGTACTGGCTGCTGAAGGTGGGAGCAACTGGCAATTTCTTAAAATAAGAAAGCAAATTAAGTTGGCCACATTGACTCCCTCTTTATTTCATGAAAGATTCCTCTGTCGCATGGAATGCTGTTTGACAGAATGTTACCCGTAGTCTGACTTTTTGCAAAATTAGAGTCTGTCCTCTCAAACCCTGCCGCTGCTTTATCAACTAAGTTTATGCAGTGTTCTTTCTCCATCAGAGCTTTTGAGTGACCAGGTGCTTTGGCTGTGAACTGTAATATATTGAGAGGAAATCTTTTTTTCTGAGCAGTAGGTCTTAATACTGGGCTTCAAATATTCAGTAAACTATGCTTTAAACAGATGTGCTGTTTTTCATCCAGGCTTTTTTGTTCCTTTTATAGAGCACAGGCAGGATAGATTTAGCTTAATTGCACTGGACCCTAGGCTTTTCCGAATGGTAAATGAACGTTGGCTTCAACTTCAAGTCACCAGCTGCATTAGCCCTTACCAAGAGATTTAGCCTGTCCTTTGAAACCAGACATCGACTTCTCTCTAGCCATGGCATCGCCTTCCAGAAGAAGGATGTTTAGTCTACTCTGAACATCTGTTGTTTAGTATAGCCATCTCCATCAATTATGCTAGCTAAATCTGGGTAATTTGCTGCAGCTTCTTGCTGCATAAACACTTGCTGCTGCTGCTTGCACTTTTATGTTATAGAAATGGCTTCTTTCTTTAAACCTCATGAACAACATCTGCCAGCTTTAAATTTTTCTTCTGTAGCTTCCTTACCTGTTTCAGCCTTCATTGAATTGAAGAGAGTTAGGGCCTTACTCTGAATTAGGCTTTGGTTTAGGGGAATATTATTATTGATTTGATCTATCCAAGCTGTTTAAACTTTCTCTGTATCAGCCATAAGGTTGTTTTGCTTTCTTACCATTGATGTGTTCACTGGAGTAGCACTTTAAATTTCCTTGAAAACATTGCCTTTGAATTCACAGCTTGTCTAACTGTTTGATGCAAGAGGTCTAGCTTTTGGCCTGCCCGGGCTTTCCACATGACTTCCTCACTAAGTTTAATCATGTTTAGCGTTTGATTTAAAGTGAGAGACATGTGACTCTGCATTTCACTTGAACACCTAGAGGTCATTGTGGGGTTATTCACTGGCCTAATTTCAATGTTTTTATATTTTAGGCAGTAGGAAGGCCTGAGAAGGGTGCAGGTGGGGAATGGGTGGTTGGTGGAGCAGTCTGACCACACATGACATTTATCGATTAAGTTTGTCATGTTTTACGGGCACCATTTGTGGTGCCCCAAAACAATCACAAAAGTAACATCAAAGATTACTGGTTACAGATTACCATAACAGAAATAATAATAAGGAAAAAGTTTGAAATAATGGGAGAATTACCAAGATGTGACATAGACACTGACTGAGCACATACTGTGGGAAAAATGACACCCATAGACTTGCTTAATGGAGAGTTGCCATCACCCTTCCATTTGTAAAAAATGTGGTGTCTGTGAGGCCCAGTTAAGCAAAGCACAATAAAAGGAAGTATGTTTGCTTAACTATTGCTTCAGGATAGTGTGCGCGCTCTCTCTCTCTGTCTGTCTGTCTCTCTCTCTCTATATATATGTGTGTGTATATATATAGATATATTAACTATTGCTTCAGGATAGTGTATATATATAGATATATATTATCTCTATATAGCGAGATTATATATATCTAGAGAGAGTCTATAGATCTCTATATAAACTCTATATATACTTTATAAACTCTCTACATATATATAGATAGATCTATATATAGAGAGAGTTTTTTTTTTTTTTTTTTTTTTGGTATTCTGTCAAGTCGCTCCCGGGAAGCCTAGGATTCTTCTGTTTGAGAAAGGGAGTCAGAGCTGCCTTCCAGTGGAATCCACATCCAGGGTAATGACCAGCTTTAACCTTACTGGGCTTGTTTGTGTCAGGCAGTTAAGCTGTTCCTACACAAGAGTGTGGTGGGAACGGCTAGGTGGGCTTGCCACACTTCCATAGATTCTGCTGCTAAAGATGGAAGGAGCCCAAGGGGTTTATAATTCAGAGCACAGGAGTTAGCTGAACCCGAACCTCGCTGGCTCAGGTTCAGATGGTCTCTTCTTCCCCCTCATCCCCTGAGGGCAATGCGGAGGGAGCCACTGTTGGATGCTTTAACTCAGTGAGTCTGTGTCACAGCTGAGGAAGTTGTTTATGAACCCTCAGACTTTTAAAGGGGCTGCTAGCAAACCTCTAATTTTGCCATGCAGGAGACACAGCTTTATTATTCTGGTGAGGAAACAAAACAAATCTGTCTTCTGACTCAGGGAAGCCCTGCTTCTGAAGCCTGTTTTTTTTTTTTTTTTTTTTTTTTTCCAAACATCATCTAAACGTATTTGGGAAGAAAACTGCAGAAATGTCATGGAGAATTGTTTCGCCAGAACATTTCATCTTGCAACTTTCCTGACAGTTCCAAATATGGGGGGTGATAGGATGGGGAAAGCATATTATCTTCTTCACAGCAGAAGGTAGAGAATGAAGAAGCTGTCTAAGCCAGTCCTCTTCTTAGGTAATTTTAGGCATTTCCATGCCATTTTTTGGTGATGTTTTGCTCCTGGAAGATATTCCAGACTTTTTTGTTTGGATCCTTTATTGTCTTGGATGGACCTAACAAGAGAAGTTCAGCATTCACCCTCAAGGGAAGCTTACTGGCATTCAATTGTTAATCCATTTCACAGTCGCCTGTTAGTGTTTTGTACACAGTGAGTGCCCTTAGTAATTTATAGTGTCTTCCTAATTCCTTCCTCCCACGCTTCCTCTTGGGTTTCTCCTTCTCTCTCTTTCTCTCAATCTATAGAGATTCCACTTTTTGCATTCTTCATTGTTGCTACCAAAAGTATACAATTATAAATAAATATGATGAGTATGGGTAAGTTGTATAGATTATGGAGTTGTCAAGAGGCATTATATTTTAGTGGTCAGCTTACATTCTTACATGTTTTGTTGTCATCCTGCTCTTACTTATTCCCTAGAACAGTGTTCCTCAGACTCTCTCTGTTGCTTAGGCCCTTTCCTGTAACAGGAAGATTGTTTTCTATTTTTACCTATTAGGTTAGGGTGGGTCTGGACAATAGGGATTATTTAGTAAAGCATTCAGCTGCCTCTTCACCCCTTGAGAGGAATTTATAAGTTGGTAATTTTTCTGATAACTGTCTCACAAAGCTTACTTTTAGGGTTTTGACCCATAGTTGCTTCCATGAGAGCTAGCTTTTATTTGATAGCTAACATTTTTTCATTTTCTCTTGAGAATTTGAGAGAGTTTATACTACAGAGAAATGGATCAATGAAACATTATTTTAAGCTACATGTTACACTTTGTGTTCAAATGGGTTTTTATCTAGGTGTAAATCACTTGGAAAACATTTAGAGCAATCAACCAATTAGAACCTAATAAACATATTCAACTTTATACTTTCAATTATAAGGAATGTCTCCTGCTGTGAAACTATTCTAGTGTTATTACATTTTAAGGTTATTGTGAAGGAGAAAAGAGAGTTTAACTTTGGGATGGTTCTTTTTCTGCTGTGCTTCATTTTTATTTAAATATTTCTTGAATTATTTAGAAATTTTTTATACTTACTGTAAACATGGATAGCAATTAATGGTTTAAAAATATTAGTTTGTCAGTTAAAATGCACATTTTATGTGACATGCACTGAATAATTTTGGGATAGATGTATACTTTTTTGTATATAAACCTATACTACTTTATGTTTGGAATTAATAGGAATTAAAGTGGATTTTGTGTACTTGATTTTTAACACGTTTTAAAAGGACTAAGGCTGCTTTGTCATGTAGCCAATGTGTTGTATTAAGATTCCTCAGTGAGAATTATTTGACTTTATTTTGCAGTGGTATTCAAACTTATTTTTCAAGTCAAATGGAATTTTTATGTGGCAACTAATTTAAATATTAAGCTAAATATCCAATATATGTATGTACGTTCATTGTTTCATTGTAAGAGGATAATATATATTTTATTTCAAAAATTCTTCTGAGGCCTGGGTGTGGTGACTCACGCCTGTAATCCCAGCACATTGGGAGGCTGAGGTTAGGCAGATCACTTGAGGTCAGAAGTTTGAGATCAACTTGGCTAACATGGTGAAAACATATCTCTATTTAAAATATAAACATTAACTGGGCATGGTGGCGGGCATCTGTAATCCCAGCTACTCTGGAAGCTGAGGCCGGAGAATCACCTGAACCAGGAGGTGGAGGCTGCAGTGAGCTGAGATTGTCCCACTGCACTCCAGCTTGGGTGACAGAGCGAGACTCTGCCTTAAAATAAATAAATTCTTCTGAAAGATACTTTTGCAAATATACATAGTTTATATCATTTTTTGTGGAAATTACACATGTTCAGGCTTTAAAAATTGCTTCCTTGCCTAAGATTGAAATGAATTTTACATTGGGGAAAGTGTTATAAAGGGATAATCAAATTTATGATTTATGTATTCAGTAATATATTGTGAATTGACATCATAACTGAGTAATATTACTGTTTGAGATTTTGAAACTGATGTCAGCTTTTACCTCTTGAAATTTAGAAGTTATGAAATTTCTTTATTTGAACCTACCTGTTACTAAAGTTTCCATTTTAATTTTTCTAATTACAAATATCCTGTTAAATAATGAATCAGTTTTTGAATTATGTGTGCAGAATTCTTGATTGTTTATGAGAGACTGGATTATTAGTTCATTAGTTGATGAACTAGTTTTCTTTTGGTAGGTAATTAAGAATCCACTGCTTTTTCTATGAAGGTGTAAACACGGTGCTACTTGAAGGATGAGACTTAAACCAGTCTTTTGTGAATTTGTTTTTTACTGTTATTTGGAAATGTGTTGAAGATTACATACCTTTATGCTATAATGAAGGACATTTTGACCACTTTGAATATCTACACTTAATATGTTTCTAAACATTTATATTTACATTTTAAATGGCAATTAAAAATTAAAGCTCAAAGAGACTGAACATTAAAGATGCTATAAATAACATTGTGAAAGTTGATCATACAAATTGGGTCAATATTGGCACACCCAACTAAAACAGAGTCAAGAGGCTAGGGGGATAAAGCCCTGGTCCCATAACATTGCTCTGCAAGCCTGCTGCTCAAACTGCCTGCTGTAACCTGAAACCAGTTTTATCTAATAGCTGCTGGAACAACCTGCTGCAACTCGATTAGTCTTATCCCTTATAGTTACTCACCAGCTCCCCAGAACTTTACTAGAGGCAGTGACCTTTCTTTAAATATGATATGTAGATATGTAACACTTCTCCTTTTTAGAAAACCTATAACCTTCTCTTTGTTCTTCAGACATATGGAAGACCACTCAGTCTATATATACACCAAATTGCAATTCTTGCTTCCCAAATCAAATGTTATATTTAGAGATTTGTCTGTACGTTTTTATTTTGATTTCAACAACATGTAAAGATACATATAGCTAGGTGACCACAAACTTGATCACTACAACTGGAATACATTTGAGAATGAAAGGAGATGCTGGTAAAAATTACCGTATGGCAATAAGAATAAACTAGAACTGTTGTAAACAAATCTAATGCAAACAGGGCGAGATTTTATGTCATAAAAACGAAATTAAACAGTATACTTTAGAAATCTTTTAAAAGCAATGTAAGACGTTAAACATTTAATATTTGATCATGGTGATTATAGAATTCAGAATTATTTTCAATTCTTTTCTATGCTTTTTGGTTTAAGTTCATAGTCGTTTTGTAATAAAATGCAGAACTAATACGACTCATTTTAGATTTGAAAGCTGGAACTAGTGCAGAGAGGACAGACAGTGATGGTAAAAAGTGAAAGTCATGCTACATGAGGATTACTGGAAGTAATTTGCTAAGTTTAGCTTGGAACATGAAAAATAATAGGCTTATCATTGTTCCCTTTGAATTATAAAAATGTGTTCTGTAGTTAAGGCTTATTCTTTGTAACTCCAGAGGGCAAAACTAGATCCCGTGGATGGTAAATATATGCATTCAATGTAAGAAAGAAGAATTTTGTAATGTCATTTTGAAATGGAATCCGGTGCTTAGTGGGATAGCAGGATAGCAAGCTAATTTGTACTGCAAGTGTTCACTTTTGGTGATCAATTGTCAAGGCTGTACATGCCATATTGTGTGGGAGGTTTAATTAGATTCAATTAAAATGGATTTTTGTTTCTTAAGCAACTATTGGAAGAGTACATTATGAGAAGTGTAAGCCATTTATGTATATCCTAAAACCAGAACAAAAA
Source organism: Chlorocebus sabaeus (assembly GCF_047675955.1). Taxonomy (NCBI): domain Eukaryota; kingdom Metazoa; phylum Chordata; class Mammalia; order Primates; family Cercopithecidae; genus Chlorocebus; species Chlorocebus sabaeus. Next base: position 15,051,422 of record NC_132911.1, read on the forward strand.
ACCCACAAACCCTTACTTTATTAGAGAAGAGATCTTTCTTAAAATGAGGATGGAGTTTTTGGAAGGAAAAATCAGGAAAGGAAATAAGGGAAGAGGAGTATCACCTTAGTAAGCAGATGTGCTGAATTAAATCTCATGATAGATAGTGTCACTAGTTTGACCTCTCTATTGCAGGGGCAGTATTTTGTGAGAATATGTTGTTTAAACAGTTACTTAAAGGAAGTGTAATCAAACAGAGCGGCTTAACTGTTTTAATATTTCTGTGGGAATTTAAAATATTTAGATGTTTAATTGATGTTACACTTATTTAATATTTCCTTAACATTCTTAATTGTCAACCTCATAAAATTATTTTTATGATTAATTTGAGTAATTAGAGAACAAATGTGTTGGTGTGTAGTTAGTTATAAAACTATCAGTCTCAGCAGAACATTGACTTAAAGGCAGAGTGATCCAGAAGGATAGGGGTGTTTGTTTTGTCGTTCCCCCCTCCTTTTTTTGTATTATTAAAAACAAGAAAAGATTCTGCTTATATGTAGGAATTGTCTTATAATTCTCTTATCTGTTTTGATTAATTTGGTCATTGATCATGCATTAAATGAGTGCTAGCCCTCTTACATGTTCAGGGAAATCTAAAGGTAAAGAGAGTACATCCTATTCAGAGACTCTTTAGTGAGGGAGACAGACAGGAAAACTAACAGCAGCAATGTAAGTGCTATGATAGAGCCGCTTTATAACCTAATGAGAAGTCTGTATCTCTGAATGGTAAGAAATGGAAAGGCTTCCTAGGTAATTTACTCAATATAGTTTTGACCAATGAGGAAGAGTATGACATGATGGAGGCTGCCCGTTGGATCTGGAATATGTGTGTATGGGTGGGGTTGGTGAAGGAGGACGGTGAATGGAAAATCCCAGGTAGTGAGGGTAGGATTCATTGATGTAAGGCAGTCTGAAAGTATGGTGAGTTGAGGGAATTTCAAATAGTGGGATCTTTTACATGTACAGGGTTCTATTGGGATTCACAAAGTGAGTCTGGAAAGATATAATTGGAGGCAAAGCCTTGAAAGATCTGAAATACTTTTTGAAGTGTTTGAAGTTTATATTGTAGGAGACATAAAGACATTGAATGATAATATACAGGTATATGAGATATTACATATCTGCCTATTAAAAAGATAACCTTTACAGTAGTGTAGAAGGAATTTTGTGTTAGAAATACTCTAAAATAAGGTTCTTGAAATCAAGGTTATGAAAGTATTACATTGGAAGAGATAACGAAAGGCTGCTGCTACTATGTTAGAAGTGAAGAGAAGGGGATAGAGTAAACAATTCATCAGTTGCCTAACTGGCATTAGGAATAGAGTGGCGTTAGGAATACAGATGTGGGAGCTATATAGGGGGGCACATTAGTTCACTTTTAGATCCATGGCATTTGAAGTCCTTGGCAATTTCATTTAATAAAGGTTAAAGAGAGAGGTACAGATTTGAGATTGATAATGTTAGCAGTCTTGCCAATGCATCGCAGTGTGGCAATTACTTATTGTGAGTTATCACCTGGAGTTCTTTTTCTCACCACCTGGAGAAGTAAGAAACGTGGACACAAAGGGTGAGGTTGGAGCGAAAGTTTAATAAGCGAAAGATAAAAAGCTCTCCGCTGTGAAGAGGGGACCTGGAAGAGGGTTGTCCTTTTTGAAGTTGAATGTAGAGGCTTTTATAGGAAACTGATGAGGGCTGGGCATCTCATTTGCATAAGGTGTGAATTTCTTATAGCTCCACCCTGTCCTCCTAATGTGCCCATGGGCCCTTAGCTTGACTCACTCCCTATTGGTTTGTTCTCCTTACAGTGGATGTTTTAGGGAATGGAATTTTCCGTTGTGGGAATATCTGGGCAAGTCACCCGTGTAGCCTTTCTTATCTGTTCGACTGTGGGGGTGTCTTAGTCAAGCCCATCAGTGTCTGTGCCTGCAGACTGTTCTTTTGTTTGAAAAGATTCAACTGAGGACCCACCCTAACTGCCCGCGTGACCATGACCGGGTTTTTTCCTTTCTCCTCTCTCAATAATAGCTGTCATAATGCGTAAGCGGATAGTTAAAGCCATGAAAGTAGATGGGATCACCCATAGAATTCATACAGAGTAAAGAGAGAAGATGGCTGAAGGAAATGGAATTCTGAAGAAAATCAGTGAAGAAGGTTGAGAAGTGGTCAGGGAGTTACGAGGGGAACTAGGAGTGTATGGTATGTCAGAAACCAGGAAAAATATTTTAAAGATGGAATGATTTACGGTACTAAATACTATGTTCATATAAGGTCAAATTAGAAAAGTATCCATATATTTGCTTGTTAAAAGGTCATTTTTAGTTGGTCAAAAACAATTTAAGTCAGTAGTGACTGCGAAGGACTGAACGTTGTGAGTTAAGAAGTGAATTCTAGGTGAAAACAAACAGCTTACCTGTTAGAGCAGCTCGTATAAGTAGTGGGTGGGGAACCACAACGTTAACTTGGAGTCAATGTAGGTTAAAAAGAGGAGTTGGTTCTTGGGTGGGGTGGAATGGAGAGACTGCTTCGCTTTTACAGGAGAACATCAGAAGGAGCCCCTAAAGTAAGATCCGAGGGTGGGATAGAAGAGGGCTAAATGATTGATCAAGGTCTGGGAATGATTGGTTTCCTGGAACATGAGTAAAGAGGGTTACATTACCTCAGGCCCAGGCAGGACACACACTTCTGTCTAGATCAGGAGGGCTAGAGGTCAGTGGTGTGGATGCAGGTCATTTGGAGTGAGAAACTTAGGAGATTAATGCAACATGGTTTCAATTTTCTTTATGAAGTAGGAGTCAGGAGAACCGAATGCTGTTCAAGTATCTGTCACTCAAAGCTGAGCATACCTGTTGCTGTGGGGCCAGGGCTGATACGGACGAGCATTTGGGGAGCAGGATCAGTAGGTGTTTAAGTGATAGCAGCATTAGTTTAAGGCAGTGTTTCATTGTAGTTCTTAAACTCCCACATTCAGCATTATTGGGAACTTCCTGGAATTAAAATTCTTGGGCCCCACTGGCCTCCTGATTTTGAAATACTTAATTTGGAAAAAATAAGCCATCCTAGTGATTGTGATGGATGCTAAAGTTTGAGAACTGCTGGTTGGGGGATCACACTTTGAAACTCACTGTTTTTCTTAATATGTTAACAGCCAATTTTTCTTACTCCCTTCGATATGCCTAACATGTTTTCTTCTATTAAAGAAGCTCTGTTTTATTTTGTCCTGAAACAAATTATTTAATAGTAATTTCATAATTAGCTTGCTGTGTTAATTGGATTATACTATTTATAAGTTGGGTTTCGTCTAAATATGGCACAGAACTGAAGCTAATGAAATTGTTAGTGGACCTTATTCCTTACACTGCTCTCCCTGTATCCACCCTGATCTTGACTTTATTTTATTTATTTATTTATTTATTTATTTATTTATTTATTTTATTATTATTTTTTTGAGACGGAGTCTCGCTCTGTCACCCGGGCTGGAGTGCAGTGGCCAGATCTCAGCTCACTGCAAGCTCCGCCTCCCGGGTTCACGCCATTCTCCTGCCTCAGCCTCCCGAGTAGCTGGGACTGCAGGCGCCCGCCACCACGCCCGGCTAGTTTTTTTGTATTTTTTTTAGTAGAGACGGGGTTTCACCGTGTTAACTAGGATGGTCTCGATCTCCTGACCTCGTGATCCGCCCGTCTTGGCCTCCCAAAGTGCTGGGATTACAGGCTTGAGCCACCGCGCCAGGCTTGACTTTATTTTTTTAAGAAACTTCCCTCTAGATATGCTAGCATTCCAGAAAGGTACCTTTTTCACTTAAGGTAGCATTGTAACATTGTTTTGTTACTGCTTCCATCTTTTATCTTAAAAAAGCATCCACAGTCTTTTCACCCCCTTCATATTTTTAAATCTTTTAGTTGACATGTAATAATTATATCTATGGAGTATAGAGTGCTATGTCCATGTATGTATCCAATGTGTAATGATCAAATCAGGGTAATTAGCGAATCCATCACCCCAGATATTTATCATTTCTTTGTATTGGGAACATCCAGAATCCTCTCTTCTAGGTCTTTGAACATATACACTAATTTACTGTTAACTGTATTTACCTTACAGTGCTATAGAACACTAGAACTTACTCCTCCTATCTGGCTGTCATTTTGTGTGTATTAACCAACCTCGCCCTATCCTCTCCTTCCCCCTACATTTCACAACCTTTCATAACCATAATTCTGCACTCTATTTGTATGAACTAATTTTTTTCACATGATTGAGAACATACAGTATTTATCTTTCTGTGCTTTAGTTTTTAAAATTTAAGATAATGTTCTCTGGGCTCATCCATATTGCTTCTAATGACAGGATTTCATTTTTTTAATAGCTAAATAATATTCCATTATGTATATATGCCACATTTTCCTTATCCATTTATCTGTTGGTAGACATTTAAATTGATATCATATCTTGGCTATTGTGAATAGCATTGCAGTAAACATGAGGCTGCAGGTACCTTTTTACTATACTGATTTCCTTTCCTTTGGATAAATACTCAGAAGTGGGATTGATTGCTGGATCATTTGGTAGTTTTGTTTTTAGTTTTTTGAGGGACCTCCATACTGTTATCCTTAATGGGGGTAGTAATTTATATTTCCACCAACAGTGTGTAAGAGTTCTGGTTTCTCCACATCTTCATCAATATTTATTTTTTGTCATTTGATACTTGTCATTCTGGGATTAGATGTTATCTCACAGTGGTTTTGATTTGCTTTTCCCTGATGATTAGTGATACTGCACATTTTTTCAGATACTTGTTTGCCATTTGTGTATTCTTTTTAGAAATGTCTATTCCAATCTTTTGCTCATTTTAATAGTAGATTGTTTATTTGCTCTTGAGGTGTTTGAGTTCTTGTGTATTCTGGATATTTGTTCCTTGTTGGATGAGTAGTTTGCAAGTATTTTTCTCCCATTCTATGGGCTGTCTCTTCACTCTGTTTATTGTTTCCTTTGCTGTTGAGAAGTTTTTTAGTTTTATATAGTGCCATTTGTCTATTTTTGTTTTTGTTGTCTGTGCTTTTGAAGTCTTATCAGTAAAATCTTTGCTCAGACCAATGTCCTGAAACATTTTTTCAGTGTTTTCTTCTAGTAGTATTATAGTTTTGGGTCTTACACTTAAGTCATTATATTTTGACTTAATTTTTGTATATGGTGAGAGACAGGGTCCAGTTTCACTTTCTGCAAATGGATGGACATTCAGTTTTCCCAGCAGTGTTTATTGAAGAGGGTGTCCTTTCCCCAGTGTTTGTCTTTGGCACTTTTGTTGCAAATCAGTTGGCTGTGAATATGTGGATTTATTTTTGGATTGTCTATTCTGTTCCATTGGCCTTTGTGTTTGTCTTTGTACTAGCACCATGCTGTTTTGGTTATTATAGCCTTATTGCATTGTTTGAAGTTGGGTAATGTGATGCTTCCAGCTTTGTTCTTTTTGCTTAGAATTGCTTTGGCTCTTCAGAGTGTAGTTTATCATTATATAATGACTTTCTATGTCTCTTCTTATTTTCTTACTAAATTTAAAGGCTGTTTGTCAGATACAAGTATAGCTACTCCTACACCCTTCTGGTTTCCATTTACGTGGAATATATTTTTGCATATACCTTTACTTTGAGCCTGTATGTGTCTTTACAGGTGACACAAGTTTCTTGTAGGCAGCATACAGCTAGATCTTGTGTTTTTAATCCATTTATCCAGTCTGTAACTTTTAATTGGGGAATTTAAAACTGTTTTACATTTTGATTCAGACTCTACATTTTAACAAGATCCTGGAATAATCCATATGCATGTTAAAGTTGGAGAAGCACTATTTTAGAGAATGGCATAGGTTAAGATTAGCATGTGGATCAGTTTTGGTAAACGGATCAATTAGAAACATAAAGATGAAGTTTTAGGAAGGAAAAGTATAGTATAAAGAGGGGTTTAACATGAGGTTACAGAGGCTAATTACAATTTAAATTTTAAACTAATGTTAAATTTGACTCGAGATAGACAATTAACTTGCTACCACATTGGAATTTATAAGTAATGTACTAGATCTATAAGCTAATGTTATTATAACCTATATTAATTAGGTTCGTAAAGTTTTTAAAATATCTTTACAGTATAAGGAAAAAATGCGTATCTATTTTGTTTTTTGTACATCTCTTATCATAATCATAATCATTATAATCTTACAAGTAAGCATTTAGCCTTAGACAACTTAAGTAATATAATCAGTGTCCTACCAAAAGTGAGTTAGCGGTTGAGCCAAGCTATGAACAAAATTCTGTTTCTAGAACTTCTTTTGGAAAAGTTCGAAATAAGTATAAAATCTCACTGTCCCTAGTGAGGATAGAATAGGAAAGAACGGATCAACTTCAGCTTAACTTAATGTAGACTTGACCAAATTTTTGGTTGGGGTAGATTTCACTTCATAATGTTTGTCTATAATTTCATAATGCTCCTCTGAAAATTCCATTTAAATTTTGAGTTAGGCCCCACTCTATTAATGTTCAGTTAAAAGCATCTGACTTAGTATTTAGGAGGTCACAAATGGTATAGTAAAAGAGATGATAGATGACATTTATGGATTTTATTTATTTTAAAATTTATTTATTTTAAAATTATCTTAGATAATTCCAGTGTACAGCTTGCCAATGCTTTACACAGGAGATTCTAATTGGACTTTTCACTCTGCTCTGGTTTCAGGCCTTTATCTCTTTAAGTCTTTAATTTTGCAGATGAGGAATTCCAGAGGATCTCCAGAGAAGTTGCATAGCCAGTGGCAAAGACAGTTTATGGCAAAGTCAAACCCAGACTGCTTCTTATACCAAACCCAAGCTTTAGGCCATCAGGCCTAGTGAGAGTCGTCATGGGTGAACATTAGCTTTTGTTTTCTTTCTCCCCTGGATTCTAACTTTCTTCTCTTTCCCAGCACCTAAGAAAATAAAGTCCTTCTTGCCAATTCCCCCATTAACATTTAATTTTTCTTTTGAATTTTATTTACTATTTTTAGAGGTTCTAAAATAGAAGGAATTTCCCTGAACACCAGTCTGCCATGTTGTTCTATGTGGGGGCTTCTTCAAAGTATTTATAATTATTTATTTATTATTATTATTATTAGTTTTTGTTTGTTGCTTTTCTGAGACAGGGTTTTGCTCTGTTGCCCAGGCTGGAGTGCTCTGGTGCAGTCTTGGCTCACTGTAACCTCTACCGCCTGGGCTCAAGCAGTCCTCTTACCACAGCCACCCGAGTGGCTGGAACAACAGGTACGTGCCACTGTGCCCGGCTAAATTTTTTGTATTTTTGGAGGAGACGGAGTTTTGCCATGTTGCCCAGGCTGGTCTCAAACTCCTGGACTGAACCAATCTGTGTGCGTTGGCCTCCCAGAATGCTGGAATTCTAGGCTTGAGGCACTGCAACTAGCCTATAATTTGTTTTTGAAGACCTGATACAAACAAGTAGGAGAAATCTTTGCCATGCTGAGTTCTACTGAGAGGTGACAACCTGCTAGCAGCCCTCGCTGGCTCTCCGCACCTCCTCGGCCTCGGCGTCCGCTCTGGCCACGCTTGAGCCCTTCAACCCGCCGCTGCACTGTGGGACCCTCTCTCTGGTCTGGCCGAGGCCGGAGCCGGCTCCCTCTGCTTGCGGAGCCGGCTCCCTCTGCTTGCGAGGAGGTGTGGAGGGAAAGGTGCTGGCAGGAACTGGGGCTGCGCGAGGCATTTGCGGGCTGATGTGAGTGGGTGCGGGCTCGGCTGGCCCCGCATTCAAAGCAGCTGACCGGCGCCACTGGCTCCAGGCAGTGAGTGACTTAGCACCCGGGTCAGCAGCTGCGGAGGGTGCGCCGGGTCCCCCAGCACTGCTGGCAGTGCACTCGAATTCTCGCAGGGCCTCAGCCGCTTCCCCGCGGGGCAGGGCTGGGGGCCTGCAGCCCACCATGCCTGAGCCCCTACGCCCGTCCGCTCGCCCGCCCGCCCGCCCGCTCGCCCGCCCGCCCGCTCGCTCGCTTGCTTGCTCCCGGCGGCCAGAGCCTCCTCCACGGGCACCGCCCCCTGCTCCACAGCACCCGGTACCATCGACCGCCCAAGGGCCCTCGACCGCCCAAGGGCTAAGGAGTGCGGGTGCACAGCGCGGGACTGGTGGGCAGCTCAGCCTGCGGCCCTGGCGTGGGATCCAGTTGGGTAAGCCAGCTGGGCTTCTGAGTCGGGTGGGGTCTTGGAGAACTTTTATGTCCAGCCGCAGGATTGTATATGCATCAGTGAGCACTCTATGTCTAGCCCAGGGTTTGTGGACGCACCAATCAGTGCTCTGTATCTGGCTAATCTAGTGGGGACTTGGAGAACTTTTGTGTCTAGCTAGAGGATTGTAAATGCACCAATCAGCACTCTGTGTCTAGCTCAAGGTTTGTAAACGCACCAATCAGCACTCTGTAAAATGGATCAATCAGCAGGATGTGGGTGGGGTCAGATAAGGGAATAAAAACAGGCTGCCAGAGCCCAGCCAGCAGCCGCAACTTGTTGGGGTCACTTTCTGCAAGGTGGAAGCTCTGTTCTTTCACTCTTTGCGATAAATGTTGCTGCTGTCACTCTTCGTCCACACTGCATTTATGAACTGTAACACTCACTGGGAAGGTCTGCAGCTTCACTCCTGAGGCCAGTGAGAGCACGAACCCACTGGAAGGAAGGAACAATTCCAGATGTGCCACCTTTAAGAGCTGTAACAGTCACTGCGAAGGTCTGCAGGTTCACTCCTGAAGCCAGTGAGACCAGGAACCCATCAGAAGGAAGAAATTTCGGACACATCTGAACATCTGAAGGAACAAACTCCGGACACACCATCTTAAGAACTGTAACACTCACTGCGAGGGTCCCCGGCTTCATTCTTGAAGTCAGTGATACCAAGAACCCACCAGTTTCAGACTCATTACCCACCAATTCAGTTCAAGACTCATTCAAGTACTTTAAGAAAGTATGATGCTTGGCATATGCGAGGTGGTGAACAAATGGTGGTGGTTGTTATTTTTGGCATCATTAGGTCCTTTTTTTGGTTATTTCAGAAAAAGTATTTGAAGATTTAAAAGTTGCCAAAAATGAACAGGTCATTCCTGGGAGTTTTTTAGCTTAATCGTTTGAGGTTTTAATTAAATTAGTTTTTTTTCTTTTAAATAACATTTTATTAAAAATAGTTTTTCAATTTTTAAAGGTTTGGATAAATTGAGGGTTTATTATGTCTACATTTATGTATTTAAAAAGTTGTCCTCACTTAGAAAGGCTTTCTCCTATGAAACATGTTATATAGAATAGGTTTTTGGACAAAGTTTTATCTATTTGTTTATTAATTTCTGTACCAAAGTATCTGTTGGGTAGTTACTGTGCAACAGGCAGTGTACAAAACTCTGGAGAAATATTATGAACAAGATGTGAATACTTCCTGTCAATGTTAATTCTGGTAGAAGACAGACATGCCAAGCAAGTAAAGATACAGTTAAATGTATAAATATTGTCATAAAGTGCCGTTAAAGGAAAATAATAGATTGTTGTGAGGGAATCATTGGGAAAAGCTTTACTTTTGATTTTGGGAATCCACATTTCAATGGAGATCTGACTTTTAAGTAAGAATCTTCCAGACAGAAAAGTTCTGTGTAGGGGAGGAATAGATGCTAGTTACAATGCAGAGTGAACCGAGGGGAAAGTGGTTATAAGAAGATTGCAGTGATAGGCAGAGGCTATAACATTGTAACTCCTTCTTAGTAATGTTAAGAGGTTTACTTTTTAAGTGCTAAGAGTAGATGGTCAAAAGTTTAAATCAAGGAGGTGACGTGATCTCTTTTACATTTTAAAATAATTACTCTTCCAGTAATGCAGAGGAAGAAGGGGAGAAAACGAGTGAAAATGGGGAAAGCCTTCAGGAGGCAGCTATAGTAGTCTAAGAGATATTGAGGGCTTGACTGGGCAGCTAATAGTGTAGATGGAAAAAAGAGAAGGAAAGTTAGTCATTGGACTTGGAGATGAAGGAGCTGAGGAAGGAAGGTAATGGCAGATACTTAGTAAATTCTTGACTTGAATAGTTGTTTTCCACTTAGTAAAATGGGAAAAAGTGGAGGAAGAATAGGTTTTGAAAAGAAGTCAGAAATTCAGTTTGGATCTGTAAATTTTCCTATTCATTTAACAGTGTAGCTCTCAAGGCAGACAATTGCATATTATAATAGCAGTAACAACTAATGCTTATTAAGCTTTTTCTCTGTGAATAGCACTTGATACGGTGTGGATATTTGTCCTCTCCAAATCTCATGTCAAAATGTGATCCCCAGTGTTATAGGTGGGACGTGGTGGGAGGTGTTTGGGTCATGGTGGTGGATTTCATGTGAATGGCATAGTGCCCTCCTCGTGGTAATAAGTGAGTTTTCATTGTTGGTTCATGTGAGAGCTGGTTGTTTAAAGGAGTCTGCCACCTCCTCCTCACTCTCTTGCTCCCTCTCACCATGTGATACATTGGCTTCCCCTTTGTCTTCTACCATGATTGTGAGCTTCCTGAGGCCTCATCAGAAGCCAAGCAGATGCTCACACCATGCTCCTACAGCTTGCAGAACTGCTGGCCAAATAAACTTATTTTCTTTATGAATTACCAAATTTTAGATATTCCTTTGTAGCAATGCAAAATGGACTAACACAGCACTGTTGTGAGTTCTTGTAAACGTATTATCAAGTCTTACAACAAACATGTGATGTAGGTGCTACTCTTAATCCTCATTTTAGAGATGAGGAAAATGAGGCAAGATGAATTATTTTACTTAAGCTAGTCAGTCAGTAGTGTTGTCATCAGGATTCAAACTCAGGCTTTTTGGTTCTTGAGCCCATGCACTTAAAATCACTTAGCTGTAGTGCTTATGAATTTTGAGTGTGAGGAAAGGTCAGGTTTGGGGGTATGAACATTTTTTGATTCATTAGCCTAAAGATAATATTTAACATAAGCTCTTTATTATATATTAATGTGCTTTTAAAAAAATTTTTTTTTTTTGCAACAGAGTCTCACTTTGTTGCCCAGGCTGGAGTGCAGTGGTGCGATCTTGGCTCACTGCAGCCTCTGCCTCCGGAGTTCAAGTGATTCTCCTGCCTCAGCCTCCTGAGTAGCAGGGATTATAGGTACATGTCACCACATCTGGCTAATTTTGGTAGTTTCAGTAGAGATGGGGTTTCACCATTTTACCAGGTTGGTCTCGAACTCCTGACCTCACTCAGGTGGTCTGCCTGCTTCCGCCTGCCAAAGTGCTGGGATTGCAGGCGTGAACCACCACGCCCAGTCAGTATATTAGTGTGCTTTTAAACAATGTTTATCACTACTAAAATAATGTGAACTATATTTTTCCATGCGAGTAGCATTAGAGCATTATCATACTTCCACTGAGATATCCAAGTAAGCCATTAATAGTTGTGTATACATCATCTACATTCCGAGTTCATTGTTGTTTTTTAAACTTTTAAAGTTGAAACCATTTGAGTTATTTGCCATGTGTTGTCCCAAAGATTAATTTAATAATACAATTGTAATCCACACAGCCATAATTTTTTCCTCATAGGTCTGTTATCTGTGCCTTCATTTCTTGTAGTCTTTCCTCATTTCTGCCATTATATTGAAATTATTTTGTAATTTTCAGTTTTTCCCTTTCTACATCCACAATCCTTTCCTTTGATTCTTTATGCTCTGTGCACTATTGTTTACCATTGTCCAGTTCCTCCTTTCTTATTCTCTTCCTTGCAATTTAACGGCTACCATCTCTTTTTTTTCCTTCTTCACCAATCAGAATGTTAATTGTGAGGATCTACTATAAGCATTAATCTACACTATAAAGTTGTTCCTTATCATTAAAATCAGTATATCTCCCTGTTAACTATTTTTGTATAACTAACTTTGGCATGTACTAACGATACTATATTATGAGATATTTTATGTATCTTTTCTCCCCAACTTGTATACTATTTGTATACCCTTTCTCCTTGATTTGTATACCCTTTCTCCCTGACTTGTATATTACTGTAATTACACGTTTAATAGGCCACTTAAAGTTGTCCCATAGTTCTCTGAGCAATTTTTAATTTGCTTTCTTTTTTTAGATTCCTTTTTTTTTTTGGAATGGTTTCAGTTTAATCTTTTCATCTGTTGTTAATTCCTTCCACTGTATTTTTTATTTCAGATGTTGTAGTTTTCATCTTTAGAAGTTTAGTTCTTTTTTATATCTCTATACTTAATATCTTGAGCATGTGGATTACAGCTTAATGTGCTTCTCTGGTAATTTTTAACATCAGTGTCAGTTCTGGGTTGGTTACGATTGATTGCTCTTTTTTCTTATGATGAAATGTATTTTCCTGCTTTTTTGCATGCCTCAAAATGTTTAATTGGATGATAGGCATTGTGCATTTTGTTGGATGCTGGATAATTTTGTCTTCCTGTGACTGTCATTGAGGTTTGTTCTGGCTGTGATGCAAGCAAGTATTTTGATCCTTTAAGTTCTTGATTATAAGATTTGTTAGGCAGGATTGGAGCAACATTCAGCGTAGGGATAATTATTCCCTACTATTGCAAGAGCATCTGAATACTCTACTGATGTCTTATGAATGAGATTTTTCAGCCTGTCTGGTGGGAACAGGCACTGTTACTGGCTGTGTGAGTGCTGGATACTACTGTTATGAAGCAGGTTCGCTGTGCACTAGTTATCAACTTGAGTTTGGGGGAGATGGAATATCTTTTTATGCAATAAGTTACACGAAACTGATTTATTACTTACGGACAGGCAGCAACGGATCACAGAAGCCTAGTATGCATTGTTGGTTGCCCATGGCTCAGGGAGACTTCATGGAACAGATGGAGTTTTGACTGTGTGTGCATCATCTGCACTGCAATTGAGGGACCCTGGAAAGTTGTCTACCCTAGGTTTTATACTTTGGGGCAATATGATACTCTGGGCTAAAGCTCTGAAGGACATCCTGTTTCTAAGACGGACTGGAACAGAACTTGGGCTACTCCCACCAGTCCCTCCCTAGCTCAGAATCTTGCATTCCCATCAGATTATTCTTCTCAAACTGCAAGTGAGAAAAATACGGAAAGCTGGGCTCTAAAGACCATTTGGAGAACTGTCCTGTAGTTCTCATTTTACTTTCAGATAGATACTTTTCCTAGCCTCTGGTAGTTTCTTTACATATAGGATTTGATCAGCTCTCAGCTGAATACTCACGGGGAGTCTCTAGATTTCCAGGCTTCTCTTTGTGTAAATCTTTCCTCTCTAGTATTCTGCCCTGTGATTCTAGGTGCCTTGGTCACCTGGGCTTTCTGCTGTGTTTCCATAGCTCAGGAGTCAGCTGATCTCTGCCTGTACTTTCCCTCTCTGTGCTGTAGGCTTGAATCTCTCTCAAGTGAATAGGGTGGAACAGTCATAGGGCTCACTTTGCTCCCTGTCTCTTAAGCATCATTGTCTTTTTTATCCTGATGACTGGAGTCCTGAAAACTGTTACATATATTTTGTTTCCTTTTGTTTGTTTGTTTGTTTGTTTCAGACAGGTAGGCAAATCAGTCCCTTTTTTTGTATCTTGGCCAGAAGTGGAAGGAGTATATTTGCTGTTGCTGTTTCAAAAGTATCCAGAGGGATAAGGGAAATGGGAGGAAGTCATTTCTAAGCCTAATGTAATACAATGTAATACTTATTTTAGCTTTCTACTTCTGTAAGATTTTCTCAAAAATTCAAGAAGTAAAATTCTTTTCTAATATGTGTATGGAAATAAAAATAGACATAAGATAATTTTGTTAGTCTTACAAGTTGTACTTCTGCTATCTTTACTGTGAGAATTAAAATGACAATCTTGATAAGGTCCAGGTATGCCATAGGAACTTAGTGATTTGACCAATTGAATAGTAACGGTCCCAAAGGTATATCTTTAACATATTTCTTCAGGACTTTAGAATTGAGGTTGTGGGTGAAATAGGTCCAAGGTTATAGCCAGTATTCTTACATGTAGTTAGAAAGTTGTCTAGTCTCTCATCTAAAGTAATACAACATTTATTTTCTCAGAATGAGTTTACAAGAGGCATTAAAAAAATCTAAGTATTCTTTCCTAGTTTATAGTCACACGTTCTAATTGGGAACATATATCCATCTATAATAATCAAATCAAGTTTTTGAAATGTTTGTATTTTTAAAAGTTTACTTCATTTGGATAATTGCTCAGAGAAAGAAAAATATGCCATGTTTTTAGGGGTGTTTTAGTAAAAAATTATTTGGAACTTCAGTTAACATGCCATGTAAGAGTAGTACAGTATATGGGTTTGAACTGCACACATCCATTTTTACACAGAATTTTTCTCAACCAGATGCAGCTAAAGACCCTGTATTCCTGGATGCAACACCTGTGGATACAGAGGGCCAACTTTTCTTACATGCAAGTTCTGCAAGACCAACTGCAGGGCTGGAGTATATGTAGATTTTGGCATGTGGGGTGTCCTAGAACCAGTACCCTGTGTATACTGAGAAATGACTATAGTTTTAAGATACTGTGGGACATGCTGTATGTTGTAACGTTAATTTTAACATTATTATGTTGATGTCTTCATACATAAATTACAGTTATATTTTTCTTTAGTTGATTTTATTTAATTGATTTATAAAGAGGTCTTGAGAGTGGGAGATGTGGTGTGGGTATTCGGAGAGTTTATTTCTTAACTGATTGGATATAATGTTTTGGTTGGGGTTGAATATAGTTGTGTTACTGATAACTCTTTTTCTCCCTTCCCTAAATGTTTAATGAAATAAAAATCTTCTAATTGTACTTAATTATTACTTCAAATAATAGAAGATATTTCTTGATTTAACATAGTTGACTGGAGGTTGTGATAGATACTGTGTGGTAGGTAACAAGGTTAATAGTCCAATTTAAAGCTTGGTTAGGTAGCACCAATTGAATGTTAGTACTTAGTTGTGGAAGGCTAAAGAAAAGCTGGGTCAGTTCAGCAGAATTCTGACTTGTCTGAAAATGTCAGCAGGGGTAGTACAGTAGGAAGAGGTCAGAGATACAGTGATAAATAGAATATGGAGATGAGGTAGCAAGCACCTTGTCCAAGGTCAGAATCATGACAGTAGAAAGAGAGGCTAATTTAATAATAGAGATTTGCTGCAGATTTTAATGGAGATGATTTAAGTTTCTCTCAGTCCAACTCAGGATCTGTCTACACTGATTTTGAAGCCTGTGGCCCTTAGATCTTAAGAGATCTAAATTAATATCATTTGGTTCAGCACAGTATAATCTGGGAAGCTTTTCCTCAAGGTAAACTTCATATTCTTCTTGAGCCAATTGGACACTGCATTCCTAAATACTAGTTGCTAGTATGTGCATGTTTTTCAGTTATGCTTTACTAATTTATTGAGAACATTCACATATTTTTTCTTTTTCTTTAAATTATTCTGTTTGGCACAATGAACTTTAAGTTAAATAAAATTCTTTGCAAATCATTTTTTAAAAGAATCAAGCATATAAAATACTGACATCTAAAATACTGCTTGTATAAGCTTTGAGCATTGGATATGTATAGTAAGCTAAATACACATTGATATTAGATTAACAGTAGTTAGAAAAACAAAACCTTCATGAATTTGTTCTTTGAAAATGACCAGATATCTGACATTAGAATTAAGACGTACACTTGAAAGCATACGGCTAAGTCTTAATTTCTTGACCTCTAATGATTTCGTACTTTATCATTCGTCAGAAATGAGTATGGCCTACATTTTTAAGGCATTTGGAATTCTCAATTGGTAATGGGGAAAAAGCATTAGTTAATATTGTCCCTTAATTTTAGATAATAGTATATAGTAAATGTTTATTGATCAGCATTTTATCTGTATATTTACACACATGCACACACAACACTTATTCTGTGTCCTAAGATTGATATTTTCAGATTGCTTTTCATGTTAGTTTGTTGTTTCTAGATTCAACGTAAATAATTGCTTTGATCATCAGGTTACTTCAAGAGTTTCTGGTTGAGTAAATCTGGTTGGAAGCAAGAGTTTGGAGAGCATAATATCAATTGGGATTTTATGTGATCTCTGTTGTTATCTAGAACCTTATCTCTTCCATGTCCTTGCACTCTATCCAAATGTTTATTAATTAATACATTGAAAGTTTTTCTTCTGGCTTTTTTCTTTTTCATTATATATTTTTGCATGATACTTTACCATTGAAAATAAAATACCTTTTTGTTTGCAGTAGATTTATATTCACAGCAAAGTTGAGAGGAAGGTACAGAGATTTTTTTGTGTATCTCTTGCCTCCACGCATGCATCATCTCCATCATTATCAATATTCCTACCAATGTGGTACATTTGTTAAAATTCGTGAACCTACATTGATACATCATAATTACCCAAAGTCTGTAGTGTATTTGGGTTCATTCTTGTTGTTGTATATTCTATGGGTTTGGATAAATGTATAATGAAGTGTATCCATCATTATAATGGATAATGCCCTAAAACTCCTCTGTCTCTCACCTATTAATACCTCCTCCTTCTCCAGTCTCCAACCTCTGGCAACCACTGATCTTTTTACTGTCTTCATAGTTTTGCCTTTTTCAGAATGTCATAAAGTTGGAATCATACAGTACATAGCCTTTTCAGATTGGCCTCTTTCATTTAATAATGTACATTTAAGTTTTCTCTATGTTTTTTCATGGTTTGATAGCTCATTTCTTTAGAGCACTGAATAATCTATTGTCTGGATGTTCCAGTTTGTTTACCCATTCATTTACCAGAGGATGCCTTGGTTGCTTCTGAGTTTTGGCAGTTAAGAATAAAGGTGCTATCAACACCAATTTACAGGTTTTTATGTAGACATAAGTGGTCAATTCCTTTTGAGTAGATCCCAAGGAATGTGTGTGCTGGATCAAGTGGTTAAAATTATAGTAATTTTATAAGAAATTGCCAAACTCTCTGTACCATGTTGTATTCCTACCAGCAGTGAATGAGAGTTCCTGCTGCTGCACATCCTCTCTGGCAGTTGATGTTGTCAGTGCTCTGGATTTTGGTCATTCTAATAGGTTTATAATTGTCTTAACTTGCATTTCCCTAATGACATGTAATGTGTAGCATCTTTTTATGTGCTGGTTGCCATTTGTGTATCCTCTTTGGTGAGATGTCTGTTAAGGTCTCCCGGCCATTTTAAAATTGGGTTGTTTGCTCTTATTGATGAGTTTTAAGAGGTCTTTGTATATTTTTGTAACAGTTCTTTATCAGATGTATCTTTGGCAAATATTTTCCCCCCGTTTGTGGGTTGTCTTCTTATTTCTTTGACCATTTCTTTTGGATTTTAAATTTTAATGAAGTTTTAAATTTTAATGAATTTTAATGAAGTCTAGTTTATTATTTATTTCATGGATCCTGCCTTTGGTATATCTAAAAAGTCATCGCTATACCCAGTTATCTAGGTTTTCTTTTATGCTATGTTCTAGTAGTTTTATAGTTTTACATTTCACTTTTAGGTCTGATTCATACAGAATTAACTTTTGTGAAGGATGTAAAGTCTAGATTCATTTTTTTGCATGTAGATATCCAGCCGTTCTAGCATCATTTGTTGAGATTATCTTTGTTCCATTGTATTGCGTGTGGATTTTTTTTTTTTTTTTTTTTTTTTTGGTCAAAGATCAGTTGATTATGCCAGTCTGTTTCTTGGCCCTCTATTCTGTACTATTGATCTGTTTGTTATTTTGCCAGTATCCCACTGTCTTTATTATTGTAACTTTGTAGTATATCTTGAGGTTGGAGTTGGGAAGTATCCTCCAAGTTTGTTGTTCTCCTTAAATGTTGGTTGGCTATAATGGCTTTTTTACTTCTCCACATAAACTTTGTCTGTCATCACTTACTAGTTCCAAGAGGTTTCTTGTTGATTCTTTTGAATTTTCTGCAAGATAGTCATGCCGTCTGCAAACAAAGACAGTTTTATGTCTTCTTTGGTAATCCGTGTACCTTTTATTTCATTATCTTGTCTTACTGCATTAGCTGGGACTTCCAGTGTGATGTTGAAAACAAGTGGTAGTGGGGACATGAACAATGCTTTTTAAAAGAAAACAAATTATTTTGTAAGCTTTTGTCCTATAAAATTCTAATTCATTTTCTAAATATATTTTCTGTTAGAAAACTATACTCTATGGAAGACCATTTGACAGTAGGGAGAATAATGGCCTTTGTAATGACAGCAAAATAAAATAATATTGTGGTAGTAATAGTAATTAAGAAAAACATTGAATACTGAATTAGAATAAAAAATAGAGATGCTTCATCTAAGGACAAACAGGTTTCATTAGGATGTCAGTAGGCTTAGAGAATATGAACATAATCCTAACCCACTGAAAGGAAAATTAGAATTGGGTAGTGATTCTTAGTTTATTTTGTGTGTAAATTTCTCTTCATTACATTTTTATCATTATTGTGACTGTTAAGTTTGTTAGGCAAATAGAAGATACTGTTTTATTCTTATTTGCTTTGTCTTAGTGAGTTACAGATTAAAATTGGATGGGAGATGGGGAGAGGGATAAATATACATGAACATTTGAGGAGGTGACTCAGTAATGGTTATAAGATACGAAGTATGAGATACTGTTTTGCCATGTAAGTTAAGGATTAAACTGACTCTCTCTTCTTGCACCCTCTCAACAAATAGCTCAGCTACTAGCTATAGATTCTAAACTTTTTAATGTTTATTTTGTTAGCATTATTGATCTTGCTTAAAAAGGAATTTATTCTTTGTAGATTAGTTGAATGTGCTATCAGTGTAAAATTGTTTAATAAAAATAGAAATGATGAACCGAAATTACAGAATAATAATTTTACATATTGAGAGCCAGTGTGTACAGATACTGTACTAAATACTTTGTATTTAGTGGAAATAGTATTTTTTTCTCAGAAGAAATACACAAATTCACTGAAATCAAGAGAAGTAATTCAGAGTGCAAGCTGTAACACTAGAGAACTGTGAAATATGAATTAACTTTGATAAAGGTGAGCAGATTTGTTATAGTATCTATAGGTAGTAAGCTTAAGGTTAGTCTGTTACCTAAAAGATTCTTAGGAGGAGGAGTTCTTAACTCATTTCCAAAGACTGTTATTTTAACAGGCAGTATTTGAATTTATTATCATGGCTGGGTAATTTATATTTGTATTTGTCAGGCTATAAAATGTATTGTCTCCTCCCCCTTGCCTATAAAAAAACATTTCCTCAAATCGTTCTTGGATCAGTATGCACCTGTAGTAGAGATGCAAGGCCTAAGTGTCTAAAGCAGCGGGTCTGTAGTTTGAATGGATCTAGGGAGAGATCCAGGCACAATGAACAAGAAATAATTTAGTAGTGACTCGCTTCTAGTGGCAGAACCTGGCAACCCAAAACATTACAGCAAAACTCAGATGCTTTCTTTGGAGAATTTTTGGTGGTTTTACAAGTTAATAAGCTGGAAGCCACACAGCTGATCAGAGGTAGAAACTGGGTTACTTCCATAATTATTTATATTTAAATTTGATACCTTTTTCTTAAGTTTATTGTCTATTTATAAAATCTGTTCTGTAGCAGTAGGGGCATTTCTTTATTATTAGGTTCAAAGCAAATCTTAGGAGACTGGGAAGGAAGTAAAGAAATGTGCAGTGGTAGTATGTATAGTAATGTTGGTTCTAATGTAATGAATGATACTGATTAAGAGCTTGCCTGAGTTTCTGAAGTATTTATGGGTTTTGAGATTTTGTGACTTGCTTTCTATCAGTTTTTATGGATATATTTGTGTCGTGTGTATGTATTATATAAGAATATATTCATATAATATTGTGGTTATTTATATTGTATTTTTTTTAGTTTCCAGAATTAACTGACACTCAGAACTAGCATTTATTTGTACATTATAATTTGTATCAATTGAGTATCCCTGATCTAAAAATATGATGTCTGTCTGAAATCTGACCCTAAGCCCAAAACTTTTTGAGCACTGACATGATGCCCAAAGGAAATGCTAATTGAAGCATTTTGGATTTCGGATTTTAAGAATAGGGATGCTCAGTCAGTAGCCGTCCTGAAAATATTCCAAAGTCTGAAAAAAGTCTGAAATCCAAAATGCTTCTGTTCTCGAGCATTTTGGATGAGGGATACTCAGCCTATATATAGGACTTCTCTTATGAATAAATCTGTTTTCTTATTGCCTGTTGTTCATGCAGAACTATTTAGTTTTTGTGGATTCTAGCAGAGAATATATGATTAAAGTTTGATTTGTCTGGACAAAATTTCCATCATGAATTTTAATACAGTTAAGAAAAATACTAAATAGGTTTTATTTCTCCACAGTTTATCAAATGGGTTTCACTTTTTTACATCTTACATTTTACGTCTACTTGTGAAAAATATTGTGTTTCTTTAGAGGTGGTTTCTCTTGGTGGAAGGAGGAAGTAATGCAGAGGTCTGAGATAAGTAACATGGGGTTTGCAGTCAGACAGGCACAAGTACCTATCTTTGTGATATTGTGCAAATTGCCTAATCTTATTGAATGGAGTTGTAATAGTTGCTCTCTTTTTGGGCTGTGAAGATTAAGATATTATGTGTGTATGTGTGTATATATATGTGTATGTATATGTGTGTATACATACACACAAAATGTGGGTTGTATGGAACCTAATATGGAGTCTGAGTTTAACTTACATTAGCAATTTTTATTATAACTTGTTATTAATTGTATTCATTTTATACAAAGAAAAGAGGAATTGAAAGTGATCCATGGAAAAGTAAAAGTAGATTATTACCTTATAAATAAAAAATAAAAACCTAACTGTTAATAAAACTTTAATGTTAGTAAATTAGGAGAATATTTTATAATATCAAGGTAGGGAAGATCTTTTGAAATAAGACTCAGAGGAGTACAAGTTATAACTAAATGGATTCAGTTGGACCACAGTAAAAAAAGTCTTTGTGACAAAGGAGACCATAAATAAATTGATATGTCAAGTCCTAGACAGACGATATCATAGTTGCCACACATGTAGTTAATTACTAACACATTACTAGTTAATTACCAATAAGGAACAAATTAATAAGAAACGAGAACCCAATTGAAAAATAGATAATCCGATGAGAGTTTATTACCAGAACTTGAGTTGTTAATAAACAATATATGTATAATATCATTAATCATGGATATGAAAATTAGAAGAATATTGAGATGCTATTTGTTACTTATCACCCTGGCAACAGAATGCAAAATGTCTGACAGTGTTAGTGTTGATAAGTATGTGGGAAAATGGGAACCCACATGTTGCTGGTAGGAGTTAGTTTGGAAAAACAGTTTGGCAATATCTTGTAATTGGTTAGTAAGTTTTTGTATTCCGTGGGCATATTTGACAGTCTGGTGAATGAAGCCAGTGTACTTCTTTGCAGAAAAAATTTTTAAATACGTACAGTATATAGGATTATAAAAGATAGTCATATTGAAATATCATCACTGTATAAAAATATGATATAGTAATATTTTTATGAAGAAATTTTATAACAAGAATTTAGTGACAGATCTGATAACTGTTACAATTTCAAAATGATGAACGTGAACTATATCTTGAGATATCAGCAACAATTGGAATGGAATAGGAAAATACCTGCGATGCCTATGGTTTACCAAGTCACAGGGACTGCTAATTCTCATTTTTTTTTTGCCTCCACTTATAGTTGAAATGTTAAATTTTAGAGACTTATGTAAATGAAGATGTTTTTTCCCCCTTTTCATCAGCTCCTTGAGTTAGAATCATAGAACTTACAAATGCCATTTTAAGAACTCTTTTAGAGTGACTTTCACTCATGAACAGTGATAATGATTCTATTAGTGACTATAAGAAAAGTGAGAAATCTTACGTGACCATTATTAAGAGAAATGGAAATATGTAATACATTAATATAATGGGGTGCCCTATGGCAATGGAAATAAATGACTTACCTATAAGCGTCAATATGCAGAGGTTTCTAAAACAAAAGTTTGAATTAGAAGTTTTAATATGATATTGAGACAGAGTATTATGCAAATTAAAGCCATATGTCACATTTTATTGTATGGTTTGTGATTTTATGTACCTGTTTTTGTATGTGTCTTTATATACACATGAAGATAGGTTTGAGAAAAATAATGTTTTTAGTTTAGTGGAAGAGAGGGAGAGTAAGATGGGATAAAGGAATTCAGATGTACCTGTAGTATTTTAATTATTTATGTTAAGAAATAAACCAAATAGATTGCAAACAAACAGACCTTATTCAATGATAATTGTCATTGATGAGTACATGGGTGTTTGTTTTATTATTATTTGTACTTTTCTGCACTAAAATAGTTCCCAAAATTCTCAAAATAATAGTTATTAACAAGAAAATATTTTCTTCTAATTATTGTAAATAAATATTTTAATAAAAATACAAGTGGCACCAAGATAGATTATCAGTTGCAAAGGGGATTAACTTCTGTCATTCGCTTCAAGTACATGTGGGTTACTCAATAATTACTGAATTGATTGTTTTCTAGTTAATGCCAAGTCTTTGTTGCATTTTGATTTTCTGTTTAGAATGTCAAAGTAAGCCTTTGAACGGTGGTTGGTATTTATGGTAGCAGAATGTAAACTCCCTGAATATAGTTAGGACTGTGGTACTCTGCAGTAACTTAATAGCCCTAAATTTTTCTATATTTGGCATTTTTATCACCAGAGAATCTCAAAACTTTATCTTACAAGACCCAGGAAAATGGTTTTATTTCTTGGGCATATATTGGTTTCTTGTATCTCTCTTTCTTTAATGGTTCACTAAATTAGTTTTGAAATATCTGGGATTGCTTTCTTCAGTTTTTTGGTAGAAAGATACATAAAACTCTGGTTATTGTAGAGAAGTTCTGATACTCCAGGTCAGTTTTACTGAAATGAACTAAGGTGTTAGTCAATAAAGATGAATGTAGTAGTGACTGTGGAAGTTAGAATATAATGAAACATCCTCATTTTCTCACATAGCAGCCTGACCCCAATTCCAAAAGAGTAGAATCAATCAATAGATGGGAAGATTAGTATAGGAACAGCAAAGAAGCACAGAGTAACTAATGCCGCTGACTGGCTTTGTTTCATATCTTCTTCTAGAGGAATCAGAATTACTTGTCTTTTAGCTACTCTTTTTTTTGGATGTCTCTTAAACTGTCTCGAACTGGCAATAACTGTTGTTCTATTGTTTGTAAAACAATACAGGTAAAAATTTCAAATCACATGATTTTAAAGTAAAAAAATAATCATATATCTTCTCCTCTAGAAGGAAACCATTATCAATTTGCTACACAGTTGACCCTTGAATAACATGGGTATGAACTGCGTGGGTCTATTTATACATATATTTTTTTCAAATCAATATATTGGAAAATTTTATGAAGATCTGTGACAATTTAAAAACATTCTCAGATGGAGTGCATTGCCTACAAATACCAAAAAATGGAGAAAAAAGTATGTCAAGAGGGCATAAAATGTATGTACATACTAGTCTATTTTCATCATTTATTACTATAAAATATATGCAAGTCTATTATAAAAAGGTCAAAACTTATCAAAACTTGGACACACAGTTAAAAATCACACATGGCACCACTTGCAGTTGAGAGAAATGTAAACATAAGGTTGCCATATTAAATCACACCTGCATAAAATTAACTGTGGTACATAATAGGCTACTGTCATGACTTTGTAGCCGCATTCTGTTGCTACTGGGGTGAGCTTTAAGTGTTGCAGTAGCCACTTAACATGCCTTATGACACGGATCATCTCCATGTGGGCATTTCATCTCTCCAGTGAGTTGCATATTGCATTAAACAGTGATCACCTGAGGTTCCCCTGTATTTTTCATTCTGTTTAGTGTAATAGTGTAAAGCTTGAGTAACACCATGGGACCCATACAGAATGCCACTAGTGATGCTGGAAGTGCTCCCAAGAAGCAGACAAAAGTCAAGATACTACAAGAAAAAGTTGAATTGCTTGATAGCATAGATTGCAATCTGTACCTGTGGTTGTGCCCATTTTAAACAGATGATTCATCTTGTAAGTAGGTGACAGAAACTTAACAGTATGAGTAAATACAGTACAGTACTATAAATATATTTTGTTTTATGATTTTTAAATAACTTTAGCTTTATTGTCAGAATATTGTTTATAATACATGTACAAAATAGGTGTTAATTGACTATGTTATTGGTAAGGCTTCTGGCCAACGGTAAGCTTTTAGTAGTCAGTTTTTGGGAGGTCAAAACTTACACATGATTTTTGACTGTGTGGGTGCCCCTAACCTTCCCATTGTTCTATATTATTTCAAATATTCAGCATGTATGTAAAAAGTTAATGAGTGAATAGGTACACACAAATTGTGGATATTATTGTAGGTAAGTCTGTTTCATCTTGTTAAATAACTGTAATACTGTCTTGTTTCATACCATATTATGATGTAATCAAATTCCTCTCTGTAGGCATAAATATTATATCCAAATACTTGGAATTATAAACAGTACTTCAGTGCATATCATTTTATATATACATATGTACTTTGTCTGATTGTTTTTTTGGGTAAATTCCTAGAAATGACATTGCTGAACTAAAGGAAACACACATTTAAAACTTCATATGTATTATAAATGTGACTTCATGAAAGATGTTAACAGTGCATAGCCATATTGTATTCCTTGATACAGTACATTTTCCAGTGGTATTTTTAATAAAACATTGTGTGTTTGTGTGTGTATATTTATAAAACATAGCACAGTGTTTTATAGTATATTTTTCCAGTTAATATTAGCGTTAAACATGGTATCTCATGTGCAGACTACCCGCTAGTTTTAGTAGTAAGCTTTTACCCTGCGCTGTTCTCTCTGATCATAATCCCAAATGTTTTAAAAAGGATATTTCTCCTGCCACAAATGGTTGGGGGAGGGTGTCTGAACCAAGGAAATGTGTGGACCAGGAGAGAGCTGTGTTAATTCTCTTTCTGTATTTTCAATACATTTGTTTCATTACTTAATTAGTTATACAGATATTTATTTAATGAGGCAGGCACCGGCCTGGTCACTGGGCATACAATGATGATAAAGGCAGTTCTGGGCTCTCAAGAATTTATAATTTAGTGATAGAAACTTATAAGTGGTTCAAAACAGGCAACTCATTTACAAACTATAGTTATAATACATTTGTAAAGTGTGTGTACAGTTTACATACATTTGTAAAATAATTTATTATAACAAAGCAAAATAGAAATAAAGATGACAAAGTTTTATTGAAACATTTCACTCCCTAGAAACAACTGTCACTAAGTAAAATTTACTTCTCCTCTAACATTTTGTTATGAACTTTTCAAACATAAAGGTAAGTTGAGAGAATTTATAGTGAATACCCAGGTGTCGACTACAATTAACAGCTGACTATGCTTGCTTTATCGCAACTCCATCTTCCGTATCAGCAATCATTCTTTCTTTTTAAATGCATTTTAAAGTAAGCTGGAGACAAGTGTCCTTCCTTCAATATACATAACGTGAATTGTTATTTTAAACAGCACTGTGTTTCAGTGAAACCTGTATTGATTGACTATATGCTCTTAAAAATGTAGAAATTTTGGACTTCGACATTTCCTCCCTAATTCTCTCCCCTGTCAGCAGATATTTGTTAAACTACTTTGTCTAGTTATGGAATGTAATGTAACTGTCATATCTTGAATGCCCATATAATTTATCTGAACTGGAATATTTTTGATAGCTGTGCAGCGATATAGCAAGTGAAGTTTGGGGTTTCCTTGGCAAACCAGAATAGTGAGAATGTCTATAACAATAAATGCTAGAGTTGTTTATTCTTGGTTTTACATTTAAATGTATTCCTTTTAATTAGCACTATATTCAATATTTAGTCTTTTATCATAGCTTATTTCCTGAGTTCTTGATTTTTGATTCATCTCTTGGCCGAATTTTATCCATAGCTTCTCTTTTCCTGAGTTCCTTATTTTGATTCAGTTTTTGATTATATTTTATCTTCAAGAGGTTCCTCTCTTTTCCATGATGGTCTAATGTGTACTGAATTCCTTAATTTTTTTGCTTGCTTTGGTATATTTTATTGGTGCTTTTTGTAAACAGTAAATTCCAATATAAAATAGTTGCTTATCTTACAGGGATAAATTGAACAATAGTAGGGACATCCTAGGGCTAGGGGTGAGCCTAGAATCTTATCTCTAATATTACTCAGTCTTCCACATGAAGTGCGTGCAATGTAAGAAGTGTCTTCAGAGATTTTCACCTTTGTGTATTGGTATGGTTTGGTTCTGTGTCCCCATCCAAATCTCATCTTCATTTGTAATTCCCATGTGTCACGGGAGGAACCTGATGGGGAGTGATTGGATTATGGGGATGGTTTCCCCAGTGTTGTTCTTGTGATAGTGCATGAGTCTCGTGAGATCTGATGGTTTTAAAAGTGGCAGTTTTTCCTGTGCTTGCACTTCACTTCTCTTGCCTGCCATCGTGTCAGATGTGCCATCTTCCCCTTCCATCATGATTGTCAGTTTCCTGAGTCTCTCCAGCCATGCATAACTGTCAGTCAATTAAACCTCTTTCCTTTATAAATTACCCAGTCATGAGTATTTCTTTATAGCAGTGCAAAAACTGACTAATACATATACCTTTATACAAAATAACCAAAAGAAATCTTTGATTCTACCCTAAAAAACTTGACTTGCTCTTGCCATTTGGAAGAAACTTGGTAGAACTAAACACTATTTAAGTTGATGAAAAACAAGCATTGGAAATTTTTTAAAGTACATTTAAAGCTTTGTTCTTGACTGATTTTCTTTTGGATTCTATTGAATTTTTCTTAGTTTTAACAACGTAAGCATTACATATTTTACTGACTGATTTGTGTGAATCAAGAATAAAGTCTCTGAAAAAATTAACTTAGTTTTGCAATTTATGAGTATAATTTATGAGTATAGTTATGTGGTTTTGTTTTCCCACATTCTGTTAGTAAAATTTTTTTCAGCTGTGACACATAATATATTGCCATTGATAGTGAAGAGTTCTACACAATGGCTTCTAAAGCAGTGCAAGATAATTTTATGATATAATGTATTATTACAATAGAGTACTTGCTATACGCATTTACACTGGTAATAGCCATCTTGCTTGGATCTGTGTTCCCAAGAGAGGCAGGCCAGATGGCTGTGTATAGCTGGAAGTAGATTTTCCTCTCAGCTTTTAACAGCTGCCCTCATTTCTTATATCTGGTACTTGTTTTAAAATGAGATATTTATTTATAAATGAATGTCCAACAGAAGGATATGAAAGAGTTTAAGAAAAATGGTGACAGAAGCTAATGCAGTGGTGGAAAAAAAAAATGGGATGCTCATTTGACCCATTTTATGACTGTCCCTGATTAAAATGACTTCGTATTTTGACTCTTTCAGGGAAATTATCATGGTTCCCATTATAATGATACTGTCTTTTGACAGTTGGGTATTGTACTTAAGCAATTTTATAGTGAAAAATTGTCAGGGGGACAACAAACATTAAAAAAAAAAACATGTTTTCACTGTCTATTAAAAATAAAACAGAGTAACTCCGAAAACTAAAAAAAAAAAGACCATTTTCAACTATTTACATGACTTCATGACTTATCTTTATGAACAAACAGATATGCTTTTGTGATATTAATATATTACTATGAATCTATTACCTTCAATCTTTCCACTTACCGTTGTGATAGAATTTTCTTACTAGTCACTGACCATGTTTCATTTTAGTCTCTAATATTTTATTGCATTATTATGCTCTTTATTTCCTAGCTGTTTTTATTTTTGTTGCTGTTAAACACACAGCTATGTTTATATGATTTAACTATTTTTCTTTTGAAAATTTTTAAGGTATATTAAGAAGATGTGTTGAATAAGGTATAATCAGTTTAATGTATTTAGTATCATTGTTTTTATGAGGGTCTTTACATTTTAGGCATGGAATTTATTTCATAGTATACTTTGAAATTCGTAAAATTCCATACCTTCTCTGATCCAATTTTGTTCTTACTACAAGTATCAAATGCAAAATATTTCAATATACTGCATGATGTTTGCTCTGATAAAATTAAGGTATAGCAACATCTAACATTAAAATTCTTAAAATTATTACCGCAAGGGGATAGTTAAGTTTCTTATGGAGAAACAGTTCTGGTATTTTCAATGTAGAATTTAATGTTGATGTGTTTATGTGAATTCACTGCTTCCTTTATTAATTTTTATGAATAGGGAAATCCTAGCAAACTTAAAATTCATATTAAATCTTTGGAATATTAATTTAACATTTGGCAACAGTAATTCTTAAGTTCTTGTTGTTATACTGATTTTATATATAAGTGAGATACATATGCAGGTTTCAGAAACAGTTGTTACTTCAAAGTACTCTTTTCTACCTTTAAACCAGAGAATAAACAGAGCAAAGAGACTGGCAAATTGAAGTAAACCCCTTTAAAAAAGTGACATCTGAATACAGCTACTATGTTACCAATTCCTATATTAGAGTGTAAAAGTTTTACAAATTTTCCATTCATTTAGTTAGCGATATAGGGAGGGCTAGAGGGCCTCTCAGGAGCCACCAGTGTTCAGGACACTCTGTGGGGTATAAACATGGTCAAAATGTGGATCTCTCCTCAGGGAAACTTTCTGAGAAGAGTTCAGGTTGATAAACACACAACTAAAAGAGTGTTACTGGAATTATTTTTAATGTGTCTTGAGAAAAAGTTCACTTAATTAAATACTGTAGTACCATCCACTGACAGCTTCTTTTTCAAAAAAAGTGTGATGTCAGAATAACTTAATTTCTCCATTTCTCGTTAGATAACTTTACATAAAAGATCTTTAGGATCTTCCCAGAGGTGGAATTGGTTTGGAATTTTACAGTATTTCTTTCTTTAATTTTATAGTGCTCTCTATCAAATATTTTAAATAACTTTTTGTTTTGTTTTGTTTTTTGTTTTTGAGAGAGTCTTACCCTGTCACCCAGGCTGGAGGGCAATGGTGCGATCTTGGCTCACTGCAACCCCTGCCTCCCGAGTTCAAACGATTCTCCTGCCCCAGCCTCCCAAGTAGCTGAGACTACAGGCACCTGCCACCACGCCCAGCTAATTTTTGTATTTTTAGTAGAGACGAGATTTCACCGTGTTGGCTAGGCTGGTCTCAAACTCCTGACCTCATGTTCTGCCTGCCTTGGCCTGCCAAAGTGCTGGGATTACAGGCGTGAGCCATCGTGCCTGGCTACCTTTCTACTTTTGAATGTAATGAAAATTGTTTTCTGATGGAATGCTGATTACATTTTCTCTGGAGATACCATGATTTGCTGAGTTCTTAACTGATTAACCTCTTGGAATTT
Organism: Chlorocebus sabaeus; assembly: GCF_047675955.1. Taxonomy (NCBI): domain Eukaryota; kingdom Metazoa; phylum Chordata; class Mammalia; order Primates; family Cercopithecidae; genus Chlorocebus; species Chlorocebus sabaeus. The sequence goes on from NC_132911.1 coordinate 15,080,919, forward strand.
TTGCTTTCTTTATGGCGTGTGTGCTCTATGCATTTGATATTTCGGATACAAATGGAGTATTTGTGTTATTTATTGTATAGCTTATTGTGGTTGTCTGAGTGCCTTTAAAGGTACTGGTGGTCTTTACTGAACTATCCGTTTGTAGTGTAGATAAGGTGGTATAGTGCGTAACCTCTGATTTTGTGGTTCCTGGAAGCATTAATTGCCCTTTATGTATTTTTAAATCTGATAAGTATGACAATATTAAATATGAATATGGGGAGGCTGAGGTGGGCGGATCACAAGGTCTGGAGATTGAGACCATCCTGGCGAACAGGGTGAAACCCTGTCTCTACTAAAAATACAAAAAATTAGCCGGGCGTCGCGGTGGGCGCCTGTAGTCCCAGCTACTTGGGAGGCTGAGGCAGGAGAATGGCGTGAACCCAGGAGGCGGAGCTTGCAGTGAGCCGAGATCGCGCCACTGCACTCCAGCCTGGGCGACAGAGCAAGACTCTGTCTCCAAAAAAAAAAAAAAGAAGAAGAAGAAGAAAAGAGATATGAATGTGATTTTTTAAGATCGAATTTCCGACATGGAAGATAACTTTTCTACTCAATGCAAAACGATATGCATCTGGCTGCTCATGTTTGGTGTATCACTGGGTTTTGATTGAACTCCTTAAATATTAGAGTCTTGAAAAGTAAAGGCTTCTTTTCCGCTCAGAGACTCCTTTAAAAATATGAGAAGAACAGAAGGGGTCATGAAATTGTTTCTGTGTGTTACCAGTTGATACCTTCAACATGGACCTCTTGTTCTCATTCCAGATCCACATGCTGTGAATTACTATAAGCAACTTATATTATGGCTATTTTGATGATTACCTGCTATCTGAATGTTTCTAGGGATAAAATGTTGAAAGAAACAAAAAATAAGTAAAAAATATTAGATGAGTGAGCTCGTACTCTATTTAAGCTTCACTTTGAAATGAACCGTTTTATTATGTATTGTTTAATGTAATGTACTATTTCTTATATTTTTGGTTATAAATTGGTTATTGTAGTAAAATGTTAATTGAGAAACAATGGAGTGATGTCATAATTTGGAGATTGGCGTGTAGATTATGCCAGCTTGTTTATTATACTGAGTTGCTGTCAAGTTAAGCCTTTATAAAATATTAAGAAAAAAATATAAGAAAGAAAAAATACAGGAAAGAGGAATGGGCACCTGAACTTACTTTAACTTCATTAATAGATGTGACCTGCAAACCTTTGTTTTTTATAAAGTAACAAAGATGGGTTTGTTTGTTTTGTTTTTGAAGATTCTGAGTTACAGATTTCTTTTTCCTTTTCTGATGTGATTGGTTTATGGCATCTTTGTCTCTATGTCCCATCCTTGTACCAGTAACAGACAAAGCCAACTGTTGACTCACTCTTTACTGATAGGACCAATCTAGGCTTCAGAATCTTCTGCACTGAATTTAAAGGAGCCACAATATCAGTTAATGTTCACAGAAACAATACATTCTTTACCATCCCTTCCTGAGTTGGCACTAAGGCATTTACTTTACAGCAAAACTACAGCCATCACACATCAATATAAGCTATATTTTATATATACATATATATGATATATATGTGTGTGTGTATACACGTGGACACTTTTTAGTGCTAGAGTTTATTTGCCTTAAGGCCTTGAGAATGGGCTCTGTCTTACTTGTGCCAGATTTGAGGACCATGAGATAATCTGTCTTTGCATGGAATGTGTGTTTCACAGCGCGTTTTTTTAAGTGAATTTAGCACAGTGCTTCTCTTGTGATACTCAGAAACATTAGGTGGCTCTGAGATTTCAGATATTAATCAGATTTTTAAAATTCCCACTGCAGGTAATTATTTTAGCAGCATGATCTTGTTGTTGATAGATCATGACCTGAAGAAAAGGAAAAGAAATTTGAGTATCTTATCATTTGTAAGATGCTATGCTAGGAGTTTTCCATACATTGGCCCATGTAATTTTACAAACATCACGTCTCATGAGATCTGATGGTTTTGTAAAGGGGAGGTTCCCTGTACATGCTGTCTCTTGCCTGCTGCCATGCAAGACGTCCCTTCGCTGTTCCTTCATCTTCTGTCATGATTCTGCGGCCTCCCCAGCCATGTGGAACTGTGAGTCCATTGAACCTCTTTCCGTTATAAATTACCCAGTCTCGGGTATGTCTTTATTAGCAGTGTGAAAACAGACTAATACAAATACATATAGCATTATCTCAGTTTTTGTAAGGGTTGTATTATATTCCATCTTATAGATGTTTCTGTCCTCCTTTAACTACAGAACATTCCTTTTAATCATGAACTTTTTGACCCAACTTTCATTTTTCACCGAGAATAGGGAGCTGAGATCCATGAGCATAATTCTCTTCAGAAGACCGAAAGGGACACCGGAACAGAGAAGTTTGAATTAGGCCTTTGAGATCTATTTTAGAGGTTCACTCACTTTCCCTGTGTTATCTCCCATGTGTACAGGAAGTATACATTTGTTAAGCCTCTGCTGTTTTGTAATTTTTTCTTTTTTTTTTTTATTTTGGTGGGGGTCTGTGTTAAGAACTCCATGAAGGATAGAAGAGAAAATTATTCTTTTCTCCCCTAAAGACCTGAGAATTCTCAGATTATTTAGTACCAAAATTGTGTTTCTGAGAGCATTGTCTCTGCATTAGCTCATAACACATATTATTTTAATTAAGGTTTTTGTTTTTTTAATCACCTCATGGAAGCACTGAGTCTGTAAGGACCAGCAGAGAACAGTTAATCTAGGCTGAGATGGGGGTCTTTAGGATTGGATGAGGCTCACTTTTGCCCACTAGCCTTTGCGTAAGTATGTTTAACATTTCTTAACATGCACTCATTGACCAGGCGCGGTGGCTCACACCTGTAATCCCAGCACCTTGGGAGGCCGAGGTGGGCGGATCACAAGGCCAGGAGATGGAGACCATGGTGGGTAACACGGTGAAATCCCGTCTCTACTAAAAATACAAAAAATTAGCCAGGTGTTGTGGCTGGGTGACAGAGTGAGACTCCATCTCAAAAAAAAAAAAAAAAACAAGGCACTCATTTAAGTGTACAATTAAATGACTTTCGTTAACTTTAGTGAGTGGTACAACCATCAGTAGAAATCAGCTTTATAACGTTTTATCTCTTCAGTAAGATATTTGTGCCTGTTTACAGTTAATCCCTGTTCTTACCTCCAGGCTTAGACAACTGCTTATCTACTTCTTGTCTTTATAAATTTCCCTTTCTAGACATTTTATATAAATGAAAGAACAAAATGTGTGTCTCTTGTGTCTGGCTTCTTTCAGTGAGTATAATGTTCCGGAGGCTTATCCATGTCGTGGCAGTTACAGGTTTGCTTCTTTTTGTTTCCCAGCAGTGTTCCATTGTGTGGACCTACCACATTTTGTCTATCCATTCAACAGTTGATGAACATTTAGGTTTTCATGACATTTAAATTTGAAGTCATGCTTGTACAAATTTGTAAATTGCTTTGGACATAGTAATTTGTGAAATGCCAGATTATTATTATTTTTTGCTAAGGATATAGTTACATAATAATTTATACATGAAACGGACTCTTTGGATTAGAATTGAAATTTCGATTTACTCTTCATATGTATTGAAAGTATAGAAATACAGCTATTCAGGCCATTATTAAAAAGACGAAAGAAAAAAACAAACGAAAACCACCCCCAAATTCTGAAAAGGATGTGTAGTAACGGGAACTCTTGTACACTCTTGGTGGGAATGTGAATTAGTACAGCCATGATGGAAAACAGTATAGAGATTTCTTAAAAAACCAGAAATACAAAAACCATAGTATTCAGCAATCTCAATGATGGTCATTTATCCAAAGGAAAGGAAATCAGTATATCAGAGAGATATCTGTAGTCTCATGTTTATTGAAGCATTATTCACAATACGCCCGATGTGGAATCAACCTAAATGTCCATCAGCAGGTGAATGGATAACAAAAGTGTCGTATATACACAATGGAATGTTATTCAGCTGTAAGAAGTAGTGAAGTCTTGCCATTCACAGCAACATGGATGAGTCCAGAGGACATTGTGTTAAATGAAGTAAGTCAGGCACAAAAAGACAAACATCACATGTTCTCATGCATATGGAAGTTAAAAAGAAACCAAAAACCAGATTGAGCTCACAGAAGTAGAGAGTAGAATTACGCTTATTAGAGGATGGGAAAAGTAGGCAGGGGGGGAAGATAGGAAGAAGTTATTTAGCCACAAAATTACAGATAGGAGGAATAAGTTCTGATGTTCTATAAGCAGTGTAGAGTGAATGTAGTTTTCCCTAATATGTTACATATGTTCAAAAAGCTAAGAGAGGATTTCAGATGTTCACAGCACAAGGAAATGATAAATGTTTGAGGTGATACACATTCTAATTACCCTGATTTAAATCATTACATATTGTATATAGAAATATCCCTCCGTACCCATAAATATGTATAATTATTATGTGTCAACTAAAAAGGAAAAAAGAAAATACAGGACATTTATACACTAAAATATTATAAAATGCTACAAAAATGAGTTAAACCTATAAGTACTGAAATGAAGAAATGAAGAGAGGCTGGTTAATGGATATAAACATGTAGTTAGAAGGAATAAGTTCCACAGTTCAGTCACTTGAACTTGTGGACTCAAGTGATCCTCTGGTCTCAGCCTCTCAGATAGCTAGGACCATGTGCACACACCGTGAAGGTCGACTCATTTTTAAAAAAATTTTTGTAGAGTTGGGGTCTCACTGCTGCAGTCCAGGCTGGTGAAGGAATAAGTTCTACTGGTAGGTAACAGAGTAGGAAGGTAGAATAAAAGTAGATAATTTAGTGTGGTATAAGAATAGGTTCAGAAATGAAGACTCTTAAAGAATAAAAGTAGAGATCTTGATTTTTTTTTGCTTTTTTTCAGTAGTGACTAATTTCTATTTTAGAAGTTTATAGTGACATGTATTTTTATACAAAATTTACTTCTAGAAATTTGCATATTATATATGTCTTCCAGAATATCAGACCAGGTGCGGTGGCTCACGCCTGTAATCCCAGCACTTTGGGAGGCCAAGGCAGGTGGATCACCTGAGGTCAGGAGTTGGAGACCAGCCTGGCCAACATGGTGAAACTCCGTCTGTACTAAAAATGCAAAAATTAGCCAGGCGTGGTGGTGCATGCCTGTAATCCCATCTACTCTGGAAGCTGAGGCAGGAGATTCATTTGAACCTGGGAGACAGAGGTTTCAGTGAGCGGAGATAGCGCCTCTGCACTCCAGCCTGTGTGACAGAGTGAGAGTTCATCTTAAAAAAAAAAAAATCAATCTGTTTTATTGATTTTAAAATAAATTCAAATATGTTAACACTATCAAGCTCAATTGGAAATATTTTTCATTAATTCTGGCTGTGCTGTGGGTGGCAGGAAGGAGAGAGTGCTGCAACAGTCCTTGGGGGCTCTGACCTCGAGACTCCCTGAGCAAGACCCGTTAACACCCCTTGGGGCTCTGCCGTTGCCGGCATCTCTGAGTTTTTGGGTGCCGCTGCGTTCCCCTCATCCAGATGTCAATTTCCAAGTCAGAAGCAGGTCGCCACATGCCTGGCCCAGCCACAGGCCAAGCATAGAGCTGCAGGGGACATGGAATCTGGGCCAGTAGCACGGGGCCAGCACAGCCTGCTAGGCAGAGTGGGCAGAATGAGCCCACCAAAGCCTGAGCAGAGGTGCCGCTGGCCACAGAGATTTCTGGCTAGCGAAGGGTCATGAAAAGAATCCTGTGTAATCAGCAGGCAGAGGGAGGAAATACATGTACAGTAATCCACTCACTCATACAAGTCTGTATTTGTTTATGTATCTATCTGTAAAAAATATATATAGATACACACACACACACACACACACACACACACACATATATATATTTTTGAGACAGAGTCTCGCTCTGTCACCCAGGCTGGAGTGCAGTGGCGTGATCTCGGCTCACTGCAAAATCCGCCTCCCAGGTTCAAGCAATTCTCTTGCTTCACCCTCCTGAGTAGCTGGGACTACAGGTTCATGCGTCCACTCCCGGCTTATTTTTGTATTTTTAGTTGAGACAGGGTTTCACCATATTGGCCAGGGTGGTCTAACTCCTGACCTCGTGATCCATCTGCATGGGCCTCCCAAAGTGCTAGGATCACAGGCATGAGCCACCGCTTCTGGCCTATACTCCTGTTTTAAAAGCCACAGATTAATATGGATGCCTCCAGCTCCTGTCCAGTGTCACAAGATTCATTCTGGCCCTCCCCCTTTCCTTACTTGTGAGTTCTTTTCTGACAGTGATACAAAGCCAGATGTATATTTATTTCTTCAACTGTGGTGTACTCACAGAGTAACAGAAGTGATAATACATACCTCCATGAGAAACAAAAATAAATCGAGTATGTTATTTGTCTACAGTTTCTTTTTCTCTTTGGCTTTAAGAATATCCAGCCAAATACTGTTTTCCAAAGTTAGGTTTATGTTAGTAATGCAGTCAAGTTCAGTTGTTGAAGTTTGGTTTTCATTTTGGAACCATCCTCCCAACCCTGGCTGATCACTTAAAAATATGTAAGGCAGAAATCATTTTTGTGTTGTTTACTGTTGTTTAAAGACAGGGATATGTTCTGAGAAATGTGTCATGTGCAAACATCGTAGAGTATGCTTACACAAACCTAGATGGTATAGTTTACTACACCCCTAGGCTGTATGCTATAGCACCTAGGGTGCAAAGCTGTGCACAGTAGTACTCTACTGAACATTGTAGGCAGTTGTAACACAATAAGAAGTATTTGTGTATCTGACCATGTCTAAATTTAGAAATGGCACAGTAAAAATGCAGTATAAAAGATAAAAAATGGTCCACCTGTCTGGCACACTGTCCATGAATGGAACCTTCAGGCTTGGAGGTTGCTCTGGGTGAATCAGTCAGTGAGTGGTGAGTGAGTGCGAAGGCCTGGGACGTTACTGTACACTACTGTAAACTCTCTAAACACTGCACACTTAGGCTGTATTGAAAAATTTTTCTTTGATAATCAACCTTACCCTACTATCGCTTTTTTAAAAAGTTTTTAATTTTTTTAACTTTGTGACTCTTGTAATAACTGTTAGGTTAAAATACAAACACATTTTATAGCTGTACAAAAATATTTTCTTTATATCTTTATTCTGTAAGATTTTTTCTGAATAAAAATTTTTTCTTTATACTTTATTGTTGGAAACTAAGACACAAACACATACATTAGCCTAGGCCTACACAGGGTCAGGATTATCAATATCACTATCTTCCACCTCTACATCTTGTCCCACTGGGGGGCCTTCAGGTACAATAACAGTTATGGAACTGTCATTTCCTAGGATAACATTCTCTTCTGGACACCTCATAAAGGACCTGCGTGAGGCTGTTTTACAGTTAATTTTAGAAAGCAAATGAGTCTAAGATAAAAAGTCTAAAGATAAAAAGTATAGTAAATACGTAAAACCAATAGCAAAGTTGTTTATCATTATCAAGTATTATATACTCTACATAATCGCATGTGCTATATTTTCATATGTCTGGCAGCCAGTAGCTTTGTTTACACCAGCATCACCACAAACACAGGAATAATATGGTGTGCTGCAGTGTTACCATGGCTACCCATCATTATTAGGTGTTAAGAATTTTTCAGCCCCATTCTAATCTTATGGGAGCATCTTTGTGTATGGAGTCTGTTGTTAAGTGATGAATGTCACTATGAGACACAAGACTGTATTTCTGTGGGTTTTGGCAAATGCAGTCATGGCTTTACCACCAGTCACGAGTCGGAACACTTCCATTATCCTATATGCTGTGTTTTGGAAGAAATTATTACAAGTTGTTTGATACTTAAAATTCAAAGAAAAATCTTTTAGTGGATTTTACTGATATTCTAGTCTAGTTTAAGGGAGAAATGTGTTTGAATAATCAGGCAGTTGGGATACTAAGAATAGGAGAGAGATTTCAGTTCTTCCTTTCACTATGATTTGAAATTTATTGCTGTTCCAGAGCATGGATTTGTTTTTCTAGCTTTTAAATAATTGATATTTTTCATATAATAGATTGAGACTTTTAAAAGACAAATAATTCACGAAAATGTAATCAAATACAGTATATGCTCTTAAAATGCTACTTTTCTCAGTTATAATTGCTCTCTGCTCTTCGTAGTTTACCCTATAAGCAAAAAGAAAACAATTTAGAAGTGACAAAATTTTATGCTAGTTTTAACATTGATTAGTCACTTTTGTTTCCTTCCTCCCTTCTATTTCTTTCCATTTATTAACATAATAAAACATGGAAAGAGTTTTGTTCCATATACTTTTTTTTTTTTGAGGCAGAGTCTGGCTCTGTCGCCCATGCTGGAGTGCAGTGGCGCGATCTCGGCTCACTGCAAGCTCCGCCTCCCGGGTTCACACCATTCTCCTGCCTCAGCCTCTCAAGTAGCTGAGACTACAGGCGCCTGCCGCCACGCCCGGCTAATTTTTTTGTATTTTTTGTTTGTTTGTTTGTTTTTTCAGTAGAGACGGGGATTCACTGTGTTAGCCAGGATGGTCTTGATCTCCTGACCTCGTGATCTGCCTGCCTCAGCCTCCCAAAGTGTTGGGATTACAAGCGTGAGCCACCGTGCCTGGCGTATTCCATATACTTTTTAATCTCTTGTATAGGACAGATTATATTTATGAATAGATCAAGGATAAAGGACGAGATATAATTAGTAACAAAGAAAATTAGAGCATTCAGAATTGTGAAAAAAAGGCTCAATTTTGCCAGAAATAACAGTGCAAGGCTCAGGCATGAGAATCCCTTGAACCCTGGAGGTGGAGGTTGCAGTTTGCTGAGATTGCACCATTGCACTCCAGCCTGGGTAACAGAAGGAGACTGTTTCAGAAACAAACAAACAAACAAACTGCAAATTAAAATAAGGTACCATTTTTGATTAATCTGGAAGTGTGTGTGCATATGTGTATACCATAAAGAGATATAGAAAATAAATAAGAATGAGTACCCGAATCTGGTGAGGGTATAGTGAATCTCACACTGTAATATATTAATAGATTGCAGATAATGTTAGAATTTCACACTGATAACAGTGTTTGTAAGGAAGTGTAGTCACGATAATGGAAAATACCAGTTTGTCAAGATTGATGCAAAATGATGGGACTAATAGGCATTTTCTTTAAAAGTTTTTTTCCAGAATATTTGTAATGGGAAAATTACATATAGTTGGAATTCTACATTTTTCAAGATGTGATTGTGTAAAAGTTATATTTTACATTGATTTTTTAATATTAAACATGACTGTGTGCCCTGAAATCTGTAGCACAGTGGTTCTTAATATTTAGAAAAATGACATATTTACATTTGCCTAATTCTGAAGGAATATAGTATGATAACTAGAAGTGTAGTACAAAAAGGAGTTCAGTTAAGCCAAGTTAAGAGTATGCATTCTTGTGTTTTGTTTGTTTTTTAAAGGCACTTGTAACTTACCTAGTCCTTTGTTGCTTAAATAAGAAATACTCCTCTGTGAGGAATTTTCATTTGTGATCAGCCTCGTAAATGAGTTTCATACTACCTTGAAGGTGGGAAGCATGGGAAATAGGAGTACCAGACTCAGAAATCTCCTTCCTTTCAGCATCCATGAAACTGGAGCTGGCTTCTTTGATTACTTAAAAGTAAAGTGGAATCTTTGACCCTTTACAGTTATTTACTGTTTTCATAGATAGATATTTGGTATAAATGGGATTTTTAAATAAGAAAAACAGTAAGATTATCGTAGAAATTCAAAGAGTATTAAAAGAGTGTATGTGGTGTGTGTCTGTGTGTGAGAATGTGTTGTGCATGTATTTAATGAGAAAAGTATAAAATACTGAGGTAACTCATAGGTAAGTAACTTTCTTAGACCAATTCTCTTCTACCCTCATTAGTGGATTACCCTGCTTGATTTCCAGTCTTTTCATAGAGGGTCACAGTCTCTAAATATTTAAAAAATAAATATTCATATAGTTTTTATCTTATTACTTTAAAATGTTTTCAAGGCTCAAAAGAATTTATATAGTGAGTTAGTTCATTGCGTGTATTGGTAAATATTGGAGACTTTAAATCTTATTAAATATATAACAGTTTTCTGTAAAGCAAACACTATTAAATTATGCTTAACATGGAAAACAGCCTCACTTTGCTTCTCAGAATTAAAACTAAGAACAATTAGGAGAAGTCCTTCTGTGTCATTTTCTACTGTTTTGGGTATATTGATGAGGCAGAGAAGTAAGTTTTCATTTTCAGTTTAATAAGGTTATTATTTTACTTTGGAAATATATATATATAAAATACACATAAATATATGTAAAAATATGTAATATATATATAAAGTACATTTCCAAAGCTATATATATATGTAACTCAGACTGCAAATATATATGTAGATTTATCTATACAAATTATATATAAATCTATATATTTATATATAAATCTAACTAAATGCAAGTAATCTGTTTTGAGGTTAAGATCAATTTCAGTTGATGCCCTTTGGTTGTGGCAAAATTGTGTCTTTTAAAAAAACAAATACAGCCAAGTCATTAACTATTATTTTTCTTTTTCATACAGTTAGTATGCATGCATATCTGAATGTTCTGTCTCTGCCAGTTACTATGCTCTTTGGCCAAGTTACTTTCGTTTCCTTCCTCCCTTCCATTTCTTTCCATTTATCTTCTTTCCTGTTCAGGTGGGTGCAAAGCACTGCAACAAGTCTTTTACCTTAACTCAGGATAAGATGTCTACCTTGCCTTCTCTCTCCTTCGTCTGTATGTGCCCAGTCTCTGTGAGCCACTTTTCCTTTTTCACTTGAGAGGAGAGGGGAAAGAGATTACTTTTCTCTCTGATTTCTAGAGTAGAGCTTGGTTAAATGGCACAGTTCAAGCCTTTCTCTCCTGCCCACTGATACTAGCTTGGTTTTAAAATGGCAGGGAGTTTCTTTTTCTTGTAGGAATACAATGTTGTAGAGTTGTTAACTTCTCAGACTTGTTCAAGTAAAATGAATGATCTAAAGATAAGAGCCTTTTTTTTTTTTGGTAGAGACAGGGTGTTGCTATGTTGCCCAAGCTTATATTGAACTCCTTAGGCTCAAGTGATCCTCCCACCTTGGTCTTCCAAAGTGCTAGGATTAGAGGTGTGAGCCACCATTCCCAGCCTATAAGAGCCTTCTATACAGAAGCTACAGTGCTATCTCCTCCCAAACTTCCCTAGGAACAGAATATTACTAGTAGCCCAGCTCCACCTGTGCTGTCTCCCAGTTACTGTGCCTCCCAGACTAGCCGCCATACTGACTTTTACCAGAGTAGATCCGTTTTTCCTATTTTTGACTTTAGTAGAATCATACAACACTCTTTTGTGTATAGTTTCAGCTTTGTATTTGTGGGGGTGGTTGTGAGATGGTAGTTTTTGTTGTTTTGTTTTCCTTTTGCTGTGCTGTTTGGCTAGAGAAGAGTAGAGCAGTTATTATTTTGTTTTATTGGGCTTCCCCTTTCTTTGGCTTTTGGATAGCAAGAGCTAACTTTTCTTGAGCCTTTTTTTTTTTTTTTTTTTTTTTTTTTTTAAATGTCTGCCCCTATTGGCATTCTTGGATTGCTGACTTCTCTATCAACTGGTGTGGGATATATAAGGCCAAAAGAAAACCCAACGTTAGAAAAATATGTGTCTTTTCTATCTTTCTGGGAGCAGAAATATGGTCTTACTTTTCTATAAACTTGGATATCATTAGGAAAAAGAAAAAACATTTTATGCATTTATATGAAATTCAAACAAAAGGACTTTAACTCTTTGTAAATGTAAATTTCTGTGTTTAATTGCAGAATCTTTTAGCTGAAAAAGTAGAGCAGCTGATGGAATGGAGTTCCAGACGCTCAATCTTCCGAATGAATGGTGATAAATTCCGAAAATTTATAAAGGCACCACCTCGAAACTATTCCATGATTGTTATGTTCACTGCTCTTCAGCCTCAGCGGCAGTGTTCTGTGTGCAGGTAATTTATGTATTTAAAAAATATTAAAAACTATTATCCATGGTTTACATATGTATTTTTAATGTTCATTTGAAGGTAAATATATGTAAGATAATTAAACAGTTGTTTAATAGTCAAATATAACTATGTGCATTGAAAAATAAGCTGAAAAATCAGTGTATTTTAGAAAATAATATGGATAGGCTAATATTCTTTTATTGTGGGCATGTAAAATATTCATTGACCAGTTACACATATAGTCGTAAAACTGCTTTATCATATTTATGTCCTGCAGGTTGCCTTGTAGGTCACTCAGTTATAGCTATGCTTAATGAAGTAGCCCCCTTAAATATAATCAATTTTTAATTTTTAATAGTACTCACTTTTACCTAGCATAAGTATAGCATAAGTAAAGTATAAATACTTGTCCAAAAGTATGCAACAAACACTTTTTTAAATGGAAATTTTTATTTTGAGATAATTGTAGGTACACATCTTTTACCCAGTTTCCTCCAGTGGTAACCTGTTATAAAACTATAGTACAAATTCACAAGTAGGGTATTGGCATTGATACAGACAAATGTGGAACAGCTCTATTATTGTAGGAATACTTCTTGCCATTTAAAATCACACCCACCCTCCATTGTACTTCTTACCTGTCGAATTTGACCTCTGACCTCTGGCAATCACTAATCTGTTCTCCATTTCTATAATTTTGTCATTTCAAGAATCTTATGTAAATGGAATTATATAGTATGTGACCTTTTGGGTTTGGCTTTTAAAAATTTGCCATAATTCCCTAAAAAAAGGTCCAAGTTGTTATATTTCTCAATAATTAATTTTTCAAATTACTGAATAATATTCTATTATATGGATGTACTGCAGTTTATTTAACCATTCATTTGTTAAAGGACATCTGGGTTGTATTATAGAATGATATGAATTTCAAAGGGGCATCTGTTAAGTAACTGTGGTAGAGAAGTGGTCTTGAGATCTATTGTTACTGAGCCAGGAGAGCGCTGTAATCCATATGATAGCGGGCAGAGTGGACCAAAGAGATCTCAGGGTGACAACTAAGATGAAAAGGCAAAGAGGAGTTTCCACAAATATTTTTCAAGAAAAACTATTCAAATTATATTTCTGAGTAATAAATGAAGCCTCAGAGGGAGTTGTAGATGCTCTGAGAAAGGCACCCTGTCATTTGCGGCCATCTTGTTTTTTTTTTTTTTCCTCACCTGAATTATTCCTCCTGAGTCCTTCTGTGTCGTGTACTTTTGGACCACTTCTGTAACACTGCCATAATATTTATAATTGTATAGGATCTTTGAAGAGTTCATAGTTACAATTTAAAAATCATAGGACTTTCCTTTGTGAGACTTCCTTGCTTTTTTCTTTTCTTTAAAAAAAAAAGCGAAATTTTCTTCTAGAGTTAGCTTGCATTTAGATTCTTCAGTTGATTTTCCTTGCTTAAAGGCTGGTGAATGAGCTGTTGGCTTCCTTGTAAGCCCTTTTAGCAGATAATTCTGCTCTTCCTTCACACAGTCAGTTTATTCACAAATTTTGGAATTCAATTCTCACCTCCCTCAGTGCTAACATCAAACTCCTCGGCCAAATAAAGTTGTTAATTAAGACTACTCGATATAATTCTCACCTCCCTTAAGTGTTAACTCCAAACCTTTTTAAAAATCAAATTATACTGTAGGGAATATTCTTCATAATTGCTAACTCTTTTAGATGTATTCTTCTACAAAATTGCTCATCTCTTCCAGGGTTTATTACAAATTCTGAGAACAAAATACCCTCATCAAAGGATATTACTATGGATCAGGAGGCTTAAGAAGAAAATTCAGTGGAAGGGAAATAAAAAAACTTATGTAGAATCAAGCAAGTTGCTTGTATAACAGAAGTTTTGGTGATGTGTTGAAGATTAATACATAACTGGACTCCAGCTAAATGAAAAATTGGTAAATTACAAAATATTTTGAGAAGAATGATGAATAACTCATTATATTGATGTATTAGATATTAACCAACATCCATTCTGCCCCAACAAAATAAAATTATTGTTTATTTTGTGTGAACTATTGGGCACACTGTGTTAAGTCATTTATATATACAGTATATATATAGATATATATATATAATCTTATGTGATTCTCATTGTGAGAGTTAGATATGAACAAAACTCGTTTTATAGATGAGAATGTTAAAGCTGAGAGGTTATACTTTTTCTAAAGTCACACAGCTAATAGCTGTTCAGGGTTGGGATTTGTGACTCCAGAGCTATTAGAATTTAATGCTTTTCTTAAGTGCACATGTTCATTATTGTCCCTATTCTGTAAACTGTAATTGTATCTTGTTTTTGTGTTCCTAACCAAGATTATTAGTGTTTTAGGGTAGTGATCCCTCTGCCAGCATATCCTAAACTCGTATGATCATGAAAAGTTTTGATTCAGGGGTGTGTCTCATGATGGGGATTGGTGAATTGAATACAGCTGGCTAAAATCGTGGAAAAGAGCATATCACACTTTTGTTTCATTACAGAGAGGTCACACCTCTCATGGGTTTAGAGTGTGAAATTAACAGATAAGGTGAAACTTGGGTATAGATAAAATTATCCTTGTATATCACTTAAAGCACTTGTAAGTGTATTACTTTATTTGGGTTTGGTACTACAACCCTTATAATTTCCTCTTACCTTTGATAATATTTCTTCATGGCCCTTCATTTTTAAGTTTCCTTTATTTACTTGACTATGTGAACAAGGTATTTCACCTCTTTGTCAAGACTGGGGAACTATTATGCCGTTCACATGTTCTTTTTCTGGTTTGGCTAACATGAGATATGTTTCATTCTTGAGTGAATCATGACCAGTTTGGTATAAATGATGCCCTCAAGTTATTGCTGAGCTATGTAGTTTAATTTTCTTATATTTTATATTGAAGGCATATGATGTAACTTCACTGTGTTAACTTACTTTCTAGGTGTCTCTTCTTCAGACAGGATAATCCCAACATTTTTTTACTGTTTACAACAAACATTCATTATATATGTGACATTGTAGCATTCCTTGAATTCTTTTCTATGTTCTATATTTTTTCCATTTAAAGTCCAGCTGTAGTCTCTTCATCTTTTTAATTTCAAGCTTACAGAAAATTGAAACTAGTACAGTGGACACCTGTGCTACCCTTTACAAAGATTCACTAATTATTAATGTTTTGCCACTTTGCATTTTGCTCTAAGGATAGGTAAAAAAAAAATCAGTCAAGTATTACCAAAAAACTACCTATGAGTTACATACATCATGGAATATTGTCCCTAAATACTTCAGTCATACATCTCTTGAGTTTAAGACTGTTGTGTGTGTGTGTGTGTTTTTTAAAGACCCAGTCTTGCTGCCTCAGTGCAGTGGCACGATCATAGCTCACTGCAACCTCTGCCTCCCTGGTTCAGGTGATTCTTCTGCCTCAGCCTCCCAAGTAGCTGGGAGTACAGGCACCTGCCACCATGCCTCACTAATTTTTTTTTTTTGTATTTTTAGTAGAGATAGGGTTTCTCCATGTTGGCCAGCTGGTCTTGAACTCCTGACCTCGTGATCTGCCTGCCTTAGCCTCCCAAAGTGCTGGGATTACAGGCGTGAGCCACCGCGCCCGACTAAAGCTATTCTTCTATAATTAGAACACCATTATAACTTTTAAGTAAATTAGTATTAGTTCAATGATAAAATCTTACTATATAGTTTATTTTTAAATTTTATATTTGTCTCCAAAATGTCTTTTATTTCCTTCCCCTTCCCCCATGCCACGTGAAATCCATTCGAGGTTCATCTGTTACATTTGATTGTTGCACCTCTTTCTTTTAATCTATAACATTTCCACACTTAAAAAAAAAGTCTGTGTTTTAATGATGTTGACTTTTCTTTTTTTCCCTAAGGAGTCCGAGCTACTTGCCTTTTATGGTGTCCCTTGCTCTGGATTTGTCTGATTGTTTCTTCATGATTATATTCAAGGGAAGAGTACTATAGTGGTTAGTTGGAATACCTCTTATGGTATATTATCAGGAGGCCCATAATATTAGCTTGTTCATATACCAGTGCTGAGATTGATCACTTGATTAGGGTGATGGTTGTCAGATCTCTCCACTGTACAAGGATATTGTTTTCACTTGTATTAAGTATATATTTGGGGAGATAAGTGGCTTGGGAGGAAGGATTCAGGGTGATCATGTGAATATCCTGTTCTTCAGAAGTAATGTTTTACCCAGCACTTGTAGCATTCATTGATAATCTTTGCCTGAACCTGATACTACATTAATGATAGTGAAATGGAGATTTTGAAATTCTGTCATTTCTTCTACATTAATTAGTTGTCATTCGTCTGTAAAGGCAAGCTTTGCCAACCTCACTTACCTTTTGTTTTGAGTATTCCAACCAAAAGATTCTTTTCATTCCCTAATCCATTACTAGGATTATTCTTCAGGTTCAAATTGTCCTAAATTTGACCAGTGGGAACCAACTTCTGTATCATGGCATATCTCCTTTAGTCTGCTTTCTAGCACAAGATATTCTAAGCTTACTTTGTATGTTCTCTGCCGTGAAAGTGTAATCAGCAGTGTTTTCAAGGAGCCCTGGTTCCTCTTAGTAGAAAATGATATTTAGAAAGCAAAAGCTTAGCTACATGTACACTTTACTGCTGAGGTAGTGTCATTGCTTTGAGGCCTTTTTAGTAGACAAAACTAAGAGATATGGTTCTGTGGGGATGTGCGTGTGTATGTAGATGTAGATACGTATTTTAAAATTATGACTTCAATTAGATACGTATTACTGTAGCAGGACATTACGTGTTTTCTTCTCTCTTTCCCTCATTCCATACTTTTATCTCCTTGGCCTGAGACATTAATACAGGTGTAGCAGAATCTGTCTTGGTCCATGAAGAAGTCGTCTAGGGTAGTTTTCTCGTCCATAACAACTCAGTGAGTTGAAGCTGATGTGAATGCCTCAGTGAATTGAGGCTGAAGTGGTATTATTGATGACTTCAGTGAAACTTAGTGATACATTTCTTACCACCTGTTATAGATGGAATTGTTTCTTTCTAAAAAGATATGCTGAAGTCTTAACCCCCAAGTATCCCAGAATGTGGCCTCATTTGGAAATAGGATAGTTGTAGATGTAATTAGTTAAGATGAGGTGATACTCAGGCAGGGCAGGCCTTTAATCCAATATGACTGATGCTATATCAGCGAAAGAGTGCAATGTTTTTTTTTTTACTAAGTTCTGTTTTATTACATTGTTATAGACACACAGGGAGAATGCTTTGTGATGGCAGAGGTAGGGAAATGGAATAATTTAGCTGGAAGCCAGGGAATGTCAAGTATTGACAGCCGTCACCAGAAGCTAGGAAGAGGCAAGGAAAGATTCTCCCCTTCAGTTTTAAGAGGGAGCATGGCCCTAATGATACCTTGATTTTAGACTTCTAGCCTCCAGAACTATGGGTTTTGTTTTGTTTAAGCCATTCAGTTTGGCTACCCTGAGAAACTAATACACCACCTTTTACCTATTGGATGATTCTCACCATAGACAAAACATGCCACAGGGATGCATAAACACAAGTCAGTTGTCCCTCTGGGACAGCTCCCCCAGGTATCTGAAGGCCAGCCTCATTTTAGAGAGATCTCTACAGTGATCTGAGGGCTATACGCTTCCATAAACACTTGAAGGTCTCTTATAACCCGTTCCTAGGTATAGTTCATCATACCTGGTGTGGTATTGGAGCAAAGACAAGATGGTATTAAACTTTTGCACGAGAAGTCCAGCCCTGGGGAGTGTATATAGTGCCCTTGTGAAGTTTTGCTTACAATCATTGACGTCTCACAAACGGGAGCTTCATCATAAGAAACACAGGTTGGCAGTGCCTTCAGTGTAGCTCTTGGCTGGCTGGTAGACTTCGGTTCCTCCGACTCAGTTTGATGAATACACTGTGTCCACAATCCTAGACAGACTGGCAGGGAGTAGTTAGTCCAACCTGTCTTATTGTCTGTGGCACTAACAGGCCATCCCTTGTTCCCTCCTAAGGAAGACTGAGCTATCGCCATGGGAGTGGGGCTGAGAGGAACATGAGAGAAAGGGTAATTGATATTTTGCGTGGAAGCCGGGGTCTTCCATTAAAGCTTCCATAAATTTCTTCTTAAGATTAAGAAGAATGACAAAGTTTGTTCAGACCCCACTGGTGGAAGATGGCAGATCTAGCAGTTGATGGTTTCAGAGAACTGCACCAGTATGTTTTCTCATGTGAGGAAGTCTTCGAAGGTGGATCTCAAAGACAGAAGATTTTACTATCTCTCCCTCTCCTTTACCTCCTAGGATCTGAATTTTCATCTTCACGTACTAGAATTTTTGCTTGCCCTCATAAAATCAGTGTCTCCGTCTGAGTATCTGTAACTTCATCTTTTCTCCATTTGTCCCCGACTCACACCCAGATTATTAGATGTTCATCTGGAGAGTTTTAGTATGAAAGATACAAGGGCCTTTCAGTGAAATCTAGAGACTGCTTACATCCCTCACTTTGGCCTCCGTAGGCCACTGCGGGAGGGTTTAGTGTGTAATACACTCAGCCAAGTGGTCATTATCCTTATTAACTAAGACCATGTCCGTAAAAGAAGAGAACCCAGTGGCTGAACCCAGATTAAATTTGAATTTCCTAAGCCTTTTTTTTTTTTTCTCAAAGCTAGGCTGCCACCCAGGGGATATATTGATTGAGTTTCCTCAAGGTAGCTGTCAAGTGGGGAAAGGAAGCATTATCCCGGGAATGGTCAGGACAGAATCTTGAATTTCCAAAATAGATCTGAATAATGCCCATGTCTCTTGTATTGATTATTTCTTAGGAGGCAGCCAAGAAGAGATGACCCCTTTCTTGGGATAGGTGTGTTGAGTCACCAAACTGCCTTGTTAAGGTGTGTGGACAAAAAGAGGAGAGGAAGTCGAGTCACACATATTTTCATGGTAATTTTTGAGGTGGCTCAAATGCGTGTCACAATGCTGGATGCTAGCAGATGTTAGGGCATATGGAATGACTGCTGAATACTTTACCTGTTGGCTTATGTTTTGGTGGCTTTTGTGGCAAAAGGCACGGTATTATTAGACTGTAAAATAGTCCAGAAAGCCAGAAGTATGACATATTTTAATTTAAAAATTCATAATGGAATGGCTAGAGTTCACTAGCACAATGTACTGCAACACACTGTACTTTCACAGTGAGAGTCTTAATAGTAGCAAGGTGCCAGTGGTAGCTCCAAGAAAAGGACAAAGGCTCATTAAAGTCAGTTTGCTAAGAACAGTTGGGTATGATGCCTTCACTAGCATGGCTCCTGCCCTGCAAGGTAAACAGGCCGTTGTTTGATAAGAGTCTCAAGTCTGGTATTCACTGCAGCTTCTGCATAAAGTTCCACTAATGGAGCCAGGTAGCATTGGTGGTGATCTGGTAAGTGTACGTTTAATCAGCAGTTTGATTCCCTGTGGCTTATCAGATTACGGGTCCTCACTGTGGGCATCTTCGTTAAGTGACCTCTTGGTGACAACTCGGCCTGTGTGATTTGTTGTCCAGAAGATTGATGTTTCAAAGAGAGGTATCTTTATCTCTTAGTCTGTAGTCTTCCAAGCGGCAGACCATATCGTTAGGCCAGTGGCAATAGTCAGTGCAAATGTAGGAAGATTTGTCAAAGTGGGTCTTGGTCAGGACTGTGAGGACCTGACTGCCTTGAGTTCTGCCACTGAGCAGAACAACCACACCTGCTGTTGGTGTTACACAGCTGTTTCTGAGGGAAATAGTCACGGCAGCCCATCAAACAGCATCAGATTTCAACTTAGCAGAATCATCAGTAACCCAGGCCCAGGCATTTAGGGAACCTCTGTGAACTGAGGGCTCCACTGGGCCATTGACTTTGAGTTGGGTGGCAGAGTTAGGGATAAAGTTTCCCACAAGAGATGGCTGCTGTTTTTTAATGTAAAACTGATAGGTGCACTTTGGGAGGCCGACGCGGGCGGATCACGAGGTCAGGAGATCAAGACTATCTGGCTAACACAGTGAAACCCCGTCTCTACTAAAAATACAAAAAATTAGCTGGGCGTGGTGGCAGGCATCTGTAGTCCCAGCAACTCCGGAGGCTGAGGTGGGAGAATAGCATGAACCCGGGAGGCGGAGCTTATAGTGAGCCAAGATCGTGCCACCGCACGCCAGCCTGGGTGACAGAGCGAAACTCTGTCTCAAAAAAAAAAAAATGGATGGTCAGGTCAGCTGCACTCTGAAATATACCATTTCCACAAGCAAAGACTGGTGGGCGCTTCATACTTTAGTCATCAGATCCCAGTAGACCAACCCCAAAATAGAGATATTAGGCATTTATTTGTACTTGGTGGTCATGTCAGGCTGGTGCTGTCCAGAAATCAAATTGGGGTCAGTACGTGGAAGACAACTCATGTTGCCATAGGCATTAGTCAGCACAGTTATCAGTCATGGAGACTGTAGTTTGAAGCAGTCATTAGGTTTGTCTGTCCCCAAAGATACAGGGTGTGGTTTATTGGACATTTGCGGTGTAGCCTGTTGGATTGTTTCGTTTTCAGAGGACACTGATTTGTAGGCTGGTCTATATAAATGATGAAGAAGAATGCTCCAGTGGGAGATTAACTTATTTCAGTACCTAAAGAGTTCAGTAAGGTGTTGGGCCTTCTTTTTGGGGTCAAATCTGAAGAGATAACAGTTTTTCTTTCACTGCTTGAGAAGTTGAGTGTTTGTAGTCTGTTCACATAGTCCCAAGAAATTTTATTTGTTGCTATTGAGATATTGATGCCAATCCAATTTTCTTACTTTGAATGTGATTTGTTTTTTTGCCTTGTGGACCAAAGCATATTTTAAATTTTTTCACTGAAGGCTGGTAATTTTACTATACTATGTCTTACATTTGACTATTCTGGGTTGCCTTTTTCAGGAACGCAAAGAACTTTTCAATATGTATATAGGGACTTTATTTTTAGAAATGTTATTGTATTGTAGTTTAAAATACTAGTTCTGTTTCATTGTTTTTTCTACCTCAGGGACTCTAATTCTCCGTGTTTAATCTTTTAAAATCTACCCCATTCCCTCTTAAACTTTTATTTTGTTTTTGTTCTCTTACCTGCTTTTAATCCTATTCTTAATGTCCTTTATTTATTTTCAGTCAACTCTATTTTTCTTTGAAGACTTTGTAATGCAGACATCATTTCTGCATGGATTCTGTTTTGCTTTTTTGAAACATACTGGTTTCCTGAGTCTTACTAACTGTGATGTAACATCTTTCTGTTTTTTATTTCCTTCTATTTCTAGTTGTTTAATTTCTGATTTGAGATTTTCTGTCTTCAACTGCTTGTTTAATGATATTTACTTTAGTTTGGAGTATTTTGTTTCAGTTTTCTCTTCATAATTTTGTTTTCAGGGAAATTTTTTATGAGTTGAAGAATTTTGATTCTTTCTGATTTCTTTTTGTAGCAGCCTTGTGTAGATGCTATTGATCATTTGCTGCTTCTTAAAATTTTTTTTTTCTTTCTTATACCAGACTAGAAACCATAGTTTACATGTGGGTGGTGATGGCTAGACTTTTGGGTGGCCTACTGATTTCTTAATTCAAATATGCTTTCTCCTCATAACGTGAAATAGGTTGAGTTCAGCAGGCTTATTTCTCCCCTGCTCACTTCTTCCTCCCTTCTCTTTTTCTTCCTCTCTCCTCCTTCTTGCAGTGGCATATTCTGATTCTGAGATAATGTATGTTTCCATCGGTCCCTTAATTTCCATGACTTCTCTGTTTCACTGTATCGCCAAGCCACTAATGCATGTCGGCTTCTTCTAAGTTGTCCCCCACTCCCCACAAAGTAGGCATTCTTAAGACTGCCACGTTTGTTCCTGTATACTTCCAAGCCCCTTTCTTTATGTTCCGCAGTAGCCACTGTTCTTCCCCACTGTATAGACCTGTTCTCAGTGTTTTCCAATTCAGCTGAGATTCTCTCTTTCTTGGGGTGATTCCCACCCCACCCAACCCCCCATATTTCGCCTTTGCTAGGATCCCTCTTACCCATTTTTCCCCATATAGTCTCCACCTTCCTATTCTTGCATGGATTACTGAAGTTACAGATGTTCATTTCCTCACTTCCGTTTACATTTATATTCTGTAGGATTCTTTTTATCCCAGTTACTGTATTGGCATTAGTGGTTTTGATTATGCTTTTTGGAGAACTACATGGTTTTTGGAGTTCTTTGTTATCATTATCCTACAGGAACTCAGTAATTTTCACATACGGTTTTAATCTTAGCAGGAGAAATTGGAATCTGACCATAAATAATAAAGTTCTTTAAGGACAAACTATTTGTTTTCTTTTTTCTTTTTTCTTTTTTTTTTTTTTTTTTGGAGACAAGAGTCTCACTCTGTTGCCCATGCTGGAGTGCAGTGGGTGATCTCAGCTCACTGCAACCTCTCCGCCACCTGGTTTTCAAGTGATGCCCCTGCCTCAGCCTCCTGAGTAGCTGGGATTACAGACATGTGCTACCACACCTGGCTAATTTTTGTATTTTTAGTAGAGACAGAGTTTCACCATGTTGGCCAGGCTGGTCTCGACCTCCCGACCTCAAGTGATCCACCCATCTCTGCCTCCCAAAGTGCTGGGATTACGGGTGTGAGCCACGGTGCCCGGCTAAGGACAAATACTAGCATTACAGTGATGATGATGATCATGTGTAGATACTAGATCACGTGACGTTCAGGACTTCAGTGATGATCATGTGTTGATGCTAGATCACGTTATATTCAGGGCTTTGAACTTTCTATGTGCTTAGTAGGATTTTGTTGAATGAAATGAATGAGAATTTTTTGATATTGATGAAAAACACATTGAAAAGTTTCTTGATGTACAGATACAGGAGTAAATATATAAAACAGTGCTTTATTTATATAGGTTATAACTGAAATAAATGAAAAAATGACTTTTAAAAGTATAATCTTGATAGCTGCAGTTAACCATTTAAATTAAAGATAACACTTTCTGCATTTTTATATCTAGAGCTGCAACAATTATATATAATAAAGTCATAAATTACAATTAATCTTTGTATTATTTTTAAGCATTTGTCCTTCGTTTCCATGATTTCAGTTTATATTAGTCATTAACATATTAAATGAGATTTACTAGTTTTCATGGTCTCAGACCTTAGTCCTCAAATAATTTCTCTTAGATGCATAAGAATCATTTTGGGTTTTTTTGGACTCATGAGGATGACTTAGTACAATCCAGTCAATACAAGTAAAACCACTTCAGATATGCCCCTTTCTTGTGATAGGTTGTTATCTTTGTCACCGTAATACAATGAACAAAATACTATTCTTTTTTTTTTTTTTTATCAGAAGATAGTGATTATCATGAGCCCATGCAGAAGAGAGTTAACATAGCAGGCCTGAGATTGTTATCCTTAGAAAGGGGAGCTCCCAAATTTGGCCCTTGCCTGCCATATGGGAACATGGATTTTGGGAAACTTTCTACCACTCCTTAGCTGAGAAGGGTGGTTCACTGTCTCTGAACTGTTTACAAACAACGTGATTAATGCTGAATACCTGCTTTTTTTGTGTGGGTCTGGAATTTTGCCATCTGCTCTACAGAGGGCATCCATATGACCAACCTTCTTGGGCACTGAATCTGTAATGAACCTCTCTGGTAGACAACACTTTACATGTGCCACAATAGAATTGATCCTGTGTGACCTGACAGGGAGTCACTGTTGGAAGTTTACCTAGTTCACTTCAGACTATACCATGTGCCTTTTCCCTCTGCTGATTTTGTTTTGTGTGCTTTCACTGTAACAAATCTCAACCATGAATGTGACCATGTGCTGATTCCTCTGAGTCCCCTTAGTGAATCACCAAACCTGGTGATGGTATTGGGGACCCCCAACGCAGAACCATTTAGTAATTCTGAAATGTTTTCTCCTGGTCTTGGCAAGAAGTTATATATTTAATACTCATTTTTGTTTTTATTTACTTTTTCAGATCTGTAGAATAAGCCTCCCCCATCCCTTAAGAATCTTGAGTAGAACTAGAAATAAAAAGAAACCTTATTTTATAAACTTGTGGCTTTTTACTGTGGAACTGGATACTAGTATGGTGATATTATATCGATGCTGGCATATATTTTTGAACCATTTTTATTGAATGGTCACTATGTATAAATACTCTCCTGGATCCTAGGGGAGATGATGGCAAACAAACTGACCTAGCTGCTGCTCTCATTATCTCAAAGTCTTAATTCGTAAATGTCATGAAGGGAAAGCACAGAGATTTATGAGAGGATCCTGGTTTTTCCTGTTAATTTGTGTGTTCAAAAAGGTTTAGGTAAGGGAGTGATAATTGAAGTGTTAAGTTATACTGGAAGACGAGGAATTCATAAGGCATGTTTATTTGCTCCCGTTTACTAGACATAACTCTTTGCTATGTGTACAGAGTGTGCCATGTGTGCTCTGTAGCTATAGAAAAGTTGGGTTGAGGCGGGGCGCAGTGGCTCACACCTGTAAAGTGAGCAAAAAGGATGGGCACGGTGACTCATGCCTGTAATCTAATCCCAGCACTTTGGGAGGCCGAGGTGGGTGGATCATAAGGTCAAGAGATTGAGACCATCCTGGCCAACATGGTGGAACTCCTGTCTCTACTAAAAATACAGAAAATTAGCTGGGTGTGGTGGCATGCACCTGTAGTCCCAACTGCCTGGGAGGCTGAGGCAGAAGAATCGCTTGAACCCAGGAGTTCGAGGTTGCAGTGAGCCAAGATCGTGCCACTGCATTCTAGCCTCGTGACAGAGCAAGACTCTCTCTCAAAAGAAATAAAAAATAAAAAATGAAGAAAAGGAAAGAAAAGAAAAGCTGCATTGAGAAGAAGGAAGGAATTTCACAGAAATCCTGTATCAAGAGTAAGTCTAGTTTATGAAAGGAAATTAAACAAAATTTGGGTCTGGTGCAGAGAGTGAGAGGGGAAGAAACTAGAAGTATGGTCTGCGAATGCAAATAGTCAATGAATTTTAAGCTAGATGCTGAACACCCCAAGGTTTGCATACCCATTTGCCATTTACTAGAGTCTTTGTTATGCCTCATGTTTTTAACCTCATGAGAACTCTTGAGAGAGATTACTAGTATTGTCATGCTAAAAAGGGGAAAATAAACAAAGTATTTGTGACTTTCTCAAGTTTATACATTATAAAGTGGAAAGCCAGTCCACAAGTCCCGATTTTCAGAATTCATGTGTTATCTGTGTTCTTTCTACTTGGCCACATCATAATAATAAGTGTAGTATTACATTGTTTGGAAGTCATGTGAAAAGTGTTACGGTTTTTTTATGTATATCTAAAGGCCTTAACAAAAATCAAACCCAGACAAAAAGAGACACAAGGAAATTTTTGGAGGTGATGGAAATGTTTATGAACTTGACTGTGGTGGTGGTAACATGAGTGTATACTTATGTCTACACTCACCAAATTGTACCCATTGTATACATTAATCGTGTGGGTTTTTTCATATACCAGTTATACCTTAGTGAAGCTAGGGGAAAAGAATAGTCCAAGAGCATTCGTTCAGTGTTTAGCGTAAGACATTCCTATGGTGGGCTGGCAGTTCATTAATAAAATTAGAGATGTCTGGAACGGTATCACTGGGTAGAAAAGTTGCTTGTAATGGAATTTTGTAGTATCAGAAGATAGATCTCTCTATATATAATATATAATTCATATACTCAGTTAACTGGTTAATCAGTAGTCCAAGTAATAGTAGTCCAATTATTTTTAAAACGTATGTGAATCTCTATGCCTTTTATTCAGTTTTGCTGAGAATCTAAAACTCCTCTAAAAATAATCTATTAAAAATAAGTTTGATGAGAGAAAAGTTAAAAAAATGAAGATAAGTATGTATAAATACACGAAAGGATTCCTGGCACACACTAAACCTCCATGAATGTTTCTTGTGATGGCAGTACTTTCAGTTGACCAGAAAAGACATAATCTCCATCTCTTGTTACACAGTTTCTATAATCTTATGTCTGCCTTTTTGATTCATTACAATAAAGGTCTTTAAAGTCAGCATATATTCTGTTCTTTACCACATGAAGCTAAAGAATAGACTTACTGGGAAGTCCTGCAGGATTTAAGGTATGAGTTAATGCTTTCCTCATTTTGACTTCTCAGGTTTTACTATATATATATATATGAGTTTATTTAACAGATATTTTTTCAGTATCATGATAGTTCCTGGGCATGTTATCATAAACAAGGTTTACATAACTTTGTTGTTTTGTGTTTATTATTTCAGATTATAAGTGTTACCATAATGGATTGAAGTATCTTGAGGCAGTGGCCTGTATGTCTTACCTCTTCCAAACATTGAATTAATTCGCCCATTTATTCATTCATTTGTTAATTCTCTGTCATTAGTTGCACAAATATTAAATACATATTATGATCATATGTACTAGATAAATGATATGGTTTGGCTGTGTTCCCACACAAATGTCACCTTGAATTGTTCCCATAATCCCCATGTGTTGTGGAAGGGACACAGTGGAAGGTAATTGAATCCTGGGGGCTGTTACCCCCATGTTGTTCTCGTGATAGTGAGTGAGTTCTCACATGACCTGATGGCTTTATAAAGGGCTTTTCCCCCTTTCTTTGGCACTCCTTCTTCCTGCCGCCATGTGAGGAAGGTGCCTTGCTTTCTCTTTGCCTTCTGCCATGATCATGTTTACTGAGGCCTCTCCAGCTATGCTGAACTGTGAGTCAGTTAAACCTCTTTCTTTATAAATTACCCTGTCTTGGGTATGTCTTTAGTAGCAGCATGAGAACAGACTAATAGAGTAAGAAAACTTATTAAAGGAATAATGTGTTAATTGATTTCCTTACTATTGTATGACATTCTTCTTGGCATACCACATTTAAGCTTTTATATGTTACTGTTAGTTTTTTTGTTTTTTTTTTAAGGAGAACTAAAATTCCCTAGACTTTCAAAAGCTGAGTGCTAACTATGCATATTGTATACACTTCAACATATTTTATGTTCATATACACTTTTCCTTTAAAATATGTATTTGGATCACATAGGTTACTATTTTCCAGGGAAAGATCTACTTAGGTCTGATGAAGAAAATGGATGCACAGGAAACAGCTTTAAGAAACACAACCTCTTTATCTTATGTCTAGTGAATTATTCAGTCAGTTACAATATGGTAGTGAACTGTTGATTTCTCAGCTCTTCAGAGGCCTTGGGTCTATTTAATATATTTCAGTATATTCAGCTGGGCCCTGGTATGTATAGCACAACCAGAGGAGCAGCTGTGTTAGAAATCTTTGTGCAGGGTGTTATCAGTTTATTTTTCTTCTCAGGGTACCAGAACCTTAAGTAATAGGTGACTTCGCTCACTCCAGATCTATGTATATCACTGTCTGTAGAATTTTTTTTTATTTGGGGTTTTATTATGGCATAAGTGCAATTCATTTTACATATATAACTATAAAGACATACAATGGTATTTTCATATGAATCTGCTATAAGAAGTTTGATTAACATTAAAAAGAGAAGCTATACTTCTTAAAACAGCTCTTTAAAAATTATATTCATCATGGGAAATATATTAAATATGTAGAACTGTAGATGAGATAATTCTTTTTAGTTTTACATAACCTTTTAAAAAGCATTATAACATAAAAAATTGTAGCATTTAGATTAAGTGATTTTTTTCCCCATAATAAAATACGGAAAAGATTTAATATAACACATTTAACAGAACAGTGCCCTGCAGTTACTGCTTAAGCCTTGCTGTATCCGTTTGACGCAGCGTGACTGCCCTCTTCAGGTTGCATAAGTATATATTAGAATTTACGGCATTCCCTACATTCGTGAAGTTAGGCCTTTACTATTACTATAACTACCACAACAAAGTATTTTTTAGATAATAGTGTTGGAGATGTGGTTATTTTAGTTAAGTGCTTGGAGTATTTGTGGTTTTTAACTTCCAATTTCAGATGGTAGTGAGGTCAGAAGTGTGCTTATTGTTAGCACACGTAATGTCTCATTTAGCTCATCAGTCCAGGCTGACAGAAACATATGCAAGGATCTTCTGAATGTCTTTATCTGTCATTAGTTAGGTTTTCTCTGTCTGCTATTAAACGTTAAGAAGTTGGGATATGGAGGGCTCATAAGGGATAATGGGGTAAGCACAGGGTCTTTGTTATTGGGGGACATTTTTTTTTTTTTTTCCTAATGAATCTTTTGTACTCTGAAGAGATGTCATTAATATTAAAATACATGTTCCTTGGGCTCATTTATTTATTTTTAATGACATACAGATCTGTTTAGTGATCCTATTTCTACTGAATTACACACAGCAGAAAAAAGCCCCCATTTGCCTTGTCAGTGTTAAATTTTCTGTAAGCATTGTATTTGAGTCAAGAAAATGTAATTTGTTTTGGCTCCTGTGGAATTCTTTATTCTAGCCAGAGCTATTCCTGAGTATATTGTCTAGAAAATGTTGCTGGATGCTATGGCCTGCTAGGTTGCAATGGAGAATTTATGTGAAATAGTTTACATCTTCATTTACATAATATTTTAATAGCCTCATATGTTTTCCCAGTCAGGCCATTATAGTAACATTGAAAGTGGTTTCCAAACTTTCATTTTCTTCTCCTCCAATGTATCATACGTAATGTTGTGAGATACAGCATTCTGAAATAGTATTTTGCATGGTCTTCTTTCAGAAACACTTGTTTACTATTTACAGAATAAAAGCAGTGTCCTATTTATCTTTCTACCACTTCCAGTCTGTATTATCTAACCTGAAACTTACCTTCTATTACTTGAACACAGAATATGCATTCCAGACAGGGTAGTCTTTGTTTATACTGTGTCTGTTACCTTACTTGTCTCTCCCTGCCTTTCTTGCTTATTCTAAGTATAGTCCTTCCAGACATACCACCATTATTTTCCAGTTTTTTTTTTTTTTACATTCATACTTTGTTGAAGTGTTCCAGCTCACTATGATCTCATCCTCCTCTGTATGCTGTATAGCACCTACAATCTGCATTCCTCTTTGAAATATATATGCCTTATTTATGTACTAGAGTGCATATCCTTTCCTCTAACTTCTTAAAGGTGGAGACTGTGAGGTATACTTCTTTATTATTGCAGCACATATGAAAATGTTGAGTATCAATTTCATTGATGACTAAGATCTGGATTCTAGGATTCTACATTTGTTATGAATTTGTCATTACTAACAAGATATCACATGATGATGTAGTCATTGTAACCTTTGAATCATGAACACTATTCCTTCGACAAACAACATATGTTTGTGATAGTACAGATTTAAAATTTCATTTTTTCTTCCCCTCAACACCATAACTAGAGTGAAAGAAATCTGCCTTAAAAGAGACATTATCCAGTGACGTAAATCTGACTAAATGAGTTGTAGTAGACTCTCTAGAATTCAGAAATTCTAATGTGGTAAACTTAGCTTTAGGGTATTTATGATATAGTGACTGGTTATGAAACTGTATTATTCATTGTCAGTATCATTATACCTTTATTAAATGCAACTTCTGTACTAGATCCTAGCCATAGGACAATATGTAATAAGAACAGCTATGCATAAAATCAGTAGTGCTACACAGTCGCTGAGAATTTCTGTTTCAGATAGTTGCATCAACAAGTATTGTAGGTGTAGAGATTTGAAGTGACTTCCAAAGGAAAGGCAGTTTTTGAGCAAACTTCTGAAAGAAGGGAGGACATTCTAAGTGAAGTATTTCATGCACGTGGTTAAGAATGGACATAGTATGTTCATGAAACAGACTCTTTGAGTGTGGTATTTTTTATAAAGACATAGATTATGTAAGTTGTGGTTAAGGTATGGAGGATTTTGACTTTTATTCTTCCTGTTATGTAGGTAGTGGGGAACATTTTTGGATTTTAGAACAGAGGCTGGAATCTACAAATTGGTTATTGGGAAATGAAATCTGAAAAAGTAGAGTAATATGGAGTACAGAGTTCGAAGGCAAATTGAATTCATGCTCTTTGACTCCCCATTACTTTATCACATTATATTTTTTAATTTTTTCTTAATTACATTGTAGTATTCAATACTTGTATTATGTTAAAAGTTTTCAGATTGTAGTACTGTTCAAATTTAACCCTCTTAAAACATAATATTTTAACGAAAACAATGTTATGTGCTTCTCGTTTATAAAAAAGAACTGCAAAAGAGTACCTTGCACTCATCTGATTTGCACACAGGTAGGTAGGCTAGGCCGGAGATGATCACTGTTACTGCTTTGTGATTTTTTTCTTCTGTTGTTTTTTAAAAATAGCTCTAAATGTTATTCTTATAACAACATTTTATACAGTAAACTTATCTTTACATTCTTGTTATGATAGATGAAGATTTAATCTCACCTTTCATTGCTTTTTTTTTCTTCTTTTGTTTATCATTATAACACTAAATAACATCTTTGTTTTTTTGTTCATTATCTATAGATGATGTTTTTTGATTCCCTCATTTGTGATATGAAGATTAGCATGCATATTCTTCCCCATCACCTCTTCTTCTTCTCTTTTACCTACCAAATTCTGTTGGCTATCCTTCTATACTGTCATAGTTTATATTATGTACATTCCATACTGTAACCATAATTATTACATCTGTGTTCTGTGTATAGGTTGATTTAGAAAGTTAAAAGGGAATAAACAGCACTTACATTATTATTTCTGCATAAACAGCATCAGTGGCAAAGTAGTAGGTTATTATGATTCCTTTTCTATAGCGCCATTGTTTATAACCCCTGGCCTGCACAAAATATTATATTTAAATAATCTTTCTAATCAGTTGATCAAAATTATGATACGTTTTAATAAGCTGCATATTTGGACTTTGTCTCTTATTTTTTTTTTTTTAATTTTTCCTGTTGTGGGAATAAATACGGTTTTCTTACTATAGATTTAATATGTTCTAGCTCTTTCTGATTCTAATGATTATCCTTAGAATCTGTTCTTTTCATCTTGAAGTCTAAAATTCCTGTTGTAGTTTGTATTGGTTGCATCATAGCTTCACAGACTACAGCTTCTTTATATCTTCTCCCTGTGCTACCTCACTGCATTTCTAGTTGCCCTTTTTCCTCTCTTATAGTGCTCTGTCATAGTATTAAGTTTTCTTAGTTTTTCATTCATAATACCTTTTCTATCAATTATATTTTAAGCTAATTTTCTAAGAATGTGGGGGTAAATTTCAGATTGCTTGCATTTCCGTGAACATGTTTATTTCAAACTTATTTATTTGTCTCAACGTGCAATTCTAAATAGAAAATAATATTCTGAAGAAATTCTTCTATTTGCCGGTATCTGGTGTTGCTAAAGATCAATCCATTCCCAATCTCATTGCTTGCCCTTGTTGAGGAAATTTTTTTCTCTGAAAACTTTTAGGATCTTCTTTTTATCCATGCGTTTTGGTATATCCTGGTATCTCTCCAGGTTGTTCTTTTCTCATTTCTCTTGTTCAGAACTGGGAAATGATTTTAATTTGAAGATTTAATCTCCTTTAATTGTATTGTTTACAGAAATACCATTTTCTCTGTTTCATCTCTCTTCTATTTCTGTGACGCCTGTTTGAAAAAGGACTTACTGGATTATATCTCTAGGTCTCCTTCCCTCATATGTCGTTTTTGTTCTGTGAATTTTATTCAACTCTGTTGTCTAATATTGGTGTTTTATTTGAGCAGTCATATTTGAAATCTGTATAAGTGCTCTCTCTTTTACTATCTTTGTTCCTTTTTTATATCATATATATATATATATTTTTCTTCTGTGAATACCGCTGAATAAAGCAGTCTGCATGTTTTCACTGGGTATGTCGACAATACAAAGGCCTGACTAGACCTGGGCAGATTCTAGGGGTTGGGTGTGCAGTGATAAGCCTTAAAGAATATGATGACTCCCACTGAATAAAGCATCATCTTGTTATCACTTACCATAAAAACAGTAATTTCCTTAAACCTAGTGTTTCTCTCCTGTAACAGTCACCTGCATGTACAGGAGTCCATGAAGAACTCTTTGTGTTACCCTTTGAGACTTGGGGGATAGGGGACTGATGCAAATGAAAATGAACTAATAAAGTCCCTTGTCTCTGACCCAGGAGTCTCATGTCTTCTGCAAGCATCCATGAAATAGTAACAGGCTAGCTTGTTAGCTTGCATTATATATGTGGTAAAATCTCAGACCCTGCACAGTTCTTGACAAATATCTTTTTTAACAGAATTTTTCTAAGTATGTTAGTTATAGTTTCACTTTCTTTATAATGTTTACTGATTGTTCTTTTAGAGTCCTTTTGTTTTGAGAAGTTTTTAAGAAATCACATAAGGTTTTCCTCAAATACATGATTTTTTTGGGGGGCAGTGGGTGAAGGCTAACATTGGGACTGGTTGGGGAGGGTGCAGAAGTTTGGTCTACTACTGAGTATTAAGAAGTTTAATTAAGACATCTATTTTTAGCTTCTTGTTTTTTTTTTTTAATCTCCAGACTCTGCTGCTTCGGAATCTGATGTTTTCCTAGCTTCTTATTGCACTGTAATCTCCTTTGAGAGTCTAATTTCCTCTCAGAACTTTTCACCAGCTTTCTGTTTTTCAGATGTTTGTGGAAATCTTTCTGCTGCTGACTCTGCTCCAAGTCCTTTTGTTATTGTTAGATTGTACCTTTTTATTTACTTTCATTTTGGGGAGGGGAAGGAGATAAACTCCAGAGAATAGTCAACCATACTGAAGAAGCAATTTTTTTTTTAAAAAATGTTTTAGCACTAACTTGTTGCTTCTTATTTCTATTACCATATTTACATCCTCCTATAAATGCCACTTTTCTGTTTCTATTCTCTTCCTACATCTAAATATAAAGTTTTATCATCTGGAAAATTAGGAAAATATCTAATAAAAATGTGTTCAAAATAGAAGCAAATATCATCTTAGAGAAGGAATGTTTGTGGCAACTGGTTTAGCTACAAAGAGAAATCTTTGCTTCCTGTTGGTTTGAATGTAAATGCATTTTTAGATAAATGGAATGAATAAGGTGCAGTATAACTATTTTCAATTTTAAAACTACTTAGGAATTTTGTTTTTCTGTTAAACTAAGTTGCAAATATTCTTAAAAATTGGTCTTTGCATTTTACTAAACATTATTGGTAGATATATGTGTATAGGGAATGCTGCAAAATGTTTTTATTCCCTAGAGTAAGAGTTGGCAAAATTTTTATTTCAAGGGCTAGGCTTTGTGGTACATGTAGTTGCTGTGTTGTTGTTACAACTTTGCCCTTATAGTACATAAGCAATATGTAAATGAATAAATGTGGCTGTGTTGCAATAAAACTGTATTTATGAACATCAGAATTTGAATTTTATGTAATTTTCACGTCAGGATACTTTTTAAAAAAAAAATACATTTTAAAAACTATGCTTTGATTGCAGTCTATACGAAAACTGGCCAGTGCTTGTCCTCGGCTTGTCTGTTTTAATAACTACTTTGTAGATGCTTCAGTACTGATGTGTTTCTACTATGACCCATTGTTCTTATCAGGCAAGCTAATGAAGAATATCAAATACTGGCAAACTCCTGGCGCTATTCATCTGCTTTTTGTAACAAGCTCTTCTTCAGTATGGTGGACTATGATGAGGGGACAGACGTTTTTCAGCAGGTAAAAGAGTTATATCCTATTCATATATTTAACATAGTTGTTTGTGGTCGATACATTTTTGTCTGGCACATAAAAATAAAATTTATTCATCGCCTGAACCCAGGAGGCGGAGGTTGCAGTGAGCCGAGATTGTGCCACTGCATTCCAGTGGGGGATAGAGCAAGACTTTTTCTCACACACAGACATGCACACAGACACACACACACACACACACACACAAAATACAATTCATTCAATACGTTAATAAATACGATAAGTATTTATAATAAATTTTGTGATGTGATTAACATAATTATGGCTAAACTGATTTTTATAATTGTACAGGTATTTGCCATTATGATAAATTCATTTTAACTTTTGCATCATACAGGAAATGTGTTTTTTCAGCATGCAGTGGCAGTTTACATGCATTAGTCTTATTTTGGTATTTAATTATAGGTGGTAGTATATTATAGATAGTATTTTGCACAGATTTGTGACATTTTATATAAAATTCATTGCAAATTTTACTTAACTGTTGTTTTTTCCAATGGGGCAGAATTTTACATATAGAGGATTAGATATTTATTTACAAGTATTTTCTCTCTGTTATGGATTGAATTGTATACCCCCAAATTCATAAGTTGAAGCCATAGCTTCTGGCGTGACTGTATTTGAAGATAGGGCCTTGAAGGAAGTAATTAAGGTTAAATGAAATCATAAAGGTGGAACCCTAGTCCAAAGGGACTGGTGTCCATACGAGACGAGGAACCAGGAGCAGGAGTGCATGTGCACAGAGAAAAGGGCCGTGTTAGAACACAGTGAGAAGATGGCCACAGGCCAGGAGGAGGAGCCTCACCCAAAACCAACTCTGCTGGCACTTTCCTCTTGGACTTTGAGTCTTCAGAACTGTGAAAAATAAATTTCTGTTAAGTCACCTACTCTGGAATTTTCTGTTATAGCAGCCCAAGCAAACTAATCAGCGTATTGACCCAGTCTTCTCGCTAGAGCAAGGTGTTGGACTTGAGACTGGAATTCTCATTGTCATCGATGTTGTCATGCTTGTAACATCATCATTGTTGACATCGAGAGCTTATGTCCAGGCACTGTTCTAAGGGCCTCTTACTTACTATTTCATCTGGCTTCACAGTGAGAGAAGTGTTGTTACTGGCTCCATTTCATAGGTGAGGAAATAAGGAGTGAAGAGATGGTTGCTTGTCCAAGGTCACCAAGTTAGCGTAATGTGTAACTAGAATTTGAACTCAACTGTCTGGCTTCCAGAGCCCTAGCCCTTAATCATGCTATTACCCTGCAGTTTATTATTTATTTTTTAACATGTTTTTACTGTGCGATCAATCCATTTAAAATGCAAAACTTACTGCCATCCCGGGGTTAATCTTTTCAGGTATCTTGGCCTATTTAATTTTTGTCACATGTGATACTCTTTGGCATAATGCTTACCAGGTCATGGAAAAGCATGCAGTTCTGTGAAGAATCTAGCCTACTAATTGTAAATCACCATTAGTGAACATTTGTACTTATTTGCATCCAGATCATTTGTTCTTGCCAGTTTCTAGTTAAATAAAATAAATTCTCTCTTTTTGCCTTCAGCACTTCTTCTGTTAGTATTCTTCACTTATTTCTTCTAAATTTATTTTGCCTTTTTAGGTTGTTTCTTTATATTCATCCCTTAAGCAAATAGTTTTGCTCCTATAGTACCTATTCTATAGGAGCAATAAATTTGGCAAGAAAAACATACATAGTTCTCCTCTATGAGCAGCTTACAGATTAGGAAGCTAATAATAATAGTATCATAATAAAACATATAAATATGTAATTTCAAATAAACTTATAAGGAATAATTACAATACTATAAGAACCAAATATTATTTCATGTAAATGATAGATCTCTATAGAATCTCAGGGTAATTGGCCTTAGAGCTCATTAGATAGAAGTGCTATTCAGTATATACTTGAATCTTCTGTCATATTGGCAAACAGTCTTCTAGGTCCAACAAGACTGCTAGAGCACGGTCTTGAAGCCCATGACTAGACCTGTGGACTAAATGAAGACAGTGAGTTGGGTTAGTTTAGTTTCGTTGTATCTTTGTTGTGCTATTTTTGTTGATAATATGTTGTCTTTGTTTTGTTGTGATACCTAACATACTAAGTACATACTTAGCATATTAAACATCTTATTTACTTTTACAAATATGCTTTCTCCTACTTTTATTAAAACAATGCCTTTATTGGTATGTCTTTTTAAAAATCCTTAACAGAAACACTCATTTTTCACTTTTTAAAAGTACTTTTATTTCTTAACTACTGTAAGAAACCAAAGTGCCAAAACACCGTGTATCTGATCCTTGGTGTCATTGTTGAGGAAGCAGTATGGTGTGGGTGGGGACTACAGCAGATTGGAAAGGGGATGTGCTTGACCTCAGTGGGAGAGGCGCAGCTCAGCATCAGCTTTGTAGAAGCATCAGCTTTGTAGGCCACATGTATGCAGGCCACATGTAGCTAGATCTCTTTCGAGAAAAGACCTAAATAATAATTTTTATATGAAATTTCTCTCTTTAAAATGTTGGCAGTTAATTCATATTTTTTTAAAAAAAAACTTTATGGGATATTGTTATCTTTGTGTTGAGTACTGAATGTAGGCTGCTGGTATATAATAATATAAATAAATGGTTATATATAATCATTAAATTCTTTTGTTTGCCTTAGACATAATTATTCTAAAGTTTGGCCTATAAGAGTTGAAGTCTGTTGTTTTTAATTGAAACATTTCCTCAGGTTAATTTTGATTCAGCAGGAATCCTGCTATAGAACTGCCTTGTCTTTCCCAAAATCTAGCCCTTGGCTTAGCAACAAGAGTTCTCAATTTAAAATGCAGAAATGCGTAAAAGTTATAGCAGTTAATGAGTTTTATGAGGAATTTTAATCTACAACAATGGAGAAGTATATGTTTTGCTTCACTTGAGAAACACTAAAATATTTTTAATGCTTATTTTTTTCCAACTATTAAATCATATTTTGCTGAAGTACTGTCTCTGAATTGATGTTTTAAAGCACTGTCAGCAGTAATGTGGTGTCTGAAGATAATATTAATAACAAGTGCAGAAACTTGGTAATTTCTAGCTCTTTGGGGACTTACTGGGAAAGTAGCTTCAATTATATGTGATTCCCATAGGAATGGCTGAGGCTAGGTGTCTGATGACAGGCCAGTGGGTTAATGAACATGGTGTGTTGGAAGGAGCGCTCAGCTAGGAAATAGGTCTATGTTGTGCTCTGCTGTGGGTAGCCTTGGGGAATTGGGTATTTTAATTAAGCAAAAGGACTGAATTGTATGAGTTTTTAAGAACCTCTGAAGTTTTAGCACATTAGGCCTTAGTATGGATTTTCTGATAGTTTTCATGTGGGGAGTGAGGAAGATGGGGACTTTCAGCTTTATAATTTTGTATTTACAAGGTTTCTGTAGATGTCTCTTGTGTGTCCATGAGAGAAACAAACATGAACAAAGTATGGAATGGGAGAAGCACAGGAAAGAAAGAAGGAACTGGTAACTGTGTGCTTTGTTCAGTTTAATGAACGTCCATTACATGGAAGCCCACTGCTGGGAGAATGGAGTGAGATAGACTCCTGATGTACAGGGCCATGTAACACTTATTATATACATTAGAGACATATTATTTTTATTTACTTATTTATTTTTGAGACAGAGTCTTGCTCTGTCACCCATGCTGGAGTGCAGTGGCGCGATCTCGGCTTACTGCAGGCTCTGCCTCCCGGGTTCATGCCATTCTCCTGCCTCAGCCTCCTGAGGAGCTGGGACTACAGGTGCCCGCCACCACGCCCGGCTAATTTTTTGTATATTTAATAGAGACGGGGTTTCACTGTGTTAGCCAGGATAGTCTCAATCTCCAGACCTTATTTTTTTCCAACTGACTATTAAATCATATTTTTATATGATATAATTTATATATGATACAACTTATATATAATTTATGTATGATATAATTTATATATGATATAATTTTTATATATAATTTATATATAATAGGCTCCTCGGCCTCCCAAAGTGCTAGGATTACAGGCGTGAGCCACCGCACCCGGCCCCTATATACATTAGAGACATATTTTTATATATGTTACATACGCATGTTATATGTTATAATCTGTATGATGTTTATACTGTATTGCAGGAGCTTGTGTTTTCAAATCAGTCTTCTAATGAACTTATTAAAAAGGGTTTATGAAAAAAATATTGTTAAAGCCTGGCAAACATGGTGAGAGCCCTGTCTATACTAAAAATACAAAAATTATCCAGGCGTACTGGTGCATGTCTGTAATCCCAGCTATTGGGGAGGTTGAGGCAGGAGAGTGGCTTGAACCCAGGAGGTTGCAGTGAGCTGAGATCATGCCATTGCACTCCAGGCTGGGTGACACAGCAAGACTCCATCTCAAAAAAAAGTTTTCATTAAATGGAGGTAGAGTTCAGAAGGTATTATGATACCCTGGTAATGAAGTGTCTAGAGTCAGAAAACCTGAGTTCATCTTCCAGCTTTACTTCTTCATTGCTGTATGACCTTTGGTAAATCACTTTATTTTTATATGCCTCTACTCATCTGTAAGAGAGGGAAAATAATATTACCTTTCTCATAAGACTATTGCGAAGACGAAAATAAGATGTTAGCATTAGAGTAGGTAGCTACGCAGACATGAGCAGGGCAGGAGAGGGTCCCTCACCCCCAGGATGTCAGGTGACCATCATTTGATGATCAGGTGATTGTTAAACTGTCTTGCTAAAATAATAATTGGTTGCAGCTGGCTGCTAGGAACGGCAATCTCCCAGTAGATAGAAAACACCTGAAGATGGTGATCAGCAGCTTCTTGATGAGATCTTAGGACTTAAGCAGGCTCAAGCATGCGCACTAAGAGACAAAATGGTGGCGTTTAACTGTTATATGACCTGCCTCTGGGAGCACTCGACTAGTAAGGGGAAAATGCCTCAAATGAGCATGCGCACAACTTCAGTAAACACACTGCATACGGCCCCTCCCAAGTGCTGGCAAGCCACTGTGCAGGCACATAGCCCACCCAAAAGGAAAAGTCAAGGGAGAAGAGACAAACCCTGGGGTTATGCCGTGTGTGAAACCCCAAGTCAAAGGCCAAACAGTGCACTTTGATGTCCTGAAGTTGCCCACCTGACCTTCTTCCAAGTGCGCTTCTTTCTATTCCTGCACCAAAGCTTTTAAATAAACATTCACTCCTGCTCTGAAACTTGCCTCAGCCTCTCACTCTGCTTTATAACCCTCGGATTCCTTTGAGGAGGCAAGAATTAAGTTGCTGCAGACCCCTACGGATTCACCACTGCTAACACTAATATATGTAGCTGTTTAGCTCTGTGCCTGATGCATAAATATATGCTAAATAGTTCTTATTACTGTTACATAACATTAGCAATAATACTGGTGTGTAGCGTTCCCCCTTCCTAAAACCACCTTATTTTTGCATAAGTTGGTTAATTCTAAATTCTATAGAAATAATTAAAAGTTGTGGTAAAGGAATGAAGAGAAAGGAAAGAAACGATGAAAAGATTACCTTGGAATCCCTTTGGAAGGGCTAACTGCTTAAGCATTGTCTTAGTTCATTTTGTTCTGCTACAACAGAATACCTTAGACTGGCTAATTTATTCAACAGGAGTTTGTGGGGAGGGCAGAGGCAGAGTATGATGGTTTGAATGTTTTGCATTCAAACAATGAGTAAACAACATTCAAACCATTGTATTCTGCCCCTAGCCCCACCAAACTCATGTCTTTCTCACACTCAAAATACATGGATTTTGTCCCAATACTGTCAAAAGTCTGAACTCATTCTAGCAGCAACTCAAAATTCCAAAGTCCCAAGTCTTAACAAAATCGGATACAGATGAGACTCAGGACATGATTCATCCTGAGGCAGATTCCCCTCCAGCTGTGTATCTGAAATCAAACAAATTACCTACTTCGAAAACAAAATGGCAGAGCAGGCATCGAATAGACATTCCCTTCCTAAAGGGAGAAATAGGCAAGAAAAAAAAAAGGGGTAACTGGCTCCAAATAAGCCCAAAACCCGATTGAGAAAACGCTATTAAATCTTAAAGCGATTAATTTTTTTTCATTCCACCTGCCATCATCTGGGCACACTGGGGCAAAGGTTGAGCCCTCAAGGCCTTGGGAAGCCCCACCCCTATAGCTTTGCCAGGCCCAAGCCCACACGGCAGTTCTCCCAGGCTGGTGTTGCATGCTCGTGGCTCTATAGTTTGGGGTTTCAGCAGAGTCCCTGCTGCCGTAGATCCACTAAGGGGGATTTTTTACAATGGCTCTGCCTCTGCAGCAGGTCTCTACCAGGGCTCTTGGGCTGTCCGCAAAGTCCTTTGAAATCTAGGTGAAGGAAGACGTACCTCCTCAGCTCTTACATTCTGGGCACCTGCAGAGCTAGCCCTTTATGGATGCTGCCAAGGCTCATGGCTTGCA
This sequence comes from Chlorocebus sabaeus, assembly GCF_047675955.1. Classification (NCBI taxonomy): domain Eukaryota; kingdom Metazoa; phylum Chordata; class Mammalia; order Primates; family Cercopithecidae; genus Chlorocebus; species Chlorocebus sabaeus. Next base: position 15,121,232 of record NC_132911.1, read on the forward strand.
CCCTCCAGAGTACTGGGTTGAGCAACACTTGGGCCTACTTGATCCATGGTGAGGGCAGCTGAGGAGCACTATACTAGAATGCAGGGAGTGGACACTTCAAGTGGCCCTGAACAGTGAGATTTGAGGCCCCGTAGATACCCCAGGTCTTCCCCTGAAGAGCTCTGAAATGCCTTCAGGGTCTTTGTCCCATTGTCTTGATGAGTAATACCTGGCTTCCTTTCCATTTCTGCTAATCTCGTTATAAATAGTCCCTAGGCCACATTCTTGATACTCTCTCCTGAACATGTTTTTTATTGTTTACATACCCAGACTGGGAGTTTTCCAAATCTTTATGTTTTGCTTCCCTTTTAATTATGAAGTATGTCTTTAAATCGTTTTTGTCTTCTTGTATTTTATATGCATTTGAAATAAGCCATACTGCATCCAGAATGTTTTGCTGCTTAGATATCTCTTCTGCCAAATATGCTCCTTCATTGTTGTTAAGTTCTGCGTTCCATGAAGTCCTAGGACACAGACACACTTCAGCTCAGGTCTTTGCAGTTTGTAACAAGTATGGTCTTTTTTTCCAGATTTCAATACCTGTTTCTCATTTCCATCTGAGACCTCATCAGAATGTCTTTTACTGTCCGTATTTCTTACTAGCATTCTGATCATAACCGCTTAAATCTCTGAGATGTTGTAGACGTTCTCTGCAGCTCCCCTCTTCTTCTGAGCCCTCTCCAGAATCACCCTTAGTGCTCCATTTATGGCAACCTAGGCTTTTTCTAGTATGCTTCTCCAGATTCTTTCAGTCTCTACCCATTATCCGGTTCCAAAACCATTTTCACCGATTCAGGTATTTGTTGTAGCAGCATCCAGTGCCTCTGAGACCAGTGTTTGTCCTAGTCCATTTTGGGCTGCTATAACAGAATAGCTGAGACTGGATAATTGTAATGAACAGAAATTTATTTCCCATAGTGCTAGAGGCTGAAAGTCCAATATTTAACTACCAGCATCTTGGAAGGCACTTCTTGCTGCATCATCACATGGCAGGAGGTGAAAGTGTGAGACAGAGTCAAGAGGACGCTCAACTTGCACTTTTATAGTAGCACTAATCCCACCCATGAGAGTGGAGCCCTCATAGCTTAATCACCTCTTAAAGTTCCCACATCTTAATATTGCTACAATGGCAATTAGATTTCAACATGAGTTTTGGCGGGGACAAACATTCAAACCATAGCAAACATGGACCAACTATTAATCTTTAGCAGTAGTATTTGAAGAGTACTAATGTAGATAACATGGAGGTAAATAATGGAAATTTGATTGCATTTGCAGTACTAAAAATGAGAAATTTTTGATATAGAGCCATTTATTTTGGGTGTTCAGCTTGTTTGTGCTAAGTTGTGTGAAGCTCTATAAAATGATTTGGAGCTGTTTTGTAAATACGACTGCTGTAGCCACAGTTCATTTGTAGGGCAAGACTGTTTTGGTCTTGACTATATCCTTGGTTATTAAATTTCGTTGTTATGGGGAGCTAAGCTTTTACTGTTGTATCGTTTGCTTGATGTCAACTGTGATCTTATATATATATATATATATTCATTTTTGTTTTCATTATTAGAAAATACTGAACTATGTTGCAAGTCAAGGGCTGAAAAATCTCTTGGCCTTTCATTTTAAAACCTTTTTTTGGTAATTCCTGGGCAACAGAAATTTTATTTGTATATATATATTTGTAGTTTATTCCTTACTGCAAATTAACCTGATATATGTTTTTAGATATTTATTACATTGTTAAAAAAGCACCATTTATATTAGGGTAGTGTTCTGTTTAGTATACTTTTCGAATAGAAATTACTTGTAGAAAATATTTCTGAAATATAACCAATTTAAGACAGTTGAGTTAATAGACAAGTTGAGCAGATGAAGAGTGTTCTTGAGGATATCTTCTTCATTCTCTGGTAAATTTAACTTGTTTAGAGCAGAAATGTTGGTTTCTCTTTCATAGCCATCATTACACAAAAAGTAAAGTCTTTTACATTTGTAATAGGGAATTCAATCTACTTGTAGTTTGTTGGAAATTAATTCCATAATATGCTTATTTTTTAAAAACGAATTCCAGTACTTTTTAAAAATAACTGCTTAGGAAGTGAAATAATTCATGTAATACCAAATTGCTATATTTCTACTTTGCACTTTCAGTCACTTTTTTTACCCTAATTATAGAATTCAAGAAAGGAAAAAGAATGAAATGACTTATAAAATATAGAGAATATAATGCATGGTATGAATGATGTATGTTAAATGTGAAGATTCAGATAACTTAGTCAAATTTACAAGTTCTTTTTCATCCACTAGCGAATTAAGATAAATAAGAACAGAAATTTACCTCTGGAAAACCACTTGGATTTTCATAATAAATGCTGTTTTCCCGAAATTTCTACAGAAAAAGTGTAAAATGTTGGATTAATGATCTATAATGTGGGGATGATACTATATTTAGTATTTTTTTCCTCATGTTTTACAGCTCAACATGAACTCTGCTCCTACATTCATGCATTTTCCTCCAAAAGGCAGACCCAAGAGAGCTGATACTTTTGACCTCCAAAGAATTGGATTTGCAGCTGAACAACTAGCAAAGTGGATTGCTGACAGAACGGATGTTCATGTATGTTTTTATTCCCTACAGTTTTAATAATCGGCTGGTTAGTTTGTTTGTTTGGAACATTTTAATAAGGCTACACTAATATTTTTAAATTTCTCTATCATTATTTCTCCTTGCATAGAGAAAACTCTGTTCAATCACTGCAAATGATAAGTTGAACTTGGACTGTTAGGTGAATTCAGATGGTTTTTAAAATAATGGTTCATTGATATTTTAAAAGCCATTAAAAAGTACAGGAGTTAAGCACAAGGTAATTTCAGAGGCTAAAAAACATTTGAAACATTTCAGTGGTAGTAATCAAGGAAATTCTAATTAAAAAGCGAGATATATAATTTTTATCTATCTTTTGGGCAAAGAGAAAAGGTTGATAGCCACCTTAAAGCTATGTGGAAAAATATCTACTCAGATTTACTGCTTTTGAGACTGTAAATTGGTGTAACCGTACTAATAGCATGTGTCATGTCTTTATGTAATGTAGCTCAACAATTCCACCTCTACGAATTTAACCTAAGGATGCTATCAGGGATGATTTAAATTTTTATCCATAGAAATTTTGAAAATAATACTCATTGGGAAAAATTGGATATGAAACAAATGTCTAAAAATAAGAATAAGTAAATATACTATGGCATAGCCAAAAAATGATTTACAAGAATATTTTACCTAGAATGAAGCTCAAGGTGTAAAAAGCTTCCAAGTAGGTTAGAAAAATAGTATTAGTTAATAGTATGATCTATTAGTTTGTTGTAAAGGGTAAATATGAGTATAGATAGACATAGACAATTTATTATGGAAGGAAATGAACCTAAATGTTGATGGTAGTTGATACTTACTTGGAGGTTTTATGACCATGTTTTCCCTATTCTCACAACTGTTTTTGACAGTAAACAATTGGAGCCAGTTATTTTAAAAGTATGTTCATGCAGGCAGTAACACAGAAGCATGAATTTTTACTATAAGATAGAAACACATTTATTTTGAGTCAAGGTGGTAATCGCCCATATGGTACCACGGTCATTGTAAAATTATATCATTGGTTTTAATGACATTTTGGTGACTAAACTTAATTCCTAATTGTTGTCATTTTTTTTAATGATTTGGCAAATATTTTGTTATGCAGTGTATCATTTAGTTGGTGCAAGACATTAAGAGTAATATTGAAAGAGTACTATTGTTTCCTTATAAGAAATACTAAATTTTAATCAGAAATTATTCAGACCTGTCTCCCTAGCAGACTTACACATTTAGTCGATAAACTTTTGTAAAAAAAAAAAAAAACCCAAAAAACTATATGTGGGAACAATTTCTAAAATGTTTTAGAAATGAAAACAGTACAAATAATGCCAATATATATCCTTTATTTAGCTTCAGTGATTGTTAACATTTTATTCTATCTGCTTTGTGATTGTCATTATCCCTACTACTCGCATTGTCTCTTTACCTTTCCACACATGCAGACACATATGCACAGGTTTTTCTTTCTGAAAAAAATTAGGGTGAATTGCATTTCGAAAGAAATAAGCAAAGCAGTTATCAACTTCATAGGTTTACTTTTACGTATTACTTTTATTTGAACTACCACTACCCATATTACAATTTTGCCAAGTAACCTAATAATATCCTTTACATTTTCCCCCTTCAGTACAAGATTTGATCTAGAGTTAGATATTTTGTTTAATTGTCATGTTTTTAAGCTTCTTTTAATCTGGAATATTTCTATAGCCTATCTTTTCTCTTTAAAAACATTGACACTTTGAAGAATATAGTCGTTTTTTACTTTTTAAGTAGAGTGATCCTCATTTGTTCTGCCTCATGTTTGTTCATGATTGACTTCTGCTCATGCATCCTTGAGTATAATACTATATAGGTCCTGTTTTGTTTTAATCACCTCAGTAGGCACTTAATGTCCATCTGTCCTTCACTAGTGATACGAATTTCAAATATCAAGATGTTTCCCATTTTTTTGCAGTATAATTACTGGGTTTTTTTGGGTAATAATAAGCTATCTATGTGGAGATACCTTAAGATCATGCAGATACCTCTTCCTTCAGAATTTTCTTTTAGATTTAGCATACATTGATGATTCTTGCCTGACACAGTTTTTACCATTATGGTTACAAAATGATGATTCCAATTCTAGCTCTTTCTTCATATTTGTATTTGGCCCTCAGCATTCTACTGTAAGCAAGAGTCCCACTCCATCTGTCCATCCATCCATCCATCCATCCATCCATCCATCCATCCATCATCTAATTATCCGTCATTGGTATGAACTTATGAATTGTGTTTTCTGAGTATTTTGGATTTGACATTCTAAAAAATCTTTCCAGCTGGGGAGAGTGTAGCTCTCTTGGGGTTAGCCAGTTCCTAAAGATAACAAGCCCAGCCAGGAATATGTCTTCCCTATACCCTAGGAGACAATATTCCTCTGCCTTCATCATCTCAGGGCCAGGTACCAGACAACTAGAGACCACTCCTATAGCCCACAGCCCACCAAAATTATTTAAACTAGTCAATCCTAAAGTGTTTACTCTGCCCTGCATTGCCTTTCCTATGCAAACTCCAAAAACGAGAGTGGCTTAACTTCCCTTCACTTGTATCTTCTGCCACCTGACCACTCTGGCATCTCTCCCATGTGACCCTGCATGGTGTAGCATGCCTCTTGTTTCTAGGAGACCTGTGAGTATAATCAACCTTGTTTTCATCTGATCTCCTATGTCTTCTGTCCTGGCTGCACCTAATTGATGTCTTGTAAAAGAATACAAGACATGTTTTTCCTCTGGTGGTTTGTAATTTACTGCTATTCTGAACTATTATGGTACTAAAATTGTTATAGATTTGACTAGTGAGAGCCTCTTCATGCTGGCCCCTATGTTCTTGTGACATCTTTCCATCATTTTTCTTTTAAGTATTTTCTTATTTTATGACACAACAATTTATTCCAGGCTCATTTTGTATCTACCTATCTGTTTTGCCCAGCACTCAATTAGTCATCTCTTCTAGGAGTCCTGCTTTGTTTTAGTAGGGAATGTTATTGGAACCAGGATAGGTATACACATTAGAAGTCATGAGTTCAGACCAATTAGATCTATTTCTAAAAATAGTCTTCATGTTTTAAAGGATACCATCAAAAAAGTAGCCTACAGAATGGGGGAAAATATTTGCAAATAATTTTTCTATAAAATACTTATAGCTGGTGTGTCTATCTGTATGCATGCACATATATATATATATATATATATATATATATATATATGTATATATGACTCTTACAACTTAAAAAGAAAAAGCCCAATTAAACATGGGCAAAGGATCTGAATGGGCATTTCTTCATGGAAAAGATACAAATAGCCAATAAGTACATGAAAAGATGCTCAGCATTGTTAGTCATCAGGGAAGTGCAAAGTCATTTTACATAGCCATTATGTTTTAAGGCATATATTTTCGACTCAGAATGTAAGTAGTGCTAGTGCCACATGTGAAAATGTGGGTGGCACGTTTCTGAGTTCTCTGTGTTGAAAATTACGAGGACTGGAATATGATCAAGAGAAAAATTTTATTTTTCTTTCACTTTTAAAATTTCCATTGCATTTTTGCAGATTCGGGTTTTCAGACCACCCAACTACTCTGGTACCATTGCTTTGGCCCTGTTAGTGTCACTTGTTGGAGGTTTGCTTTATTTGAGAAGGAACAACTTGGAGTTCATCTATAACAAGACTGGTTGGGCCATGGTGTCTCTGGTATGTTAATACATTGTGCTTTTTTTTTTGTTTCCTATTCTTTGTATAATAGTATAAGTTGTATAATATTAACAAAATGAGCAAGATTATAACTATAATAGAACTCAAGTCTGAAAGAGAAGTAACTTTTTAGAACTTGGATAATATAGTTTGAGTTTTCTGTCAGCCAAAACTATGCTATCTTCCTTCAACTTTTCACTGCTAAAATGTACTGTCCCTCTTTGCTTTGCACAAGTGCTAAATAAATACATGTTGAACACATCTAGAGATATGGTAAGACTTGATCAGAATTAATAGCTCAGATTAATTTGCAAGTGGTTTGGAAATTCAGCTATTTCTGAATTTCTTATTCAGCTATTCCTTTTCTGACAACTATTTCTTGTGTATCTTCTATGTGACTGATATTTGTTAGATACTGGGGATATAAATTTGAGAAATACACTCTGCCTATGAGAAATGCATTGTGGGGATACAGAGTAATCAACAAATGGAGTATAAGGTTATGTGTGCTATGATGGCAGTAGGTAACAGAGTATTATAGGAATACACAGGAAAGAAACCTAACCTAGAGTAAAGGGAATCATGACAGGCTTCCCAGACTGTGACAAGAGCTGAATTCTGTAGAACAAAATGAAATTCTAAAGTCGTTAAGGGCCGAGTGTTCAACGTAAGTGAAGCCTGGGATATTCGGAAAACTACAGTTGTGTGGGGCTACAGCAGTGATGGCAAGGTAGGAGGGGGAAGAGATGACATTAGAGTTCAGCAGTTCCCAGCTCACAGCCACTAGACAAAAATCGTTAGGATTTTATACACAAAATAATTCAGGTATAATTGAAAATAAAATCTCTTTCACAATAGGAAGGGAAAATGTACGGTACTTAAAAATAAATCTAACAGAGAATGTATGAAATACTTATAAAAAGAATGTTGAAATTGAGACTAGATACATATATGTAGATAAATACATTATATATTATGTCAGTGTATATCTGTTATAGATAAGTATGGTCTAATATAATAATAAAAATGTTATTTTAAAGACATAATGTATTATAACTACATACAATGTATTATATCTATAATAACATAATAGATTGTTTACAGCTAATTGTCAGTTTGTTTCTTTTGCTTTCTGGCAGTAGCCCTTCCTCGTTCCCATTTTATTTTTACCAAAAAATTAGGGGTCTTGATGACTAAGTTGGAAGTGATAGGACAGACTGAGAAGCAGCCTAGGCAAGAGTCACCTTGAAGCAATTTCATTTTCTGCAGTAATACCTAGAGCTTAGAAATTCAGACAGAACCTCTGTGGCTTTCTAGTAGATAGTTAAAATACAAATTAGATGTTTGGCCTTTTAAGAGCAAGGAAGATAAGATTTTTTTTTAAGGAAAGTTTCTTGATATTGTTTTCTCACTTTTGATGAATGAGTTAAAATGGATTAATTAATTGTACTGTATTTAAAGTTATTGGACACTACGGGTGATCTTAATTACCTTAGTCATTAAATTAAAAAATGTGTTGGCTTTTTTGCATGCTAGTTTTCAAGTTGCTTCACTCAGTAAAGCTACCCAGGTTTCTTGGTAAAAATGCAGTACTTTCACTGTGTCCCTGAGAAATTAAAACTTCTTTGGTATTTAAGAGTTAATGTCACATCAAATCTTCTCACTGTTTTAGTCTACCAAAAATGGATATAGTCTCATCTCTGAATTACATTCAAATAACATTAACATACTTACGTTATTCTTATTCCTCAAGAAGAGGCCCAGAGCTATTGCATTGTAAGCTAGTAATAATTGGCATTACTCTTTAAGGATCTCTTTCTTCTTTGGGGTATGCTTCATAACTGTGCAGAGGAATTTATATTGGCCTCATTTATAAGAAAGGAAACAAAGATTCAGTAATCTCAACTTGCAAAAGCTTATGTAGCTAGAAAGCGATTGAGCTGGGATTTGATCTTACTCATCTGATTGCAAGTTCTGTATTGTTGACACGAAGCTGGGCTTCTTTAAATCTGGACATGTATCTTATATGTTGGTCATTCTACTCAGTAGATACAATGAGCCATTATGACTGCAAATAAATTCATAGAGGAACATTTATACGATATATAGATATTAAATACTTCAGTTGATCAATTTTCTTGAAAACCTCTGCTATGTTATACAGATTTATTATTATTATTATTTTGCTGTTTTACTGCGAATCTTGGAAAGTGAATTAACTTGGCATGGAGGAAGATAAATTCCAAGATAATCTTGGCAAGTATGCCTACTCCCCAGTCACAGCCTTTTAGAAGTCAATAACAGGCTGCAGAGAACAGACATGTTTTCAAACAGTGTGTTTTAAAACACTACCCTGATAATATAAGGTTAAACAACTTTTGTAATACTTTTCTACATCTCTTCCAGTTTTTCTCATTAATACAGAAATACTTCTGTTTGATAGTCTTTGGAAACACTTTAAATTATTTAAACAATGAGATTAAATATTTAATATATAAATTACATTATATATTTTATGTATATAATTTATATAATTTGTATTACATATATGTATATATAAATATGTAATTTGGGTCTTCTTTACCATTTCTGCCTGATAACACCACCATTACCATCACCACCAAACTTGATTGTTGCTTATAAATTGAAAAACTGAATTTGTTCAAATGCAATTTTTCTTATCCTACTTTTGAGGTTTCCTTAGAAAGTTAAGAGATTGTCCAAAATGCTGCCCTATTCATTCAGATTCTCAAACATTTGCCTATTTAAAATAACTAATATCTCATTTTTCCTTGAAAGTAAGGAAAAAAATATATATTTTTAAATTTGCCAAAATATTGTCATCTGACTTATACAAACTCTGATGAAAGCCTTTGACTGGACAGTAAAAGGACAGCTCTTAAAATAAAACAGTAATGAGCCATATAAGAGTAGATAACTTCCATAGAACAACAAAAAAAAAGTGTGCAAAGGAAGGGAAATGAATGAGAGAAATGTCTGCTACAGAATCTCTAGCCCCATGCTAACTCTTTAGTAAAGAAAAAGTCTAGGTACAGTTAGCAGTGGTGTCTTTTAATCATTTAACCTATACAAAAGTACTTGCAAGGAAAATTATTTACTGTTATGAGCACTTAGTCCTGGGTAGACTGTATTCTAAGGCTGGTATTATTTTTTCTTTTTTTACTGTGTTATTTTATTGTATGTGACTTAAAGGTAGGATAAGAATGCAGTGTATGCTGAGGGAGAGGAAGTTATCATATGCTTTAGGGTGTAGGATGGAGACAGGTTGCAATTTTCTGAAATAGGAAATTAATATATGTAAATATTAATATATGGAAGTAATAATATGTACAAATATATTACTTTGCAATATATTTAAACAATGAGATTAAATTTGCAGTATATTGCAATATATTGCAAAGCAATATGTGCAAATATTAAAACATACATATATGTTAGAATTTCCTGGTTCTGAGTTTTAAAAAAGAGCTACAGGTATTCATAACTAAATCTTCCTGGTCTCATGCTTTCTAAGGGGGAAAAATTTTTATTAACTACTATTTATAGATCCTGATGATTGTTTGTGGAACAGAATATGTATCATTGATTGGTTCTGCTTTCACTCCCTTCTGCCTTCCCTCACCCCCTAAACATGGAGGATGATGGACAATAAGCATATGCATTACTGGCTTTATGATAAATTTAAAGTAGAATTATTGAGTAAAATATTGAAATATACTAGTACATAATTTCAAAGATTGTAGCATAGATACGTAGTTTATGGTCTTGGGAAAACAATATTGACTTGGAACCAAAATGAGTTAAAATAGTATGTTTTGTAGCCCATAATGAAGATGTTCATGGCAACCTAAAGGTCTTCATAGGTTACTGTCATTTCAAGCCAGAAAATATTAGTAGGATAAGTAGTAACATTCATTTTGAACCCAGGAAAATATCCTAAGGATGTGCTCCTAAAAGCATGAAAGATAAAGCATCATTAAAATAATCTAATAACACAATCTTATTATCACAGTAAATCACCATAGGATAGAAGCTGTTTTCTACCTTTTAATACTGTGTATTGTAGGATGATTCATATACCCTCATGTTTCTGTTGCCCCAAATAAATTATATCATTTTAATTAATTTTTTTTGAAATCTTTAGCATTGGAGATTACTATACAGCATTATACAATATTTACATTCATGAAAGGTACTTTGGCATGTACTCATTGTGATTTATCAGTAGAAATTTATTTCTTGTGACCATTCAAAGCTACAGATGACTTTAAGTTCAGATGGGGATAGAAAAGGGTCTTTTTTCATCCAAATTTATTTGAATAAAATTACATAACTTTTATTATATACATATGATCTTTATTTTGTTCTCTTTAAAAATGAGAAGCAAATAATTTCTGATAAAATTTTTTTCAATAAAGTAATGTTGTTTTTGGATGGCCCCAAACAGTTTTGCTCATCAGGCGACTATGTCATTTGGCCATTTGGAGTTAGTTATGGTTTTTGCAAACAGGTATTTCTATGTGTAGCCATTTGTGTAGAGTTAGGAAAACAGAAAATAAAATGAATTCGTATATTTTTAGGATATACTTAATATATCTAATTCTTAATTTTCTGTAGTAAGAGGAAGCCTTGGCCTCAGTAACTCAAAGTACATTTTAAAATTACTTATATATGGATAGATTTTAGCATTTGAATGTTGTTGGCTGAGTCTTTGCTTATCTTAATATAAAGTCACAATTAAATAAGCCTCACTGCGAAGTTCCATGCATGGATCTACTACACTTCATGCACGGCTCATCTCCTTAATCCAACTCAATAGGGGTTATAAATACTTGTTGAAATTGTTATCCTCAATGCATAATTTCCTTTCCATGGAATTAAAGACTTAAGCTTTTTTTTTGTTGCTGTTGCTGAAATGACCGTAAAGATACTTCCCACCTTTCCTTTCTTTTTTTTTTTTTTTTTTTTTTTTTTGCAATGAATGCAGTATATCGATTGGGTTTAAATGAAAGAAATAATGATGGTATTTCTGTTTAACACTGAAACCAAGTTTTAAAAAATCAACAGTAAATAATTCACTTGTGAACAGTAGAAATGCATAGTGTATAAATTCACTGATTTGCATGTCTGCTGTTACTCTGCTGATTTATACCACCTGTTTATTAAATAATGTCATTAAATTACTTAAAAACATTTTTATATTTTTAAAAACATGGAATACACAAAGGATTGTATAAAATGTGTATAGGATATTACATATTTTCTGCATAGTTAGTATTAAAAATTTGACTTTCACTAGCAGCTTATTTTAATATTCAACTGGTGAAGATACCTTCAGATTAGCTCGGGGTCTTATTTAAATTTTGTATTTTGCAGAAGAAAATGAAAACTTTTGGTTTGTAAAGCTATATCAACTGCATAGTGGAAAATCTATGAAATAATTATGAACCCAACGTGTTGAAAGCATATAATGATTATTTTTCTTTTTAAAATACAATGTGAAATGTTTTCCCCAAACCTAATCGCTTATGAAAGTTCATCGTATAGAATAGTTAAAAGCAAAGTTGCTGTAGTTGAAGTGGGTGTGAACATCTTGAGCCTTTGGAGAACTGTGGGATCTGAGCAGTTAGTTTTGAAAAACAAGGACAATAGACGCTTACAGTAGGTGCCTTGAGCCAGTGGTGTTCTTAGCTCACCACAGGGCTATGGAAACCTCTAGATGTGAGAAAGATAACACATGGTTGTACTCAGTTGTGTTTATTGAATGCTTGCCTGTTATATAAATGTAGCGTTCTCCGACTTATATGAAAGTAAGTGTTCTCCGACTACAGTGAGGTGTAAGGATTGGTATCTGTCTTGCACATGGAGCCACAGCATTTAGAATTGTGCCTGGCATGTAGAAAGTGTTAAATAAATATTTGTTGAGTGAGTGAAAGTTACATGAATAAATAGGTTTAAGGACATTGTAAAACATGGTTGTTTTTTTCACTGTTACTTAGAGCATTGTAGGTCATGGCTGGGACTAGTACATTTTTTTCCTAGAAATCTTATATATTCACATATTGATCAGTCTTAGAATAGTGATTCTTTGTTTCAGTGCATTTACCTTTTCTATGTTTTTCATGTTTATTCATTTGTTGACCATTCAAACAAGAGTTTGAAAGCTACGATGTATCAAAATCTGTGAAGAACCATATGGAGATACAAACATAAGACAAGTTAAAAAGACTAGCACACGAGCCCTGCCCACAGGGACCTTACATGTGTAGTGGGGAAGGTCAGTCAGATATGTACATCAGTAACATACAAATGCTTTGATGAACATATGTCCAAAATCTTGGTGTCCCAAGGTGGTATTATTTGTGACTCTCAAAACTCAACTGTACAAAACAAAATACTTCCAAAAGGACTACCTTTGAAGGTGTTCTTTGAATTAACTGCAACAAATATCTGAGTAGCTGTTTTATTCTTGCTCTTTTCAGGATTATTGTCTAGTGTCACATTTGTCCTGAAGCCAGAGTTCAAAAAGAACCATTTCCAAGGCTGTATGAAACTAGATACCCGAGTGTCTGATTCTGTGGAGAAGCAAAAAAAAAAAAAAAAAATAAGCAGAGTTTTTGGTAGAAACTTCACAAGTCTCAAGTCTCGGGATGTATGCTGGTGGTAAATGGATAAAATACCCAAGTGGAAAGCTTAGAATATTTTGCAATCATGTGAATTAGAAATTACAGTTTGGGACCCACTGGACTCTTGCTGGAAAACCTTCAGTGGCTGAGATCAAATGTAGACAGAACTTTGTTGGGGCCATAATCCAGCCATGGCTCAGTACATTCCCCAATTAGATTAGAGTGATTACACATCACTATTAAGGTTGACAATATCAAGGAAGTTGAACAACTTTAAACCAGTAAACAAAACCAACACGAGAAGAGTGAGAAGGTCTGCATACTCCAGTACGGATCGAATCCATTGCTGAAACAATTGAATCCATTGCTAAAGCAGTTGAATCCATTGCGAAAACTTTCATTCCATGATGACTCTTCTAAACAATTGAGAAGAAATAATACTAATCTTAGGTAAACTTTTCTGTGAATAAAATAAAGAGGAAATGCCTCTATTCTCTGAAGCAGGACTAACTAACTTTGATTCTAAAATCTGACGGAAAATCTGACTGATAGGCAAGTCTTTCTCATGGATATAGATGCATTTATTCTAAACAAAGAAATTACAGACAGTAATAAATAAGAATGGTAGTACGTTGTCAAGTTATTTCACTAATACAAGGATGGTTTTCTATATGAAAATTATCAGTGTAGTTCTCTATGCTAATAGTTAAACAGAAAAAAATATAATCATCTTTGATATATGCATATCAGCACTTAATAGGTTCAGTGCTTATGTGGGAATAAGAGAAAAAGCAAAATAGAAGGGAATTTCCTTATTTTGACTTTAAAAAATACAGTAAACGTCGTATTTGGCAACTTATTGAAATTCCTGAGATAAGGAATAATACAAGATGCCTGTTCTTGAGTATTTTACTGGGACCCTGAGCAGTGCATTGAGACCAAAACAAAAAACCTACACACATCCCGGTAAAAATAAAATTGCGCTTGTTCGCAGATGATTTGATTTTGTACATAGAAAAAAAATTAGATCTAATTCATAAATTCAGTAAGGTTAATGAATACATAGTAAATCATAATTCATATAATGAATCATAAAAGAAGTTTTTAAAAAATCTTTTGTCATAGCATCAAAAAAAATCTTGAATCAATCTAATAAAAGATATGCACACTGAAAACTGAAAAATTTATTCAAATAAATTTTTTAAAAACTTAAATGGCAGGTTAATCTGTTAATGGATTGGTAGACTAAACATTGTAAAGATACCCAACTTGATCTTGAGCAGAATTTCTGCAGATTTTTTGATGTGGAAATTGACAATGAGATTTTAGCAGCGGGTAATGAATAGAGTAGTTTAGACAATATGAAAGAAGAATAATGCTGGAGAACTTACACTTACGGGTATCAACAATTATTATAGATCTTTAATATTTAAGCCTTATGGTATTTATTTCACAAAAAGCCATCTGGAACAGAATCTATAGTCCAGAAACATACTCACACTATAAAATCACTTGATTTGTAACGAAAGTGGCCTTACAGTGCAATGAGTAAGTATAGCACTTTTGATAAATATTGCTGGGCCAACTGGATATCCATATGGGAAAAAGATGAATTTCAACTTTTACTTCCCACCATACACAAGAGGAATCATGAATCTAAAAGTAAAATGTGAGCATTTAGCAGTTTTAGAAGAAAGTATGGATATGTATCTCCATAATTGGTGGGGGGGCAAAGATTTCTTAGAACATAAGAACTGGTAACCATAATAGAAGCCATAATTGATAAACTGAACTACATTAAAATTAAGAACTTCTGTTTGTCAAAAACACGATTAAAAAGATGAAAAGAAAGACAAGCCTCATGTTTTGATGAGGACTATTTGCCATGTATAAATTTAACAAAGAACTTGTATCAAGAAACGTAAAAAGCTTGACAAAACAAGAAGAAAAAGACAACCAAGTTTTAAAAGAGGTAAATGGCGTGCTGGGTACTTTACAAAAATGTCCAAATTTCAATAAACATGTGAAAAGGTATTCAACCTTATTAATCAGGGAAATGCAAATAAAATGACAATGTGACACTGTCATGCCTCTACCAGAAAAACTAGAAGAAACACACAGAGGCACACAGCTCATACCAATAATTGGTGAAGATGGATATCAATTGGATCTCTCATGTACCGCTATGTGGAATATAAATTTCATTCAACCTCCTGAGAAATGTGTTTGGTTATATCTATTAAAGCTGAGTATACTTACATACTCTGTGATACAGAATTTTCAAGAAAATGTTCCTTACCTTGGGTAGGTTATGTAGATTATGATTAGGAAGAGACACAGGAGAGCTCCTGTCTTTCTGATAGTGTTCCTTTGCTTGATTTCAAAGCTAGTTGCAAGGATGTGTTTGTTTTGTGAAAATTAATCTAGCTATAGCTATGAATCATGCCTTTTTTGTGTGAATATAGTTAAATAAAAATATTTTAGTCAGATTAATTGCAAAACTAAAACTTCCAGATTGCTGAAAGTAGTGAAATGGTGACATGTCAGTTGTTACAACCAAAAAAGGATGCATCAGTTGTAAGAATTTTGATAAACTGAAGCCTAGGCTGTTTTGCATTTTAGAAGTGCATGTTACTTACTGTTTTGTTGTTTGTTATGAAAAGTGCCAGAGCTGTATGAATAAATACATTTGTCACTACTTCAAATGATTCTGCATGTTATTCCACGTTTGAACCTGGTTTTGTTTTATTAAACCATTTCCTGGCATCTTGAATAAATCATGTATTAAGATGATTTTTAAAACTTGTGACATACCATAAATAGTGTTGCTACTGCTGTTGTCTCTTTTCCTCCGTGTAGAATGTAAGCTTCTTGATGACAGTTTTCTATCTTATGTTTTTGTTCATCGCTTTATTCTCTGCTTCTAAATCAGTTCTTAAATATATAGTATCTTGAGTGAATAAATGAATCTTTTTTAAATGTCAGGGCACATGCTACTTATTCAAGATTTCTAGCTGAGGATGGGAAGCCTCTTGATTTTACTTAATTCTTACATCTCTAGTGTCTGGTGTACAGTAGTACTCCAGTAAGTAATTGTTAAATAAATAAAACAAACTGGAAGGGTTCTGTGGAGAACCATCTATGGGCCATGAGTTAACTCTGTTTTAGTAGAAGATTGACTGGGTTGACATAGCATTAACAAGATGTGGATGCAGGCCTTACCATCATGGATGCAGGGGGAAGCAGGAAGAGTGGCCTGAATGGAGAGTGCAGTGCCAGTTAAGGCATGCTAGCACATGGAGCCATTTAGGAGTATGGGAGCAAATTGTGGAGGGCTTTGGAATAATAATAATATTTATTGAGCATGTGTTGTGTATTGTGTGCAATTTTTAAGTACTCTACATGGATTAACCTACTTAATTAGGAAGTTTAGGAAGATTGATACCAGTATTATCCTAATGTTTTAGATAGGAAACTGAGGCCCAAGGCAATGGACTTGCTCAAGGTTGCACAGGTGCTGAAGATACATCTGCAACTTGAGTATTACAATTTACAAGTCTCCATTCCCAACTATTATGATAAAGTTCTAGGCAAGGTACTTTAAACATACCAGTGGTAGGTCTTAAGAGCATAGAAGGTTCTTGGGTAGATACTCCTGTTTGTGAATATCTTAGTTGGTTAAATATTTTTATAGCCAAAGAAAGACTTTTTATATTCTCATTCTCTCCCTCTCCTTCTCCCCCTCTCCCCCAACCTCTCTCTCTCTCCCTCCTCCATCTCCCTCCTCTCTCTCCCTCCTCTTTCTCCCTCCTCTTTCTCTCTGTTTCTCTCTCTTTCTCTGTGTCTGCCTCTCCCCCCTTCCTTCCCCTCCCCCCGCCCTTAGGAGATGTCCAGGCTGGAGTGCAGTGACATGATCTTGGCTCACTGCAACCTTCACTTCCTGGGCTCAAGTCATTCTCCTGCCTCAACCTCCTGAGTAGCTGGGACTACAGGTGCACACCACCATGCCCAACAAATTTTTGTGTGTGTGTTTTTTTTTTTTTTATAGAGACAGGGTTTTGCCATGTTAGCCCAGCTGGTCTCACCCCTGGGCTCAGGCGATTCTCTTGCCTCAGTCTCCCAAAGTGCTGGAATTACAGGTATGAGCCACCACGCTCAGCCAGTTTACCTGCTTTCTTCATTTTCTTTCTAACTCTCTGACTTGTGCGTCCCAGTTTCCTGGGCAGCTGTTCATGAACCAGCTTATGGGATTATTTTCTATGCCTGCTTTTCTTCTCCCACCCTACCTACTGTCCTAGAACAACTTCATCCATTCCTGTGACTATAGTAACCAACTATGTGCTCACAATCCCCAAATCTATAGCTTTTTCCTAGATGACTGTTATTAAACAGTATATGCAAGTGTCTCGTAGACATCTCAGCAGTTTTTTGAAGTGAATGTTTTGCAAGCACATTAGAATCAGTCATTTTAAAACTGAACTCCAGATCTTTGTAACCTGCTTCCCTTTCGCTTACATGCTTCTGTCACTCTGTATCTCACTGGGCCATACTACTCTGCTGCTCCAGTCATATCAGAAACAGTGGGGTTAGTTTTGATTCTCTTATTTTCTATCACATCACTCAATCACCAAAACTTACTGACTCCACCTATTAAATATTTGCCCTGTATGTCTGCTTCTCTCAGTTGTTACCTGTATCATGAAATAGACCACAGTAGTCTCTCATATTTATGCATCAGCCTCCAAACTGATGTCTCCAGTTTATTCTCCATACTGTGATTAGTGCCTCCTTTCTAAAATACATACTTCACCATGTGCTTTTGTAATTCAGTATTGGAATATTACGGAATCAGTAAATGGAGGGAGAAAAGGAGTGAACATGTACATAAAAGCAAAACCAAAGGTATATACCATAGTTACCATTGCTGTTTTAGTGACAAGGGTTAGGGCATAAAAAGATAAAACTGTAGTATTACCAAGTGTTTATTAAAAACAAAAGGTAATTTGTTTATACTATAAATGTTTTTGCTCACAAGATGTATCTTTTCCTGCATTTTTTTTTTTTTTTTAAAGATAGGGTCTTGCTCTGTTGCCCAGGCTGGAATGCAGTGACATGATCATGGCTCACTGCAGCCTCGACCTCCCAGCTCAGATGATCCTCTTACCTCAGCCTCCTGAGTAGCTGGGACTACAGGTGCACGCCACCATGCCTGGCTAATTTTTTATTTTTATTTATTTATTTATTTTTTTTTTTGTAGAGATGGTTTTGCCATGTTGCCTAGACTGGTCTCAAATTCTTAAGCTCAAATGATCCACCTGCCTCAGCCTCCCAAACTGCCGGGATTACAGGTGTGAGCCACTGTCCCTGGCCTGCAGTTTTTTTAAGGGCTCATTCTGTTGCCCAGGCTGGGTTTGAAATCCTGAGCTCAAGGGATCCTCCCATCTCAGTCTTCTGAGTAGTTGAGATTATAAGCACATGCCACCATGTCTGGCTCCTTTTTCTGGATTTTAAAATATAGTCTGCCTAAAACACTATATTTATAGCATAAATAATCAACTTTAATGTATACTTCAAATTTACTGATACGATACTCCTATACATTAAATATAGAATTTATTTCTCTCATATAACAATTTCAAATTTTTAATTGATGTTTTTAGATGGGGAATCACTCTCTGTGCTCACCCTGGGCTTAATAGTCTATTTAGTGTGTTTACCAAATTTAAGTGAAAATACTTTATAAAATCCTGACACAGAAAATATTCCAACCTAGGCTTAGTCTGTAAGACAAATCTGGCTTTTAACAAGTCTGAGTTAATTTCAGAGTTATTCTCAAGAAAGTCAGAAAGGGCTTCAGATTAACCCCTCTAAAGCTGTGTCATTATCTGTTGCAACACTTTGGCTGCCAAGCAGAAAACACAATCCAAATGTATTTTCTGGGTTTAGATATTGTTTCTTATTTGCCCCACTTCTTTCCTTTTGTATCCTTTTCTTCTTTAACAATTGTGCTAACCTAGAACATTTGGACTCCCAGCTGTGTGTTGCTCATTCTTGTCTTTGGTGTTTGTGGTGGTGGTGGTGGTGGTACTGTTTTCGGTACAAATGCCTATCAGAGCCAGGAAGCTGAAGTAAGGAGTGATTGGGCAAGATACAGGACAGCAGGAAGTCCAGGTACTGTTTTGACCTAGAGAACATATTTGGTCTAAAGGAGTCCCATTTCATTAACTTAAAAATATTTTATGATTTAAACAAAACACGCTGACACCTCAGTTACAGTGATTGAACTGTGACTTCTGGTTTATACATTCTCTGCCCACCCTCCCTGCAATGCCTTGATCTTCAATATTAGTTTTCCAAATACAGTTTTTTCTGATACATCCAGCAGGTATATAATCTCTGTGAGTTATTCCTGGCTGTGTCTTTTTGTGATTTCTTCCATCTCTTAACATCTTCTGAATTTACTGTGTCGTACACTTTGCTGAAAGTATTTAGGTACTTAACAGAGATTTAAGTACCATAATCCAAGCATGTAGGCTTTTGGTTATCCAAACTAATAGAAGAATGATGTTTAGAGGATATAGAAGATGATTATCATGTCCTTTCAAATATCACTAAAACATCAAGCGTGTCATCTGTGCTTCTGACTGGCTCAGGTGAGCACATAATATCAGATTGCCTGTCACCAGGTCAGATGCTTTACGTATGTTACCCGATGCAATTATTAACATATTTCTTTAACAGAGCTGGCATCCCAATTTTATAGATATGGAATCTGAGATGTAGGGAGAATAAGCAACTTACTCAAAGTCACATAGTTAATAAGTGAAAAATTTTTAAATGGGTGAGCTGATACATGATTTTTAAAAGGTAGTTTCTTGATGACCATTGTCTTTTAGAAATGCATTATTCTGGTATTCTTTGGTTTACATATTGATACATTGTACCCTGTTTTTCAGTGTATAGTCTTTGCTATGACTTCTGGCCAGATGTGGAACCATATCCGTGGCCCTCCATATGCTCATAAGAACCCACACAATGGACAAGTGGTAAGTATAATTTGTAAGCATGAATATTCTGAAGTTTAATCCAGCTTAATTTAGGAATAAGAAATTATGTTTAGTATTTAGTAGGAAAATATGCTGTTTGTAATTCAAAACATATATTCTTTCTAATTTACTACCTGTGTCACAGATATACACATACGCATACACACACACAGATTACTTTTTTTTAGGACTAAGGCCGCTTTAGTGTTGATTTTAAAAATTAGTATCTACCGTATCAAATATACGTGCATACACTATTTTTTCAAGTTTATCTACTGCTATGGCAATAATATATAACCGCACTAGAGGAAATTGGAACAGTTTGTAGTCAGTGTCCCTCCCATCCATGGTAAATTTAATTTTCTTCAGAAGAGATTAATTATGACATTGTCAAAAACCCTAGTGGTCATTGTATTAGAATGTTAGGAGCTCTTTGCCACAGAAGTAAAAGTGAAATTGATGTGCTGTTACATTAGTAGCAGAGTTCACATTAGTGACTGCCACTGAATTCACATAACTGAGTTTGTTGCCTTCTCCTTACGTTTCATGAGTAGGAAATACTGTGATAAATCAACATAGAAACATACTGTCTTTGAGACAGTATTAGGGTGGTGAAGATGAACAGTTTTTCATTTTCTGTCTGACTTTTTCTACTTTTTCTTTTGGAAAAGGTACGTATTTTCCTACTACAGTGGTGAGGGAGCTGAGGTATTTATACACCAGATCTCATCAGTCATTTGCTGAGTGCTATTCTCTTGGCAGAGTTATTACTTCTCCAGCACTGGTGGACTTCATCTGTCAAAGAAAGCCAGCCAGTCGAAGAAATGCAGGTGCTGGTGGTGGAAGTCAGGCTGGAACACACTAAGGCATTAAGGGCAAAGAAACATGGGCAGTGTACTACTCATAGACTGTATTTACTACAACTTAGGTTAGTTTATTCTGTTTTAGTAGATTCCAACGGAGAGGACAAAAATCATGAAAAAAACACATTTGGTATTGGTTTGATTTCAAGCTATGCTCTGGAAAACAAAGCAACAAAAGTCTCATCAATTAAATATAGTTTTATTTATAAGCCAGTATCATATGTCTTGTAAACAGTCCTTCAGAAAAAAGTATAAAAATATATGCATATTTAAGAACATCTATCTCTATAAGAAATTTTATCTTTATTTCACATTTTAACAGGTCTTTTTAAAAATTTTAGATTGATAGAGTACATGCGCAGGTTGTTACAAGAGTATATTGTGTGATGCTGAGGATTGGGCATTGCTGAGGCCATCACACAGATAGGAAGTTTTTCAGATTTTGGCCTCCTTCCCTCACTCTTTTTAGAGTCCCTAGCATGTGTTCTAATGTATATGTCCATATGCACCCAAGGTTTAGCTCCCACTTGTGAGAACATACAATATTTGTTTTCCCGTTTCTGCATGAATTTGCAACTCCAGCTGCATTCATGTTGATTCAGAGGACGTGATTTTGTTGTTTGTAATGGCTGCATAGTATTCCCTGGTGTATATGTACCATATTTTCTTTATTTAATTCACTGTGGGTGAGCACCTAGGTTGATTTAATGTCTTTGCTATTGTGAATAATGCTACAGTGAACATACAAGTCCTTGTGTCTTTTTGGTAGAACTGTTTATTTTCTTTTATGTATATACCCAGTAATGAGATTGCTAGGTAGAATGGCAGTTCTCATTTTAGTTCCTTGAAAGATCTCCAAACTGTTTTCCACAGTGGCTGAACTAATTTACATTCCCAGCAGTGGCGTATAAGCATTCCCTTTTCTCCACAGCCTTGCAAACATCTGTGTTTTCTTGACTTTTCTATAGTAGCCATTCTGACTTGTGTGGTGTCTCATTGTAGTTTTGATTTGCATTTCTCTGATGATTAGTGTTGATGAGCATTTTTTTCATGTTTATTGACCATTTGTATGTTTTCTTTTGAGAAGTATCAGTTCATATCCTTTGCCCACTTTTTAATGAGTTTCTTTATTTTTTGCTTAAGTTTTTTAAGTTCCTTATAGATTCTGGATATTAGTCGTTCGTCAGATGCATAGTTTGTATTTTCTCCTGTGCAGGTTGTCAATTTACTCTGTTGATAGTTTCTTTTGCTGTGTAGAAGCTCTTCAGTATAATTAGGTTCTACTTGTCAATTTTTGTTTTATTTGTGATTGCTCTTGAAGACTTAGTCATGAAATTTTTGACTAGACCAGTGTCCAAAAGGATATTTCTTAGGTTTTCATCTGGGATTTTTATAGTTTTAGGTATTTTTAAGTCTTTAATCCATTTTGAGTTAATTTTGTATATATGGAAAGCTAGGAGTCAAGTTTCATTTTTTTGCATATGGCTAGCCACTTACCCCAGCACCATTTATTGAATAGGTGTTTATTCCCCATTGTTTGTGTAGACTTTGTCAAAGATCAGGTGGTTGTAGATGTGTAACTTTACTTCTGGGTTGTCTGTTTTGTTGCATTGGTCTGCATGTCTATTTTTGTACCAATACTATGCTGTTTTGGTTACTGTTGCTTTGTAGTATAGTTTGATGTTAGGTAATATCCCTCTAGCTTTGTCATTTTTGCTTAGGATTACTTTGACTATTTATGCTATGTTTGGGTTCCATATGAATTTTAGAATAGCTTTTTTTTCTAATTCTGTGAAAAATCATGGTAAATGGAGAGGAATGGTGCTTAACCTGTGCATTGCTTTGGGCAGAATGGCCATTTTAATGATAGTGAGCCTTCCAATCCGTGAGCATGGGATGGTTTTCCCTTTATTTGTGTCATCCGTGATTTCTTTCAGCAATGTTTTGTAGCTCTCCTTATAGAGATCTTTCACCTCTTTGGTTACATGTATGCCTAGGTAATTGTGTGTGTGTGTGTGTGTGTGTGTGTGGCAGTTGTGAATAAGAATGTGTTCTTGATTTGATTCTCAGCTTGAACGTTATTTCAATAACTCAAGCATTATTTAGAAATGCTACTAATTTTTGTAGATTGATTTTGTATCCCGAAACTTTACTGAAATTTTTATCAGGCCTTTTGCTAGAGTCTTTAGGGTTTTCTAGATATAGAATCATATGGTCTGCAAAAAGAGATACTTTAACTTATTCTTTTCCTAAATGGATGTTTTCTGTTTCTTTTTCTTGCCTTATTGCTCTCATGAAGACTTCCAGTACTATACTGAATAGGAGCAGAGAGTGGACATACTTGTCTTGTTCCAGTTCTCAGGGAGAATGGTTCCAGCTGTTGTCTCTTGTTCGGTATGATGTTGCCTGTGGGTTTGTCTTAGATGGCTCTTACGATTTTGAAGTATATTCCTTTGATGCATTTGAGGATTTTTATCACGAATAGATGCTGGACATTATTGAAAGCTTTTTCTGTGCTTATTGTGATGATGGTATGGTTTTGTTTTTAAATATGTTTATGTGGCATATTACATTTATTGATTTGTGTATGTTGAACCAACTTGGCATCCCAGAAATGAAACCTCCTGATTATAGTGAGTTAACTTTTGGATTCAGTTGTTGGATTCAGCTGATGGATTCAGTTTGCTATAATAATATTTTGTTGAGGATTTTTACATCTATGTTCATTAGTGATATTGGTGTATAATTTTTTGTTGTTGTTGTGTCTTTGCCAGGTTTTGGTATCAGTGCTGCTGGCTACATAGAATGTGTTAGGGAGGATTCCTCCTTTGTTTTTGTTTTTTGGTTTTTTTTGAGTAGTTTCAGTAGGGTTGGTACCAGTTCTTCTTTATGTATTTTACAGAATTCATCTGAATACATCTGGTCCAGGGCTTTTTTTGGTTAGTAGGTTTTTTATTACTGATTCAATTTCGGAAGTCAGTATTTGTCTGTTCAGGGTTTCGGTTTCTTCCTGGTTCAGTCTTGGAAGAGTGTATGTTTCCAGGAATTTATCCATTTACTCTAGATTTTCTGGTTTTTGTACAATGAGGTATCAATATAGTGCCTGAGTATCTATTTTATTTCTGTGGCATCAGTTGTAACGTCACCTTTGTCATTTCTGATTGTGCTTATTTGGATCTTTTCTTTTTCTTCTTTGTTAATCTAGCCAGTAGTCTTTTGATCTTGTTTATCCTTTCAAAGAACCAACTTTTGGTTTCATTGATTCTTTATATAGATTTCTGGGCTTCAATTTCATTCAGTTATGCTCTGATTTTAGTTATTTATTTTTGTCTGCTACCTTTTGGGCTCGTTTTTTCTTGTTTTTCTAATTTCTCTAGATGTGATGTTAGATCGTTGAGATTTTTCTGTCTTCTTGATATAGGCATTTAAACACTATAAACATTTCTCTTAACATTGCTTTTACTGTATCCTAAAGATTTTGGTATGTTGTATCTTTGCTGTCATTTGATTCGAAGAATTTTTTATTTTCTGCCTTAATTTGTTATTTACCCAAAAATCATTCAGGAGCAAGTTGTTTAGTTACTGTGTAATTTTGTGTTTTTGAGATTTCCTCTTGAAATTAATTTCTATTTTTATTCCACTGTGATCTGAGAATATGCTTGGTACGATTTTGATTTTTTTGAATACTTTGTGACCAAGGATGTGATTGATCTTTGAGTATGTTTCATGTTCAGATAAGATAAGAAGAATGTTTATTCTGTGGTTGTTTTGCAGAGTATTGTGTAGATGTCAGTTAAGTCCATTGCATTTAATTTAAGTTCAGAATTTCTTTGTTAATTTTCTGCCTCAGTTATCTGTCTAATGCTGTGATTGGGGTCTCGACATTCCCCCACTATTGTTGTGTGCCTATCCAAGTCTTTTTGTACGTCTAGAAATTTTTTATGAATGTTTTATGAATCTAGGTGCTCCAATTTTGGATGCATATATATTTAAGATAAGTCTTCTGAATGAACTCATTATCATTATGTAATTACCTTCTTTGTCCTTTTTTAACTGTTGTTGATTTAAAGTCAGTTTTATCTCATATAAGTACAGTCTCTGCTCTGTTTTGTTTTTCTTTTGAGTGTTAGATCTTTATCCATTACTTTGAGCCTATGAGTATTGTTACATGTGAAATGGATCTATTGGAGATGGAACATATTTTAATGCAGTTTTCCACTGTCTATTAACTGGAGCATTGAGACTGTTTACATTCAACGTTAATACTGATATGCGAAGTTTTCTTCCTGTTGTGGTGGTGTTAGCTGGATAACCTTTAGTCTTGATTGTGTACTTGCTTTATAGGGTCTCTGGGCCGTGTGCTTATGTGTGTTTCTGTGGTGGCAGCTATTATTCTTTTGTTTCCATGTTTAGAACTTTCTTAAGTAGCTCTTGTAAAGCCAGTCTTGTGGTAATGAATTCTATTAGTGATTGATTCTCTGGGAAAGATTTTATTTTTTCACTTATCAGCTTATTTGGCATGAGATGAAATTCTTGGTTGGAATTTTGTTTCTTTAAGAATTCTAAAAGTTGGCCCCGCTCTCTTCTGGCTTGTATGTTTTCTGACAGGAATTCCTATGTTAGCCTGATGGGGTTCCCTTCATAGGTGATATGACCCTTTTCTCTAGCTGCCTTTAAGATTTTTCTTTTGCATCGTCCTTGAAAAGGCTGATGACTATTTGCCTTGGGGACAGTCATCTTGTGTAGTTTCTTGCAGGGAATCTCTGCATTTCTTGTATTTGCACATTCATTTCTCTAATGAGATTGGGGAAATATTTGTGGGTTATATCCTCAAATATGTTTTCCAAGTTTTCTGCTTTCTCTTAAGAATGCAAAATGAGTCATAGATTTGGTTGTTTTACATAATCTCTTATTTCTCAGAGGCTTTGTTCATTTTTTAAAATTATTTTTTCTTTATCTGACTGGGTTGATTTGAAGGAGTGATCTTCAGGCTCTGAAACTGTTTCTTCTGCTTGATCTAGTCTATTGTTAAGACTTCCAACTGTAATTTGAAATTCCTTTAATGGATTTCTCAATTCCAGAGGTTTAGTTTCTTTCTTTCTTACTATATCTTTGTTGTATTTCAAATTTTGAATTGCTTTTCTGACATGCTTGGATTGGATTTCAACTTCCTCTTGGATCTCATTGAGCTTCTTTGCCATCCAGCTTCTGAATTTATATCTTTAATTTCACACATTTCATCCTGGTTAGGATCGATTGTTAGGGAGCTAGTGCAATCCTTTGGACATTACAAAAGACGAACTTTTTCAATTCTTGTACTTCCTGCACTGATTCCTTCTCAGAAAGAACTGGTGCTGCTTTTTCTTTTTGAATTTGCTATTGTTTGGTTGGGGCTTTTTATTTTTATATTCTTTTTTCCTTGAAGGTTTCACTATGGCGTATGGTGTGTATAGTCAGTTGGCTTTGTCTCTGAGTGCTTTCATAGGGCCAAGACTTTGTACGGTTTCCTTGGTTGTAAATAGGTTCCTGTGGTGGGTTTCACAGGCTCTGGGTGTTGAAGCATTGTGGTTTTGTTTGGTGGTGTAATTCAGAGTGCAGTCCACTGGATGACACTTAAGAGATAAGGGCCTGCAAATAGGATCTTAGTTGTGCTCTCCACTATTGTATTTCACTGCATCCACAGTAGTGCTCTGGGGAGGGAAGGCGGGGGCGAGATATGACTGCCTCTCTGGTTTCTGAGCTTTGGCGGTAACCCGTTCAACTACTGGTGCCTTTCCAATGTTTTCCTTGCCCTGGGGGTGGGTAGGGGGCGGGCTCTAATGGGCTATGCTTCTGCCTCCTGTAGAGCAGTCCAGGAGAGTCACAACTCGTTGGAAACCCACTGTTCTCTGTATTTGCGTGAGTCAGAGCGAGTTGTGGGGTGTGTTCACTGGTGGTCTGGTGATGCAGCAGATGAAGGGCAGAGGATCCTGACCAGGGCAGCAGTGGAACCATATGTACAACTGGTATATTTTCAACCTGGCAGCCCAACAAGCTTGAGTTCTCCTGACCTGGTGGGTCTCCCTCCAGTGTCTGTACCAGGAGCAGGCCCAACCGGCTAAGCTTGTCCTAAGCCTTCTGCACCCAGATAACTGTTCTAGACATTTGATGCCTTGGGACTCCTTGGGGAAGAAGCTGCAGCTGGCTGTCAGGCTGCATTCATCCCGGACTGGTCTTATGGAAGTGGGGATGCCCAGCTCTGATGTCAGCACATGAGCCCATGCCACAGTCTTCTCTGTGTTCTGAGACAGGGCTGCTTCCCCACTCAAGCTAAGGCCACAGATCTCAGCTTGGTATCCCTGGGTGGTGTCGTCAAGTCCTGGGGAGTTGGGACCAGATTCAGGGGTTTGTTCTCTAGCCCCTGGATGTCAGGCACCAGCTGTGCTGCAGGAGAGCAGACTGCTCCTAGGCCTCCAGCAAAACACTCAGATGGGGCAATGGAGGCTGTGCTGTGGGCACACTTCTGCAAGATCACTCAGGCAGGCAGGCTTAGGAGGGGCCACGGGGTTACATGGATCGGATGCACCCCAGCCCTGTGGCAATGGTGGCTCTGCTCTCTTCCAGCCTAGCAGACGGCAGGAGCTGCAGCCACTCAGTACAGCATGGCAAGCCTTGGGGCATGGACACCTATGGTCCCACATTTTGCTGCAGCTGCACTGCACAGTGAAACATTTGGGGAGGTATGCAAGTTTGAGCTGTGCTTCTGCCTGTTCTCTGGGTGGCTTCCCTGCCAGTTCAGAGGTCTGTGGGGGTTTGGGAAACCTGTAGCTGGGATCCCAGAGGTATGTGGTGGGAGTGTGGTGCCGAAGTTCCTTCACTCACTGCTTCCTCGACTCTGAGTGGCCTCCTAGCTTCCTCCCTCTTTAATCACAATGTCCATCTCCTCTCTGTTGACCTGATGCTTTCTCACAAAATCTTTATTCAGAGTGTGATGGTTTATTTGATATTTTGGTTCCTCTTGGTGGAATAGACAGTTCCTGGCTGTTTCTAGTTAGACATCTTGAAGATTTAAAAAATTCTTAAACAGATGGATAGATAATTTGTTCCCTTATCAGAAAGTTTATTCTTGATGCTGTGTCAACAGGGCTTTTGTTTTGAATTGTACTTTTCAGAAGTGATGTTCACTGCAGTCCTCTGAGCCATTTATTTCTACTACACATTGACCTCAACATCAACAGTGTACATTTGGGGAAAACACTGTTTAGAATGGCACATAGTTTGTGGCAATCAACAGAATCAGTGTATAACAGACCTGTATCAGCTCTGATATTCTGATTCTATCTTTAATAGCTGAATTTTCCAACTGCAGTGAGCAAATTGGGCCTGACAAGCTTAATAAAAGACAGGAGTATTTTGTTGGGTGTTCTTTTAGTTCTTTGATTTTTTTGAAAAATTAGTGGTATTTATAAGGCTAGTGACTCCGCTCACATTTTCATGTTAATTGTGAAATCAAACATGTCTAGGAAAACCTGAAGATGTTGACAAAGTGTTTCTTCATTGAACTTAAATGTAAATGAACACAGAAAATATAAAGAAAATTAATAGTGCAGGCAGTGTGGTGCTGTGCTGATTTGCAAGTTTATTTGTTTGTCACTATTAAGATACTGTGTAATGGCACAAGTCAAGTACTAATGATCCACTGAACAGCATGAAAGTCAACACAAAAGCAGTCATTATTGTGTAACTAAAGGGCAACTATACAAACGTATGGTTACATAGGACATAGAAACAATTTCTGTTGTTAAAAAAGCAATAATCTTTTAACAATATGCACTTGACGAAATAAAGCTTATGCGTAGGCTGTAACTCCCACCATGAACAAATGCGTTATTTTCAAGATTTGGATTTTAGCTACTGCTTGACAAGAATTTCTCTGGGTTAGCCAGATATAGTCCAAAAATTTTCACTGCATTATAATTCAGTTGTGAGTAAAACTGAGTGTTATATTCTACATGCACATGCAGAACATTTTATTGCAAAATGACCTGCTGATGTAGTCTAAAATTTATCATTGAGGCATTTTCTTCCTATTTCTTAGGCAACCATGTTATACTTTATCCAACTTTCTTCACTTTCATGCCTCAGGGATTTTGTACATGCTAGGTCTTTGAGAGCCATTAAGGATGCTATCCCATTTTTTTTAAATGTTAAAAATCTTATAGACTGATTTAGATTAAATATAATGTTTTCAACAGAAATATTTACAAAGGGCATTCAGTAGCTTTATTACAGTCTTCATATCACCAGCAAAGAGAATGTTAACATTATCCTAAACAAAAAAAACCGAGCAAGACGAGTAATTGACACACATTAAGGATATACGGAAATCTTGGTGGTAGTATTTGGAATTGAGATTCTTCCCTTTTATTTATTTATGCCTTTATTTTTCTATCCACTTAACATTATCTCTTATGTACTCTGTTTGCACTAGTAGAACAGATATATCATGCTGCTCATTGTCTAGTGGGGATACATAATATGATATCAGTTAGCCTAAAGTCTCAGTCTTCAGAGCCTTGCTTCTTATTGAGTTGCATGATATTTGAGACTGGAATTGTTTTAGAATTTTGCCTCAGCACCATGGTCATTTTATGGCTGTGACACTGCATCTGATCTCTTACAAACTCTGCCTTATCGTTATATTCCTTTTTATTTTTTCATATTTGTGTCTGCCTCTTCATTCCTTCTTTCCACCTGGTTTTAATTTTTAGTGTCACCATTTAAACTATATGCATTCTTTATCCTAACATCTGACTGAATCTTGATTGCCAGCCCAGACTGCTCTTATACCTCCCTTCAATTGTTACTACCTACCTATGATCCTGGCAATTAATTACAATGAAGAACCATGTGAATTGTACCCTTACTTCATGACAAAGCATTCACACATGGTAGATACTAAAGCAACGATATTGCATAGATATATAAATCTTTCTTTGCAGATAGGAACTCAAATTATATCTTTAGCCTTTCAAAATGTTAAGTGGATCAGAAAAAAATTGTTTTCCCTGCTAACATTTGTTTGTAATTAAAACCACATGCACAGAGGGATTATAGAACTACATAATGCAAATGTGTCTTAATATGTCAAACTTCATCTAATACAGTTAATTATTCTCTGAGTATCAAGAAGAAATACTACATCAGAGGAGAAAGTGTAAGAACAAAAAGAGAGAATCAGTGCTCCCACAGAGAAAGGGATAAACTACTTGTTAACTTTTTCATATTCTTAAAATATTTTCCTGTTAGATAAATTGTGTAGTACATTGGAAAGAGTCCTATGGTCTTAAAAAAAATTATTTTTTTAAATAAGAAATTATTTTCATATTAATGAAGTTAAGTATAATTATATTAAAGATAATTCGTAATTATGTACATTCAGGATTGAAAAAAGGTTTTTCATTTATAACTCTACAATTTCAAAACAAGATATACATTTCAATAACTCAGAAAAATTCTTTTCAGTGCATGTTTATCAAGCGTCATTAGGTTTTGATTCCATATCATGCTAGTCTATGATTTTAGTAAGTTTTTCGTAGCCTTACATGAGATGAACATTCAAAAACTAACACTTCAGTATTCTTTGTTTTTAACTTTTAGGTTCAAGGGTACACGTTCAGATCTGTTATATAGCTAAACTGTATGTCACAGGGGTTTGATGTACAGATTATTTCACTGCCCAGGTAATCAGTATAGTACCTGATGGGTAGTTTTATGATCCTCACCCTCAAGTAGGTCCTAGTATCTGTTGTTTCTGTCTTTTGTTTTTTGTTTTTGTTTGAAATAGAAATTTATTCTCAGAATAATGAACAAAAGCACAGGTTGAAGCTACTGTTAGGAGGCTTCCCTCCCTTCCATTTCCTCCTTCCCCCTCCTCTCTGTATGCCAGGGAGAACACAGTTGAAGGAAACATGCAATCACAAACAACAATCAGCTCTAAACACAAAAAAGTTTGGTCCAAAAGAACTCAGCATAATTAGTCCAGTTACTTTGTAGAACTTCACTGGGTAGGATGAAGATACTGCAGATGTAGTGTTTCCAAGGGCGGTTCATCAGTGCACCAGGGGTACCTGGTCGAGGGAGCTGAGGACTGAGTGCATGCGGGGGACCTCTTCGGCCTACTTGCTGGACCTGGGGTTACAGTCACACAGCCAGGCCACTTGATGCCACTCAGTGCTGCGGGATGACTCATCAACGTCATTTACAAAATCTTCTGCCCTTTGTTTGCCCTTTGTTGTTTGCCTTTGTTTTCTGTAGCTGCTCGTCTTGTCTTGCACACCACTCTTCCAGCTCCTTTATCATGTTTTCTTTCCACTCTGCTTCCTGCTTCTGAGAATAGGCAGCAAGTGCTTCTAAGCGTTCCATTTTCTCTTTTTTCCATTTGCAAATATTTTCAGGCTGTGATTAGAATCGATCCACTTGTGAAATAGCGGCATAATTGTCTCTTGGACGATTAATTTCCTGGTGGTAGTCACCATCATCACTCCGTCAACAGCATCTGGACCCCTAGCTGTTTGCCTTGAGGCTGGGGCCCGGGGGCGACAGCATCCAGGATGTCGAAGGTGACCTTGTCGTTCTTGATACCCGTAGTCTTGCTCTCTTGCTGTGCCAAGAAGGCCGCTGCTGGGTCTTCTTCACTGGTGCCGGCCACTCCATTCCGCAGGACAGGATCCCCAGGGGTGCCAACAGGGACACCGAATGGATCTTGCTCAGCCATGTCTTTCAATTTAATGGCACAGACACCAATGGTAAGAGACAAAGTAACCAATCCACTGACACCATGCCTGGCAATCGTTGTTGTGGTACCAATTGGGAGAGGTTGTTCCTTTCTTTGTGTCTATATGTACTCAGTGTTTACCACCCACTTATAAGTGAGAACATGCTCTATTTGGTTTTCTGTTCCTGTGTTAGTTCACTTAGGATAATGGCATCCTACTCCATTCATGTTCTGCAAAGCACATGATCTCATTCTTTTTTATGGCTGCTTAATAATCATATATATATATATATGTATATATGCACCACATTGTCTTTATCTGTTCTACCATTGATGAACATTTAGGTTAATTCCATTTCTTTGCTCCTATGAATAGTGTTGTGATGCACATACACGTCTATGTGTCTTTATGGTAGAACAACTTACATTTTTTGGGGTGTATACACAATAATGGGATTGCTGGGTCAAATGGTAATTAATTCTGTTTTAAGTTCTTTGAGAAATCGCCAGACTGCCTTCCACATTGGCAGAACTAATTTATACTCCCACCAGCAGCGTATAAGCTTTCTTCTTTTCCACAATCTCGCCTATTATTACAAAATAGATTTTGTAATAATAGATTACAAAATCTATTATTGTCTGTCTTTTTAGTAACCATTCTGATTGGTGTGAGGTAGCATCTGATTGTGGTTTTGATTTGCGTTTCTGTAATGATTAACGATGTTGAGCATTTCTTTTTATGCTTGTGGGCTAGGTGTTTGTCTGCTTTTGAAAAGTGTCAGTTCGTGTCCTTCGCCCCTTTTTAAAGGGAATTTTTTTTATTTTTGCTTATTTTTCTTACAAATTCTGGATATTAGACCTTTGTCAGATGCATAATTTGCCACCACTTTCTCCTATCCTGTAAGTTGTCTGTTTATGCTATTGATAACTTCTTCTGGTGTGCAGAAACCCTTTAGTTTAATTATGTCCCATTCGTCAATTTTTCTCTTTCTTGCAGTTGCTTTGAGCGTCTTCATCGTGAAATCTTTGCCATATCCTATCTCCAGAATGGTATTTCCTGGGTTATCTTCTGGGGTTTTACAGTTTTGGTTTTACGTTTAAGTATTTCATCCATCTTGAGTTGATTTTTGTGTCGGGTGTAAGGAAGAGATCCAGTTTCAATCCTCTGCATATGGCTAGCAAGTTATCCCAGCACCATTTACTGAATAGGGAATCCTTTCCCCATTGTTTGTTTTTGTCAGGTTTGTCAAAGATCAGATAGTTGTAGGTTTGCAGCATTACTTCTGGGCTCCTTATTCTGTTCCATTGGTCTGTGTGTCTATATTTGTACCAGTACAATGGTGTTATGGTTACTGTAGCATTGCAGTATAGTTTGAAGTCTGGTAATGCCAAATGCTTCCAGCTTTGCCCATTTTTGGTTCCATATGAATTTTAAAATAGTTTTTTTCCTAATTCTGTGAAGAATGTCCTTGGTAGTTTAATAGGAATATCAATGAATTTGTGGATTGCTTTGGGCAATGTGGTCATTTTAACTATAGTGATTCTTCATAATCATGAACATGGAATGTTTTTCCATTTGTTTCTATCATCTCTCATTTCTTTGAACAGTGTTTTGCAATTATGAAATATTTCAGAGATCTTTTACCTCCTTGATTATCTGTATTCTTAAGTATTTTATTCTTTTTATGGCAATTATGAATGGGATTGCATTCGTAATTTGGCTTTCCCCTTGGATATTGTTGGTGTATAGGAATGCTATTGATTTTTCTGCATGATTTACTCTCCTGGAACTTTGCTTAAGTTGTTTAGCAGATCAAGGAGCTTTTGGACAGACTATGGGGTTTTCTAGGCATAGAGTTATATTGTCAGCAAACATAGATAATTTGACTTCCTTTCTTTTTATTTTGATGCCTTTTATTTCATTTTCTTGCTGGATTTCTCTTGCTAGGACTTAACAGTACCATGTTGCGTTGGAGAGGTAAGAGAAGGCATCTTCATCTTGTTCCACCTTTCAAGGGGAATGTTTCCAGCTTTGCCCATTCACTATGATGTTGGCAGTGGGTTTTTCATAGAGGGCTCTTATTTTTTTTGAAATATGTTCCTTCAATGTCTAGTTTGTTGAGGGTTTTTAACATGAAGAAATACTGAATTTTTTTGAAAGCCTTTCATGTATGAAGATGATCAGGTGGTTTTGGTTTTTGTTTTGAGACAGAATCTCGCTCTCTTGCCTAGTCTGGAGTGCAGTGGTATGATCTTAACTCACTGCAATCTCTGCCTCTTGGGTTCAAATGATTCTCATGCCTCAGCCTCCCAAGGAACTGGGATTACAGGTGCTTGCCACCACGCCCGGCTAATTTTTGTATTTTTAGTAGAGACAGGGTTTCACCATGTTGGCCAGGCTGGTCTAGAACTCTTGGCCTCAAGTGATCCACCTGCCATGGCTTCCCAAAGTGCTGGGATTACAGGCATGAGCCACCGCACCTGGCACATGTGGTTTGTTTTATTAGTTCTGTTATGTTGTGCATCACATTTATTGATTTGTGTATGTTGAACCAACATTGCATCCCAGAGATAAAGACTTCTTGATCATGGTGGATTAACTTTGATATACTGCTGGATTTAGTTTGCTAGTATTTTGTTGAGGATTTTTTGGTCCATATTCATAAAAAATGTTGGCCTAATGTTTTCTGGTTTAGTTGTAACTCTGTCAGTTTTTGGTATCAGGATGATGCTAGCCTCATAGAATGGGTTCGAGAGGAGACCACTCTTATTTATTTATTTATTTATTTATTTATTTATTTATTTATTTTTTGCTGTAGTTTCAGTGGGAATGGTAGCAGCTCTTCTTTATACATCTGGTAGAATTTCACTTTGAATCCATCTGGTCCTGGGCTTTTTCTTGTTGTTAGGCTTTTTATTACTTACTCAATTTCAGAACTTATTGTTGGTCAGTTCAGGGATTCAGCTTCTTCCTGGTTCAATCATGGGAGGTTGTACGTTTCCAGGAATTTATCTGTTTCTTCTAGGTTTTCTAGCTTGTGTGCATAGAGGTATTTGTAGTAGTTTCTGAGGGCTTTTTTAAAATATTTCCGTGGAGTCAGTGGTAGCATCCCCTTTGTCATTTCTGATTGAGTTTATTTCGATATTGTCTCTTACTTTAGTACTCCAGCTAGTGGTCAATTTACCTTACTAGTTTTCCACTATTGGACTGTGTGGTTATGTCAGTCTCTTCATAGGGCTCTAAGAATGTGTTTTATGAATCTGTGTGTTCCTCTGTTGGGTGCATATATGTTTAAGATAGTTAGCTCCTCTCGTTGAATTGAGCCCTTTACCATTATGGAAAGGGCTTGTCTTTCTTGGTCTTTGTTGCTTTAAAGACTGTTTTGTCTGAAATTAGAATACCAACTTCTGCTTTCTTCTGTTTTCCATTTGCTTGGTAGATTTTCCTCTGTCTCTTCACATTGAGCCTGCAGATGTGATTGCGTGTGAGATGGATCTGTTGAAGACAACTTACCATTGGCTGTTGATTCTTTATTCAGCTTGCCACTTTGTGCCTTTTAATTGGGGCATTTAGCCTGTTTACATTCAAGGTTGATATTGATATGTGTGGATTTGGTCCTGTCATCCTACTGTTAGCTGGTTATTATGTAAACTTGTTGGTGTGGTTGCTTTACAGTGTCACTGGTGTATGTATTTAAGTATATTTTTGTAGTGGCCAGTAATATTTTCTTTCCACATTTAGTACTCCTTTCAGAACCTCTTTAAAGGTGGTGCTGGTGGTCACGAATTCCCTTACCATTTTCCTTCCAAAAAGGATTTTACTTCTTTGCTTATGAAGCTGAATTTGGCTGGATATAAAACTCTTGGTTGGAAGTTTGTTCGTTCTTCTTTTTTTTTTTTTTTTAAGAATGCTGAATATGGGTCCCCAATCTCTCCTGGCTTGTAGGGTTTCTGCTATTTTAAGCCTTATTGGGAGTTCCCTTTATAGGTGATCTGGCCCTTCTCTCTAGCTGCCTTAACTTTTTTCCTTTCATTTTGACCTTAGAGAATCTCATGATTGTGTGTCTTGGGATAGTCATAGTGTATAGCATTTCACAGGGGTTCTCTTCATTTCCTGACTCTAAATGTTGGCTGTTGGCCTCTCTAGCAGGCTTGGGGAAATTTTCATGGGTGATAGATATCCTGAAATACACTTTCCAGGTTGCTTGCTTTCTCTCCCTTTCAGGGACACCAATGAGTCATAGATTTGGGTCGCTTTACATAATCCCATTTTTTACGTAGGTTCTGTTCATTCTTCTTTATTGTTTGTTCTTCATTTCTGAATGAGTTTCAAAGAGCCGGTCTTTGACCTCTGAGATTCCTTCCTCAGCTTGCTCAATTCTGCTGTTGATACTTGTGATTGTATTCTGAAATTCTTTGAGTTTTTTAGCTCTATTACCTCAGTTTAGTTCTTTGTTGAAATAGCCATTTTGTCTTTCATCTCCCACATAATTTTATTGTATTCCTTAGAATCCTTGGACTGGGTTTCAACTTTCTCTTGAATGCTGGTGATCTTCGTTTCTATCCGTATTCTGAATTGTATTTCTGTTATTTTAGCCTGGTTAAGAACCATGTTGGCCAGGCGCAGTGGCTCATGCCTGTAATTCTAGCACTTTGGGAGGACGAGGTGGGCGGATCACCTGAGGTCAGGAGTTTGAGACCAGACTGGTCAACATGGTGAAATCCTGTCTCTACTGGAAATACAAAATTAGCCAACCATGGTGGCTTGCGCCTGTAATCCCAGCCACTCAGGAGGCTGAGGCAGGAAAATCACTTGAACCTTGGAGGCTGCAGTAAGCCGAGATCATGCCATTTCTCTCCAGCATGGGCAACAAGAGAGAAGCTCCATCCAAAAAAAAAAAATGATTGTCGGGGAACTAGTGTGGTCATTTGGAGGTAAGAAGACACTCTGGCTTTTTGAATTGCCAGAGTTCTTGCGCTGGTTTCTTTTTATCTTCGCGGGCTGATGTCCCTTCAATCTTTGAAGTTACCATCCTTTGGATGAGTTTTTTGTTCTTTTATCCTCTGTGATATCCTTGGGGCCTTGATTATGGTATAAGGTGGGTTTGGCTGACTGGCTTTGTTTCTGGAAGATTTGGGGGGGGCCATGGCTTAGCTGAAGACTCCCGAGTTGCATGCCCTAACTCTGGGGCACTGGTTTCAGGCTCTAGCTTTGTTCTCTGGTTCCTCCTGATTACTAGAGGGGGTGAGTTTTCCCAGATAGCTGGTCACAACACTCCCATGAGTGGTGTCAGCCAAAGTGCTTGATGGGAAGATGGCAGTGAGATTTGTGCTGGTTTACTCATGGCAGCAGCAGCAGTAGCCTGGCGGGGTGCGTGCTCGTTGGCCAAGCTGAGGTATTGGGTGTGCTGGTGTGCTGGCATCCAAGCATGTGTTTGCACCATTGCCAGTGTCAGAGCAGGGGCAGAGACCTTTTGGGCATGGGACTGGTGCCCTCCATTCACACAGGCAGCAGTGGCAGTGCAGCATTGGGGGCAAGGCCACTAGTGTCAGCGCAGCGGTGGTGTCAGTGGAAAGAAAGATCAGGCACAGGAGGGCACGCAGTTAGCACCCTCTGATGTGGTTTGGTTGTGTCCCCACCTAAATCTCATCTTGAATGTTAACTCCCACAGTTCCCACATGTCATGGGGGGGACCCAGTGAGACATAATTGAATCATGGGCGCAGGTCTTTATCATGCTGTTCTCATGA
This sequence comes from Chlorocebus sabaeus, assembly GCF_047675955.1. NCBI lineage: Eukaryota > Metazoa > Chordata > Mammalia > Primates > Cercopithecidae > Chlorocebus > Chlorocebus sabaeus. Next base: position 15,158,681 of record NC_132911.1, read on the forward strand.
TAGAATAAGTCTTATGAGATCTGATGGTTTTATAAAGAGGAGTTCCCCTGCATTAACTCTCTCTTGCCACCATCCATTAAAATGTGACTTGTTCCTCCTTGTCTTCTGCCATGATTGTGAGGCCTCCCAAGCCAAGTGGGACTTAAGTTCATTAAACCTCTTCTTCTTCTTGTGTCTTTATCAGCAGTGTGAAAATGGACAAATACAGTAAATTGGTACCAGTAGATTGGGGCGTTGCTGAAAAGCTACCCAAAAATGTGGAAGTGACTTTGGAACTTGGTAAGAGGGAGAGGCTGGAAAAGTTTGGGGGCTTTAGAAGAAGACAGGAAAATGTGGGAAAGTTTGGAACTCCCTAGAGACTTGTTGAATGGCTTTGACCAAAATGCTGATAGTGATATGAACAATGAAATCCAGACTAACGTGGTCTCAGATGAGGATGAGGAACATGTTGGGAACTGGAGCAAAGGTGACTCTTGTTATGTTTTAGCAAAGAGAATGGTGGCATGTTGCCCCTGCCCTAGAGATTTGCACAACTTTGAACTCGAGAGATGATTTAGGGTATCTGGTGGAAGAAATTTCTAAGCAGCAAAGCATTCAAGAAGTAAGGTGGGTGCTATTAAACACATTCAGTTTTATAAGGGAGGCACAGCATAAAAGTTCACAAAATTTACAGCCTGACAATGAGATAGAAAAGAAAAACCCATTTTCTGAGGAGACATTGAAGCCAGCTTAGAAATTTGCATAAATAATGAGGAGCTGAATGTTAATGGGGAAAATTTGTCCAGGGCATGTTAAAGGTCTTCACGGCAGCCATCACAGGCCCAGAGGCCTAGGAGGCAAAAGTGGTTTCGTGGGCCGGGCTCAGGGTTCTTGTGTCGTGTGCAGCCTAGGGACTTGGTGCCTTGTGTCCTTTTTGCTCCAGCTGTGACTAAAAGGGGCCAAGGTACAGCTCGGGATGTGGATTCCGAGGGCACAAGCTCCAAGCCTTAGCAGCTTCCATATGGTGTTGAGCATGTGAGTACACAGCAGTCAAGAATGGAGGTTTTGGAACCTCTGCATAGATTTCAGAGGATGTATGGAAACACCTGGATGTCAAGGCAAAAATTTGCTGCAGGAGTGGGGCGCTCATGAAGAACTTCTGCTAGTGCAGTGTGAGAGAGAAATGTGGGGTCAGAGCCCTCACACAGAGTCTCTACTGGGACATTGCCTCGTGGAGCTGTAAGAAGAGGGCCACCATTCTCCAGACCCCAGAATGGTAGATCCACTGACAGTTTACACTGTGTGCCTGGATCCCTGCATCCCTAGTATGAAACCCACTTGATCATCTGTTCAAGTGGATTATCTGTTTGATAGGTTGTTGGGTTCAGTTAGCTAGCATCTTGTTAGGAATTTTAGCACCTGTGCTCATCAGGGATATCGGTCTGTAGTTTTCTTTTTTGGTTATCTTTTCCTGGTTTGGGTGTTAGGGTGATACTGGTTTCATAGAATGATTTAGGGAGGGTTCCTTCTTTCTCTGTCTTGTGGAATAGTGTCAGTAGAATTGGCACCAATTCTTCTTTGAATGTCTGGTAGAATTCTGCTGTGAATCTATCTGGTCCTGGACTTTTTTTTGTTGGTAATTTTTAAATTACCACTTCAGTCTTGCTGCTGTTCAGGGTATCAGATAAGCTAGGAGGGTTGCAGCTTGCCAGGAATTTAGCCATCTCTGTAGATTTTCTAGTTTACGTATGTAAAGGTGTTCATAGTAACCTTGAATGATCTTTTGTATTTCAGTTGTGTCAGCTGTAATATCTCCTGTTTTATTTCTTATTGAGCTTGTCTGGATTTTGTCTCTATTTTTCTTGGTTAATCTTGCTAATGGTCTATCAGTTTTATTTATATTTTCAAAGAACCAGCTTTTTGTTTCATTTATCTTTTGTATTTTTTTGTTTCAATTTCATTTAGTTCTGCTCTGATCTTGGTTATTTCCTTTCTTCTGCTGAGTTTGAGTTTGGTTTATTCTTGTTTCTCTAGTTCCTTGAGCTGTGACCTTAGATGGTCTGTTTGTGCTCGTTCAGACTCTTTGTTGTAGGCATTTAGGGCTATGAACTTTCCTCCTTGCACAGCCTTTGCTATATACCAGAGGTTTTCATAGGTTTTGGCTGTCTTTGTGAGGGAGCCAAGTGCCAGGGGTCTAGTTGGCTGTATTGCTACAACTTTCTCAAATGCAAATATCTTGACCACAGAATCAGAATTTTACTCATCTTTATAATTCCCTCTGTAAGGCCGCACATATCTGTTGAATGAATGAATGAATGAATGAATGAGCCAAAGAAAGTGCATGTAAAACGACCAGACCTAGTGGGTTATGTTTATTATCTGTTTAGGTCATAATGCTGCCTGTGTTTTCCTATGTATTTATAAAATGTAAAGGACTTTGTTTTTGTTTGCCTGTTTTTGGAGTAACTTGAAAAATTGTTTTACATTTATTTTTATGTAGTAACTAGGAGACTTTACTATATACAATGCAAAGATTATTATTTGTGAAATTATTTCTAGCTATCTAACAATATCAATGTTTAGTCTAGTTAATAAATTACCTTATACAGGGTATACCAGAGCTTAATATCTTTGAAAAGTTTTGGACTTATCCAAAATATATTTAATTTGGTTTATCCTAAACTGTGTGTTGAAATACAAAGTTAATATATACCATACAAATTTAAAAACAATTTAAAATATTTCTTTACTATAACTTATACTCTTTTATTTTATCCCTTAAAATGAAACTTAAAAAATACTATTGAAGATTATAATATTCAAAGTAAGCCTTGTTCCTAAAATGAATTTTATAATAGATGTCTAGCAAAGCTGCTATGTTAATAATGCAAAAATGCTGTAATTTTCTCCCAAATTAGCAATTACTGTGAAAAGCAACATTTTATTTCTGCCAAGAAATAAAATTATTGTGTTCTACATCAAATTCTGCAAAAATCTGTTAAAAACTCTGTAAGTTAGGTGACTTTACAATTTCTTTCACTAAATGTATGAAAACAATCAATTATGAAATAAGTAGTAACTATATATTGCGTCTGAGACTTGATTTTCTGTTTATATACTTACTAAATCCTTAAGTTGTAGTTTTAGGTTCAAAATATAAACTCAACTTCAACTTCAGGAATGCTTTTCCCATTATATGAGACTGCCTCAAACCTCATTTATGGTTTAGAAATGTCTTTATTATATTATCAAGGTAATCTCTACGGCACTTAAATTGTTTATACTATTACATCTCAGAATATTTGCTATTAGTTAATTAGAGTATCTGACAATATTAGATATTTAAGATATTTTTTCTATGCCATTCTCTCATTACTAGGTGAAAATGAAATTTTTTTATATGTTTGACTGTGATACATCTTCATTATGCTCTTCTGTTGCTTACAAATAGAAACCTTTATTGTTCTCCAGTGTGCTTATCAGTTAACATATTGAGTTCTGAAAGCATGGACCATTCTCTTCTTTTCTTTTCTTTTTTTTTTTTGAGACAGGGTCTCCTTCTGTGACCCAGGCTGGAGTTCAGTGGCGTGATCACAGCTCACTATAACTCCAAAATCCTAGGCTCAAACCATCCTCCCACCTCAGCCTCCTTAGTAGCTGAGACTGCAGGTGCATGCCACTACGCCTAACTAATTAAAAAAAAACTTTTTTTTTTTGTAGAGACAGGGTCTTGCTGTATCATGTAGGCTGGTCTTGAATTCCTAGCCTCAAGTGATACTCCAATACTGGCCTGCCAAAGTGCCTGGATTGCAGGGGTGAGCCAACCATGGGCAGCCATCTTCAGCCTATTTTAAGTTAGCAATTTTATTAAAATACATTGTAAACATAACTAGCAATCATTTAACTGTAACAACTATTCAGTGAATTGTAATGTATATTTCATTACTGGTTATTAAGTCATTGCTGAAGACATTCTCATTGTTTTTCATTTTCTCCTAGCACTTTCATTCACTGTAGTTCTCGAAACTTTTAGACTTCACTCTCTCACAATTCCTTCTTGCTCTCTCTGTACTATTTCGTTGATGGTAGTAAAACAGACGACTTGGATTTTAGTCTCCATCTGTCAGTATTCAGAATCTACCATAAAACCTAGCATTAACAATGGTCATATGATCTGATATAATTGATGTGACTTTTAAAAAATGCTGTTTGCTCCAGTAATAAGATTATATGCAGAAAGTAATTTCCTTATTAATTAATAGTTGTATTTTCAAATCAACTTTAGATCCTGATAGCACATGACATTTTGCCTCCAATATGAGTTTGAAAGATGAGGAAGTTGACAAGAGCGAAAAGCCATTGGAATTCTTTGTTGCTTGTTAGATTTAGTGCAGTTTACAAAGAGTATGGACTTCGTTTAGGCAGTGTACAGGAAAAGCCTAATTCAATGTTTTATAAAGCACTTAGAGCTTAAATAGAACTTTTGAAATAGATTTTTTTGACCAAGTGATTAGCCTTTCAACAAGTGCTATAGAAGCAAGAATTATATAAGCATCTGCAAAAGCCTCTATATAATGTCTTGCTAGCCCATTTTTTAATAAACAGGACTTGAGTCAGCAGAAAGGGCATTCCAATACTGCAATATGAGAATCTTTTTATAATCTTTTTATTATCTACTTTTGAATAGAATCTATTATTAGTTGTAGAGATTAAATACCCTGTCCTTTGCGTGTTCCTTAGATTGAAAACAGGACAACATTACAGTGAAAGCAGCAGCTTAGGGTATGAAATTCTAAATCCAAATACATTTCAACTCCAAATAATCTCTGGGTCCAGAAAGCTAGTTGCACTGACTCAGAAAAAAGTTTATCATGCTTTTCCACCAGACATACTCACACTTCGAGTCATTTATTTTATTCAATTCAATGAATAACTGCTGTGTGCTTTTCCCTCTTTGTAGCTCTGGGGATGTAACAATATTCTGGGCTCAATTCCTGTATTTGTGAAGTTCATAATTTATTCAGGGCTGTAGGTGATTCTACAGATAATTTCTGATAGAATATGAGACTAGCTATTATCATAATATAAGCAAAGTGCTGTGTGAACAGTAAGTAGGAGTGAAAGAGCTTTTTCCTTAGGCTGGATATTGTAGGAAAAAAATTAAACTTCTTCAGTTAATGGACAAGTGGAAAGATAGAGAGGACAGAATGAACAAGGGCCATATGCCTTGTTGAGGGAACAGCGAGTAATTTGATGTGGTTAGTGCCTGTGAGTGTTGAGAAATGAGACTAGAAAGATAATTTGTTACTAGATTATGAAGGACCTTGAAAGCTTTGTGGTAATTTGCTCCTAATCATCTGAGCAGTAGGAAATCATGGAATGATGTGAAGAAAGAGTGGTGTTGGGTAGTTACCTAAGAAACTGTTTGTCTAACAGAGACAGATGTCTCTTTCAGTGTTTGTCTGAAAGAGAATGTTTGTTGTCCCTTTTCTGGTCCTTTGGCTAGAGAGAATGGCTGGAGCTTTTTTTTTTTTTTTGTCTTTGCCTGTTGGTGTTTCTGGGTTGCCCGCTTCTCCAGTAACATCCAGTCCAGGATATATTAAGTAAGAATCATAGTGTTAGTCCGGAGATCCCTATTCTGTATGCTTTCTTCTCTCTACCTTTCAGAATCTTATGTTTGTTTTGTATGTAATATCCAGGGTGCTTGGCAGTATTTAACCAGAGAGACAGACACAAGTACCTCCATTCATCTTGTCTGGAATTAGAAATCTTAAATGGACTTTAAAAAATGTTATAGAAGTAAAATGTACAACTAGTGTAATACATGGATCTTAAATGCCTATTTTAATAAGTGTATATTTCTCTGTAATAATCAATATAAAGCCTTTTTATTCCCCCACATAATTTCCTCAGGGCCTCTTGCATGTACACCTGCCATTCCTCATAGGAAGCCACTGTTAGGATTTTTATCACCATAGATTGCCTTGCCTTTGCTTGAAGTTACCATAAAGTGAATCACATAGTATGTGTCTGGATAGTTCTACTTAACGTATTTTTGAAATTGAAGATGATTTGTAAAATACTGTGTGTGTGTATTTTTTATTTTTAAAATTTTGCCATAGAATAATATAAGAATAGTGCTGCAGGAAGTAAGTTAATTTTGTAGTCGATACAGTAGCCGTTTTGGGTTTGGGGGTTGTTCGATGGTTCAGTACAGAAGTAGGTGCACGGAGATGCTGAATTCCCCACAGTTGTCATCAATCTGTTCATAAAGGGAGGCCATATGTATTAGAATGTAACTGCGGTAAGAAAAACTTTGCAGTGTTTCAGAAGGAAGAAGTAGAAGAAGGATATTTATAGGGCTTTGGGATCTGTGCTTAAATGGTTTAAGGTGGGCTTTTTAAGACAGGCAGCTTATGTGGATTAGGCAAATTCTGTGATGGAACAGTTTAGGTTTGTTGGACACTAAGGCAAGAGTCTTAAAGTAAGCTGTTTATCCAGGTGTATGGACTGTTGTCTCTGATAAATTGATCTGTGAGAATTTCTTGAAGCAAACAGGAGGTTATTTTTTTGGTTTATAGTCTTATCTTTGCCAGGCAAAGATTTCTGTTAACAAACTAGTAAGTCATGTTGACACAGATGGTCTCAGTTCTCAGAGATAAGAGGTTGTTGATGAATTTGAGGTTTTTAAGGCCACTCCAAGGTAAGGGAAATGGGATGAGAATGGAAGAGCTATTATATAAGGGACCAATCAGGAGTGTGTGGAGAACAAAATCAAGAGAGCCTGTTTTCTCGGCCTGATGGGGCTTCCTTCTGTAGACTCTTTTTGTTTACTCTGGCATGTACTCTTAAAAGACTTTTCATAGATATTTCAGATGGAAAAGACTCTAATGTTACCACAGCCAGAATCTTCTGTTCGAGTAAGAACCCTTTTTGTAAACATCAGTATTAAATAATAGTTGTTGAGCCTCTTCTTAAACAATTTAGATAGGGAACTTGCTTTCTCAGGAGACAGCCAATTGTAGCTTTAGAATGCTTTATTTGTTGAGAAAATGTTTCATATATGGAGCTGAAAACCGTTCCTTTGAAATGCTTAATAGCGCTTGCTTTCCTCCCTCTGGAATCTCATGGTATAAATACCTTCCAAGTTTCGCATATCAGCTGAACAAATATTTGAGGTGGGCGTTCACACTGGACTCTCTTTCTAGGCAATCTATTTCCAGCTCTTTCAGCAGTCATCATGCCACAGATTGGTAGAGTCTCACTATCCTAATTTCTGTTCTCTGCTTTGCTCTTCAGTTTGTCGGTGTCACCATTAATATCTGCAGTGTTCAAGTTGAATATTATTCTCCAGATGCATTCTAAACAGGGAGGAGTGAAAGTATTACCTTTCTTTCTGTGTACCAGACTTATATTACTTAAAGTAACAAATTGAAACAAACAAGCAACAACAACAACAAAAATCATAACTTCTTTTTAGCTTTTCTAATAGCTTCATCATGGTTCACTTGGTTTCAGCATTGCTAGGCATAGTTGACAGTGATTGAGAGTTTCAGAAAGATGAGGTGAAATTGTTTATGTGCATGATGCCAAGAAGTATACTGTCCCCGTTTACTAATTAAACAAACAAACAACAGCCATGCAATGGAGGTAGCAGTGAGGCTATCTTACTGTGTTTAACTTAAACCGTAGTATAGGGAAGAACTGCTGAGATTCTTTCATGTTGATTCCCCAAATGATTGTAGAATCTCATTTTAGTTGCATAGCTTGCTATTATTAGGGAAGAAAGTGTCTTTCTAAAGTCTTTATGAATTCAGGAATGTTGTAGAGGAAGTATCAGGGGACATTCGTATAGCTATAAACTTTAAAGAGATTTGTGACTTGAGCCTAATTAATTATAGATTTCAATATTACGGAAATAGAGGTAAAACAAATAACATATTCCAGCTACTCTATACTTTCAATTTCCTTTTCTGAACCCTTCTAAGTGGGAATTTTTTCTTCATATTTAATGTACTTTGGGTTGCAGTTGAGTTGGAGCATTTGAAGCTGGTCTTGTTTTTAACATTTTTAAAATATTCATTAGTGATATTGAAAATAATAGCTTTGGGCAGCCTTGCTGTCTTTGGCTACTTGGGTTGCTATAAAGGAATACCTGAGACTGGGTGATTTTTAAAGAAAAGAGTTTTATTTGGGTCACCATTCTGCAGAAGCATGGCACCAGCATCTGTTTCTGGTGAAGGCCTCGAGCTGCTTCCACTCATAGCGGAAGTTACGGGAAGCCGGCATGTGTAGCAATCACATGGCGAGTGAGAGGAGGAAGTGCCGGAGTCTCTTAAATCATGGGAACTAATAGTGGAAGAACTCATTCATTACTGGGAGGGTGGCACCAAGTCCTCCATGACCCAAACACCTCCTGTCAAGCCCCACCTCTAACTTCAACATGAGATTTGGAGGGGACAAACAAACATACAAGCCATAGCACTGTATTCATTAGCTCAGTCGCTCAGCAGAAGTTTACAGAGTGTCTGCTGTATGCTGCCTTAAGCAGTCTGGCTTGGCACTGCAAAACAAGTGATGAACAAAATAGATAAAGTTATAACCTCAAAAAGCTTTTATTTTAGCCAGGGGACACACAGTGAAAAAGCAAATATGTGAGGTGGTAGTAAATACTTTGAGAAAAGTAAAGCAGAGTGATAGAAGGTTGAGGAGAATGCTTTTTTATAGTGTTCTGAGAAGGCCTATCTGAAAAGAAGTCATGTAGGCAGAGACCTGAAGGAAATGAGAGAGTGATTTATATAGTATCTGGAAGATGGAACAGCAAGTGCAGAGGCCCCAAAGTGGAAACATTCTTAATGGTTTTTTGGGTTATTCTTTGGAATAGCAAGGAAGCCAGTCTGATTGTCGTAATGAGAGTGAGGAAGACAGTGGTGGATATGGTGACAGTGACAGGGTGCTGTGCTGTGGGGCAGGGGCAAGAGCATAGGTTGACATGTGTTCTGTGTAAGGCCTTGTAAACTCTGCTAGGGACCTTGAATTTTAATCTTAGTGATGTGGAAGCCATTTGAAGGATATCAAGCCAAAGAGAGAGAGAATCCGACATTTTAAAAATCACTTGCTCTTGAGAAAGATAGCTACATAGCTTTATTGGTTATTTGTTCTCATTCAGTTTATGGCAACTACTAAACTAGACTGTAACGCTGGTTCTCCACAGGACACATAAATACCAACTAAAGGAAACTTTCTTTCTTCTTCTTTTCTTTTCTCTTTCCTAACCCACTGCCCATGTGTCTGTCTGTACATCCAATCCTTCCCCTCTTTTTCCTTTTAGCAGCAGATACATGATACTTGGGATGTAAAAAGAATGAGCTTTGTTTCCTCCTGTATTGACCTAACTTTGCTATCAGAGAGTTTTACAATAGGAAGGATCATTACTTCTTACGTTTGAATTTGTAGATAAATTGGGAATCAAAAGGGTTAAGTAATTTGCCCAAAAGCACATAACAAGTTAATCACAAAGCAGTTAGAATCCTTTGTTAATCCTATATTCTTAAAGAAAAAAAAAAGTCCTTATTATTTGGATCACTTATTATATAACTTACTAGGTTTCTCTGTGGCATCTTATATTTTATACCTTTATTTTATTAGTGTATTATTATTATTTACATCTTTGTATTTTCATGACCCATTTCTTCAAAGATAATTTAAAATGCTGTGGGGGCATGATTTTTTTTTTTTCTTGGACCTTCTTAACAACAGGAATTAGAGCCATAGTTACCAAACAGTTATATGAAAGAAACAGTACAGAGACATTGATTTGATGATGAAAGGAAGCACTGCTGGAATGTTTTCTTAGCTTCTTAGGATGAGTGGAGTTTCACAGTGGTATATTTGTTTAAAATAAAACAGATTTACTTGGAACAAAAACTAATTAAACAAGAAGACTGCTCAAATTTTTGTTATGGAAAACCAATCCAAAATCTATTCATTTTTATGAAACCATTTGTAGAAATCAGAATGACTATAGTATTCCCTTAAATTAGATTGATGACCTAACAGTAATGTGTAGTGTATATAAATAAAATTTTTTATAAACTGAGTAAAATATTTTCTTGTATGTAACCAATTTTGGTGGGTAATATTTCAGAGCTACCAGACTTACCTTTAAAATGATTCTTCACAAAGTGCTGATAGCTTGCTCTCATAAAAGTTTCTCAGAAGGCTGAATTCGAACATCCTTGAGCATGACTGTGTGATAGAGTGGAAGAAACAAGGTCTTTGTGCATCTCTTCGATATTTAGTGGGTTTTGTGCATCTATCCTGTGTAATACTGCTTCAGCCCAATGATAATGGCAGGTGGGCCATCTTCAGTCCGTCAGAGTTTCTAGGTATTACAGAAATAGCTTTTCTTTTGGTTCTCATCCCCTCCTTCATGCTTTACGACTTACATGTTATCAGGTAAAACTCTGCTGCCTTTCTTGCTAGCATATTTTGAATCTCTGTGCTGTGATGTAACAGAGGCATCCATTTTTCACTACTTGTTTTCTTATATTTTGGAAGTTTGGATTTTAGATTCCAGTTAAGTACTCTTTAAAGATACTCATATTCTACATGGTTGGATCTCTCAAATTTTAGCTGTGAGTCTAACAAAAATAGTTACCCTTTGTACCTAATTAAACCAGATTGTAATCTAGAGACAGGAGTGTTAATTCCTATTGTCTCAGTACTTCTGATGTAGTAGAATATTGCATAATGTTTCCCTAAATTTTCAGTAAATAATAAATTACTATTATTGCATATGTATGGTATATTTTGGTATATATTTGTGTGTTTACTGTGTATTTTCATTTGAGAGCCTAATAGTGTTCTTTGCATTTATGTTGTCAATAAGTCAATTAAGGAAGCAAAGGAAAATAAAGTGTTATTTTTCATGAGCAGCATTCTCTTTTGCGGTGCTTTCTTCAGGAAATGAAAGAAAGATTTTTCATAATCTAACAAGAACATCCAATTAGATATTAAAATATTGGTTTTAAGTAAGCCAATTAAGAAAGTACCCTTCAAACTTTTTTCATGACTTTGCTGTTATCAAACAGATGTCGGAGTCATAATATGAATACTTAAACAGGGTTTGAAATGTCAATAGAAGAAGCTTCCACTCTGAAATTCTATTTGCAGGAGTGGAGAAAAGATAACAGTATTATCAATTTCGTGTTGCTCATACTGAAATGTGGATTTTAATACAAGATGTTAATATACTAATAAATATTTCATAACTTGAAAATAATTATGCCTTCTGTATGGATGAAACAAACTACACTGAACTCTTGATTGTACAAATATGATCATGAGCATTTTCTAAGCACTCTTCCATTGTACAGTGACATTTAGAAGCGTGTATTTCAGCTATCAACTTTGTTCTTTTACTGTTTTGTCCTTTTAAATGTGGGAAGTTAAGTTGTAGGGCACATGAAGTTGATTCAGCCATCCAGAGCAACATAAAGAACTGATAATTAGAGAAATGCTACTTCTGATCACTGAGTCATAAGTCATCATTTGTTGCTATAAAAGGAGTATACTTTATGGGTTTTGGACTCTATATTTTTTTCTGAGTGCTGACTTTTTTTGAGTTACTATGTCTCAAAGCTTTATCACCATTGGTTAGTAGTATACTAAAAGTCTGTGAAACTAACCTAATTTTATGTCAGATAGTATTTTTTGAGATGCAGCCACTTTCATAATGCCTACATAAAGTAATTGAACTGGTAATGTAAATGCATATACAGCTGAAAATGCTTATGCCAAGCTATTCTCAGTAAGCTTTAAAATTTACATTTAAGAAATCTGAAATTTGGTTATGTTGGACTTTTGTTTCCTGTCCTGAACTTCTGCAGTAAGCATTGTAGTAAAGAGTCCCATCATGTCTTTTCATCGATTGAGTACAGGAGAAGAATGTGTAAGTTTTGGGCCTTATGTTTTTTAAACCTATATTTTTTATATTTTAGCAAGTCATTTTTGATCATCTGTTAGGACAAACACCACCACTAAATACCAGAAATCAAAGCACAAGTCATTTTTCTCTCTTGATACTTTCCCAAGCCTGTAGGGGAAATGACATGTAAGTAGACAACAGCCATGCAGCTTGGTGACAATCAAATATAATGTTGAATGTACTTCTGTGGGAGCAAAGATGGAGCAGCAGCTTATTGCCTAGATGACTCTATAGGAGATGTGGAAAGGGAAATGGAAAAGCTTAGATGTTTACATTTAAGTGAGAATTTGACATGTGCATCACTGGGTGTATGAATTTTCTACAGCTGCCACAACAAAATGCCACAAACTGGGTAACTTTAAAACAACACAAATTTGTTCTCTCACAGTTCAGGAGGGTGAAGTACAAAATCAAGAGATTATCAGGGTTGGTTTTTTTGGAGGTTCTGAGGAAGGAAGCCAAGCGTTCCTTGGCTTGTATTAATAGATGCCCCACTCCAGTCTTTGCCTCCATCTTCACATTCCCTTCTTCTGTGCTTCTCTGTGTGTCCTTTTCTGTCTCTTGTAAAGATACTTTCATTGGATTTTGGGCCCACCTAAATCCTTAACTAATTACATCTGTTTCCAAATAAGGTCACACTCCAAGTTAATTTTTGGAGGAGGACATGATTCAATCTCATTACACGGGGCAGAGTAGCATAAGAAAGTAAAGAAAATACCCAAAGGCCTAGAGGCATATAAAGTTATTGGTAGATTCAGGGTAATAAATTTAGAGGAAATGGAATAAATGGAGTGCAATTGGAGGAAATACTGAGAAAGCTGATTGGGAATAGATTGAGAAAAACCTTGTGTGCCACAGAAGATGTTTAGACTCTGCTGTAGGCATTTGGGTACCAGAAGCCTGTAAACCTTTGAGGTGCATGAGCAGATATGTATTTTAGAAAAGTGACACAAGACTGAAAGACTTAAAGGACTAGTTTGAAGACAGAAGTAACATATAATGGCTTCCTAAATGAAAGTGTGGTAGTGATTTAAGAGTGATGATTATTAAGCCTCATCTGTGGTTCAGTGAGCAGTGTTAAGAGAGGGTTGAAATGATTTTGAGAAAGCTTTTGGAAGCAAGTTGATAACATATGCCATAACTAACAATTTTGGTGGGGAAGAAAGATTTTTAAATAAAGAATTGGGTTAAACAGTCAATCAGTGTTTATTTAATAATGCTTTCTGTCTAGCATTAGTCTAGATACTTTGGAGATTATAATCATGACTTCTATTTCAAGATCTTTATGAGATTCCTGGAGTCATGATATTGATAAAAGTGAAACAGAAAACAATCCAAATCAGTGTGTAAACTTGATGATTCTGACTGATAAATACATCAGAATTTCAGATTAGAAAAAGATCTGTGTGGAGTTAGGTGCTATAAAAAGGGTTTCCTGAGTCTTATGTATAGTAAATTAACAACTTCTGATCTAAATTGACAAAGTAGTACTTAATTTAGATTTGATAAATTATATTTGAATTGGTTTAAAAGAAGATAGAACTCCAACTAACAGTTGATCATTAAGACTGGAAGGCAGATATAAAAATGGTGTTTTTATACAGGAAAGAGTGACTAGAAGAGAGAGGATAGCCAAATGTTAGATTGTATTATGTTTGGGAAGATATCCTGCATCCAACATAATCTGTCTTGGAAGATCAGGTAGGTAAATTTGTATTCACTGCACAGCTAATTAGTTACTATTGGAAAAAAGTTTTTTGTTAGTAATATTAGCTCAACAGTAATATGTAGTTCTTGTATTTTTTAGAAAATAAAAGACTGCAGGAGTGCCAATTTGAAAGCTTTTATCCCAATCCAAGTATGAGATGAGTCCTGCTAGAGAAATTAGATTTTGTATATTTTGACTATTTCACATATTTCCTCACTCTTCTTTGGCTGATTGAACTAGCTCTGGTTAATCCATATTCTTACATGTATTTTATGCCTTCTTCATTTTTTCCCCTCTGACTTCCTCATTATTCCCAGCCAGATTGAGACATTTATATACTCCATATCTAAGAGCATGGGGAAAGCCTGAATGTGAAAATGTGGACAATGATGATGATGATGATAAATACCTCTAAAGTGTTAGGAGCTTTATGTGTTGTCTCCTTCAGTCCTTATATGAAATTGCCACTATTATCTCCCAATTAGGTAAGGAAAATATGGCTTAGAGAGGTTAAGTAGCTTAATTTAAATAGGGTTCCACTGGAACGAGACCTATCTAACTGCATAGTCCAGATTCCTAATCACTTTAATATAGCAGACTGGCTCACCTACATCTTTTCCTTGTTGTGATCCATTAAATTATGGCATTCAGATTCAGCTTCCTAAAACGACCTACAATCACATCTCCTTTCTGTTCAAAAGTCTTCCGTGCCTTCCTTATACTTAACAAAATTCGTTATTTCTCTCCTATTCCAGGGTCCCTCCAAATGTACTGACAGCCTCTTCCCTCCTGGTGGACTTCCTACAGTCTATACTGTTTTTCACCTTAGTGCTTTCCTCCCTGCCCTTTTCAAAGTCCTGCCTCCTTTTTCTTCTGTTTACTGAAATCTTACTTTAGGTTTTATCTGGAGGCTAGAATCATCCTGTGATGATCTCTCCCAAGAAACTGTGTCTGTTTCTCCACCCTTTCTCTTCATTGAATAATGCTTTATTTCCTACCACTTATGCTACCTAATTTTTTGCTTGGCTTGTAGTTTAGATAATATACAGTTATTTAAGCTGGAGTGTAAACTTAAACTTCGTGAAGTCAGAAATAATTATTTCCTCATTTTTGTGTTTTCTAGTATAGGGCCTCGTGCTGTTTCAGCCTAGATAAAATGAAGAGTGGGGGTGGAAATGAGTTCGGACCCAATAGATAAAATGAAGAGTGGGGGTGGAAATGAGTTCGGACCCAATAGATAAAATGAAGAGGGGGGGTGGAAATGAGTTCGGACCCAACAAGGGCCTTCATTCTACAATGAATAATCAATCTGCAGTTTTAAATCAGCAGATTCATTGAATGGTCCAGAAATTCCTATGGCAGGAAAATATATAGCTGACATGAAAAAGGAAATAGTTGTTTACCTCTCCACTGTCATTTTTCCAGTTATGTTCCAGAGGTTGGCTGAGCAAACCCCCAGGCTACTTATTAAAATGCAGATTCCAGAAAACGGGATCCAGAAATACACCTTTGTAGCAAGATTCCCAGGTTATTTGAGTGAAATTTCTACAGAAACCTTATATATAGGCATAAAAATGCACAAATCATAAATGTGCAGCTTGGTAATTTGCATGAAGTGAATCTATATATATATATATAAAACTAGCACCAAAGCAAGAAATGGAATTTTGTCTGCATTCCAGAATTTCACTTTCCTTTGCAGTTAACGTATCTTCCACCCAAGTCACCCCTCAAGGGTTTCCTGAGTTTTATGTATAGTAAATTAAGAACTTCTGATCTAAATTCAGGCTTTTCTCTGATAATGTAGACATTAAAACAGTAGTCCCCACACTACTACCTCCATTTTCTTCGCTTTCCCTTTTTCTTGTCCTCTCCTCTCACTACCAGCATTTTCCTTGGCAATAAAAAGTAATGAAACATTTCTCCTGAAAAATTCCTATAAGTTTTTCCTCGATGTTAACCTACTTAAGCTGAGGCAGTATCTTAAGGGTTCTCTCCCTTCTTTTGTAGGATTCCTAGAATTTCTTCATTAGGCATAGAAGATTCTGCTCTTTTTTTCAAATATTATTTAGAAGACTGAAGGGATGAACATAATTTCAAAGGATCTATGCCATTGATAATTTAGTTTACTTTTTCTAAACCAAAAGCTTATCTCGGAAAAGAGGTTAGTTACTAGGTTTTAGAGAAACAAGAAGGTATGTGTGTGTGTGTGTATTTACTGTATGTATATATATTTGTATAAATCACAATGCATTAAGCATTAAGAATCTTAACTTTGGAATTTGTGATAGTTCAGCATCATACTTAGAGAATTTACCATTGCACTGTGTAGACATGGTTTACTAAGCAAATTAAAGATATAACCTGTTTTGTCTGATCTGCTCAAGAAAATAACTTTTCGTGAACAATACTATCTTATTTATATCCATAAAGATAATGCTAATTGCAAATATATTTTACCTGTATATTTAAGCTTTCCACTTGAGAATTTTAGTTGACAATTAGAGTTACTCTATAATTTCAGAATATATTTAAAAATATATAGCTTCCTCCTCCCTGCCATCCCCAGTTTGATTGTCAGGTTTTTACTATAGTTTTAGGAACTGAAAGGAAATAATAAACAAGACACTAACTTTATGAACTTGATAAATATTATTTTTATGATTTGTTCAGACCTTGATTTTTAATGTTTTCCTTCCAAGAAGAAAAAATATTAAGTTTCTGTGCACAGTTTCTTCACATAATTTTTATTTTCTAGGATTGAATATATCTTATTAATAGTATTTTTAGAAAATACAATCTTATTTTACAAATATTGAAAAATATTTCAAATAAGTAATAGTTTATTTGAAAAATAAGATTAGAGGCTCTTAAGGGACTTTTAAAGGTTATGTAATTCATTGGTCATCTTCAGACTTAATGCTTTTGTTCAGAGTACTCATGCTGTTGATTCTTTTAGCAAACTATCTTTGTATTATCGTTTTTCTCTTTAACTTCTGTCACTACCTGTTCATTCCACTTAACCTGCTCTTTTCAGAACCATTTGAAACCTCATAAAAACATGTAACAGTTCCAAAACCAAGATCTTCAACTTGAAATTCACATCATTGAGTTTAACTTGAGTTTCTCACCTTCTCTTATTCCTGCTTATTTTGATCTTTATTCCTTAGCCGTTTTCTTAGATCTCTTTTATGTTCCCATTTCCATCACCCCTTTTAAAAGGATTTACGTGGTCTCCAAAGGACACTAAGATTTCCTGCTCCAGAATCTCAATCCTCTTTCTTTTCAACCGTATCTTCCTTGCCAATCCCCAATCCTTTTAAGCTTTACTGTCTGCTTTGCTGCTACTTGTAAAATACTGTAGAAAGTCAGAAATAATGTTTTGATTTAATACATTCCACAGTATTTGTTCCTAAAGTTTCTCAACTGCACACCTTTGTTCTCATCTTCACAGGTCACAGTAAAGGTCACTTTAGATGACCTTATTTCCTGTGTGAACTGCTAGAAGAGTTATCTGTGTCCATTAAGTTTCTTCATTTCTGGTTCACTCCACAGCACAGTTCAGTCTGGCTCCTTTATTCGTAGCTCCATTGATAATTACACTCTCTAAGGTCACCAGGTATTTCCATGTCGTTAAATCAGATGGATGTCCACAGCATTTATAAGTAATTCTTATTTTTCTAGTATATTGCAAACTTGATGGCAACAGTAAATATTTTTGCTTTTCTTTAAAGAACATATTGATCCCAAATAATCCACAAATGCTTTTTTGTAAAAGTCGTAAAAGATTCAAAGAATACGCAACTATATAAAAGAAAACATAAAAGCCTCCCTTTCGTTATTCTCTTCCCAATTCATCATACTCATTCCAAAGGTAACACTGGTTTACAGTTTAATATGGTCTCTTCTCATTTCTTTTCTATGCTTTTCCACACATATTTATACTTGCAAGTATATATAATACATGTGTTTAATTTACATGCTTGTAAGCATTTCCAGTTAAAATTACATTTTTAAAAATAAAATCTAAGCATACTATTGCTATTATTGTTCAAAAGAATGCTGACAATAAACATAGGGCATTAGTGGCATCGATTAAAAGATTTTAAGAAAACTAGCATAATTTTTGTCAGTTGTAATAGATGTATTAGTTTTCTAGGGCTGCCATAACAAGTACCACTGACTGGATGGTTCCAACAACAGAAAATGTATTTGCTCAAGATTATGAAGCCTACATGACCCACGAGTCAACAGGGCGAGTTTGTTCTGCGGTCTTTCTTCTTGGATTGTAGATGGCTGCCTTCTCCTCCCTGCTTCTTCCCGTGGTCTTTACTCACTGCACGTCTGTGTCTTGATCTCTTTTTACCAGTCGTATTGGATTAGGGCCCATCCTAGTGACCTCATTTAATGACCTCTTTAAAGACTCTACCTCTTTAAATACTCTCTCACCAAATAGTCATATCCTGAGGTACTGGGGGTTTAGGACTTAAGAATTTTTGGGAGGGACTCAATCAGCCTCTAACAGAGCATTAATATTCAGTTGACACTTGGTAAACATATTTCTCATGAAAATAATTGGTCACTTATTCACACCCTTGGTCTCGTTTGAAAAGTACTTAAGCAAATACCAGTTGCATGTTAATGGCTTACTGATTTAAGTTTTATTTTAGTGAAAGTGCACCTTGAAGGATATTACCTCTTCATTGCAGCTACAGACGTCTTACACAATTAAGAACAACTTTCAGTAACGTCTGCCTCATTTACTCAGCATCAGATACGTTATTGGTGGTACAGAGCATTTTGAAGACAGTCTGTATAAATTGCATTGTACAACTTAAAATGCTCTATTATTGGAATATGAGGATAGAATTGTGTAGCTCTTTACCTCAAACACACTTATAAAGGATTTGAATGATTAATCCATAAAGTACATTTGTGTAAATAACAAGTGTACCAGTATATATATTGTTTTCAAATTTTGATTTTTGAACCCCAATTTTATTGAAGTTATTATGCCATCATCTAAAGATAGAGGGTTGTAAAAAATGACATCTCATCGCTATTTCCAGCCAGAAAGTGTTTTAATTATCAGAAATTTCTACATTACAATACAGGCACTACATTTTATATAGTAGTTATATTTGGTAGTTTGTAACTGCTGAAAGTGGTTATTAAAGAGAAACTTTAGAGGTGATACTAACATGGTTCTGAAATCATTGTACTAATGAAGAATACATCTGGTATTAGTCCAGATGTTTCAGTACTACATAATTTCCAAGGTTATACTTTTTTCTTAGTAGGAATGCTAAATATATAATTTCTTGTCCTCTGTCTGCTAGTTTAAGGTTTCTTTCAGTTTGTTCAGTTTGATAAAGAATCAGTAAACTGAGAACATGAATGTTCAAAAGAAAGATGTATATTAAACCCAGAGAATGTCTGAAGTGAGAAGCTATATAACCAATTCTAGTAGATACTGGTTTTCTATTTTCAGATACTCAGAACTGAATTTTGCATTTTATTGTTAATAGCTCTTTTGGTAGGATTTCTTCCTCTTTGTACCTCTTTATAATTTTAAACTGGATTATTTTGGAAACTATGATACAACAATAAGAGCATGGAATTGCACATTATACAACTGTGCATTTGAATGCAGGTGCCCCTTGACACTTCTTGATTAAGCAAGTTACTTAACCTTTTCTGTAAAATGGAAGAATCTGTACACCTCAAGGTTTCTTTTTTTTCTGTTTTGATAATTAAATTAAATAATCTTTATACAGTCCACCCTAATCCAGGACAATCACTGAGTGCTTGAAATCTCAGATAGTAGCAAACTCTATATATATTGTGTTTTTTCCTAAACATGCATACCAGGAGGAAGTTTTAATTTATAAATTAGGGACAGTAAGAGATGAACAGCAATAATTAATAGTAAAATGGAACAATTATAACAATATTCTGTAATAAATTATGTTACGTGGATGTGGTCTGTGGTCTGTCTCTCCTTTAAAATACCTAATTGTACTATACCCATTCTTCTTCCTGTGATCTGTCAACCTGATAACTGAGTGGCCCACTAAGTGACTAATGGGAGGGTAGCATGTACAGTGTGGATATGCTGTACAAAGGCACGATTCACACCCCAGGGAGGACACAACAGGATGGTGTGAGATTTCATCACACTACTCAGAACAGCTTGCAACTTAAAGCATATGAATTGTTTGCTTCTGGAATTTTCCATAGAATATTTTCGGACTGTAGTTGACAGCAGGTAGCTGATACCACAGAAAGTAAAACCAAAGATAAGGAGGGACTACTGTACATTTCCTGATGTAAAAAATAAAAAATTATTTCACATTTTTCTAGCAGTAGTCTCTGTTTTAGGAAAAAAAAAAAAAATGCTTCCAGATTATAAATGTGAAACCCATGGGCATACTTTACTGTGGGTATGATGGAACAATTTTCATTTGGTTCTCCTAACGTTTTCCAAATAATATTTCCATGAAAACGTATCTCTTTTTAGTATTGAGGTATGATTTATATACAAAAAAAAGCAAAGATCTTAAATATGCAATGTAAAATGAGTGTTGACTGTGCTTAAATATTCTAATGGAAGGGGTGGGCGTGGTGGCACATGCCTGTATCCCAGCACTTTTGGAGGCCAAGGCAGGCAGTTCACTTGAGGTCAGGAGTTCAAGACCAGCCTGGCCAATATGGTGAAACCCCGTCTCTACTAAAAATACAAAAATTAGCTGGATGTGATGTTACACATCTGTAGTCCCAGTTACTCGGGAGGCTGAGGCGGGAGAATCACTTGAGCCCAGGAGGTAGAGGTTGCAGCAAGCCAAGATTGTGCTACTGCACTCCAACCTGGGTGACAGAGCGAGACTCTGTCTCCAGAAGAAAAAAACAAAAATTCTAATTGAAGTTTTGTGAATGTTCTTGTTTTCATTAATACGTATTTCTCATTAAGGACGAATCTGAGGGATTTCATGTAAATTAACCAGCTTAAAAAAAGACCAGTTTAAGGAAAAGTTGTTCTTCATTTTTAAATTAAGCATATTTACAGTGTCACACACTCTTATAAGTAAGTATGATTTTGATATTTGCAAGTCAATGTAACATTTTTGAAATCTATAAAGAAAAAGTTGTCAAAAATAGAAGTATATTTGATAAAACCAATTTATGGTTTTTAAGTGTGTATAAGTGCTCTGTTGTAATACACTGATAGACTTGTGATACATTAATTACTAATGATGAAATATACTTTGAAATCTCTGGAGAAATATTTTAATTATATACTAATAGTATATACTAAGTACCAAATATCAATATTTATTTGTTAAGAAACTTCACTGGCAAAAAACTCTTTACCATAAAAGAAAATAATTATTTAATGAGCTTAGTGTAAATATGAAATGAGTAACTCTGGTTTTATTAATTTTAAAGAACATTTACTACATAATTATTTAAATCATCACTCTTTTTCTCTACTGTTTATGCGATTTTTTGAGTTAAACTGTTCTTCATACCCTTTTGAGGACTTTAATAACAGCTTCATTTGAGAAATCAAAAAAATAGAGAATTGTAATTAGATACTCTGAATTTTAAAAATCCCTGAATATTTTACTGCAGGGTTTAAATGTATTGTATTATTTAAGTGTTTTAAAATATATTGAAGGATGTATTTGAGGCCTGTTCTCCTTTATTGTCTTCTGTAAATAATATCATTTTCCCTGCAATAGACAGAATTCTGGATTTACGGCTTGAAAACAACACTATGACATTATAAATCCATATATGTTTAAAATACAGGTCAAATGTTATAGATAGTAAGTATTGGAATAGTTTAATAGCAATAAATATTATCCTGAGGCAAAATTTTAGGAAAAAGTTTCATTAAAGGAGGTGGAATTTGAATTGGCCTTAAAATCAATGTGAATTTTGGTCTGTCAATAAGAGGAAACATCATTTTTTGAGATGAATCAGGAAAAGAGATGGAACAGCCTTAAGAACCTGTATAGAGGTCAAAATGGGGATAGGATTATTTGAGAATAATGAAGAGACTGCTTTTACTGAAATATGTGATTTTGTTTGTAGAGATGTGAAGAAAATTGTGCATAATCTGGTATCCCAATCATGTCTGCCTCCAAACTCCTTCCCAGTAAGATCAGATAAACAATTTTGCTTTCCATCCTCTATTAATTTCCTTGTCACATTGTACCTGTTTGAAATCCTGTCTCAATATTCCTTACTTACCTCAGTATAATCTACATTAAAATATTCTGTTTATAGTTAACCATCTCTGGAGTCTTTCCATGTCAGCCTACCGTAATTTCAACTTTTGTGTTTCTCTAGCACTCATTTGGACATATAGCTAAATTGACCACCAAAATTCTATTCTTCATTTTGTACCATACAACTTAATTGCCAATTTTATTAATTTGTGATCTGCTGAGTCCTATAGCAGCTCTCAAGAAGAGAAACACTTTTATCCCCAGTTACGAAGGAGGTTAACTCAAGCGCAGATTTACATCTTACTCGACTAAATCTTGAGTGTTAAACAAAATACTTAAAAGAGAATGAAGATTCTATTTTGCCTTGCATGATTAGACATTTTTAAGTATATATACTATATTTCCTTTTGAGCCAAGACACTATGTTTTATATTTACTTGCATTTGTATTTTATGAAACAGAATATCTAAATACTGAATATTGATTGATTGATTGATTCAGAGATGTTTGGCATAGATTGCCAAGGGATTTGAATTACCTCTAATCAATTTTAAGTTTTCAAATGTTTGTGAGTAATAGATTGATGAAAGTAGTGATTTTGGAAAATTTAACTAGAAGTGAGGAATTGGAAAGTAAAGATGAGTGATAATCCAAGCATGATACGTTAAACATTCAGACAGAATTATTTGAGTCAAAGTAATAGAAAAGTGGCAGTAGAAAATAGGAAATGCCCATTAGCTTTGTGATTGATTGTAGGGCAGAGATGTCAGAGTTGAAGCTTAGGCCATTAGAAGAATGGTTGTAATATTGATAGGTTCTTGGCATGCTGGGAAGATAAATTTGTTTGTGTGGAGAATATTGACATTTATTTGTACGGTTTTGATTTTAGAGTGTTAGGACATTCAAGTGGGATATCAAGTCAGAAACCGGTACTTACTTCATAAATTGTGAAAATATAGACCTGTCTGGGATGGAGTCTTTCATGTAAAAGAGCTGTTGAATTTAAGGATACACATCTTCCAAAGGAGAGAAATATAAAAAGAGAATAGAACTTCATGGACAAATAATGTATCTCTCTTGTAATTAAAGTACAATTTACCATTTTGGTGACCTCTTTAATTTTCATAAACTTAGATATATAACTTATGTTGATTGTATTTGAAATTCATATATCCTCAATTGAACTTAAATATTAAATGGTCTATATTTGTATTACAAATACTCAAATATGTATTTACTGTGAATTTGGACGTTAAAATAACTAAATCTTTACATCCTATCAGTTTTAATGTTGTTGCTTTTTGTATAAAAACACACAGTAAACAAGAAATCTTGTCATTCTTCCTTCAAATATATATATATATATATGTATGTATGTATGCATTTTTTCTTTTAAAATATATCCAGGATCAGAACACTTCTTACCACCCGCTGCAGGATCAGATCACTTCTTACTACCTGCTGTCGAACTGTCTTACGTCATCAGCATCTTTGGTCTGGATTACTGTAGTAAACCTTCCCTAGTCTCCGTGCTTCTATTCTTGCTTCATTATAGTCTGTTCTTGACATAGTTCATGTCACTCTTCTCACAGTCTTCCTTTTATGACTCACCATATAATTCAGCATAACATCTAAGTCTTCACCAGCACATTGACCCTCTTACTGTTCCTTGAACATATTTCTATCTTAAGGCCTTCGTGCTGACCATTATTCCATCTTTCTTCTTTGTGCTTCCCCCAGAATCCATATGACTAACTGCCTTCCCTTGTTCACAACTGTGTTCAGATGCCAAAGACAGTCTCTGTGGTGTTTATCCTGACCCTCTTCCCATTTAAATTGCAACCTGCTCCCCATTGTCAATACTTCTGACTCCCTTACTTTTTTCTGGTTTTCCTTTTCTTACAGCACTTTGCACTTACAGTGTACTGTTCATTTTATATTGTACACATACACATATTTTTAGAATCACTGTTTTTTGTCTGTCATCTCCCAAACACATACACACACAGCCCCATGAGGCCGGAGATAATTGCTTTGTTCACTATTTTATCTCACATGCCTAGGAATGTAACCTGCCATGTATTAGACACTCAATACATATTTGTAGAATAAATAAACATGATAACATACAACCACAATAGCTAACACTGAAGGCTTACATCACACTTTTCTAAAAACTTTAACTTACTATAACGACCTTAATGAAGTACAGATCCTTTTATCCCCATTTCACATGCCAGGAACTGCACCATATGTTGGCTAAATAAAATGCTCAATTGCACACACAATTCAAGCCTAGAAGTCTCGCATGGAACCAGAGATCCAAACCATTAGAGTATGGGATTTCTGTTAAACGTGATTATTGTGTTTAGTGCTATAAAGTTTTGTGTTTGTTTGTTTTTGTACAGACAAGCTCTCACTCTGTTGCCCAAGCTGGAATGCAATGGCATGATTATCGCTCACTGTAACATCAAACTCCTGGGCTCAAGTGATCCTCCTGCTTCAGTATTCTGAGTAACTGGGACTAGAGGCACCTGCCACCACACTCAGCTAATTATTTTTTGTAGAGACAGTGTCTCACAGTGTTGCCCAGGCTGAGTGCTGTAAAGTATTTGTAGTAGAAGCAGAAGTGATATATCATTGTTAAATATGGTATATATATACACACAGAACATTTCTTATATACCTTGATTTACACTGATAGTTTACTGATTAAATATAAAAATGAATTTTGTTCATCTGTAGCCTTCAAGTAGCAAGCTTAAAGAAATATAAAATTACCTCCAAATTAAAGTCTCATTAGGCAGCCTCAACAAGTAACATTCATTATTAAACTCAGTCTGAAGGCCTGCAAAGCCATGGTACTGTCAACCATGTTATATAGGCCTAATATCTGAATCCTTAGGGCCATTTTTATTTCTTAGACACGTTTCATTTATCATACTGTTGTACTGTATTTCATATCAGATGTCAAGATAAAGTCTCTGATGTCAAAGATTTAGAAGCAGTGACTTTCCAGATTTGCTCATCACAATGCAGTGGTCCTGGACATACAGAGCAAATGGATGACATTAGAGTTCCAAAGCTGCTGGCATTAGGTGAACTTTAGGGGAAATGTCATTCTTGAGACCATGTAAGAGAAGTTTCAAGAATGTAAATTAAAGCTATCTGAAGTACTGGACATAGTAGTTTAGGATGATATAATGGCACTGAGAGAGAGATTTTGATTATACTGCAATTGAGGCAGTGACCACAAATAAATACAAATTCAGATAATGATCAAAGGGCAATATAACAGATATGTGAAAAGGTTCCTTATTAAAGAGTAATTCACTGGCCACCCAGGGTTCTTGTCATCCTTGCTCATGTGCTTATAGAATTGTCAAAGCATTTTCATGTGAATACTGAGAGTATTATAGACATTCATATTCATAGGTACATCAAAAGAAAATGTAAGAGACAGACTGCTTTAAAGAAGACAATGATTCTTGTTTTTTGTTTAAACACATTTTATAGACTTTGCTTGCTAATAACATCTTTTTTATCTCCTAATCACCCCTAAGTAAGAAAAAATGATCTGTACTTTGAAAATGAATTACGCAGTGGTTACATAGCTTTCCTGGAGAAATCAATTTATTGGCAAATCTAGATTAGGGCACAGAGAACCTGTTCCTAATTCATTTCTTAGACAATCGTAAGTGCAAAATATTTGGTGATATGAAACGAGTAACATTTCATATGTTACTCGTTTTTTTCGGTTTTGTATTTTGCATTTACATTTATAATAATGATATGAGAATATTAACGTTCCTTGATATAATTGCTTTTTCCCCCCAGGATAAAAAGTAAAATACACACACACACACACACACACACACACACACGCACGCACGCACACAGAGATTATATTATACTTTTCATGTATACCCAATGTGACAGCTACAAAAGCAATTCCAGCATAGATATATGTATTTTCTGTATCTTACATTAAAAGCTATTCAGTTGAATTTTAAAATGCTGAAGTATGTAATACTTTTCTATTTTGAACTTTTAATTTCATTTAGTTGCACAAGAAAATTCTATGCAATTATACATTTCAATTTTTCTTTGTTAGTGAACAAAATGAAATCTATAAGTCTAGAAGTGTATTATCAACAAAATACAAATTACTAAAATTACTTAAGCAGTTCATAGGAGAGACTTTTAAAGTTTATATTTAGAAGAAACTTCATCTTATTGTGTTGTTGTATTTTTGTTCTCTCAACATTTATTTGGAAAATACAGTAGAATGAGAAGCTTTCTAATTGGTCTTATTAACAGTTTTGATCAAACAGTATAAAGTGTTTCCTGAAACACAGTTGATTCCCATTAGCTATCTCACTAGTGTCTGGGGCTTAGGGTTGTTTTGTGTTATCCTAGGATCCTAGGAGTTTTCCATACCTGCAGTCTATGTTTTTGTTGACTGACTTTCTACGGAGGGGCAGTTATCGTGAATTATTTCAGTATATTCTGCTTAGGGTTTCCTTACTATTGATGGGTTTTGTTTTGTCTCTCTTTTTTTTTTTCTTTTACCTTTAACACCTAGACTACCAGTCTTATTGACAGTGTAATAAAAGTAAAGCTCATCAAGAGAGCTAGTTCTCCATTTTACTATCAGGACAGATAACTTTTTATGAAGAAGGGACTGAATAAGACCCAGCATGGGGCCACAGTTAACCAAAAATCCGTGGACTTAATCCAGTCTCTGGTTAGAAGCTACTAACGCACCATTTGGTTCTTCCATCTCCAAAAGGCTCAGTTTCTCTCTTCCTATAATATTTACCATGCCTCTTATAGTATTCTAGAGACGCTCTGAGAATACTAGACAGGATGACTGCAATCTGAATTTTCAGAAATATGTTGGTTGTTACGTGGTGTTGCTTACCTTCCCGATTAACTTCATGTATGCAGAATCTTCTATTGCTTGGGCGCAATTTGCCACAAGCCCTCTATATGGCTTCTGTCTGTAGAGCTTTCAACTCCTACTGTTCCAGTGGAAATTTTTTTATTAAAAAACAAACAAATCATCTTACACTATTAAGATATTTTTTCTGGATGTGTAGCAGTTCATTTATTATTTTAAAAAACTTTTAAAATAAATTTTTTAAAAAACTTTCTTACTAGTGGGAAGTTTTCCCGGAATATATAGCGTTTCTGAAAGCTTTTACAGTATTATACATTACACCTTCCCTTACAGCCTCCCACAAAATGTAGTTATTTAGTGTTATTTAGTCATGGCTTATAGCTCTTTAGTAGTACATATTTCTCGTCCTACCACAGACCTGATGTATTGGAATTTCCATATATAGAGCCTGAAAATCTGTTTTTTAAACAAATATCTCTGGTCAATTTCATGCACACATTATTTTGAAATTCTTTTGAGAACCACTAACTTAGGTTAAGTATCAACCTTTTTGATCCTCAAATAGGAAAATAAAATTCCAAGATGACTTTTTGGAGTATGGTTGGGCCAGGTAAAGATTTCATACTCCACAACAGATTGTATAGTGAGTTCAGCTGAGACATTGCTAAACAATGTCCTGCAGCTTCAGATGAAAAGAGAATGGTGGCTTATTGCTGACACCTCACAGAGAAAAAATTCTTTGAGTGGGAAGTAATCAAGATTCATCACTGTTTTCATGAAGAACTGTTTTATTTCTCTGTTGTAATCATTTTTTAGTGGAAGCCAAATATTTAATGAAGTGCTTAGGAATTTCCAGCAGAAGATACGTGCAGCCTCTGGGAAATCAAACAAGTGGCATTTTTTGTCACCTGGATGGAGATAATACCCATTTACATCTCTTCTTTCTGGCAAATCCAGAAGGACTTGGCCTGAGTATTTTATCATCTATATCACATCTGCCATTTGGTGTAGAGCCTAGTAAGAACTCATGCTGCCTCAAAGAAGACTCCAAGGATAGGACTACAAACATATAACTAATAAGAAACAGGAATCTTTTATTAGAATGTTAGAGTGGGATTTAAGCTTACTTTGTGCAGTTACAGTGATGAACCAAGATACTTCCTGTCTTAAGTGTTCAAAAGTATCCTTTCCTGGACATTAGTATCCTGAAAAAGAAAGTGAAAAGAAAATAATTCATAGTATTTTAGCACACAAAGGAGACTCGGGACTAGTATCATGACTACATTCCCACTAGCTGATAGGTTTTGAAATGCTATCTTATTCACTTAGAATTACTGAGAGGTATGAACTGAATTTTGTTCCTCTAAAATTCAGATGTTGAAGTCTTAACTCCCCAGATGTGACTGTTTGGACATGGACCTTTAGGAGGCAATTAAATTTAAATAAGGGCATGAGAGAAGGTCCCTAATCTGATTGGATTGGTGGCCTTAGAAGTAGAGGAAAGTATCGAGAAGCCTACCTGTCTCTATCTGCTCACAAAGAAGAGGTGATGTGAGCACACAGTGAGGAGCTGGCTGTCTTCTGCCCAAGGGGAGCCCTCACCAGACACCAATCCCATTGGCACCTTCATCTTGGACTCTGAATCTCTTGAACTGTGAGAAAATAATTTCTGTTGTTTAAGCCATCCAGTCTATGGTATTTTGTTAGGGCAACCAAGCAGACTAAGACACTCAGCAAAAATAAACTGATTCTGTCGTGCACAGAAAAGCAGATCTCTCATTTTATGTAGACATTGATCAGGAAAACTAGGACTTTTCTACTGGAAAATCTTAAGTAGTTAAGATGAATTTCAGAGATAGTTAGGCTTATTTAAAAACAGTAAGGCAACCCTCTGACTTCTGAGAAGTGTTGTCAAGGAAAATACAAGATTTTTTCCCCTCTGTTTTGTTTTTAGGTTGACAGTAAATTATCATATTTTCTTCCTTTTTTTTTTGCTATTGTAATAATTTCTGTATTCATAAAGATGACTGAATCAGATGCTAAACAATTGAGAGATTATCACTTAAAAGATTTTCTCAGACTTTGTGTGTCCATTGCCCTTGTTCTGGCAGGTAGTGAATAAAGGACTGAAACAGACTGAAAGAATTTACGCTAGTACTTTTTCATGATGTTTTCAAGGAGGATAAGAGAAAATAGATGGAAAAAAATTTACATATCATTTCATACTGATTTGCGTAAAACTGCATGACAAGATTGGACTGAAAGAATTCATATAGTTAGTCAGAGATAATCAGCCGTGTTTCCTGTAGCTGCGGACAAGCTCTTGGTTTATTTTGCAATCATGTATTATTTTAAAATGCAAGAAGAAAGGACCAAAAAGTATTTTTGTGGATTTGACCCAAACTGAGACAAATCACCATTTGGGTATCATCCAACACTGTCAAATCTTAGTTTCATTTGTCATTTACTTAATGTTATAAATGGGCCTTTTTAAAATAAGTTATAATTTTAAAAATGATCAAAATTCCGAAATTTCATGGGACTGATTTAAGCATTTTAAATTTTTTTTTAAGTGGGGATTATATGCCAAAGCAAAGCGTTGCCAGCACTGCTTTATCAGTGAATAGGAGAAATAATTAATTTTAACACTGTGTATTATTGTCTTCAAAATAGCTATTTTCTGGCAAATATGTATTACTGAACAACTTTTTGCACTCTGCTTATATTAGAATTTGGTTTTGATCCAAAGCCCATTTAACTAAAGCAGTCATTGTTAGGGTTAAACAGGCTGGCTGTTAATATGTTTTGCTCTCAAGGCTAATAATACCGGGTTGGTATATAAGGGACTTGCATAAATTTACAAAGACAAATTACTCACTGGCAAGAGAATTAACTCAGATATAGTTTGCTATTACTGAATTAACAATGGGCATAAACCAGTGGAGATTAATTTTATCATCTATGAGTCATATGACCTAAGACATTAAAATTTGGAATCTCATTGGAATCTTAGATGATTGATGATGATGGTGGTGGTGGTGGTGGTGGTGGTGGTGGTGGTGGTGGTGGTGGTGGTGGTGGTGGTGGTGATAGATTACATCTATTGACTTCTTACTGTGTTTCAGGCATTAGGCTATTTTACATGTATTATCAATTCACTTGTCACACTTTATTATTTCGATCGAAGAGCTTAACAATTTGAAGTTTAGAGTAATTTGCTCAAGGTCTTACTTGTGAAACCCAGGATAGAGAATTGACTTCAGGGAATTTGACTAAAATGTATTTTATAAACTACTGCACTATACTGTTTCCTTCATGCTGTCAGTTTCAAATGTGCAGATAGGAAACTGAGGCCCAAATTACTGAACTCATTAACCACTACTTCTTTAAATTGAATGACCATTATTAGTACTGGAAACTGACTTCTAAGTTCAGTTTGCTTTTTGTTACCATAGCTACCTTCTCAAGTAACAACTTATTGGTCCACCGTAGCCATTCTTATTTTCAGAACATGTGTTTAAAAGGATTCCTTAAGGAGTCTTTACTACCAGCAGAATTTAAAAATGTTGAAAAAGCAGAACATGCTGACTGGTGTCATCTTCCCAAGAATTTAGTAATAACTTAAGTGGAATCAGGTTTATTTCACATACTGATATATAGTATATTTAGCTTCATTTCCATTTTATCTTTACTCATTCTTGATATTGCCATATAAGAGGTATAGAAACTATATTAAACAAAATATACAATT
This sequence comes from Chlorocebus sabaeus, assembly GCF_047675955.1. Classification (NCBI taxonomy): domain Eukaryota; kingdom Metazoa; phylum Chordata; class Mammalia; order Primates; family Cercopithecidae; genus Chlorocebus; species Chlorocebus sabaeus. Next base: position 15,189,245 of record NC_132911.1, read on the forward strand.
TTTTATTTTCAAGTATGTTAGTTGAAATTAAGAACATAATATCATTCATATATATTGTTTTCTCATATTATGCTATACTGTTTTTCTTCTACATAAAACTGGGCTTTAAGTAAGTCATGAGTCATGGCAATGAATTTTCTTACAACCTTATTTTTATGAACCTTTTTTTTATTGAACCACTTTTTATTTTATGTTGGTTCATATGCTCTATGAAATATTCAATGAGGCCAGGTACGGTGACTCATGCCTATAATCCCAACACTTTGGGAGGCCAAAGTGGGTGGATCACTTGAGGTCAGGAGTTCGAGGCCAACCTGGCCAACATGGTGAAACCCTATCTCTACTAAAAATAAAAAAATTAGCCAGGCATGGTGGTGTACACCTGTAATCCCAGCTACTCAGGAGGCTGAAGCAGGAGAATCGCTTGAACCCAGGAGGTGGAGGTTGCAGTGAGCCGAGATCAGGCCACTGCAATCCAGCCTGGGCAAAAAGTGTGAAACTGTCTCAAAAACAAAAGAAAAAGAAGAGAAATAGTCAATGGACTACACAAGTAAAAAACATTGATACTAATGGTTTGTTGAAACATTTGTTCCTGTGGAAGAATTGATATGTATTCATTATCAAAGCCTGCACACATTTTTTTCTTGACTATTCACCTGATCTGAAAATACATTGCTCTTATAAATACAAGTTAAATGTATATTTTGGAATAAATTATCCTGAGTTACTGCTATTTCCCTCACTTATGAGAATTAGTAAAAAATCAGAGAGGAAAATAAATAAATGAACATCATGCTTTAGCTTTCAGGGAATTCATTATTCAATATTCCCTCTTTCAAAGGATTTTGAAAGTATATACATCAGTTAGAGACAAATTTTTAAGACCAGCTTAAAATCGCAGACCTAAGGTTAATTTTAAGTGAATTAAGTCATTGCTTTAAGGGCGCCATAAATGAAAGCTAACTATCTAAGGTCAATGTTTAAGACTTTTGCAATACTTACTTATTCTTATTCTTGTGCTTACTCTTACAACTTTTGGTGTGTGCCGGTAATCTCTTTGTTGCACATTAGTAGATAAAATGTAATCTTGTAATTTGTGTGTGTAAGCTGCTTGAGAACATAGGTATTTTTTCCTATAACTACTGGATTTCTGTTGCCTGAGGTGGTGCCTGATACATAGTAATTGATGAATTAAAAATTTGCAAACAAATTCAAGCTAAGTAAATCCTGAAGGCTCTTAGGGTATCTACTTTTGATGTGATTTTGAAGACAAAAATAAAAAGATGTACAAAAATCAATGTTTTTATAGTATGTTAGTGTACATTCCTGAATGTATTTTATAGAATGTTAGAATACATTCCTGAATATTGTCTTTTAAAACTATCAGTTCAACACACTAAATTCACTTATGAAAAGGAAATGAATTTCTGAATGCTGTTTGTTGAGAAGATAAAAACAGCTTTTCGGCCTTTTGGCTAAGATAAAGTGAACAAGATACAAAGTTTGTTGAAGTGGAGATTATGAAATGATTTCTGTTTGATCAATTACACTATTGTTATACTATCGTATTTGATTTTTAGGAAAGTATCTTGAGGAATCTCCTCTTAATCCTGTTTTAAAGGTAATTGAGGTTAAGTAGTTTGTTCATACTAACAGTTAGTAGGTGGCAAATTCCAGACTGTCTCCAAAGCCCTTCCTCTCTCCTGCCTTATGTATATAAGAAATAAGCTACAAGGGTTATAGACTATTTTCATGAACCAAGTCTCTAAGGACAAAGTGTGATTTATTTTAACCTAGCTGCATTTTTAAATTGAAAAGAAATATGTAGGTTTCTGGTTATTGTAACTGGAAACACAAAATGCATTGCATGATATGATGCTTTTCTCACACATTTGAGAAAGCATTGAAGGGTTCTGAGCATAGTAATGATAGGATAGTTTCAGCAGTATTCATCTGAATGACAAATCAACTCCAGGGTAGAGGCAGGGAGAATAAAGGAGGCTATTGCAATCATCTAGGCAAGAGATGATGACTGGTTGGATCAGACAGATCTTGGGGCCTTATTTTTTAGCCTCCTTTGCTAGTTCTTCCTGCGAGTGGTGAAAAGTGGTTGAATTTGGAATGAATTTTGAAAGTAGAGCCGACAGTATTTTCTGAATGACTGGATATGTGGAGAGGGAGGGAGGAGGGAAGGAGGGAATAAAGTCAAGGAAAAGAGTGAAAGAAAAGTAAGGACAGAGACACAAAGGTGATTCCAGGATTTTTACCTAAACAACTGGAAAAATTAAGTTATTCTCCTGAGTTAGGGGAGAATGGGAGAGAAGCAAGATGCTGGGACAGAAAGAGAGGCAGATCAGGAGTTGCGTTTTAGCTGTTTTCAGACTTCCAGTATATCAGACTAGATACCAATGTGAGAATCATCAATATAGACATAATTAAAGCCACGAAATTGGATGAGAACACCTGGGAAGGCTGAGTAGAGAGAAGAGGCCCAAGCCTTTTGAGCTCTGAGATACTCCAGAGTCTAGAATGTAGGAAGGGAACAGCCTCCTCCTTCCGGAGGAGGAAGAGCCAGTGAGGTAGAATCATCCTCAAGACTGGGGTTCTGGAAGTTAAATGAAGAAAATATTAAAGAGAATGAGTGGTTAGATGCAGCAGATTTTTCAGGTAGATTAAGTCCAGTAAGACTTAGATATGACCATAGGATTTAGTAATGGGGTGACCTTGACAAAAGATTGATCAAAGAAGATTCTGTTACTGAAAATAAACAGAAAGGATTATAAACCACTCACCTAGAAGACGTCCGAAGTTATTCTCTTAAGTTTGTGATCCTCATAGAGGCAAACTACTTTGCAGTTGTTATGTAAATTTGGTCATATTATCCTGTACTGTTAAACTCAGATATGTTCGTCAGTTATTTAAATACTGATTTTAATTACTTTAACTGTCAACATTTAATTAAAGTTTTTACAAAGTTTTACTTGAGGTTCCTCCTGTGTTTTGGTAAGTTGTTACTATATGGTGGAAAGGGCATACATACCTATACAAACAGTCCTAGGTTTCAGTCCAAACTTCACCGATTAGTAGTTGTGCAATCTTGAACAAGTTAGGTAAATTTTTCTAAGTCTCAGTTTCCTCATTTGGAAGTTGACAGGTAATAACTACTTTATATGACTGTCAATTAACAGTGGACTGGATTAAAAAAAAAAAAAAGTGGTACATATACACTATGGAATACTACACAGCCATACAAATGAAATTATGTCCTTTGTAGCAACATGAATGCACCTGGAAGACATTATCTTAAGCAAATTAATGCAGTAACAGAAAACCAACTACCACATCTTCTCACTTGCAAGTAGTGGCTAAACATTCAGTACACATGGACAGAGAGGGGAACAGTAGACCCTGGGGCTTACTTAAGGTTGGAGGGTGGGAGGAAAGGGAGGATTGAAAAACTACCTGTCAGGTACTTTGCTCACTACTTGGGAGACAAAATCATTTGTACATCAAATCCTGGCGACATGCCATTTACTCATGTAACAAATCTGCACATGTACCCACTGAAAAAGTTTGAAGAAGAAGAAAAAACAAGATACTGTGAGCATACTATCTGAAGCATATGATACAATTATACATCATAAATGATGTAAAAGTTGAGTCATTGATTTGTACTGTAAGCTGTTATATTTTTTCTCCAGTATTTTTTAATATAAATAGAAAACCTAGACAAGGATATTTATTTAAAACAACTGCATAGCAACTGATATTCATAAGAGAGATTAAAAACAGAAATAATCATGGGAATCAATTTAGAAACCAGATAATCTAGATGGAGATTTGTGTTGGATTTTCTATAATCAACTGCTATCAACTGTATACTACTCAATAGGGTAAAACAATTTTAATAATTTTGTTTTGAAAAAATGTAAATGCTGTAATGAATTATGTGCATTTATAAAGCTGACACCTTATTTTAAAAACTTTGATAATGTGGGAAGTAGTGATCAGACATTTGGTCACTTCTAACTTATTTTAAAGGATGAAAAATCATAAAAATGTTTTGTTCTACTTTGTACTTTTGCAATAACTCTACAGGAATCATATTTAATGTGTGTGTGTGTGATAAATCCCTTAACAAGTTATATAAAGTTTGTTTTTGATACTAAGTTGCCACCTACAGTTTACAGTACTATCATCAACCAACATTGTCATCTAATTGCATTTAACTAATAATTATTTAAAATAAGTGGAACTTAGTAGAAAGTAATAAAAATTTAATTAGTAAAAATCTCATTGGATTTTTCCATTGTTTATCTTCATGACTTAAAACTACAATTATGAGGCTTTGTCAAACTGTAATTTCTTTGTCTTTGTCGTCTTTTGCAGAGCTACATTCATGGAAGCAGCCAGGCTCAGTTTGTGGCAGAATCACACATCATTCTGGTACTGAGTATCCTTTTAAAATATTGATGAATTGAAAAGGGCAAACCAGAGCTACATGTTATTAAATTGACATTTTTCATGGCAGTAAATATCAAGATTTTTAAAAGACATTAAATTTTAAGCTGTACTGTATGATTTTTATTTTTTTCTTAATTATTTCCTATTACAGTGTAATTTATTGCTATTCAGTATCATTAACAGATCATAATTTATTTTTTACTGACTGTTGAATTTCAAAGTATTACTCTTACTTTGCATTGATGATCTCTGGCTAGATTTTTTTGTGTAGTTTATATGGCTTTTCCCTATGGCATCTTAATGGTGAGAAAAAAGTGCCTTATGGTATAAATAGCAGCTTAAAAAAGGGATTATCATCGTACTGCTTCCCTTAAATATATGGTATCTCAGAAGAAGGAGATTTTGAATGGTTCAACATGCCTTTTTGCAACATACCAGACTGAGTCAGACTAAGTGTTGTGAATCAGATCATACAATGTAATTTATGATTTGGATTTAGAAGGATAAAGAATGTAGCAGGATAAGAAACAGTAGCAGGATAAGAAAAAGGTAAGGTTAAGCATCTAATCTGAATATTCTTACAATGAAATAAAATTAGTTTGGACACTGTTTTGGGGGAACATTGATGTATGTGTGAGTCTTATGAAAATGTTTGAAATTTAAGTTCATAGTGTTGCTTGAACATATTGAGTCGTTATGAGAATTTAACATGTGTCTCTAGTATCCTTTATAAAAATTTGATTACTAATATCCTGGTTACTAAGATTCATATTCAAATGAAGTAATCTAGACCAAATTCTCCAGTACTGTATATAACCAAAGCTGTAAACCTTTTAGTATCTTAGAATTCGTCTAGGCCAAACCTCATTTTATATGTAGGAGAACTAGAGTCCACAGAGGGCTTATGTTAGGGAAGCCTACGTGAGCTAGAATTAGAATTCAGTTTTCTTTTTCATGGTCTATCAGTTGTGCAAGTACTTAAGTTTTATGTACAATACTTGGGTGTGTGATGTATAATTTCATGAATGAATGTTAGTCATGCCTACTCTTTTTAATCTGGATGAAAAATACTATCTTTTTAAGAACACTGAAGTTTTTGGATTTTATTACTTTGTTGTGTCATAACAACACATTTTTAAAAATCTACCAGCAAAGACTGACCCCTTCAGTTTATTCAAGCAACCTGTTTTATTTGCTTATTGTGTTTTAGGCACTGCATGAAGTCGTGGTATATAGTGATTACCGTATGGTGGGGAAAAGGGATGGGAAATGTTTAAAGCACTTGGAATTCTCGAGAAACTGAAAGTCTTCCTTGTTTGTAAACTCAGGATTAGCAATACTAACCACACGGCATTTTTGTGTGAAGAAAATGAGCTAGCACACATTAAGCATCCAATAATCACAAAAGGCTAGTTGGTTTATTCCTCTCTCTATTTTCCTTTCTTTCTTACTCGGAACTTTGGTGGCCACAGATAATATGCATAAACACATATATATGGGTTGATTTCCTAGTGATATTGTTTGGCTCTGTGTCCCCACCTAAATCTGACCTTGAATTGTAATAATCCCCACGTGTCATAGGAGGGACCCAGTGGGAGGTAACTGAATTATGGGAGTAGGTTTTCCCATGCTGTTCTCATGATAGTGAGTAAGTCTCATGAGATCTGATGGTATCATAAAGGGTCGTTCCCCTGCACGTGCTCGCTCTCGCCTGCTGCCATGTAAGATGGGCCTTTCACTGTGATTGTGAGGCCTCTGCAGCCATGTGGAACTGTGAGTCCATTAACCCTTTGTTTTCTTATAAATTACCCAAGCTCATGTATGTCTTTATTAGCAGCATGAGAACGAATACACCTAGCTTTTGACAAAGGTGTAGATGACCGGAAAAAAAAAAGCATCTTCTAATAAAACTTATCAAAATTCTAAAACTTGAACTGTAAACAGTGAAATGACTTAATTTTTCTAGAGCAAAATTTTTTAATCCATTAAGTCATATAACTTATAATAAAAAGGTACTGTTTTTCAAGGTTTAATGAAAATGAAGGACATGAAGTTGAGAAGAAAATGATTATAAATCTCCTTTATATTGCAGGAGAACTAAAAGATACCTTTCTAAAACTCATTGAACAACACTGACCATGTTCTTCCTATGTCTCAATTCTCAACATTTTTATTTCTTCCACCCTTGATTATGCATGCTTGGATACATAAATGAAATTGGGCATATCTGCAGCCCATTTCTTGCTTACATTTGTTTACTTGCCTGTATGCTTTATGGTTTCAAAATTAAGAAACTACTATGAGGAGTACTTGTTTGGTTCTAGTTTGTCTCACAGACTGGAATTGGAAATACAAATTTTGCTATATTTTTCAACAAATACTGAATTTCTGCACACCAGCTTTAATATGGTAAGAGAGTAATGCTTTCTGCACATCAGAGGGGCCTTCAGTGAGAAAAGGAAGTATTTGTATATATGTTTGTAGACATACCCACTCCTCCCTATTAAAAAATAAGGGCAAAGCTATATTTACTCTCAACTTATTATTTAAAGATATTCAGGAAGCAAAATATGTTAACATTAAAGCAAATTGATAGAAACATAAAGCATTTGTTGCAGGTAAGTTTTTAACTCTCATTTATTGAATTATTGTAGTTTCTTTTTTTTTTTTAATTCCTAACTTGTTTCAATCCATGATGTAGCATTTCAGCAGTATACTTTATCTAGATAAAGTGATGAGTTTATTGAAACACATCAGGAATACTGAGTAGAAGGATGAAAAGCTGTGTTGAGATCATCATTTTATTGTATGGCAGGAATTCTCCAAGGTTTCATTTCATGGATCATTGACATCAAGTTGAGATTTAGGATTCCAAGAAATTTTACAAGCAGTATGATTTTTTCATATAGATCTTAGCAGTGATACATAAAAGAAAAGCCCCATTCTCTTTTTGCTAATAGTCATTATTTATTGCTTCATTTTTCCTGTGTTTTTTTATTTTAGATATATCTGTTACTAAGAAAGAAAAAAATTCTTTTAAAATGCTGGACTCATTATCAGTAAAACTTTAAAAGAAGTCCAGGCACAGTGGTTCATGCCTGCAATCCCAACACTTTCGCAGGCCAATCACTTTAGCTGAGGAGTTTGAGACCAGCCTGGGTGTACAAAAAATTAGTAGACGCTGTCTCTACAAAAAATTACAAAATTAGCCACATGTGATGGCATACACCTATGGTTCTAGATACTTGGGAGGCGGAGGCAGGAGGATCACTGAAACCCGGGAGGTCAAGGCTTCAGTGAGCTGTGATCACACACTACACTCCAATCTGGGTGACAGAGTGAGACCCCGTCTCAAAAAAACATTTTTTTTTTCAATAATTTCTGATTCTACTTTCATTTGACAGTCTACTGCTACTTTTTGAACAATCTATATATTTTTTTTGTCATTTGTGTATTTTTTTTTCTTCAGGCAAAAAGTTACAAATACCAGATGATTACTTTTCATTTATCTGTAGAGAGAACATTTCTATCTTTTGGATTTCTCGTCCTAATTTAGTAAGTCAGATTATTAGATGCAGTTTCTATATAGAAAGATTTGCTGAAGAAAACCTAGGAGAAAACAGATGGACTTATTTGGCATTGGGTAACCTATGAATTCTTTCTGAAGTATTATGAAGTTGAGCCCCACATGTCTTAATAAATTTGGCTGTGGAAAGGGAAATAGTGGCGTCGTGCCTGTTTAGGGAACAGAAAGCCAATGGAGGTTTGCTCCAGTAATAATATTAACGATAGGGTAGAGAAGGCAGAGCAAAGGAAGCAGGAATCGCTGGCAGTCGTTCTGGCTGCTGGCAATGGTTCATCCTCGAGGATGAACCTAAGTAAAGGAATGGATGAGTGACTCAGCTGCTGTTTGAGAGGAAGAAGAATCAAAATTGATAATAAATGTCACAAGTAAGATTCAAGAACAGAAATCAGAGATGATTCTGAAGTTCAGCTATGTGTTATAGGATAGAAATATGGAGGAAGACAAGGTTTGGAGGGGAATGTTTAGCCCAGAAAAGTTCCTAAGATTGATTAGGCCTCATAATTGGTTAATGAGAAAGAGATTAGTTTGTTTAAATTGCTTAAGATGATAAAGCCAATCAGTTGAAGAGTCAAGAGCTTAAAACTTTTAACGCATTGTTTTTCTACTTAGTAATGTTTTGCCAATAAATCAAAACCTCCGTGAATAGGCCAGTAATATTCTAACCAAATTGTATATTGTGTGTATTTGTTGTATACATTTGAAAAGATCATTTTAATAAAGATACAGTGGATATGTTGATTTTATTTTTTATTTTTATTTTTCGAGACGGAGTCTCGCTGTCTCCGAGGCTGGAGTGCAGTGGCAGCGATCTGGGCTCACTGTAAGCTCCACCTCCTGAGTTCACTCCATTCTCCTGCCTCAGCCCCCCAAGTTGCTGGGACTACAGGCGCCCGTGGCCACGCCCGGCTAATTTTTTTGTTGTTGTTATTGTTGGGTTTTTAGTAGAGATGGGGTTTCACCATGTTAGCCAGGATGGTCTCGATCTCCTGACCTCGTGATCCGCTAGGATTACAGGCGTGAGCCATCGTGCCCACCCATATTTCTTTAGTTACTCTATCATATTTTTGTATAGAATACAACATCCTCTAGCAGTGTAAAAACAAATATGTGTGGGGGATATGTAAATATAAATACACACATACACGCAGGTGTATGTGCCAAGTGCTGAGGTACAAAGGTCACAAAACCCGACAAGATGTCTAATGGTGTGGCATTTACAGTCTAAAGGTAGAGGAAGACACACAACAAATGACAGTGCCAATAATTCTTAAGTTACAATTATGTTCTTTAAAAAGTTTTCAAATGTCCACAATTCAGTAAGACTCAGGCTTGAGGCACATGGATCTTAAGTGGAATATCATGAAGTGCAAATATGCAGTTTTTGAAACCATAGTTGGAAGAATTAGTATGTATATGAAATTATGTTTAAACCTTTTTTTTTTTTTTTTTGAGACGGAGTCTCTCTCTGTCGCCCAGGCTGGAGTGCAGTGGCGCGATCTTGGCTCACTGCAAGGTCCATCTCCCGGGTTCACGCCATTCTCCTGCCTCAGCCTCCTGGGTAGCTGGGACTATAGGTGCCTGCCACCATGCCCAGCTAATTTATTTTTTATTTTTTTAATAGAGACAGGGTTTCACCATGTTAGCCAGGATGGTGTCAATCTCCTGACCTTGTGATCCACCTGCCTCGGCCTCCCAAAGTGCTGGGATTACAAGCATGAGCCACCGTGCCCGGCCTAAAACTCTTTATATAATTTCCCAGAGTAGAGAGTTTCAGCTGTGGTGATCCAGTGATAAAATTAAGGTCGGATATGGTTTTGATTATAGAATGTTCTTAAAATTCAAAACCTCAGATATGATTTTAATGAGATAACCTGAAATCTGCTTTTCTTACTACACCTATAAATATGGCACAATAAAGCAGACATGTAATTACAAGTAGTAGTTTTCTAAAATAAAAAGGCACCTTCGTTTCATATTTAGAGAAACATTTGCAGAAATGTATGATTTTATTGTCCTAACTAATCTGCCTTTTTTTTCTATCAGTAGGCAGTCCTGGAGGGGCAGAACTAACGTCATTTAAAAATTTATTTAAAATTTCAATCAGATCAAATCAGTTTCCATAGACAGTAATGTTCCCACTAAATTCACCAAGATATGGTCTCTCTGTATGAGTGGATACAGAACACCTGAGTTCTAGGATCAGCTTTAGTGTCAACTACATAATCTCTGACCTGCCACTGCCCCTTAATTCTCCACATGTTTTTTAAGTTAGAGGATCTCAAGAAAATGACATGAAATAAATATTAGTTGGAAGTAAAATTATTTATATAAAAGTAAAAGTTATACTAGCAATTTAAAATATTTATTGTTATAAAGCTCACATTGCATTTTCTATGAGCAAAACATTTTTTTCCATTTATTATGAAAGAATATGATTTTATTCGGCATCTGTTTCTAGTCTATCACATAGAGCAAACATTGCTTTTAATATGTTATATCCAAGGAGAAACATACTATAGAAAAAAATTAATGATAGATGCAAGTTGAAAATTTTAGATTTAGATTCCTTTAAGTCTTCTGTAATGTGCTAACAGTTTTTTCAACGTCTGTTTACATTTATCTTTAAATCGAAAACATCTTGATTCCATTCCTAGGAGCAACAGAAAACTTATCATATGCATTTGAGAAGGGGTTATAATGTTTTGTAAATGTATTTGTTACTATCTCCATAGAATGCTCAGTGCCTCTGGGTATTGTATGTAATTTCCACAAATAGCAGCTTTTTTTATGTGGGATCATGTCAATATTTTGACTAAGTGTAGGAAAATGATCAACAGGATCAGCAAAGAAACTGGAGTGTGCACAGTAGTTTAAATATATATTGCTATGATATTAACAAAAATGTGCAAAGTAATACAAAAACTAGGCCAAAGTATGTGTGTATAGGATAAAGGGTAGAGGTCCATCTGTTATTTTTTTTTAATGTTGGGATATTTCAGTGAGGCACAGCTAGATGACTACACCCATCAGTTTAATGACCAAAAAGAGTAACATTCTTTTTCGTCAGAAGTAGAATCTTGTCAGATTTGGAGGGTCTTTCATTAATCATTCGGCCTTCCACTCAATGCCATGTAAGAACACTGAGAGATGATCATCTAGCTTCTTCCTCTGTATAAAAAGGAAGATTTTTACGTTACAAATGTAATTTTCCCCAAATGATAAGTATTATGCAGTCTCTTTTTCAGTCAAAAATGTTTGAGTTAATACAATGAAATTTAAGCCAAATGATTCCCAACTCTTAAAGGCCTTGAGTTAAAACATATATCTTTAAGTAATAGAGAGGGAGGGTTAGCAAGCTTAACGCCATTTTAGTATAATTCATATGTCTTAATTTCAGCCATCAGGTTTTTAAACGGCTCACTGCTCTTTTCTTGTTAAAGCTTAGAAAACTCACTTTTGCAAGAAACATTATGAGGAAGAGATCATACTTATTTACTGACCCTGCTGATTTCTAACAAAACATTTTACCTTGAGGTTGTATATAACCTATGTCTGGCAATCCCTTTGCTTTAAAATTCTCACTTTAAGGTTGTGTGCACAAATGTTTACTAAATTCTTGCATTTTTAAAAACTGTCAAGGAAGAAGAAAGCTAAATTCCAGTGAGACATAATGGTATACAGTGTTTTTGATACCACCTTAAAACCTTTACAGTAGGGGTTGGCAAACTAGGACCAGTTCAGGCCCAATCCATCCTGCCTGCTATTTTTGTAAATAAAGTTTTATTGGGACACAGAAACACCCATTCATTTATGTATTGCCTATGACTACTTTTGCATTACAACAACAGAGTTGAGTAATAGCAACAAACTCCATATGACTTGCATAGCTGGAAAATATTTACTTTGTGACCCTTTACTGAAAAAGTTTGCCAGTTTCTGCCCTGTAGGCTGTGGTCAATAAAGAAAACAAAAATCCACAATTTTATTAACTCACCCATGAACAGTTACTGTTTTTATCTTTCACTCCCTGCAATCATTTCTTTGTATTTGTTTCAAAGGAGTCAAGGTTTTATACATACTTTTCTACGTATTATACATACATATACATCTTTTCATTTGGTATGGTGACAAAATTAATATATCTTGCTTTGTTATTAAGAATTTTTGTGAATTTTTTATATGGCTAGTTAACCTATTACAAAAATGTCCCATATGTTATAGACATTTACATTTTAATTTTTCACTTTGTAAATTATTCTAAAATAGATTTTTGTATGTATATTAAATTTTTTAGTATTTTGTATTTTGTCTTATTTGGGAATACCTTTATAGGAGTGGAGTTCATGGGCATACTTCTGGCACATATAATTAATTATAAATGATGATTTGCTGAGGTTTTCGACATGCTGAAATCTTAAAATTTTGATGCTAGACTTGGGGTTTCTGGTCCCTTTCCGCCCTGTTGATAGGGAGTTTGCATATTTTTTTAACTTGTATACTTTGAAAAATACTATATTGTTACTGCATTTGCTCCCGACAAAAATAGTAAATTATAAAAATGTGATTTAAAGCAGTGTGAAACATAAGTGATATAAAGGTAAAATCATAGACATGTTTGAAATGGCAATTTTGTAAGTTATTGCAAACTTATTTGTAAAATCTAGAATATATTTATGGAGTAGTAAAATGTATTTGAATGCTCTTTATGAAAAAGATTTTTATGCTCAGCATAAAGATGTTTCATGCTGAAACTGGGCTAGCAATTATGTTCTTTGCCTAATGCTTGTTATCATTTTCATTTAATCCTGACATCTTACTCATTACTTTTGTGCTTTTTTGCTTTGCATCTTTCACTCTTTAGTTTTGTGACTTTGAGCAAGTTGTTTAAACTTCTCTGGGCTTCAGATTCCTTATTTGTAAACAGATGATAATATCTACATCAAAGAATTGTTGGTACTGGGTAAGACAGTGGATGAAACAAAGTTCTTGCCCTTTTGGAGCTAAAATTGTAGTGCTAGAACAAAGACAGTGAACTGTAAAATGTATACAATCTGAAATTTCTTTAAAAAACAGTGTTATAGAAAAAAAATCAGAATAAAGGTGAGAAGAGGCTTCTCTAACAAGATTGCATTTGAACAGAGGCCCAGTGGAAGTGAGGGAGTAAATTACATGGCCATCCCAGGGAAAAGTACCTCAGGCAGTGGGAATAACAGGTTCAAAGATCTCCTTATTACCTGACTTGCTTTGAAGGTATGAGGAGAAAAGGCTAGAAACCTAGGAGGAAGATTTAATTTCTAAAGCAGGAAACAAGCACCAAAACTCATAAAGGAAAAGATGAATAAATTTGGCCACATTAAAATTAAAGCTTCCTACATGACAAAATAATTTAAAATACAAACTATAAAGGAGAATCTGAATGGAATACTTAAGTCAATTCGTATCTAGGAAAAAAAAAATGTTGTCCTCCAAGTTAATAAGAAAAAGCAACTGTGCTTTTGGAAAAATGGGCAAAAAAACAAAACAAAACAAAAAAAAAAAAAAAAAAAAAAAAAACAGTGTACCAAAAACTAAACCAAAAAAAGAGGAATGAACATATCAAAAAATGCTCAGAACCAAGTGAGGAGCTATTGATACCACTCTTTCCTTACCAGTTTGATAAAACCAATAATTGGGTAGTATTGTGTTAGTGAAATGTAAGAAAACCTGAACATTGCTCTTTTTAGAGAACAGTATGATTATACCTAACAAATTTGAAAATACACTTACTGAACCTCTCAAAAAATTCACAGGTCTCCTAGTGTATATCGCGCATATACACTAGGAGACCTGTGAAAATATGTTCTTTGCAGGAATATTTGTAGTAGCAAGCATTTGGAAATAAATGCCATCAGTAAGATAAAGCAATAAAATATGGTATACTCTTACGAAAATGTACATAATTTTCTGTTACCACATTGTTTTAATTTAAGCGATTCAAATGAGAAACATGTTACTGATAGTTTTCAACTTTGTAATAATACGGAGAGAGAGTAGGAAAAATGTTATGAAGATACATTTATAGGGACATGTTATATTTGGGTGACCATAGTTAATGCCCAGTAAAATATACTTTTCCCTGAGTTCATGTCTTTGTGTATGAACCGATACATGTATTTGTGTATGTGTGCATTTATGTGTGTATAAAATTGGACCGTAAGAACATATTAATATATGGCTTTACTCCCATTAAAATTGTCATACATTTTATTTTGTAGGCTTTATTTTCCCTAGTAATAGAAATACTGCCATTTCCCCCATGATTCATTAATGGAATGGAGGAAGCTGCTTAGCAGATGGAATCATAAGATGAATGTATGTTTTCCTTTTAATATCCACATAAATTCACCTTAAATGCCATTTATGTTTTGGATAGTTAAAAATGTCATAGCAGCTGGGCACGGTGGCTCACAACTGTAATCCTAGCACTCTGGGAGACCGAGGCAGGCAGATCACTTGAGGCCAGGAGTTCAAGACCAGCCTGGCCAACATGTCGAAACCCCATCTCTACTAAAATAGTAAATTTATCCAGGCATGGTGGTGCACTCCTGTGATCCCAGCCACTTGGGACGCTGAGGCATGAGAACTGCTTGAACCCGGGAGGCAGAGGTTGCAGTGAGTCAAGATTGTGCCACTGCACTGCAGCCTGGGCTACAAAGTGAAACTCTTTGTCTCTAAAAATTAAAAAAAAAAATTCTAAAAAGTCATAGTAAAATAATCTGCAGTTCTATTTGAATTATTAAATATGTGTATTTAAATGTGTAGATAAAAATTTACACATGAATATAAAAAGTATTACAGAAGAAATGATTAAAGGGGAAACTCAGTAACTCCTTGTTAAGGATCCATATCAGTCACATCTATCTGTTCCAGAAAACTGATATGAAAAGTTTTAGTGAAACAAGTTTTTAATTTTTATCATGTTGTTAACAATGTCCAGTGTCTATGGATTCAGGGTAAGGTATACAAGTAGATGGTCCAAAATACTTTAAGAATACAAAACAGTCATTCTCTTAAAATATTCTTTTCAGGCTACTGCTACATGATTGAAAGGCAGGAATTTCATAGAAGTGTCAGGTGTTTTTCAAGCTGTGTAGCAGGGATCTCTAGAAGTTTAGTGCTAGTCTGTGGTATGTATGTGTGTGGTGGGGAGGGCTGACATTGTGCAGGGGTGGCAGGGGCTTTTTTGCTTGTATATGTTACGCTTCCAAACAGGTTTTTCTTTATTTTCCTTTTTCCTAGAAAGAGTTCCAATGCTAAAACAAATACAATAGTTTGAAAACCGTTTGTATAGAGAGGTCATGGAAGCATAAATGCCTTAATAGAGAAGTCAGGCATTTATCATTATCCAGAAGTTGGATAATACGGTCATGAAGACGGACTCAAATATGAGCATTATAAATAATCAGAATTTCAATAATATGATTATAAAAACAAGACTCAGAGAGGAAATGTTCTCTGCAGAATTTTCTCTCACCTCCTCCACTTGATCGTATATTGCCCAATATTATCCTTTGAGCTTCTGTTGATAGATCCAGCACAGGAGATTTATTGATGCTGTTTATACACAAATAGCAGTAGAAACAAATACAATGGAATCATAATGAAATTAAGCAAATTGAGGAAGTTCTGGCCTGAATTGTTTTATTTTTCTCTTCAATTTTTAATCCATTAATCGCTTGGGCAAAATATATAATAAATATGTTTTCAGAATTGATGAGTTCTAAAATCGTAAGAGTCGATGATGTCAAAAATGTTGTAATAACATGGCAAAGAATGTTTTTATGAAGGTGAAAATTTCCCATCATTTTCTTAATTCTGGCATTATTCAACATAGTATGAATATATCCATCCTGTTGGAAGCAGGTATTAAATACAAAAGTAATTTTGTGATCTCATTCTTAAGGTATCAGTTAGCTGACTAGCTCAGGGTCCTGCTAGATTCATTAAATTGTTTTATTATAATATGCTCGTTTGCTTGTGTAAGATTTTTAATTTTATACCCCCAGATGTTCAAGTGACATGACACTTGAGCTTCATAAAGATTTCAGCTAAACAAAATCTATGAAAAAACACATTTAGAAGAAAAAGCTGTGTGCACACAATGAAAATGAAATGTGTCAGTGACAGGTGTCATCATGTCTATAAGCAGTGCATATCTTTATGTATAATGTGAAATGTTGTAACTGGTTTTGAGAGTCCATATAGTTTATATGTGCTATGAAAATCCTGGAATTTAAGAACCTTTAGCATTAGCCTCTCAATATATCACAAATTGAACTTTCATGTTATAAATTTTTTAAAAATTAAGGCATATTTGCTCACGCAAAGAATGGTAATTTTATATTATATAAAGATAATTGATTTTATTTACCTCTTTGTGCACTTATAATTTAGCCATTCTGGAACCTTGTGTTCAGAGCCAGAAAAATTAACAGATTTTATTCACATCTATGTCTATGGCTTCCTTGACAACTACTGCAGATGCCGCTATCACCATGGGGATGGTTCTTCTAAATGAAGCAGCAACTTCGAAAGGAGATGTTGGAAAAAGACGGAGTAAGTCTCTGTGTTGCCATTTTTGTAATTTCGTTTTAGTCTTAAGATTCATTTAAGTCAAATGGGAAATACATAAAAGCCCTTTGTAAAGAAACTTCTAAATAAATGTTGTGGTTTGAAGAAGATTTTAACTTTTTTCTGTTTCTGGGATGTGTTCGTATACTTGCAAATATATTTCTTCCAAAAGGGGACGGGGTAGTTTTCTGTGGAATTGCATATAAAGTGGAACTGTCCTTCACCCTCGTCAGGGTGCTCTAATCCATCCCTGCTGAAGCCATAGTCTTTGTTGTAATTCCACCCGGCACAGAGAGATGGAAAATTCTGGGGACAGAGTCTTCAGATATTTTATTGTCATCTAACATACTCTCTCTGCTACAAGAGTGAGGGGTGCACTCAAAGCCTGACTTAGATGAAACTTCTGCATAAGTATTGTACACTGAGATATATTACCTTTCCATTCGTTCCAAAGCTTCCTTTAACATTTTTTAAAGGGCATCTGTTGATACTATCTCTTCCAGGGTCTTTGCCTTTCCCATTGATATACCAAGATTTACAGCTCCATCAAGTTTTCTAGCATTATGTTTTTAAACAAGTTAATTCTGTGGTTTTTCTTTGATGGAACCATTTCTCTCCGAGTTGTAGAAAAACATATGAGGTTATTGAGAAGTAAAGAGTTTTCTAGCAAAAAGAGAAGAACACACAGGGAAAATGTGCTCTGAGGAGCAAAGGACAGTCGCTTGTTTCTTGCCACAGACCTTTTTATAATTAATATCAAGTCCCTATATGATTTGATATGTCCACAAACCTATCAGTTTTTCTTATTATTCTTTGCATTTCTGAACTCTTTAAAACCCAAAATTTGTATATGAGCAGCATAGGTATCTGAAAGAGTATTTATTAATAAATTTAAAATAAAAATCCAGACTTCATGGGTTTTTAGCTAGGGTGACATGTGTATAAACAAATCATAGTGCTTTCTAAATACTTAAAAGTCTTAGGGGTTGAAATGTTTTTGATGTAATACACAGTTGAGACGGCCCTCTTTTCCTATGGTATCATCTGTTAAAGAAACTACAAAAGAAATGAGCACATTATCATGTTGAATATAATTTTATTTATGTATCTTCTGAATAAACATCATGTCCTTAGGATTGACATTATCCCTATGAGGACATACTATTTTTTTAAATAATTTCAACTTTTATTTTAGATTTGGGAGTATATGTATATGTTTGTTCCATGGGTATTTTGGATGATACTGAAGTGTAAGTATGGATCCCATCACCCAATAATGAGCGTAGAATGCAACAATTGATTTTTCAACCTACACGCGCCTCCCTCCATCCCCACTCTAGTCGTGTCTTTTCTCATCTTTATGTTCATATGTATGCAGTGTTTAGCTCCCACTTTCAAGTGAGAACATTTGGTATTTGGTTTTCTGTTTCTGTGTTAATTCACTTAGGATAATAGCCTCCAGTTGCATTCATGTTGATGTACAGGACATGATTTTGTTCTTTATGGCTGCATAGTATTCCATGGTGCATATATACCACATTTTATCTAGTCCATCATGGATGTGGTATATATGCACCATGGAATCGACATGGGTTGATTCCTTTTTTTTTTTTGCTATTGTGCATAGGGCTGCAGTAAACATAAGAGTTCATGTGCCTTTTTGGTGGAATGATTTATTTTCCTTTGGGTGTATACCCCGTAAGGGGATTGCTGGGCCAATGGTAGCACTACGTTAAGTGCTTAAGATTTTGAGAAATCTCGAAACTGCTTTCCACAGTAGCTGCTCTAATTTACATTCTCGCCAACAGTACATAAGCATTCCCTTTTCCCTACAACCTCACCGGTATCTGCTTTTTGACTTTTTAATCATAGCCGTTCTGACTGGTGTGAGATGGTATCTCATTGTGGTTTTGAGTTGCGTTTCTCTGCTGAGTAGTGATAATGAACATTTTTTCATATGGTTACTGGCCCCTTGTATGTCTTTTAAGAAATACCTGTTCATGTCCTTTTTCTGCTTTTTAATGGGGTGGTTTTTTGCTCATGGATTTAAGTTCCCTGTAGATTCTGGATATTAGATGTTTGTCAGATGCATAGCTACCAAAAATTTTCTCCCATTCTGTAGGTTGTCTGTTTACTCTGTCTTGTTGTTTTGCTGAGGCTCATTAATCAGTCCCACTTGCCGATTTTTATTTGCAACTGCTTTTGGAGACTTCATAAAAAAAATTCTTTGCCGGAGCCAGTGTTGAGAAGGGCATTTCCTAGGTTTTCTTCTAGGATTTTTAAGGTTTTAGGTCTTACATTTGAGTTAATTTTCATATATATGGTGAATGTTAGGGGCCAAGTTTCATTCTTGTGCATATGGCTAGCCAGTTATCCCAGCAACATTTTTTGAATAGGGAGTCCTTTCCCCATTGCTTGTTTTTGTCAGCTTTGTTGAAGATTGGATGGTTGTGAATGTGCAGCTTTATTTCTGGGTTTTCTATTCTGTTCCATTGGTCTATGTGGAAGACATCCTCTTAATTATGTGTTTATTGTATATCCTGTCTTAAGGTAAATAATAGTAAGAAATGTGTAGTAAATTTTTAAATCTTAGAACATTCATTATAGTAATATGATACTGAATTTATTAAATCACCATTTCCAACTTCCCTCTTGGTAGATGTTTCTTTAACTCCAGCTCCCACCCACCCCTAAATTGTTTATTCATGTTGTGTGTGTGTGCATATGTGTGTATGAGAGCGAGCTGGAAAACATTTTAAAACTTTTAAATTACTCCTTGTTGATGTGATTTTTGTTTTTGATATGGCACAACTACTATGATTAGTGTTTCCCAGGTCAGAATGCATCTGCCTCACCATAGCATTTTCTTTCCAAAGGTGGAGTATCTCATGTGACTGCCATGGTTCCTTTAGTAATTACTAACCCCTCACTACCCTCAGTTCCTCTCCCTTGCCATATACAAGTACTTGAGTAGCATTATTTTGTTCCACTGCATAGGATCAAGTAATTTTCTTCTGTCTTACTTGATCACATATTTCGAGCCTCTTCGAGCCTCATTTCCCATAGAGCACAACCCAGGGGAGCTACTAAAAAGAGCAAAGGGAATGAAAAGAATGCTTTATTCTTCTTTTGAAAAATAAAAAGGAGATGGAAGGAAAAGAAAGAAGTGTTAGATAAAATGCCAGATTTGGGAAGGTATAGAGTAAATCATTTTGTAATTCATGATGGGTTTAGTAAGATTGTTCTTCGCAAAGTTGTTATGCTGTCTCTGGGTCTTGGTGTCTGTCATATGGGGATATTCTGTAATTTTCAAAAACTTTTTTATTTTATGATATTCAACAAACTCATTTTTTGCTTTATTTTCTCCCAATATTCATGTGAAGTTCAGCTGCATGAGTGTTGTCTGAAATGAAATGTCAGAGGCTACACTTGGATGCTATTAAATGCTTGTGATGTTTCACAATTCATATTGAAAACTTAGAAGATATTCCTGCAGAGTTGCATAAAAACGGACACATTTGCAGACCATATTTTGACAAAGCTGCACCTTGTGTACTCCATGATTGCCAGAACTGCAGTTAAACTTGGTTTCATTTATATATTGGAAAAAATTTTAAAAATCATACTTCCTTATAGAATCATATAGATCTGTTTGATTTTCCTTATTCTGCTTTAGTGTTTTTAATCTTTTTAAAGCTTTTTTATTTTACAAATAAATTCTCTGAAATAAAAGGTGTATTGTGCAAATATTTGTTCTTAAAAGATGTTTAGATATTTCTTGAGATTAACACTAATTTCTACTTACAGAACATATTTAAGTATTTAAATTTTATAAGCATGTTTAGATTGTACTAATAATTGCAATGAATCTTGTTTAATTAAATATCCAAAATATATGTGCAAAAGAAACATATTTTATTATTCATCTGCTTTAGAGTAAAATCTTCTCAATCATAATAAAAAGGAAATGAGAAAATAAAGTACTTTTCCTATTGTTAGCTTTCCTGGGACAGAGGAATATTGAAAACCTAGACCACAGCACATTTGACTTTCACATGTGCCCCTCAGTTTGTTTGTAAGACAGACAACATTTTGACACTATTACCTGCCATGGAGGGAGTTTCCTCCCCTCTGGTTCTCACTTAGACCATATTTTCTCTCTTCAAGCTTTTATTCTTTGCTTTCTATAACATGCTCTCACTGAGGCGATACTAACCAAAACCTAAAGTTACTGCCTAGCATCTGAAAAGATTAAAATTATATTAAGCATTTTAACAATGCAAATGTTCCTGCTAATATAGCCAATGCTTAATAATGCAAGAGCCAATAATCTTGTTTGTGGTTTATAACATGGTTTGTTTTGATCACTCTGGGGCATGTTAGTACTTGTAAGAACTCTATACAAGAAGAAAACCTCCAGAAGACTTAGATCAGTCAATTTTGTTGTTTTCATACCCCAAATAGTACATTTTCATTGAGAAGAATGTGGAAAATAATGAACACATTGTATTGTGGATAATCTGGTTTGTTGTACCTGTATGTGCAATGAACTATTAAATGTAAGTATACTGTAATTGAATGCATTTAAAAATATGAACAATTGGGGTTTCTTCTGCATATTTTTAGACACTAATGGTATTTTCTGTCTATTTCTAGTAATTTGCCTAGTGGGATTGGGCCTGGTGGTCTTCTTCTTCAGTTTTCTACTTTCAATATTTCGTTCCAAGTACCACGGCTATCCTTATAGGTAATATCTTTATACTAACATGAATGTTTTTATTTTTAACTAATAGAACAGAATTTCAGTGGTTAATATATAATTAAGGATGAATATAAAGTTGCTGTGTAATTTTTAAATTCAGTTAAGCAAGTGTTTGAGCACCTGCCATGTGTTCAGCAAAGTACACAAAGGAGATATACGACATACTTCTTGTTCCCTGACAGCATATAGTTTATTTTTTTGACATACATATTTTTATATAACAAATGAGATTGAAGCTCATTTTGATGACTTCAAAATTTTATCTTCCCTTAGTTTGTCATGATTTTGACTTCATTCGCAAGATGGTTTTCTCATATAATTCACTGTTCATTGTCTAATAAACTTTGTGTTATCTTTGGAATTCTACAAAATTTTTACTTTTCAAAATAAGAGCCAACATGAAAGGGAAAAATTAAGTGATAAAATAATCTCTGGTCATTATAAATCATAACGAGTATCTCATAAAATTTTCTACAAATTGTCATAATTGGAGATGGAAAGATATTGAAAATTCAAAGACCACATTATTATTACCAAACTATACTTTCACTAAAGCACACTATAGTAGATGTGCCAGATTACAGTTGTTCACTTTATGAATTAGGCCTGTATTCATTCTTGAGCTTTTTCCTCCAAGTTTTCTTAAATAACTTTCATTTTCTCTTTCTCTAGGCAGTCCTCCTTTTAGCTTAGCTCATCTCTCTAATGAGTAAAAGCTCAGTATTTCCTTTTTCAGAGATTTTGAAGATTCTGTTTAGGTAATAGAACCAGTGATATGTTGATAGAAAATAAAAGCTTCTCAAAGCTTACATCTCTCCTGCCTGTGAACAGTGGACATTTTTAGAACATTTCTACACAGATCATAGTAGCAATATATAGCCTTATCAGGGAGAAAACTAATCCCATAAAAGGGAGATCTAACCAGGGGATTGTAACACAAGAGTATGAGTCTTCAGCCCCACCCCCTCTATTTTCATAAGTGGCCAGAGGTACATTTCCAATTCTTTTCTTCCCATAGCCATTAAAAATAAACATACCAAGGGAATGGAAGAAATATGGGTATCAGATTTCCTGACACCCTGCTTGCAGTGTAAATTTTTTAAAATATCAGTTCTGAGGACAGCAAGAGTTATGAAAGAGGCAAGCAGAGTCTTCAGGTTTTTCATTTTATTCTTGACTTTAGATAGCCAGCCAATTTTGGTGTTGATGATGTGAAATCATCAAATCTAAGATGAAGTAATACCCAAGAAAGATGAAGTGTGTTTTTCTTTCGCCCTGCTCTGGGATTGAGAATCATGTTTCTGTATGGTTGGTACTTAGTTTGACATGTGTTCTTAATGGAAGGTGTAAAGTAACAAAAATAGAAATATTGGTACTTAGTTTGACATGTGTTCTTAATGGAAGGTGTAAAGTAACAAAAATAGAAAGACTCTATTTTATCCATGATGCCAAAAACACTTGAAAATTAATCCATTTTCATCTATAGTACTTAGTTTCAAAGGAAATATATATCTTTTTATGAAAAGATAAACTATACAGTAAGTGATACTGTGAGATTCTTAAGCCCTAATTAGTTGACAGGAAGTAGGGAAGGGTAAAGGGCAAATTCTAACTTTCCTCATATATCAGAGCACGTAATGATACTAAAATATCATTCCCTATCTAGATTATTATCTGACACAGCAATATGACTAGGAAAAGTGCAGAAAAAAATTTTACTAGTTTTTTATAATGTTGCATTTGACAGCACTATTTTTGTTATGATATGAAGAGTTTAAGTTTGTACTTTTTTTTCAAGTAGTAGTTGTCATTTAGTATAATAACTCTCCAGTGCTCTGGGGTTTTGTGGTTGTTTTTTAACTGAGGTTGGACATAGAAATTACCTGGGAAGCTTTTCAAAATACGTATCCTTGGCCTCTCCATAGATAGGAATAGTAAGCACATCTGAACCAGCGTATATGCCACTTACATTATTTCTGTGTGAATGTGGCATTTGAACATTCTTCTTATGTAACCAATCCCACACTCCTGTCAGCTCCCCACCAACCTAACAGGAGATGGATTTGCCTTCAGCAGGCCTCATAATGCTAGAAATATAGATGAAACTCTTGTAAGAAGTCAGAGATGGAAATTATGTCTTAGAGTGGTTTGTGAATGTGAAATTTGACATAGTTTAGATGAAAACCCTAACAAGGAGCTGCCAAGAAACAGAATCAGAAGAGAGCCTATCAAAGAAGCTTGGGACACCAGGTGTGCTAAACAGTGTGCCATGCTGTGTGGAGAAATGGCTGGCAGGCCTCTGACTGCTGTAACAGCTCTTCAGAGTGCTCCATCATTTGCTGTGCTATTGTGTGGATTTACCGGATTGACCTAGACAAGCTAAATAGAGTTTGGTTGCTCTGTTAGGCAATTTTAGATTCAAGAAGCCAAAAGGCAATCGGAGTATGTTAGATAATGGGAGGTTTATTGGAGAGATATATGGAGAAGCAAGGAAGACAATTAAAAACGTAGTTGCCACATAGCTAGATCTCACAGATGTTGGAAAAGGTTCAGAAAATAGGTCATTCAACAACAGAAATCCATTGCTTCAGAAGTAACTCAATGACTAATCTCTTGCTCCAATTCTTCCACTATTATTACTGAGTAATGTCTGTATACCATTCTCTTCAGCTGATTAGAGCCTTCTCTGTCCCTTAGACTCCCACCTATGCTACCGGTTCTCACTCTCTCAACATGATTTTGTGAATTTTCTTTTCTAAGAGGAAGGGAATGATTGGCTAAGTTTTTCACTCCCCAGTACTGGGCATCTGATGTAAGGAGAACTTTCACCCCAGTCTACCTCCTATGCCATAGTCTATCCTCTGGACTCCTTGAAGGTGTCTCCTTTACCACCCTTTGTTGGAGCTATTCAAAGAGCCCAATGAATTACATTAATTTTCTGTTTTCTAAGCACATCCAACAGAAGCCAAATACAATGACAAACACCTATGAAAGATAAAACCACCAAATATGTGAACAGAGTAGTATTTCATTCACCTCATGTATTTGGGAAAAAGGTGTTCAGATAGATCTTTGATCCTAAGAGATGGTTCTCAAAACTCTGTGGCTTCTTATTCCTACACCATGTGCAACTGAGTCAGAGTCTGCAAGTGTGGGTTTTAAGAATCAGGTGAATAGTTACCCAGGTGAATCTGATATAACCATTTTATGAGCCTGTCTTAGGGAACTAAGTGATAAAGGATTTCACAATTGCCTCAGTTTTAAATTTGAGTTGTTAAACAAATGCTTTATAGACATGCCATGATGTTTACTGTGAAGTCATCTGTTGGGAGAAAGTGCATACATCCATGAACCAGGGAATAACAGTGTAAAATGTTGAAAGCTAAGTGGCAGATCTGTTGTATGGAAATAATTGAGAAAGATCACTGTGGGTTTGAGAAAGGAAGGCTCCAGAAGAAGGCTTGAATTAGGCTAAAATTCAACAAAGCATTTAGACAAAGAAGAGGGGCTGAAGATATTTCATGGACAGAAAGTCATAATTTGTATACAGAGGAATGGGAAGAGAAATATGTTCATGGTGTCTTCTGAGGATTATGAGTATACTACTCAATAGTGAACATGTTTCTGGCTTAAAATGTATTAATTAGACAAAGAAATATATGAAAAGGAAGATATATACACAAAAGGAAATATTCCTAACCAATTTGGGTGAATTTTACAACAGTTCTCTAATTCAAATTCTAGGTATTTGCAAAACTAATAATTATTTTTCCAGGTGAGTTTTTGGGATTTTTTTTTCTGGAACATCATAGTGTTCTGGGATTGTAGTACTGCACAGGATCATAGAGATCATATCGTTATTATTCATTTTACAGATGCGACCAAGAGAGTGTCTCTATTTAAAGACAGAAGCAGAAAATCTGACTCTTAGCTCACTTGTCTCTCCTATGCCATATTTTGTGTAGAAAAAACATGACTTGTATATTCATATAAGTGGAAAATTATCCCAGAATCAAAGTTGAAAATAACATGAGGTCAAATGTATAATGACATCAATAATGTGATAGCCAAAGCCTCTAAGAAAAATGTTGACAATTAGATAAATGTTCAGCACCAAGATAATAACTTACTTTGGCCTCTTGAATTAGTTCGAGAGATGATGATTTTACTCAAAAGGAAATCTACAGAAAAACTAAGGGACACTGACAAAATCTACTTATTAAACAAATTTAAGTAATTTTTATATCTTCTTATTTACTAGTGAAAGCTGCTATAGTTTACATAGATGTGATGCCCTTTTTATATTTTTTTAATCTTTATAATACTCTATTCATGTATCCTCAGATCATATCTGAGATTGTTATGAATTTCATGACTTAGTTGTGGAGCTGTTGTACTGTCCAATTTAAATAATCCCTGTAATTATAGCTTCCCAGAGCACATTAAAGCCTTCTAATATGTCCCTTCAGCTCTTTTAAGAACTGTCATTTATCTATTTTCCTACATTCTATTGATATACTGGGAAATTGTTTAGCAAACTTTCATAAATCCTTATGGTGCTCATAGATAACCCTTCTTATGATCATTCATATTTGAATTATTTTGCTCTCAGGTTTACATAGTATAATTTTTCCCTTCATAACATTTACAGTATCCTTCTAAACCAACAAAATACAGTGGACAGGAGAGAATTATGAACAAAAAACAAGTTTACCATTTAAAAAGTTTTAACCCCTTTTGTTAGTCTAGCACATGTATATATGCTAAAGTTAACTTAGTAATAATATATTTTACTTTGAGTCACCTTTTTATTCCATGGCATTATTTTCCTTTTAAATAAGCTTTCGTTTTCTTCTCAGTTGTTTTATCCATTCTCTTGTGAATGATTATGATAATTGCCTGACAAACATAAAAAACAAATGTTACTAAAAGACTGCAGAGAGTATATACCAGAGATTTGGGTACACCCTGAGCCAAATTACAAAAACCTGACAGTACAGGGAAAGCAAATATATATCTATTCAATTAGTTAACTAAAGAAAGAGCAAAGGTGATGGCAAAAGCAAGTGTCAAAGATGGAACAAATGAAGGAGAAGAAGAAATAATTTTGATACTAGTTGATAGGTGAGATGCTGATAAAGAACAGAAAGCCCTTTTCCCATAGAATTATCCTGTGATGAACATAGCACCACGTTGTTCAAAAATATTTTTGTATTCCTGGAAGCATTTACCTGTGGCACCAGCATTATGTATGTTTTAAAGGCAGTTTGTAGAAAATGAGAGAAAGAGATGCAGGAAAGAATTATTCTAGGAAGAGGAAAATCCACAACACATATTCCAGCAGGTATTTGCTGGCCTTTGGTAGTTCTGCAAAGACATTACATTGGTAGATGTCCATTTTCTAAGAGCATTGGACTGTAAAATAGTAAATCGTAAACTCTAGGAACCCAGACCTGAACCACTCCAGCCATCCAAGACAGAAATACATTGAAGTAGGCTGACTGACAAGAGGAGAAAAATAGTTTCTCAACCAAGACAGTATCCGTGACTTTCCCAGTTTTAACAGAAATACATGTTGCAGAGATCAATTACTAATACAGATGCACGTTCTTCTTCACAGTAACTCTTGGGAAGTTTCCTACTTCTACTTTAGATCATACCTGTACTTGGGATAAGACACCTGAGTTACCCTTTAGTGAAAATGCACATTTGAACATAACACCTTCTCCTTTTTTTTTTTTTTAAAAAAAAGAAAATCACCTTTTGTAATGGCCTTTAGCCTCCAATGCCAAAGTAGTTGCTTGGGTGTTATGCATCCGCCTTTTAGCCCTCAATGTCTTCATTTTGAATTTTTCTAAATTATAAACTGTTGTGGAACTGATACACAGGACTGTATCCATAATTACTTTATGTACAGAACCATGATCATAATTGTCTTTGAACTAATTTTTTTACATTCTGTCCTCACAATTTTTAATTTTATTTAAAATACAGTCCTTAATTTCTTCTGTATGAAGTGATCCTGTTCTGTTTATTCATTTTTATTTTAATCTTAAGCCTTATAAAACCTTAAACATCTATGCCCTTCATATTTTTTCAGTACTTCATAGTACTTTCAAAATTGCTGTTTTCTTTGCTGATACATGTACCTGCTAAAGGGATAAATACCTACTTTAAATATTTATCCTATATTCTTAAATCTTCCCTAAAGTTTACCCTTAACACTTTACAGCATGAATCTGTTTCATGCCATTACTAAATTCTCTCAGATTGTCTTCTAAATGTAATACGCAAACTTTCCCGATTGGAATCCCCAGTGTTCTGGTTACTGACTTTGTGACCTTGGGCAGGTTAACTTTTGTCAACCTAAGTTCTCAATTATAAATGGAGATGATTTGTCATATGTCGTTCAACTATTACAAAGATTCCATGAGAGAATGCTTGCAATTCACTTAGCACATTGCCTAGTACATAGTACTAATTATTTAAATCCATTTTTATTTAATCTTTTGCTATAAAGTTTTTCTTTATGCTAAAGATTAAGTAGTTTTGTCTTATTTTTGATGGATGTAATCAGGCTCCTGAGTCTCTTGAAGCTGTTAGTGAAATAGGAGGGTTACTATGAATTTGATCTAATTACCATCTGAGCCATAGTTCAGAAAGGAGGAAATATTACTTCAGTAGTAGCACTGAATTCATTTTATATATTACATGAACTTTAGTGCTTGCCCCATTTTCTAAGAAGAGCAAAGTGCTAGCAAGGACATCATATTCTTCACATATGGGTAACTACCTTATCAATATTTTTCACTGGCACTCTGTTCACAAAAGTTTCCTTTAGAAGGGTACATCAAGTCTCTGTTTTCTCTGTTAGGAAAATAACATGAGACATTTCTAGTAATTCTGTCACTTTGCTTCCTAACTGTTCATTAGACTCCGTCTTAGGCAGGTAGTATAATCTAACAGAAAAATAACTAATTAGGAGAGGTCCCGAGTTCAAGGTTGGGGTTTCATTCTGTGTATTAGCTAGAGCTCTAGCTCTGCATTTAGACAAATCTAGGTTTGAATTTTGGTTTCTCTTAACTTTGGGACTTAAAGTTAGTTACTTAACTTCCAAGTCTCATTTTTCTGCAGCTCTAGTTACTTCTCTATTTATATTGAGCTTGGTTAAGCCTGTTTCTTGATCTGTAAATTTGGTATGATAAAACCTACCTCAGAATTTTATGGGGATAAATTATATAATCAATTTGTAGTCCCTGAAATGTAATGGGTTCTCATTAAAAAGTACTCATTTTCACCTGCCTCCTCTTCAACTGTACTAGCCATGTCAGCAATTGACTATTCAGTCATACTTTATTGCATTATGTTTTTCATTAAGTATTCATTTACAGTCGTTTCATGTGTTTGTCTTTTTTTCTTCTAGATTGTAAGGTATTTGTGTCTTTGATAAATACCTTTTATATATCTCCAAAGTGCTATGCACATAGTAGGTGCTCATCATATACTTGTTAGTTGAATCTGTTTACTTGAAAACTTTATTCCTTGTCTACTTCCATTAAATGCAATCGGAACCATTAAAATAGAAATATAGTGAAGATTACTGGCTTACCCCAGCTCCAGAAGATGCAGTTCATATCAGATGACACCCCCTGGAGTTGTCAGGTTGTTCTTCATAGCTGAAGGTGTGTGGAAAAATTAGTTTTTCCCCAAACTTGAGCTCTAAAAATAACTATCGTGGCTAGGAGTGGTACCTCAGGCCTCATGCCTAGCACTTTGGGAGGCTGAGGCAGGAGGATTGCCTGAGGCCAAGCATTTGAGACCAGTCCGAGCAACACAGCAAGATGAGTCTCTACAAAAAATTTTAAAAATTAGCCTGGCATGGTGGCACATGCTTGTAGTCCCAGCTGCTGGGTAAACTGAGGTGGAAAGATCGCTCGAGTCCAGAAGTTTGAGGCTGCAAGTGAGCTATGAGCGTGCCACTACACTCCAGCCTGTGCCACAGAGTGAGACCCTGTCTCTAAAAAATCTTTTTAAAAAAGAAGTATTGCCGTTCCAATTCTGAGCTGGGCGATATCAAGTGAAAAACAGAATATATAAATTAAGCTTGTAGTGGACACAAAGTGCCTTCCATTGTCTTAAAACAAAACTGATAGTTCCTAATGTCCTTGGTTACCTTGAGATGAACAAAAATGGAATGGTACTCAGTAAGGAAATGTACAGAATAACAGCTAGAATTGAAAGGCATTCATAACAATTTTGAAGAAAGTATGATAATGAACAAGCACAGCAAGACAAAAATTCCAGAATGTAGAGTGTATAGCAATATTGCATTCATTTGGACATCTTAACAACCTTAAGCTGTACAAATAGAACAATAATATCTAAATGGTGTGATGATCAGCCCATAGTACACATCATTGATGAGAATTTCACTGGTATTAACCTGTCTCATACTGAGTCCTAGCTTTGTAGAATGACTTATAAAGGTCCAAGGATTTAGAGATGATTAAGAGATTAGCTGGCATTCTGTAAAGGCACCATTGTCTATCCCCTGTCTTATCTAGATAAAGAATGTAGTGCTAAATCTTGTAATAATATTGTACAAATGGAAATTCAATCTTAAGGATTATTTTTTCCATATTGTTGTATTTCATTGTGGTGTATTGGAAAGTGATCTGGACTTTGAGTGAGAAGATGTGATTTGGACCATGGCACTTAAAAACTCTATAACCTCAGGCAAGTCTTTTAATCTTCTCTGAGCCTCAGTTTTCCTCATTTTCAAATATAGAGACTATAACATTTATCTCATAAGACAAGTTATAGTAAATTACTGTTTTACAAATGTAAGATAACTTTTAACTGTGAGATTCCATATTCCAGTCTTACATTATTATGTTTATCTGCTCTAGGAAAAAGTCCTCAGATAAAAATTGCTGCCAAAAGACTGACACGTGAAGTTAATCATTTGACAGATGCAATCCTTCCACTCCCAACAACTATACTTTCTTAACTTCTGTTTGTTATCACTTAGGGGAAAAAGGCAGTCAACAAATATGTTTAATTCTGCCTAGGAAAAATGTAGTCAAATCTTTTTTCCCATTAACAAATAATGTAAGTCTTAATATTCAAGGTTAATAAAAAATACAAGTGTTTCAAACAGTTAACTTACTGAATACTTTAAAATCAAAATTTGCTAAATTCAGAAACAGATATTAGGTTCTTTTATATATATATCTATATAAAATATAAATTTATATATAAAAAATATAAATTTATAGTAATTTTTTGCAGAAAATTCACAATCCAGTTTTTGGATCCCACACTACACATCCCACCCCCTCAAGCCCAGAAAACCAAGGGTCTAGCCTAACACACACATCAAAAGCAGCTCTAGAGACTTAGTTCCATTGTGGTAATACAGCTTTCTTACTCTGGCAGAAACTCAGTACCATTCAGCAACCCACTGAAAGCACGGCAGTGGGATTACAGGCATGAGCCACCACGCCCGGCCAGGCCTAGATTTCTTCAGGTCTTTTTGGAAGACCACTTGTTTCAGACTCGAAGACTTTTCTGGGTTTAGTAATCTTCTGTTACAGAGAAGAGAGCCCCAGGACTTTCGGCTAAAGAAGTCTAGCTAAGGGCTACAATGTCCTTCTCTCTAGCATTCTCATAGAACACATGTGAATGTAAAGATTAAAAGGAATAACTCAGTGAGTTGCAATATCCACAAGGGCAATGGATAGGAATGAAAATTCAGCCACTGGCTTGTCTCTGTTTGGTGAACAACCAGACCTTTTTTCCCCTCTGCACTTTTTTGGATACCAAATGAAATCTGAGCAACTGCCCCTTACCCACATAAGTGATTTCTGTGAGACAGATGACATTGTGTAACCACCTGGTCTCCCTGACTTCCTCTCCAGTTTGAGAACAGGAAGAGCAGTGCCCCGAAAAATTCTGTCAAGCTGAAGATATTAGACTCTAACCAACTCCCGCCTAGACACAGTACGTTTGTTCCGGAACACTGTGTACATTCTGGTTTTTCCAAATATGAGAAACAGATGGAGTCATTAATTCAAGATAAATAAAAAAAAACAAAACAAACAGCAAGCCATTATTTGCTACCTGTTCAGATATTTCACAGAAAGGGAAAAGCAACAAACAAGCTTTTGATATATCCTCAGTCTCCAGTAACCACCAGTGACCAAATCCAAAGTTCTCTTCATGTGACCTTTCTAGCATTGTAGTTGACAAGCCCCTCTTGGAAAGTTTATACCCTGGATTTTGTAACATGACTTTCTTACAACTTCCTTTTTTCTTTGAGATTATTTCTCAGTCCTGAATATACATTATCAGTTCCTGACCTTTGTCCTGAGTTCCAGAACCAGACCTGAATACCACATTAACAGTTCACCTCAATACGTTCAAAAATCATTATCTGCCTCCAGATCTGTTTCTCCGTTCCTTTTCCTCGACACTGTCATTCTCACTGTCATGCAAGATGGAAATCTTGGAGTCATTTTGTCCTCATCCTGCTTTGTGTTATTTGGTCTACATTACTTTTCTCTTCCCACAGTTGCTGTCTTAAGTACGTTGTATCTTTTTCTGACTATCACCGAGCCTCCTAAATTGTCTCCCAATGTCTAGTCATTATCCCCCATAATCCATCAGTGATTATACGGTAGTGTCAGAATTGTTTTAAGATACGCACTGATTATGTTGCTTCTTCATTAAAATTCCTTAATAGCTAATAAAAAGGAGGAGGGGAAAGCTAATACATGTTCCTTCTAGAAGATACAGATAGATAAGCAAAATGAAGACAATATATTCATAAATCCCAACACTCAGGTCATCAACTATCATCAGTTTAGCCTGTACATATTTCGTAAGCTGCTTATTTTTCTTTTATACATCATGAGCATATTCCAATGCAGTTAACTACATTCTACAGTATATATGATTTTACTAGCTATATAGTAATACCATTGTATGAATTGCCACAACTATTTTAAGTTTCATGCCATTCAGCTTTTTATGGTATATCCTTCAGTACACCCTCTGGTTTAATACAAGACTTAGTAACTGCTGTCTATGTTAGTTTATCCTACACACTAAGAATGGCTTCTACAGTTTTAAATCATCGGGGGGTGGGAAGTCAACAAAGAATATTTTGTGACATGAAAATTATGAAATACAAATTTCAGTGCCTATGAATAAAGTTCCATTGAAACGCAGCCAGGTTTGTTTGATGTGTTGTCTGTGGCTGCTTTTGTACAACAGCTCAGTTCAATGGTTTCAGCAAAGACCCATGGCCCACAAAGTTTAAAATATTTACCTTCTGGCTCCTTACAGAAAATGTGCTAACTCCTAGTTTAGCCATGCTGAACACAACACTGAATATGTTCTCATAGTTTGCTACCTTTCCCCATCCAGCTTCCTTGGTCTAGGCTGCTGTCCCTTTATCTTACTTGTTCTCAGAGTTTTGCTTTTTCAATTCTTGTAACACCATCATCATATCAAACATGTCACTGTATCATACTTAATCATACCCAGGTCTTTCTCTCCTTTAGCTAAAAGAAACATAAGGGCCATGACTTTCAATCATTTCATTCTCTGCAACACGCCTCTATGCACAGAATTCTAGTACACAATAGTTGTTAAATGCTGATTGAAACAGACTTCTGGGGGCCCCAAGTTTAAGAAAATAGCTAACACTTGCATGTTTCTCTAGAAAAATATTTTGAATTTCAAGTAATAAACTTGCTAATAAACCTATGGAATATGACTCCTCAGCACATCAAAGACAATATTTTCATCTAAATCGTGGTTTTCTACCATGAGGGAGTGTTGAGGAGAGAGCCAGCCTTAAAGAGAGAAATGGTTTGAAGTTGTCATCCCATTCCTTCTTTGTGTAGACAGTCTCTCTCTGCATCCCTGATGGACTTTAAGCAACAATAAAGTGACACAGACTAGAAAGGAATGGTTGCTTCCCTTAGGCTAGGGGAAGTGGGAGCTTCGGGGGTCACATTTGTGCTAGTCCTAGCCTCCTACCTTATCCCTTGTGTGCAACTTGCTACTCTTGCCAACTAGCTTCCATTTTCTATTACTACCTGAGTTACAGTTGACCATGCATATATTCACTTCAGAATAAGCAAATAAGCCAGTCACAGCAATCAGTGCTATGCACATGCTGACTACTACTGTGGATAACTACAGTGCGATTCATTCATGACTGAGAGTGGAGCGGACTCCATACAGAAGCTGATGGTGGTACCCAAGGCTGCTTCTCACTCACTATGGAAGCAGACCGCAAAACTGAAAAGCACACATAAGGGTAATACATTGTTTTCAGTATTCTTGACAGTTTTTTTAAAAAGTATGATACAAAGGCATTTATACATTTTTGTGATAAGCATTATTAGAAAAAAACAATATCCAAGCACTATTGAACCATAAATCTGTAAGAACTATTACACTGTTAGATTATGCAGCAAAATTATTAGACAGATAAATGTGAAAAGGGAAAAAATACATGTCCGATCTTGATTAGAAATAAGAGACTAATTCCTCAAGTGATAATATAAATATAAAACATTCATACTGGAACATACCTTGGACATTGTTTATATAATGAAAATAAAATGAAACCTAAAATACTGATTAGAGAACAGCAGTCCATACTTTTCTCAGAAACGTTTTAACCAGCCAAACATTTTTGACATTTTTGTGCTTCAAGTGTTTCCAGTGTCTTGAACAAAGACATTTTTATAACATTTTAAAATGAAAATGATAGCTTTGAAAATAAAACCATAGAAAATACTCTACTTGTTAGATGTATCCTCTATTGTAGGACAATTAATCAGTTTCAGATTAAATATATACTTGTCATTTCATGATATAAACAACTGATTGTTATAACAGCTTAAAATTACTAAGTATTTCAGTTTTGAAAACCATAAAATGAAAAAAACAGCATAAAGATTATATTAATAAAGTACTCACAGAGATCCTTTT
The DNA here is from genome assembly GCF_047675955.1 of Chlorocebus sabaeus. NCBI lineage: Eukaryota > Metazoa > Chordata > Mammalia > Primates > Cercopithecidae > Chlorocebus > Chlorocebus sabaeus. Next base: position 15,223,678 of record NC_132911.1, read on the forward strand.
ACTCTGATTATACCTAAGAATCATAAAACTCCTAAAAAGTTACAAGGTATAAAATTACCATTACGGATGAAGTTAGTATTTTTGCTTTCACAGAGGTAATATCATTAGCAATAATAAAGATTATCTTTAGTGCTCCGTAACTCGAAAATTGCAGATCCTTTAAAAACTAAACAACAAAAAGCTACAAATCCTTAGTTTTAAGTATCAGTTTATTTTATGATTAAGGTTTCTTTTTTCATTAACCCTCATTCTTCAGTTAGCTTCATCTTCAGAGCAAGCTGATGATAGCTTGCGTGCGCTAGCAGGATGAATGCTATCTTTTCAAAACATAATGCCACAATTCGTCTACAGCTGACACATCTATCTGCTTTACCAGCAGTGTTTTTAAGGATCATGTGGATTGAACAGCAACTACAGCTTAAGACCCTGATGAGGTTTACTGCTGACATTCTTCTTCATGGAGATGGTCACCCTTATAGTATGCTTTATTCATTACTTATTATCTTGAAAGTAGAGGTGATGTCTCATTGTGTCCTGATAGCATCATATCATTTTTATCTTCTAATTTAACAATTTCTCAGAAACAGCTAAGAAGAGTAATTTTTCTGGTTTGTATTGTGCTATGACGTTATTTACATTTTAATTGATGCTATATAATATACACTGTATATTATATAATTTAAATATATATTATATATATTTTATGTTTGATACTAAAGTGTTGTATTTTAAAATATATATTTATTTTTGCACATAGTATCCCCAGAATCCTAAAATATTAGCACCGAAAAGAACTTTGGGAATCATCCAAAACAAACGTTCTTTTCACTAATGAGGAAACCGAGGTTCAGAAAGACAAAACAATTTATGCCTAGGATATTATGATTTAAACATCCAGATAATAAAACTTACCTACTTTGGACATTTTTCCAGCTACATGTTTTTTGTTGTTGTTGTTGTTTGTTTTTTGTTTTTAACTACAGGAACTATTGATTTCATTTTTGCTTTCATATTTAATTAAAAATTGGTTTGTCTCTGGTTGCCTTGCAAAGTTGTCTTGTGTTGTCAAGACTCAAAAAGAACATGCCACATGGTAGCAAAAAGATACAGATATAAACAAAAACTTCATAAATGTTATTTAAATTGATTTACCATCTGACAAAATTAAATTTTGTTTCATAAAGCTTTGCTTAGGGAAGTTTAAAAAAAATAGTTATCTTTTATATGTACAAGTATCTCTGCTCATGTTTCATCAGAAGTTTTATGATTTATGTATACTCTTTTTGGTTGTTCAATATGATGAAATTGTAAATTATATTAACAAAAGACCAAGTGATTAAATTATACATTTAGAGAAAAAATATTTTTAGGACATTCAAATGACCCACTTCACACGTTTGTTTCAGTCCATTCCCTTGTATTTCTTCTACATTACCATTTTAAATGCTGATTTAACTATTGCTCTAGCCAGCAGTGAGAAGAATGTTTATGTAAATTTAAACCACAAATTAAAGTTTTCAGCATCTTCTCTCACCTGACCCTGTTCCCACCCTAAGCCTGATCTGGTTAAAGGCACTAGTTCAGAAAAGTTGCCCTGATGTAAAAATTACAATTAGCTGAATTAATACAATTATGACATTTTAATGTTATATTTACATGTGCTAATTTAGAATGGAATAAAAAACATACTGTATTTTCCTTATGTTCAGCACATAATAATTTTCTTTCTTTTTCAGCTTTTTAATTAAATGAAGCCAAGTGGGATTTGCATAAAGTGAATGTTTACCATGAAGATAAACTGTTCCTGACTTTATACTATTTTGAATTCATTCATTTGATTGTGATCAGCTAGCTTATTCTTGTGTACTTTTTTTAAACTGTGAGTTTTCCTAGTAAATTTAATTTATAGAAATCAATGGTAGCATTTAGTAATCTACAAAGGAAATATCAAAGTGTTTTTCAAGCCTATTATATTCAGTGTGTGCCACAGGATTGAAATAAATGACAGTGTAATTATGAATTCATGTTTTAGAACTGTTTACTCATTCATAAAGGACTGCAATGTTAGTAAAGAAAACCTATGAAATGTATGTTAAAGATTCTTAGTATTGTACAGGGATAAAGCAAATGCATGAAAATATGTCATGTACTGAGAATTAAACTTACTGCAGTTTCAGTCTTAAAGGACGTGCACTGTTATAAATAGTCTTTTGTTATTATTAACTAGATAAAGGTTTACAGGACAGGGAGCTGGATGAATGGTACCTATAATTTGGATGCCTAACCAAGGCCTAGAGCTTCTTCTTGAGATCTGAATCTAAAGTAAGTACGCATTAAATCAGTGTGCTTCAAAGGCATCAGACAATAAAGGCAACATACCACAACTAGGAGTTATTTCTCGAACTTTAGATGTCATCTGGGAATACAGACTTACAAGTAAGAGCAAACTTAACACGCTATGTCCATTTTCGAGGAAACAACTCACTGTGTCCATGTTCCTCATGTGTTTTATGGAACCAGCTTTCCATCAAAGCCTCAATCCTTGAATCCAGACAAAAGGTTAATTATCCTAGGATTAGTGAATGATTCAATGAAGTTTTCTTGAAAACAAATGTAGGAGTGTAACGTACTATTATGTTTGTATCCTGTTTTAGTTTATAAGCACTTACACATATATTATGGTATTTCTTCCTCACAATAACCTTGTAAATTAGTCAGGAAATGTAAATTTTCTCTGACTTATAGAAGTGATGGAAGCTGAAAGCCGAAAATAAAGTTTATAGCCAGGCCTTTGAACTCTCAAACATGGATTTTTATATTCTGTGGAGTTACCCAAATTATGGGTTTAGGAAAGCAGTTCTTCAGTCAGTTCAGTGTTTGCTTTTTCTTTTTAAGGTTTGTTATCTAATTTTCATTAACATTTGAATAATAGACCATGGAGGATTGTTTTCATTGCAAGTTCCAGCTATATAGCCTCAAACAAGAAACAGATATACAACCACTGAGTTTACTTATTTAAATCTATGAATTTCAGTGAAGAGTGGAAAATACAGAGGCCTAGTGGGGCATGTTTATCAAGTTATATCCCAGGGCAGTGTGTGTGTTAGCAGGATGAATGCTATCTTTTCAAAACATAATATTCAGTGAAAATCACATAAGTTTATAGTCATAATCCCAAATCTGTTACTAAAAATAATATTAATTTTCCCAGTTCTTGTACTTAGATGAATAAATTTAGTTTTGGAATAACATTTATGCAAAAACAATAGATAAACTTAGTCATTTGTTCACTGCCTATCCCTAGGCAAAACTTGACCTGTAATTCTTAATCCATTGCAGATTTTTTACATTTTACTCAAAACTTCAGAGATTACATAGAGAATCTCAGGTCAAATTTTACAAGTATTAAACATGTGTTAATTATAATCACTTTTGTTTGTATCCTTAAATCTCAGAATTTATCTTGCAGTTAATATGCAGCTGATTAAATGATATTACAAATTATCTCTAATCTCTCTGTAAATCTTTTAATCATATCAAAGTCAGGTCATTCTCAGACACTATAACTAAGATAAGTAGTACTTTCCTATACCATATTAGTAAACGTTTTCTAGCTCCTATTTTGTAATTTCCTATGAGCATTTAAAATTTCCTCTGAGCATTTAAAATTAATTGAGCAATTAAAATTAAAATTTCATGGTTTAAAAAGCTGTGGCTTCTCTATAGACAACTGTTACATTAGGGAAGTGATTCTAGAGCAAAATATACTGCCTCAGTATAAGTCATTACTGACTGGAAAATGCTCTAGGCAGAATTGTGAAGAGTGGCTCAAACACGTAGTTTGCTTACAGAATGTAACATGCGCAAAATTACATACATATGATGTGTTTACCTTTGCTAAACAATGAGAATTGAATAATTGATTTGTATCTGGCATGTTATATCTTCCAGTGTCACTTTTTAACCAGACTCACTGTATGTTCCAGGCTGTCATAAAAATTGATTATATGTTTTACAATTATTTTTCTACTACAGTGGAGAGAAAAATCCTAATTATAAAATTCCACCTAAAGGAGTTTCATTTTATAATAACATCTGATTAATAACTTGTTGCATTTTGCTCAACATACTGTTCCTGGCATTACATATTCACATGAGTAAGCCCAGTAGCATTTTGTGCTTACTGCAGTTTTCTTTTACACATGAAGTAACATCCCTTGTCAATTACAATTCAGCAAGCATGGTGATTTGGGGAGATTAGATGTTGCTCTAACCATAGAGTTTGACAAGTTTTCCCTTTCTTGCTATCACAAGAACCTCCCTAAGGGTCCATGAAGGGAGTGGTTATTCTAAATAAGGCATGACATATTTTTCAACCAATGACATTAAAAATTGTGTTTTAAAAAGGACTGGTCACTGGGGCAAACACATTAGCTGGAATATCTAGGGACAAAATATTTGAATTGATGTTTGAAGACTCAATGTTCTCAGAGTCCACAGAGCACATTAAGTTTAAAATAGTAAAACAAGGTCTTCTTCATACTCCAGCAATATGCTATATTGGATCAGACCAATATATGTAATAATGTTTTCTCTCATTATGAACATTGTAGAGGATGAACATTGTAGCTAGTCACACTCAAAGGGTACAAGTATGCATTCGTTAGCTCTTAAATTCCCTGATATAATTCATGAGCATCTGCCATTTATGAATTTTCCATATTCCTCTATGTCTGAAATACATGCATATATTTATATCACATACCAAGGATCCAAGTACTATATAAAGTTTTAACAAAGCATCTCACCTTCTGGCCCTAATAGGAAAATCATGTCACATTTACCCAAATGTTGATATGTCTATCTATTTCCATTAAATATTATGCATAGATGTGAGGAAAAATGACAACAAGGAACTCCAGGTGCATACCCATCCTTAGAAAAACTGGAAAGAAAAAAAAACTGTCAGACTACAACTTATTGGAAATTTGGTTAAAAAAAAAAAATTTACCTACCAAACAACTGCTTAAATTAAAAAGGCAGCTGAAACTCAGCTGGATCGCTTAATGGCATTTTATCTTGATTCGCCCTCTTCCCTCCCCAGTCAGGAATGGTCTTGAAGAGTGCAGCCTGCATTCCTTGTGTGGGCTCCTGGTTTTGGAGGGAGCAGAATAGACCCCATTCTTAAGAAATGGTGTTCACTTTGACCTATCTAGGGGCTTGCCTTTGGTTCATGTAACCCAGAAGTCTCTCCAGGTGAAAAAGTGACTGTGCTGAGAATGATTTCTTGAAAGCATTGAAAGTAAATGAACAAGCCACTGCTGCCTGGAGAAGAGATTGCAGTTGGCACAAATAGACACACAATGAAAGCCTGGAAAGGAGAAGCTGGGTAGTGAAATAATTTGGAAAATAAGGACTTGGAAACAATCCTACATATAACAGGGACTCTGGAAGGATGTACCCATACCCAGGGCAGGATCCATGCTCAGAAAAGTCCTGAGAAGATTCTAAGCTTTCACCTCTTGCTGATACGAGTATTTACACCCAGACCAAACAGGAAGTGAAGACTAAAACAGAGTTGTAAACAGCCCGGATAAGTGTTGAAGGAGTTCCCCAATAGAGAACCTGTCTGTAAAGGTGGGGAGTGTATGTTTTCTTTTTATCCTTTTTTTTTTCTTTTGTCTCCAGGCATTTAAGGAAAGTTCTGTCAAACTACTGACTGACCACTAAGCTAATGGAATAGATACTACACAGACAACACGTGACAGTTTAGAAAAGTCACTAAACAAATCACTACTGCACAAACTGCAATTCACAACAAGCCATGATGGCAAAACTTGGGGAGAGGGCAGAATCTAGTTTCCAGAGTTGCCACATTATAATGTTCTGGCTATCCAGTTTATAAAAATTTAAAAACTGAGGCATATAAAGAGACAAGAAGGTCATCTTATTCACAATAAAGAAATTAATAAAAACTGACCCTGAGGCAGCACTGGCACTGGACTTGCTAGACAAGGACATTATGTCTTCAACGTATTCAAAGAGCTAACAGAAACCATGGACAAACAACTAAAGGAAACAATGATATATCATTAAAGAATATCAATAAAGAGATAAAAATTATAAAAAGGATAGGAACAGAGGAAGTCACATTGTCTGTTTGCAGATGACATGGTTGTATATTTAGAATACCCCACCGTCTCAGCCTCAAATCCCCTTAAGCTGATAAACAACTTCAAAGTCTCAGGATACAAATTCAATGTGCAAAAATCACAAGCATTTGTATACACCAGCGACAAACAGCCAAATCATGAGTGAACTCCCATTCACAACTGCCACAAAGAGAATAAAATACCTAGGAGTACAACTTAACAAGGGATGTAAAGGACCTCTTCAAGGAGAACTACAAAACACTGCTCAAGGAAATAAGAGGGCACAAATGGAAAAACATTCCATGCTCATGGATGGGATGAATTAGTATCGTGAAAACGGCCATACTGCCTAAAGTAACTTACAGATTCAGTGCTATCCCCATCAAACTGCCACTGACTTTCTTTACAGAATTAGTAAGAAACTACTTTAAATTTCATGTGGAACCAAAAAAGAGCCTGCAAGACAATCTTAAGCAAAAAAGAACAAAGCTGGAGGCATCACTCTACCTGACTTCAAACTATACTACAAAGCTACAGTAACCAAAAACAGCATGGTACTGGTACTAAAACAGATATACAGACCAATGGAACAGAACAGAGACCTCAAAAATAATGCCACATGTCAACAACCATCTGATCTTTGACAATCTTGACAAAAACAATGGGGAAAGGATTCCCTATTTAATAAATGGTGTTGGGAAAACTGGCTAGCTATATGCAGAAGACTGAAACTGGGCCCCTTCCTTACACCTTACACAAAAATTACCTGAAGGTGGATTAAAGACTTAAATGTAAGACCTGAAACCATAAAAACCCTAGAAGAAAACCTAGGCAGTACCATTCAGGACATAGGCATGGGCAAAAACTTCATGACTAAAACACCAAAATCAATGGCAACCAATGCCAAAATTGACAAAGGGGATCTAAACTAAAGAGCTTCTGCACAGCAAAAGAAACTGTCCTCAGAGTGAAAAGGCAACCTACAGAATGGGGAAAAAAATATGTGCAATCTATCCATCTGACAAAGGGCTAATAATCCAGAATCTACAAAGAACTTAAATTTACAAGAGAAAACCCCATCAAAAAGTGGGCAAAAGACATGAACAGACACTTTCAAAAGAAGACATTTATGCGGCCAATAAACATTCAAGAAAGCTCATCATCACTGGGCATTAGAGAGATGCAAATTAAAACCACAATGAGATACCATCTCTCGCCAGTTAGAACGGCAATCATTGAAAAGGAAACAGATGCTAGAGAGGACATGGAGAAATAGGAATGCTTTTACACTGTTGGTGGGAGTGTAAATTAGTTCAACCATTGTGGAAGACAGTGTGGTGATTCCTCAAGGATCTAGAATCAGCAATACCATTTGACCCACCAATCCCATTACTGGGTATATACCCAAAGGATTATAAATCAATCTACTATAAAGACACATGCACAGGTATGTTTATTGCAGCACTGTTCATAATAGCAAAGACTTGGAGCCAACCCAAATGCCCATCAATGATAGACTGGATAAAGGAAATGTGACACATATACATCATGGAATGCTCTGCAGCCATAAAAAAGGATAAGTTCATGTCCTTTGCAGGGACATGGATGAAGCTGGAAACCATCATTCTCAGCTAACACAGGAACAGAAAACCAAACACCATATTTTCTCACTCATAACTGGGAGCTGGACAATGAGAACCCATGGACACAGGGAGGGGAACATCACACTCCAGGGCCTGTCGGGGTGAGGGACTAAGGGAGGGATAGCGTTAGGAAAAATACCCAGTGTAGATGACGGGTTGATGGATGCAGCAAACCACCATGGCACGTGTATACCTCTGTAATAAACTTGCACGTTTTGCACATGTATGCCAGAACTTAAAGTATAACTTTAAAAAATTATGAAATGGAGTCAAATATAAATTTTGATGTTGAAAATATAATCTTAAAATGAATCCGTTGAAATTATAATAAAATAATAATTGGAAAAGTCACTAGAGAGGCTTGACAGGAGAACAGGCAGAAAAAAGAATCAGTGAACTTGAAGCTAGGTTAGTTGTTGAAATGATCCAGTTTGAGGAGACAAATGAAGAAAAATGAACACAGACTAAAAGACCTGTTAAATACCATCAAGCATATTAAGTATGAACAGGAGTCCCAGAAGAGAGCGGAAAGGACAGAAAAGAGTATTTGAAGAAATAATGTTCAAACTTACCAAATCTGAAAAAAGACATGAAGCCAATATCCAAGAACTTCAACAAATTCCACGTAGTATACAAACTGAAAGAGATCTATACCAAGACACATTAAAATCAAACTCAAGAGATCAAGAAAGAATCTTGAAAGCAGCAAGAGAGACTTGACTCAACATGTAGAAGAAATCCTCAGCAAGATTAATAGCCAGTTGCTTTTTAGAGGCCATTGAGGCAGAAAGGCATTTTACAGTGCTAAAAGAAACCACCGGCCAAGAATTCTGTACCTGGCAAAGTTATCCTTTTAAAATGAAGAATATAATAGTACCTTCCCAGGCAAAGGGGTCTGTTCTACATAGACGCACCCTATAAAACATGCTAAAGAGAGTCCTTCAAACTGAAAGGACAACTCAAGAGCCATACAAAGAAATGAAAAATATTATTAAAAGAAATAAGTGCATGGATTAAATATAAAAGACAGCATTATTTTTTGGTTTGTAACTTTGTTTCATGTAATTTAAAAGATGATTGCATAATACAGTAACTGTAAATCTTGTGAACCCATAAATTAAAAACTCTACAATATATAAATGAACTGAAAAACCAACAAATATGTGGAAAATAAATAATGTAAAACAACCAGTGGATCACAGAAGTCACAAAAGAAATTAGAAAACACTTTAAGACAAATGAAAACAAAAATTCTACATACCAAAATGTATGAGATGCAGAAAAAGCAATGATCAGAGGGGGATTTGTAGCTGGAAATGTCTGTATCAAAAAAAGAAGAAGAAAGGCCAGGCATGGTGGCTCACACCTGTAATCCTGGCACTTTGGGAGGCCAGCACAGGCAGATCATGAGGTCAGGAGATGGAGACTGGCTAACACGGGGAAACCCTGTCTCTACTAAAAAAAAATAAAAATAAAAAAATCAGCCAGACGTGGTGGCAGGTGCCTGCAGTCCCAGCTACTTGGGAGGCTGAGACAGGAGAATGGCGTGAACCCAGGAGGCAGAGCTTGCAATGAGCCGAAATTGCACCACTGCACTCTAGCCTGGGCCACAGAGCAAGACTCCGTCTCAAAAAATAAAAAGAAGAAAGATCTTGAATTAATTTTCGAACTACACCTTAAAGAACTGGAAAAAGAAAAACCCAAAACAAGCAGATGTATAGAAATAAAGATCAGAGCAGAGCTAAAGAAAATAGAGAATAGAAAAACCATAAAGTCAATGAAACCAAAAGGTGGTTCTTTGAAATGCAAACAAAATTGGCCAACCTTAAGCTATGCTAAGAAGAAGATTCAAATTACTAACATCAGAAATGGAAGTGGGAAGATTAATACCCACCTTGCAGAAGTAAAAATGATTATAAGAGAATAATTGTATACCAAAAGTTAAACAACCTAAATGATATGGACATATTCCTAGAAACAACCAAACTACAAAAATGTACTCAACAAAAACAGAAAATCTGGACAGACCTCTTAACAAGAGATTGAACTGCTTATAAAAAATCTCCCAATAAAGGAAAACCCAAGACCAGATGACTTCACTGGTGAGTTACACCAAATATTTAAAGAATAAACACAATCATTCTCAACTATTTCAAAAAATAGAAGAGAAAGTAACACTTCCTAATTCTGAGGCAACTATTACCTTGACACCAAACCAAATAAACTAAGAAAACCATCTCCTATGTAATTAAGTATCTCTTACGACAGTACATGTAAAAATCCAACAAAATACTAGCAAACAATCCAGCAGGATATTAAAAGTTTTATACAGCATGACCAAGTGGGAATTATTCCAGAAATGCAAAGGTGGTTCAACATATGAAAAAGAAAATCAGTGTAACATACCACATTAACAGAATGAAGAGGGAAAGCTACCTAATCATATAGTTGATGCAGAAAAAGCATTTAACCAGATCTAATACCCATCTATCATTTAAAAGTGAACACAAACACTGAACAAAATAGGAATAAAAAGAGGACTTTCTCAACATTATCAGGTTGAGATTTGTGAAAAAACAGCAGCTAACATAACATTGAATGGCTAAAAACAAAACTTTACACCTGAAATCAGGGACATGGCAGGAATGCCCACATTCACCACCTCTATTCAGCATGATACTGTGTGTTCTAGGCAGGACAATTAGGTAAGGACACAAAAAGACAACCAAATTGGAAAGGAAGACATAATACTTATTTCCTTTCACAGATGGCATGATATATATAAAGTAAAACGAAGAATTTTTTAAATGATTAAAAGTAAATTCACCAGACTTGCAGGATACATGGTTAACATGCAAAATACAATTGAATTTCTATATACTAGCAAAGAACAGTCTGAAAAAGGAAATTAAGACAATCTCATTTATAGCAGAACTAAATAATAAAATACTTTGGGACAGATTTAACCAAGGAACTAAAAATACAAAACATTGCTGAAAGAAGTTAAAAGAAGACCTAAGTAAATAGAAATACATCAAGTTCATACATTGAAAAACCTAATACTGTTAAGATGGAAATAGTCCTCAAAATGATCTACAAATTCAATTTCCTATTATAATCTAATGGCCTAGACTTTTTGCAAAAATAAGAAAACTGATTCGTATGGAGATACATGGGGTCATGAATAGCCAAATATTGAAAAAGAACCAAGTTGAAAGACTCACACTTTCAAAACTTAATACAATTCTACAATAATAGAAACACAACTACCAGGTACCAAACATAGGCACTAATATAAGGATAAACATAATAGATTAATAGAATGGAATTGGGAATCCAAAAATATACCCATAACCTCTCTACTGATTTTCAACAAGAGTGCCAGAACCATCAGCTGAATTTCCACGTGCAAAAGTAGGATAAAGTTGGACCCTTACCTCACACTGTATCCATAAAAGTAACTCAAAATGGATCAACAATGTAAATTTAAGAGCTAAAACTAACACTTTTAGAAACATAGGTGTGAACTTTTTTGACTTAGGGTTTGGCAATAGTTTCTCGGATACGATATCAAAAGCACTAGCAATAAAATAAAAATATAAATTAGACCTCAAAATTAAAAACTTTTGCACATTAAAAACACTATGGAGAGTGAAAATTCAACCCATGGTAATAGAATATTTGCAAATCATGTATCTGATAAGGATTTAGTATCCAAAATATATAAATAATTCTTATAAATCAATAGCCAAAAGACAAAATCTCAATTAAAAATGGAGTTTAAGGGTCGAATTTTGTCTCCTCAAAAAAGATAAGTTGAAGTCCTGATCCAAGTACTTCAGAGTACATCTTTACTTGGAAATCGAGTCACTGCAAATGCAATTACTTAAGATGAGCTCATACTGGAATAAGGCTCCAATCCAGTATTACTGGTGCCCTTGTAAAAAGGAAACCATGCATGGATAGACACAGGGAGAAAAACATACAAAGATGGATGATTGGCCTGATGTATCTACAAGCCAGTAAATGCCACAGATTGCCAGCAAACCAATAGCTAGGAAGAGGCAAGGAAGGATTCCCATGAAGGTCTCAGAGTTAGCCTGGCTTTGCCAACACTTTGATTTTTCACTTTTAGTCTCCAGAACATTAAGACCATAAATTTCTTTTCTTTTAACCCACCCATTTTGTGGTACTTTGTTAACAGCAGCTCTGGAAACTAATACAGTGAGCAAAGGTCTTGAGTAAACATTAGAGTAACATATACAAACGTTAACAATCACATGAGGCACTCAGTGTCATTAGTTACTCCGGAAATGCAAATCAAAATCAAAATGAGATATCACTTCACACCCACCAGAATGTCTGTTTAAAAAAAAAAAAAAAAAAAAAAAGGAAAATATTGGTGCAGATGTGAAGAAAATGAAGCTCTCATACATTGAGGGAATTTAAAATGAATTGGCCACTTTGGAAACAAATTATTCTTTTATGAATGAAACAGACTTACCATATGACACAGCAATTCTACTTAGGTATATATGCAAAAGAATTGAAAGTAGGTGTTTAAACAAAACTTGCACAACTGTTCGTAGCACTATTCACAATTGCCAACAGGGAGAACAACCCAAATGTTCATCAGCTGAGGAATGGATAAACAAAATTGATAAATCCATGCATTAGAATGTTATTTAGCCATTAAAAAGTTACAAAATACTGATACATCCTGCAGCATGAGTGAACTTTGAAAACAAGTGAAAGATGCCAGACACAAAAAGCCACACAGTATATCATTTCTTTTATGTGAAACGTCTTGAATAGAGAAATTCATACACAAAAAGCAGATGCATGGTTGCCAGGGGTTGGATGAGGGGTAGGATGGGGAGTGACTATTTAGTAGTTTGAGGGTTTTTTTAGGGGGTGATGAAAATATTCTGGAGAGTGCTGATGATTGCATAATATTGTAAATGTATTTCATGCTAGTCATTTATGCATATTAAAAAGTTTTAAATGATTAATTTTGTGTTACATGCATTTTACCACCACCACAACACAAATTATGCATATAGCTATATAAAGGTTTTTAACAACCTGCTGCTGCTGTTCCAGAAGACATGGTTCTCTTCTCCGAACTTCAGTGTCCCAGTTAGCCTTGTCATAACCAAAAAGATTTACATATACGTACATATATATACACACACACATAACTACATATTACACTATATATACATCTCTCTCTCTCTCTCTCTCTCTCTCTCTATATATATATATCTTCCATAATAATGAAAAAGCACCATTTAATTCTTTTAAGGGAAGGAGTCATTGTACCTGAATGGATTCCTTTTCCTGTTGTATTTGTGCCTTTATGTAGGAGTAAGATGTTTATTTGTGGAAAGCAAGAGAAAATGGACAGAGAACAAGGTAAGTCAAACAGATGCAGAAAAATGAAATATATAATATTTAAATAATGGGATGAGGTTAATGATTTCTCAATTCTTAAATTTTACTGTATAGTTTGACTATAGAAAAGATGTGTTCATCTAATTCACTATTCTCCAAATACAGAATAGTTTCTCTGTGATAAAGCACTGGTACTTTATCACTGCAGAGAGGGTAGTAGCCTTGAGTGACGTTTTAACTGGTGATTGCTTTTATATCAAACACTTTTCAGCTGATTATGAACAACATTCAGCCTAATTTTATTTTAATTTTTAACTTTAAAAACATAACTTTATTAACTATTTAATAAACAGTCACTTTGCTGGGATTGTATATGCATATGTTATTCAGTCTTTACAATAACCTCCAAAGGTAGGTATTATCATATATGTTTTACAGGTAAAACAGATAATGCTCAAGACGTTTAGAATTTTTTAAGGCAGCACTGTAAGTAAGTGCTAGAACGAAGAACCAAAGTCTATGAGTATTTCTCATTTCTCAGTGTCTTTTCCACTTTCTGATCTTTAGATTTAGATAGATGCTTTGCTCCAGAGGTCTTTGAGAATTTTAAACAGAAGTAGTTGATTTACCACTTGACAAATACATCCCCAGTCTTTCTTCCTTGGAACGAAGCTCTGTAGAAGCAGTGTGATTCAAAACCCTGAGCAATGGGTGGAATAACTATTAAGTTGAGGGCTAATCCCCAATTTGGACTTAGATTTCCAGAGTAAGATATTTAACCTGTCTGGACCTTAACCTGTTTGTCTAGTTCCTGCTGTAAGATAACTCAAATAACTGAGTCTTCAGCCTAATTTTAAAGCTAAAATTAAAGTTACCTGGGGCCTCAGTTTTACCTACAAACATATAATGTAAAGGTGCTTTTTTTTTTTTTTCCCCTGTGGCCTTTCAGGGAAGAAATAATTCTATCTTTAACACGTTTTTATTTATTTTATGAATGGGCAAATATCCTTAAAAAAGGAACACACGTCTTACCACTTGTCTTGGGAGAGAAGGCTGTTGCTTGATAACTAGGGAATACTATTTTTTAAGCACCTTTGCAGTACTTGACATGTCAGTTATGTTTTCAGTTGTCAGCCTGCACAAGTTTCTCATCTGCCCATGTGTATCTATTCATACTGGCAAGTTTCAACACAGCCATCTTTTAAAGGCTTCATTGTGTTACTGATATTTAAGTTTTAAAATCCAGCATTTCTGCACTAGATCCTCAAATCAATTTTTACATTCTTTTGTAACTTATAGTAATATTTTTGCCTCATCCCTATACTCAATTGGCAGTGAGCTATATCATGACTTAAGTAACTTTATTACCAATTGTGCTGTATTCTACCATCACAAAATATTCTTTTAAGGCACTCTTCAGATACTATCATTTTAATTGGTGTCTTCCAGAATGCTTCTATAAAACTCTGTAAGATGAGCCTTTTACTGTTATGTGAAAAAAACAGGGTAACGTGATGGACAAAAAAAAATTGAGACTGAAATTTTAAGTGTAACACTGTCACATGTTTATTGAAAAAGAAATCATTTAACTTCTGTGTGTTGCTATCTCTGCCCTTAAAATATAGTAGTGGTACCATATCTAATGTAGACAGGTTGTGAAATCCAAAAAATATATTTTACATGTTCTTGGTGTTTTAAGTCTTACAAAGTTCTTTTCTAGCTAGAATCTTCTTTGAAGAACAGGAAACAAAGAGAGAAGACTTTTCCTGGCCTCGTCTTAGAGTCTGGAATTGGGTAACTAAAAGATAAGTCAACTACTTCTTAAAATTTCCTGCTTCCAATCATATCAAGAATAATATTTCAAAGAAAGCATACTAATGAAAATTCAAGGTATTGTGTAACTTTCACCTCCCTTTCAGGGGCTGGGAGGGGTTTCCAAGCTGTACCCAAAGTTGAAGGAAAGGAAGGCATAGTGTGCCTCAGCAAATTTCCTGAGCTCCGTATTTCCTTGACTGCAGTTTCTATTACCCATAAAAGGGGATTTATCATATCTTGGTGCCAAAGCTCAAAAATTACTGGGTAAAATATATACATCCCCATGTACGCTGCTTAAATATACACATGAAAATATAATTCAAGTTTTCACTGTGCTATGTTTAAGTAGATAAAACTGGAAAGTCAGAATCCCTGAATTGAAGCAGATAGGAAGTATATAAATGATAGTACTTCCTTTTTATATAGTGCCTGTACTTTTTGAAATTTTTGCACATAAGTAATTTTATTTGCTCCTGACAACTTCACATACTTGATAAGACAAGTGTAAGCTTTATAAATGTCTAAGACACAGACAGACAAAGGTAAATGCTTAAAGGTTAACTGAAGACTACAATGGCAATTAGCTAACTTCTTGAATTATCTCCTTTTCAGGAATTCCCTTTTAAAATATTATATACAGATATATACAGACACACACAAAAAGTATATATTCATAAACATTCTTAAAAATTAAGGCTATCAATGAGAAGTTTGTCAGTCCCTTGGAGGAACTGGTATAATTTCATCGTAACTGGACCAGATTAGAAATGATCAACAAAAAAATCTATTCCTAAATTTTTTAAATAAAAAGAGCATTGAAAAACATCTTGATTTCCCTCTCCTTGCCCCCTACCAATCCTAGTAGGACTGTGCTTTCAATCCGAGACTGTGCTTTCAATCTGTGTGACATCACACTCAGAGCCCACACTTTAAGGCATAAAAAAAAAAACCACATTGGCTAATACCACCCGTTTCCAACTAATTAGGAATTACTTCCTAAGTACCAAAGCTGCCTCTCCCACCTGATTTCCATCAAGACCTGATTTACTACACTTAGTCTGAAAACTGTAATTCATTACTGAAGGTAATCTGACCTGATGAGGTGAGAGTGTTACCAGTACTGGAAAACATTTCCCCCATTACAGTTTACTTTTAGGGTTCTGGAAAAACATATAAGGAGACAAAGCAGAAATGTCTGGGCTCTCGTATTAGATGTTATTGACTAATCAGCATCTGCTAAGCGGTGGGGGGAGGGGAATAAAATCAAGCCTGACCCACGGAAGAAAAGTTAGTGATTTTTTTTTTAAATACAAGCATCTTTCCTCTTTTACCTGCTTCCCACTTTCATCACCATCATGTGAACATAATATAAAAGGAACCAGTATTATTAGCTAACAGAATAACTTGTCTCACCCCTTTCTGTTCCAAGTAGTTGACAGGGCCATAATTCATGATTCTTTGTATATCATTTAGAATCCTTATTTACCTAGAGTTTACGCTAAATAGGGAAAGTGTAAATTTCCAAATCTGCTTTTCCCAAAACATACCTTTTCCTTAGAGAAAGGGCCCTATAACTGGCCACAAAAGGAATTTCCTCCAAAATTAACATGGGTAGGCTACTGTGACTCTCTGGGAATGAAACGTCAAGAAACTCTTCATGCAAATCATTCAGACTTGAGTTAGATACAAAACAATGAATACAGATGAGACACTTATACTTTTCTGTCCTTCTGAGTTTACATTAATTATATTTGAATATGAAACCCAAAAGGCTATTTAGTTCACAATAATATCACCTCTACATAAGCTTTAGAAATTCCTCAGTGCTAGGACTAGAGTTGGAATACTCTATTTCAGTTACGTTCACATTCATCCTGGCTAAGTACCAGAAGCAGGCCACCCACTAATTTTTTTTTCACATTACTTCTAGTAACAGAGTAACTGTATACAACTTTAGGTTATCCAGAGAGAAATACTGTGGCCAGTAGTATCGGGGGAAACCCCACGTATCTACAACAAGGGAAATCAGGATCTTGGATAGAAACTATATGATTGGGGGGCAGTTCCAAGACGGCCGAATAGGAACAGCTTCAGGCTACAGCTCCCAGCATAAGCAATGCAGAGGAGGGTGATTTCTGCATTTCCAACTGAGGTATGGGGTTCATAACACTGGGGCGTGCTGAACAGTGGTTGCAGGACAGTGAGTGCAGCCCACCGATCAAGAGCTGAAGCAGGGCAAGGCATCGCATCACCTGGGAAGCACAAGGGGGAAGGGAATTCCCTTTCCTAGACAAGGGAAACCGTGACACACAGCACCTGGATCACTGGGTCACTCCCACCCTAATACTGCACATTTCCAAGGGTCTTAGAAAAGGGGGCATCAGGAGATAATATCCCACGCCTGGCTCAGAGGGTCCCACGCTCACAGAGCCTCCCCTCATTGCTAGCACAGCAGTCTGAGATCTAACTGCAAGGTGGCAGGAAGGCTGGGGGAGGGGCACCTGCCATTGCTGAGACTTGAGTAGGTAAACAAAGTGGCCTAGAAGCTTGAACTTGGTGGAACCCACCACAGCTCAAGGAGG
Source organism: Chlorocebus sabaeus (assembly GCF_047675955.1). Classification (NCBI taxonomy): domain Eukaryota; kingdom Metazoa; phylum Chordata; class Mammalia; order Primates; family Cercopithecidae; genus Chlorocebus; species Chlorocebus sabaeus. The sequence goes on from NC_132911.1 coordinate 15,241,264, forward strand.
CCTGCCTGCCTCTGTAGACTCCACCTCTGGGGACAGGGCATAGCCAAACAAAAGGCAGCAGAAACATCTGCAGATGTAAATGTACCTGTCTGACAGCTTTGAAGGGAGTAGTGGTTCTCCCAGCATGGAGTTTGAGATCTGAGAACAGGAGACTGCCTCCTCAAGTGGGTCCCTGACCCCCAAGCAGCCTGAGAGGCACGCCCAACTAGGGACAGATTGACACCTCACACTGTCAGGTACCCCTCTGAGATGAAGCTTCCAGAGGAACGATCAGGCAGCAACATTTGCTGTTCAGCAATATTCACTCTTCTACAGCCTCTGCTGCTGATACCCAGGCAAACAGGGTCTGGAGTGGACCTCCAGCAAACTCCAACAGACCTGCAGCTGAGCGTCCTGACTGTTAGAAACAAAACTAACAGAAAGGACCTCTGCACCAAAACCCCATCTGTATGTCACCATCATCAAAGAACAAAGGTAGATAAAACCACAAAGATGGCAAAAAAAAAAAAAAAAAAAAAAAAAAAAAAACAGCAGAAAAGCTGAAAATTCTAAAAATCAGAGCGCCTCCTCCCCTCCAAAGAGGGCAGTTCCTCGCCAGCAACAGAACAAAGTTGGACACACAATGAGTTTGATGAGTTCAGAGAAGAAGGCTTCAGACAATCAAACTTCTCTGAGCTAAAGGAGGAAGTTCAAACCCATCACAAAGAAGCTAAAAACCTTGAAAAAAGATTAGACCAATGGTTAACTAAAATAATCAATGTAGAGAAGTCCTTAAATGACCTGATGTAGCTGAAAACCATGGCACCAGAAATACGTGACAAATGCACAAGCCTCAGTAACCAATTTGATCAATTGGAAGAAAGGGTATCAGTGACTGAAGATCAAATGACTGAAATGAAGCGAGAAGAGAAGTCTAGAGAAAAAAGACGAAAAAGAAATTAACAAAGCTTCCAAGAAATATGGGATTATGTGAAAAGACCACATCTACGTCTGACTGCTGTGCCTGAAAGTGAGGGGGAGAATGGAATCAAGTTGGAAAACACTCTGCAGGATATTATCCAGGAAAACTTCCCCAACCTAGCGAGGCAGGCCACATTCAAATTCAGGAAATACAGAGAACACCACAAAGATACTCCTCGAGAAGAGCAACTTCAAGACACATAATTGTCAGATTTACCAAAGTTGAAATGAAGGAAAAAATGTTAAGGGTGGCCAGAGAGAAAGGTCAGGTTACCCACAAAGGTAAGCCCATTAGACTAACGGCAGATCTCTTGGCAGAATCTCCACAAGCCAGAAGAGAGTGGGGGCCAATATTCAACATTCTTAAAAGAATTTTCAAACCAAAATTTCATATCCAGCCAAACTAAGTTTCATAAGTAAAGGAGAAATAAAATCCTTTACAGACAAGCAAATTCTTAGATATTCTGTCACCACCAGGTCTGCCCTACAAGAGCTCCTGATGGAAGCACTAAAGAGAGAAAGGAACAACCAGTACCAGCCACTGCGAAAACATGCTAAATGGTAAACACCATCGATGCTAGGAAGAAATTGCATAAACTAATGAGCAAAATAACCAGCTAACATCATAATGACAGGAACAAATTCATAGGATCAAATAAACAACAATATTAACCTTAAGTATAAATGGGCTAAATGCTCCAATTACAAGACACAAACTGGCAAATTGGATAAAGAGTCAAGACTCATCAGTGTACTGTTTTCAGGAGACCCATATCATGTGCAGAGGCACACATAGGCTCAAGATAAAGGGATGGAGGAAGATCTACCAAGCAAATGGAAAACAAACAAAGGCAGGGGTTGCAATCCTAGTCTCTGATAAAACAGACTTTAAACCAACAAAGATCAAAAGAGACAAAGAAGGCGACTACATAATGGTAAAGAGATCAACTGAACAAGAAGAACTAACAATCCTAAATATGTATACACCCAGTAGAGGAACACCCAGATTCATAAAGCAAGTCATTAGAGACATACAAAGAGACTTAGACTCCCACACAGTAATAATGGGAGACTTTAACACCCCACTGTCAACATTAGACAGATCAACGAGACAAAAGTTAACAAGGATATCCAGGAATTGAACTCAACTCTGCACCAAGTAGACCTAATAGACAACTACAGAACTTTCCACCCCAAATCAACAGAATATATATTCTTCTCAGCACCACATCCCCCTTATTCCAAAATTGACCACATAGTTGGAAGTAAAGCACTCCTCAGCAAATGTAAAAGAAAAGAAATTATAACAAACTGTCTCTCAGACCACAGTGCAATCAAACTAGAATTCAGGATTAAGAAACTCACTCAAAACCACTCAACTACATGGAAACCGAACAACCTGCTCCTGAATGACTACTGGGTACATAACAAAATGAAAGCAGAAATAAAGATGTTCTTTGAAACCAATGAGAACAAAGATACAACATACCAGAATCTCTGGGACATAAAGCAGTGTGTAGAGGGAAATTCATAGCACTAAATGCCCACAAGAGAAAGCTGGAAAGATCTCAAATTGACACCCTAACATCACAATTAAAAGGACTAGAGAAGCAAGAACAAATACATTCAAAAGCTAGCAGAAGGCAAGAAATAACTAAGATCAGAGCAAGAAATAACTGAAGGAGCTAGAGACACAAAAAACCCTCCAAAAAAAATCAATGAATCCAGGAGCTGGTTTTTTGAAAAGATCAACAAAATTGATAGACCGCTAGCAAGACTAATAAAGAAGAAAAGAGAGAAGAATCAAATAGACGCAATAAAAAATAATAAGGGGGATGTCAACACTGACCCCACAGAAATACAAACTACCATCAGATAATACTATAAATACCTACATGCAAATAAACTAGAAAACCTAGAAGAAATGGATAAATTCCTGGACACATACACTCTCCCAAGACTAAACCAGGAAGAAGTTGAATTTCTGAATAGACCAATAACAGGCTCTGAAATTGAGGCAATAATTAATAGCCTACCGCCGGGTGCGGTAGCTCACGCCTGTAATCCCAGTACTTTGGGAGGCCGAGACGGGCGGATCACGAGGTCAGGAGATCGAGACCATCCTGGCTAACACGGTGAAACCCCGTCTGTACTAAAAAACACAAAAAACTAGCCGGGCGAGGTGGCGGGCGCCTGTAGTCCCAGCTACTCGGGAAGCTAAGGCAGGAGAATGGCGTGAGCCTGGGAGGCGGAGCTTGCAGTGAGCCGAGATCCAGCCACTGCACTCCAGCCTGGGCGACAGAGCGAGACTCCGTCTCAAAAATAAATAAATAAAATAAAAATAATTAATAGCCTACCAACCAAAAAAAGTCCAGGACCAGACAGATTCACAGCCGAATTCTACCAGAGGTACAAGAAGGAGATGGTACCATTCCTTCTGAAACTGTTCTAATCAATAGAAAAAGAGGGAATCCTCCCTAACTCATTTTATGAGGCCAACATTATCCTGATACCAAAGCCTGGCAGAGAGACAACAAGAGAAAGAGAATTTTAGACCAATATCCCTGATGAACATCAATGCAAAAATCCTCAATAAAATACTGGCAAACCGAATCCAGCTGCACATCAAAAAGCTTATCCACCATGATCAAGTGGGCTTCATCCCTGGGAAGTAAGGTTGGTTCAACATCTGCAAATCAATGAACGTAATCCAGCATATAAACAGAACTAAAGACAGAAACCACATGATTATCTCAATAGATGCAGACAAGGCCTTTGACAAAATTCAACAGCCCTTCATGCTGAAAACTCTCAATAAATTCGGTATTGATGGGACGTATCTTAAACTAATAAGTGCTATTTATGACAAAGCCACAGCCAATACCATACTGAATGGGCAAAAACTGGAAGCATTCCCTTTGAAAACTGGCACAAGACAGAGATGCCCTCCCTCACCACTCCTATTCAACATAGTGTTGGAAGTGCTGGCCAGGGCAATCAGGCAGAGAAAGAAATAAAGGGTATTCAACTAGGAAACGAGGAAGTCAAATTGTCCCTGTTTGCAGATGACATGATTGTATATTTAGAAAACCCCATTGTCTCAGCCCAAAATCTCCTTAAGCTGATAAGCAACTTCAGCCAAGTCTCAGGATACAAAATCAATGTGCAAAACTCACAAGCATCCAGTAACAAACAGAGAGCCAAATCATGAATGAACTCCCATTCACAATAGCTTCAAAGAGAATAAAATACCTAGGAATCCAACTTACAAGGGATGTAAAGGACCTCTTCAAGGAGAACTACAACCCACTGCTCAGTGAAATAAAAGAGGATGCAAACAAATGGAAGAACATTCCATGCTCATGGATAGGAAGAATCAATATTGTGAAAATGGCCATACTGTCCAAGGTAATTTATAGATTCAATGCCATCTCCATTAAGCTACCAATGACTTTCTTCACAGAATTGGAAAAAAACTGCTTTAAAGTTCATGTGGACCCAAAAAAGACCCCACATTGCCAAGACAATCCTAAGCCAAAAGAACAAAGCTGAAGGCATCACAGTACCTGACTTCAAACTATACTACAAGGCTACAGTAACCAAAACAGCATGGTACTGGTACCAAAACCAACCTTGCTTCTCAGGGATGAAGCCCACTTGATCATGGTGGATAAGCTTTTTGATGTGCAGCTGGATTCGGTTTGCCAGTATTTTATTGAGAATTTTTGCATTGATGTTCATCAGTGATATTGGTCTAAAATTCTCTTTTTGTGTCTCTGCCAGGCTTTGATACAGGCTTTGGTATCAGGATAATGTTGGCCTCATGAAATGAGTTAGGGAGGATTCCCTCTTTTTCTATTGATTAGAACAGTTTCAGAAAGAATGGTACCATCTCCTTCTTGTACTTCTGGTGGAATTCGGCTGTGAATCCGTCTGGTCCTGGACTTTTTTTGGTTGTTAGGCTATGGTACTGGTACCAAAACAGAGATATAGACCAATGGAACAGAACAGAGCCCTCAGAAATAATCAGAAATAATACCACACATCTACAGCCATCTGGTCTTTGACAAACATGACAAAAACAAGAACTGGGGAAAGGATTCCCTATTTAATAAATGGTGCTGGGGAAATTGGCTAGCCATAAGTAGAAAGCTGAAACTGGATCCTTTCCTTACTCCTTATACGAAAATTTATTCAAGAGGCATTAGAGACTTAAATGTTAGACCTAAAACCGTAAAAACCCTAGAAGAAAACCTAGGTAATACCATTCAGGACATAGGCATGGGCAAGGACTTTGTATCTAAAACACCAAAAGCAATGGCAACGAAAGCCAAAACTGACCAATGGGATCTAATTAAACTAAAGAGCTTCTGCACAGCAAAAGAAACTACCATCAGAGTGAACAGGCAACCTACAGAATGGGAGAAAATTTTTACAATCTACTTATCTGACAAAGAGCTAATATCCAGAACCTACAAAGAACTCAAAACAAATATACAAGAAAAAAACAACCCCATCAAAAAGTGGGCAAAGGATATGAACAGACACTTCTCAAAGGAAGACATTCATACAGCCAACAGACACATGAAGAAATCCTCATCATCTCTCAACATCAGAGAAATGCAAATCAAAACCACAGTGAGATACCATCTCACACCAGTTAGAATGGCAATCATTAAAAAGTCAGGTAACAACATGTGCTGGACATGGTGTGGAGAAATAGGAACACTTTTACACTGTTGGTGGGACTGTAAACTACTTCGACCATTGTGGAAAACAGTGTGGCGATTCCTCAAGGATCTAGAACTAGAAATACCATTTGATACGACCATCCCATTACTGGGGATATACCCAAAGGATTATAACTCATGCTGCTATAAATACATATGCACACTTATGTTTATTGAGGCAGTATTCACAATAGCAAAGACTTGGAATCAACCCAAATGGCCATCAGTGACAGACTGGATTAAGAAAATGTGGCACATATACACCATCAAATACTATGCAGCCATAAAAAAGGATGAGTTCATGTCCTTTGTAGAGACATAGATGCAGCTGGAAACCATCATTCTCAGCAAACTATCTCAAGAACAGAAAACCAAATACCACATATTCTCACTCATAGGTGGGAATTAAACAATGAGATCACTTGGACACAGGAAGGGGAACATCACACATCAGGTCCTATTGTGGGGAGGGGGGAGAAGGGAGGGATAACATTGGGAGATATACCTAATGTAAATGACGAGTTAATGGGTACAGCACACCAACATGGCACAGGTATACATATGTTACAAAGCTACACGTTGTGCACATGTACCCTCGAACTTAAAGTATAATAATATAAATAAATAAATAAAAAGAAAATGTGGCACATAAACACCATGGAATACTATGCAGCCATGAAAAAGAATGAGTTCATGTCCTTTGTAAGGACATGGATGCAGCTGGAAACCATCATTCTCAGCAAACTATCTCAAGAACAAAAGACCAAACATCGCATGTTCTCAATTCATAGGTGGGAACTGAACAATGAGAACACTTGGACACAGCAAGGGGAACATCACACACCGGGGCCTGTTGTGGGGTGGGGGAGAGGGGAGGGACAGCATTAGGAAATATACCTAATGTAAATGACGAGTTAATGGGTGCAGCACACCAACATGGCACATGTATACATAGGTAACAAACCTGCATGTTATGCACGTGTACCCTAGAACTTAACAATATAATAAAAAATAAATAAATTAGAAAAGAAACTATATGATTGGGGGTCTCGCTTTGTTGCCCAGGCTGGTTTTGAACTCCTTCCTTTAAGCAGTCTTCTCACCTGGGCTTCCCAAAGTGCTTCCCAAAGTCCAAAGCATGAGCCACTGTGCCCAGCCCACATATGCATTTTTATAAAAAATAAAAATTATCCAAAAATATCCTTTTACCAACCATGTGATTAGGCAAACATGAGAACTCAGGAAACAAAATGATGCAAAAGCTCAATGAGCATTGACACCACTGTAATACAGAAGCTGTGTAAACATTATTGTGACACTGGTAATTAAGACAACGTAATTTAACATTTCAGTAAGTACTTTAAGAACTTTAGTAATTACAGTATTAATACATTCTTACAATTTACATGGATAACTGCGGAAAAGAGGAAGAGTAAAAATGTGACATATTCCTAGGATTTGATAAAAATAGTATCAAAAATTAGTCTTTTTAATTGCATGTTTTTAAAAAGATCGACTATTTTGGGCAAGTATAAAAGTCATCATTTTATGTTTTACCATGATCTGTAAATCCAAATTCCTAGAGGAAACTCAACATCTACCTCTAATTATAACTCTCACCAAACTAGACAGAAGGGAACTAATAAAGGGCAACTACAGAAAGGCTATAGTCAGTGTCATACTTAATGGTGAAAGCCTTAATGCTTGCTTTCCTGCTAAGATCAGAGACAAAACGAATGGTCTTTCTCACCATGTATATTCAACAATGTACTGGAGATTCTGGAAAGAGAAATAGAATTTGAATTCTGTTTTCTTCATCCTCTGGCCTTACACCAAACTAGCAATGTATTACGCCATTCAGAAAATGAGTAATACGGTGATGTCAGCAACATGGCAAAACAGGAGGCTCCTGACTCTTGACTCACACACAGATGCACCAAACAAACATATGTTCATGGGTCAGTTCCCTTTGAAATCAGAAAGGAATTCAAACATTCTGATGAACTGGGCAACTAAGAAAATAACATCAAATGGGTAGGCAAAGGTGAGGCACACTTGGGCATGGACCCCACCCCCAGGTACTGCACAATACAGTTGGAAAGGAATTCCTAACACACAGCTGTCCCTGAGGGGAGGAGAGTTTGAACCACACATGCAGTTTCCTAACTCTAAGTTTCCCCATAGTTGGGCTCTTGATTGACCAACTTGGAACAAAGGGGACTAGGCATACACAAGTGTCTCTAGACCACAGAAAAAGAAGGGCAGTTTTGTACGGACACACAAACACTTGCAGGGGCTTCATTCCTAGGAAGAGGGCAGAGAAAGGGATAAAACTTAAAAGTTCCCAGTTTCTCTGGAAGGCACTTGCCAGCATACTCTGCTGCCTGTTGCTGCTGACCCTTAGCTTGTAACTAGTCTGCATAAGAGAGCTAATGGGGTCAACTAACGTTAGACTTCCAGCAGCCTGAGTAGGACCTGGGCGCGTTCTCAGCCCCCTTCCCTGGCTCACCCCAGCAATAACTTCAGGTCTACTATTTCCTCCTAGAATAAGTTTGTGTGGGCATTGAGCACCCCAGCGTTTTACAACTACCACCTCAGGGACTAGCTGCGTTCTAAATCTAGCTCTGGGAGCAGGGGAAACAGAATATGTAAGTCTCCCTAGGTGAGAAAGTGAAGAGATAGAGGATATGCAACCATTTCCAAAGGCTATATTCTTGGGAAGAGAGTAGAGAAGAGGCTGAAGATTAAAGCTCCCTGTTTTACCCCAGTAGAGAGTTAAAGCACAGTTTTCCTGTGGCTACTTAATGGCCTAGCTTCTAACTAACTTGTATCAGGTAGTTAAAGGGATAGACAAACAGAAGCCCTCCAGCAGGCTGAGCAGAAGCTTCGCACTTCCTGAGTGTCCTTTCCCAGGTTGCCCCAGCGATGTAGATCCAGGTCTGCCCATTCTTCCCGGAAGGAAAGGTGCAGTCTGAGCACAGGTGCAGGCATTTGCCACAGTTCCTCTCCCAAGCTCGGTGCAGAGAGAATGGAAATAAAGCACTCACTCTCAGCTTCATCATGGGGATTACAAGGAAGTGGAACTCCAGCCTTTCCAGTTGCATCCAATAGGTCTGGCTCCTACCTTACCTGTCTCATTGTCCTGAGAGTATGGGCACATCCTAATCTTCTGGGGCCCACCTAAACTGCACAGCAGTTTGGACCGACAATGAAGAGAGCCACACTGAGACACATCATAATCAAACTGTCAAAAGATAAAGAGGGAATTTTGAAAGCAGCAAGGGAAAAGCAACTTGTTACATACAAAAGACAGTAAGACCATCGGTGGCTTTTTCAACGGAAACCTTACAGGCCACAAGGGAGGGGGATGAAAAAAAAATTCGGAAAGAAAAAAAGAAAATGGAATCAGAACAGACCAATAATGAGTAAAGAGATCAAAAGGGTAATAAAAAGTCTTCCATCAGAGAAAAGCCCAACACCAGATAGCGTCACTGGTGAATTCCATGAAACATTCAAAGAGTTAATACCAACCCGTCTAAACTCTTCCAAAAAACTGAAGAAGGAATGGTTCCAAACTCATGAGTCCGGAATCACTCTTACACCAAAGCCAAGTAAAACTACTGTAAGAAAAAAAAAAAACTGTACGGGCACAGGGCTCACACCTGTAATCCCAGTACTTTAGGAAGCTAAGGCAGGCAGATTACCTGAGGTCAGGAGTTCCAGACCACCCTGGCCAACATGGCACAACCCAGTCTCTACTAAAAAATACAAAAATTAGCTGGGTGTGGTGGCAGGTACCTGTAAATCCCAGCTACTTGGGAGGCTGAGGCAGGACAACTGCTTGAACTCAGGAGGTAGAGGTGACAGTGAGTCGAGATTGTGCCACTGCACTCCAGCGTGGGCAACAGAACGAGACTCTGTCTCATGAAAAGAAAAAGAAAACTACAACATCCCCGATAAACACAGATGCAACGTCCTCAGCAAAATATGAGCAAAGTGGCCCTGTAGTCCCAGCTCTTTGGGATGCCAAGGCAGGAGAATTGCTTGAGGCTGGGAGTTCAACACCAGCCTGGGTAACATAGCAAGACTCCATCTCTACAAAAAAAAAAAATTTTTTTTTTAATTCGCCAGGCATAGTGTCATGTGCCTGTAGTCATAGCTACTTGTAAGGGTAAGGCAGGAGAATCACTTGGGCTCAGGAAATTTGAAGCTGCAGTGAGCTATAAATGTACCACTGCACTCCAGCCTTGCTGACACAGTGAGACCCTGTCTCAAGAATAAAAGAAACTAGTAGCAAAGTGAATATACTAATACATTAAACATTATTCACCATCAACTGGGATTTATTTCTGGGATGCAATGATGGCTCAACAACGTGCACCAGTCAATAAATATAATTCACCATATTAACAGAACAAAGGACAACAATAATTTGATTAATCTCAATAGATGTAGTAAAACCATTTGACAGAATTCAACATCCTGTCATGATAAAAACTCATCAAATTAGGTATAGAATGTTCCTCAACAAAATAAAAGCCATGTATGACAAGCCAAAAGCTAATATCTGAATAGTAAAAAGTTGAAAGCTTTTTCTCTAAGAGAAGAAACAAGACTAAGATGTCTACTCTCACCACTTCTCTTCAATATAGTACTGGAAGTCCTAGCCAGAGCAATTTGTCAAAATAATCAAAAGACATTCAAATTGAAAAGAAAGAATGAATTGTGTCTCTGATAACATGATGTGATTTAAAACCCTAAAGACTCCAGGAAAGCCATTAGAACTAATAAACAAATTTTGTGAGGTTGTAGGATATATATCAATATACAAAAATCACCATTTCTATACACTAACAATGAAGTATCTGAAAAAGATTAAGAAAACAATTCCACTTACAATAGCATTTATTTATTTTTTTCTCACATACATGGACCATGGTTTTATTTCAATGCTCACACCATTTCTACAAAGAATTATTGGTCTTAATTTAGGGTTCAACATCCTAAATTGCTTTTCTAGAAAACTGTAGCCCAATACACAGTACAACACCTTTTTTTATTATCTTGCTTACTTTGCCTATTGTCACCACTAACTTCATTAGTTAGTGAAAAGATAGCACATATTTTGCTTTTGTAACTTAAAAAGATTATTCACATACCTTTTCCTGTTATCTAGGGCTTTGAGCCCTCTAAATTTCTTAAGGGCAAGAGCCTGGTTTTTGCTGATTGTTACATTTCTAGATCCTCTTTAGTGTCTGGTTTTGATGTTTATATATAATAACTACATAACTGAGTTACTGTTGTGGATCAGTCAGTACTTAGCGGTGGATATGAAAACTCTGGTATGTTATAAGCTTGTGAATTTTAACTTCTTTGATATGCAGTAGCATTAATGAGATGAGATACTTTTCTGAGGCTAAATGTCTTTTGCTGTTTACTCATTAACAAGAAAGCCACGGTGGTTACTAGGTAAGAATGATGAAAATTTATATGTATCATCTTGAGGAAGTTACCCCAGCACAACCTGTTTCCATTAAACCTATTGGGTAGTGGCACTTAAACTATATTCTCCAGAGACTTAGATACCCTCAGTGAACTTGAAACTTTCATAGGTAGGAAAAGAAAAATCAATTTCTTGTCTGAACATTGCTGCCAGTGGAAAAAAAACAATAGCATTTAAAAAGTATAACACTTAGGAGTAAATTTAACCTGTGGTGAAAGATCTGTTTACTGAGAACTATAAAATATTAGTGAAAAAACTGAAGGCACAAATAAGTAGAAATGTATCACATATTCATGGACTGGAAGAATATTGTTGAAATGTTCATACTGTCCAAAGTATGACATTTTTTAATATGTTATCCACTAACAGATTCGATGCAATCCCTATCAAAATTCCAATGTCATTTTTCACAAGCATAGAAAAAGAAATCCTAAAATGTATATGGAAGCACAGAAAATCCTAAATAGCTGAAGCAATCTTGAGCAAAAAGAACAAAGCTGGAGGCATCACACTACATCATTTCAAAATATATTACAAAGCTATGGTATTCAAAATAACATGGTACTGCCATAAAAACACACACATTGACCAGTGGAATAGGATACAGACTCTGGAAAAAACGCAACTTATCTATGGTCAATTGATTTTTGACAAAAGTGCCAAGAACACACAATAGAGAAAGGACAATGTTTTTAACAAATGGTGTTGGGGAAACTATAGAGGAATGAATTTGAAGTTGTATCTCATTCCTTATGCAAAAATCAACTCAAAATGGACTAAACATAAGACCAGAAGCTGTAGAACTACAAGAAGAAAACAAAGGAGAAAAAGCTTCATGGCAGTGGTCTGAGCAGTAATTTCTTGGATATAACTCCAACAAGACAGGCAGCAAAAGCAAAAATCTACAAATGGGATTACATGAAACAAAACCTGCATAGCAAAAACAGCAGTAGAGTGAAGAGAACGCACAGATGGGGAGAAAATGTTAGCAAATTATGCATCAGATAGAGGGCTAACAGACAAAATATGTAAGTAACTCAAACTACTCAGTAATAAGAAAATAAATAACCCTATTTTAAAAATGGGCAATGGACCTGAATAGACATTTCTCAAAAGAATACATATAAAAGGCCAGATATATGAAAAAATGCTCAGCAACACGAATAATCATGGATGTACAAATTAAAACCATGAGATACCACCTCACAACCATTAGAATGCCTATGATTTTTAAACAATGAAAAGGTAAGTGATGGTGACGATGTGGAGAATAGGGAACTCTTGTGCAGTCTTTGCTGAGAATGTAGACCAGTACAGCCATTTTAGAAAACAATATGGAGGTTCCTCAAAACACTAAAAATAGATTTTCCAGCACTCTTACTTTTGGGATTGAAAATAAAATGTGGAAAAACAGGATGTTCAACAAATTTGAAACTGTATTAAATGACTGCACTCCCATGTTCATTGCAGCATTATTCACAATAGCCAAGATACAAAAAAATTGAAGTGCCCATCATGAATGGATTTTAAAAATGTTTTACGTGTGTATATGTGTGTGTGTATATATATACGTGTGTGTGTGTATATGCACACACACAGACACACACCACGGAATACCATTTAGCCTTAAAAAAGTAGGAAATTCTATCATTTGCAACAACACAGATGAATCTAGAAGACATTATGCTGAGTGAAATTAGCCAGGCAGAGAAAGACAAATACTGCATGTTCTCACTCATTGTGAAATATAGAAGAGTCAAACCCATCGGAGCAGAGAATGGAATGGTGACTACCAGAGGCTGAGGAGAGGGAAAGGAGAGATGATAGTCAAAAGGTAGAAAGTTTTAGTTAGGAAAAATAAGTTCTGGTTACCTATTGCACAGTGACTACAGTTAATAACAATGTATATTTTTAAAATTTGCTAAAAGATTCGATTTTAAATATTCCGAAATACAAAGAAATATGTGAGGTGATGGATGTATTAGCCCAACTGCATCATGCCACAATACATACATGTACAGAAACATGACATTGTAACTAATATGTATATACAATTATTTTTCAATTAAAAATGCATTTTTTAAAAAGGAAAAAAGGATGTGTTAATCCACTAAGGAATGAATTTCTTTTTTTTTTTTTTTTCTATTTTAGATATTTATTTACAGATCTTTTTTCTTGACATATTTGTATGTAAACTTTACAAGTCCTTACAACATCATCTAACATATTAGCTGCAGTATACACTGCTTGGGTGATGGGTACACTAAAATCTCAGAAATCGCCACTAAAGGACTTATCCATGTAACCTATACCTCCACAACTACTGAAATTTTAAAAAGAAGATCTATTACCCATACAGAAAGAAACTACAGATTAAGAGACTAATAAAAATCTTCACTTTTGTAACTCACCTACATATTGGTGCAACCAATACGTTGCTAAGTCAAGACAGAAATGATAAGTTTCCTTTGCTTTTAGGGCTTAGCCTAGATGTCTTTAAAATATAAGCATTAGCATATTAAAAGTACATTAATTATTGTGGATACTATTTTTTCATTCTTTTGTTTTTCTATTCAGCCGCCATTTAACCTTTCTTGAACTACCTTCCTGACTTTCTTTGGAAAACACCCTCTGAGACTCTCAGGATGGGGTTCGGGGGGAGGTGTTATTCCTTCTTTTAGAGATACATAAACTGAAAACTTGTCAATCTGAGCATTGCAACAACTCTCCACTCCCTCACCTCCAACCCTGCCCCTGCCTCCTACAGACACACTGATTATTTAAAGAGATGGACAGTAAGGTTATTAATGGGCCTCAGGTGGAGCTCTGCAATCTAGAGCGCCTGGTGGTACAGAACAGGTGCCTAACATATCACCAAGCATTCTGGCTACCATAATGAGCTCACATGCCAGGAAGTGAAAAGAGCTAAATTCAGTCCTGATCATCTAATTCATCCTCCTGGATAGAGACATTTCAGAAGTTCTATGCTGCATGATCCAATTGCTTGTTTGTTTAAAAAAAAAAAACAAAAAAAAAAAAACAAAAAAAAACACCTTTAATAAAAATTAAGAAAAAGAATTTTATTAGCTAAAATATTTAAATGTATTATATGACAAGCAATTTAACTTAAATAGGAATTAAGTGTTAATTTTTATAAGTTCTTGAGATGTTTTCAAAATTATGTATTTGTATAGTTATTCTGACCAAAGCTAATAAATTTTGTATACAATGAAATGATTAAATTTAAACCTTTTAAATTTAAAAGATTTTTAAATCTATACTATACTCCAGTTTAAGATGGCAGACTAAGCACAAATGTTTTTCACACCTCTAAAGAGTCCACTGCAACTTCATTATATGCAAGCTTGTCCCAGATAAAAGCTGAAAACAAATTTAAAATTGAGGCCATATGACACTATCTCAATGAAGTAGTAAGTTATTAAATATTATCCTGAAAATTTATATGAATTGAAAACATTCTTCCGAAAGGTACAGTCTGTCTCTATATAGACTACTTTTGAGTGGAAAATATTTTACTGTGTCTTTAAAATGAAAGACAAAATAATGTGAAAGCTACAAAAGAGAGAAAGTACTCAAAGGACAGTAGGAAAATTGAAGACTCTTGTTTTTCACAAAGATTTTCAATAACAACCATTTCTTCTCTTTTAATCTAGAACCAAACAAGGATGTAGAATAGAGAAAAAAAGATTGCCTGGTGCATTTCTAGTTCCCTTAGTCATCACTCAAACATGCACGCAGGTAGACACACTTGAAACATACAGAAAACTCACTAAAGACAGACTAGGTTGCACCAGGTGTGGTGTCTCACACCTGTAATCCCAGCACTTTGCAGGGCTGAGGCGGTGGATCATGAGGTCAGGAGTTCAAGATCAGCCTGGCCAAGAGGGTAAAACCCCATCTCTACTAAACATAAAAGAAAATTAGCCAGGCGTGGTGGTGGGTACCTGTAATCCTAGCTCCTTGGGAGACTGAGATAGGAGAATGGCGTGAACCCGTGAGGTGGAGGTTGCAGTGAGCTGACATTGCGCTACTGCACTCCAGCCTGGGCAACAGAGTGAGACTCCGTCCAAAAAAAAAAAAAAAAGACTAGAGTGGAGTAAGATGGGATTCGAAAGTAGCAGGGAAGTCATGAACTTAATAACTTTGGGTCTGTGGTTTGCTATACTCAATGCTTTTTATGTCCTTTTAAATTTTACCCACCCACACTGCATCTCAAGACTGAGAACTTTGGCATTCTCCAGGATATCAAATATGCAGATAGCTGTATTTTCACTTCATCCTTCTGTGAGTTAATTTATAAATTTCCTCTGGGTAAAATCAGGCTACCAATTACATCATTTTCAGAAAAATATTATTTCATTGTGTTGTTTTATATAGAGTGTTAAATTCTTAGAGTTCTTTTAACTTAGTTTCAAAAATAATTCTTACATGTAAGCAAGCCATTTTTACAATCAGCATCAAGCGCACTAATTAAAGAATAATGAAAATATTAGCCGGGCGCGGTGGCTCACGCCTGTAATCCCAGCACTTTGGGAGGCTGAGGCGGGCGGATCACAAGGTCAGGGGATCGAGACCACAGTGAAACCCCGTCTCTACTAAAAATACAAAAAATTAGCCGGGCGCGGTGGCGGGCGCCTGTAGTCCCAGCTACTCAGGAGGCTGAGGCAGGAGAATGGCGTGAACCCGGGAAGCGGAGTTTGCAGTGAGCCGAGATCGCGCCACTGCACTCCAGCCTGGGCGACAGCGTGAGACTCCGTCTCAAAAAGAAAAAAAAAAAAAAAAAAGAAAATATTAATGTGCTGATTCATGTTGGATTAGAATCAATCCTTGACAATAAAACTAGGCATGGAATATAAAATGCAATGAAAATACAAAGTACATGATGGTTTGGTCTGCGTGAAATCCTGTCAACAGATTATATATTTATTGTTGATTATTGTATTTCCTAGAGTATCTGTGCATCAGTCTATCAAAAAATTTGTCAGGAAAATACATGTTTTGAGGGATTTTATGATGTCAATGAAAACCTTAGAATAATAAGACCACTACCAGTGACTTCTGTATATTTTGTCACAAAAACCGATCAGTTCTTATTTCTATGATATGTGGTTCCCAAAGATGAGAATTTGATCCTTTCACCTCGTAAGAGCTGTTTCCTAGATCGAATCTTAATATGCAACAGAAATCAATCGACCACAGGGTATCTACTGTTATACAACTTATTCCTCTTTATTCTAGATGGGAAGTGTCCATGAAAATAACCTGCTTCCCAGAGGTGATATTAAGACCGTTCACATAATTTCTTCCCATTCTTCAAAGAATTAACATGTGCCAGGTTGAACTTTAGTCACAAGCCCAATATTTATTAAGAAATATAATTATTTACTACTTGGAGAGATGAATGAGATTATGTAGTCATACCAGGTTAATTATTATTCCTCGAATATTCCTATTCTCTCTCATTTACAAAGGATAATTCTGAAGAAGTACATAACTTTCAGGGGAACATTTGCAAACTCCCTGAATGGTCTGACCTGCCCCCTGTCCCTCCGTAGTCATTCCTTTCATGGGGTTGATAAGGGCTTTAACAGACTACGCCTATGAGGACTTTTGAAAACCAGACAAGAATATTTGGGAGAAAATTCTGACTTGAAAGACAAGTTTAGACCTTGAACACTAATTAAACTAAATTCTGGTTGTTTTACATTAGAATAGAAACATTCTTCCATTCTTGTGGTGGAGGTAAGTGCTTATTTAAGAGTTAAATTTTACCTGTAATCCCAGCACTTTAAGAGGACAAGGCAGGAGGATCACTTAAGGTCAGGAGTTTGAGACCAGCCTGGCCAACATTGGGAAACCCCGTCTCTACTAAAAATAAACAAATTAGCCGGGCACGGTGGCAGGCACCTGTGGTCCCAGCTACTTGGGAGGCTGAGGTAGGAGAATCTCTTGAACCCAGGAGACAGAGGTTGCAGTGAGCCGAGATCGCGCCACTGCACTCCTGTCTGGGTGACAGAGTGAAACCCCATCTCAAAAACAAACAAACAAGCAAACAAAAATAAACAACAGAAAAAGTTAAATTTCAAAACTGGTTACAAGAAAACTAAAGAAAATCGGATCCTAGTCCAGACTGCCTACCTGAGGGCTGATGGAAGCATCAAGGAAGCGTACTATCAGGTGAAAGGTTAATTTCTCTCTGCAGCCTTTTATTTAATCAGTCTCTTAGTTCAAACAGAGCGTGCCAAGAATGCTGTAGGTTCTCAGGAAACAGGGCTTAATGGCATTGATGATGGCACTGAGAGATGCTAACATCCTCACCGTTTTAGACTAAGTAGGTAAGTTGGAAAGCCACTCTCTTAGTGATGAGGGCGAGGGGCTTGGAAGAAGTTATTATTGGTGTTTCTACAATTCTCAGCCATTTTGGGATACAAGATGAGTCTCATTGGCAGGTGTTAGATTATTAGGAAAATTAAGCAGATGGCACTGGCAAGCTACACCTCCCCTTTCCTCAGCTGCCAGGAATTCTTACCCTCAGGCTTAGCTTCACATATGCTTGTTTAAAAGCTCTTGCC
Source organism: Chlorocebus sabaeus (assembly GCF_047675955.1). Classification (NCBI taxonomy): domain Eukaryota; kingdom Metazoa; phylum Chordata; class Mammalia; order Primates; family Cercopithecidae; genus Chlorocebus; species Chlorocebus sabaeus. The sequence continues at coordinate 15,259,050 of NC_132911.1, forward strand.
ATTTCAAGGAAACAGAATCCGTGTCATCACTCAAGCATGCCCATGACTATGAACCAATAGCATTATCCACATTTTCGCAGAGTGTTAAGCAAACACCTTTCTGTTTTTCTGTGTGTCACCCAGAACCTGCCACAGTGCATTCCACCGAGGCGGCTTATGTCATTGACTCAGAGGAGCAAAGTGAGTGCGTCTCAGCAGTTGTTTGCAATGTTCAGTGTACCGTACTATGGATCTGATAGCCTACGTCATCACACGATCAAGAGTAGCCAAGCTTCCAGTCTCTACACAATGAAATCATAGAAAATAGCATTTTCAGGAATGGTGTTTCATATCATCACCCAGTCGACTTTGGTAACATTATTTTTGGTTTTTTAATTGTACGTTCATTTATCAGCCAGTCTTCAGAGACAGCTCACAAGTTTGACAGAGGATCTCACACAGATGCCTAATTAAGGCCATTAACATAATGCAGCCGTGAAATTTTACGAATAGCATTCTGAACGTTCAAATCATTCTAATAAAAATAAACAAAATCATATAACCTGTGACTGTGCCAATTACATAGTTGTATATGCAGAGAGAGATAGATATATAATTAAACTACAATCCTAAATCCATTGCACTGAACAAAATTTAAAAGATCTATCAAACATGTGCCAGGAGCCGAGAACTATGAAATGCACTGGGGCTGCGATAAGAAACAGGACATATAGAGTCCCTGCTCTCAATGCCCTTAAAAATAACAAGGAAAACGAAAAGCAGATGACAATGAAAAACGGTATGGAAAGAAGACACCCAACGGATGCAGGGCAGACACGCCCCCAAACTGGGGCTTACCCTGTCAGGGTTCTTGACTCTACCCAGGAAAGAATTAAAAGTGAGCTGGTGGTGTTAGACAGCAATGTTGATTGAACCAGAGCTGCTCCTTGCAGACCAGTGCTAACTCCTAGGCAGTGCACCCAGAGCCAGAAGCATATGGGTTGTGGGCAGCCGTATTTATACCCACTTTTAATTATATTCAAGTTAAGGGGCAGGTTATTCAGAAATCTCTAGAAAAGGGGTAGTAACCTTGGGGTTGTTGCTATGAATAACGAGTGGTAACTAGGGTCGTTGTTACGGCCTTTTTCTTCCCCCCCCCCCGAAGAGGGAGTCTGGCCCTGTCACCAGGCTGGAGTGCAGTGGTGCGATTTTGGCTCACTGCAACTTCCACCTCCTGGGTTCAAGCGATTCTCCTGCCTCAGCTTCCCAGGTAGCTGGGACTACAGGCACATGCCACCACTCCCAGCTAATTTTTGTATTTTCAGTAGAGATGGGGTTTCACCATGTTGGAAAGGATGGTCTCCATGTCTTGACCTTGTGATCCTCCTGCCTCGGCCTCCCAAAATGCTGGGATTACAGGCATGAGCCACCATGCCTGGCCTTGCCATGGCATTTGTAAACTGTCATAGTGCTGATGGGAGTGTCTTATACTAATGAGCAGTGAGGGTAACTAGAGGTTGCCTTCAGTGGCACCTATTGTTTCTGGCCAGTTTCTTCACTTCATCCTGTCTGACCTAGGAAGTAAGGCCTGCCAGTCTCCTACCTCACAACCTCTACCTCGAAGGGTAGAGGTACCGGTGCAATGTTTAGTGATAGTGGAAGGATGGTAGGAGTTTGCGAGGAAAAGCACACAAATTATAGGAAAACTGGTAAAAAATCAAACTTGAGAATCAAGGTATATTTGAAGATACGAATTTAGTTCAGCATGGCTGAGATGTCACAAGTGAGGAGAGGACGGGGCCACACAGGTGACTGGAAACAACTGTGAGGTTCACATCCTGAAGGAGCCTGAAAACTTCTTGAGGAATAGATACTGAGCCCATCAACAAGCCACTGAGGTTCTTAAGCACGGGAGGGGCGTGGTTCAATTTGCATTTCAAAAATGGCACTTACACTACCACATGGGGAACAGATTCAATGGGCTGTATAGTATATGTAAGTATAGAAGAAATTGCAATAGTCAAGGCCAAAAAGTGAATGAACTAAACCCAGGGTAATGGAAATGGGGATGGAGAGAATAGGGATTTTATCTTAGAAAAAAATTCACAACATTCCCCCATGCAAATAGTTTATGGGAGTTGCCAGCTGAATTACCTTCGCCAATCTGTCTGCCCTACTGTTTACCTATTTGCTATTAGAGTTGCTGATGTAATGATGAAAAATAACCAAAGGCAAAGATAACATGCTAACTGGGTAACCAGCCTTGTAGTGCCCACCCACACTCCCGCGTGCGCGCACACACACAGACACACACACACACACAGACACAGACACACACACACACACACAGAAACACACACAGACAGACACACACACACACACACACAGACACACACACACACACACACACAGAGACACAGGTAGGCATCTTGAAATATGATTATCCATAGTGGAATATGATTATCCATAGTGGTAAAAAGCAGTAATCCTATCATTATGCACAAAATTAGTAGAAGTGTATGAGTTGTTTTCACAATATGTTAATTTATATACATAGGCCTGCTCATCTGAATGTGTCGTTTACATTGCATTGTAAACTGGATTAGAAATCATCTGATCCAGTTTCTGCTTGGATGAGACCACTGTTTCGAGAGAGACTGCTCCATCATTGGCCAGCTCTGTTAGAATTTCTCTTTCATATTAGGCCTGATTTTCTCCCGGTAAGTTTCACATCATTGCCAATGCTCAAATACAAAACCATTCCCTTTCTTCTTGTCTTACATGTAGGAAAACATAATTGAAAGTGAGAAATTGAGAAAGTTCATTGAAGCTCTGCCTTTTACATTGTAAATAATTCACTGCTTTGACCTATTGGTAAGGTCATAGGTCTTCTGTTGATTGTTTTTGTATCTTCATAAAATAAGTACATGCTCTTTCACCATTTCAGCTCATCAACCGGGCTTCAAACAAGCCATGATCTCTCAGGTCATCCATGAGGCCAACCGGCATCATCTGTCTTCCAGTGTGAAAACTCAACCAGTGACAAAGAAATTACTGAACTGTTTCTTAGTATTTAAAGGAGCATCCAAGACATTCCTTTTTCTTTCTAACATAAAAAAAGCCATAGATGTGCAGGAGAGTGTCGTGGTTCATGGTTGGATGTCTGTTTGCCAGCTGGATTTGTACTTGGAAAACAAATGAATCTCTGATTAGCCAACCTCTAACACACACACACACACACACACACACACACGCACACGCACACACACCCTCTACCCACCTTTAATGTAAGTCATCATTTATTTAATATTATGAACACCTAATATGTACCAAGCAATTTTTTCAAACTTAACAGTGAATGAGGTACAAATAGGTTGGTTCTCATATTTTTGTGTAAGAAACAAGTAACATCAAGACAACTAAGTTAACAAGAAACATGCATAGTGGTGTATTCAAGGCAAAGAATTAAATCGGGCTGATGTTACTGAGTGGCCACTTTCAAGTGGGAAAGAGATTTATCTCAATAGATCATTTTTGAGATACAAACAGTGACTAGCTTCTCACCTGTACTGACAGTTGAATTTTAGCCTAGAGTAAAAACACACAGCCATAATGAGAAGTCTCATATGAAATTCATGATCTGAGACCTCTAGAGGACACTTGACACTGCTGAAAATCATATTGCATTTTTCTAGTCCATTGTATACCTACTTCTTTTCTTTTCCTTTTTTTTTTTTTTTTTTTTTTTTTTTTCCTTGAGACAGAGCCTAGCTCTGTCACCCAGGCTGGAGTACAGTGGTGTGATCTCAACTCACTGCAACCTCTCCCTCCCAGGTTGAAGTGATTCTTGTGCCTCAGCCTCCCCAGTAGCTGGGATTACAGGTGCACACCGCCACATCCAGGTAATTTTTGTAGTTTTAGTAGAAATGGGGTTTTGCCATGTTGCCCAAGCTGGTCTCAATTTCCTTGTCTCAAGTGATCCACCTGCCTCAGCCTCCCAAAGTGATGGGATTACAGGTGTGAGTCACCATGCCTGGCCACCTACTATTTCTGCATAGCCCCAATATCTCCTTGTCTCACCCTCTCTAAGGCGCCTGCCTCCTGTTTCTCTGGGGGAAAACAAAAATAAAAGCAATGAGATGAGATGTTTCCTAAGCTCCCAACAACCAATCTACCCATTTTGCTGCCTTCTCCTGCTGATCTGGAGGAAGAACCTCCTGTGCTTCTATGTAAGGTGCCTCTTTCCACTTTTGCACTAGATCGTTTGCTCTCTGACTTACCCTGAGATATGCTCTCCTGTCTCTCCAATAGTTCCTTCTCTCCTCAGTCAATCTAATCATCCATCATTTCAGCCCACCAGACTATGGGAACTCTGTTTCTTCTCACACAGCAGCATCCAAGTCCCTACAGTGACTACAAGACTCGACATGATTCAGCCTCAGTACGTGCATGACCTTAGCTCCTCCTCCGTCTTCACTCCTTTTCCCCTGTACTCCAGCCATGCACACAGCATAGCACACTTCCACCTCAGGGCCTTTGTACTTATTTCTTCTGCTCTGACCTATCTTCCCCAAGGTATCTACACAACTCACCCCTGACGTCTCTTCTTTGTTCCCATGTTGCCAGTGTGATGTTCCCTACACCTGTGTAAAATCCCCACTGTTATTCTGCCATTCACTATCTCTCTTGCCAGCTGTTTTTTCTCTACAGCATTTGCCATTATTTGAAACAGCACTTGGTTTATGTATTTACATAATGTATAGTCTGTGCTCCTACACCCTACTAGAATGTAAGTTCCATGAGGGCAGGATTTTGTATTAATGCATAGCTTCTTTTGGGGTTTTATCCCCAAAATGTGGAGCAAAATCTGGCACATACAGGGTCTCACTAACTGCTGAATGAACTGAATGCATGCAAGACATAGCTAGTCTTGTTAGAATCATGGGAAGGAATGTTTCAGGCAGATGTCATAGCTCATAAAATATCCCAATAAAGGGGAAAAGCTTTGTGTGTTTGAAGAAACCGAAGGTCAGTGTGGCTAGAGCAAAGTGGGAAAAGAGAAGAGTGGTCCAAGATTCTGCCTCCTAAAGAAGAAAGTCAGTTGACAACTACCTTTCCTTGCCCGGAGAGTTGCTTGCTATATCCTGATGCTTCCTCCCTCTGCTGGACGGGACCTCCCGTTATTCGTTATTGAATGAACTACACATTTCAATTACAGCACTTCTGAAACACAATACATTCTACTACAGAATGCAGGATAGAATTAAACTTACGGAATCTGCTGAGGACCTCAGCATCATTTGGGCCCTTGAGAAACACTGTCTCCTTGGTCGTTTTTGACTCTCTCTGCCTCATCCCATGTTTTTGAGGATCCACCTTTTGTCGAGGATAAGTCTTTCCACAATAACACAGCCACTCTTATTTTCTTTAGTAAACTTTACCCTACAGGGGTGACTATTGGGCTTTCCATCTTTCTAACTGCAAAATCAGACTGCATTTTTATATACAAAATTGATGATTTCTCCCAAATAAAGGGATAAGTCGAACATAATTTGAATTCACTGGAACTTATTGTCAAGAACTATAAATGGTTTGAGATTCTTTCCTTCTTACAATCCAACAACTTAGCTGGCCACCATTTCATGAAGGTAGGTAGAAGGTGTTAGGTTCCTTGTTCGAGATAAAGGATGGTTTATTACTCAAAGCAATAGCATAGCCAGAATAACAGCAATTTTTTTCTGGTTTCATAAATGCCAATTCTTAGGCAGCAACACAAAGAGGGCCCAATAAAACCTGCATGTGAGTGTGCTGCATTATAGGAGAGGAAACCTAAGCTTTGGGAACCCAGTTTTTTAATAATTGACAGTAAGCATGTTTGCCCTTTGATCCACAGGGGGGGAAAATACCCTTATTATATCAGACAGCAAATATGTCTGTCCTTTGCTCTAGAGAGAAACTATCTTCCATGGCTGTTTTCTGGACAAACATCCTCTAAAAGACAAACCAAAAGAAAGAAAGTCACAAGATATGGACAAATGTAAGAATCCTATGATGGGTTATCTCCCAACATCTACCCCTTGTTTCTCTACCATCCTGGATTCTGATGAATTTTCCTTGAGTATGCCACTCTAATAACCACTCTAATTAATCTGACGGAAAGAGGCTGGAACATATACTTTTAATTTGTCTTATGTACTACTTAATTGAGGCTATTACCAACAAGACTCCAAGCAGCAGTAGTGACCTCAATCATGGCTCCTGGGATCCCAGGCCTAACCAGCTAAACAAATCCCATAAACCATCAGTTTCTGTATCGACCTTTTCACTTCACCCAAGGCATTAATCCACGTATAGCAGGATATATTAGCATTTGCACAGACCCTGCCTTGGCTTGCAAGCAGAAAATATAGGGCAATGGTATCATCCATAACAACCCTGGCCAGTGAGCTGAAACTAATTTGATTGTCTTCCAGGGCAAAGTTGGCACCATTGATCACTTGAGCTAAAATCAGGGACAAATTTTGTATCACCATTTCTAATTGAAGGACTTCCAATGCACAGATAACTGCCCACAGGTTGCACATAAAAAAATGTGTCAGTTACCCCTCCAGGAAGCTCTTTGGATAAACCAAAGATGGCCTCATTTTGGAGGGATCCTTGAGGTCATCTGAGGTTTCTTACGACCACCCTAAGATATGAGTCACCGTGTTTTCAAAGAGAGGGTAACAAATGCGTGGCTTCACACAAGAAGCACAGTTCTTGTGAGGACACAGAGTCCCTGGAAAGAAGGCACTGTTTACATTTGTTGGAGTGGCCCAAGTAGCACCCACATCACTTTTTAGGCAAAGGTCCCAGGGCCTGCAATGTGGCTGCCCAAACGGCTGGTGAGCCCTGGCATTTCCAGATCAGTTTGCATAATGCAGTCAATCCTTATTCTGGAGGGACTGCATGACGCCAGCCAGTCCAATCTGCCCTTTATGTTCATGGGGGGCATTTGTCTACCCGCCCAGAATGCCACAGGGTCAGATGATCAAACTCAAACAGCCACAGTGGAACCTAAATTAAATCAAGAGTGGTGAAGCACCACCACCTGACTGCTTAGTGTAGGCTTCCAAGAATGGGTTTGTGCAGTACCCCAAACAATGTGGCCTCACCTTCAGGTAAGCTGTTTGTTCAGCTTCTGGCAGGAGTCCCAGGTCTGGCTTGCATGGTGGCCTCTGCATCAGAAATACAGGGTCCTTTCCTTTGTATCCAGTCTATGTCGGTGGATATGTTAGCATGCCTGATACCATGATGGATTCAGGCAGCCAAGGTGACATCCTGGGTGGTGCAAGCTCAATCAGCTGCTCACTTCCAGGTGGTCTTATCAGAAAACAGACTCATGTGGTGTATCTACATGAGTGGTCCACATGTTTTGATTAACAGCTGTGAATTATTTTCACAGTTCTTGATCCCAAAGAGGACATATTGAATCTGTTGGTCTGTGGTTTTCCAAGCGGCACGCCAAACAGCTGGGCCACTGGGAACAGCCTAAGAGTCAGTAAAAATGTAACAAAGTTCACCAAGGACTATACTTGCCAGATCAAAGAGAATGGCCTTGAGCTGTGCCCACTTACTAGAGAGAACCACTTTCATTTTCTGTGTAGCTGCCACTGAGATTCAGCAGCCCCAGCAGCCTTGCTGATATTGTTGTAATTCAACTCAGCCAAACCATCAGTGAACCAGCCATAGGCATTTAGGGGACCACTGTGGAGTGAAGGCTCCACTGAGATAGCAGCTTAGCCTCAGGTGACAGAAAAGGAGATAAAGAATCTACCAAAAAGATAGTTACCATGTTTTATGTAAAGTTGCTGCCAGGATGCTAAGAAAGTGCTGAGGCCAGGCTGGTTGCATTCACAAATATGCTGTTTCCTTTTGCCAGCCAAGGCTTGTTGGGCCCTTCCCAACTTGTCATTGATTCTGAATGGACCCACCCACCGCCAAATGACAATATCAGTTCAGCAAGTCACAAGACCTCTGTAGGTCATGTTTTTTATGTCAACAAGAGCCAGAAGCTGCTTTATAAAGGGCGTTATAATTTGCTGCTTTGAGCCTCTGGTAGAGAAGCAGTTTCCATTCAGCATACCCACTGGGGTCAGGACTTATCCTCTCCCTGGCTGCACTGTCTGTCTCAAGGAGTGGACAAGTCCAGACCCTAGTGGGCACCTCTGAATGGAGGCAGCTTCTCTGTATCAGAGGCACAAAGTAGCAAATCATTGGTCACTCAAGATGGATGTTAAGGCTGTGGGTTCCCAGAATGGAAAGCATATTTCAGTTTACTGAACACCTTTCAGTGGAGACTGTTGGTTTGGACCCTATTCAAATTATGATTTTTGGATAAGCCAATATAAAGGATAAGTAGATTGCCCAAGAGAGGTACATTCTATCTCCAGTTCTTAAAGAGCCCAACAATGTGGCATCTTTTTGGTTTTCTTTTCTTTCTTTTTTTTTTTTTTTTGGTTTTGAGGTCTGACGAGACAGCAGTCTTCCTTGACTGCCAGAGGGACTCAGCATTGTGAATCCACCCACATTGTTCCATAGAAAACTTTACTTGGCAAACAGTTCTTTTGCAGTTTTTCAGAATGTATCAGTTACTCCCGCTAGAGAAAAAACCAGTAAAACTGATAAAACCAATCAGGGCCATTGAGGATGAATATTCTGACTTGGCAACATACACATAAGAAAAACTTTGGAAATTAAAGAACAGAAACACTTGTGCTAAATCCTCACCTGCTCCTTGGTGACAAATTGCAGGGAAGTTTAAGCAACACTCAGGGAGTACGGCAACCATACATTGGAGACCTTACCACGTGAATGAGAACTGATCTGGACGCCTGGGTGCTGGGCCTATGGCAAAATAGGTTTCAGCAGTGTCTAAGACAACACACCAAGTGCTATCAATCTGTGTAATGAATTCAATCACCTTTACAATGTCTGCAACTGCTGACACGTTTGGAGCAATAACTGAATTCAAGTTGATTACTCCTGTGAAACTCCAGTCCTGTTAAGTTTTTTTCCACTGACTGTATAAGGCTGTTGTATTGGGCTAATGCATCTCTTGCTATTCTTTCTACCTCTAAGTCATTCAACAAGGCTATGATCTTCCTTTCCCCAAGATGCTGTATGATTTCTGATAGAACACCTAGGAGAGGAAAAAAACATAAGGTATGGAGCTATTTCTGTGTCCCACTAGGAGTTCTCTACATGTGGCTCTTCTCAGTCAAAATAATTGTCTCTGGCAGTATGGGACAAAGAAGTACAATCATATGACGCACCCATGTCTACTATGCATTCATATGTATAAGCATCAACAACAGAACATTGAATAGGCCCATAAGGTCACGTTAACCTTTTTGCACTGTGAACCCTTCCCCAACCTCATGAGCTGAATCTAGACCCATTTTCTTTCATGGGTCTGCATAGGATAGTTCCCTAGGTATACATAACCAAAAAACCATAAAAGTTTGAATCCTTCCCCTGTTCAAAATTCCCAAACATATTCCAGTAGGTGGATATAACCTTTGATTCCACCTTGGAAACAGACCTCAACTCCACCTCTAATCTTCTGTCTCCTTAAAGTGGCTGAGATCAGGGTAGAGAAAGAGTGAAGGATAGTACAGACAAAGAGGGAAGCTCTGTGCAAGCGGCTTCACATTTACCTTCAGTTTTGAGCAGCGTAGCAGCAGCTTTGGTTCAACCGAAGGAACTGCAAATATGTTCATCCCAGCCAGTACTCTCCTGGGTGGAGGGGTCCTCTTGTTTACACCATGAGAACCCCAAAACTCGTCAGCATTCACATTGTTTTCCAGCTGGGACCACTAGGTTTGCATCCTCGGGCGAACTAATGCTTGACTGGCTCTTGCAGGGGCAACATTTTAAAGGAGTTCACTTTAATATGGGACACCTGCAACTCTATTTTCATGCTAATATCACTTAAGCTCTTGCCTTATTTCAATATAAAGACTATAGAAATTTTCCATGGTGGTGAGGCTGCCCACAAGAATTTATATAGATTTCATTGGGTCAATATCTCATTCTCCAGTGGGTCTCCTTTATCAACATTGTAAATCCAATCAGGAGCAGTAAGAGCCAGAATACTAGTCAATGTCTCTTTATGGTTTCTCCAAGAGTTTAGCTGTATCAAGAAATCTCCTTGACAAGGCTAATGCTCCCTTATAGCAGCCAGGATGCACTGCAAAACAAACAAACAAACAACAACAAAACCCAAATAAAAACCAACCACCTCTAAGTCCGTGTACAGTTGTCTTAAGTGGATCCACAATTGGCCTGATGAACTGCAGGAGGGACTGAACTGGAAGACGGCCCAGCTGCTACCATTCTGCCTTAGCACATGTCTCAAGGGAACCAGCCAGCGCTCTAACAATTAGCCTAGTTCAGCCCCTAATCATGGTCCCAAAGATTCCTCCTTTCACACTCAGTATACACATTCAGCTATGCAACTGTTGTCAGAAAGAGGTGGAAATTTTTGCTGACCTAAGATAAATCTTAGTACAAGTTACTGTAATTCAGTGCACCCGATTAACCATCAGTTTCTCAAGGAAGTTCCTCTGCCTGGAGGAGAGTTGACAACAATGACAGTATTTGTTAGATTTTTTGAACCTGCTTCCTGGTATTGTCAGCTGTGACCACCTTCCCAGTTCCTCCTCATCAGTGGGCAGTGGTGAAGTTCTATTGATTGTCCAGCTAACCATACAATTTGGTCTTCATATTTACTACCAATTCCCATGGACCTTTCTCAAGTCTCGTTCATCAGCCCAAAAGCTCCTCATTCTTTCCCTTCTAGAAAGGCATACCTTTTTCAGCATCCCACACTTAATGCCAGAACTGCCGAGAACTATGAAGGGTCTGAAATCTCACTCTCGTTGCAAGCTAACAAGTGTGGCTGCCCCAGTTTCATGGATGTTGACAGACCTCATAAGACCCCAGGTCATAGATGAAAAACAGTTCATCGAACAACAGCAGCGGCCAGAACATGTGCATGTCTGTGCCGGTTTCCTGAGCTCCTTGTACCACAGGTCAACACAAAGAGGGTCAGATGGCCTCTGCACATTCGGTAGGTTGCACTACAGGAGAGGACCCTGAGAGTTTTGGGAACCCCAATTGTTTATAATGGGCAGCAAGCATGTCCAAGGGGACATACTCCTCTATCTTCCAAGATTGTAAGCAAACTTATCCTTTGCTACAGAGGAGACACTACCTCTATGTCCACAGCTGCTCCTTGAATGGATAGTCCAGAACACAGGGAAATCAGTGCCACGCTCCCAAAACTTAGAGAAACATAAAAGATTCATGGCAAATTAGCTCTTTGTAGCTTTCTTCTGACACCACCACTTGACAACATCGTAGATGACATTTTCTCTTAGGGTGGGCACAGTAGCTCTTGCCTGTAATCCCAGCACTTTGGGGGGCCAGGGTGGGTAGATCGCTTGAGCCCAGGAGTTTGAGACCAGCCTGGGCAACATAGCGAAAACCGTGTACACAAAAAATACAAAAATTAGCCAGGCGTGGTGGCTTATGCTTGTAGGGGCTGAGGTGGGAAAATCACTTGAACCTGGGATGCTGAGGCTGCAGTGAGCTGAGATCATGCCACTACACTCCAGCCTGGATGACAGGAGTGAGACCATGTCTGAAGGAAGGAAAGGAAAGGAAAGGAAAGGAAAGGAAAGGAGAGGAGAGGAGAGGGGAGGGGAGGGGAGGGGAGACATTTTCTCCTGGGGATGAACAGATTTCAGAGCAATACTGATTTTATGACTACTTATCCCCGGTCTGTACTATCTGCTCACGTGTCAGTCTGCTCTGCAGAATGTAGAAATATAAAAGATGCCTTCTTAGTATTTTATGCACACTGAGACATTCATGGCACAGCTATAGTAACACCCTTTTTCAAACGCAAGAAACATACAACTTGTTCTTAACCTGCTACAGTTTTCATTGTCTTCTATTGGTCTCCCTCCACACCCTAAGATTCTATAGCATGCTGCTTCTGAAAACTCCAAGCAATACGGCTAGAGACTTTTCTGGTCACTTAATCATCTATACAACAAACATTTATTGAGCTCTTTTTTTTTTTTTTTTTTTTTTTTGAGACGGAGTCTCTCGCTGTCGCCCAGGCTGGAGTGCAGTGGCCGGATCTCGGCTCACTGCAAGCTCCGCCTCCCGGGTTTGCGCCATTCTCCTGCCTCAGCCTCCCGAGTAGCTGGGACTACAGGCGCCCGCCACCTCACCCGGCTAGTTTTTTGTATTTTTTAGTAGAGACGGGGTTTCACTGTGTTAGCCAGGATGGTCTCGATCTCCTGACCTCATGATCCGCCCATCTCGGCCTCCCAAAGTGCTGGGATTACAGGCTTGAGCCACCGCGCCCGGCCATGCCTGCACTGTTTTAGCTGTTATAGGAAAGGGGTCCCAATCCAGACCCCCAGAGAGGGTTCTGGAACTCACACAAGAAATAATTCAGGGTGAGTTTGTAAAGTGAAAGCAAGTTTATTAAGAAAGAAAAAGAATAAAAGAATGGCTACTCAATAGACAGATCATCCCCAAGGGCTGCTGGTTGCCCATTTTTATGGTTATTTCTTGATTATATGCTAAACAAGGGGTGGATTATGCATGCCTCTCCTTTTTAGACCATATACTTTAACTTCCTGAGGTTGCCATGGCATTTGTAAACTGTTGTGGCGCTGGTGGGAGTGTAGCAGTAGGGACAACTAGAAGTCACTCTCATCGCCATCTTGGTTTTGGTGGGTTTTGGCCGGCTTCTTTACTGCAACCTGTTTTATCAGGAAGGTCTTTGTGACCTGTATTCTGTGCCAACCTCTTATCTTATCCTATGCCTCTGAATGCCTTACCTGTCTGGGAATGCAGCTCAGTAGGTCTCAGCCTCATCTTACTCAGTTGCTAGTCAAGATGGAGTTACTCTGATTCAAATGCCTGTAACACAGCCACTGATAAAAAACAAAACAAAACAAATCAAAAAACCTGTGAAAACTGGCAAAAGTCTTATTTTCATGGAGCATGCATTTTATGGGGCCGGGGGAAGACTGAGATAAACAAGTAACTAACTAAATAAATAAAGAGCTAAGTGTAACGGAGAAAAATAAGGTAAGGAAAATAGAGGAACTTAATTGGGGTCCTGTTGCTATTTTGCAAGATGGTCAGGGATGCCACCTAAGATAGGGTGATGTTTGAGCAAGACCTAAGGTAGCTGAGAGTGACTCATGTCACTGGTTAGCCCGGGCAGAGACAACAGCAAGTGAAAGACCTTAGGTCCTGAGCTTCCTGGGCATTTTTGAGTCACACATAGAGATTGTGTGGCTGGAGCAGAATAAGGACTGTGTCATGTGCTAAGAAATGCAATTAGGGGTCAGGCACGGTGGCTCACACATGTAATCCCAGCACTATGGGAGGCCGAGGCGGGCGGATCATGAGGTCAGGAGATTGAGACTATCCTGGCCAACATGGTGAAACCCCATCTGTATAAAAATTTAAAAAATTAGCTGGGCATGGTGGCTTATGCCTGTAGTCCCAGCTACTTGGGAGGCTGAGGGAGGAGAATGGCATGAACCCGGGAGGCGGAGCTTGCAGTGAGCTGAGATTGCACCACTGCCCTCCAGTCTGGGTGACAGAGCGAGACTCCACCTCAAAAAAAAAAAAAAAAAAAAAAAATGCAATCAGGGAGGTGGCAGGCGGTGTCATTAATAAGATTCTAAGCCATTGTCAAGATTCTTGAATCTTACTCTGAGTAAAAAGTAAAGTCAGTTGAAGGTTTTGAGCAGACAAAAGACTGCTCAGACTAATGTTCTAAAAGGATTTTTCTGACAGTTGTAAGGTGATAAACATGGTATAGGGATGGCAGTGGAACAGGAGACAAAACATGGAAGCAGAGAATCAAGAGGCATTTTATTAAACCAGGCGACAGGTGAGGGTGGCTTGAATGGGGAAGGAGGCAGAGCAGAACTCAAAATAGGTGGAAAAGTAGAGGGTTTGGATATGAGGAAAAAAAGGAGGAATCACGGATGGCAAGGTTTGTTTGTTTTTCTTTCTGAGCAACTGCTTGAAAAGAGTTTTCACATAACTTAAACTGACCTCAGGATGATTGCCAGAAATGAGGTAGAGTGGGACGAGGAAACAGGAATTTGGTTTTATTTATTTTTTTGAGACAGAGTTTTGCCTTTGTCGCCCAGGTTGGAGTGCAGTGGTGTGATCTCGGCTCACGGCAACCTCCGCCTCCAGGGCTCAAGCGATTTTCGTGCCTCAGCCTCCTGAGTAGTTGGGGCTACAGGCACAACACCATGCCTGGCTAATTTTTGTTCTTTTACTAGAGATGACATTTCACCATGTTGGCCAGGATGGTCTCGAACTCCTGACCTCAGGTGATCCACCCACCTCAGCCTCCCAAAGTGCTGGGACTACAGGAGTGAGCCACCGCACCCGGCCAGGAATTTAGTTTTAGACACGCTAATTTTGAAATGTCTAGTTGATGCTCGAGTGGGACTATGCAGTACACAGCGTGTATGGGAATCTGGAGATCAGAGGAGAGGTCCAGGCCAGGCAGAAGACAGAAATTTGGGAATTGTCAGTCTATATATGTATTAAAAGCCATGGAAAGTAGACGAGATCACCTCGGAAAATTGTGTAAATATAGATATGGACAGACAGACCTCAGAGGGCATTTAACTCTGAGCACTTGGCAGATGAGGAGCCGTCAGCTGCAGAGACTAAGAGGCTCAGCAGTGAAGCCGGAGAACTAAAAGGCAATGGCATCCTGGAAGCCAAGTGAAATAAATGTTTTGAAAAGGAGAAGATCATCAGCTAAATCAGATGCTGCTGCTAAGTCCGGTGACGTGAGGGCTGAGTGCTGCTCATTGGATCTGGGACTGTGAAGATTCTTGGCCACCTTATCAAGAGCGAGTGCAGTAATGTGGCTTGGCTGGAGTCAGTTCGAGAAACAACACGAGAGTATTTGGAAGTAGGGAACTTACACAACTCCTGAAAAAACTGAAAAAAAAATGTTCAGTTAAGATGCAAAGGGGCTGGGCACGGTGGCTCACGCCTGTAATGCCAGCAGTTTGGGAGGCCGAGGTGGGCGGATCAGGGCAACGTGGCAAAACCCCATCTCTACAAAAAATATAAAAATTAGCTGGGTGTGGTGCTGTGCTACTGTAGTCCCAGCTACTCAGGAGGCTGAGGTACGAGGATTGCTGGGGACCAGAAGGTGGAGGCTGCAGTGAGTCAAGATAGTGCCACTGCACTCCAGCCTAGGTAAGAGCAAGACCCTGTCTCAAAAAAAAAAAAAAAAAAAAAAAAAAGGCAAAGGAATGAGACAGTAACTGGATGATTACAAGGGGTCAAGGGATTTAACATATTTTTGCTGTTAAAAATGATACAAGACAGGTGTCATGTAATAATGCAGAGAGGGAGGCAGAATTTCTGGGGCAGTGTCCTAGAAAGGTGAGAGGGGTGGGATCCAGAGCTCCGGTGGGGCATCTAACTCTAGGGCTTCTCACTCTCCTAATAGAGTGAAAATGAACAACTGTTCTCATTTTCATGGGTCACAGTCAGGTTTTCCTGATAGTAAAGTTAGAATTATTCTAACCTGGTACAAAAAAGGACATTGTCTGCTTCTGTTCTGCTAGGAAATCCCTTTCCTTTGATGAAAATTACCTCCAATGCCACATGAGGTGTTGGTGTCTTTTAAAGACTCAGTGCTTGAGCGATGTTTAAAAATTGTTACTCACATGTTCAGAATCTAACCTGAAGGGCCGAGGAATGGAGAAGGAAAACTCACTGGTGAGAAAGGAGGTCAGACAAAGGAATTAAGCAACATCAAAAGCGCTCACCACATTCACAAGTTTGAAATGCACAATTTTGCAAGGGTTCATTTTAAGTATTTTTGCCTGTTCGAGTTTTGTTCCTGATGTGAGGGGAATAAGAGACTCAAATAAATATAAATATTCACATTGAAGTGCGTGATTTAAAAAGTCATATTAAGTCTAGCTGATGAGATCTCAAAAATATGGAAAAGGTATCATTTATTTCTTGTAAATACCATCTGGCAGACTGGTATATACTCATTAATACACAATCTCCTAAATTAAGATGCAGAAAAGTCCACCACAAAGTTGCCTGAAAATGAAGATGGGAGAAAATGTAACTTTATCCCCCAGAGACTAATAAAAATCATAACTACAGTTATTCCTGACAGTTCACAAGACGGTGTTCAACGCCCAGCTAACCACAAAGACAGGCATTTGGTGAAGATATTCAATCAATCTCATTATCCCAAACCCTTCAGTATTTCTGAGACCCGCTGGATTTCTAAACATTTAATGGATACATTTTTACTATTTTGCTTGGAGCTTAAATCCTGAAAGCGTTTTTGGGAGATTGGTGGTATGGAGTTGAGGGACTGTAACAGGAACAGTTTAAAGACTGCCTCAGGCCGGGCGCGGTGGCTCAAGCCTGTAATCCCAGCACTTTGGGAGGCCGAGACGGGCGGATCACGAGGTCAGGAGATCGAGACCATCCTGGCTAACACGGTGAAACCCCGTCTCTACTAAAAAGTACAAAAAACTAGCCGGGCGAGGTGGCAGGCGCCTGTAGTCCCAGCTACTCTGGAGGCTGAGGCAGGAGAATGGCGTAAACCCGGGAGGAGGAACTTGCGGTGAGCAGAGATCCAGCCACTGCACTCCAGCCTGGGTGACAGAGCCAGACTCCATCTCAAAAAAAAAAAAAAAAAAAAAAAAAAAAAGACTGCATCAATGTATGGGGTGGCTGAGAGCATGTTTGTTGAAGCTGTCATCTTTGTGTGATGAAGGAGTTTCACAAATTATCTTGGAGAAGTCACTGGGCTCCGTTGCTATTTTTGTTAAAACCTTTTCATTAGTAGCCTTGAGGAAAAAAAAAGAGAGAGAGAGAAATACAAAATGACATGTCCATTTTGGTATCTTGTGTTTTTTCGTAAATATGATGGCTCAGTGTCTATAGATGGCTGGGTAAATTGGAGGCAGTATATGGCAGGCAACTTGATCAAACACCCAGAGAAGCGTAAGGATAAAAGCACCGTGAGGGTTGTGAGAGAGCTGTGCGGGGCTGGGTGTGGCAGTCCATGCAGAACGTACCCTCGCTGTGCTCAGAGGAGTTCTAGAGCCACAAGAGAACCTCCTGACACTGTGGGATGAGTTTTTTCTACTTTAGATGCTCTTGTAGCCGGGTATAAATAGGCAACGCTCTTCAAGAAATTGAGTAAACAAGGATCCTGAAGGCTATAGTGGGGATTTTGAAATGGGAAAGAGGACTCAGAAACCATAGGGAAAAGACATGAACAGCTGCCATTAGATTTGCTTTTAGTCTCTTAGCTCTTCCTATCAGGTCCCAAAGGCTTCACTTCTGAAGATTCTTCTTCTTCGAGAAGAATCTCGGGCAATACTTGCATGGGAGAGCGTGTGGAGCTGGGAAGCTGCAGTGCTGTTAAACGTGACTCTTGTTCCGTTCGTGCGCTTTTGAAGATACACCACATAAGAGTAGAAGGAGGGATGACTGAGACTTTGGTTTTGGAAGATGATTCATTAAACATATTTTAATCCGCAATAGAGAGTGATGCTGTAAGAGTCACTGGGTGAAATCCTACCCCATTATGGGTATGAAGAGCCCTAAATAATTATCAGGTAATTAACATGCCTTCTTTCTTGTCAAAACATGAGATCTTAATAAATGTTTTGCTTGTCCATGGTGCTTAAGTAAATTACACTGAGGTTGAGCTACTCCTGAAAAATTAATTATGAAAATTATATATAGGAAGACATATAAATAATTGCAAAATTTCTTTTCTTTTTTGAGACAGAGTCTTGCACTGTCACCGGGCTGCAGTACAGCAGTGTGATCCCGGCTCACTGCAACCTCTGCCTCCTGGGTTCAAGCGATTCTCCTGCTTCGGCTTCCCGACTAGCTAGTATTACAGGTGCACGTCACCAGGCCCAGCTAATTTTTTGTATCCTCATTTTTCCTCATGCTGGACATGGCTATAATTCATCTATTGAATAAACAAACACAGGGTTAATTACTTTTTTTTTGTCCAGAAATATGCCCCTATTGGTCATATAATCCATCTGTGGCCAGTCTAAGGATCATTAATCAGATAAAAGATAAAATTCGTATGTAACTCAAATGAAGCTTATCTTCTCAAAAGAAAAGCCATTTGTGTCATCAAGTACCCAGAATGTGGCTAAATGTAGCAGAAAATCACTAATTGCATTCATACTCAGTGGTCATTCCAGCAGAAAAGTTTTCTTAAAAAAATCAAGAAGCATATGCAATTAGTAGGTGTATACTATGTCACCTGCAATAATTGCTGCATAAAAAGGACTTATTTTAGGTAAATGTGTGATTCAGTAAACAACTTATGGTAATAGCGGCTGAAAGAAGACAGAGAATTAAACATAAGACCAAGGTCAGCGTTGATGTTCACTCCTCTCTTCTAAAAGTTTACCTTCTTAAGGTTAGTTACCTTCTTAAGGTTGGTTACTTTCTTAAGGTTGGTCATCATAACCAGTGCACTAAGTGAACAGTGAGCGGTGAGTCATTTCCAAATTTCCTAAAACGTGCTTTATTAAAACAAATAGAATTTATCTTTCGGGCAATGCAATTTTGTGGCAGTTTTTCATCATACTTTCCAAGGAAAAAAAAAGTAAAGCCTAATATTGCATTGAAATGCACAAATATATCTTAGTAAATGTAGTACTATCATCCTAATTAGACAGACAAGCATACATGTGACAAAAATCAATAACTTCTTTCAACATGCACTAGAACTTCTGAAATCAAAACATTTCCAATTAAAGATGAGAAAGGTCACAGTAAGCAAGGAGATCTAAAGAATTTAATATGACAACAAAATATATTTTTCTTATGTAAGGGTGAAATACAGACAAGCAGGAAATTTAGGTAGCATAAAAGGTTAAATAGATTTTTAATTTTTATGTTATATTTTACCTTAAGTTCTGGGATACATTGCTGAATGTGCAGGTTTGTTACATGGGTATACATGTGCCATAGTGGTTTGCTGTACTTATCAACTTGTCATCTAGGTTTTAAGCCCTGCATGCATTAGATATTTGTCCTAACGTTCTCCCTCCCCCTTTTTCCCCACCCCCTGACAGGCCCTGGTGATGTTCCCCTCCCTGTGTCCGTGTTGTTCAGCTCCTACTTATGAGTGAGAACATGCATTGTTTGGTTTTCTGTTCCTGTGTTAGTTTGCTGAGAATGATGGCTTCCAGTTTCATCCGTATCCCTGCAAAGGACATGAACTCATTCTTTTTTATGGCTGCATAGTATTCCATGGTGTATATGTGCCACATTTTCTTTATCCAGTCTATCATTGATGGGCATTTGAGTTGGTTCCAAGTCTTTGCTATTGTAAATAGTGCTGCAATAAACATAAGTGTGCATGTGTCTTTATAGTAGCATGATTTATAATCCTTTGGGTATATATTCAGTAATAGGATTGCTGGGTCAAATGGTATTTCTCATTCTAGATCCTTGAGGAATTACCACACTATCTTCCACAGTGGTTGAACTAATGTATACTCCCACCAAGAGTGTAAAAGTGTTCCTGTTTCTCCACATCCTCTCCAGCATCTGTTGTTTCCTGACTTTTTAATGATTGCCATTCTAACTGGTATGAGATGGTTAAATAGATTTTTTAAAATGTTTACACTGTTTACTCTGTTTATAGTTTCTTTTGCTGTGCAGAAGCTCTTTAATTTCATTATATCCTACTTGTCAATTTTTGTTTTATTTGCAATTGCTTTTGAAAACTGAGTCATAAATTATTTCTTAAAGCTGATGTCCTGACTGGTGTTTTTTTAGGTTTTCTTCTAGGATTGTTATAGTTTGAGGTCTTAACATTTAAATTTTTCATTCATCTTGAGATAAGTTTTTTATGTGGTGAGAGGTTGGGGATATTCTTCTGCATATGGCTAGCCATCTATTCCAACACAATTTATTGAATAGAGAGTACTTTCCTCACTGCTTGTTTTTGCTGATTCTGTCAAAGATCAGATGGCTATAGGTACACAGCTTTGTTACTGGGTTCTCTATTCTGTTCCATTTGTCTGTGTGTCTGCCTTTGTACCAGTACCATGCGGTTTTGATTACTATAGCCTAATAGTATGCTTTGAAGTTGGGTAGTGTGATGCCTCCAACTTTGCTCTTTTTGCTTAGGATTGCTTTGGCTATGTTGATTCTTCTTTGGTTCTACATGAATTTTAGAATAGTTTTTTTTCTCTTCTAATTCTGTGAAGAATGACATTGGTAGTTTGATAGGAATGGCATTGAATTTATAGATTGCTTTGGGCAGTATGGCCATTTTAACAATATTGATTCTTCCCGTCATGAGCATGGAATGTTTTTTCTTTGGTTGTGACATCTGTAGTTTCTTTTGACAGTGTTTTGTAGTTCTCCTTGTAGAAACCTTTCACCTCCTTGGTTAGATGTATTCCTAGGTATTTTGTTTTTGTGTGTGTGGCAATTGCAAATGAGAGTGTGTTCTTGATTTGGCTCTGAGCTTGAACGTTATTGGTGTATGGAAATGCTCTGATTTTCGTACACTGTTTTGTATCTGAAACTTTACTGAAGTTGTTTATCAGGTTCCAGGAGCCTTTTGGTGGAGTCTTCAGGGTTTTCTAGGTATATAATCATTAAGTCGGCAAAGAGAGATAATTTGACTTCTTCTTTCCTATTAGGGTGCCTTTTATTTATTTATCTTGCCTGATTACTTTGGCAAAGACTTCCAGTACTATGTTGAATAAAAGTGGTTGAGAGTGGGTATCTTTGTCTTGCTGTAGTTCTTAGGAAAATGCATTCAGCTTTTGCCTGTTTGGTATGATGGTGGCTCTGAATTTGTCATAAATGGATCTCATTATTTTGATGTATGTTCCTTTGATTCCTAGTTTGTTGATGGTTTATTATGAAAGGATGTTGGATTTTATCAAAAGCCCTTTCTGTGCCTACTGAGATGATCACGTGATTTTTGTTTTCAATTCTGTTTAAGTGACAAATTTATTGATTTGCATGTGTTGAACCAACTTTGCATCCCAGGAATGAAGCCTACTTGATCACGGTGAATTAACTTTCTGATGTGCCACTGGATTCAGTTTGCTAGGATTTTTACATCTATTTTCATCATGGATATTGGCCTGTGGTTTTCCTTTTTTGTTGTGTCCTGTGAGGTTTTGGTTCCAGGGTGAAGTTGGCTTGATAGAATGAATTAGGGAGGACTCCCTCCTCCTAGATTTTTTTGGAATAGTTTCAGTAGAATTAGTACCAGCTGGTACTACCTAGAGGATCAAAGTATGTTTGAATTATGGTTTGAAATCACGTTTACGTGTCAAATTAAAAAAAAAAAATCAGTTCTGAGCTAGAAGTTGTACTACTGAAGTTCTCTGGTGGAAATCGTTCTCACCCATGTCATATCCCCTTCCTTAAAGTTGAGGACGGATGTCAGAAGTTCAACAAAGCTGAGCTGCACTCAACTTTGGAGGTGAAGGTAAACTCCATGGCTAAATGAGCAGTTTTAGCACATAGCATCATTTGATGTGGAGTCAGTGTCATCATTTTTATAAAGATTCAGTCTTTCATAAATGGCTTCAATAACATTCTGCTTGTTTGCCATTTCAATCCCAGGTGGCAGGCTGGGGATTTTCTCATTGGCTAATATGTACATCACATGGACTAAGTCAGGGACACCTTCCCCCTGCTTCTTTATGATTTCTTCTACTCTGCATTCCAGGTACTTATCCAACTCTGCCTCCTTCTTCGCTGCTTCGGCTGATACTTTGGGTGCATTTGAAAAACAGATCAAAATCACACTCATGTTGTCTCGATTTCCCTTGTATAAACAGGTGTCGACTACTTCATTGCAAACTTTCTCAGGATCATCAGTGACTTCAAGTCTGGATCTTACAAAATCACAGAGCTCTTCATTTCTTATAACATCCCAGATACCATCACATGCAAGGATAGTGAACTGATCATCTTCTTCAGGTCTTTCAATATCATGGACTTCAGGCTCTGTTGAGACAAGCTGCTCAGTAGGACCTTTCCCATGGATACATTTGTAATCAAAATCCCCAAAGGCTATCGATACAGCCAGAGAGCCTTTCACATGCTGAGTCATTACAGAGCCACCTGCATTCTGAATTCATTCTTTTTCCAGCAGGTTTGCAATTTGTGAAGAAATGAACTTTCTGTTCCTACAAAGTAAACCTCTAGAGTCTCTACAGTTAATGAAATAAGTATGTTGGGGGGAAAGTAAGACACTTACAGCTGTTGACCCACTTCTATCTGCACCATCTTTCTTCTCTGACATAACTCTCATGGAAACCTGATCTCATCAATCTCCAGGAAACCTGTTCTGATTCCATTCTTTACATTTTCCACAGAAGGGGCTCCTGCAGAACCTTTAAAACCCTGGTTATTGGCAATGCGATCTAACAAATGCTCACAGCAGTATTTGGCAACCTAAGAACCAGGATGCCCATCCTACACAGCAAAGAATGACCATGTTTCAAGTCTAGTTGGCAAAGCAATCACAGCTGTATGTGCATCCTCCATTTCAATACGCCAACCTTGCATGCTGCTTAGCTCATATCGCAACTCATTACCCCGCCCCTAGGCATTATGCTCTTCCATCTTTGTTTGTCTAAAAATGCTCCCATTATGTCATAATCCTCTAGGACTGTATTAAAAAGTCAAAAAACAATAACAAAACCCCAAAAAGTAAAACAACAATGACGACAACAAAAAAACAAGGCTGTGGAGGCAGGGAATGCTTATACATTGTTGGTAGGAATGTAAATTGATTCAGCCACTGTGGAAGGCAAAGAAATTAAAACTTTTAATGTCTCAAAGAACATAAAACAGAACTACCATTCGACCCAGAAATCCCACTACTGAATATGTATCCAAAAGAAAATAAATCGTTCTACCAAGAAGACATATACTTTTATATTCATAACAGTGCTGTTTACTATAGCACCATAATCAACCTAGATGCCCATCCGTGGTGCACTGGATAAAGAAAATGTGGTACATATACATGTTGGTCTACTAAACACCATATAAAAGAACAAAAGTATGTCCTTTGCAGCAATTTGGATGCAGCTGGAGGCCATTATCCCAAGCAAATTAACACAGAAAGAGAAAAACAAATACTGCATGTTCTCACGTATAAGTGGGAGCTAAACATTGAGAACTCATGAACATAAATATAGCAACAGTAGACATTGGGGACTAACAGAATGTGGATACAGGAGGGAAAGCAAGAGTTGCAGACCTAACTTTTGGATACTACGTTCTATATCTGGGAGACAGAGCATTTGCATCCCCAACCTTAGCATCATGTGATATAACCATGTAACATACCTGCATATGGATCTATTGAATCTAAAATGAAAGTTGAAATTATTTTTAAAAACTTTATACTAGTATGATTTTAAAGCATCCTACATATACCAGCTTTTGAACATATGATTAAAATACCCATATCATTTTATTGTAGAGATTAGGGAAGCTTTATTTTCTGACCAGTATTAGAAAAGATTTGAGTAACAATTACCTACAATTTTTATGCAAACTTCTTTCACCTGGTATAATATGTTCCTTAAGAAACTTAAGAACATTTCAAAGACTTTTTGTTTCAAATATTGGTTATTATTTTAATACTAAATTTTATTCTAATATATTAAACATAAAAAGAATATGACTGTTTTAAAAAAAGCTATTTCCAGAGCCCTAGGGGATAAAATGATACATTTACCTATGTAACCCTTTCTTAATATTCCTTTGTATTTTATTACTATCAGTGAGAGTTTTGAATTGGACAAAAAAAGCTTAAGGGGTTAGAAAAGTTCTCTCAATATATACCTCTCGTTGGCCAATTCTGCTTCTAGCTTTTTAATGAGACTGTCGAGAATTATTCTCTTACTGAACGTCTTTCCCTACTCTCAGACCTGCCATCATTACATCTTACATGAAGCTAAGAACATGGGAGACAGAAGTAGCCCAAGAGTAACTTTTATAGTTCCCAGGAGTAAGAGTGCCAGAGATGTAGCTGGGAACTTGCCCAATGGCTTCTCCATTTTTGACAATTTCTAGGCTTAGGTGTCAGTCAGTGTTAGCTTTGGCCTGCTGCCACCCAAGAAATTCTGCCTCATTCTGAGCTCTTTGTCACCCGGGTTACTAATTGTGCTTTCAGGGATTCTAAAGCTCCTCAACCTATACCGGTTTTTTTTTTTAAAAAAGATAACATGTATTTATAGACTTCAAACAAATTATACACATACACACATACAATTAAGATATATATAATTATAGCTATTTTGTATAATATACACAATAGTGCCCCTGTAGCTAAACCCAAGTTTAGCTGCTTACTGCTTGAAAGGCAAAACTCAAGAGACAAGGGTTGGTGGGAGGAAAAGCAGGTTTATTTAGAAAGCCAGCCAACCCAGATGATGGCAGATTATCATGCTAAAGTACCATCTTAAATCATTCCAAGTTTTTGGCTCTTTTTATGTCAAGGGCAGGAGGAAGATGGAGGGCTTGGGGCAAGAGGTAACTGATGACTGTAGGTATCTGGGCGGCAGCAAGGGTGAGAGGATGTTGGGAATTTCTTTTCCTGGTCAAGTCACAGTGTTTCCATAAATCTTTAACAAAACATAGTTGCTTGTGTACTTTTCCTTTAAACTCAGTGTTCTTTCTGAAAAACTACATGATTGCGGTTTTTGTATATGATCTCAGTGCTCTATCCTTGCCTATGTGCGGGAATAGGTAAAGGTCTCTTAAACAAAAATGAAGTTAGTTATGTTGGGTTTTGCTGCTTTGGTGTTATACCTATTTGAGGTGGATACGTTCCAAGTCCCCCCACCCCGTAGACACCTGAAACTGTAGATTGTATCTAGTTCTATATATGTTGTTTTTCCTATACATATATACTTACAAGAAAGTCTAATTTATAAATTAGGCACAGTAAGAGATTAGCAGCAACAATAATAAAACGGAATAATTGTAACAATATGCTGTAATAAAAGTTTTATGAATGTATTTTCTCTCTCTCAAAATACCTGATTGTACTGTATTCACCTATTTTCAGTGACCAAGGGTAACCCAAACCATAGCAAATGCAACCATGCGTAAGAAGAACTACTGTAACTATATTACTTAACAATTCTCAACATTTGGCTTTCTTCTCACTTGGCAATGCCAGACTTCTCCTTGCCTTAAGGAAAACATTCAATCCTATATCCCTCCTATTTTTTAAAACCCTAATGCTTTTCAAACTCTAATATGCATACAAATTACCTGGAGAATACACTTTGTTAAACCTCCTAGTTAAAATGCAAATTCCAATTAAATAGTTCTGGAATAGACAGAGATTCTGAATTTCTTACATGCTATATAATTCTATGCTGCTGGTTCAGGGATCACACTTTTGGTAGCAAGCCTTAAACAGTGGTTCTCATAGTGTGTCCTTGGACCAGCAGCAGAAGCATCATCTGCAGACTTGGGGGACATGTACATTCTCAGGTCCTACCCCAGACCTATTGAATCAGAAATTTGGGGGGTGGGGCTCAGAAATCCATGTTGTAATAGGTCATTCAGGTGATTCTGCTGCCCTTTGTAGCTAAAGAACCCCGGGCTTAGAGTATTGCATGTTAAAATATTTCCTCCATGTCAATTCATTATACACAAGATGTTGAATACTCTGGTGAAGAAAATCAAGGCTGGGAATGGTGGCTTATGTCTATAATCTCTGCACTTTGGGAAGCTAAGGTTGGAGGATCACTTGAGCCCAGGAGTTTGAGAGCAGCCTGGGCAACATAGATAGATGTCTCTACAAATAATAAGAAACTTAGCTGGGTGTAGTGGCACATGCCTGTGGTCCCAGCTACTTGGGAGGCTGAGGTGGGAGGATCACTTGAGCCCAGGAGGTCAGGATTGCAATGAGTCGTGATGGCACTACTGCACTCCAGGCTGGGTAACAGAGCAAGATCCTATCTTGGTGGGGGGCCGGGGAGGAGACAGAAATCAAAATCTTTTATCCTCAAATATATATCTTTGACATATTTTGAGATGGCTGCCACATGGCCAGCAGACTGAAGTTGCCCTGCAAAGCTGTCTTTTGTGGGGGAAATTTGCATCTGTAGAGAATCTCCATTAAGACCACCAGGTCTTCCATTGTCCAAATATAGGAAAGATGAGCTGAGAGTCTGACATAAAGATCCGACACATTTGCCAGTATATACACCTACAGAGTCGTCTTAGACAGGACCACTGACACCAAGGAAGCAGGGCACATCCAGGCAATGCTGGGTGAGTAGGCAGATGTGATCACCTGGAGCTTATAGACATTCTCCTTTGATTACTTCCAGTTTCTCAGCTAAATAAGAAGCAAGATCATCAGCAGAGAGTGAGGAAAGGAAAAAAACAGATATGAGAAAATCATTTAGGAGACAAGAAGTGTGAACATGCTTGGAAAATGTCGCATGGTTGTCTTGTAGCATTTAAGGACCCATTGTTGGTGTTAATTCTATTGATTATGGTAAGCAAACGAAGCTAACAAATAGCTCCCAAATCTCAGAGACATAACAAAGTGGAGGCTTTTTGTTTTCCTCTCTGTTGTCACATTCCAAAGAGGTTTAAGGGTAACAGTTACTCTTCACATAGTCAAGTGTCTACATCAAGTGTCTATAACTAACTACATCCCCTCCACACTCTACTCTTAACTTCGAAGTCCACCAAAATTCCTTCACGATCATAAAAGGAAGAACCAGACAATTCCACAGATGTTTAGGAGTCAAGCCCGGGGGTAGTTGCCACCATTTCTGCTGACATTTCACTGACCAGAAATCAGTCCCAGGGCTTCAGCCAGCTGTCAAGGAGACTGGAAAAAGGAGTCAAGATTTATTTGCAGAGAGTTGGATCCAACTAGAACTGGGGATCTGCAGAACAGGCACAAAGAAGCAAGTGAAAGGCAAGGAATTAGTGGATATGAGCGACCAGGTGAATATCAAAATTGACCTATGAATTCAATTTGGAAAAGGCAAATGAGGAGAGGGGTGAAGGAAGTGAATAGGTGGCAGGATAAATTGACTTTTTAAATTTTAAAGCTTATAGTGCCTTGATAATATAGTAAAGGTTAAAAGAACCATCTGGGGCTAAATTATGTTTTTAAGTTTCCTTGAGGGCTGTCACATTTGTCTGAGTAGCAAAAGCCTGTATAAAATAGCCGAGCCAGTTCTCTAGTCACTGATTCTTGCAAGATTAAAAATAGGAAAGAAAAAAAAAAACAGTAATAGGTATTTGAAGAACAGAGGATTTTATGTTCTCTTTGATGATGATCAATTAAAATATTTTGCCCATGGTTTCTCATTGACTTAATTTGCATTCCTTTTATTCTCCAAAGAAATAGGACACACGATGCAAGACTACTTTTATTGGATTTCTTGTCAAGGTTTTGGGGACATCCAACTTAGATGAGAAGTTTTAATTGTATTGTCAGCAGGTATTAAAGTGCGTCTTAAGTTGAAACGTATTTGCTGCCATGAATATAAATCCTAGAAACAAACAAGTACTCAATGTAAAATTATCTGTTTCTACAGCTAGAGGATTGTAGACTGAAAGGTTCAAAAGAATCACAAACAGAAAACATTTAGAAGGTGTTATAGGTGACATTCAGGAGGTTGTCTGTGTATGTTCTAACTGTTTCTATGGGAGTCAAAATATGAAAGTGTACACATCGATACAACTACTAGGAGCATAATTTTGAAAAAATAGTTTTGATTTGAATATATCTATTTTCCTGTGAAAGAAATTGTCACAGAGATAGCAATAGGTAGATATACACTTGTTACTGCTGTAAAAATATGGCCGTGGTTGCAACCAATTAGGTCACAGGTTTCATCTACCTCAATTAATTTCTCACTGAGCAAATACATGTACTCCTGGCCATCTGCACTCAATGGCTGCCACTGGTCCCAAAAAGGCAGCCTATTGAGGGTGGAGGACACTGGGTGTTTGGATAACTCCCGATAGTGGAAAATGGACAGAAACCTACTGTGAATAGTACATGACTGTAGACCTTTTCAACATGATATGCCTTATTCCATTGATTCCAATAGCTCACAGAATGTAACATATAGCATGATTTTATACAACACTAAGGAAAAAATGGGCTGGGTGTGGTGGTTCACACCTGTAATTCTGGGACTTTGGGAGGCCAAGGAGGGCAGATCGCAAGTCAAGAGTTCAAGACCAGCCTGGCCAATGTGGCGAAACCCCATCTCTACTAAAAATATAAAAATCAGCCAGGTGTGGTGGCACGTGACTGTAGTCCTAGCTACTCGGGAGGCTGAGGCACAAGAATCGCTTGAACCTGGGAAGCAGAGGTTGCAGTGAGCTGAGATTGCACCACTGCACTCCAGCCTGGACAACAGAGCAAGACCATGTCTCAAAAAAGATAAAAAAAAAAAAAAAAAAAAGAAAAGAAAAAAATGCTGCCATTGATCCAGGACACAATGCTCTTTCATCACTGGGGATTTACATTTTATATTTGCTGGAGGATTTTACTTAGATGTAGACACTGTGTAATCAGCCAAATAAAATACAGTGGAACTGGACTGATTAAAATCTTTCTGAAATTTCTTCCAATTGAAAATCTGACTCCCTTGAAATAACTTTCAACTCAAGGCAGCTGAGTCCTCTGTACCATTAAGAGTATTGGTGATGCAGCATTTCCTTAAAAAAAAAAAAAAAAGGCACACCTGTCTCTGCTGTCTTTGGGGTTTTCTTCAAAGCTTCTAACACCATCCAGTAAGTTCTGATACTGGAACTTTCCGGAGTTTACTAGAAAGTATGAGGTAATCATAACCGCTTTACAACTTGCTGGCAGCAATGGGAAGATACTGTAAATTTTAAGGCACATTTTATTTTGGAATAAAAATGATATGAAATGTTAAGACTGTATATGATTCTAAGAAATGTATCATTTTTATATTTTAATCTATAAAATATAATGTGGGAAAATGGAATCATTTTAACTCAACAAGTTTGCATTGAGCTCCTTCTGTCTTTACACTCTTGGGATAGATCAAGATAGCTTATTAACCCTCATGTGAAAGAGGGGTTTTTTTTAGCCATTCAGTGTTATTCTTCAATCATTCAGTCTTAGTGCTAACCATCAAAGTATTATGTTGAGGCAGTAGGATGAAGTGAAGATCACAGTCTTCACAGCCAGTCTGCCTGAGTCTAAAATCGAGCTCCACCATTACTAAGTTTGTGACATTGAGCAAGTCACTTCACCTCTGTGTGTCTGTTTCTTCAAAATGACAGTATCTACCTCACTGGGTAATTGTGAGAACTCAACAAGCTAATACCCGTTAAATACTTAGAACAGTGCCTGGATGTAGAGTTCTTCTATATTATTTATCTGTATCTTGAGAACTTTGTTTAAAGAGTTTAGACATTGTTGTGATGTAGTCTCACATAGCATCAGCAGGTGTCTCCTACCAGAATAAAGAGAGTAAGAACTCGATTTAATGTTTGACTTACCTGTAGTTATATTCAGTTTTTCTGTGATTGAGTGTATGTGTGTGTGTGGTCTTCCTACTAAGTTCCATGATAAAAACAGTAACAATATCTTTTTTTCTAGAAGGAGGAAGACATAATCCCACCAAAACAAATGTATATTTTTGTATTACCTGACTCCTTGCAGGAAGAAAATCATATTTGAATATGAGTAGCTAATAGAGAAGTGAGGGAGATGCAGTTTTCAACCTACTAAGATGTAAATGTAGATGCCTCATTTTAAGCTACTCCAATGCAATGCATTGTCAATATGTATACATTTGCTTCAACAATTAGTTGATTTTCTAGGAATTTTGTGCTACTGCACTTGAGGTGATTGAATTTGCTTAAGTTCACAAATATCTCTTTGCTCAGGAGTTGAATGAAAAATATACATTCATTTTCACACACAAGTATCCACATAATATTAGTCTTTTATGTTTGTTTCTATTATCTAAACAGTTGCTTTACCCAGAGTCTTTCTTTTGCACAAATGAAAAATTTCAGCTGACCTGTGGACTTAGAGATTTATCAACATTAAATATTTTAAAAGTGTGGAATCTTGTCAAATAACCTATTGCACAAAAATATTCATGAATATCTTGCCATACGCTGAATACCAGGTGATCCAGAATTCAAGTACATATACATTGATTGCCTACTGTATACTTCATAGTAAAGTTATATGCATGCTAAATGTTGCTGAGTATGAGAGAAATATGAAACATATTGGTTACAACAAATTGTTTATCGTTTAGTTGATAGGAACATACATGAAACAAGATACACAGAGACACAAATTAAATGCTTTTAAAGTTATAAGTAATGAGATATAAGTAATGAGACAATGTAGTAAACAAGTAATGAAATACCAGTAATGAGACAACGTAGTGTAATAAAATGTATTAATTGAAGAATAAACTGCTAGTAAATAGTACATAAAAATGTTAGAAGGCAAGTGACTGCAAGACTTCAAGGAAGGTATTGCATGAGGTGGGTGTGCAAGATAGACAGACTATTAATAGAGATAGAGGAAGGGAATTCTAATGGTAAGAACAGGAGCACATCTATAGACATAATGATGGAAGGTTCTTGGGGGGTGCATACAGAAAGATAGTAGGAAATCAGCATCCTGAGTCAGATGGAGTCCCTGGGGAACATAATAAGTGATATTTATTCTTAAAAACTGAGTCAGATTTGCAGACTTTTAAGAAGTAGATGTGCTTTCATTGCATACAGTAGACTATTAGGAGTTATTAAAAATTCTTCAATGGGTCAGGAATAGGATAAAGCTCAAGCCAAAACAATATGTCAGAGAAATTCACGCAGAGAAAGGAGAGACACAGGAAGAGTAATTAGACCTGGAAACAGAAGCATCTGTCCGCGATCTCTGCAGGGCAATCTTTACCTATTCCCAGGTCTAATGTTGGACAGAGCTCTGACTTTCTAATGTTCCGCAAATACCATCTCTTATGGCATTCTGTCTCTCATTTTCTTGTCCTTTGAACAATGAGTTCAAATCTCTTGATT
Organism: Chlorocebus sabaeus; assembly: GCF_047675955.1. NCBI lineage: Eukaryota > Metazoa > Chordata > Mammalia > Primates > Cercopithecidae > Chlorocebus > Chlorocebus sabaeus. Next base: position 15,290,235 of record NC_132911.1, read on the forward strand.
CAGATAAATTATATTTTAGTCCCTTATTAAAGAACTTGCAGACAGTATCACTAAAGGTTTTCTAAAGGTGAGTGCTACAAATTACAGAATTTCAAAGTTGGCATTGTTTCTAGGGAAAAATTCCAGAATAAATTATCATATAGAGCAATTAATACAGTAGAAGTTCTCTTTAATTGTCAACATGGGCCCATAAATAGCAATTCATGGGATACACCTAATTGCTTTCTCTGGCAGGGTTGTCAGAAGGAGGAAGAGGTACTAGATATATTGAATCCAAATTTCAGTGAGGCAGTTTACCCAGTGTAGTGTATGAGCATTCAACATGGATGGCAGTTAAGATGGATGACCCTCTTTCCCCAGTTAGCAACAGTCTTTGGATAAATGGAACCTGGAGGGAGGTTTAGGAGCTTCTCTAAGGCTCTGTCTTCGGCTGTGCCTTTGTTAATGAGTCAGATTCCTAAATTATCTCAAGAGATTTAGACAGTGAAGAGAACTGGAGATGAGTTTTCAGAGGGGATAGTGGAAAGGCTCCTTCTTTGATTTGGGCCATCCATTGCACAAGTATAAGCTGTGAATATTAGAATACTGAGGAAACAATGGAAGGGGTAGCAATGTATGCATTTTCACTATTCTTCTGAGAACAAATTCCAAATGTAGGCCATTTATTAATAATTCTGATAGTAAAATGCTTGACAATATATTAAGAAAAAAGATATTATGGGACAAGAAAGATATGTGAAGCATCGTGGCATAGGTGACTACCAGCAATGAGGATTGCTGACTCTTCTATCCCTGGGATTTTTTGGACTTTATTGGGTCAACTTGTTCGAAGACTTAATTCGCATGATGATTTGCCCAAACCACCAGTTCATTCAGTACAAGCTTTTAGGGAAAGGTTTTTAACTACATTTTTGTTTTTAGTACCGGGGACATAAGACATTCATATGCCCTCAAATTAGAGCTTTCCCAATAATCAAAAAGCCCTCACAGAGAAGCGGCATGTTTTGACACCCACCACGTAATTCAGTGTCATTCAAATGATATGATGTAAGTAACTTACAATCACAGTTTAGACCAACTATGTGTTGATAGCAGCATTGGGGTTTATAGCGCCTAGCAGAACCAGCTCTCCAATGTTTCACATGAAAGAGAAAAAGTAAATTCATTATTTCTATTTTTGCCACTCCAAAATGTCCTTTCCTTTATTTTGTTGCAGAATAAAATATAAGATGTGAAGGCCAGAAATTGAAATTACTGATTAGTAATTTGGAGCTTGCTTTTAAAACAATCATGTTAACTCCAGCAATAATTTCCGTACAATCTTGTCATTATCTAAAAGGGACTCTCAGTCGCTGCAGACTACTCCTATTAATGAAGTCACCAATCATGTTGCACTTTTTTAAAAACTCAGGTAGGCTTTTCTCTGTGATTTGAAAGCATGAGGTAGTGAAGTAAGCAAAGCTGTGAAACTGTCAATCCATATTTAGGTTCTTCATGGTATGTGGTGACTGTCCCACTTACTCACTCCACCACCTTAGAACTTTGATTTCTGAACAACCAGAGAAGAAAGAAATCAAGACTTGAAATGCACGTGCCCAAAGGGTAACTATGTGGTACCCTTAAGCAAACACGTAAAACAAATGTGGTTTGGTTCCATCTCCACCTAAATCTCATCTTGAATTGTAGTTCCTGTAATCCCCATGTGTTGTAGGAGGGACCTGGTGGGAGGTAATTGAATCGTGCGGGTGGTTATCTCCATGTTGTTCTCGTGAGAGTGAATTCTCATGAGATCTGATGGTTTTATAAGGGAGTTTCCCCTCCACCTCTGCTCTGCACTTCTTGCTATCATGATGTGAAGAAGGACATGTTTGCTTCCCCTTCCACCATGATTGTAAGTTTCCTGAGGCCTCCCAAGCCCTGCAGACCTGTAAGTCAATGAAACCTCTTTCTTTTATAAATTACCCAGTCTTGGGTATGCCTTTATTAGCAGCGTGAGAACAGACTAATACACAAGTGTTGATCTTACTAAAGATCTTGTTCCCAAACTATGTGTCATGATATTCTTCTAAGGAACTCTACCTGTAGTGCTAAAGTGAATTGGGGAAAGATAAGAGGAAGAGAAACCCCACAGACTTCCATGGTCCCAGAGTCAGGTCAAAAGCCCCTGACTTATACCGGTGACTATAGGAATGGATAAAAGGTGGAAGGTGGGGAGACTGTGATGAAGGAGAGAAAGGAAGAACAACTAGCAGTCAAGGTGAAATAAAATTTCAGGTTTAAATTATAGGACCTTGGAGAAGAGCAGAGGTAAGATTAGACGAGTTGAATCTGAAGTGGAAATACTGAGATTATTAGGATATTCTGTCGGGGGATGATGTCAAGACAAACTTTTTAAAAGTTTTCCATTCTCAGTTGATACATTAAGGAAAAATTGACACATGATAGTCATCGTTCTTTTTTAGTGATGGAGAGAGCATGTATTCACAAGCAAATACCATGCAAAGATTTCATATACCATTGTGGGACTTTAATAGAAATCCTTTTCAAACAGCTTTTCAGCTTTTTCCTTAGAGCTGACTTTTCTGTATAAATTATTATTGTACTTTCATTTGCCTCTTTTAAGACGCCTTCAAATGTACTCTATTTTTAATTTTCACAGAATTGGCAAAATTGAATGTTCTTAGATCTGTTGATTGTACAGCTTGATTTTTGTAATTTCACTCATTCCACTCAGCCAATGCATTAGACAGGTGATCAAAAATGCAGTTCTAAAGAGTAAAGAAATCTTTTGTTTCTCAAATCCTCTGTGACTGACATGGAGGATCAGAAGAGGATTTTTAAGCATAATGGTACAAATGATACTATTTCACTTTTTAAATTTTTACAAATGAAGGACAATCATAATTACGTGAAAGATTACGTGAAATGAAAGATATTGATCTGTAATTTTTCTTTTTTTTAATGGATTATTGTTCTGTCACTAGGCTGGAGTGCAGTGGCGTGATCTTTGCTCACTGCAACCTCCACTTCCCAGGTTGAAGTGATCAAGCGATTTTCCTGCTTCAGCCTCCCGAGAAGCTGGGACTACAGGTGCACACCACCACACCCAGCTAATTTTTGTATTCTTCGTAGAGGTGGGGTTTCACCATGTTGGCCAGGATGGTCTTGATCCCTTGACCTCATGATCCGCCCACCTCAGCCTCCCAATGTGCTGGGATTACAGGTGTGAGCGACCGCACCCAGTCTCTGTAATTATTTTACCTTAACATCACTTTCTGATTTTGGTATTAGTATTATGCTGGCCTCTCAAAAGGAGTTAAGCAGTAATTCCACCCTTTCTATTTTCTGAAAACCTTTCTGTGAGATTAGTGTTATTTCTTCCTTGATTATTGAAACTACCTACCTTGGAATTTTATTTTGGAAAGGCTTTAGATAACAAATTCAACGTTTCCCTCTTATGCTCTTTAAAATATGTTCTTTAAAATCAAAATCATAACATTACCTTGTGAGGTTACAATGTATGTAGATGTAATAGATAATATAAGTATAATATAAAGAGGTAAAAATTCAGTTTTAGATGTGCTCAGCTATTTGCCACTTTTGTTCCTCTTAACAAAGCAGATTTCTGTTTCCAGATTTCTCTCTAACATTATTTCTCTTCAACTTGAAAATGTTCTTTAGCTTTTTTTTGTAGAGTAAATCTGCTATTGAAGTAGTCTTAGTTTTCTCTCATCTTAAAATAACTTTATTTTGCTTTCATATCTGAAAATTGTTTATAATGTCTATATAATTCTGGGTTGACAGTTACTTTCTTACAGTACTTTAAAGGTGTTCACTGTTTTCTGGCATTCATGATTGCAGATGAGAAATTTTAGTCATTTAAGTCATTGTTCCCCTGTTTGTAATATGTCTCTTTTTGCTAGTAGCATTTGAGATTATTTTATCTCTGGATTTTAGCAGATTGATTTTAATGTACCTAGGCAAGTGTTTCCTTTTTCTTTCTTTTCCTTTCTTTTTTTTTTGTGGGGGGGGTGGTAGGGTAGTCTGTTTGTGGTTTGCTGATCTGTAAATTTATGTGTTTGAGACAATTTGGAATTTTACTGCTATGATTTCTTTAAGATTTTTTTCTTTCCAATCTCAGCCTTATACTGATTCCTACACAGAATTAAGCTAGCCTTTCTTCTGCTTTTTTCTCCCACTATAAGATTTCCCCTGTACTCTCCCAAAAAGATGAGTTGTTTTTTTTAGGAGCTTTATCTACCAATGCTGATGTTCTCCTCTGGGACTAAAACCTCTCATTGAGTCAAAAGCAAACACCCTAAGCCAGGTTCCTTCTCTAAGTGTTGACTTTCCTTCACAATCTACCTACTTTTGTTTGCTTTTGAGAGACCATAGATATTGGTATTTTCCTTCTATTTACTTGTATCTTTGTATTTCATTCACAAATTTTTATTGTAATTAGCAAAGGGATTGGATTTTGTGGACTAACACCATCAAAGTGCAACTAAATTCCCAAATTCTGTTTTAAAAGCATCGTTCTGGTTGCTCTGGTGAAATTAGACTATAAACAGGTAAGAGGGTGACCTCTTGGGATGCCATTGCACATCTCCAGGTGAAAGATGATGGTGATTTGACAAGGCTGGTAGCACTGCAAGTAATAAGATGTATCCATTTTCTAGATGTCTCTTAAAATCCAGCAGAGTTTCCTGGTGAATCAGATACTGAGTAGGAAAGAAAGTGAGATATCCATGATAATGCTAAGATTTTGGCTTGAGCAATAGGAAGGAAGGTTTAGTCATTAACTGAAATTGAAAACACTACAAATAGAAAAAAATAGGTGAACTGTCAAAACTTTAGCTCTGACATGGAATGGGTGAAATTCTTATTAACTATTCAAGTGGAGAGATCAAATTAGCAGAAGATATATAAATGTAGACTTCATAAGGAAGAGACTAGGCTACAGATTTTAAAAAATAGAGTTTCCACTTTACAGATGGTATTATTAATAGTTTAGACTCCACAAAGTCCCCTAGGGAGATGGTTTTCAAACTTTGATATTCGAGAGAATTACCTGCAGTGCTTGTTACCACTGATTGTTAGGCCCTAATCCCAGAGTTTCTGATTAATTAGGTCTTTGGAGGGATGTGAAAATTTGCTTTTCTTGCAAGTTTCCATGTCTTGCTGATGCTGCTGGTCTGGGGACCACACTTTGAGAATTACTGCCCTAAGGTGTGAATGAAGATACAGAAGAGAAGGCTGCCAAGGATTGAGCTTTGGGAAATTTGTGTTAAGATGTCCTAGAAAAGATAAGGAACCAGCAAAGAGGACAGAGAAGGAGCATCCTATGAGGTATGTAAAACAGGAAAATGGTGTCCTGGAAAAGATTTTCAAGGAGGAAGGATTATCAGCTGTCATCTGCTGCTGATACGTCAAGTAATAAAATAAGAACTGAGAACTGACCATTGCTTACACCAGTAAGAAGATTCTTAGTGACCTTCACAGTATCAGTTTTGTTGGAGATTTGGGGGCAAAAGCTTGTTTGTAGTGGATTGAAGTCATATCTGTATAACACAGTCAAGTTCACAGACAGGTTCATTGGCCCTCATAACTCAATAATACCAGCCACTAAAATCCTCTTAACAATACTGTCCATCATAGATTTTTTTTCTAAAGGAAGAGGACAAGCAGATCAACCAGTGTGATTTTCCTGTTTGCCTTAAAGTTAAAAATATTTAATTCAAATTAACATACTGACTTTTTGCTTATGGTATCAGTCTTTTAAAAGTTAGTTTAACCTGTGCCAGTTCCTCTGATCCTGTTTAATTCTAGCTCTGTCAACACAATGAGTTTTCTGGAGCTCCACCCAAAAGCCTGAATAGTGGGGGCTCTATCATAGTCCTACTTTCCTGGTGAAGTCCAAATTTGTCTTTTCCATTATTTCTTTTTATTAAGCAGCCATAACCTCAGTTTTGTCTTATGTGAATTAAAGACTGTGGACCTCCTCATTTCAAAACTCACACTCATCTTTAAACTTCCATGATTCTATAACTTTACATTAAGATAAAAATGGTAAAACAGTCAAGCAACATTTCTTTCTCTAAGGTTCCCTAAATTTCCTCCAAGAGATTGAAGTCAGTATTTAGGAATGTCTTATTTATTCATTGTTGTAGATTCTTCCAAACAAAAGATACCATAATGTATTTGAAGTATTTGATTTATAAAAATCTGAGTTTAAGTAATTTTTAAGAAAATATCTAGAGTATAAAATAAGTCTTTGACAAAGTTACTCCATTTAAAATGTTCGTACATCATTGCAAACGTGATATAAACACCTCTGTTATTTAGAAAGGAGTTACCAATTGGATCTACAATGTCAGTGTTGAAATCATGTTCTTAATCCTGCAACTAAATGAAACTGAGACGGGGAAGTTCAGTAAGTTAAAGATTACCACCTCTGTTATTGGTATATGAGCAGTAAATAACAAGAATTTTTCTGCTACAAATCTCTTCTGTAAAGCATTATTTATTATTGTAGTTTCCACTAAGGGATAGTATGATCTGAAATGGAATATGATGCCCTTCTTATATTGACTAGAGCACTGAGAAAACATATGCAAGAAGCAGTGTTTTCTATCATGTAAAAAGGTTTTGGTTCTTGAAAAAAAAAGAATTCTAAATTTTTAAGCAAGAAAATGTTTTAGGAATCAACTACAGCTAAGCAGCATTTTAGAAGGAGGGAGAAGATGAGGCCTAAGAAATGCAGAGTGGCCCTCACTCATGGCAGAGCTAAATTGAGAATCACTGCATTGTCTCATAGAACAAAATAGTCACAGAAGTGGAAGATATCTTGTTATTTATTATTAATATCCAATTACTACCTGATGCATGAATCACTCCACAGTCTTCCCAGTAAGGTACTTACAAATGTCTATTTATACACATAATGCAAATAAACCAAACACTCAGCAATGTTTTCCTAAAACAGGCAACTCCATTGGCAAGGTATGAATATCAACAGATGGGCTTCATATATACAAACTTGGTGCTGGGACTCTTAAAAGTCTATAAAGATGTTCACTGTCCTATGTCTTTTTTATGTAACTATCACAGAATTCCCATCACAAATTTAAGCCAACCTGTCAGTTCTCCCAAGGGATAGCATTTCCTACCCTTTTTTAATTGGACTGAAAAGTTTTAGTATCTGTTGATGAAATTCAGTTACAATGCTATTCCTCCCTTGCTTGACCATAAGACTGACTCTCTATATAAACTAGACTCTTGAGACAAAAGTCAAACTCTTTATTGTTGATTCATTTAAATTTTCAAAGGTAATGTATATTAGAGTAGTAACTCAGCTTTTAACCATCTCCTATGACCATGCTATTATGTCCTTTCAGGAGCTCCTGATATTTACTGCCAGAAATTACGGTCAGTGCCAAGGGAGGGAAATAATGGCCAATGACAATTTTATTCACCCATTCTGCATTCATTAAGTACCTACTATGTTTTAGGCTGTGTGTTAGTTCTCATGCTCCTAATAAAGACATACCTGAGGCTGGCTAATTTATAAAGAAAAAGAGGTTTAATGGACTCACAGTTCCACATGGCTTGGGAGACCTCACAATCATGGTGGAAGGCAAAGGAGGAGGAAGGCACGTCTTACACGGTGACAGGCAAGAGGATGTGTGCAGGGGAACTCCCCTTTATAAAGCCATCATATTTTTGTAAGAATTATTCACAATCACAAGAACAGCATTGTGGAAAGACCCGTCCCAATGATTTAATTACCTCCCACCAGGTCCTTCCCACGTGAGGGAATTATGGGAGCTACAATTCAAGATGAGATTGGGGTAGGGAAGAACCAAACTATATCAGGCTGCAACAAGGTGCTGAGACACTCAGGCTTAGACTCTATTAAAGACACTGCTCTTATTCTTAAGGAAATTAAGGTCCATAAGAGGAAAACAGAACATACATACAAATAAGTGCCTTGAAGTATTATGTATAATGTGAAAGATACACACATTGAGATTACAAAGCAGAGATAAACTCCTCTCCATTTTTTGCCCAGTTATTTTGTTGTTAAGGCCTTGACTGTTTTACTTTAAGTTCATTCTCTTAACTGTATAGTAATTCTGGTGAAATGATTGATAGTAACCAATTATGGAATCAACAGTTTTTTCTGTTTTGTTTTGTTTTTTAACTCCTCAAACAAGAAGCAATACACCTAAAGAAATTTGCCTAGGGAAATTCATGCACAAAGTTGAACACATTAAAATAAAAATGTGCTGATGTGAGCCAGTTTTTAGCTACTACTAAGGTGCTATCAGTGTGTCATTTTCCACGTTACTTTGTATTTCTAGGTTGAGGTATGTTATGTCTGAACTGAGCTCAGAGTTTCCAGTGCATAAACATGATGTATGACTCTGAGTAGTTTAAATATACAGTTCATGCATTCTTTCTAAAATTTTAGGGCTTACTTAAGAATGTAATTCTAGGAGATGGCATATTTGGCTGCAGTGGGAATTCTGATATTTATGATACTACTCTGGGTCATTTGGTTTATTTAAGTACGAATGGGATTTGGCTGGCCACACCTCCACTATAATCATCCTTGGTCTTCCAGACAGCGAATAAATAACAAGTAAAGATTAATTAGCACCCTCTATGCCTCCAATAGTTTTAATTGCCTTTTCACTGTGTTCTTTGTGGAACACATAGAAAAATAAGATTCCTCTGGTTGAGTGATATCGCACATTATATTAATATATTGCAACTGTTTAGAAAAAGCACTACTCACTTACATAGGGGAGCTGTGTTTTGCCGCACTCAAGAGTAAATGGTTCCAGGCTTGGATTTTTATCTGAGCTATTTTCTCCTGCTTTTAAGGTCAAATGCTGCTACCTTTTCTGGAAATAAATGAAGATAACCCAAATGAGAAGAAGCGAATGCTATTTATTTCAAGCCTGCTGTCGCATAGGAGTCAGCCACCATCACCTGCATAGCACAGAGATTCGAAGGCAGGAAGAGGAATGGGGAGGCTTTATTGTAAGGGGAAAAAAGAAATCTTCAGATATCCTTTGATTGAAATGTGTTGATATGGAGAAGCTGGAGATGACAACGAGGAGGGGGCATCTTAAGTGTTTGGTGTGAGGAGCATATCCAGTCTTATCTGATTGGCCTGGGTTGGGAACAGGGATAAAAATAGGGAATCTCTCAATCCTCGACTAAATTCTGACCATTCTGGGTTGATTGCTGCAGAGGTTGCAGGTCGGAGTTCTGTTATAATATATGGTCTGCTCACTGTCCAGCTGTATATTCAATCTCCCTCTTTGAATTCCCTTCAACATTTCTGACATTAGCATCCTATTTCTAGTCTCTTGACTCTGAAGCTTTTCTTACCGATATGGAGGCAATTTAGAGACTATAAGTACATCCCTCTCCATGATCCTACATAACTGATGGGGTACCCTGGATTTCAGCATAAGCATTTGTAACAAGGAGCATGTGATCTATTATGTAGCACTAACATTCTTTGATTCTAACTCACGTAAGACTGAAAACAAACCAGTTATGGGGCAATAATGACTTAAGACGTTAAAAAATATTTCTCAAATTATGTTCTACCAAACACTAGTGTCATACGTGATATTTATGGATATTCTTTTAAAAAGTGGAGTGTTTTCTGTGTAAGTAATCTTTAATGGGATTCAGTGGGTAGTGTTCAGTTTAAATTGGGTTTTGCTGTGTGATGGACAGATTTAAAATTTCTCATTGATTATTACACAAATAAAACCTTACAGTTAGCTTAATAGGAGGAAAAATGGCTTCAGAAAACTCTAAGATGATAGGCTTTCACATCTAGATTTTAGGCTTGAAATTGTTGCTATGGACTCACGATTTTAAGAATAATATTTACCCTCAGATTTTGCTAATGTGTACATTTGATCTTTGGACATAGATCTTTTATAAACCAGATTATCTTTGTAAATTTTATTGGTAAACTTAATCATTTGCCCCAGAAAATCCATACCCTGAGTCTCACTGGTAACTGATTTGGATAATTTAGATGATGAGATTTAGGACTTCAAGTTGATGATATTTAGATGAGAGTTGAGGATGGGGTGAATATATGCAGTACACAAATTTTGGGGGACCAGAGGGTGAACCGTTATGGATTCAATTGTATATATCTCAAAATATATACTGAAGTCCTAACACCTCAGAAAACTAATACAGAATTTGGTATCTTTTTTTTTTTTTGACACGTAGTTTCACACTTGTCGCCTAGGCTGGAGTGCAGTGGCGCGATCTTGGTTCACTGCAACCTCCACTTCCTGAGTTCAAGCAATTCTCCTGCCTCAGCCACCCAAGTAGCTGGGATTACAGGCATGCACCACCACACCAGGATAATTTTTGTATTTTTAGTAGAGATGGGGTTTCTCCATGTTGGTCAGGCTGGTCTCGAACTCCCAACCTCATGTGATCTGCCCCCCCTTGGCCTCCCAAAGTGCTAGGATTATAGGCGTGAGCCACCACGCCCGGCCAATTTTTTTTTTTTTTTTTGAGACGGAGTCTCGCTCTGTCGCCCAGGCTGGAGTGCAGTGGCCGGATCTCAGCTCACTGCAAGCTCCGCCTCCCGGGTTTACGCCATTCTCCTGCCTCAGCCTCCCCAGTAGCTGGGACTACAGGCGCCCGCCACCTCGCCCGGCTAGTTTTTTGTATTTTTTAGTAGAGACGGGGTTTCACCAGGTTAGCCAGGATGGTCTCGATCTCCTGACCTCATGATCCACCAGTCTTGGCCTCCCAAAGTGCTGGGATTACAGGCTTGAGCCACCGTGCCCGGCCAATTATTTTTTAAATCTACAGTTCGTAGATTGTAGATTGGAATGTTGATGTAAAACTAGGTTTATAAACCTATGCATTTAACCTAGTTTTATATCAACATCCGTAGGTGACCATAAACTCTTAGACATTTTATCTACTGTCTTAGTTTCTGTTACTGTTGAACAGAATACTAATTAAGAGATGCCAGCTTGGTCTTCTTTATTTTCTACAAGCCACTCTTGCAACTTATCTAGTAGCTGAAAGTGTGCTACCAATTGTTTATTTTAGAAAGTAGTAAACAAATGGGAATTTTGTTTTGTTCATATCTTTACCAGATAAACTGAATTACAAAGGCATGCATCTATTGCTTTTGGATCAAGAAAGAATAAGGTGTTAGCAAACAAGAAATGATATTTTCCTTAGAAAAATACAGTAAAACACATTGTAAATAATATCTAATATTGGACTTTTCTGTGATACCACAGACAGCTGAAACAATCCTTTGCCACGTATTTATATCTTGGTGGAATCCATGCTGTAAGCTGGCTAGCTACCAAACTCTCTAAGGCTGAAAACAGTCTGTTTTTCTTTCTTTGTGTATTAAATCTTATTGTGCCATTTGTTTTGTCACTGGAGGAGGAAGGCAAGCCAAGCAAACAAATGTTGGAGTGAAAGAAAATACATGAATCCATTAAATATTTAAATGGCACTTTCCTCTGTTGACAAAAAAACATGAACTGGAAAAAGTATCCAGTTCTCGCAGAGTTCCTGCCAATCTCCCCACCCATGAAGCTGTTTTATCTATTTTCGCCAAATTTTCACTTATGTATTCTTCTCAGACTTACCATTCTCTTTTTCTTCTTTCATATTTTATTATTATTCTTTGTTGTTCTATGGTAATGTGCACTACAATTCCATTGTGTATGTACTGCAACTTATTCAACCAGATCCTCAGTAAATTGCATTTGAGTTGTTTCTAATCATTTGCTATTAGAAAAAAATGTTGCAAAGAATCAACTGCACTCATGTCAATATACCTTTTTGAGCAGATATGTTTGATAAACTTTTGAAGTGAAAGTGCCAGACTGCGATTATGTATACTTTCAGTTTTGAAACACACTGTCAAATTGCCTTGCAAAGGGGCTAAGTGAGAGGGGCTGTTTTTTTACCCTTCCTTCCTTAAACATGTATTATCAAACTTTTCAATCTTTGCCAATCTGATAAGGCTTAATTTATCTCAGAGTAGTTTCGTTGCATTACTCTTACTAGGTACAGTTCAATATAAATGAGTCCTTTGTAATATGAGTTGCAAAGATCTTTCTCAGTTTTCCGTTTCCTCTATTTTTGATTATAATAGAGTTTGCTATGCAAAATTTTAAGTTTTTATTAGTTTATCAATCTTTTCTTTTATACTCCTGAGTTTTGTGTCATATTTAAAATATCTTTAATCCTGAGATTTTCCAATGAGTTTTTCTAATATTCCCTAGTTCTGTTTTCTTAAAACTATTTAATATTTAATTAATTTAGAAGTTGTTTTAGATATAATTATTTCTTTCCCTTTTGGTAGATACCCAGTAGTGGGGTTGCTGGGTCTAATGGTAGTTTATTTTCAGTTCTTTGAGAAATCTCAATATTGTTTTCCAGATATTATATTAATTTATTAATTTATATTCCCACCAGCAGTGTGTAAGTATTCCTTTTTCTCTGCACCCTCAACCAATATCTATTTTTTTCTGACTTTTTCATAATTGCCATTCTGGCTGTTGTGAGACGGTGTCTCACTGTGGTTTTAATTTGCATTTCTCTGATGATTAGTGATATGGAGCATTTTTTAATGTTTGTTGGATGCTTGTATGTCTTCTTTTAAAAAATGTCTGTTCATGTCCTCTGCCCACTTTGTAATGAGGTTGTTAGGGTTTTTTTCCCTTGTTTGAGTTCTTTGTAGATTCTGGATATTAGTCCTTTGTTAAATGCATAGTTTGTAAATATTTTTCCCCATTCTGTAGGTTGTCTGCTTACTCTCTTGATCATTTCTTTGTTCCACATCATCTCTTTAAGTCCCATTTTTCTATGTTTGTTTTTGCTTGCATTAACTTTTGAGGCCTTAGTCATAACTCTTTTGCATCAGCCAATGTCCAGAAGAGGATTTCCTAGGTTTTCTTCTGGGAATTTTTATAGTTTCAGATCTTACATTTACGTCTTTAATCCAAAAAGACACCTGCACTTATATATTTATTGCAGCACTATTCATAGTAGCAAAGTCATGTAATCAATTTAGGTGTCTATCGATGGATGACTGCATTAAAAAATGGTGATGTGTATATACCACGGAATACTATGCAGCCACAGAAAAGAATGAAATTATGTCTTATGTAGCAACACAGATGGAGCTGGAGGCCCTTATCCTAAGTGAAATAACTTAAAAACAGAAAATTAAATACCACATACTCTTTATAAATGAGAGCTAAACAATGGGTACACGAGACACACAGAGGGAAATAATACACAAGGGGGACTCCAAAAGGAAGAAGCTGGAAGGGGGATCAGTGTTGAAAAATTATTGAGTATAATATTCACTATTCAGGTGATGGGTACACTAGAAGCTTAAACCTCATCATTAGGCAATATAGCCATATAACAAATGTGTGTATGTACCACCTCAATTTATAAAAATTAAAACAATTAAAAATTTAAAAACAAGTCAAGTGTGCACCTTGCCACGCTGTCACTGCCACCACTGCTGGCATGTGCAAGCAAGAGTGGATTCCGCTGCTATCGTACTATGAAACGCTTTGCTGTCATCATGCACCAGAGTGTAGAAACCAGCAGTCCAGGATTACCTCAGCCCCAACCCAGCACATTGTATTCCTAACCACAAGGAGCTAGAGAACAAAGTTGGAGTCCAAAACAAGTCCCCCAGAATTAGGGCATGCAGTCCAGAAGCTGGGAGCTGAGGGCTGATCCCCTATAATCTTCCATAAGTGAAGCCAGTCAACTAAACCCACCCTTATACTACAATCAAACCCTCAAGGTCAACAAATAGAATAAAAGAAAACAAAAAACATCCAAAGGTTGGGAACTTCAAGGATTGAAGTAACATAAGCCCACAAAGATGAGAAAGAATCACTGCAAGAACTCTAACAACTCAAAAAGTCAGAGTACCTTCTTTCCTCCAAACAACCATACTACATTTCAAAAAGGTTCTGAACTGGGCTGAGATGGCTGAAATGGCAGAAATAGAATTCAGAATATGGATTGAAAAAAAGATAATTGAGATGCAGGAGTACATGACACCCAATCTAGAAAGCAAAGAATTAGAACAAAATGATATGGGAACAGACAGACAAAATAGCCAGTATAGAAAAGAACTTAACAACCTGATAGAGCTGAAAAACACACTACACGAATTTCATAATATAATCCCAAGTATTAATATCAGAATAGACCAAGCTCAGGAAAGAATTTCAGCTTTCTGAAATAGTCAGACAAGAGAATAGAGAAAAAAGAAAGAAAAGGGACAAACAAAATCTACAAGAAATGTGGAATTATGTAAAGAGATCAAGTCTATGATTCATTGGTGTCTCTGAACAAGATGAAGAAAGTGTGAGCAACTTGGAAAACATATTTCAAGATATCATCCATGAGAACTTCCCCAACCTAGATAGACAAGCCAACATTCACATTCAGGAAATGGAGAGAACCCCAGTAAGATACTTCAAAGAAGAGTATGCCCAAGACATATAGTCATCAGATTCTCTAAGGTCAAAATGAGAAACCAGTATGTTGAAGGCAGCTAGAGAGAAAGGTCAAGTCACCTTGACCACAAACGGAAACCCATCAGACTAACAGCAGACTGCTCAGCAGAAAACCCACAAGGCAGAAGAGGTTGAGGGCCAACATTGAACATTCTTAAATAAAAGAAGTTCCAACCAAGAATTCTTATCTGGCCAAATTAAGTTTTACAAGCAAAGGAGGAACAAGATCCTTTCTAGGCAAGCAAATACTGAGGGAATTCATTCCCACAAGACCTGCCTTACCCACCTGAAGGAAACACTGAATATGGAAAGAGTGTTACCAAAAACAACAGAAACACACTGAAGTACACAGACCTGTGACACTACACATCACCCACACAAACAAGTCTGCATATAAACAGCTAACATCATGATGACAGGATCAAATCCACACATATCAATACTAACCTTGAATGTAAATGGGCTAAATGCCCCAATCAAAAGACATGGAGTGGCAAACTGGATAAAAAACTATGACCCATTGGCATGCTATCTTCAAAAGACCCATCTCACATGCAATGACACCCATAGGCTCAAAATAAAGAGCTGGAGGAAAATCTACCAAGCAAATGGAAAACAGAAAAAAGAAAAGGTTGCAATCCTAATTTCAGACAAAACAGACTTTAAAGCAACAAAGATCAAAGAAGACAAAGAAGGGCCTTACATAAGGGTAAAGGTTTCAACTCAACGAGAAGACCTAGCTATTCTAAATATATATGCACCTAACACAGGAGCACCCAGATTCCTAAAGCAAGCTCTTAGGGACATTTAAAGAGACATTTACCCCCACACAATAATACTGGGAGACTTCAACACCCTCACGACAGTATTAGATAGATCATCAAACCGAAAATTCACAAAGATATCCCAGATCCGAACTCATCACTGGATTAAATGGACCTGATAGATATTTACAAAACTCTCCATTCAAAAACAGTCGACTATACATTCTTCTCATCACCACATGGCACTTACTCTAAAATTGATCATATAATTGGAAGTAAAAAAGTGGGCAATGGACATGAACAGACACTTGTCCAAAGAAAATATACATGTGACCAACAAGCATATAAAAACTCAACATCACTGATCATTAGAGAAATGCAAATCAAAACTACAATGAGATACCATCTCACACCAGTCAGAATGGCTCTTAGTAAAAATTAAAAAAAAAATAACAGGTGCTAGCAAGGTTGTGGAGAAAAAGGAATGCTTATACACTGTTGATGGGAGTGTAAATTAGTTTGACCATTGTGAAAAACAATGTGGCAATTCCTCAAAGACCTAAAGGCAGAAATACCATTTGACCTAGTGATTTCAGTGCTTTTCAGTTAATTTATCTATCATACTATTTATGAGTGTCACACTGAATTAATGTTTATGGTTTTATATTTTTCTTATAGTACTCTTCCCACCTCTCCTCATTACTTTCTTTTTCAGGTTGTCTAATTCCAAGTAAAAGTTGAAATCTTTATGATATTAAAACTTCTTATCAGAGCACATTATATAGCTTTTCATTTTGTCAGTTGTGCACTTTTATTTATTAATAGAATTTTTGCTTTCTTCTTATTGACCTTGCACTTTCATATTAAATTTATTCCTAGGTTTTCCAAACAAAAATAATGATCAGTAAATTCTTTCTTTTGAGTTAGTATGTCATCAATTTCTTTCTCTTGTCTCGTTGTGCTGAATAGTACTGCCAGAACAAATCTATAGTGACCACAGTAAATACCTTTGTTTTGTTTTTGCCTTGGTGGGAAGGTGTCTTTCATTTCTCAGTTAAGAACAATGTTGTTTTTTAGATTGAAACAGATATGTTTCAACGTTATCTATTGCAAGGTAAGTGCCCATTTATTCTTTTTTAAGGAGTTTTAATCAAGAATAACAATACATTTTATTATATGCCTTTTTAGCAGCTGAGTAATCACTGAATTTTCTTTTTTCTATGGATATGACATATTTCATGTATTTCCTATCACTGAAACAACTTTTCATTCCCAGTCTTATTGAGTTAATTCATTCAATATTCTGTTGGCCTGTTTTTCTGGTAATTTATTTATACAGCCTACTTTAATGATTAAGGTAGTTTCCTTTTCTTTGTATGCTACCATTACATAGTACAGTTTACCCTTGAACAACAAGGGATTTTACAGTAAGGTTTATTAATAAGAAGATTTTTATACAGTATTCATGGGATGCTATACATCCTTGATAACTTGCATATACAGATAACTGACTTTTCATGCACACAGGTTCCCCAGGACTGGTTGTGGGACTTAAGTATGTGCTGGTTTAGGTATAGGCAAGGGTCATGTAACCAATCACCCAAGTATAGGGAAGCATGACAGTAAGCATGACTTCATGTGTCATTTACAACATTGTTACTTTCCTTTCATAAACAAATTTTTAGGGGGATAATTTTCATCTTTCATGCTACTATTTAGTAACTTTTAATTTTTCTTTTATGGTAACCCATCTTTTCAGACTTATCCTTTTTGAAATCACTTTTATAAACGATATTTTTAAAGAAAATTATCCTTTACGTTCAGGTTTCCAAACTTATTTACATAGAGTTGAAAAGGTCATTTTCTATCATTCTTAGAATATCTTCCATGTCTCCATTATTTTTCCTGTAGCATTTATTATTTTAGAGTGTATGCTTTCTCTCCTTTTATTAATTTATATGAGGATTCAACTGTTTTACTGATTTTTTTTTTTAAGTGGAAGAACTGGAATACATCATTAGTTCACACTTTTTCTCTTTTCTATTTTATTGATTCCTGCCTTTATGTTTATTTGCTAGTTTGGTTTTTTTAATCCTGTTACTAACTTATTGAGTGGGTTTTCTAGTTATTTTAATTTCTTCGCAGATTATAAGTGTTTCTGAGCATTGTTTTATACATTCCCCTTGTACCTTGTTGATAATTTCAAGTTTTATTTTATTGTAACCAGACAATGTTGTTTTAAATAGTTATAATTTATGGAAGTATTTTTGTACCTAATATGGTAAAATATTTTTGGAATGCTCTGGGCAGCTAGGAGAGAAGATATAGTCTCCACTTTGAGTGTGTGTGGGACATGTATGTGTGCATTGTGGGGTTTGGAGAAGAGTGTCAATGTGTTCTACTTTATTAATTATGTGTTTAGGTTTTATAAATCACTTATTTTGGGGGCGGAGCAAGATGGCCGAATAGGAACAGCTCCAGTCTCCAACTCCCAGCGCGAGCGACACAGAAGACCGGCGCGATTTCTGCATTTTCAACTGAGGTACTGGGTTCATCTCACTGGGGAGTGCCAGACGATAGGTGCCGGTCAGCTGCTGCAGCCCGACCAGCGAGAGCTGAAGCAGGGCGAGGCATTGCCTCACCTGGAAAGCACAAGGGGGAAGGGAATCCCTTTTCCTAGCCAGGGGAACTGAGACACACAACACCTGGAAAATCAGGTAACTCCCACCCCAATACTGCGCTTTAAGCAGACAGGCACACCAGGAGATCATATCCCACACCTGGCCGGGAGTGTCCCACACCCACGGAGCCTCCCTCATTGCTAGCACAGCAGTCTGTGATCTACTGGCAAGGCAGCAGCGAGGCTGGGGGAGGGGCGCCCGCCATTGCTGAGGCTTAAGTAGGTAAACAAAGCTGCTGGGAAGCTCGAACTGGGTGGAGCTCACAGCAGCTCAAGGAAACCTGCCTGTCTCTGTAGACTCCACCTCTGGGGACAGGGCACAGTAAATAATAACAAATGCAGCAGCTCTGCAGACGCAAACGACTCTGTCTGACAGCTTTGAAGAGAGCAGTGGATCTCCCAACACGGAGGTTGAGATCTGAGAAGGGACAGACTCCCTGCTCAAGTGGGTCCCTGACCCCTGAGTAGCCTAACTGGGAGACATCCCCCACTAGGGGCAGTCTGACACCCCACACCTCACAGGGTGGAGTACACCCCTGAGAGGAAGATTCCAAAGCAAGAATCAGACAGGTACACTCGCTGTTCAGAAATATTCTATCTTCTGCAGCCTCTGCTGCTGATACCCAGGCAAACAGGGTCTGGAGTGGACCTCAAGCAATCTCCTACAGCTACAACCTACAGCTGAGGATCCTGACTGTTAGAAGGAAAGCTATCAAACAGGAAGGACACCTACACCAAAACCCCATCAGTACATCACCATCATCAAAGACCAGAGGCAGATAAAACCACAAAGATGGGGAAAAAGCAGGGCAGAAAAGCTGGAAATTCAAAAAATAAGAGCGCATCTCCCCCGGCAAAGGAGCGCAGCTCATCGCCAGCAACGGATCAAAGCTGGACGGAGAATGACTTCGACGAGATGAGAGAAGAAGGCTTCAGTCCATCAAATTTCTCAGAGCTAAAGGAGGAATTACGTACCCAGCGCAAAGAAACTAAAAATCTTGAAAAAAAAGTGGAAGAATTGATGGCTAGAGTAATTAATGCAGAGAAGCTCACAAACGAAATGAAAGAGACGAAAACCATGGCACGAGAAATACGTGACAAATGCACAAGCTTCAGTAACCATCTCGATCAACTGGAAGAAAGAATGTCAGCGATGGAGGATCAAATGAATGAAATGAAGCGAGAAGAGAAACCAAAAGAAAAAAGAAGAAAAAGAAATGAACAAAGCCTGCAAGAAGTATGGGATTATGTAAAAAGACCAAATCTACGTCTGATTGGGGTGCCTGAAAGTGAGGGGGAAAATGGAACCAAGTTGGAAAACACTCTTCAGGATATCATCCAGGAGAACTTCCCCAACCTAGTAGGGCAGGCCAACATTCAAATCCAGGAAATACAGAGAACGCCACAAAGATACTCCTCGAGAATAGCAACTCCAAGACACATAATTGCCAGATTCACCAAAGTTGAAATGAAGGAAAAAATCTTAAGGGCAGCCAGAGAGAAAGGTCGGGTTACCCACAAAGGGAAGCCCATCAGACTAACAGCAGATCTCTCGGCAGAAACTCTTCAAGCCAGAAGAGAGTGGGGGCCAATATTCAACATTCTTAAAGAAAAGAATTTTAAACCCAGAATTTTATATCCAGCCAAACTAAGTTTCATCAGTGAAGGAGAAATAAAATCCTTTACAGATAAGCAAATGCTTAGAGATTTTGTCACCACTAGGCCTGCCTTACAAGAGACCCTGAAGGAAGCACTAAACATGGAAAGGAACAACCGGTACCAGCCATTGCAAAAACATGCCAAAATGTAAAGACCATCAAGGCTAGGAAGAAACTGCATCAACTAACGAGCAAAATAACCAGTTAATATCATCATGGCAGGATCAAGTTCACACATAACAATCTTAACCTTAAATGTAAATGGACTAAATGCTCCAATTAAAAGACACAGACTGGCAAACTGGATAAAGAGTCAAGATCCATCAGTCTGCTGTATTCAGGAGACCCATCTCACACGCAGAGACATACATAGGCTCAAAATAAAGGGATGGAGGAAGATTTACCAAGCAAATGGAGAACACAAAAAAGCGGGGGTTGCAATACTAGTCTCTGATAAAACAGACTTTAAACCATCAAAGATCAAAAGAGACAAAGAAGGCCATTACATAATGGTAAAGGGATCAATTCAACAGGAAGAGCTAACTATCCTAAATATATATGCACCCAATACAGGAGCACCCAGATTCATAAAGCAAGTCCTTAGAGACTTACAAAGAGACTTAGACTCCCATACAATAATAATGGGAGACTTCAACACTCCACTGTCAACATTAGACAGATCAACGAGACAGAAAGTTAACAAGGATATCCAGGAATTGAACTCATCTCTGCAGCAAGCAGACCTAATAGACATCTATAGAACTCTCCACCCCAAATCAACAGAATATACATTCTTCTCAGCACCACATCGTACTTACTCCAAAATTGACCACGTAATCGGAAGTAAAGCACTCCTCAGCAAATGTACAAGAACAGAAATTATAACAAACTGTCTCTCAGACCACAGTGCAATCAAATTAGAACTCAGGACTAAGAAACTCAATCAAAACCGCTCAACTACATGGAAACTGAACAACCTGCTCCTGAATGACTACTGGGTACATAACGAAATGAAGGCAGAAATAAAGATGTTCTTTGAAACCAATGAGAACAAAGATACAACATACCAGAATCTCTGGGACACATTTAAAGCAGTGTGTAGAGGGAAATTTATAGCACTAAATGCCCACAAGAGAAAGCAGGAAAGATCTAAAATTGACACTCTAACATCGCAATTAAAAGAACTAGAGAAGCAAGAGCAAACACATTCGAAAGCTAGCAGAAGGCAAGAAATAACTAAGATCAGAGCAGAACTGAAGGAGATAGAGACACAAAAAACCCTCCAAAAAATCAATGAATCCAGGAGTTGGTTTTTTGAAAAGATCAACAAAATTGACAGACCACTAGCAAGACTAATAAAGAAGAAAAGAGAGAAGAATCAAATCGACGCAATTAAAAATGAAAAAGGGGATATCACCACCGACCCCACAGAAATACAAACTACCATCAGAGAATACTATAAACACCTCTACGCAAATAAACTGGAAAATCTAGAAGAAATGGATAATTTCCTGGACACTTACACTCTTCCAAGACTAAACCAGGAAGAAGTTGAATCCCTGAATAGACCAATAGTAGGCTCTGAAATTGAGGCAATAATTAATAGCCTACCAACCAAAAAAAGTCCAGGACCAGATGGATTCACAGCTGAATTCTACCAGAGGTACAAGGAGGAGCTGGTACCATTCCTTCTGAAACTATTCCAATCAATAGAAAAAGAGGGAATCCTCCCTAACTCATTTTATGAGGCCAACATCATCCTGATACCAAAGCCTGGCAGAGACACAACAAAAAAAGAGAATTTTAGACCAATATCCCTGATGAACATCGATGCAAAAATCCTCAATAAAATACTGGCAAACCGGATTCAGCAGCACATCAAAAAGCTTATCCACCATGATCAAGTGGGCTTCATCCCTGGGATGCAAGGCTGGTTCAACATTCGCAAATCAATAAACATAATCCAGCATATAAACAGAACCAAAGACAAGAACCACATCATTATCTCAATAGATGCAGAAAAGGCTTTTGACAAAATTCAACAGCCCTTCATGCTAAAAACGCTCAATAAATTCGGTATTGATGGAACGTACCTCAAAATCATAAGAGCTATTTATGACAAACCCACAGCCAATATCATACTGAATGGGCAAAAACTGGAAAAATTCCCTTTGAAAACTGGCACAAGACAGGGATGCCCTCTCTCACCACTCCTATTCAACATAGTGTTGGAAGTTCTGGCTAGGGCAATCAGGCAAGAGAAAGAAATCAAGGGGATTCAGTTAGGAAAAGAAGAAGTCAAATTGTCCCTGTTTGCAGACGACATGATTGTATATTTAGAAAACCCCATTGTCTCAGCCCAAAATCTCCTTAAGCTGATCAGCAACTTCAGCAAAGTCTCAGGATACAAAATTAATGTGCAAAAATCACAAGCATTCTTATACACCAGTGACAGTCAAACAGAGAGCCAAATCAGGAATGAACTTCCATTCACAATTGCTTCAAAGAGAATAAAATACCTAGGAATCCAACTTACAAGGGATGTAAAGGACCTCTTCAAGGAGAACTACAAACCACTGCTCAGTGAAATCAAAGAGGACACAAACAAATGGAAGAACATACCATGCTCATGGATAGGAAGAATCAATATCGTGAAAATGGCCATACTGCCCAAGGTAATTTATAGAGTCAATGCCATCCCCATCAAGCTACCAATGAGCTTCTTCACAGAATTGGAAAAAACTGCTTTAAAGTTCATATGGAACCAAAAAAGAGCCCACATCTCCAAGACAATCCTAAGTCAAAAGAACAAAGCTGGAGGCATCACGCTACCTGACTTCAAACTATACTACAAGGCTACAGTAACCAAAACAGCATGGTACTGGTACCAAAACAGAGATACAGACCAATGGAACAGAACAGAGTCCTCAGAAATAATACCACACATCCACAGCCATCTGATCTTTGACAAACCTGAGAGAAACAAGAAATGGGGAAAGGATTCCCTATTTAATAAATGGTGCTGGGAAAACTGGCTAGCCATAAGTAGAAAGCTGAAACTGGATCCTTTCCTTACTCCTTATACGAAAATTAATTCAAGATGGATTAGAGACTTAAATGTTAGACCTAATACCATAAAAATCCTAGAGGAAAACCTAGGTAGTACCATTCAGGACATAGGCATGGGCAAAGACTTCATGTCTAAAACACCAAAAGCAACGGCAGCAAAAGCCAAAATTGACAAATGGGATCTCATCAAACTAAAGAGCTTCTGCACAGCAAAAGAAACTACCATCAGAGTGAGCAGGCAACCTACAGAATGGGAGAAAATTTTTGCAATCTACTCATCTGGCAAAGGGCTAATATCCAGAACCTACAAAGAACTCAAACAAATTTACAAGAAAAAAACAAACAACCCCATCCAAAAGTGGGCAAAGGATATGAACAGACATTTCTCAAAAGAAGACATTCATACAGCCAACAGACACATGAAAAAATGCTCATCATCACTGGCCATCAGAGAAATGCAAATCAAAACCACAATGAGATACCATCTCACACCAGTTAGAATGGCGATCATTCAAAAGTCAGGAAACAACAGGTGCTGGAGAGGATGTGGAGAAATAGGAACACTTTTACACTGTTGGTGGGATTGTAAACTAGTTCAACCATTATGGAAAACAGTATGGCGATTCCTCAAGGATCTAGAACTAGATGTACCATATGACCCAGCCATCCCATTACTGGGTATATACCCAAAGGATTATAAATTATGCTGCTATAAGGACACATGCACACGTATGTTTATTGCAGCACTATTCACAATAGCAAAGACTTGGAATCAACCCAAATGTCCATCAGTGACAGATTGGATTAAGAAAATGTGGCACATATACACCATGGAATACTATGCAGCCATAAAAAAGGATGAGTTTGTGTCCTTTGTAGGGACATGGATGCAGCTGGAAACCATCATTCTTAGCAAACTATCACAAGAACAGAAAACCAAACACCGCATGTTCTCACTCGTAGGTGGGAACTGAACAATGAGATCACTTGGACTCGGGAAGGGGAACATCACACACCGGGGCCTATCATGGGGAGGGGGGAGGGGGGAGGGGTTGCATTGGGAGTTATACCTGATGTAAATGACGAGTTGATGGGTGCAGCACACCAACATGGCACAAGTATACATATGTAGCAAACCTGCACGTTGTGCACATGTACCCTACAATGTGAAGTTTAATAATAATAAATAAATTTAAAAAAATAAAAAAAAAAAATAAATCACTTATTTTTTGTTTATTTAATCTATCATGGACTGAAAGAAATAAATTATAATTTTCTGATATTGATATATTTTTGCATATTTCTTCTTACATTCAAAGATTTTGCTTTTTGATGGTTGACAGTGTATTTATTTAGTGCATATAAGTTCCAAACTGTTATACAGTCATTGCAAATTCCACTCTTTAGCTATATAATGTAACTTTATTTCAGTTTTTTTCTGACTTGAACTTAACTTGGTCCTATATTACGATCAAAAGTCTTGTTTTCTTTTTGTTTGCATTTGCTTGATTTATTCTCATACTGTTGCTTAATTTCATTATAAAATTATTATTTTTTGTTTTCAAAATCGTATAATCACAAAGTTTAAAAGTAATACAGCTGGGCACGGTGGCTCATGTCTGTAATCCCAGCACTTTGGGAGGCTAAGGCAGGTGGATTGCTTGAGGTCAGGAGTTCAAGACAAGCTTGACCAATGTGGTGAAACCCTATCTCTACTAAAAATTAAAAAAAAAAAAAATTAGTTGGGCATGCTGGTGGGCACCTGTAATCCCAGCTCCTCGGAGGCTGAGGCAGCAGAATCCTTTGAACCTGGGTGGAGGAGGTTCCAGTGAGCTGAGATCATGTCACTGCACTCCAGCCTGGGCAACAGAGCGAGACTCCATCTCAGAAAAAAAAAAAAAGAAAAAAGTAATATAAGATCGGTACTAGACATAAATAAAATACACGTTTCTCTGTCTTACTCTTTTCCACTCCCTCTAGTCCAAATACAGTCTTTAAAAATTTAAATACTTTTTTGGTTGACTTCTTAGGACTGTAAACCTTTACAATTCTTTTACTTGACTTCCTATTATATATTAATCTATCTATTGTCCTCCCACTAATACCATTTAAATAATCAAATTTTAGTTCATTTATATTGCCAATTATATACATTTTTATTGTCACATATACTTTCACCTCTGTCACTTAATTTCTAACTTTAAATGATATGTTTTTAATTTTAGCTGTTAGAAATGGATAAACTTGCAGTTTTATACTTCTACTTTTCCTCTCCCTTCCCTGCCTCACTTTTTTGGGCTACATCATTTCTTGATGATAAAGGTTTATAAGATATGAATACTGTCACATAACTGCAATTCCCACATTTATTTAAATCTTAACACTGAATTTAATAATAACAATTAGTTTTTTTTTCTATGTTCAATAATGTAGGTCTGATTTTTCATTCTATTATCACTGTTTGAGTGTAAGATTTTTAAGTCATTGCTTATTTTCTTGAGAAATGTTTAAAAGCTATTATTCTACTGTCCACTGGCAGTGTATGCTGTAGTGGATAAATCTGAGGCTGAAAGTAATTATTTTAAATCAAATGATAATTTGATTTTTTTCTCAGATTTGAAGAGGGATTATGTCTTTTAAAAAAAAAATCAAGTAACTTATTCAGATAACTGAAATCATTCATTTTTTTCTGATGGCATGTGTGCTTTTCCAAACTGTAAATTGAAGGATTTATTTATTTCTGAAGAGCTTTATTGTATTATACATTTAAATGTAATGTATTATATGTTATTTTTTATTGTCATTGTTTCTTTTTGTCAGACTGATTATATGTACATTGGATCTCATCTGCCTTTCTTCTGTATCTATCCTTTTCTTTTATTCTTTTAAATTCTTTATCAAATTCCATTTCACTTTCCTGATTTTCATCTTTCCCCCATGTTCCTTCCTGTTTAGCAGTATCCATTATCATTTGTGTTGCTTCTAATTTCTCCCTAAGTTCTGTGATGTTTCCCCTTCCATTTTCTGAGATCTGCCAGCCCAGCTCACGTTTAATCTTTTTCCGTTGTCTTGTTACCACTCACCTGACTTTCTCTGTCTTTGCTTAGTGTTCTAGCTTCAGAGTCAAATTGACTAAATTTTTTTAAATCATGGAAGGTATTTTATAATAACTTTTGTCTGGTCTGTAACAACCATTTTCTGGTGAGTATTCTTTGCCTGCCTTTTATTTTTGCTTTTCCAAACCCCTTCTCTTCCTGTAGTATCTTGGTTTAGATCTCATTTTGGCTTCTTTTAAAATTATTCATCAGTGTTTAAAAGCAGCTTTTCTTCAAACAAATCTTCACCAGGAGTTTGCATGAAAGAAGGTTCTAAGGTTGTATTCCAGACTGGCAGGAACTGTAATCATGACCTACTATTTATTCTCTTATGCTTTACTTCTTCGCTAGTGGATGAAATAGCCAATTCTATACTTGTTCATAATGTAAAGTCTCTCTCTGCCTCTTGTTTCATCAATAGACCACCTCCTGCGAATATCACTTGTTTAAAAGAGCCTTTGTCTGTGCCCTGAAACTATCTTCCTTCTTTGTGCACAGATTTTATTACTATAAACAAGAAATTTTGGTTTAGCAGCTCTAGATGTATCATTTGCCTTTGAGACTTATACTTTGCATTTATAGGGATAATCACCCTATGTGAACTTTCTCTGATTCAATTTGCACCCCATTTAGAATACCAATGCTTGGAAACCATTCCAAATCCTTTGACATTCAGAGTTTTAGATGGTTTCTATTTTAATAAAGTCATAACTATAACGCAAGGATAGCTCAGGTTCCAGACTCAGCTGTATATCATGACTGTGAACCACATTTGACCATCACCCCTCTTTTCAGAGTTTTGAGTGATACAGTCTCTACCTTCAAATCCAAATGTTGGCCCAGTTTCAGCTCCAGGAAGTTGACCTGTCTTTCTTTTTTTTTTTTTTTTTTTTTTTTTTTTTTTTTTTTTTTTTTTTTTTTTTTAATTTATTTATTATTATTACACTTCAAGTTGTAGGGTACATGTGCACAACGTGCAGGTTTGCTACATATGTATACTTGTGTCATGTTGGTGTGCTGCACCCATCAACTCGTTATTTACATCAGGTATAACTCCCAATGCAATCCCTCCCCCCTCCCCCCTCCCCATGATAGGCCCCGGTGTGTGATGTTCCCCTTCCCGAGTCCAAGTGATCTCATTGTTCAGTTCCCGCCTATGAGTGAGAACATGCGGTGTTTGGTTTTCTGTTTTTGTGATAGTTTGCTGAGAATGATGGTTTCAAAACCACAATGAGATACCATCTCACACCAGTTAGAATGGCGATCATTCAAAAGTCAGGAAACAACAGGTGCTGGAGAGGATGTGGAGAAATAGGAACACTTTTACACTGTTGGTGGGATTGTAAACTAGTTCAACCATTATGGAAAACAGTATGGCGATTCCTCAAGGATCTAGAACTAGATGTACCATATGACCCAGCCATCCCATTACTAGGTATATACCCAAAGGATTATAAATTATGCTGCTATAAAGACACATGCACACGTATGTTTATTGCAGCACTATTCACAATAGCAAAGACTTGGAATCAACCCAAATGTCCATCAGTGACAGATTGGATTAAGAAAATGTGGCACATATACACCATGGAATACTATGCAGCCATAAAAAAGGATGAGTTTGTGTCCTTTGTAGGGACATGGATGACCTGTCTTTCAATGGAAACCTTTACTTTAAAAAACTCAGGAGCAGAAGCAAAGAATGAAAAGTCTTAGAGAGATGTAGCAAGAAAGAAACTCCAAGTTTAGGAATAAAGAGCCTAGAAAGTCCATAGATGAAATTACTTTAAAGATGCTATTAGGTCTTGGAGGAGAAAAAAGATTGGTAGGTTTCCAATTTCTGAACTTTCTTAATTCCTAGTTAAAAATCAATAGTTTTATAATCTGGTATGAAAAAATAGGTCTTTCTCAGAAAGACTCAGAATAAATACAAAAATAATTTAAACCTGTTTTTCTAGAGAAAGTTCCACTGTGCTCATAATTTTTATGGTTTGAAAGAAACAATAATGGCTCTTTCTAAATTTATCATATATCCACTTGGATGCCAATGCCAAAGTAAGAATTTAAAATGTACGTAGTCCCTAAGCCTAAGTTAATAATATAAACAAGAAGTGAAGTCAGCGATTTAACGGCAAATGCAGTTCTCATATAGGAATTAAGGTTGAAGTAAAAAATTCTTTTTGGTCCACTGTTGTATTGAAAGTGGTTGCTAGAGGACATTTATTTTGTGTGTTTCAAAATCTGTTATTAATGGCACTAGGAGTCCCTTTAGTCCAATTAAAACCTGTGTTTATATTTTCCATTAGCTGAAGTTGTTCCCTAGTTTGGCATTAATTATCACAGCCATGTAGCCAGTATCCAAATTTATTGTTCATATATTCTTTAGTTGCTGTAAATCTTAAAATAGCATACAGAAATATGTTTTTTATATATATATATACACACATACACACACACACACACACACAGACATCAATTTGCTTCAGTTTCTGTATGTCCAGATATATAGTTCTAACTACATTCTATAGGTTGAGTAGACTAGGAATTGGATTATATATTTTAACACAATTCATTGTGGTAATTAATACATTTCATGGAAATACAAAGTAAATAAATTCACTACCTAAGGTCAAGTCCTCCCTCCTTTCTATTTGTATGCAGATTTTATTCATGTACATTTTATTCTAATATAATTAGCCAAACTGAACTACATTTTATTACTTTCTTAGAAATCTGTTATACTAATCATAATGCAAATAATTAATCTTTACTCTGTTATGAGACAAATTTTTATTTTTTATTTTTAGATGGAGTCTGACTTTGTCTCCCAGGCTAGCATGCAGTGGCATGATCTCGGATCACTGCAACCCCCGCCTCCCGGGTTCAAGCGATTCTCCTACCCCAGCATCCTGAGTAGCTAGGATTACAGGCATGTGCCCCACACCCAGCTAATGTTTGTATTTTTAGCAGAGACGGGGTTTCGCCATGTTGGCAAGGCTGGTCTTGAACTCCTGACCTCAGGTGATCTGCCTGCCTTGGCCTCCCAAAGTGCTGGGATTACAGGTGTGAGCCACCACGCCGGGCCTAAAAATGTTATTTGTTTAATGTGTAACTACAAATGTGTTTCTTTCACTCTATTTAGAATGAATTCAGTTTAAATACAAGCCATATATACCAAATCTAAGTGTATAAATAATATACTTTATTTATGGCAAGGAAACTATAATATATTTGTTTGAATTAGTTCACTGTATTCATTGCTAATGGGTCTTCTGTGCAACAGTAGTCAAAAAATAAGTTTTTTGAAAAAGTTTTTGGGTCAGATACATTTGGAAAAGCTGGTGGAATATATCTCCCCTCTTGGATAGTCACAAGACACAATACCATGCTACATGTTTTAAGAAATTCTGCAGAATGTTATTTAACTCTTTTTAAAAACTCCAAGTACTGGAAGAACAACTTAAAGAGATGAATTTATAGATTCTTAGGCAGCTGGATAGAAGAAATAAAGTTGATGGTAGGGTTTTCTAAGCATCTCTCAAAAATGACTTGACATAGATGAACACCAATATAACAAAACTTGATGTATATATATATTATATATTATTGGGGGACCACCCCCCAGTATTTCAACGTAGGTTATTTCTATGTTCCATAAGTATTGGCTGGCTGAGAAATAAAGAGTACAAAGAGAGGAATTTTACAGCTGGGCTGCCGGGGGTGACATCACGTGTTGATAGGACCGTGATGCCCACCTGAGCCTCAAACTAGCTAGTTTTTTATTAAGGGTTTCAAAAGGGGAGGGGGTTTAAGAACAGGGAGTAGATCACATGCTTCGAAGAGCAAAAAGGAGAACTACTGACAAGGGTCCAAGAAAGATCACAAGGCAAAGGGCAAAAGCAGAATGACTGATAAGAGTCTATGTTCAGCAGTGCACATATTATCTTGATAAATATCTTAAACAACAGAAAACAGGGTTTGAGAGCAGAGAACCGGTCTGACCACAAATTTACCAGGGCGGAGTTTTTCCCTACCCTAATAAGCCTGAGGGTTCTGCAGGAGACCAGGGTGTATCTCAGTCCTTATCTCAACCACATAAGATAGATACTTCCAGAGCGGCTGTTTATAGACCTCCCCCCAGGAATGCATTCCTTTCCCAGGGTATTAATATTAATATTGCTTGCTAGGAAAAGAATTTAGTGACATCTTCCCTACTTAAACGTCCATTTACAGGCTGTCTGCAAGAAGAAAAATATGGCTCTTTTTGCCTAACCCCGCAGGCAGTCAGACCTTATGGTTGTCTTCCCTTGTTCCCTAAAAATCACCATTATTCTGTTCTTTTTCAAGGTGCACTGATATCATACTGTGCAAACACACGTTTTACCATCAATTTGTACAATTAATGCAATTATCACAGTGGTTCTGAGGTGATGTATATCCTCAGCTTACAAAGATAACAGGATTAATAGATTAAAGTAAGACAGGCATAAGAAATTATAAAAGTATTATTTGGGAAATGATAAATGTCCATGAAATCTTCACAATTTATGTTTCTCTGCTGCGGCTCCATCCAGTCCCTCCATTCGGGGTCCCTGACTTTACACAGCAATATATATATACTTATATATACATCTATATCTACATGAGGTATATAATTATATCTATATGGTGTGTATCTATATCTAAGATGTATATGTGTGTGTGTGTGTGTATGATATATATAAAACACCTGTGTTCCAGATTATATAGTTAGTATTGGGGATACAAAGATGTCTTATGAAACATAGCTTTGCCTTTGAATATCTGATGTGTCAATAAGACCTGTCCTGAAATGTTAATCCAACCTCTATAGATAACGATGAAGTCTCAGGACAATTCTACCTTAAGCTGTATTTATAGCATTTGTGTTTGGAAACTCAGTCTCTTTGGTTTATTGGGGGATAGAAGGAAAATCTAATTTCTACCAAATACTTTAGAAATCCCTTCTCAAATATCCTAATAAATTTCAGCAAATCTGTAAGTTTATGACTTTCTCAATCTCTTCTACCTCTGAAGGAGCAATGGTCCTGTCCCCTTGTTCCATTTTTTTGTTTTTTCTGGTGTAGCAGAATGCACCATGACAAACAATTTTAATGAAGGGATGGCAAAAAAATTCTCTTCGTTGTAGTTTTTATTAAAGTTTTTCTGTGATTGTTTGATTATGTCCTCAGTTAATGGAGTATGCAGAAAATTAATATAATTTGCTTCCCTTAGTTATTAATTCAACAGTTATTTATTGAGCATTTAGTATGTGTTGGGCACTGTGGTAATCACTGTGCTTTCATAGTATAAAAGGACAGAGTCTCAGGGCTTAATAAGCTAAGGTCTATTTGAGGAGACAGAAAAATAAACAAACAATATGTGGCCTAATAAATCAATGATAGGACTATTTTCAAGGCACAAACGGAGAACAAAGGAGTCATAATGAACCCTACTGCTGGCTGAGAAGAGAAAAATTAGGTGAGAAAAACATCACATGTCCATAACTCAGACTTATGTTACTTTTTTCCTGCCCATTGGTGTTGCTAAAATGAAAAGACAATGGGTCCATATTAGTGTATAAATCATCTCCATTACTGCAATGGTACATAGCATTGTAACCTCCAGTCACCTGCTGGTCCTAGGAATGTCATTCTTTAAATCTGTGTATTAAGATCAGCATGCCTACCTCATCAGAAAACCTGACAACATCTACTTTAGATTATCATCCTATGACTTTCAATAGAAGTGATAATGCCTCCGATATTTTAAAGCCTATTTACTCTAGAATCTCAATTTACATTCAAGCAATTTAATGTGGCAGCATGAATATCTGATTCGTTGAGGACTATCCCTGAGATGATCATGAGTGGTCTTAAAATGTTTTCTACCACCTCTTAAAGAGATGTATTACCTTGGCATTTCAAAATAACAAGAAAACTTTAAACACACACACACACACACACACACACACACACACAATAGGAACAGCAGAACAGAAAATGCAGTTAATCAAATGGAAATAATACCACCTAATTAAAAAGTATCTTTTAGTTCAAGCCTATCTAAAAAGTTACTAATGGAGCTAGATAAGGCATAATCATAAGTTAGAACAAGAAGAAACCTGATGGTTAACTTTAGGAGTTGATTTTAAATCCCTTGGATAAAGGGCTGCTGTAGTTTGGGTGGTAAGTCTAACCAGATGTGGGTAGTCAATCAGATTGGCTTATGCGATCCCTATTCTGCTCCAACCAGGTAGCCATGTGACCCTGGGCAGGGCACTTGAACTCTGCAAAGTGAGGAGCTTTGATTTAATTGAGGGTTTCACTAGCTCTGGAAGTTTTAATCTGGCAATAAGGAGTTTAAGAAAATCCTGAACTCCCAAAAATTGTATGAAAATTTGTATTAACATACACATGTGCATGTTTTTCAGGGAGTCACCAAATTACATCAGATTATTTCCATTCGCCAAAAGATTAACAATCACCGAACCAGACGATCTCTAACATTGCCTTGAGTCTAAAACATTTTAAGGTTCTGTGATTTTTACAGTTTAATATTTTGGTCACATTTTCTCAGGGTATAGAAAATATATGGAGTGAATTGGGTCCGCTGAAACCACTGACCCTTTTGTAGCCCTGAGTTGTCATTTATTTGTGGGGTGGGGGCAGTATTCAGTATTTTGTTCTACTCTAGGGGTTTGGAAAAATGAACACAATAGCCACAAGCCCTTTACTCATTTCCACTGTGCTTATTTCACGATAGTTATGTGTATGTTCAAACATTATAGGCCAGTGTTGTTAGTACTCATCTGTAAGAGAATTACAGAACTGCTGTACCAGTCCATTTTATGCTGCTCATAAAGACATACCTGAGACTGGAAAGAAAAAGATGTTTAATTGGACTTACGGTTCCACATGACTGGGGAGGCCTCGGAATCATGGCAGGAGGTGAAAGGTACTTCTTACATCGTGGCAGCAAGAGAAAATGAGGAAGAAGCAAAAGCAGAAATCTTAAATAAACCCATCAGATCTCAAGAGACTTATTCACTATCACAAGAATAGCATGGGAAAATCCGGCCCCCACGATTCAGTTACCTCCCTCTGGGTCCCTCGCATAACATGTGGAAATTCTGGGAGATATAATTCAAGTTGAGATTTGAACGGGGACAGGGCCAAACCATTTCAACCGCTCTGAGGACAATTCTACTTTTTCATTACAGTTGTTTTAGATATAAACACTGAGATTCTTACATTTACATATCCAACACAAGTTCACATGCCTCAGTATTTCAAAAGGCTGCCTCACTTTTAAGAATAGTAAACACCAATAATGGGATTATAATAGAACCCATTACTGGCTATATACCAAAGGATTATAAATCATTCTACTATAAAGACACATGCACACATATGTTTACTGAAGCACTATTCACAATAGCAAAGACTCAGAACCAACCCAAATACCCATCATGATAGACTGCATAAAGAAAATGTGGCACATATATACCATGGAATACTATGCAACCATAAAAAGGATGAGTTCATGTCCTTTGCAGGGACATAGATGAAGCTGGAAACCATCATTCTCAGCAAACTAACACAGGAACAGAAAACCAAACACAACAGGGTGTTGAACAATGAGAACACATAGACACAGGGAGGGAAACATCACATACTGGGGCCTGTTGTGGGGTGAAGGACTAGGGGAGGGACAGCATTAGGAGAACTACCTAATGTAGATGACGGGTTGATGAGTGCAGCAAACCACCATAGCACGTGTATACCTATATAACAAACCTGCACGTTCTGCACATGTATCCCAGAACTTAAAGTATAATGCTAATTTGAAAAAAAAAAAAAAACACAACTTAAGCCAAAGGGGAAAAAATGATTCCATAATAGGTGTTTCTTGTTTTCCACACTCCACATGCATGCCCAACTCTCAGACTCACAAGTATCCTGATTTCAAAAGCAGTCGCTGGGCTACTTCAGTATAAGCCCCTAGTCTATACCAGCACAGAATAGGGCCATAACTTTTGAAATTAGATACGTCCTCAGTCCTCCACTCTGTCCCATGGATTTCAAAGAGACTTCTGGGCAGGTTTGCATGTATTGCAGGGATTGGAGGCAGAGAGAGGCAGGGGGAGGATTTTGAACCACTGGGTTGTAGCGCATATGTGAGGGTATATATGAGACAGGAAAGAACAGAGAAGAGAATGTATTTGTGTATGAATCTTGCATTCAAGAAATATTATCTTTGCTGCACTTGGTTAATTTCTCTTTAACTCCTTTTGGTCTGCCAGACACAGTACATTTCTCCTCTCAGCATCTTCTGATTTTGCAAACTTCTCTCTGGGTGCAAAATCTCTCATTGACTCAAGATGTTTGGGTTTGAATCCATTTAAATAGCTGTCTCCTGTAGCTTCTTCCCCTGTGCTTGCAAGTGGGCTCCTGTTCTTCTTACTCTCATTTCCTCACTCAAATACGTTCTACCTAGGTGACATCATTTTCTCTGCCGCCCTCTCAAATGGCAGGCTGTGAGTTATAATGGAAAGGCTAGGGATTCTAAAATACATTTTAAAAGCTTAAGCTGTGTGATCTTAAAAATATTTTATAACTACTCTGAGTTCATGGTAATAAAACTCCAAGGCAGAGTATATATATCAATTCTGGAGCTCAATTTTCAATATGACTACTTTTCTAATAGAATAGGAATGAGAGGCATCTTTATACCCCTGTATCTAACACAAGACCTAGAACCCAATAGGCTATGAGTGAACATTTGCTGACTGAGCGAATAAGCCTTATTTTTTTTGAAGCTAGGAATAATCATACCTGTGAGGTTGTTGTGAGAAATAAATGAATTCATTCTTTCAGCAAATATTAATTGCTGCATATAAATCAGTAGGCCTAGGATACAGTGAACATGCAATACATATTTATTCTCTTTTTCCTTTCTTTCTCCTTTCCAAGACACACTATAGGAGGGTACTGGATGCATCCTCTTCCTTCCTCATGCCAATACTGGCCTATCAGACTGCTCTCCTCCTTCCCCCTGTGTGAAGTAAGCACATATCGTTTGTCTGTGGTCAACCACAAGAACCAAACTTACCTGGCACCTCAGCTGTCATGGATCAAGGACCTGCTTTCATCCTCCCCTGTACAGGACAGTTCCCCAGGTGGCCTTGGACTGATCCAATTCTCCCCTCTTTCTCACTTGCAGCTCTCAAGAATAACTGTAGAATGTGCTGAGAATGCAGCATCCTGTGATAAGAAAGGAGGTGGTTGGAACGGCCAGGGAACAGGATATCTTCCCATGCTTTAGCCCAGGGTGTCCTGTGGCTCTGGGGTACAAAACCCAGGGCAGGCTGCTTTGTGAGATGCCTCAGCTGTGGTGCAAGTGGAGCACGTACAGAAGAGACCCCATCTATCCCAGGCAGCTTTCTTGAGCTGGGAAACTGTTCCCGGCTGCCTGTCAGGAATAAACCCACTTCATATAACTCATGTGGGGGCGATCTGTCTCATGGACTCAGACAAAGTGGTAACCACTGTCCAGTGACAGTCAACCAGCTTCACACCTGCTGCTGTTACAGGAATGCAACAGTGAGACTGGAGTCCAGAGTTCAACTTGGAGTCAGGGCACATTGGTTTGAGTTGGTTTCTGTGATTCTATGAAAATAACTTCTTCGGGACAAACTTTTACATTCCTTAAAACAAGGAGGTTGGATTAGTTGATTTATCAGGTGCTTCCTCTTAAATTGTGGAACAAATCTAGTGCTCCACCTCATAGACTACCTTTCTAGTATTTACTTTTATTGCAAGTATTACTTCTTTACCTCAATGGAAGACTTTTTATAGGCAGAAATTTGGACAGATATTTCTATATCCCTCACATGCCCAGAATACTTTTAATAAAGTAAGAGCTGCAATCCTTATTCATTCATTAGCAAAATGAATAAGAATTTTTCAGATTTATGTAATACACTGTAGGGCTTAAAAAAATCAAAGATACTGCATTTGATCAAGATTCAAACATTCCATTTGGGGCATTTAAAACATTATAATGTAATGTATTCCACTTCTGTCAAAATATTTAGGGTAATTATAGTATATATATGTCATTTTATACCTAAAATCAAACATTAAGAATCCCATTTACTTCCCGGTGGGGATCTGCACAGGCACAAAGTTGATCACCCTGGAATTCATTTTCTGAAAGACATATGCCTTTCTTATAAAGATCTATCAGTTTTCAAGCAACAGAGTTTCCACATGGTGAAACTGAAAGTTAAGCTCTGGGGAAAAGTATTGTGTAAAATCTGTAGAAGATAAACTGAAACAAAATAAAAGAAATATAAAGCCCAACTCAAAGAAAGCCACCAGGAGTTACAATCTCCCCTGCAACCAAGTGTGATTTCAACTGGACATCCTTGGGCAAAGTCGACATGTTTCAGCCTCCCTTTCATACTAGCAAATCCTACAAGAGTGCCTGCAGTAAAAATAAAGCTGTCTGTGATGAAGCTGGGCTTTGCAGAGAGACCAGGGTAGTGCCTATCAACTCAGTGACAATGCTTTCTGCCCCAGCGCAATAAACTGTTCCGATTTTATGGCCTTCTCTTAGGTTGAAGCCTACAAAAAAATAGCAAAGCATCTTGAAGTGAGACTTTGTGTGGCTCACTCCAGTGGTGAGCTCCCGAGATCCGGAGCGTCACTCTCAAAGTGGTGAAGGAAAATAAGACAAGGGAAGTTGCAATAAAGAAACCTGAGTGCTTAGAGCATTCTGTCCAAGTTCTTTTCCATTAAAGGTAACATTTGATACCATTCATCTTCAACTTCCTCTGTCTCCTCGGGGCCTCTATTTCTACACCTGCTATCTTAGTCCAATTGTAGCTCTGACAGTGATTTATCAAACTCTTAGATCTTGTTTATCTTTTTTTTTTTTTTCCATAGCTTGTTTTTCAAACATTAAATCTCTGAAATGTCCAATTTAACCTGCCTTTCCTGATAAGGTTTATGGTGCTCTAAGACTATGAACATAGATACTAAATCACTTAGTATTATGTAACATTACTATCCATGTAAAAGGTGTTATTTCATTCAGAAATGTGGTGGCAGCATCTTTAACCTCAAAATGAGTATTTGTTCTCAGTCAATCTTTCCATTTTAGGTTTGTTCTCCCACAGTTGATTGCATAAATGGCTATTCCAATTTAGTTGTATTATTCACCATACAATAAATTTTACTTGCTGACATTTATATAATTATTTTCTGGTTATTTAACTCACAAGTACTATTTTCCTACTAACATATTTATTGCTGAAATACTGTTCTGATTTGCTTCTCATATACTCAGCCCTATCACTTTGGGAAATGTTTTCTCATCTCAACTCTGTCCCCTGTTTCTGTTCAGTAACTAGAAGTTACTGTTGGCTTTTTAAATGTTCTATTTGTCCACCCTCAATTGCCAACCAACATTAATTCAAAGAATAAAATGAAACAATTTAGAAAGGAATGGGCGAGGTGATGATGACCAACTAATTTTAACACCAAGATACCATAAAAAGAATTTTAAACAAAACTCTTAATATGATATTGAAACCAAAAAAATGAGTTTGTTATATATTTATATATGACATACATAATATATAATATATAAAAATTATATAATTATAGATATATATAATTATATATATAATTATAATTTATATATAAAAATTATACAAATTATAATTATATATAAATTATATAATTATATATAATATAATATAATTATATATAAATTAATTATATATAAATTATATATAATTATATATAAATTATTATATATAAATTATAATTACATATTATATATATTATAATTACATATTATATATAATATATTATATAAACATATATTATATATGTCATTTATATATACATTATATATATAAGGTCACATAATCTTTGGAAGCAGATCAGTTTCATTTCTAGCTTCTACGAATTGAAACCTCCTTGGAATTCCTGTTCTCTGTGTTTCTATTGTTATCAAATACTGCTCCCCTACACCAAGGAAGCTCTTTCCTTTCTGAGCACTGAGAGCTGGGAAGCATATTCTTCACTACACTCTAGGTCTTCATCTTAGTGGGGATGGTAGGTTTGCTGACTGGTTCTAGTGAACAGGTGTAACGTGTCTAAGTCAATGGATGATGCTTGCCGGAAGGTAACACCTTAATGGGAGCGCAACATTAATCATCTAAAAATATGTTTCATCATCTGGCTTTCAAAATAATTTCACTTTTGACTTCTCTATTTTCACCACAGCCTTGTTATTTTTCCAGTTCCCACTGCGAAAATAATAAGAATAATTTATTCAACGCATCATTTATCGAGCATCTTTTATAGGTGCCAGGGATACATCAATAAAAAAAGCACACAAAAGTCCCTGGTCTTAGGGATCTTACATTCCAGAGAAGAAGGGACAATGTATGATAGGTAATTATTTTATGCAAATTATAATGATGCAGTGATAACAAATATTTATTGAGCAATTTACTATGCTAAAACTATGGTGAATTATTTACATGCATCACATTGTTTAATCCTCACACCTGTAGAGAAAACTGCAAGGTGTGAATTGTTTTTCTCTTTTTACAGATGAAGAAACTCTGATTAGAGAGGTTTAAATAACTTGACCTAGACATGGGACACATGAGCAGAATGGCGAGGAACTGAACCTTGATTGCTCTGACTTCAAATCCTGAGATTGTAACGATGGTACTCCACCACTCCTCAGATCAAGGTTAATGACTTCTTCGTTTCTACATTTCTCTGACATGCTGTATTGACTCTTCTTCATTGTGCTGTTAGCATTCCAGTATAAGCTTTCTGGTTGCTTCCTCACTGCATGCTGATGTGGTTTGACTGTGTCCTCACCCAAATCTCATTTTGAATTGTAACTCCCATAAATCCCACATGTTGTAGGACGAACCCAGTGGGAGATAACTGAATCATTGGGGTAGATTCCCCTATACTGTTCGCGTGGTAGCAAGTAAGTCTCCTGAGACCTGATGGTTTTACAAGGGGAAACCCCTTTTGCTTGGATCTCATTTTCTCTCTTCTCTGCTGCCATGTGAGGTGTGCCTTTTGCCTTCCACCATGATTATGAGGCCTCCCCAGTCACGTGGAACTGTGAGCCCGTTCAACTTCTTTTTCATTATAAATCACCCAGTCTCGGGTATGTCTTTATCAGCAACATGAAAATGGACGAATACACATGCGTTTCTAGCATTTCCTGCATCTGATGTAGTCACTTTATTACAATGAGAAGTGATACTCTCTTTGAGAATGAGAGAAATTTATAATTTATGAAGATTTCGTTAACTTTCCACTGTGCACACGTTGTCTTTTGAAACCTTCATCTTGGCATTCGAAGGTCTCTTCAATGTCACCTCAATCTACTTTTCCAACCTCATCTTTAAAAATCACCAATTCAGAATTTTCATTCAAAATTTACCATTTTCAATCCTCTCAAATAGAGCATGAAAATCCTACCTCTTGGGTCTGTTTCGCATAGATAGAATTCC
Organism: Chlorocebus sabaeus; assembly: GCF_047675955.1. Lineage (NCBI taxonomy): Eukaryota > Metazoa > Chordata > Mammalia > Primates > Cercopithecidae > Chlorocebus > Chlorocebus sabaeus. The sequence goes on from NC_132911.1 coordinate 15,329,665, forward strand.
TTTATTTAAGACCTAGTTTACCATCACTCCATAAGAATATTTTTGACCGTTCTGGTTCACGTTGACTTTGCAGTCTCTATTGTCCTGAAGTTTATCATGTAACTCATTCTATATTGTGACGTGTTTTGCAAGATATCATTTTAAGAATACTAATTTCCAGAATTTTATGTCAAGAATAATAATTCCCAAAACTTTGTAAAATTTTAGGCACAACGTGCATGTATGCAAGGCCAGCCTGAATAGCAGATACCAATAGGGTTGCCCTCTTTGCTCATCAGCACAACCACTCTTCAGATTTCTTGACACTGCTCTCTTCTTACCTCTCCACCTCCATTTTCCTTTACATATGTGATAATTTATGCTTCCACTTCCTCTCTGCCTTACTTTCCCTTGGATCTGACTACCTAATGTTCTCATTTCTCATCTCGCTTCAGCACTGGTCCAAGGAAGCTGTGCTCTGGCAGTGCAGGTGGTGATAAGGGATAAGGGAGGGGAAAATCCAAGCCTTTATCTAGCTCTTCCTTATGCTACACCTCTGTCATTGATTCTCTATTTCCAGGAATGACCCCAGCCTTGCCCTATCTGCTTTCCCTCTTTCTCCTGACCCAAGGCTCAATAATGCACTGTGGTTTACCATACCAAACTTGACAGTACTCAAGCCCAAATTTTACTCTTTTTTTTTGGTCATTTAAGAGAACAGTGAAAATTTGTCTTTAAGAATCCATGTGTAACCTTGTTTTTATCTATTGTGTCAATGGAGAGATCAATATTTGTTTTGGTATTGATTGAAATGGTGAGATGGAAAGGTGATAATGTGCATTAAATGCTAACAACATGCCAAGCAATATTTTAGGCATTGTATAGGTATTGGCTCAATACTCACTATAATCTGATGAAACGGGTGTTGTAATTATTTCTATTTTATAGACGTAGAACCTGAGGCATAGATTTAAGAAACTTGTCCCAAAGTATATAAATATTAAGCAACAGGATAAAATATCAGATTATCTGGCCCCAAAGTCAGTTCTCCTATGCTCTGTGTTATGGCTTTACGTGCTACAACTTCCAACAGAAAGGAAGGAAGCAAAAGTTCCCTAGAACTTTATGAGTAAAGAAATGATGTATCTAGGAGTCTGTCTACAACAAGCAATGACCCCAGGTGTTTATATAACATTTTGCCCTTTGACTCTCTGAGGAGTTCATCTTTGCTGCTCACGCTGCTGGAGTCCTTGCCTCAGGCCAGAAGAGTTATCATCAGAGCTAGGCAGGAGATAGTTAGCCCTTCTGTGTTGAAAAAAGTGCTCTCTAGCCAGGCGTGGTGGCTCATGCTTGTGATTCCTACGCTTTGGGAGAATGAGGCAGGAGGATCATCTGAGGCCAGGAGTTCGAGACCAGCCTGAGTAACAAAGAGAGACTATGTCACTACAAAACAAAAAAACAAAAAAAGTAAAAAAAATTAGCTGCGCATGGTGGCAGATACCTGTACTCCCAGCTACTCAGGAGGCTGAAGTGGGAGAATTGCTTAAGCCCAGGAGTTTGAGGACGCAGTGAGCTATGATCATGGCACTGCAATTCAGCCAGGGAGATGGAGCAAGACCCTGACTCTAAAAAAATTAAAAAATCAAAAAAATTTCTTTAAATGCCCCATGTGTTACCCATGATAGATTGTGTTTCCAGGACTTTTTGTCTACACACTTTATTTCAGGTAATTATTGGACCAACAAAATTTATTGGTTTGTTACAAGTCTATGGAAAATTCCTTTACATTCTAACCAAACGTTTAAAAGATAAAGTCAGCAATGCCTATGTTTCTTCCATCCCATTACATAACTCTAAACATAGCAGATGTTGGGAGAACCTTGCTGGCTGCCTGCTGGATTCAACTGAGAGTTACCTCGTGATTTAAGTTCACTTTCCTCTGCCCCCTTACCTTGACCACCATTTCACAAACAGATGCCACCACTTACTAAGGAGTCAAGAGGGAGGCTGCTGTCATCATCCCAAGAAAGATGAACAATAAATACGTGTATTTGAGATTGTGAATTCTTCCTCAAGCTGCTGCACAGAAAACACTCCTTACGGGTGAGGTTTCACTCAAGCTGATCTATTCTAGTCTCCTTTCATTTAGTGCCTAAGACTTTCATTTAGTGTTCGAGACTAAATGAGACTGCCCTGTTGGACAGGAGAAGTGGAAGAAGAACAAGAGAACAAGTGAAAACCAGCCTTCTCTTTGCACAGCTCTAATTGAGCACCGCTTTATTTTAGGATATAAAAGTATAAATTTATTTAAACTATTTTCATGACCTTTTGCTCAAGTAGTTAACAAACGATTAAATAGTAATCTAAAAACAAATGTTTTAGTGAGAAAATAAAAAGATGCAATGAAGGACCTTGAAACAAACGATAATGTAGCCATTCCTATTTTTTAGAAAGGAAAAACACTTTTATTCACACACATTCATAGCTGCTGGAATGATTACTTTTTCACAAATGTAACAGTGAGAATGAGAAAACATCAAATTACTTTTCTTGGAATTTGCATAAGCAAAAGAAAAGATGTATAATGCAGTTCTACTCCTGAACAAAATGTCCCCCATTAATAGAGTAATAGATCACATTAATGCTATCTTTATAAAGAGAAATGGACATGGACAAATTTAGCACAAATTTTCCCAATGAATAAAAAAGGCAAATAATAGTATGCGCAGTCATATTTTTCCATTTATTGCCACACATGATCTTCATTTAAAGTAATCACACCATTATAATTATGTAAGGATTGCACAAATATCACCTTAGAATAAATGAGATAGTTTTAAATGTCAACATGGAACAGCTTGTGCATTCTTCTTGCTTTTACATGGTCTAATACAAAGTTCTGTGGCATTTTAAAATAGATCAGAAGAAAAAGTAATCTGGTATTTACACTGACCTTACATTGACTCTCTACATAGTCAGCATTCACGGGGTGGCGGGGTGAATTTGTGATGGAAAAGTCCTGCCTGCCCCCCAGCCTTGGTCCATGAGAAAAGATGTACCCAACACTCTCATCCTTGCTTCTTGGATCCCCCTGAATAGAACTGGCTCAAGGAAATCCTTCTGAATTCGCTTAGCTATACATTATTTGAAAAGGATTGATGCTATTTAACTGCTTCAGTTTCCCTAATGTTATATGAGAACCCAAAGGCAAAAATTTATTTTCCTGCTTCGACTTGAAGAGGACTTCCAAGCAGGCTGCAAGCCAGAGAACAACCAGGTGCAAGGGAAGCTCACATTCTTTCACTTGACAGACTACTTCATCAGTAAACATAGGAAACAATTGCTCCTACCAAATGTCCTTGAATTTGAATAAGCTACTTCATGGATCAAAATGTCCCTTTCGTCTCTCTCTCTGAATCCCAGACTTTTAACCTTCGAAGGTGCTTTGTGAGCTTTGAATCTGTGGTTTCTGCCTAAGTTGGTGATTAAAACAAAACAAAACCAACATTCCCTTCATGATAAACTAAAAATCACTATTAAGAAAGAAATTAAAGGATTGTTCAAAACAACTTGCAAATGTATTTGCTATTAGCAGTTCTGTTATTTTTGATAACTGCCTTAAGTGTGGATTTGTAGAGTGTTTGCTGTAGTGAGGAGTGTAATCTAGTGGAAAGAAAACACTTTGAAATCTAACATTTTCTGGGTTCTGTTGTTTAGTAGCTACCAGTAGCTATATAATCTTGAGCAAGGTGCTTAATCTTTCTAATCTTTATCTAAATCACCTGAAAGCATATAGCAACACATTGCTCCTCATTAGATGACAGAGGTATATGGGCTTCAGACACTCACGGTGGTATTGATTTTTATATATTCATGCACGGTCCTTCGGTTTTATTGTGACAAATGTGTACCACTGGAATAAAGTCTATTCAGCAGAGATTTTTTTTTTTTTTTTAGAAGAGTACATAGAAACTCAGAAGGCTGGTGATGGGACTGACAAAGGACAATTTATTTATCATCAGATTTCACAGATTCACTGCAGTCTCGGTCTCTTCACACGTGGATTTCACTGCTGCTTTGGAGACAATACGGTGCCAAGGTCCCGGGAAGAGGCTTTCAGTCAGACTTCCGTGCTTTCAATTCTAGTTATGCCCTTGCCATTTATTTAATCTCTGTCACTTTCAAATTATTTTTGTGCTTAGGTGATGCTTTCCTCTCTGTAGCACTGTGAAAGATAGTAGCGCATGGACATGGACGCCATGGGGTTTAAAACTGACGACGTATATGCAGTGTCTGTTTCTGATACACTTCTCCTTTCCAGTTTTCTGATGGCCAGGAGAAAGCTGTGTCTGTGACGAAAGTCACTGCATTGAAAAATCTCCCTTCTGGCTACAACTGGCAAATTTCAGCATGCTCTGGGCAGTACTTTTAGCAGATCTTCTGAGCCCTCCCAACGGAGCAGCTTTGTGTAGAGCTGCCCTGCTCACTGATGATTAGAACACCTAATAAAATCCAGAAGGCTTGAGGAATTCACCAGTCGTAGTATTTGTTGGTATAAGAATTTTGGGGAAAACTGCAGCAATTATCTCAAAAAAAACCCCAGAGATCTAAACACTGTTCATAGAATATGGTAACTTTCAATTAATTATATCTAGCATATCTTTGTAGTAATTTGACTTTAAGGAAGTGCTCTCACATTAGAAGGCAGCTAGAATTAGATGCCAAAGACAAAATAACAAAACAGGATTTTACAAAGGTAGAATTTTCTCCAATGTCCTCACCCCTAACACGGGAGGAAGGAGCCCCTCTATCCTGTGTATTCTTCATATCGACTGTGCCCTGCTCAGTGTGTGCTACTTGTATTGTGCACTGGTTTTGTTTGCATGCCTGGTGCTTGCAAGCTCCTTGAGGTCAGTGCCATATTCACTTCTGTATTCCCACAGCCTGGCATATAAAAAGTTTTTACAGATCAGGTATGGTGGCTCGCACCTGTCCTTCCAACACTTTGTGAGACTGAGGAAGGAGGATCGCTGAGTCCAGGAGTTCAAGACCAGCCCTGGCAATCTAATGAGACCCCATCTCTACAAAAAACATTTTTAAAATAAATAAATAAGTTTTTACAACAAAATGACTGGATGGATAACCATAAAGGCTGCAAATTTGAAAGGCATTATTTAGGCCATTTTTGTTACCATTTAGGACACCGATAGCAGTGTATTAAAAGAAGAGAGAAAGTATAGTATTTCAAACAGTACTTCTCAGGACAACAAAGTCTTCTCTTTCAGACTCTTTAAGAAATTAAAATTATATGACATTGGTATTGCTGGGTTTCACCTCATTTCTCCCTGGGTAGTTTTTATTTTTTATTTTATTTTACCTTTTTTTGAGACGGAGTCTCGCTCTGTCGCCCAGGCTGGAGTGCAGTGGCCGGATCTCAGCTCACTGCAAGCTCCGCCTCCCGGGTTCCCGCCATTCTCCTGTCTCAGCCTCCCGAGTAGCTGGGACTACAGGCGCCGCCACCTCGCCCGGCTAGTTTTTTGTATTTTTGGTAGAGATGGAGTTTCACCGTGTTAGCCAGGATGGTCTTGATCTCCTGACCTCGTGATCCGCCCGCCTCGGCCTACCAAAGTGCTGGGGTTACAGGCGTGAGCCACCGCGCCCGGCCAGTGGTTTTTATTAACTAAAGAGTGATCAGGAATTAGTTTTACTTTCTCTGTCACTGCCTTACCGCTGTCTCCTGCCTTCCTCTCCACGCTCACAGCCAACATGAGCACTTGCCCGTAACTGACATCCTCACTGAGACGCTTTGTCAATCATTTTACTCCTTTCTGTGGGTAAAACTCAGACCTTTCCGCAAGAATAGATTTTTGTCCCCAAGGGTTCTTTTGTGTAAGAACTCAGGGTTATTAGTTACTGGCAAAGTGAACATATCTCACAAAACAAGTGTTTTTATTTTTATTTTTTTCTTGTTTGTGACAGTCTAAAGTGAGGTTTAGTAAAGAATATTTTCTTTGTTAGTTTAGTTTGTACCCAGTTCTTAAGAAGAAAAACAAACCAAACCAGAAACAACTATCCTGCATCTGCCCTGCCCCCATGCCTCCCCTTTTCATTATCACATGGCAAAGCATTTGATTTTCATCCTGTTTCATCAAAAGTCTTGCCGTTGATCACACTAGGTATTCATAGGAGTCAACTTCTGGTTTAATTATTTTGATTCACCGTGTTAGAAAGGGAAGATGGAGTAGGCGTAGGGGGCTGAGCACATTAGAAGGCGTAGAGGTGGCAGACATTTCAAGAATTCCGCTTCCCACAATAATAATAGGCTTTTTCAAGCAGTGAGATTTGAGCCTTTTACAAATTACCATTGCCCATTTATTTAACAACTATCACAGTAAATCCAAATAATATGCCTAAAGTGTGCTGCTTTTACTTTTGTTAATCATGGAAAATTGTTCTCTTATGAAATTAGATCTCTTTTGCTCCTGCCCTGCTCTTGAGCACTCATATTTCAATTACTTCAATCACTATTTTGTACAGAAATAGAAACTACTCATCAAAAGCTGGACATAACTTCTTTGTTACTCTTAGTCATTACTTTTATAAGGGCACAGATGACACTCTACTTCAAGAGCTGTTTGATTTTTATGAAAATGATTAATTCATATTTTATCAAGTTGGTATGTTATATCTGTATTTAAAAAATATGTAATTGTCTACTCTCAGATTAGAGTGAACTAGCTGTTCAAACAGCTCCCAAAACTTCAATGTGTTAGGCACGAGGTTGATTTCTAGTTCACATACAACTGAATATGAGCAAGCAAAATCTAAACGGGAGGATACGTAAAAATCTTTTAGGCTACAGTATATTTGACCAGGAAAGAAAGCTTGTCAATTATTTGACATTTGTTTAATAGTTATTTACATACCTTTTTTTTTTTTTTTGCTATAGTAAATAATCAGGCTCAACCTGAATAATAAAAACTTACTAATGTTTTAGAAATATTAGATCAAGATGAAAACTACACATATCCTTACTGAAATTTAATTCACCTTCTACTTTATTATCAGAAGAGAATTAATTGGTAGCTGGTGTTCCTCTTACAGACAAATATAAAGTCTGTTTTTCAGGCTTCTTTCTTGGGGACATAACTTATAATTTGAAATTGAACATTTGGTCTGTGTAAACCTTATTTGTAGAAATATTTCAATAGTCAAAATGAAATTTTCCACTTTAAGAAGCTGAGGCAGGAAGATCACTTAAGACCAGGAGTTTGAGACCACTCTGGGCAACATAGTGAGATCCTATCTCTAAAAAAAAAAAAAAAAATGTAAAAAATAACTTGGGTTGGTGGCATGTGCCTGCATTCCCAGCTACTAAGGAGGCTGAGATGGGAGGATTGCTTGAGCCCAGGAGGTCAATTCTGCACTGAGCCATGATCACACTGCTGTTCTCCAGAGAGGGTGACAGAGCAACACCTTGTCTCTAATTAAGTGAATACATAGTTTTTTTTGTATTTTGGGTTAGAGTAGATCAAAATCTCACATTTCTATTCTCCCAAATTTAAGGATGAGTTTCATGTGTCTTATCTGGAAGGCTATTTAGTATAGTCAATGACTTCTTCTTGGCAGTGTATCGGTTGACAATTTTTCCACTCAAATGGTAACAGTAAGGGGATGGGACCTTGGCAGAAGAAATATACTGTTACAAATGTGCTCAGAGAGTAAAATACAGTTGTAAAAATGTGGATGGAAAAACGGTGACTGCCTATTACTGATCTTTATACTCAAAGCAGAAACCACTGTATTGACATATAAATTTGCATTGGGCTTCAATTTTCTATTTTTAAGCATTCCATGATTGGGTTAAATTTACCATGCTATTTGTTTTCTGTTTGCCTCATCTGCTATTTCTCTCATTTATTCTTCCTCTCCTGACTTGTAGATTAAACAAGTATTTTATAGTATTATTAAGATTTTTTTTTTTAGCTATTCCTGTTTCTTTTTTATATTTTTGATGGTCTCTTTAGTACTTAAATTATGCCTCCTCAATTTATTATAATCCACTGTAAAAACTTTACCACAGGCCGGGTACAGTGGCTCTCGCCTGTAATCCCAGCACTTTGGGAGACCAAAGTGGGCAGATCACTTAAAGTCAGCAGTTCGAGACCAGCCTGGTCAACATGGTGAAACCCTGTCTCTATTAAAAACACAAAAATTAGCCAGGCATGGTGGTGGGCACCTGTAGTCCCAGCTACTTGGGAGGCTGCAGGAGAATTGCTTGAACCCGGGAGGCGGAGGTTGTAGTGAACCTAGATGGTGCCATTGCACTCCAGCCTGGGCAACAGAGCGAGACTCTGCCTCAAAAAACAAAACAAAAGAACACTTTACCACAGTATAATTTTATTTATTCCGTTTTTGTTTGTCCTATTTAATATTTAATTTCAATATATAGTATAAACCTTGTTATTTATTATTTTTGCTTCAAACAGTTAATAATAGTCTTTTAAAGAAGCACACACAGACACACATACAGACACAAACACACATACATTTTACATTCATCAACATATTTGCTACTTCTGGTGCTCTTCATTTCTTTCTGAAGATATGGACTTCCATCATCATTTATCGTTAGCCTGGAGAGTTTTCTTCAGTATTATGTGAGAAATTCTTCTGTCAGAAATTCTCTCAACTTTGATTTGTAGTTTCAAAGAATAATTTTGCTGGACATAGAAATCTAAGTTAATAGTTATTTTTTAGCACATTAAAAATGGCACCCCTTTGTGTTTTTATGGTTTCCATTTTTTTAATGAGAATTAAGAAGTCAGCTTTTATTTTTAATATTTTTGCTTGAATTTAGCAATGTGACTTTACTCTCTGGCTGCTTTTAACATTTTCTCTTAACTTTTAAAATTTTGTGTTCCAACAGGTTGACTCTGATATACCTAGATATGATTTTCATTGTACTTGTCCTGTTTCAAGTTCATTGGATTTTTGGAATCTGTAGATTGATACCAGTATTAACTTTGTAAAAACAACAACAACAACAACAAAAAACTCAATCATTGCCTTTTGCCTGTTCCTTTTGTTCCATTCTTTATCTCTTCTCCTAGGATTCCAATGTTAATCTACATATATTACCCCACGGGTCTCTAATGCTATGTTCTATTTATTATTTTTCCTCTCTTGACTCAGTTTAGATAGCTTCAATTCACTGATCCTTTCTTTTACTAGGTTTAATCTCCTCCTACAGAAGGTTGATTAACTTTATATAATTTCAATAAACTTTATATTTCAAAAATTGAAATTTTCAGTTCTATTATCATTTAGTTCTTTATAAATGTCCTTTTTCCTGAACAATTCCACAACTATTGATCATTTTACGTATCTTTTCTTCTAAACTTACTAATGTATTTTGATAGTATTTTTAAAGCCTGAGTTTGGGACTTTGGGACGTAAGCACCACAATATCCCCCTCTGCTTCTTGGCTCCCTCCCTAGTCAGTCATGGTTTATTTAACAAAATATGCTCTGTGGGAGATCTGGAAAGTTGAGATGATTAATTTTGCATTTAGGCATATTTCATATTTTAATTCCTCATGATAAACCACATGTTCATTAAAAATTCAATTGTGTTATCTTTGTGCTAACAAAGCTTTCCTGCCTTTGACAAGATTGCTTTTCTGCCCTCCCATAAACAAACAAGGCTGTGGCCTGCCCCCAAAATGTGAGCAACGGCTTGTTCTCTTATTTAACAAGGCCTCATTCCTCTCTGAAATTAAGTTCATTTTGAACTTCTTTTTATCTACAGCTTTTAGATAGCTTCAGCAGAAGAAAATAATGATTAAGTTTACCCAGTGTTTTCTTGTTATGGAAAGAGCAACCGAGTTTCATTGCTTTCTACCTTCTTACCAGAAATGGAACACACTTATTAAGGTGTTAAAGACATTAAGTCTCTATGACCTTACTCTAAATTGTTTTCAGGATAAGCCTGTTAAAGGTCTATTTTTCAACCCTGCCTAAGAATTTTCAAAAATATCCGGAATAGCAAATATTCTTTCTTAAAACTGAGTCTGTACTTTTTCAGAAAGTTCGAGCAGGTAGAGCCCTTCTGAATTTTTCAGAGATGAAGGGGCCTAAATGTGTGCATGAGGCCTGTCCTTAAATCATGTAAAACCCTCAAATTTTTCACATTATCTCAAGAGATAGACAGGCTTCAGGCAGTTTCATATACAGCCAAGAAAAACATTTTGTGTTCCTTTTCAAGACCCATGTAGGCAAAACTATTTCCATTGCATTATTAAGTCGGCTAAAGCACTGGGAAGATAAAAGATTTTTTAGCAGCTAGTAACTATGGTATATTCTAGAATTGTTTCCTTTAGAACTCTTTCAAATTGATAGTAGAATGGTTTGATTTTTTGAAAAATTAATATCGCCTTTCTTCAGGTAATAGAATCTCAATTATTACTACTTAGCTTCTCAGCAACCAGTTTCTATTTTTTTCTACCTGTTCCATTTGTTTTAATTTATTTTATCCTTTAAATATTCCATGGGATAGAGTGGAGGTGAGGAAAGGTAGGGAATCTATTTAAAACAGTGTTTTATTTTTTAATGTGCTAATATAAATATTTCCCAAGATTAGGCTATACAAATGATTTTTGAAGACTTGATAAGTAAATTAAAATATAAATGAATAGTTACATTTTTCAGTTTTTAAAAGCCTCAAAATCAAACTTTATAAAAGTTGTTGTGGATAACATTATATTTGCTTTTTATTACTTAGTAGAAGACATTAAATTGATTATAGTGACAGAAAAAAATCGCTTCACAAATACACCAGAAATGCATATGTGTGTTATCAAATTAACCAGTCCACAGACTATAAAATAATAAAGCAGCTGGAAGTGGATTAAGGAAAATGAACATCACCTAGAAATTACAGACTCTGAGAAAAATTCTTCAATGACATCTTTTCTGGATATAGAAAATGAATGACCTTTCATTGCCTTTCACTGGGGATGAGCTGTGTGTTTGTATTTGTAAATAGGAGAGCTGAATCACGATAAATGAGTTTGGAATCACAGGTGTGAAAAGAAGAACCCGTTTTGAACATCTAAGAAGTAAACCATACAAGGTAATATTTAGGACTGCCCATTCAGCTCACAATTGTCTGAAAATTATATCCCCTCCCCCCACCTGAGGAGCAGGTACCAATAGCTATGCTTGTGCTATCTTATCTGATAATTTCTCAGATAATACATTTTGTGACTGAAGTAGACACAAGATGAGTTAATCAGATTCTTTCAAAAGGAAGTTGGAATTGAGAAGTATAGAAATTCAGAACAATGAATCATGTTAACAGCAGAACAATAAAGTGAACATAGATTTCTGCCCCTGAGATTCCACACAGTATATTTTCAATAAAATATATTCTTGTTTGTTTAAGCCAGATTGATGTGGTTTTCTGTGTTATACAACTAAGAGAACCAAGCCAAAGATCCCCAGCTTAAAAGCAGTTTGAAATCCTCTTGGTGATCTCTTCCATTTTTTAGACTAGTGAACTGAGACTTGAAGAGTTTTATGTAATTCCACAAAGTGACAAAACTATTTGAAGGGCAGATATCTGACTTGAAGCTTGTTATAGTACCCATAATACATTTTCAAGTTAGTATCTTTATATGCTGAAAGAAAAAATAAAGCACATTTGCTTTATGATAGGGCCTAAAAGTAATAGAGACATTAAATGATTTAATGCTACCTGGAAAAGAAATTAACATTGGTGAGACACTTATTATGTATTATATCCATGAAGCTCAAAGGTCCTCAAATAGATTCAAGCCAAAAAGGTCCTCTCTGAGGCACATTTTAATCAGACTGTCAAAGGTCAGAGGCAAAGAATTGTGAAAGCAGCAAGAAAAACATCGGGTCATATATAAGGAAACACCCATTAGACTACCAGCAGATTTCCCAGTAGAAACATTGCAGGCCCAGAGAGAATAGGATGATATTTTCAAGGTGCTGAAAGAAAAAATATTCTAGCAAAGAATACTATGCCTTGCAAAACTATTCATCAGAAAGGAAGGAATAATAAAGTCCTTCTCACATAAGCAAAATCTGAGGGAATTCATCACCACTAGACTGGTATTCCAAGAAATGTTTAAGAGGGCACTACAATTGGAAGTGAAAAGATAATCACTATCATGCTAACATGAAAGTATAAATTTCGCTAGTAGAGAAAAATTCATAATGAAACTCAGAATGCTCCAGTACTATAATGGTGCAACTTATACCTTTCAAATCTCTATTATGGAAGTTAAAAGTAAAAATGTCAAGAATAACAACAGCTATAATTAGATAAGGAATACACAATATACAAAGATGTAAATTAAGGCAGAAAAACATAAATTGTGGGGCAAAGGAAGGGAAAAGAGTCCAGAGTATCTTTACATGAGCACAGCTAAGTTGTCATTGGCCTAAAATATTAAAATCGTCTATTATAACTACAAGTTTTTTATTATTATTTTGAGATGGAGTCTTGCTCTGTCATCCAGGCTGGAGTGCAGTGGCGCAATCTCAGGTCACTGCAACCTCCACCTCCTGGATTCAAATGATTCCCCTGCCTCAGCCTCCCAAGTAGCTGGGATTACTGGTGCATGCCACTGTGCCCACCTACATTCTGTATTTTAAGTAGAGATGGGGTTACACCATGTTGGCCAGGCTGGTCTTGAGCTCCTGACCTCAGGTGATCTGCCCACCTTGGCTTTCCAAAGTGCTGGCATTACAGGCATGAGCTATTGCACCTGGCTATTATAACTACACGATTCTTTAGTTAGTCCCATGGTAACCACAAGAAATAAACTGCAGCAGACACACAAAAAGAAAGAGAAAGGAGTCAAAACTTAGTACCGCAAATAATCATCAACCCACAAAGGTAAACAACAAGAGAGGAACAAAGAGTCCACCAAACAGTCAGAAAATGACTAATAAAATGGCAGGAATAATAACCTTGAATGTAAATGGATTAAATTATCAAATTAAAAAACTATAGAATGGCTGAATGGATTAAAAAAAAAAGACCTAATTAAATGCTATCTACAAGAGACTCATTTCACTTATAAGAACACATAGAAACTGAAAATGAAGAAATGGCAAAAGATAGTCCATGCTAATGAAAAAAAAAATGAGCAGGAGTAGCTATGCTTATATCCACAAAAATTTATTTTAAGTCAAAAACTGTAAAAAGAGATAAAAAAGGTCATTCATGATCAAAGTATTTATTCAGCATGAGAATGCAACAATTGTAAATATATATGCACCCAACACTGAAGCACTCAAATATATCAAGCAAATAGTAGTAGATCTAAAGGGAGAGAGAGAGTCCAGTACAACAATACTCCTAAATAACCAATGGGTTAATGCAGAAATTAAAAGGAAAATTTTAAAATTTCAGATTTGATCCAGCAATCCCACTACTGGGTATCTACCCAGAAGGAAGAAGTTATATGAAAAAGATACTTGCACACGCATGTTTACAGCAGTACAATTTGCAACTGCAAAAATGTGGAACCATCTCAAATGCCCATCAATCAACAAGTGAATAAAGACACTGTGGTATATATATACACATATATATGTATACACACACACACACACACACACACACACACACACACACACAATGGAATACTACTCAGCCATAAAAAGGAATGAATTAATGGCATTCACAGCAACCTGGATGAGATTGGAGACTATTATTCTAAGTGAGAGTAACTCAGGAATGGAAAACCAAACATTGTATGTTCTCATTCATAAGTGGGAGCTAAGCTATGATGATGCAAAGGCATAAGAATGACACAATGGACTTAGGGGACCCAGGGGAAAGCGTGGGAAAGGGCTGAGGGATAAAAGACTACAAATAGGGTGCAGTGTAAATTGCTTGGGTGATGAGTGCACCAAAATCTCACAAATCACTACTAGAGAACTCACTCATGTAACCAAACTCCCCCTGTTCCCCAATAACCTATGGAAATAAAAAATTTAAAATAAAGTAAGAACAAAAAAGAAATGAAAATGGAAGCTCAACATACTAAAACCTATGGAATATAGCAAAATAATTTCTAAGAGAGGAGTATATAGAAATAAATTACTATATCACAAAGGTGGAATGATCTCAAACAGCCTAATGTTTAAGAACCAAGACTGTGAAACTTACAGAAGGAAAAATAGGGGAAATGCTTCATGACACTGGACTGGGCAATGTATTTTTGGACAAGATCTCAAAGGCAAAGATGACAAAAGCAAAGATTGACAAGTGGGATTACATCAAACGAAAAAGCTCCTGCACACCAAAGGAAATCATTAACAGTGAAGAGACAATTTAAAGCATGGGAAAAATATTTGCCAACTATTTAACTGATTAGGGGTTCACAGTCTGAATATATAAGGAACTCAACTCCATAAAAACATCTGATTAAAAAATAGGCAGAAGATCTTAATAAGTATTTCATAAGAGAATACATAAAAATGGCAAACAGGTATATGAAAAAATATTCAACATCACTAATTATCAAGGAAGTGAAAATCAAAAACACAATGAGATATCACTTCACTTTAACTAGAATGATGATTTCCAAAAGACAAAAGATAACTAGTGTTGGCAGGAATGTAAATTAGGACAGCCACTATGGAAAATAGTATAGAGCTTCCTCAAAAAACTAAACATAGAATGACCATATTATCCAGCAATTCCATTACCAGGTACATATCCAAAGGAGAGGAAATCTGCATGTTATAGAGATATCTGCACTCGCATATTTATGGCAGCAGTATTCACAATTGCCAAGATAGGGACTCAAGCTAAATGTCCATCAATGAATAAACAGGTAAAGAGAATGTGATATACATGTACAGTGGAATACTATTCAGCCATAAAAAATAAAATTATGTTTTCTGTCCATGGATGTACCTGAAGGACATTTTGTTAAGTGAAATAAGCCAGATACAGAAAACCAAATAGTGCATGTTCTCACTCATATGTAGAATCTTTAAAAAATCCATCTCATATAAGCAGTGAATAGAAAATTGGCTACCAAAGACTGGGGAAGATAAGGAGGAGGAGGGGTTGAGGGAAGTTGGTCAATGGACGCAAAGACACAATTATAGAAGAAGTATAAGTTCTGGCATCTTATTGCATGGTAGGTTGACTAAAGTGAATGATAAGGTAGTTATATATTTCAAAATAGCTAGAAGAGAGGATTTTGAATTTTCCCACCACGAAGAAATGGAGTGTTTTAGGTGATGGATATGCTAACTACCTAGATTTGAATATTACTCAATATATACATGTATGAAAACATGACATCGTACCACCTAAATATGTACAATTATTATGTATCAATTAAAATAAAAAATAAAGAAAGAAATAAAAGCAGTAAGGACAGCCACCAGCATTATGAAAATCAACCTTCTCAGAACTTTGGAAATTAATGAAAACTTTGTGGCTAATCATAGAGCATTTATACAAGAAATGAAGTTGAATTGCCAAGAACATAGTACTTTAACCTGGCCTGCTCCCACTCCTCTCTTCTCAGCTTGGACGCCGGGGAAACCAACAGCCTTGAAACGATGGTAGTTGTGAAACCAGGAGCCTACTAGCCACTTACTGATCGGATAGAATAGGTTTGGAGCTCCCCAAAATGCCCTTGTGCAAAAATTTGTTATAATTTTCCCTGTGGCAGCTCTCTGGAAAGGCTGAAACCCTTATTTGATCAATCTCAGAGCTCACTCTGTGTGAACAGTTCTATATTGAGAGCATTGGTTAGAAATAGTAGCAATCGTTTATTTAATATTATAGCTGCCTGAGGCAATGATATCAATTGCAGTTAACAAGAGACTGACCAAAAAGAGAAAACTCAGGAATGATATATTTTCATAGGGACTCTGAGAAGCTCTGACATATTTTTAAGAATATAGGAAGCCACACACATATCCGGGGCTACCTTTGTGTTTAGGAAAAATCAACCTAGTAAGGTTGATTTTGAGGCTCTGCTTGCCCATGAAGCTCTACACAGAAAGTGAAGGCTAAGGAGAGTTGTAAGCTGCCCAGAGAAGCAATGAAGGCATGCCCCCACACACATGCGCATGCACACACACACACACACACACACACAAAAATGCTGAAGGCCATAGCAAAGCCTGGAGGAAGGTTTACCAGTTCAGAGCACTTAAGTAAATCTCTCTCTGATCATCAGTTCAATCCCAAGCTAACTGACCAGAGATTTCAGTCACTGTATACAAAAAATGTAGACTTTATAGATTTATTCCAATGACAACAACAAAACATGGTGGGGAGAGGTAGGATTCTGATTTCTGGTTATCTTATTTTAAATATCCAGTTCTCTACAAAAAATTATGAGGCACACAAGGAAACAGAAAACTATGGCTCATACATAGAAAGAAAATAGCCGTTAATAAACACTTTTTTTCTGAGCAACCAAAGACATTGCATTTACTAGATAAAGACTTTAACAGCTATTTTTCAGAGCTAAACTTAATTGTGTTAAGTTCAGAGAACTAAACTTCACTGTAATGGTTAATACTGAGTGTCAACTTGATTGGATTGAAGGATACAAAGTATTGATCCCAGTTGTGTCTGTGAGAGTGTTGCCAAAGGAGATTACCATTTGAGTCTGTGGTCTGGGAAAGATAGACCCACCCTTAATCTGGGTGGGTACAATCTAATCAGCTGCTAGTGTGGCTAGAATGTAAGCAGGCAGAAAAGTGTGAAAGTAGAGACTGGTCTAGCTTCCCAGCCTACATCTTTTTCCGATGCTGGATGCTTCCTGCCCTCCAACATAAGACTCCAAGTTCTTCAGTTTTAGAACTCGGACTGGCTCGCCTTGCTCCTCAGCCTGCAGATGGCCTATTGTGGGACTTCGTGATCATATGAGTTAATATTTAATAAACTTCCCTTTATATATACCTATTCCATTAGTTCTGTCCCTGTAGAGAACCCTAATATGTTAACCATGCCTAAAAATATGAGAATCATGTCCCACCAAGTACAGCATAGCAATAAAGAGATAGAAATTATAATATATGAATAAAAACCAAATAGAAATTCTGGAATTGAAAAGGATAATAATAGAAATTTTTTTAAATCACTAGAAGGTCTTATTTTAGATTAAACTATACCCTCCACCAAATTCATATGTTACAGTCTTTAACCCTGGTATCTCAGAATATGACTTTCTGTGGAGACAGGGTCTTTACAAAGGTAATCAAGTTAAACAAATGTTATTAGGGTAAGCCTTAATCCAATAGGACTAATGTTTTTATAAAAAGTAGAAATGTAGAGACAGACACACACATAGACAACCACACGGGAACATAAAAGCAGATACCAGGGTGATGTGTACATAAGCTAAGAAACACTGAAGATTGCTGATGAACCACCAGAAAAGAGAGGCATAGAACAGACTCTTTCCAACAGCCCTCAGAAAGAACTAACCACTCTGCCAACACCTTGATTTCAGATTCTTGGTCTCCAGAATTAAGAGACAATAAATATTTGTTGTCTAAGCCACCCCGTTTATGGTACTTTGTAATGGCAGTCCCAGCAAGCTTGTACAGGGCTCAACAGCAGATTTGAGCAGGCAGAAGAAATATTCAGCTAACTTGAACTTCAGTTGAAATTACCTAGTCTAAGAAACAATAAGAAATAAAGAATAAAGAAAAAATAAACAAGACTTTACAGACCTGTGGGTCACCATCAAGCAAACCAAAATATACAAAATGGAGTTTAAAAAGGGAAGAACAGAAAGAAAAAGATAAAAAACAGTATTTCAAGAATTAATGGCCTCAATCTCCCTAAATTTAATAAGCAATCTTTATACATTCATGAAGCTCAGTGAAATTTAAGGAGGATAAACTCGAAGATATTTACAAAAAGACAGAAAGTCATGCTGTCCAAAGACAAAGACATAATCATAAAATCAGCAAGAGAAAAGTGACTTGTCATATAAAAGAGATCCTCAGTAAGATTTATAACTGGCCATTCATCAGAAACTACAGAGGCTAAAAGGAACTGGGAAAATATACTCAAAGGAATATTGGGAAATAATTGGGAAATATACTGAAAGAAAACGAATGTCAACTGACAGTTCTATAGGCAGCAAAACTATCCTTAAGAAACGGAAAAATTAAGATTCCCAAATAAATGAAAGCTTAGAGAGTTTATTCCCATTAGAACTGTGCCACAAGAAATATAAAGGGAGTCATTTAGGCTAAAAGGAAAGGACATTGGACAGTAAATAAAATTCACACAAAGAAAGAGCACTGTTAAAGATGATCACATAAGTAAACATAAAAGTCAGTACAAATATATTTTGGTTTTCAATTGTTTTTTTTTCTCCTATATAATGTAACTGACAATTGCATGAAACAGTAATTATAAAATTGTATTGATGAACTTATAGTGTATAAAGAAGTAATTTGACAATAATAACAAAAAGGGGGAGAGAATTGAGCTATACAGAAGTTTTCATGTGTTATTAAAATTGAGTTGTAATCTGAACTAGATTGTTTTAAATTAAGACATTTATTTTAATTCCCAGAACAAAGATTTAAAAAACACTCAAAACCTCTTGTAAAAGAAATAAGAGAATTATAATGTTTTACTAAAAGTATTTATTTAACACAAAACATTAAGTACTTGAGGAATAGATGGTAAAATAAGAAATATGTCATAGAAAAGAGCAACATAGCAGATGGAAATTCTACTTTATTAGAAATTACATTAAGTATAAATAGACCAAATACTCCAATCAAAAGACAGAGATTAGCAGAGTGGATTAAAAAAACATGAACTCACCGTCTACTGTCTGTAAGAGATACACTTTAGATTCAAATAGGTTGAAAATAAAATGATGCAACATTTTATTTTAAAAAAAAGAGCTTGAGCAGCTACATTAATAGCAGAAGAAAATAGACTGTTGGACAAAATGTGTTCCTTGAGGCAATGAAGGATATTTTATTATGATAAAATTGTAAATTCACCAGAATGGTATTAAAAATGATAAATACATATGTCCCCCAAAACAGAACTCTAAAATACAAGTAAAAACTAACAGCACTGGTGGTCAAAATAGACAATTAAACAATAATTATTGGTAACCTTTTAATGACCCTCTTTTGATAATGGAAAGAACAACCAGGCAGAAGACCAACAATGAAAAAGAAGATTTAAGACTATAAATCAACTAGAGATAATGACATCTATAAAGCCCCAACCAACAACAACAGAATACATATTCTTTTCAAAAGTACATGAAATATTTTGCAGGACAGAATATGTTAGACCATATAGCAAGTCTCAGTGAATTTAAAGTAATTGAAATTATAAAAAGAATGTTGTCTGAATACAAGGGAATTAGAAATTAGTAACAAAAGAAAATTCAGGAAATTCACAAATATATGAAAATTTAAAACCACAAGTCTACATAACTAGTGTATCAAAGAAAAAAACACAGATAAATTAAAAAAATCATTTGAACTAACAAAAACAAAAACAGAACATACCAAAAGTAATGGGATCGAGCAAAACTATGCTTACAGAGAAATCTATAGGTGTAAATGCCTATATATTTTTTAGAAAGCTCAATTCAGTTACCTAACTTTTCCCTTCAGAAACCACAACAATAAAAGCAAACTAAACCAAAGCAAAAATAAAGAAGGAAAACAAATAGAAAAAAAGAAATGGAGAATAAAAGACAATGGAAAAAAATCAACAAAATCAAAAGTTGGTTCTTTAAAAAGTTTAACAAAAATAAAAAACTATCTAGATTGACCAAACACACACACACGTGAGCACACACACACACACATACACAGAGAATTTAAATACCTTAAATACTAATATCAGAAATGAGAGGGGATCCCTACTGACCTTAAGAAATAGAAAGGTTATAGGAAAATACTATTAATAATTGCATGCCAAATATTAGATAATCTAAATAATATGGACTAATGTCTGGAAAGACTCAAACTGCTGAAACTGAATGAAAAAGAAACAAAAAAATGGAATAAACCTAAAACAAAGTGAATTAGTAGTCCAAAAAACTTCTGCCAAAAAAAAGTTCACACCCCAATGACTTCAGTGTAGAATTGCAACAAATGTTTGAAGAAGTACTAACAGTTTGTCACCAACTTTTCCAGCTCTATCCTACTTATTTCATGAGGCTAGTATTTTTCTCATACCAAAAGCAGGCAAAGATATCATGTGAATACAGAGGCAAAAATCCTCAACAAAATACTAGCAAAAAAACCCAGCAATCAATAAAAAGTATTATATGCTATGACCAAGGGAGATTCATTCCAAGAATGAAAGATTAGTTGAATATATGAAAATCAATAATTGGAATACAGTTTACTAGCAGAATAAAGGAAAAAAACCTCACACTATCACCTCAATAGACAAGGAAAAATTGTTTGATGAAATATACCCAAAACACTCAACGAACCCTTCAAAAACACTCAATTCAGAAAAGTATTAAATCTGATAAGAGTTACCTAAACCAGATTCTTGAATTTGATTGAGAATTCTGAAATTCGGAAATCTGATAACCATATCAGATTCCGAAATTTGATAAGGGCATCTGTGAAAAATTCACAGCTAACATCATACTTTTTCTTAATGGTAAGAGACTAAATGTTTTCTACTTTAGGTTAGGAATAAAATAAAGATGTCCTCTGTCACCACGTATATTCAACATTGTATTGAAAGCTGTAGCCAGGACAATTAGGCAAAAAAACAAATAATAAAAGTCATTCTAATTGAAAAGAAAGAAAGAAAACTATCTCTATTCAAAGATGAAATAACCTTGTACATAGAAAATTTTAAAGAAACAGGAAAAAAAATCCAAACCAGAATAAATGAAGTCAGCCAGGTCCCTGGATGAAAGATCAATATGTAAAAGTTAATTATATTTCTATACTTGAAATATAATTTCAATATATATTTGAAAGTATAATTTTAATATATATTTGAAAACTTGGACTCCTATCTCATACCATATATAAAAATAAAGAAAAAATCCTTATATAAAATCATCAAAATGTTATTAGAAATAAGTTAATAAAAGGATTGAAAAATTCACAGACTAAATCTCCAAAGCTTCATTGAAAGAAATTAAGGAATATCTAAATAAATGAAAGACATTTTATATTTATGGAATGGAAGAGTTAATATTGTTAAGAAGTCAATACTTTCTAAACTGATGTGCAGATTCAATGCAATGTCTGCCAATATTTCAGTTTTTGCAGAGACTGATAAGCTTACCCTAAAATTCATATACAAATTCAAAGGAGCCCATACAATCTTTAAAAAGAACAAAGTTGATGGGTTATACTTCCCAGTTTCAAAATTTTCTATAAAGCTACAGTAATAAAAAAAAATCAACCAAAGTGTGGTTGTACTCACACAAAGGTAAATATATGGATCAATGGAATAGAATTAAGAGTTCAGAAACAAACTCCTTCCTTCCCCTCTCCCTCCCTCCCTCCGTTCCTTCCTTCCTTTCCTTCCTTCCTTCCTTCTCTTCCTCCCTCCTTCTCCTTCCTTCCTTCCTCCCTCCCTCCCTCCCCTCCTTCTTCCCCTTTCCCTTCCTTTCCTTTCTCCCTCACACCCTCCCTTCCTTCCTTCTCTTCCCCCTCTCTTCCCCTTCCCCTTCCCTTCCCTTCCATTTCCTTTCCCTTCCTTTTCCTTTCCCTCCCTCCCTCCCTCCCTCCCTCCCTCCCTTCCTTCCTTCCTTCCTTCCTTCCTTCCTTCCTTCCTTCCTTCCTTCCTTCCTTCCTTCCTTCCTTCCTTCCTTCCTTCTTTCCTCCCTCCCTCCCTCCTTCCCTCCCTTTCTGAGACAGGATCTTGCTCTGTCACCTAGGCTGGAGTACAGTCTCATGATTTCAGCCTCGGACTTCTGGGTTCAAGTGATCCTCTTGCCTCAGTCTCCCAAAGTGTTGGGATTATAGATGTGAGTCACCATGCTCCACCAAGTCTTACATTTTCAATTTTTATTTTGACAAAGGCGCCAAAACAATTCAATAGGCAAAATAATAGTCTTTTCAACAAGTGGTCTTGGGAAAACTGAATATCCACATGCTGAAAAATGAAAACTTGGACTCCTATCTCATACCATATATAAAAATTAACTCAAATGAATTATGAAGCTAAATAAATTAACTCAAATGAATTATGAAGCTAAATGTAAGACCTTGAAGTATAAAATTCTTAGAAGAAAACTTAAGAGTAAGTTTCTCTGTGGGTCAGGTATGGTGACTCATGTCTATAATCTCAGCACTTTTGGAGGCTGAGGCAGGCAGATCACCTGAGGCAAGGGTTCGAGATCAGCCTGGCCAACATAGTAAAACCCTGTCTCCACAAAAAACACAAAAATTAGCCAGGCGTGGGGGTGTGCACCTGTAATCCCCGCTACTAGGGAGGCTGAGGCATGAAAATTGCTTAAACCTGAGAGGCGGAGGTTGAGGTTGTAGTGAGCTGAGAATGCACCACTGCACTCCAGTTTGGGCAACAGAGTGATAGTCTGTCTTAAAAAAAAAAAAAAAAAAGAAAGAAAGAAAAGAAAAGAAAAATTATCTGTAACCTTGGATTAGACAATGGCTTCTTAGATATTACACCAAAGACAAAAATAACAAAATAAAATATAGACAAATGAATTTTATCACTTCATCAAAAGGTTTTTTTTAAAATGTGTGCTTCAGTGGACATTAATTGAAAAGAAAATCCATAAAATGGGAGAAAAGAATTGCAAATCACATATTTGATAAGGGATTTGTACCCAGAATATATGAAGATATCTTACAGCTCAACAATAACAACATAAATAACCCAGTTTAAAAACGGGCAAAGGATCTGAATAGACATTCCTCCAAGAAGGATATGCAAATAGAGAGTAAGTACATGAAAAGATGGCCACATTAGTCATTAGGGAAATGCACACCAAAGCCACAATGAGATACCACTTCACACTCACTTGGTAACTAGAATAAGAAAGATAGGCAATAACAAGCTAGTAAGGATTTGGGGAAATTGGAACCCTCAGACATTGCTGTTGGGATTCTAAAATGTGTCACTCCTTTGGAAACAGTTTTGCTGTTTCTCAAAATGTTAAATATAAGGTTGCTATATAACCCAGGAATTCCACTTCAAGGTATATTTATACCCAATTTCCTTGGGAATTGAGAATATCTCTTCAAACAAAAGCTTGTACATTAATGCTCATAACATTACTCATAAAAGCCAATATCTGGAATGATTCAAACGTCCATCAACCAATATTGGATAAAAAAATGTGATATATTAATACAATGTTATTGAGCAACAAAACGGAATAAAGTGCTGATACTTGCTGTAATAAGGGGGAACTTTGAAAACATATTAAGTGATGAAGCCAGACACAAAAGACTATATGTTGTATGATCCCATTTATACAAAATGTCAATTAAATAAAATATATAAAGACAGAAAATAGATAGCTATTGCCTGAGGAATGTATTTGAAGATGGAGGATTTGGCTCTTTTGTTGCAAATGTCTAGGTATAATACATGTTAGTGTATAGTCAATAAAGAATCTTTTTTCTGTTTTAACATTTTCTTTTTTGTACTTGTACACTTACTTTTTTCCAGGGGAAAATTTTTAAAAGCATATCAAGATTCATCCCACCAAAAATTATCTCATTGAGATTTGTGCTCACATTACATTTTATTTTCAAATTCATATGAAGAATGTTAAAATATTGATATTACATATTTTTATCCATCCATTCAAATGGACGACATCTCTCCATTTACTAAATGTTAAAACTACATATCTCTATAGAAAAAAAAACCAACCATTATACTACAAACGAAGAAAAAAAGAGAAAGTAGCAAAGAGTCATTAAAAAACACAAAGGTTTAAAATATAGTTACAGAAATTGGACTTAACATTTCAGTAATAACAATCCACATGAAAAGGCATGCTTATTAAATATTAAACAACAAACACTCTTAGATGTGTTTGAAAAAGTTCACCTATGTATTATTTGAAGAAATACCCATGAAATAAGACTAAAAATAAAGGTATCTGCAAATATATAACAGAAAATCATATAGTAAACTAAGCATTGTTTGAATAATAATAAGAGATAAAATAGATTTGGGGACCAAAAGCATTATAAAAGAGATATGTTAGTATTGATAAATTATGATATCGACAATAAAGATAAAGCAGTCACAAATATGTATGTATTAAAAGAGAAAGCATCAAAACATATAAAGCAAATAAGTATTTGCTCAATAACTTCTTAGTCTTTGAAAATAAATGTAGCTGTATAAAAACAGATAAAATTATTCATAAACTGATATTATAAAAATATATTGAATGTTCTATACTATAAACAGGGTATAGAGAATTCTTATAATTTTATGTTGCTTCAGCATCCATGTTGAATATAGTTTTAACTTGCTTATGCTAGAAGTAGGGCTTAGTCACTCTTGACTAAGCAGTTTGCAGTTATTCAGTGTGGTCAAGCCAGTTATCTGCCTTCTACAGTTACCTCCTGGTGACCACTTCTCTATGGAACAGCTAAATACAACCTACTTGACTCATCCAACTAATCTCCACCCACCACAACCCCAAATGGACTGTGCAGCAGATATGATGTAGTGACCACCTGTCAGTCACAGCATGACTCTGGGGAACTTGTGTCTGTTTGCTCCAAACTGGACCATCAGAACCTACTTGGGTAACACCCTGGATCCCAATGAAGGATCTGGCTCACAAGTGTAGCAGGGGAACCCCCCCCCCCAATATTTCAATGTAGGTTCTTTCTACTTTCTGTAAGTGTCAACTGGTCTGAGAAATAAAGAGAAAGAGTACAAAGAGAAGAATTTAACAGCTGGGCCTCCGGGGGTCAGATCGCCTATTGGTAGGACAGTGATGCCCCCAAGTTGCAAAACCAGCAAGTTTTCATTAGGGATTTCAAAAGGGGAGGAGGCGTACAAACAGGGATTAGGTTACATGCTTCAAGAGGCAAAACACAGAGCAAAGATCACATGCCTCTGAGGAAACAGGACCAGGGCGAAATCAGAAACTCCTGATAAGGTTCTATGTTCAGTGGTGCACATATTGTCTTGATAAACATCTTAAGAGAAAACAGGGTTTGAGAGCAGAGAACTGATCTGACCTCAAATTTACCAAGGCCTGGGGTTTTCCAATCCTAGAAAGTCGGAGGGTACTTCAGGAGACCAGGGCGTATCTCAGTCCTTATCTCAACCACATAGAACAGACACTCCCAGAGCGGCCGTTTATAGACCTCCCCCCAGGAATGCAATTCTTTTCCTAGGGTCTCAATATTATATTCCTTGCTAGGAAAAGAATTTAGCGTTATCTCTCCGACTTGCAGGTCTGTTTATAGATGATCTGCAAGAAGAAAAATATGGCTCTTTTTGCCTGACCCCACGGGCAGTCAGACCTTATGGTTGTCTTCCCTTGTTCCCTAAAATTGCTGTTATTCTGTTCATTTTCAAGGTGCACTGATTTCATACTGTTCAAACACACATGTTTTACAATCAATTTGTACAGTTATCTCAATCATCACAGGGTCCTGAGGTGACGTACATCCTCAGCTTACGAAGATAACAGGATTAAGATATTAAAGACAGGCATAAGAAACTATAAGAGTATTATTAGGGAAGGGATAAATATCCATGAAATCTTCACAATTTATGTTCCTCTGCCACGGCTCCAGCTGGTCCCTCTGTTCGGAGTCCCTGACTTCCCACACCACCAGTGTCTCTCTCTCTACCTTCCCATCAGCAGTTTGAGCACACATATCCTGAATGGCTCCCAATTTCCAGCTGGCCCTGCAAGGCATGCTTCCCTCCTCTCTGAGATCTGTAAGTAATAAACCATCTCTGCTATTTCAGATGTTTTGAGTCACTGCCTATGTGTCTCACCCAACTGACACACCTGGACCTAAATTCTTTCCCAACTGGGGCTCTCCTAGAGAGTGGCTATATTAGTGGGAATAAACGGAGTACAGGTCAGACAAGAGCCACAAGGACGTCCACTAGAATCAATTAGTTTCCTGTGAGAAGCATACCAGGTCACAGATCAGACAGTTAGGCATTAGGCTGTCCACCAGGATAAAGTAGCATCCTGTGAAAGGCAGGTTATAAGCATCCAGTACCAAATCCCTGGAACCCTGTAAAGACAGGGCTCGAGCTTATAGCCACTCTCCACAGAGAGAGAGACCTCAAGACCAAATTAGGAAAAAAAAAATACAGCCTGGGGAATGTGCATGTTTTCCAAATGTTGGAGGAATATTTCCTAGCAAAAATAAATACTCAACCATTTAAACATTTTAAAATACTCTCCTGATAATGATACAAATAAGAATTTAAAACTGCAATTACAGACTATTTAGAAATTGAGGTCAATGTAACAGTAGAAACTTAGAAATAACTTCAATGGTCATCAGCTATGGAATATATCAGTAAGTTATGGTACAAAGAATAAGTATAAATTCTGTATGTTTCATGTTATTAATTACTTTGCAGTTATTTGTTAAAATAAGGCAGTATCTATGATGGATTGGAAAGCAACTGACATTATATACTAATCAAAAAATTAATACAGATGAATAAACATATGTTTGACCTAATTTTTGGAAAAATCTGTATGTGTACATATTCTTTTAAACAAAGGGTATCATGGATCAATACCCACCAAATCACTAGCCACAGATACATTGAAGAGGGAGGAGAACTCATAAATTTTGTTATGGGAACTTCTATATTGGTTGGATTGTTTTATTACATATCGCTTTTGTTTCTAATTGTTGAATGAAAAATAATTTCAAAGAGAAGGACTGAGGAGTGTGAGAATGCCCATCAAACTATATACAGCCAAAGATTATTTCCTGGCTCTAAACATTTTGAATTATTATATAAGAATAAATGTGTGGAAAAATAGGAATGCTTTCACACTGTTGGTGGGAGTGTAAATTAGTTCAATCATTGTGGAAGACAGTGGTTGAAGACAGTGATCAAGGATCTAGAACTAGAAATACCATTAGACCCAGCGATCCCACTACTCAGTATACACTATACTCGGTATGCTACTATAAAGACACATACACACGTATGTTTATTCACAATAGCAGACTTGGAACCAACTCAAATGTCCATAGACTGGATTAAGAAAATGTGGCACATACACACCATGGAATACTATGCAGCCAAAAAACGGATGAGTTAATGTCCTTTGCATGGATATGGATGAAGCTGGAAAGCCATCATTCTAAGCAAACTATCACAAGGACAGAAAACCAAACACTGCATGTTCTCACTCACAGGTGGGAGTTGAACAACGAGAACACAAGGACATAGGGTGGGGAACACCATGCTGCGGGGCCTGTCGGGGGTTGGGGGGCTGGGGGAGGAACAGCATTAAGAGAAATACCTAATGTGAATGACGAGTTGATGGGTGTAGCAAACTAACATCGCACATGTATACCTATGTAACAAACCTGCACGTTGTGCACATGTACCATAGAACTTAAAGCATAATAACAAAAAAAAGAATAAATGACATCAAATTAAGCCTTTGACTCAACAATCTTGAAAAAGAACAAAAAATATTTCTAAAGACAGCAAGGTGCTGGAAGTAAAAAGAGAAGCTAGATATAATTAGAGAAATATCTTGTTATTATTTTTCTAGACTTTGCTGTTTTGCATTTTTTTTTTTTTTTCCCGAGACAGAGTCTTTCTCTGTCACTCAGCCTGGAGGGCAGTGGTGTGACCATGGCTCATTATAGCCTCAACTTCCCAGGCTCAAACGAACCTTCCACCTCAGTCTCCCTGAGTAGCTGGAACTACAGGCATGCACCACCACCCCTGTCTAATTAAACTTTTTTTTTTTTTGTAGAGATGTGGGTCTCATTATATTGCCCAGTCTGGTCTTGAACCCCTGACCTCAAGTGATCCTCTCACCTTGGCCCCCCAAAGTGCTGGGATTACAGGTGTGAGCCACTGTGCTCAGTTGACTTTGCTTTTTGTGTTTAAAAAATGCCTTCATCTTGATTTCAAATTAAAGCTAAAAAACAAAATCGATTCTCCCTGTGATAAATGGGAAATTTAGCATCTTTGGCATTTTCATTCCTCCTCAATTTCTCAGTTTTTATTTAAATAATCTGCTTTAAGATCCAGTTTATTATTAATGTTCCCATTATTTCTTTTTTCTTTTAAGATTATTCTTGATACTTGCATTCAGTTCTACAAGCTATTATCGACAATGTTATGACTGAAATTGTAGTTTCTAGTGTGACTTAGTTCTTATTTTGTTTAAATCGTATATTTCCTACTTTCAATATCATTGATACTGACATATATTACATTTTATATTTTCTTTTCAAGAATAATAAATGAATAGAACGTTTTTAAATCCTTGCAAGTCTAATAATGTCATTATTTCCCCCCAATATTTTGACTGTTTCTGGCAATATGAATTCAAACTGAAAATTGATTTATCACTGGGCAGATATACTAACATAGGAAACACATGTTATATACCAGTTTTGTTTTTCTTGGATCCAACAGCTTAAGGGTTTACGTTTAATTATTTCACATACATGCCATATGTGTTATAATACAGCATATGGTATGTATGTGAAATAATTAAACATAAAGCCCTTAAGCTTTATGTTTATGAATGTATTTAACATAAATGTATTTAACATAAAATGCCATTTCATACATGCTGGCATTAGTGAATTTAATTCCTTAAGAAGAAGGAAATATTTATGCTTTATTTATGTGAGAGGAAAGAAGTATTTATATCTATTAATTAAACATTGGTTTATAATAATATAGCTCATGAAATGCCTAGTTTAAATTTTTTTTTTTTTTCTTTTGAGACAGAGTCTCGCTCTGTCATCCAGGCTGGAGTGCAGTGGCCAGATCTCAGCTCACTGCAAGCTCCACCTCCCGGGTTTATGCCATTCTCCTGCCTCAGCCTCCCGAGTAGCTGGGACTACAGGCGCCCGCCACCTCGCCCGGCTAGTTTTTTGTATTTTTTAGTAGAGACGGGGTTTCACCGTGTTAGCCAGGATGGTCTCGATCTCCTGACCTTGTGATCCACCCATCTTGGCCTCCCAAAGTGCTGGGATTACAGGCTTCAGCCACCGCGCCCGGCCTAGTTTAAATTTTTTATCAGCTAATAAAAGGAAGATAATATTGAATAAATAAAATTACCATTTGAACATGCATTTAATCATTACCTGTTTATTATAACCTCTAGGTGCCTAGAACTGCTTAAAACACTGGAAATATCATTCTTTCAATTAATGATATTTCTAAGATATGCCACCACTAATTCAAATGATCTTTCAGAGAAGAAAAAGAAAATCATAGTGTAATGGTACCACAATTCACTCTAAGCTATTTTGGGGTCATCTCTTAATGCGTATGTATGATGTTTGACTGACTATATGTTCACAACTCTTTCATCCAGCACAATTTCTTTTGCTGTGACTACAACTCTAGTTCAAATTCAGAAAAAATTAAGTAGTAACTACCTTTACTTGTTTACTTGTTTTCAGGTCATTTGCCAACTATTTTCAGATTCTTTGCCTACTATTTTAAAATTACCAGCCTTGTTATTCTACTATAAACCAAACAGACATTGTGCTAGGTTCTATAGCATGTAAGATTAAAAAGACCATTTCTGTTTATAGAGCGCTTACAAAAGAGATAAAGAAAACTGCTATTTATACACAAATAAGCATATTTAAAGTTATGACTTTTAATAATCATAAAAGAAAAAAGTGTATAATAGTATTAAGAAAACAAAAAGAATTTATAATGTACTACTAAAACACTTCAATGGTCTCCCATAGGAAGAAATTACAACTACTTAGCTGACATTAAATTTCTTTCATGTATGTTTGTAACTTACCATCCCAATCTCTTGTCCTAGTTTCCTAATTACATACCTTAGTAAAACCAATCTTTTATTGAATCCCAAGTACATTTTGTTCTTTTCTGCCTTTGTGCTTTTGTCCCTCTTAAACTGTCTCTCTCAAAGGCCCAGTAAAAATCTCACTTCCTGCACTAATTCTCTCTATTTACCTCTGAGAAGCGCTAGTAAAGCGTATTTCTCTCATAGTAAAATAGAATGATTAAATATTCGCTTCTGTTTGCTGGTTATGTGTGCACACACATACACAAATACACCCTCACACATGTGTAGTGTTTCCTATTCATTAGCATTTAGGGTAGTGCTTTATAGGGAACAGGTACAAGTACTTAATAAATATTTAATTTCTTGATTGGCATATGTTTTCGTTGACAAGTTTTTCTGGATTTGTCTGATAAATGTATTTTTAAAATAAATATTGTATTGCTGTGTCCTTTCATCTTCCTTTCATTGTTACCCACAGTTTATGATCCCAACCTGGCTGTGACTGAGAGTGTCTTCAGGCAAGCTCCATTCACTTCAACATTTCTATTTCTGTTCTTCAATGACTCTTTTATTCCCTTTCTTTTCCCCAAAATGAAACCAGCTTACACTTCACATTTTTTATGATTATTTTCATTTGCATTCAGTAGTCATTTTTTCTGACTCAGTTGGCACTTAAAAGATCTGCCTTCAACGTGAGAAGCCTGCAATGAACCTACTTTACAAGTGAAAATGCTAACCATTTATTTCTTTTCATGCATGTTTTCATTAGAACATTAATTCCTTTAATATATAGCACTTCATCAGCATAAAACCTAGCATTTGCTTTACCCATACTTGAACAAGTCTCACTATTACTCATCTACGGTAAAGAAGATTTGTTTGTTTTCACTGGAATTTTAGCTAATCGGCTATATACTTTCCTACAAACGGTTGCATTATTTTCACTTCATTATTCCCACTCAATCTCCCACTCCTAAATTCTCCATCAAAATGTACAGACCCATTCAACTATGTAGCTTTTTTGTTAATCATTCATGTGGGTGGTTGTGTATGTTTACTACAGAAAGTAGTTACAGCAAGTTACAGAAAGTTAACTCCCATACAGAAAAGTTTAAAAACAAAAATGCACAGCTCAGTAGTTTACTACAATCGGAGATTAGAAAACGATATTGTCAGCATCAAAGAAACTTCCTGCCTGTGCCCTCTCAATCACTATTCACTTTCCCCTACAAAGGTAACCATAATGCTAATTTTCTTGCTTTCCTCTGTAGTTTCATCTCCCAGGCAGGTATCCCTAAATACTATAGTTTAAATGAAATCATATGATACGTGGTATTTTGTAGCAGGCTTCTTTTCCTCAACAGTAGGATTGTGGGATCTATTCACATTGCTGAGTGCAGCAGTAATTCATTCACATGCAATCTTCTTCTATAGTTTTCTGTTGATAAACATAATGCGATGTATTAATCCATTCCACTGCTAAGGAACGTCTTGGTTTTTTCCTAGTTTTAGTTTACAAATACTATTGTTATAAATTTTTTTTACCATATTTCTTCAGACACATAAAATTTGTCGGTTATTTACCCAGGAATAGAATTGCTAGATTATAAATTATTACACATTGGCTCAGCATTTGCAGATACTGTCAAACAATTTTGCAAAATATTAGTACCAGTTTATATAATTTCACCAACCCTGCAGGGAATTCCATTTGTCCCAGATCCTTGTAAACCTTTGGAGTTGTCATTCTTTTCATATTTAGCAAGTCTGGGTGTAGATATCTGTCTGTGATGGTACCTCACTGAACTTTTAATATACATTTATTTGGTGACACACAAAATTGAATATTTATTCACATACGTGCTGTTGGCATACACACTTTTGTTTACTGTCTGGATCTTTTGCCCAGTATTCTACTGGTTTGCCTGTCTTTTCCTTGATTTGCAATATTTTTGTTGTTGTTTATTGTGGACATATATCATTTTTCATTTATACAAAGCTTGTCCTGTAGTCTTCTGATGAACAGAAAGTCTTAATTTTAATGTGTCAAATCTAACAATCCTCTCAATTCTGTTTAGTAATTTTTATGTTCCTTTTGAGAAGGAACATGCTGACTTCACAAAGATACTCTCTTTATGATTTATTTTTCATTTAGATCAACAATCCACCTGAAATTGATTTTCATGTATGGTGATAGATACACATTGATTTTCAAAATTTTCTGCTTATGAATATCCATTTATCCCTAGGATAATTTATTTAATAGTTCACACATACCCTAAGACTACTGAGCATTGCGATCTTTATGATAAATAAATTGCTAATATATGCATGGGTCTGTTTCTGATCACTGTTAAATTGGTCTAATTGTCTATCCTTTCTACAATCTGATATTTATTCCTGTAACTTGTGTTTTTACATCTAGTAGAACAAATCTTTACATTTTCTATTCTTTTTAAAGTGTGTCTTAGTTTTATTGCCATTTGCCTTTCCATATATTTTTTAGAATTATTTTGTTACTTTTCATAAAGATTATATTAGAAATTTGTTTAGAAGTACAATAAATGTATTTTGAGAACAGATACCATTAAATACTGTACTTCTAAGTATGACTCTCTGAGTTTTCTTCAAATTCTCTCAATGTTTTATAATTTTTGCAAAAAGTATGGCACATCTTTCTTTATATTTATTGATAGTTATTTGATATATCAGATACTATGTTAAATGGTCTTTGAAGTTAGTTTCGAGTTACTTAAAAATCCAGTTAATTTTTGTATATCAACCTTATATCCGACATCTTCATGAAACCCTAACAGTTCATTTGTAGATTTTCTATATACACAATATAATCTACAAATAAAGACAGTTTCATTCCCTTCTAATCTTTATGCTTTTTATCGCCTCTGCTTTTCTTACTTTACTGACTAGAACTGCCAGCATCATGTTGAACAAAATTGATTGTAATGACCACCTTTGTTTCACTTCCAACATAAAAGGAAGTATTTTAGAATTTCACTATTAAAATACAGTGCCTGTCAACTGCATCACAATAAGAAAATTTAAACTCGGTACTTAACGACTAGGCTCTAGTCTGCAGAATTAGAGCACAGGATTTTAAAAAGTTAATCATAGAATGCAGAAGATTCAGAACATGAATTGAGGCCAAGATTGCAAAGAAAAACCCTTATAAGGTAGTGGCAGAGGCTTTACAGGAAAGACATTGCATGTAAGAGTGACTCTAAAAGGGTTTTTCTTCTTGTCTTCTAGCATAGTTGAATTGAGGGGTGGAGGAGGGAAAAACAATAGAAGTCGTGTGCTTGCAGATCAGAGAACAAAAGACACTATTGGACGGGCGCGGTGGCTCAAGCCTGTAATCCCAGCACTTTGGGAGGCTGAGGCAGGTGGATCACGAGGTCAGGAGATCGAGACCATCCTGGCTAACACCGTGAAACCCTGTATCTACTGAAAATACAAAAAATTAGCCGGGTGTGGTGGCGGACGCCTGTAGTCCCAGCTACTCCGGAGGCTGAGGCAGGAGAATGGCGTGAACCCAGGAGGCGGAGCTTGCAGTGAGCTGAGATCATGCCACTGCACTCCAGCCTGGGCGACAGAGCAAAACTCCATCTCAAAAAAAAAAAAAAAAAAAAAAAAAAAAGACACTTTTGCCTTACTTTCCTGGCAATTTCCATGGTGCCCTCAATCCATGGCATCACTTCAAGTGAGCAAAAACATTTCCAGTGGAGCTCCCATAGAAAGAAGCCATGGGATAACCTCTTTTTTTCCAACTGGGCTATCCAGATTCAGCGTAGGAAAAGCGGCAATAAAGGTGCTGGACTCCTTGAATCAGGTGGATACACTGGCTAAGAATTAAGAGTTGGCCGGACGCGGTGGCTCACGCCTGTAATCCCAGTACTTTGGGAGGCCAAGGCGGGCACATCACGAAGTCAGGAAATCGAGACCATCTTGGCTAACGGTGAAACCCCGTCTTTGTTAAAAATACACAAAAAAATTAGCTGGGCGTGGTGGCGGGCACCTGTAGGCCCAGCAACTTGGGAGGCTGAGGCATGAGAATGGCGTGAACCCGGGAAGCGGAGCTTGCAGTGAAGCCGAGATCGATCCACTGCACTCCAGCCTGAGCAACAGAGCAGACTCTGTTTCCAAAAAAAAAAAAAAAAAAAAGAATTAAGAGTCAGTGTTTCTCCCAGATAATGACAGCAGCATGGAGATACAGGCCCTAAAATGAGTCAAAGGAGACCACTGAAAGCCAGAGCTAGATGTACGGTGTCGCTGAGTGATAGGGTCATACAAGCATAAGAGATCAAAGGGGCTGAGCTGCTTGAAAGCAATCCCTGTAATTCCCAAGAGACAATAATGACCCACATTAGGAGTGGAAAACAAGAAGAAATGAGACATCACCATGATTGCCAGAGGAAAGCAGGAGGACCACTTGTCCTGTTTCCCTCTTGTGTGTTACATCAGCTTTCACTTTGTACCCAAATGCTGCCCTGGAGAGAGGTGGAACACTGGGCTGGAAGAATAAATAAGCACTTCTGGTTGGGAACTCAGCTTCGAAAAAAATATTTAGGCAGAACTTAAAGGACAAAAAACTAATGTGTTTTCTCAAATAGTCTGAACAAATGGAGCTGATAAAGCCTGTGTTAAATTATCTTTGCTGACCTATACTTTTGTATGATGTCATCCACCCTATTGAAACGTGCTACAATAAAAGTTTTTTTGTTGCTGGTTTTTTTTTTTTTTTTTTTTTTTTGAGACAGAGTCTGGCTCTGTCGCCCAGGCAGCAGTGCAGTGGCATGATCTTGGCTCACTGCAAGCTCTCCCTCCCGGGTTCACGCCATTCTCCTGCCTCAGCCTCCTGAGTAGCTGGGACTACAGGCGCCCGCCACCACGCCCGGGGGTTTCACCGTGTTAGCCAGGGTGGTCTCGAACTCCTGATCCACCTGGCTTGGATTCCCAAAGTGCTGGGATTACAGGTGTGAGCCACCATGCCTGGCCCTCTAATAAAAGTTCTAAGAATAAATCTTTTTTTATTTTTTTACTGAGACGGAATGTTGCTCTGTTGCCCAGGCTTGAGTGCAGTGGCACGGTCTCAGCTAACTGCAACTTCTGCCTCCCAGGTTCAACAATTCTCCTGCCTCAGCCTCAAGAGTAGCTGGGATTACAGGTGTGCACCACCACGCCCTGCTAGTTTTTGTATTTTTAGTAGAGAAGGGTTTCCACCATGTTGGCCAGGCTGGTCTCAAACTCCTGACCTCAGCTGATCTGTGCCCCTCAGCCTCCCAGAGTGCTGGGATTACAGATGTAAGCCACCACACCCAGTCAGAAATTCATCATTGTTTCTGAGGTGGTTGCAGATATCCTTATTTTGTTATTACATTCTCCAATGTTCCCATTATGAGAACCCCTAAGAAAGACTGCTGTCTTATGTTAAAACAAAAAGCAACCTTTGCCAATTTTCTCTCTTTCCCTTTTTTTAATTGCCATTTTGGATTCTGTAATTGACAATGGGGCGCTCCTTTGTGAAGTGATCTAAGTTGCTTTCATGCTTGGCAGAGCAGTAGGAGGAGGAAAAAAGTACCACTGTAGATGGGCAAAAAGAAATCAGCTGATGACAACATTTGTTAAAGGCTGAGTGTGATCTGGCTTGAGAGTTTAGAATCCCGAGAAGCCCTCACCAAAAAGAATGATGCTCACCTGTCCACTCTTTCCCAGGGTTCTTCATAAGTGCTCACACAGAGGATTGGAGGTACACCAGGAGAACTGAGAGAAATGGTCCCAGGCATGAGTCACAGGTTGTTACAACAGGAGGAAGAGCAGGAACGCTGAGAGCATCCCCTCTGAACCACTTTAGGCCCTCAGAAGGCTGAGAGTGGAGAAGAGCCTGCGAGAATCCCTTTGGGCCTCGCTGAGTCTAGAGACTCAGGAAGTGAGAGCTGAGAGACAGCCCCCTATATCCTGGACTTGCAGAAGGCTGAGGGAGGGGCAAAAGAACTGAGTAGAGATCCCCGGCCAATCAGATTTCAAGCCCTGCTGACGGGACGTTTCTGATCCTGCCCATCTACCATCAGTAGCCAACCTGACACGGAACCTTATTAAAGCAATGACAAGGCCCACTCCCAGTTCAGTGACAGAAGATGCTGGCTCAGCTAGGACCGCACCGTTCTTCCTCCCCTCCCTTCGCAGGAGATGAATGTCTTTTTCTGAGTGTTTTGACTTCAGTTTTTACTATTTTATACATAATGTCTGACATACAAGAAAACATTTTGAAACTTCATGGAAAAGCGATAAAATTAGGCCCATCATCGAGAGGGTCTATAAAATCAGACCTGTGATGACTCAAATGGAACTATCAGACAGGGACTTTAAAAATGAAAAATAAATAAAGAGGTGGAGAGTGTGCATGAACAGATGGGCAATTCTGGCAAAGCTCAAAATTATTTTTTTAAAAGCCAAAAGGAAATGCTACAAGTAAAAAATGTAATGTCAGAGAAAATGGAGGGAGGGAGGCGGACATAGCCAAGGAAACTGCTATCATGCTGAAAACATTGACAATCATTCCTTCATAGCATCAAATATCCAGTCAAACATTCAAATATCCTATCAGATTTTGTTTACAGGTTGTTCAAATAAGTTTTACAAATTATAGTGAAATTGCTTGGTTTGTTTTTTAGGCTCTTTTATAGTTTTCCTTCCATTTTATTTCCCCCTTTTGAAATTTCCAAGCTGAAGAAACGGGGCCAGTGTCCCCTGCAGTTCGAGTTTTGCACATTCATGTCTGTGCTGTCATTTAACACGTGTCCCTGTGCTTCATATTTCCTGTAACCTGGCAGTTAGATCTCGATACTTGATCAGATTCAATTTCAATTTTTTGAAGATAGTGCTTTATAGGCAGTGATGTGTACTTCCTTTATGATTCTTTGAATTTATTTTTTCTGGGAGAATATTTTGTATTTCTTTATTACCTCATGTGTATATGTCCCTAGCAAAATGAATTGAAAAGTTACCTATTTTAGTCAATCAATTTCAATTTGTGGGCGTTTAAATTTGCTTTTAAAGTTTTCATGCTAGATAATGTTTTGATTTTTTTCTTTTTTCTCTGAATTAGTGAGTTTGACTCACTAATTTGTGGCTTTTTCACTGTGTTAATTTTTGTTTAACTTTTCTTTTGGGATTTTAGCTCCATTCTCCTTTACATTTACCATTGCATTTGACAGAGAAACGATCAATCACCTTCACAAGCTAGACTTCCTTTGGAGTGAAGTCACTTTGGACTCTGCTGTCTTGAAGTTCAGTGACTCTGTCGAGGGTGGATGGGAGCTTCAGGACGTGCCCCTCTGCAGTCCTGCTTCCATCTAGGTAGCTCTGGTTTCACTACGAGCCTGGAGGGCAGAGCCCTCCTTCCCTTGCTCAGGCTGGAAACAGGGTGTGCCTTGGAGACCTCTCACAGACAAGAACAGACTCTAAGATGGCAGTGGAACTAGCAAATGACATTCCTTTTCTTTAGTCTCAGAGGAAAAAAAAAAAAAAAACCGGAAAAATTATTTCAGCTGTGGGAAAAAAAAAAAAATCGGTTCATAAGTATCCCTGCTGCATTGAATACATACTTCACTTAAATTTGTGATCCTGAATTTTGGCAATGAAAGATACTTTGATGAATCTTTATGTGCATCTGAGCACTAGAAACTATATATATATAGTAATATATAGCATAGATGGCAACTGTTTTCCAGCAGACTTGGATTTAGATGAGACTGCAAATTTCTAATCTAGTAGGATTAGTAGAGAAGAGAGAAGGGAGATAAAACAGCAACCTATTTACAGTGATTCCTGTTATTCATAAAGCCTCAGAACAATTTATCTGACCCAGTGGTATTCATACTAAATCTTCACTAAGTTGCACTTGTTGGCCATCCAGTGCATTTGGGCTCCGCAGCCCTTCCAGATCCTCAGTCCTGATAGGACTTAGGTGCAAATCCTCCTGTTCTACGGGTCAATAACCTTTTAAAATTCCTTCTGAAGCCTCATATACATCAAGGTGTTTTGGCTGTCATTTCTACTTGCTTGTAATAAAAGTGTCAGAGCAGGGGAATACCAATAAAAAGGATGTACACAAAGGTAGGAACTGGGGAAAATAAAGTAGCATGAACATCAAGCAAGCTGAGTTTTTGATGATCACATTATCTATGTCT
Source organism: Chlorocebus sabaeus (assembly GCF_047675955.1). NCBI lineage: Eukaryota > Metazoa > Chordata > Mammalia > Primates > Cercopithecidae > Chlorocebus > Chlorocebus sabaeus. Next base: position 15,367,867 of record NC_132911.1, read on the forward strand.
CACTAAAAATTCTATGTATGCTGTAGGTATAACATGCAGATGTATTTGTAATATATAATGGAATATAATATATTGAACTAAACTTAATGATTTCTTCAGATATGCCTTTTTTAAAAAGTGCTCTATTTCACCAACAGCTTATTTTATTTATATCACCTGTGTATACATTCAGACTCAGGAAGGCAGTGCGTGAGAGTGGCTCTCAGTGCAGGTTCTAAAGTTAGACATTCAGAATCAGAATCTGGCTCTACCACATTAGCGGTATGAATTTGGGCAGCCATTAAATCATGTGCAGATTTCCTCCTCCAAAAATAAAGATGATATGAAATACACCTACTTTCTAAGGTTGAGAAAATCAAATTGCTATAAATGAATATATTGACTGTCGTCCTAATTTTAGGATAAGGGAGCACGCACAAGGGTTTAATAGCAGCCCAAATTTGTAATTTATATAATTCAAAATTAGCTGCAAAATTATGAATTATCTAGAATGAACTAGAACATGCAACCAGCTGTGTAGAATCCTATTGCGGTGGATACAATATAATTCATTGGAATTTCAAAAGGGCTGCATGTTCGAATTATTATAAAAACCATGGCCAGGCATGGTGGCTCATGCCTGTAGTGCCCACACTTTGGAAGGCTGAGGATGGCAGATCACGAGGTCAGGAGTTCGAGACCAGCCTGACCAACATGGTGAAACCCCATCTCTACTAAAAATACAAAAATTAGCCAGTTTTGGTGGTGTGCGCCTGTCATTCCAGCTACTCAGGGGGCTGAGGCAGGAGAATTACTTGAACCTGGGAGGCAGTGGTTGCAGTGAGCCAAGATCACAACACTGCACTCCAGCCTGAGCAACAGAGTGAGACTCTGTCTCAAAACAACAACAATGACAAAAACAACAACAACAAACAAACAAAAAAACCCTACATCTTGTAATCTGACAGGGTCTTGGTTCCCCCATTTGTAAAATGGGGATAACATTTCCTTTTATAGAAAGTTGTGAATATTAACTGTAATAGTTTATAAAGTTCCTGTGATACAGGAGGTACTTAATTAATACTTCTTTCTCATCTCCTTTGCTAATTGTTAATGAATTGGCAATACAAAAACATTTTAAAAATCTTTATTTTTTATTTCAATAGTTTTTTGGGGGAACAGGTGGTGTTTGTTTATGTGAATAAGTTCTTATAGTGGTGATTCTGAGATTTTGGTGCATCCATCACCTGAGCAGTGTACACCGTACCCAACGTGTAGTCTTTTATCCTTTGCTACCCACCAGCCTTTCCCCCAAGTCCCCAAAGTCCAATGTTATCATTCTTATGCCTTTGCCTCCTCATAGCTTAGATCCCACATGACTGAGAACATATGATGGAAAAACATTTTTGTCAAAAAATGTTCACTGTAACATAGCAGCTATCACAAAACTTTAAGAACTGAAGCTAGCAACTTTGACCATGCACCCTGAAATTCTAATCTTGCTTTCAGTTTTCTATGTGTCTTTAATTTTTACAAGGGAAACTGGAGATTATATTACTTTGATAGTAAGAAGTGTCTTCTCCTTCTATAAAGCACATTGTGTCTTTCCTCATCCACAATGCTGCCTGACTAAAACCATGTCTTTTCTGCTACTAGAATCTTGAATTTTTTTCTCCTTTCAAGTGAATTTTTCCTATGATCATAACAGTTCCTTTCCATAAAGATGTCCTATCTCCTCAGCCATTTGTCTTGCTGTGGAGATCCAAATTCAAGAGAAGCACTTCAACCATTTTTGAATATTTACATTTTTAAAGGAAACTGAATGTGTATTATTTGTTTTTAAATAGTTCAAAAGAACTATTACACCCTAAAATAAGTTTAAAATGTCTCTAAAACCTGTAGTTTATGTATTTATTCTTCCTTTAAGGATGTGATTCTCTGAAACAAATTAAATAAAGTTTCACATGAAATTATCATTTCAAAATGCCAAAGAGTAATTTGCTTAGAACTTTTAGTACAAATGTCAACTGCAGACTTGTTCTACTCCATTGAAAGAGCATTGTATTTTATGACCATTGACTTCAATGCAGTAATATACATGGACCATAACCTCTGTTTGAAAACTAGTCTATTTCAAGACGTCAAATAGGCTTATGGCCAGGCCCAGGGGCTCATGCCTGTAATCCCAGCATTTTGGGTGGCCAAAGTAGAAGATTGCTTGAGCCCAGGAGTTCAAGATCAGCCTGGGCAACACAGGGAGACCTTGTGTCTATATGAAAAAAATTTTTTTTTATTAGCTGGACATGGTGTAATGTGCCTGTAGTCCCAGCTACTTAAGGAGGATGATGCAAGAGGATCGCTTGAGCCCAGGAGTTTGAGGCTACAGGAAGCTAGAGTCATTCCACTGCACTCCAGCCTGAATGACAGAGCAAGATCCTGTCTCTAAAAAAAAAAAAGAAAAAAGAAAAAAAAGTCTTTTTTATTCAAGTATCTATAGTTAAAAAAAATTGTCACAAACACTGATGCATACATACATATACAAGTCTATCTGGGGAACAAATAAAATATGACAAACTTTATCACGAAATGGATTTGAAAACAGTTTCTCAGAATATTCTGGTACACTACATAATCCTTGTGTAGGAAAGCTGGGATGCCAGATGTGTATGTCCTCCATCCTCATTCTCATTAAAGGTTCCATTGTTCCTTTTTATGTTTTTACCACCAACTTTAATTGCAGCCAATTTACTAGGCTGCCTTAATTATAACATTTTAGACTAGGAAAGGACTTAGACATCATCTAGTGTTTGTCAAACCAAAATGATCATCTGAATCACCTACGATGCTTAAAAATAAACAAACAAACAAAAAACCACTTACTTTCCCATTCCTGGAGATTCTGGTACTGTAGGTGAGGGTAAAAACCAAGAATCTGTCATTTTAAAAAAATGCCCTGAGGTGAGTCCAGTAGATGAGCCAGATTTGACAACTCTCTGTTGTAGAATTGAATCTTCTCTATAACATCTTTGCCAAATTGCTATTTGGCTGTGACTGATTACCTGGGGTCCTAAAGAACTTTCTCTCTCCAAGCAATGACTTTCCTTTTTGAACATCTCTGTTGCAATAGTTTTTATTGTATTCAATGAAATCTACTTCTCTGTTGCGTCTACCTACTGATCTCAGTTATCATTTGTGACAAAAACAAGTCTATTCTTGTTCCACATAACTTCTCTGAATGTTTGAAGATGACTTGGATGTTTTCCTGAGTCTCTTCTGGGATAAACAATCCAAATTCAAGCATGTTTTGTCTCTCATGATTTTAAACTTTTGATCTCATTGGTAGTTCTCCTCAGGACACCTTCCCATCTGTCTCTCTGTTTTCAAGCTTATTTCTCCAGGTAGTATAAAGAGAGGTGTGTTTTAAACACCATAGTTCTTTGAAGCTTCCAAAGTTACATAGGTTTAAAATAGTCTTTTTAATTCATATGGTTCTTATTTTCAACTAAAAGTATTATGTTTTCCTGAATGTGCTATTGCTAACTCATATCTTCTACATTTAATTAATGTGATGATTTATTTAAAAAATTCAAGTGCTAAGTTTTTGTACTCTTGTTTAAAGTACATCTTAAAGGATTTAACCTATCAGGGCAAATGTAAATGGTATTAGAGTTTGGGTGTGGTTTGTCTCTGCCCAAACTTAAGTTGGAATTTATTTGCATTTAATTGTCAATGTAGCAGTGTTAGGAGGTGGTACCTTTAAGAGATGCTTAGGACCTAAAGATGGATTTCTCACAAGACTGTGTTAGTTCTCTGGGAATGAATTCATTCCCATATGAGTAGGGTGTTACAAAATGAGGTTGCCTCTCATCTTTTATCTCTCTGCACATGCCTGCTTCTCCTTCCTTCTGCTTTGTGCCATGAGTTGAAACAGCACAAGGTCCTCACCAGATTGACTGCCTGAACTTGGACTTCCCAGTGTGCAGAACCATAGCTAAATAAACCTATTTTCCTTATTAATTACCCAGTTTCAGGTATTCTGTTACAGCAACACAAAATGAAGCAAGACAAATGGTAATCTCAGAACTTGATTTTCAAATGTATTTGCTATTTTCCCTGGCATCTTGCAATTCTCGAATTGATGAACCTACTCTAATGTCTTTACTCAGTTGTAAAGACATGAGGCTGAGAACAAAGATTCTCACCAGAGATTTTCACCTAAAAATGTCTATGCTCTTTGATGTTACTCCAAGGATCAGAACCCCATGAATGTAGTTATGTAACATGCTTCTAAATGCTTCTGGACAAACCTATATTAATCTACCTTGTTTCCAGGAAAATAAAGAGAAACCTTATCAAAACCTTGGTGAAGTCCAGATACTTCCTTAATCTGCCAGACTAGTAAAAGAAATGGGTTGGGTATGACATCAACTGTTCTTTCATTACTGTGCTTTCTTTTCCAGATTCTTCCAATCCACTTTTCATCTTGCATTCCAGATTTTGAACAGTTGTCATTGATGAGGTCTCAGGTTGGTAAAAACCACTTTTTCTTCTGAGTTTATAAAATTGGACCAAAATTTGTTAATGTACAGCCTCCTAGTGCTTCTCTTATATGCCAAGATTTCTCAAAAATTACTGACAGTGGTTCCATGATCTCATAGTGGCTCCAAGTTCTCTGTGACAACAGCTACTTTTCCAAATCCCTCCAGGTGGTTTTTACCTTCCTTAGTGGCAATAAGAAAGGAAAAACTGAAAGTAGCAAGTTGTCATATTGGTGAGTAACTCAAGTTTGTTATCTAAAGCCTTTAGGAAAATTAGCTCTACCACTTTTCATACAGTACACATCAAGAAGGTCAGGGAGAGGCAACAGGGACCAATAAAGACCTTGCTTACTGGTACTAACTCTGACCATGCCTGCAGATTTATAACACTTGAGATGTTTCTGAAGGCATAGGCTCAGTAAACTCCTTTTTATTTAAAATCCATTGTAATTTATTCCTCAGGTCATATTTTGTCCACTACATAAATCTCTCCCAAACCTTTCCCCTAAATTTCTGACATAGTGCAATTAACTGCAACATGCATTACTCAAGCCCACATTATTTAGTATTCACTGCCTTTCTCCTCTCTCCATGAGACAGAGTCCCATTGCCAAGGCAACTTTGAGGAAGTTCTAACAGGCACATGCACAATCAGATGAACTCCAGCCAACTGAGTCTCATTCTTATAAGCATAATCCAGTCTATTCGACTTGTCTGTTTTCCTCAGGATCATCCCTAATTTATGGACTTAAAATATTCCATTTCTATGAACTAAATAGGATTCCTTTTCCTACTCAAATACAACAGAAGGCCTTCCGATCAATATTATTCTGAGTCCTGGGATGGAACACTTGACCTCATCTGAAGAGTCCTCTCTCTCTCTCAGCCCAGGGTATGTTTGCTCCTTTTCAATGTTTAGTCTACCTGTTCTGGTGCAAAGATCAGTCTCCTTCACCGAAAAACAGAGACAAGATTTGAGCCATTTATTATTTTTCCTGATTCCCCACAAATATCCATCTCTCAAATTCATGGATACCTGGACTTTTCCATCCCCACTCTTTCCCCTTCCCTCCTTTATCCCTTCCCTTCCTCTCTTGCCTATGGCTAACATCTTCCTCTCTCTTTTTTTTTTAGGTCACAAAAATAGCTTGTGTCTGACATTAGCCTTTCTTAGGCAATTTTTTTTTTTTCTTTTTCTAATTTTTTAGACAGTGTCTTACTGCTCTGTTGCCCTGGTTGGACTGCAGCCTCAACCTGTCAGGTTCAAGTGATCCTCCCACCTCAGTCTCCTGAGTAGCTGGGACCACAGACACGTGCTACCATGCCCAACTAATTTCATTTTTTTTCAGTAACAATGAGGTCTCACTATGTCGCTCAGGCTTGCATGGAATTCCTGGGCTCAAGGGATCCTCCTAGTCTCCCAAAATGCTGGGATTACAGGCAGAGCCACCTTGGTTGGCTCTCAGGCAATTCTTATGTTTTGTGTCACCCTCTTGTATTTAACTTTGGTTATAATCTCATATTTTCATTTTTTAAAATTACTTATGGTTCCAAGTTTAAGAATAATGTAGATCCCTATAGAAAATTTTTTAGACAGAGAAAGAATTACCCACTCCCATATATATCATAATTTCACCATGCAGAAGTAAGCGCTGATATGTTTTATGTTTTCCTAGTCATCGTTATTGTTGCTTTTGCCTTTAAACTTTTTTGTTTGTTTGTTTAGATGGAGTCTCGCTCTGTCGCAAGGCTAGAGTGCAGTGGCACGATCTCAGCTCACTGCAACCTCCACCTCCTGGATTCAAGTGATTCTCCTGCCTCAGCTTCCCCAGTAGCTGGGACTACAGGCACACGCCACCACACCCGGCTAATTTTTTATCTGTTTAGTAGAGACGGGGTTTCACCGTGTTAGCCAGGATGGTCTCGATCTCCTGAACTCGTGATCTACCTACCTCGGCCTCTCAAACTTCTGGGATTACAGGCAAGAGCCACTGCGCTCGGCCAAACATTTTTTAATATTTAAAAAATCTGAGATGACCATGGAGTTTTTATTTAATCACATTTTAGATATCTAATTTTGTTTTTCTTCTTTCATCAATCAGATGATTTGCATTTTTAGTTCAAATTAAATTTCTGAAAGTTTCCAAATCTTCCTTGCTTTTCATTTCAGATGATTTATAGCCTTTTTCCTTTTCAAATTCTCGAGATCTTCGCATGCCTGAGGTGGAAGAAAATATTTAAATTAAAAAAAATCAAAGTTTTGAGATCAACCTTTCCAAATCATAGTCTCACAGACAGCCAGATCCCATTCTTTGTTTTTACAAACTGAAAAGTGGCATGATTGCTTTTCTTCATGGTTCCTGTGGAAGTTCAAAAACCAGTTTCTTCTTGTGGGACACAATTAGGCCCAGAGTTGCTGCTAGGTTCTCTGGTTTCTTGATGAATTTCTGCCATCACAACTCCTTTTCCTGTGATTTTTTTTTTCTCCATTTCAAATTTTCATTTGTTTTTAGCCTGCTCTAAAATTCTCAGTTCCTGCTTGATAACTAAGAAACAAAATAATATAATCTCTGGGTCCTTGGTGAAACTGTATTTCTCGCTGAAGAAACTGTACCTTTTCACTGGTTTCAGAAAAAACTGAGATCTCTTTTTCATTGGCATTTATCAACAGTACAAGTTGCTTTTCATTTTTATTGCCATGGGAATTGTGTTCATTACTTCCAATCAATATTCTTTCTGGTATATTGATATGCCAGCAGTCTAGCATAAAACGATTGTTTAAAATCTAGTTTTTTATTAAATATATTTGTTTTTGAAATGAAGAAAATAGAATATGGATTTTTAGGGATAAGTGTATACTATGCACTGTGACAAAAACTAAGGAAAATAGTAAAATTACAATTTCTATATTAATGTTGCAAATTAAAGGGACATTTACAAAATTAGGAACTTTTCTTAATAAAGGGCTCTACAATTATAATTGCTGAGTATTGAAAATTACTTTGCATAGTTATATTTCAACTTTGGTAAGGATTTTAGGTGATGTATATCACAATCATATATGTTACATATCACAAGATAGTACACAGCACTGTCATTGGAAATGCTTGTATGTTGTGATGCTATATACAAATTTTAATAGAAGGATTTCTCAGAAGTTTGTCAGTGATAACAGTGATAGTGACTTATGACGGAATGTCTCCCAGTACCAGGCTTTTGGGAACAATTGAATCCACAAAATAATGTATCCACTTCCAGTTAAACGGTTCAACGTAAAACGTTTTGACTGAATTAAATCCATGGCATAGCTTAGTTATGTCCGAAGATCAGGAATGCCTTCCCAGAGTTAAATTCCTAACACCATTTTTCTACCCCCAATCTGAATGGAGTTACTGAAACTCACAGTTTGTCCTATTCTAACTGTGGCTTCTTTGACAAATCTGTGTCCAGAAGTCAAGAGAGAAATTACACTTAGAAGCTATTAAAAATATACTTAGCTCATTTCAGCATCTTCTCAGCCTCCTTTTCTCTCCACTGTGAGTCCAATCTTCTTTCTGGCACTAGAAGACAGTTCAGAAGTAAACGAGCAAAGCACGTCACTAGTGTTCAAGATCTTTTACTTGATCACAGAGTATCTGGTGAGTAATGGTGCTGGAAGTATGAGTAAAGGGCACTGACCAGCACTATAACATGCTTTACATTTCCTGGACCTTTATGTCAAATCCAAATGACATGTCATTTAGAATAATGACAAATTTTGATATTTTGAATATGAAATGAAAACAACTCCTGTAGTTGGATTATTTTGATGTAAGTTCATTTTGGTATAAAGATACTAGCATTTAGTTTATCTTAAATTATTTCCATTCATGAAAACAAATGGAAATATACATTCTTTTCAGTACAAAATGGATGAAATAATTTTGTGGGTAGAAATATTTTCCAGGCTTGTGCCTGAAGAAAATTATAACCCAAAAAGTCTCAGGGACGTCTCATAAAATAGAACATCCAATAAAAATACAGACTTGAGGGTAATGGAACTCTAACTTCAGAGAAACCTGAAGATTTTCACGTAACATGGACGAAGTATAGGAACATAGGGACTAGGAGCTCAAGCCTTACGATCAAGATGCCTGGATTTGTTTCTCTGCTTCTCATTTTAGGAGCTGTCAGAACTCCAGCTTTGTTTTAAATCCACTTTCTGTCTCAAATATCTTTATGTCAAAATTGAACTCACTTCTCTGGAAAGGGTGAAATGTGAATAATATATTTTATTTTATTTATTTATTTAACTTATTTTTTTGAGACAGACTCTCGCTGTGTCACCAGGTTGGAGTGCAGTGGCACAATCTCAGCTCACTGCCAACTCCACCTCCTGGGTTCAAGTGATTCTCCCACCTAAGCCTCCTGAGTAGCTGGGATTACAGTTGTGCGTCACCACACCTGGCTAATTTTTGTATTTTTAGTAGAGACAGGTTTCGCCATGTTGGCCAAGCTGGTATCGTACTCCTGGCCTCAAACGATCCACCCGCATCGGCCTCCCAAAGTGCTGGGATTGCAGGGGTAAGCCACCACACCCAGCCAGATAATGTATTTTTAACGTGTGCTGTAGTAATTGGCATCTGGTAATCTTTCAGTAAATGGTGGCTATTATTGTTAGGCAAGTTTTCAAACTTTGGGCCATGGGGCCCACTGCAGATCATAGGGGCTCTGAGAGAGTCAGACGGGCAACAGTGGGTGTGACCGGTTGAGTAACTGGGTGTGAAGTAAGCTTAGTTCATGGGTACACTGATCAACCCTACTTCTTCATCATCTCACCTCAGTTCCTCCTCATTCTCTGGACTATTGTGTTTTTGGTCCTCCATTCATTCTGCTTCCTCTAAAACTCATACTGTCACATCACAATCACAATAAGCACTCCATTTGATTGAGAACAAGTAAAGCAATCAAAGGGAAACGATGTCATTGTCAACCTTTCCTACAACCTTCACCCAGTTCAATAGATATTCCAGCTACTGCTGTGGTTGTATAATGTCATTCAGGATGTGGAGGTTGCAGACTGAAAAAAATAAAATTGAATTCTGTAAAGTCAGAAAGTTAGCAGTACTTTGGGATACTTTGTCTGCTCTTCTAAAACACTCTTCCCACACACTTATGTGTTCTGTCTAAAGTCTATTAATGAGCAAGAAAGTTTAGGGGGAAAGCGGGGCCTAACACAGGATTTAGAACCCAGGTGGCTGGGGAAGGGGACATTCACTGCTTTGTGCTTCATCACCCAGAGAAAACAGGCTAAGATGGGGAGGGAGGGAGATGACATCAAACACAAGATGTTTCTATTTCCCAGCCCAAGTCTGTCATCTTCTGTCTCCTGGGCACTGGGATAGAATTTCTTATGGCCCAAACCTCACTAAATTCCAAATGAAAACAACCCATTCAACTACTACTCACTTTGCTTCTCCCTCTCTCTCTCTCTCCATCTCTCTCTCTCAGACTGTGGAGCCTGGAGGCATTTGGATATTATTTGGAATGTCACATTTTAAGTAGACACTTGCTCTCTCACAGATTTCTAATGTCTACAGCTACCAAATTTACGTTATATTATATTACATATTATTTATTGCTGTATAACACAATTTACCACCACTGAATGCAGTGGATTAAAACAACACACATTTATCTGTCTGTGTAGCTCAGGAGTCCAGGCAGAGCTTCCTTGGGTCCTATGATTAGGATCTACTCAGAGCTGCAATCAAAGTATCATCTGGGGCTGGTTCTCATCTGAAGGCTTGTCTGAGGAGGCATCCACTTCCCTGTTTCCAGGTTAGCAGCATCCAGTTCTGTACAGCTGCAGGATTTGTGGTTGCTTGCTTCTTCAAAGTCAAAAAAAAAAAAAAAAGGAGAGACAGGGATCAGGGAGAGTCTGCTAGCAAGAGGATTCAACATAATAATGTAAATGACATCACATCTCTTTGGCCATCTTCTAGTGGTTAAAGACAAGTCCCGGGTCCTGCCCATACTCAGAGGCAGTAATTACACGAAATGTGAACACCAGGAGGTGGAACGCGTGGCAGCCACTTTTGGAGTCTATCAGCCACTCTCTCCTCTTTGGCAGAAACCTCCTCTTTGACTTATTCCAGTCAAGTCTCCTATTTGGGGTCTTCAAGACCTAATAAAAATTCCACCTATTATTATTCACCTTGATAATGTTTAAAGGAGTTTGTATAGATATTGTTCTTGACAGACTGGTATTCTTTAGTGTTAAATTTCTAAAGGTTAGCAGTCCTTTTGCTTTATTTCATTAAAAAGGTTTGAGAAAGATAAAGTAATTTTTCTGTACTTGCTGTTTTTAATTGCTATTTTTATATTTGATACCTTGTTGCTATATTTCAGTACTGTAAGGTGCATTGGAATAAACAAATTTACTTAATCATTAAAAACCTCTCAAAATTTTAAAATCATTTATGACAATGTAATTCCTTTGTAATTTTCATCAGCTTTATTTCCTTCAGAATGGGTTAGTGGCCTCATCTCTCACATATTGCTTCTTGTCTGATGATTCTTAGTCAACATATCCCTCCTGGTTTTAAAAATAATTGTTACTCTTTTGGGTTTGTGAGGCAGCACATGATGAAAAGTGGATTTATTATTTTATTTTTATTTTTTGTATGGACCACCAATAATACTTTTAGCTCTATGTTTTGCTTTGGTTCTGGCAACCTAAAGCAGAAGAAATGTTTTCACATTATTTCTTCTTTCATTTGCCAAATCAATCACTGAGATGGTACAAGACACATTATACTATGGCGACTCTTCAGAAGCCTTGGAAGTAGGTTTGGCTACATTTGGTTTCATCAATTCCACAGGAAAGGCAAAGGATAGTTCCTCTGTTCAGGAAAGTGCATGAGCTTTGAAATAAACATCCAGGTATAATTTAAAATAACAAACTGTGATCTATATAACTACATAAAACCTTTTGAAATAATCACCATTGACAACAAATGCATTATTTCTATTCTGGCCACGCCAGAGTTCCTGGGTACTTGCAATCAGACGTAATGCTGTATCTCTACGATGACATCAGGAATGACAAGTGTTTTCCTCTGTATTCCCTGGCAGAATATTTTTATTTCCATGGTATCCCAGGATCGCCTACACAGAAATATGGAGGGTACCACATACGGTTTGTTGAGTACATTAATGACAGGTTGAATGAATGAGCAAATATTCAGATTTCTGCATATATATTTAATGTTGGTTGGTATCTAAATGCAGATATTTAATATTTAAGCACAAAGTTATTCTTTATCATTTAACCTTGGGCAGATTTTGTTGGATTTGGCTTTTAAAGACTGTAACTGGATACGGTGATGGGCAAGACACTTTTCAACAGGTACTGGATATAAACAATCAGATATTGTCGTAGACATAGTCACGGCTTTTTCCCAGAGAATTTCAGAAGAGTAATCTCAAAAAGAATGAAATTTATAGATTGATACATTTCACCATGAAAATTAATTGGCCGGGCGCGGTGGCTCAAGCCTGTAATCCCAGCACTTTGGGAGGCCGAGACGGGCGGATCACGAGGTCAGGAGATCGAGACTATCCTGGCTAACACGGTGAAACCCCGTCTCTATTAAGAAATACAAAAAACTAGCTGGGTGAGGTGGCGGGTGCCTGTAGTCCCAGCTACTCGGGAGGCTGAGGCCGGAGAATGGCGTGAACCCGGGAGGCGGAGCTTGCAGTGAGCTGAGATCCGGCCACTGCACTCCAGCCTGGGCGACAGAGCGAGACTCCGTCTCAAAAAAAAAAAAAAAAAAAAAAAAAGAAAATTAATTATACTGTGTTCTATAATTTAATGTTTTCAGTATGTATTAAGTAAGCCATCTGTTATCAGAACGACAGTATTGAGCAGTAGAATGCATTCTAGACATGGAGTGAAAAGGATTAACTTTGAATTCTGACTCCATCCCTAGAACGGAAATTTCTTTTCTACTGACCACCATCAACTGTGAAATGAAGGTAATAAGAGCTTTCTTTCCTGCTTCCCAGGGCTGCCATACATGTCAAAACACATGTGATAGTGCTTTCGTAAACACTAAACCAACTGTACGCTTTTATTAGAAGTTAACTTCTGTAAATATACATTGTTCTGAGAATGCAATTACACACAAAACTACAGCATTAAAACTCATGATGCAGCAATACCAAGCATGCAGAGGGAGGCTTTAAAAAGTTAATGAGATATGAGACCAGTAAATACCTAAGTGGAAAATAATTATTTTCTAGTTGCTCAACGCTGCAAAGATAACACTACGTCCAAAATTCAGGAAAAGCTTTTTATCTGGTCATGTTGCCATCTATGGCCCATTGTATGGGGAGGCAGGAATGAATGGCAGGTCAGAGGAGGCAGATATGCTGTCAGAAATATCATTTGGATTATAAATGAAAGTATTAGGAAGCTTCCTTGGAGAGGGCTGAGTTGTAAGAAACTGAAAACGGGAAATATTTGCCCAAGAGATAAATTCTTCACACAATATTTAGTTTGCTTCCTCAGAGACTATTCCTTTCAATTTTAGAACAATACTGCTCACTGAGATTGAGAATTTAAATTACTTTTCTATAGCCAATTGTGGACTGTATTCTAAAAAAAGAGCAAAAGAAGCAAAAACATTTATAGAAAGAGAAAAAATACTGCCCAGAAGTATTTTTCTTGGTGTATGTATTGTAGGCATAAAGTACGCTTAATGTATAGTGTACTTAGTTTACTTTAACACATATTCTAAGCCCTACTTAAATTTACCAACTTGCTGAAATGGCATCAATTCCTATTTCTGGACTGTTACTAGGAAACTTCTGTGGATTTCCTGGATACTACAAAAAAGGCAAACATGGATAGCGAGAATACCAGTCCTTTTAAAGACAAAACAAATAGACTACTTTAAATGGAAAGATTAACTGATCTCATCCTCAAAAGTACACCTTTAAGCATATATATGCACATACTTAAATACACACACGATGGAAGGCTGATACTTTCACATCCTAGTGTATTGGAAATAAAGTCCTCATGAAATATATTTTCCCTCTCACACAAGCTGTAAAGTCACAGCAGGCTAGATTATATTCCATACCCAGAAGCACTTCCTTTTATTCATACAGTAGATGGGGTAAATCATCAGAATTATATAGCAGGGACGTGCTTCCCCACAACTTCAGCTAGTGAAAACTTCAAAAGGTAGAAAAAAAATTGCTCTAATATTGGATCACATCACTGATTTGCGGTATTTTCTAAATCATGGTAATACATTGAGTACAAATTCCTTTCAGTAGATTTCACGGCAGAGCACATCGGTGAGTGGAAAGAAATGTAAAGGACTGAAGCAACCAAAGAAAGAGTAGCACAGCTTAGGCTTGTTTGATGAGTACATAGCCTTTTTTTTCCTTTCACACCTATGTTTATTCATATCTCAGAATAACAATAACTATAATTATTTTGTTGTTAACCATAGAGCTTTCCTTTTATAAGAGGGAAGATCCATCAAGAGTTATTGATGAACTCTGCAGTTAATGTACCAAATCGTTTTTTATAGACGTGGGAGGTATGTGTTCAAAAGTATTTCAAATGCATTTTTAAAAAAGTTGTGTGCTGGTTTTATCAAATGAGTCTGCTAAAATTAAAAAGGAAACAAGTGAACCCCCCATAGACTATTTACAGCTGAAATCAATAACTCATCTAAAACAGCATGTATATCTAGAAATACATTTGCTAATAGGTTCACTTGACCCATTTCTAGTAATGATAATGTTTATTTTATTTTCCGGTGAACTGAATATATTGCTTAACAATGACATCTATAAGCAGATACATGAATCTTTAACTCAGAGAAAATTTGAGGAACTGAAAAATATCACAGGAAACTATTATCTTGGAAAATATTACGTTGGCAAAGGTAATAGTTTCCATCATTCTATCTGGTAGGTTTGAGAGGAAGGTGAAGGTGCAAATTCCGTATCTTTAAATACACAGGTAAGGAGGTTTCATAGGTAGATGGACACCCATCCCACACGAATCTGCTTCGGTTTATCCTTCCTTTCAAAAGTGTACACTTACAAAAATAAGGAGTTAATTCCCAAAGTTCTGAGTTAGAATCAACATGTTAACTTTTCTCTCAATGAAAAATCTTCCCTGAAAATAAGTGTCACTAGCTCTGGTCAACTAGGATTACCTTCTAAAAGACATTAATGTGCATATAGTGGCCATGGTCTTACGGTTGTCTTGTGATTGTATATTTTAAAAATCAGTTATATCTCACAGAATACTAAAAATTTGATCATTATTGGCTGGGAAATTCAGTTTTCTTGCAGGTATGAGTTATACCTTTGAATAAGCCTTAATTTGATGAATTATTATTGAAGTCTTTGCTCAAATGTCATCTTTTCATTGAGGGCTTTCTTCACCACTGTATTAAAAATTGTAATCTCGGGCTGGGTGCTGTGGCTCATGCCTGTAACCTCAGAGCTTTGGGAGGCCAAGGCAGGAGGATCATTTGAGGCCAGGAGTTTGAGGCTACAGTGAACTATGACTGTGCCACTGCACTCCAGCTTGCATGACACAGTGAAACCTTCTCTCTATATATATACTGATATATATTCATACATACTTATATATTTTCTCCACCCTGCAGTTGGTGCCACTTAATGGCCCCCCTTTTGCTTTTTTTCTGTAGCACTAGTGACCTTCTAAAATGTTAAATGATTGATTTATATTTATTGTTTATTGTATTAAGCCATTCTTGTAAGGTTATAAAAAATATCTGAGACTCTGTAGTTTATAAAGGAAACAGGTTTAATTGGCTCACAGTTCTGCAGGTTTTACAGGAGGCATGATGCTGGCAACTGCCTGGCTTCTAGGAGGCCTCAGGAAGGTTACAATCATGGTGGAAGGTAAAGGGAGAACAAGCACTCCACATGGTGAAAATAGGAGCAAGAGAGAGACCATGAGGAGCGGGAAGGTGTCACATACTTTTTAAACGACCAGATCTCACTAGAGCTTACTATCACAAAGACAGCACCAAGCCATGAGAGGTCCTTCCCCGTGATCCAAACACCTCCCACCAGGCCCACCCCCAACCCTGGGGATTACAATTCAACATGTGTTTTGGGCAGGGACAAATATCCAAATTATTTATTATTTATCTTTCCAGCTAAAATGTATGCTTGTCACAGATGTGTTTGTGAGTTGAACAAGGCAGAAAATGACTAAAGGATGTTTCATTCTACCACCAACACAAAGCAAAATGAAAAACAAACCAACCAACCAAAAATTCAGTCCTGGTTTTGACTAACACCTAAAAGACAAGTGCTCCTTGGACCCAGGGCCTCAAAACCTAGACTTCCAGAGTAGGTATCTGCAAGAAGGTGAAGGGTTGTGAAGTGGGAACCAAGGTGGGGTCTGGAGAAAGCAGTCAGGCCTGAACACTCTGGCAGACAGCAGGGGTGTCTTATCTCTCTGCTCTATTCAAAAATCACTGGATCCTTTCATTGCCATCTTGGAGCTCAGAATAAAAACAGAGAGAAAGAGGTGCCCTGTTCACTGGAAACAGGAAACATAAGATGTTTGTATTGGTTCTGTGAGAACTGAATATTTAAAATATTCTTAAGTTTGAAGGTTTTTCTAGATATTACAATAACAGAAATTCACAGATATTGATAAACATCACTCGTTTATTTAGTCTTTGAGAGAGAATATATACTGTATATCTTAGGGCAGAGTATTGGGTTATATAAATGTCTCTGAATCTTAAGAAATAGTAATTTTAAATGAAGTGGCATGAAATGATTTTATTTCTCCCATCATACCATACCAGCATTTAATAACTTGAAGAGTCAGATTCTAGCTTTAGTAATTTATACTCAAAGTAATAGCAATTATGAAGGTTTTTTTTGATAATGAGGGTTATCACTAAACTTTCTTTGCAATTTGTAAACTGTAATATGCTACTGAAAGTTTAGATAGCATTATCCTATGAATATATGTGGTCACAAGTATAATACATGAGTTAAATTGGCCTATAATGATGCCCACAAGAGAAAACTTGGGGAAAAAAAGGAGACAAAACTCATACAAAACACAAGTAAACTTGTATTTTAAAGAATCATATAATTAATATGTTTCTTTTTAATTTCTATAAAATGGTACACGAAAAAAATTCCATGGAATGCAATACACTATATTACATTCTGAATTCCACAGAATTCTCTTCTTATCTAGGTGTATATGAATTACATACGGAGAATTTATAGGTGAATGTTTTTTCACTTATTGGTTGTACAGATTCAGGTGTTGGGGGAAAAAGGGTTGGCAACCCTAACTTTAGCTGAAGACATTTGCACCAGTGTAGGCAGGGCTTGAAGAATATCTTGTGCAGTGACAGCCCCTGTACATGCACAACTTTTATTCCAATATTCTGTAGCTATGAATGATTAGAGGGGTGTCGAACTAATTCACAGCAAAATGATACAATGTCCCTTCTTTGCTATCTCATGAACATTGTACACTGTTTCTGCAATTGATTTCAGACCACCAGATGTGACAGAAAAAGGCCAGACCTAATATTTGTACGTTTAAAACTTGGGGAAAATAATGCCCTTAGGAAAATGAGCCTATTTTCCTTAATAAATACTGAGCAGAAAGCGTGGGTGTGAAGTTTACAGAAAAAGGAACAAGCTCTGATGCATTATGAGAGAGTAGAACTTTGAGCAGTGTAAAAAGTTTTATTTAAGAACCTGACTTCAACTACAACTCACTCCATTCTCTAGGGAGACAGAACAATGCTTGAAATGTAAAAATTAGATCACTCCTGATATATTTGGGCCAGGTGTGAAATTAGAGTATTTACACTCTCAGGGACTCTTCCCAATTGTCAAAAAGTCATCCTACCTTCTGGTGTAATAAGGAGCTCCTCACCATTTAATTTGCTGGGTACAGCTTAAGTAAGCAGTTTACAATATTCTTTCCTAGAATATAATGAAGATTTATTCATTTTACCTTCCTCCTAATTTGCTCACTTATGAGCAAAAGGAAAACAGGATCTGGCTTTCACGTGGAAGAAAAGACCATCGACATGATGGGACAGCTGCAAATATTATTTCTGTGCTGACAACTTGAAACTAATCATTACATTTCAACAGGGATGAGAAGATTTAGCAAGAGAGAATTTTTCTCAGTTCTCTAATTAAAATAATAGAATTTCAAAGGAGAAATACAGCTTATTATTTTGATAAAAGAAGAAAATTATTCAACTCAGAGAAAAACAGTAAGAACCTCCTATTTCCTATCTTTTATGTAACTGTGTATATTACAGCGGAATCACCATCCCCCAGAGCGTCGTTTCAGGTCAAGCTGTTACTTTATGTGACTTTCATTTGGTCACTATGTCAAAAGATGAAGACTGTTTTGTGTTTTTGATAAACTAGAAACTTTGGGTGGGTTTCTAAGAGCTACGCCCAAAGGGCTTCCGTAGGTAGGAATTTGGTTCAAAACTTGTTCAATTTCTTTTCTTTTCTTTTCTTTTCTTTTTTTTTTTTTTTGAGACGGAGTCTCGCTTTGTGGCCCAGGCTGGAGTGCAGTGGCCAGATCTCAGCTCACTGCAAGCTCCGCCTCCCGGGTTCACACCATTCTCCTGCCTCAGCCTCCGGAGTAGCTGGGACTACAGGCGCCCGCCACCACGCCCGGCTAGTTTTTTGTATTTTTTTAGTAGAGACGGGGTTTCACCGTGTTAGCCAGGATGGTCTTGATCTCCTGACCTTGTGATCCGCCCGTCTCGGCCTCCCAAAGTGCTGGGATTACAGGCTTGAGCCACTGCGCCCGGCCAACTTGTTCAATTTCTTCACACTTCAGATAAGCAATGAACACACTGCTAGGGTTCTCGATGTCCTTTTTGAACACAGAAGTTAAAGAAAGTGCTACTTGTGCCCATCTGGCAAGCTGTCATTCAGTAACTGCTGATGGAACTCACCTGGGAAAAGATCCACTATGCTGGCTGTGGCCGGCAATTGCAATTTAGGTAAGAATCTGATTCATGGCTCAGAGAGATTAATATCAAATTGTACAACCAGAGGCAGACATACTTCAGGCATGTTTAGGAAAAAATATGCTTTCTGTGAGATAATACTTTATTCTCCCTCAGTTTCTTTACTTTCTTGAGCATAAAAAGAAGGAAACCTCAAATGGATATTGCCTTTAATTTTTTTAAAGAGAAGAACTAATCTGTAGAAGGTCACCTATGTTCCAAAAGATCAAACCTGGCTCTCTTAATCCCCCAGGCAAGGAAAGACTGTTCTTTTTTTTTTTTTTTTTTTTTTTTTTTTTCCTGTCCCCAGGAGTAGCTATGTCGAAAAAGATCAAAGGGATTTTTGGCTACATATGATGTAACCTCAGGTGAGTCATTTCCTCGGATGTAGGTAGTGAGAAATAAATGCTTATTTTTGTTCACAAAGAAGTTAAAAGTTTTGTATTTTCTAATAAGAATTGAGGCTACATCTACCTTTTGCTACTATAAAGGTCATTTGGTGAAAAAAAGAAAGTGCTGGTGAGGTGATCACAGGAATTTCCTTTTGTCCTCACCAGGTCCTTGTCTCATGACAAGTAGCAAGCCCGTGCGGTGACAAAAGTCTTAGAATATTTATAGCATAAGAAAAACATGTTTAACAAAGTAATTTTGAGCTTTTCTAATGAGTGTTATCTATAGCAATTACTTAGCACAGTTCCTGGCTTGTAGAAATGGTTACAAAAATAGTGTAGAAATAAATAGCATTTATTCTTAGTAGTACCTCCTATTCCAGAAGAACCGTATATACACCAATTTCATCTTGTTCCAAACTTAAACTCAGTATGATGAGCCACCAGGACCAAAAGTGCCCGTGGGAAGAAAGAGTATATCTTTTGAGAAGTTCAAAAGAGGCAGTCGTGTACTGGAAAGAAGAAAAGGCGTTAATATTTAAAGGCCTCTACCATAAGTCAGTCTAGTCTATGCTGGATCTCACATACTTCTATCATGTAACGGGGAACTGAAAAGCAAAAATTCTCCAAAATGTCTTTTGTTCCGTTTTGTTGTGACACGAGGTCTCACTCTGTTACCCAAGCCAGTGTGCAGTGGTGCAATCTCAGCTCACTGCAACCTCTGCCTCCCGGGCTCATGTGATTCTCATGCCTTAGTCTCCCAAGTAGCTGGGATTACAGGCACGTGCCACCACGCCCAGCTAATTTTTTTAAAATGTATTTTTAGTAGAGACGAGGTTTCACCATGTTGCCCAGGCTGGTCTTGAACTCCTGAGCTCAAGCAATCCGCCCGCCTTGGCTTCCCAAAGTGCTGGGATTATAGGCATGAGCCACCACGCCTGGCCCCAAATATCTTCTACGGCTGCATCTATGCAGCAATATTATATGGTGGATGAATTCAAGACTCCTGAGGCAGATCGCCTCACCCTGAAGCTTGACACCTGCTTTCTAACTGAGTGACCCTGGGCAAGTTACACAATCTCTGGATGCCTCAGGTGGCTCAGGTATATGAGGATGATAAGCAGATTGATCACATGAGGCTTCCATGGCATTACCTGGGATAATGAGTATAAACACCTAGAACAGTGTCTAGAATTTCATATGTGCTCAAAAATTATTAGTGGTTATTATTCAGTAATCATTTTATTTGATATTGTAAATACCAAGGGTCAAAGTATATCCATGTGTTGTATCTTTTCTCTTTCTGCGTCTTTGGCACACACACATATGCTGACACCTGCTTCACACATGGTCAGTCACGCATTTGTCAATGGGTCATATAAGCTATGACTATCATTCTCTGCTCTGTGAGGCCTAGTTGTGCATGGCTTACCATGCATGGGGAATACGTGAGCCAATCAGTACTGTGATTCCCACTCCAGTGCTCTTTCCACTGTAACATTCTGTCTTCAGAATCACCTGACCGATCGACAATTTAGATAATACACCAGCCAATCTAGATAAGACTGACCTAATTCTTCAGTTAAATAAGAGGTTTAATTTATGTCTTAAAGAGAATTGGATTCAATATTACTTAAACAGGAGAATATATTCCTTTATTAGAGATGAAAATGTAATGAGAGAAAATGATCTGGTGGGCTTGCAAAAGTGCTTGTGACTGTTATGTCAAAGAACGTGTCACACCATGGAAACCCACAGATTTCTAGAATGGGAGATAAGAATGAATAGTCAGTATGTTTCCTTTGGTAATCTTCTCATGCAGCTTTATGTTAGTCTTTTCTCACTCTGTATAAAGTACATTCACTTTAACTGGGAACTGAGTCTTTTATTTGTTATATATTCAGCCAAATGATGAAGTAATTCTTTAATTATGTTATCAGAGCAGTACGCTATAAAATTTCAGATGAAGACTACTCATTCACTCATCTAAATGAAGATTTAGTGAGCTGTCACAACATACCAAGTATTTTGAGGATACTTGGGGAATAAGGCAGACACTTTTCCTTCCTTCATTAAGCTTCCACTTTACTTAGGGAGACAGAAAATTAAAAGTAGAGAAATAATTCAGTGTTATAAGTTCAGGTTGTATTAAGCATCATGAAGAAAAACAAAGGCAAATAAAGGAATCAAGAGTGATGGCTAATGTAGAAAGAGAAGAACGGTGATTCGTAAACGGGTAAATGAGGAGCAGCCTCTTTGAGGAGAAAAGACTGGAGCAGAGACCTGGACACGGGGAGTAAAGAGCTGGAGAGGAACAAAGCAATGGAGACGAGTGCAAATCTCCATGGCGGAGATAAAGTTGGATGCCAGGATAGCTGGGGTGGGTTAAGGAGAAGCTAGATTGACCTGGCGGGGACAATTAGAGTCCTGCTGTCCTTGGTCAGTTTATAGATTTTATCTGATCTAGACAGATACAGACTGGTGTTCGAAAAGAATGATTCTAGCTGCTATGTGATGAATAGGCTGTAAGAGATGGAGCTGGAGTGAAAGGAGGGCAGTCGTGACCACACACACACACGCACATACACATACACACACACACATGCACACACGTGCATGCACACACATATGCACACATGCACACACACATACACATGCACACATACGCACACATACACACATACACACACATACATGCACACACATACACACATGCACACATACACATGCACATGCACACACACATACACATGCACACACACACGCACTCATGTGCTACATTATGATGTTTCAGTTAGTGATGGACTGTATATATTAATACAACGATGGTGTCATAAGATTATAATGGAGCTGAAAAATTCTATCACCTAGTGATGCCCAGATTATCTCAACCCTGTGTAGTCCTAGGCTGGTGTATGTATTGTTTCTTTGATTTTTAACAAAAAGAGTTGAAAATGTTATAGACTCCGTCTCAAAAAAAAAAAAAAAAAAAAAAAAAAAATATTTAAATAGAAAAATATTAATAGAATAGAAGTATAAAGAAAATATTTTTGTTTAGCTCTATAACATTTATACTGTTATAAAAGCTCAAAAAGTTAAAATGAAAAGTTTATAAATTAAAAAGTTACAGTAAACTACGGTCAATTTATTATTGAAGAAAAATCTTTGTTTATAAATTTTGTGCAGCCTAAGTATATAATATTAAGCTGGTGAAAGAGCATCTGTGGTTTTTGCCATTACTTTTTTTTTTATGTTTTTGAGACGGAGTCTCGCTCTGTCTCCCAGGCTGGAGTGCAGTGGCGCGATCTCGGCTCAGTGCAAGCTCCGCCTCCCGGGTTGACGCCATTCTCCTGCCTCAGCCTCCTGAGTAGCTGGGACTACAGGCGACCACCACCACGCCCAGCTAATTTGTTGTATTTTTAGTAGAGACGAGGTTTCACCATGCTAGCCAGGATTGCCATTACTTTTAATGGTAAAAACAGTAATTAGATTTGCACCTACCTAATATTTATAAAATCTGCAGTAGGGTACAGGAATGTACAGGCCTTCACATCTACTCACCGCTCGCTCACTCTCACTCAGCACACCCTCCAGTCCAGCAGTTCATGGGATCTGCCTTATACAGGTGGGCCATTTAAACAAAACCTTTTATATCATATTTTTACTATACCTTTCCTATGTCTACATGTTTGATACACAAATACTTATCATTGTGTTACAATTACCTACAGTATTCAGTACAATAACATGTTGTGAAGGTCTGTAGCCTGGGATCAATAGGATTGAACACACAGCCTGCGTGTGTAGCAGGCTATGCCATCTAGGTTTGTGTAGGTGCACTCTGTGATATTCCTACAATGAAGAAATCACCTAACAATGCATTTCTTCAGATGGGGACATTCGATCTCCTTTGTTAAGTGATACATGACTCAGAGAGAGCGAGAGCGAGAGCGAGAGAGAAAGAGAGAGAGAGAGAGAGGAGAGAGAGAGAGTCCCCGTGTGTGTATGTATATGAGGAGAGAGACCCAGGGCTGGGAACGGAGTGGGTAGATTTGAAGAAATTTGGCCATGCATGAATGTGGTGGCTAGCACATCCTAAATTCTAAGGACAAGCCAGGAGGCCAAAAATTCAGGTAGGAATTGATGATGTAGTTTTGGATCCAAATTTCACATGGCAGGCCAGGCTGACCGGAAACTCAGGCAGGATATCTATGTTACAGTTTTGACACAGAATTGCTTCTTCTCTGGGAAACCTCAGTCTTTGCTCTCAAGCTTCATATGACTGGATGAGGCCTGCCCACATCACAGAAGGTAACTGGCTTCACTCAGAGTCAGTTGATTGAAATGTTAATCACATTGAAGATACACCTTCACAGTGATGATCCAGACTGGTGCTTGAACAGCTGGCACTGTAACCTTGCCACACTGACACATAACACTAACCAACCCAGGTGTCTAGGACTGGAGTGGGAGCAGTGGAAATGCTGGAACATCATTGCTCTCTAGGTACGTTTTCAAGGTACAGCCAAGGGGACATCCAAGTCCCCTGCCCCAAATAGCCAAATAATGATATTCCCCCTCACCAATAGGAGTTGTGGGGTGAATTCTCCAGAGACATTGAAATGGAGAGACTCTGAGGGACACCAGCTTCAGAGAGAATACTTGGGGTGTAAAGATGAGTAAAACAGCATCAACAAAAAACACCACTGGTTCCTGTGTCTGGATGTTACAGGCTTAGGGAACAATCACTCATAAAAATTTCAAAGTGTAGACTGCTGTGGAAGAAGAAAGATCCTGCTCTATAGAATGACAGAGTGGCTGTGGTGGGGCCACTTAGAAAGGGTAATTTTTAAAAAATGCATCAAGGACCACGTAGCATCAAAGATGGGGAAAGGCTACCAGGTTTACTATGAGTAAAAGAATTTTTTTTTTTTTTGGCGGGGGAGGTATATGTGAGAGCAAGCTGTATCCCAGGAATATCTCAAAAGCTCAAGCCTAAATTAGAAATGGGTAATAGTGGCAAATAAGATGAGAACTGCATTAAGAAGGTATTAGGTATAAATCATAATAGGGATTTAGACTTCATTCTGTAGACAAAAAGGAATCACTGAAAGAGCTACATTTTAGGGAGAATGGGCAGCAGTTTAGAAGGAACTAAATGAGAGAAGACATGAAAAGAAAGAGTTCATTTAAACAACAATGACTTGAAGACATAACAAAGTCTTGAACTGAAAGGGTTCTAGAAGAAACGAAAAGGGGGAAATAGATTTCAAAGACATTGTAAAGTTAAACAGGACTTACACATGGAGAGGAGTAGGATACGACCTCAAGCTGAGTTTCTTGAGGATGCTGGTACCATTTGCAGAACAGAATATAAAACAAGGAGCAGACTTAAGGAGGAAGTTTTTGAATTTGCTTATTTTGACACATTCACGCTGATGCATTCTTGAGAAGTATAAATGGGCAAATCTGCAGAGAAATGGATATTAGGTCTGCAGCTGAAGAATCCAAAACAAAGGTTGATAACAGCTAACGGAATGAGTGTATGAATTTTACTAAAAGGGATGGAAAGCAAAGAGGTTAGAACCCAGATCCTTGGGGACTGTCTATCTTCTGGGTTGCGGTGGAGGGAAGGTTGTCAAAATTTTGTTAAGAAGTAGATGTAAGCAAAAGAAAACATTTAGAAATAGAGAACAGAAATTAGTGAAGGAGACTAAGAAGGACTGTCAGATGAGGAGATTATGATGTGGTGGCTTAAGAAGAGAAACTTTAAAGGGACTCAAAGAGTAGTGAAGCCAGAGTGAATCTTGGAATGAACTAGCTAGCAGTATTTTATGATACCATTCATGTCACTAAAGCATTCTTAATGTAATACAACATCACTGAAGACTTGAGATAGGAAAAATGATTCTTGATAGGACTTTGATGAGGGCACTATATATATACTGGGAAAAATAATAAAATAGTTAAATGTTTACCTTTTCTCCCACATTAATTAAAAGGTTATATGTTATGTGGTTAAAATAGCTTGCAAAAAGAAGGGCAATATTGACGTAATTACTTACCTTGTTTTCTCTGGAAGTACATAAAAAAGTCAGCTTTTTAAGAAATATTTCAAGGTAACATAAATAATACTTTGTTATATAAATGTTTGAATGACCTCTGAGGTACACTTCAGTTACTAGGTATGAGATAATCTAGATATCAGAGCTCTCTAAAGATTTTGTAAGTTAATATGCCAAGCCTTTAAGTAAGATAATAAAATTATTTTTTAAAGTTTAAAAGTATACAAAGAAACTTTGGTCTTTAAGAACTTAAAGGGTAATTTCCCTAGGGAAAATATACAAGGGCAAGTCCAGACAATCTTATTTTCACCTTAGACAGATTAACGGGAACCAAGATCTTTGTGTCTGAGGCAGCAAATCCACACCTCATTTCTAGTTCGTTCTCTAAACAGATAACTGTGGTATTGGGATGTATTCCAACATACAAAGTGATCTTTTTAAAAATTAAAATTGATTTCCCATATTTTTGTCTTACAAATAAAATGATTCAATCCATAAAGGCATTATTACTGTAAATATATTAAAATTATAGCTCTCATCTGTTGAGATGCTCTCTACTGTTTTCAGTCTGGTTTGTATCAAATGTGCTATCAAAGCAGGCTAGAAGATTCAGTCACAGGTTGTTGAATGATTTGATAATTTGATCTCACAGTGAAAAGTATCTTTACTAAGTGTTTTCTTTGTTTTTTGTAATCTCCCACATATTTCTAATTGATATTTTAACTGAAGTTATTCCTTCAGAAGAAATGATTTGTCAGTCTGAAATACATATGCTTGCTGAAATTCTACTGATTTTAATCACTCACTTTCCATTTTCATTAGAGACAAAATTGGTAAAGTGAGCAAAATATTTCAGAACAGTTTCACTTGCCCCTGTGAAAGTGGTTTCTTCTGAAAAGTTATCGAATTGACCTAGCAATAAGTTTTCTTTTTTTCCTTGCAAAAAGAAAATAATCTTGTTAGAGTTGTGAAGCTAGGATTTTAGGATGAAATAAGTGGTATGTGCGCTATTAGGTACGTAATGTCTTTAATATCACATTAAAAAGAATAAAAGAAAACCACAAGGAGGAGAGCTGCCGTATGCTCTGGTTAGAGGAGGTGATAACTGAGGCAGAGCTATGTGTAGGTGGGAGATAATTCATCAGATCAGGCAATTGAATGATTCATTCATTTGCCCTTTCATTCATTTATTTAACAATACTTGGTATGTGCCAAGCTCCTTGCTTACAGCAAGGTATACAACAAGAAATGAAATAGCAGTCCATCTTCTCAGGCCAGTGGAGGAGATAGAAAAGTAGCAAATGAGTTATAATACTGTACTATATATAATCAATGAAGTGTTTAATGGGACTTCAAAGTTTCTGAAGTTGAAGAATTATTATTTTACAGTTGCTTAGCAATTCTTTTATCCGTAAAAGTGGAAAAATCACTGGAGCAAACTAATTTTGATAAAATCACAAGAAAGTGTCCTTTAGATATTTAAGTGTAACACAAGATTCTACTCATTATTCTTACAAAACTATGAAACCACAAATGAAACAAAGCAGACACTTCTGACTGAGAAGTTAAATACCAAATGAATAGGATTGTAACTCGAAGCCTCTTGTTAAAGGTTAGAGCCTTGTAGAGTTGGAAATGTTTCTCTCCTTTGGTATGGATTTAGATGTGACTGTTACTGAAAATTATTTGTTGTTAGCGGGGTGAGTGTGTCTTTTGTTCAAATATTTACTCACAGTAGAGGACAAGATGGCAACCATGTCTTAAAAGATATAGATATGACCCTTGCTGGAGGAAGAATTATAAAAATGAGTTGGGCTAAGCTTGATTCTATGCAACTGATTACTCAGACATTAATTTATTTCTGAATGGATAACCAAAACATTCTTGGAAGTTTTATAAGTGTACTATCAACCACCCTAATTGCCTTATCTGGATGATGGAGAATATACAGAAATGTTAATCATATTAGGGTGGAAATGGGTTGACTCTGCCTTAGAAAGAGATGAATATTCTTTTCTCTTTGGAGCCGGGGAATTCAAGACCTGGACCCAGAGGTGGGAAAATCAGAGAGATCCCAGGCAGTGATATTTGAGCAGTAACCTTCTGCATAGGAGCTGCAGCAAGCTCAAGAGAATCTCTGGATTTGAATCTGGGCTTATGTGCCAGGATAACTAGAAGCAATGTAACATTCTGACTGGACATTTATTTCATTTCCAAAAAATTCGTAAAGTTTGTAAAACATAAGAAGTTGTTTTCGACTGCATTTTCAAGGAGTCGAGTAAGTGGGTTTGGTCTATACTAACGGCATCTCGAAGAAGCTGGGTAGAAGAAAACATGAGTTGCTTTGGTTTGGAAACAGGATTTCTGGCAGAAGTGAGAGGCAGTCACCAAGACTGCAAACAGAACAGGTGAGCCGCCCACGTGGATTCCTGAAAGTTACTTGGGGAGGGAAATATTAAATAAAGATAGATAGTTTGGCATAGGAAAACTTGGAGAATTGCATATTGTATATTAAAAGAAATACGCACTTAAAAAAAGAAATAGTAGCACATGGTGCAATAAAGCAGACATCCAGTTCAGCTTTTGGGAGGTCAGAAAAGGCTTCCTGGAAGAGGTGGGATTTGAATGAAATCCTAAATAATGGACATTTGATTAGGCCAATTTGTTTCCATTTCTTACAGGCAGAAGAAGTGGCATACTCAATGGCTTGAAGGCAAATTTAAAAAAAGAAAGGAAAGAAAGAGATGGCACATCTGGGAACTGCAGGTAGCTTGGAGAATTTCTTACATTTTTGGAAACTTGGATTTTTATCCCAGTAACAGTGGGGAATCACTGAAGAGTTTTATATCTGTTTCCAGTTAGATTTTAGAACTAGTAAGATGGAAAAGAAGCAGTAGGACCAGTTAGAACTTCTTTGTACTACAGATGAAAAAGGACCATGGTCTATGCCAAGCAAGGGTGCTGGGTATAATGAGAAACAGACCAAACCAGGTCATTTCTAAAAGATATCAGTAGGCTAAGGTGATAACTTGAATATGACAGTAGGGGAAGGAAGACATCAGAGATAACTTCAGGTTTCCTGGCTTGGGCAAACTCTAAGTTTTCTGGGTGGATGCTGGCATCTTTCCATAAAATAAAACTGTAGAAGTTACAGCTATTTTAGGGGTTGGTAGAAAATCGAGACTTTAATTTTGGCGACTAAGCTCTCTGTATAATAAAAATATTCAGTAAACCTTTGACTAGATTGGTCTGAAAGCCAGAGAAATGTCTGACTCAAAGGCACAGAAAAGGGGATGTTAATGTCACATCAATGTTAACTAAATGCATAACAGTGGAATGCAAAACTCACCTAGGATGCCAAAGTGGGAACATTAGAGGACAGGAGGTATATCTCTGATGCACACACCTACACACACACATTCAAAGCATATGTGGAAAAAGAAGCATTGGAAAATCAGACTGACTGAAGACTGACCCAGGATACAAAAGGAAATGAGAAAAGTGTGGATTTATAGAAGCAAAAGAATTTTAATAAGTTCAACAATGAAGTGAAATGATAACAAGAGATCAGAAAGGAAAGTGCTGAAAGGTTTTCACTGGATTTCGTGGGTTTTGTAACAGGGTTATCAAGGGAGTTTCTCTGTCAAGGGAAATTTTGTCATAAAGGTGGATGAAAAGAGTGAGTGCACGGGAGGGAAGGACATATACAGAATGAAACAGTTTCACTGAAGAGGGAAGGGAAAGAAGTCAACACAACTGAGGTGCGCGTCAGGTCACAGACTGTGTTTTAAGACAAGAAAGGTGTGAGCACATCTGGGAAAGAGGCAACAATCAGGGGTATTTTAAAGATGTAGGAGGAAGTGGCCGGGCACCGTGGCTCACACCTGCAATTCCAGCACTGAGGGAGGCCAAGGCGGGTGGATCACGAGGTCAGGAGATTGAGACCATCTTGGCTAACAAGGAGAAACCCCGTCTCTACTAAAACTACCAAAAAAAAAAAAAAAAAAAAAAAAAAAAACTAGCCGGGCGTGGTGGCGGCGCCTGTGGTCCCAGCTACTCGGGAGGCTGAGGAAGGAGAATGACAGGAACCCGGGAGGCGGAGCTCGCAGTGAGCCGAGATGGCACCACCGCACTCCAGCCTGGGCGACAGAGCGAGACTCCGTCTCAAAAAAAAAAAAAAAAAAAAAAAAAAAAGATGTAGGCGGAAGTATAATTGAATGAATGACTTATCTGAGGAGGTAGTGAGACGATGCAATACAGAACACAGGAGGAGGAACTAACGTGTTTCTCCCAATTCTTCCATTCTGACCACAGGGAAAGAGAAAAGAAACCAATGGATGTGAGTAACTGGATGAGAAAGGAAGGGAATAAAAGGCGAGACTCGATGGCAAGAATAAAGTAGTACGGGCAGGAGTGCGGTGCCTAAGAAAAAGAGATGTTTTGAAATAGCTGCTTTTGGAGAGAGAGTTGGGCAGTGAAATATAGAAGGATTGCCACACAGTGTGTAAGGCTTATTGAAAATTTGAGGTGTTGGCTTTAATGGCACCAAATATGTGACTGTACAATTTTTTTCAACAGTGCTGAAGAGACCAGGTACAAACGCATGGAAGGTGACTGAGACTGATTTGTGGTGAGAGTGTTTTTCTGAGCAGGTTTGCATGAAGGCAGCAGAACACAAAGGACATCAAGACACTGGGAAGGGTGTAGTTAAGGTTATGAAAGAAAGGGTTTAGAAAGGAAATGAAGATACAAGGAAAATAACACATAAAAGGGAAATGAAAATGGGAGTGTCAAGAAATTACAAGTGTAATTAAAGTGGAGAAATAGCTGCAATCAGCTGGAAAAAAATGGAGAGTGTGATATTGGAGTTTGGTGAGTCTTTTTTTGGGGATGACAAGGCTTAAGATGTGGCTGTTAATTTGAGTTTCTGGAATGGAGTCAAGCTCTTATTATTAAGGGAGGCAAGGAACTAGCAACCAATAGAAACATGAAGCAGCGTGATTTTCATTATGCCAAAAATATCTTGTCTTAATTAGAGAACAAAATAATATTACTATATTATTTTAAATGTGCTTTTATATAAACACTGCTTGTTTAAAACTTTTATTAATATTAGAAGTAAACACTCCCTAGAAAGGCTACCAAAAACTTATTTTTAAGTAACTGAAATGTATTTTTCATGAGGTTAATCAGATTTTTCTTCCTTCGTCTTCTAGTATAAGAATTAATATTGTGTATTAGTCCATTTTCACACAGCTATAAAGAATACCACCTGAGACTGGGTAATTTATAAAGAAAAAAGGTTTCTGACTCACAGTTCTGCATGGCTTGGGAGGCCTCAGGAAACTTACAAACATGGCAAAAGACAAAGGAGAAGCAAGGCACGTCTTACATGGCGGCAGGTGAGAGAGAAGAGCCGCGAAGGGGAAACTTCCAAACACTTTTAAAACCATCATCTCTTGTGAGAACTTCCTCGCTGTCATGAGAACAGAATGGGGGAAACTGCCCCCACAATCCAATCACCTCTCACCAGGTCCCTCTCTTGACAGGTGGGGATTACAATTCAAGATGAGATTTGGGTGAGGAGAGGCTAAACCGTATCAAATTGATAGTCTGGAATAATAACAAATGCCCTGGTTCTGTCTTCTCTCCCTGCATTAAACTTCTGAGGAGACCCAGAGGTTTTGTACCCTTTAATGTATTATTTTATCTGAGCAATCTCACTTCTCCTATGAGAGGTTTCTTTTGATGAAAATGCATAGCCCCTGGGATATCTCTGCTACATACACTTTAGCCAGCAACCCAACTCAGGCCTGAAAGGTGGCAAGCATTGGTCTAAATTGATCTCCATCTATATATATGCTCTTATATTTGTTCAATCATTCTGTTTTCACCGACCATATGGCCAAGATGAGAAAAATAAGAAAAAAAAATCAATTTATGGTTAATATCATCTAACTTTGAAACAGTAGTCATAGCAACACATTCCTTAAAAATCACCTCATTGTTTTTATTACATCATAATTTGAAATTGAACACTTATTAAATATTGTTGATTACCATAAGATGAGCCTACAGACAGTAATTACAGTGTTGTCTTCAGGTCACAGCTGAGAAAGAGCTATCTATAAACAATAATGTTGTATTTTGTCTCTGTGGTACAAAAATATAATAAGTCAATTACTGTAAACTTGGCTTTTAAACTAAGAATTCTCATGGAAAGCAGCTCAACAGGAAAGAGGAAGACAAACCATTTGTAAACTATATGGAATTTACATTTTTAAGCTATTTAAATAAGGTGAAAACATGAGGGATGAGAATATACTAAAGTTTTAAAATTCTACATATATCATTAGTGATTATCCTAAATGAATCCACAGATGCAAAACATAAAAAATAATGTGTCTGTGAGTATACAGTGGCAACTCAGGTGACATGATAATTCAAGAAAGAGGAGATACATTGCATGGATTTGCTAAATAGTTCTAATTCCTCAAACTCCAGTATCTTGATTTCATTCTCTGTCATATTAACATCTAGGAGTATTTCCATTTACAACGAATGAAATGTGTATTAGTTAGGGTTCTCCAGAGAGGAGAACCAAAGGGATGTATACAAAGAAAGAAAGAGAGATATCAAAAGAAGCAGAGCTGCATCAAAGAGGATTTATCAGGGGAATTGGCTCACTTGATTATGGAGGCTGAGAAGTCTCACAATATGGCATCTGCAAGCTGGAGAACCAGGGAAGCTGGTGCTGCTCATTCCTGAAGTCCTGTGAATCAGGGAAACTGATGTGGTGACTCAGTCCAATGCCTAAGACCTGAAAATCTAGGTTTTTGCTGGTCAAAGTCACAGAGTCCAAAGCTGTAGAATCTGGAGTTCTGATGTCCAAGGGTAGGAGGAAAAGGGTGTGCAAGCTCTAGGAGAAGAAGAGGGAGAGGAAGAGGGAGAGGGAGAAAATGAGAATAAATGAATCTGTTTTCCTTCCTTCCCTCTCTCTGCCTTTTTATTCTATTTAGGCCTTCAGCTGATTCGATGGTGCTGTTTACATAAAGTGAGGGTGCAGCTTCCTTACTCAATACGGATTCAATACCAATCTGTTCCAGAAGCACCTTCACAGACATACCCCAAAATAATGCATTATTACCTATTTGGGTATCCCTTAGTCAGTCATGGTGACTCTTAAAATTAGCCATCACAGAATGTAATTCAATGACTGCAGCGTATCTGAAGAGCAAGGTCAACACCACACCCTCATTACTGCAAGTTGAGCATGAGATGTCAAATCTATTTTCATATTAGAATAGAAATATGTATAAATCTATTTAACTAGCCTTGATTTTATATAATATTCTTTCTGTGAGAGACACACCTCTTTTTAAAGTTTTTATTATTTTTTATTATACTTGAAGTTCTAGGGTACATGTACACAACCTCCAGGTTTGGTACATAGGTATACACGTACCATGATGGTTTGCTGCAACCAGTAACTCATCATTTACATTAGTTATTTCTCCTAATGCTATCCCTCCCTCAGCCCCCCACCCCCTGACAAGCCCCACTGTGTAATGTTCTGTGTCCTGTGTCCAAGTGTTCTCACTGTTCAATTCCCACCTATGAGTGAGAACATGCAGAGTGTGGTTTTTTGTCCTTGTGATAGTTTGCTCAGCATGATGGTTTCCAGCTTCATACATGTCCCTGCAAAGGACATGAACTCATCCTTTTTATGGCTGCATAGTATTCCATGGAGTATATGTGTCACATTTTCTTAATCCAGTCTAACATTGATGGACATTTGGGTTGGTTCCAAGTCTTTGTTATTGTGAATAGTGCCACACGAAACATACATGTGTATATGTCTTTATAGTAGCATGATTTATAATCCTTTGGGTATATATCCAGTAATGGGATCGCTGGGTCAAATAGTATTTCTAGTTCTAGATCCTTAAGGAATCGCCACATTGTCTTCCACAGTGGTTGAACTAATTTACACTCCCACCAGCTGTGTAAAAGCGTTCCTATTTTTCTACATCCTCTCTGGCATCTGTTGTTTCCTGACTTTCTAGTGATCGCCATTCTAACTGGTGTGAGATGGTATCTCCTTGTGGTTTTGATTTGCAATGCTCTGATAACCAGTGATGATGAGCATTTTTTCATGTGTCTCTTGGCTGCATAAATGTCTTCTTTTGAAAAGTCTGTTCACATCCTTTGTCTATTTTTTAATGGGGTTGTTTGTTCTTGTAAATTTGTTTGAGTTCTTTGCAGATTCTGGATATTAGCCCTTTGTCAGATGGGTAGATTGCAAAAATTTTCTCCCATTATGTAGGTTGCCTGCTCACTCTAATGGTAGTTTCTTTTGCCATGCAGAAGCTCTTTAGTATAGTTAGATCCCTTTTCTCTATTTTGGCTTTTGTTGCCATGGCTTTTGGGAGACACACCTCTTTTACTAGAACTACTCTTATTGGCCCAACTGGGACCTGAAGGAAATGAAGGGTGATGGGCTGTCCTGGCTTGCAAAACTGTAGGTGATTTTCTTCTTGACACAATGCCTAATTGGCAGCCCTGGGAAAAGGGCATGATCTCTCCTCTTTGGTTCAGAAATATATCATATTATCAAGGAAAAGGAGAAAGAAAACTTTATGCAGTGTAACATTTTATAATCACCTCTCAGAATTTGGCTCCTTCTGTCATGTAAATCTCATTTCTAAAACTGATAAAGACTACACATAAAATGGATATAGACACATTTCACTTGTGAATATTGATCCAAAAATCCTAAATAAATTTTTAGCAAACGGAATTCAACAGCATATAAAAATATAAACCACCATGCACAAACAGTGGGTCATGCATGGGAAGCTGAGGCAGGAGGATTTTTTGAGACCAGGAGTTTGAGACCAGCCTGGGCCAAACAGTGAGACCCTCTCTCTACCAAAAAAATAAAACATTAGCTATGTACGATAACACACACCTGTAGTCCTAGCTACTTGGGAGGCTGACATGGGAGGATTACTTCAGCCCAGGAATTGGAGGCTGCCATGAGCTATGATGGTGCCACTGAACTCCAACCTTGACAACAGAGAGAGACTTTGTCTTTAAAGAAAAAAAAAAAAGATACACACACACACACACACACACACACACACATACACACGCAAATATATACATACACACACATTTATATATCATATGAATATGCAGCCTATATTATACAAATCTAAAGATGTTCCAAATGTAGGCAATTTATTATAAATTCATCATGTTGATAGCTCTGAGAACAAATAATACGATATTCTCCATAGATACTGAAAGAAAATTTCACATAATCCAATCACCATTCATGAAAAAAGAAAACTTAATAAAATAGTAATAATACCTCAATATAAATTTATGTATATTCAATCAATCAATCATTCAATTAGTCAATCATCTATGTCAGTCTGAAGCCAGTGTTTTCTTTAATGGGAAAACCCAAAGCTATTAGAAGTATCGCCATCACTACTTACTATCAAATTGGAGGCATTAAACAATATATGTATAATACATAAAAATAAAGAATAATAATGAAAGGTAAGAATTTAAAAGTAAAATTACCTCTATATGCAGATAATGTAACATATATCTAGAAATCCCAAGAGAACTATTAAGAATCAACTGCTATTAATACAAACATTAAGATAATTGAGACGGTAGCAGGATACTAAGTTAGACACAAATCAAAAGTCTCTCAATATATAAAAATCAACTAAATGATACAATGAAAGTGAAGACTCAGTCGATAATAGAAAAACGATACAAAATCTAGGAATAAATAAGAAATATATAAAAATCTATATGAGGAAAATGTAGAAACAGAGAGAAACACAAAAATACACTTGAAGAAACTGAAATACATTCTCAGTTTTTTTATAGAATGCATTTCCCAGTTGATTTATCTTTTCAGCATGGTCCAAAGGAAAATATTGGTAATTTATTTTTGGAGTTAGACAAGCTGATTTTAGAGTTCACATGAAAAAAATAAATAAATAAACAAGCAAAAATATCTACGGAAATTCTGAAAAACAAGAGTGATGAATGTCAGCCTGACCAGATATTAAAGCATAATACAGAATCCTGATAATGAAAACACTCTGGCGTTGGTGTAAGAATAAACGTACCAAGGAAACGGCAAAGAAAGTGCTGAAATAATCCGAGTGCGTATAAAAAATTATTTTATCATAAAGGTGGCATCTACATCACTTGAGAAGAGCTGTACTTTTCAGAAACTTTTGTGAAAACTCAATAAACATTTGGAGAAAGATAAAATTGGTTATTTACTTCATCAATAAGAAATAAAAGTGAAATCCTAAGTCCCTCAACCAACTAAATGAACCCCTTCTTGGTCAAGGGGACCCCAGAGGAACCTTGAAAACTGAATTCATGACCATGATGGGACAGGAGGTCAGACAGGACTCACTGAACTCCCTCCCTCACTGACTGCCATTAAGTTTTTTTCCTAAGGGTTAAACAGAGACCAGCCTTTCTGAAACACACACTCCACCATTGACATCAACCAAGTGCCTGATGCTGCCTCACTGGCATTGCAGTTTCCACCCAAAAACCAAGCAGCATTTCTTCCTGATAAGAGACAA
Organism: Chlorocebus sabaeus; assembly: GCF_047675955.1. Taxonomy (NCBI): domain Eukaryota; kingdom Metazoa; phylum Chordata; class Mammalia; order Primates; family Cercopithecidae; genus Chlorocebus; species Chlorocebus sabaeus. Next base: position 15,403,541 of record NC_132911.1, read on the forward strand.
CTGACCACAGAGTGGTTTTGGCCAGTTTATAGAGGACATATAGAAAGGGTTACCTTGTCCTCTGCTTCATCTTTTGACATCACAGCGCTGAAAACTCTACCCTCAGATCGTACCAACACCTTCATTTTTTGAACATGGGTCCCATGAAGAGGCAGGAAGCCCAATTGCGCATGCACAGGTTTCTCCTCTCGTAACGATTCATAACTCCTCCCATAGCTTATTGAATACATTTATTTGACCACCTCCTTCAGTATAAATCCCTGCCTTTTTCTTCCGACCTGTTTCCTACTTCTGGCCAAAGGCTGTGCTTGCCAGCCTGTCAGAATGGCCACCTGCAGGCTGCAACCCTTTATAAGAAATAAAGCTCTCCTTTCCAGATTTATGAGCCTCCTCATTCTTCAGTAGACAGCAAGTAAACAGAATATGATCCAATGAATTAGATGTCTGTCTTAAAGAAAACCATACAAACACTAGAAGAAAATAAAAGTGAATTTGTTTATAATCTGAGAGTGGGGATGTTAGTTATTTATATTTATGAATAAAATGTAGAAAAAATACAAAAAAAAGACTGATTTACATTTAACACAGTGAACAAAAACTCCTGCATGGCAACAACGACATAAAGTCAGAAGATGAATGATGAAGTAAAGCAAAATATTTGAAATTCATAAGGCAAAGGTCTAATATCTGAAAAACCTGAAGTACATAGAGTTCTTAAAAACTAAAAAAAAAAAAAAAAGGACTGAAAGGCTTGTAGAAAATTGGCAAAACATATTGTTCATCAAAAAAGGCAAAAAATTCTCAACTTCATTCCTAATAATAGAAACGTAAATTGAAACTACAAAAAAAGGTTTCTTATCTGTCCAATTGCCAAATATAATTTTACAAATTGGTAAGTGTTCTGATGGTAAAGTTGTGGAAAAACAGGCACTCACACATTGCAGGTGGGAGAGCAACATTGCTCTCACGTTCTAATGTTTGATCTAAACACTGACCTAATGTTTCATGATCCTAAATTTCGCAGAATGGAATTGCATAAGACAAGTGAGTCAACTTATAGTAAAATTGCGGATGTCACAGAGTAATGAGCATACATATGGTGGACTGAGGTGATAAGAGGACACCTGCTGTGGCCAGGCACCCGAAAGATGAAACAAGAGGAGACTGAGATAATGGCTATGGAAGGATGTTCCTACAGAGGGCCATAAAAACTGCAAAGACACTGACCATGGCCAAGAAGACTGCAGAAGCTCTGCCCATGAGAACTCAGAGGCCTCTTTTCCAGAGGCTGGGGGAGAAGAGCAGTGACACCCCAACATGGTCTGTGTTCTGAGGATAACCAGACCTGCTAGTGTGTCAGTCAGTAAGCTCACTTCCGGAACCACTCGCCATGGCCCCTTCCCCCACTCTCTTACCACTACCTGTGTGTGTTGGATAAATTTGCATGGCTATTGGTGTGTGAAAGCTATGCAATGAACTGGGAATTCATAAGCATTTAATTGGCCACTGAGTCATGAAACTTCCTGGCCCCTAGGTCAGAGTTGGCACAACTAGGCTGATTCAAATCTGACATGAGAAATAGGTAGAAGGGGATTTGGTGGAATATCACACAATTACAGACACATCTATGTTTTTGTCAGAGGCATTTGAACCAGAGCAACTCCATCTTGAATAGGGGCTGGGTAAAATGAGGATCAGACCTGCTAGGCTGCATTCCCAGGAGGTTAGGCGTTCTTAATCATAGGGTAGGACGGGAGGTCGGCAGGACTGGTAGGACTGGTACCACAAGACGCAGGTCATAAAGAACCTGCTGATAGAACAGAATGCAATAAAGAAGCCACCAAAACCTGCTAAATCCAAGATTGCCATGGAAATGACCTCTGGTGGTCTCACAGCTCATTATGGCTAATTACAATGCATACACATGCTAAAAGACACTCCTATCAGTACCACAACAGTTGACAAACGCCATGGCAACTTCTGGATATGATCCTGTATGGTCTAAAAGGGGGAGGAATCCTGAAGTCCTGGAAATCCTCACCCCTTTTCTGGAAAACTCAAGAAAAATCCACCCTTTGTTTAGCATACAATAAAGAAATAACCGTAAACATAGCCAACCAGCAGCCCTAGAGGCTGCTCTGCCTAAGAGATAGGCATTCTCACCGGGCACGGTGGCTCATGCCTGTTATCCCAGCACTTTGGGAGGCCAAGGCGGACGGATCACGAGGTCAGAAGTTCGAGACCAGCCCGACCAACATGGTGAAACCCCATCTGTACTAAAAATGCAAAAATTACCTGGGCATGGAGGTGCGTGCCTGTAATCCCAGCTAATCAGGAGGCTGGAACAGGAGAATTGCTTGAACCCAGGAGGTGGAGGTTGCAGTGAGCCGAGATCATGCCACTGCACCCCAGCCTAGGCGACAGGGCAAGACTCCATTTCAAAAAAAAACAAAAAAGGCATTCTTTTGCTTCCTTACTTCACTAATAAACTTGCTTTCACTTTATGGACTTGCTCCCAGTGGAACCCTCTCAAGTAACACTTTGACCCAGCAATCCCATTTCTAGAATTCTACCCTCAAGGCATGCCTTAATGAAGACAAAAACAATATTGTCAGGCTGATCTCAAACTCCCAGCTTCAAGCAATCCTCTCACCTTTGCCTCCCAAAGTGCTGGGATTATAGGCATGAGCCAGTTACCATACCCAGCCTGGGAAGCCATTTAAGTCATTAGCATGAGAGTGATTTGGTTTTTAGAAGTAATCACGGCTGTAGTATAGAGAATAGAGTTGAAGGAGCAAGACTGTAGAGACCTGTTAAAAGGCTATCAGGATAATTCTTGATATGGAATGCCACATTGCCAGAAAGCTGAGGGTCTTTAGGTGCTACGGCCTTGGGAATTTTATTTGTCATGTTATAAAATACACACTATAGGAGGTAAGGAATGTCAAATGCCAGAACTGACACAGAGAGGGATTTGCACAAGATTCGTTTGAGTTCCTGAACACCTACAGCTCTCTAGATGTCTTCTCAGTATAACCTGCCCAAGGTGGTCCTCTCTGATCAGAGGAGCCAGTTGCTGTTGCTGTGGGCTGTTGAAGAGAAAAAGTTTTTCCTCTACCCTCTGGGGCAATACTGAGTTTCTGTATTTTGGAAATTACCTTGCTAATCTAACAAAAGACAGATTAGGAAGAGAAAAGACAGTTTACTCAGTATGTATTCAGCACGTACAGAAGAGCTCACAGAAGATGTACCTCGAAAAGGCATTTAGTATTTGAGACTTATATACCATCGTAATAGGGAAGGGGGCAGGGAGAGGGTACTTAGGAGAAAACAAAGAATGTTCAGGAAAGATAAATGGGCCTTTAGGAAAATAGATGGGGACAAGATAGTTTTGTGACAATGTCTATTTCAGTGATTTCTTATCCAGGTGCTGACTTCTTATCTGTGGTGAGAGGAGTCCATCTTTTCTGTTTGTTTAACTCCTATGGAGGGGATTTATGACAGTTGAGTTATTTGGGGAGGCTCGGCTTTGAGAAAGATAAGAAGAGTTAAACAAACAAACAAACCTACAATATCTCTTGCATCTGCTGATTCTCAAATATCTTCAGCTCAAAATAATCTTCATGCCACAATAGTGTTACAGGAAAGGGGTCCCGATCCAGACCCCAAGAGAGGGTTCTTGGACCTCGCACAAGAAAGAATTCAGAGCGAGTCCATAAAGTGAAAGCAAGTTTATTAGGAAAGTAAAGGAATAAAAGAATGGCTACTCTACAGATAGAGCAGCCCCAGGGGTTGCTGGTTGCCCATTTTTATGTTTATTTCTTGATGATATGGTAAACAAGGGGTGGATTATTAATGCCTCCCTTTTTTAGACCATATAGGGTAACCTCCTGAAGTAGCCATTGCATTTGTAAATTGCATTTGTAAAAAATCATGGCACTAGTGGGAGTACAGCCGTGAGGATGGCCAGAGGTAACTCTCATGGACATCTTGGCATGGTGGGTTTTGGCTGGCCTCTTTACTGCAAACTGTTTTATCAGTAAGGTCTCTATGACCTGTATTTTGTGCTGTCCTCCTATCTCATCCTGTGACTTAGAATGCCTTAACCGTCTGTGACTGCAGCCCAGGTCTCAGCCTCATTTTACCCAGCTCCTATTCAAGATGGAGTTGGTCTGGTTCACACACCTCTGACAATAGTGCCTTTTGGATCCCTTTAGGGCCATAGCCACACTCCTTGCTGACTTATGCCAAACATTAAATATTACATATTGTATTAATATAATAGATATATTGAGAATAAAAGCAAACTATAACAAACAAACTCTGTAAAGCATTTAAAGTAATTCTGAACCATAAGTGATGATGGTCCTGGGAATAGTCTCAAGAGGTCCTAAAAAGGTGTTCCCAAGGCAGTAGGATTATAGGTTTGTTTTAAACAGTTTAGGGACAGAAATTGTATGTCAAATCATAAATCAATTCATAGAAGGCACACATTAGTTCAGCCTAAAGAGGCAGGATATCTTGAAGTGGGGCTGGGGTAGGGGGCTTACAAGGTATAAGTGGAGTCTAAGATTTTCTGGTTGGCAATTGGTTGAAAGAGTTAAGCTTTGTCTAAAGGTTGATGTCAGTACAAAGAAATACTTCAGTTAAGATAAGGGGGCTGTGGAGACCAAGGTTCTTGTTATGTAGATGAAACCTCCAGGTAACAGTCTTAGAGAAAATAGATGGTAAATATCTCTTTTTGGACCTTAAAATATGTCAGACTCTTAGTTTATCTCTTCTAGGTCTGGGAAAGATGTAGCTGCTTTAACGGAGATTCTCTACAGATGCAAAATGCCCACACGAAATATATGGTTTTGCAGAGCCATTTCCAAATATGTCAAAGAACTATATGCTTGGGTAAAAATATTATAATTTCCTTCAGCATCTGCTATCTGTCATGTGATGCTATACCACAGTTCGGAATTTGGAATTTTATTGCCACAAAGAGTCTGTTTTGTCAGTCTTATGATTTCTATTTTAACGCTGATGCTGGGCAGTTGAGCCTCAGCTCCAAAAGGAATGGGGTATAAGGAGTTATCCTGTTTGTCCTCCTTTCCTTTCTTTTCCCATCATGGCTGGGAATTCAGTTTTTCAAGTTTGTTTGGGTCCCCTTGACACAGAGAGGGTTTGTTCAGTTGGTTGATGGGGGTTAAGGATTTTATTTTTAATTTACAGGTAATTGAAAATAGATATTTTCCTCCTTTTCCATTTAAATTCTTGTTTCACAGATTAAAAAGTAGATAACTTAGGGCAAGGGCCAGCATTATGACCTACAGTGTTTCTTTGTAAGGCTTTAGAACTAAAGAATAGTTTTTATATTTTTTAATGGTTGAAAGAAAAAAATGCAAAGAATAATATTTAGTGACATGTGAAAATTACATGAAATTTGAATTTCAGTTCATAAAGTTTTTTTTATTGTAGCCTCATTCATTCATTTACATATTATCTATGGCTGTTTTCACACAACAACAGAATTGAGTAGTTGTGACAGAGACAGTGTCACATACACAGTCTGCAAAGCCTAAAATATTTACTATATTGCTCTTAAGGAGAAAGTTTGCCTAACCTTGGTCTAGGGACACATTTGTTTCACAGGGATAGTCAGACTTGAATACTGGAAAGAAAATGGACAGAAGCTAGTCACTGTGCAGATGTCACTTTATTTAAAGTCATCCTACCTTAAGATGAAAGTGCTCTAGCTTTCTTTGAAAATATATATATATATATATATATATATATATAAATAAATGTGTGTAAGGTCCTCTGAATGGGCTACACCATGGTTGAGCCATTGTGACTCCCGTGATCCACACATAGAGGCCTGCTAGAGTCACAAAGCCTGGAGCAACAGGAGAACCACTAAAGAAGAAGAAACAGCTAGTTCCTGCCTTAACTGATTAACCAGCCTTGCAACATTCCACCATTGTGATATGTTCCCGCCCTACCGTAACTAATCAATCGACCTTGTGATATTATTGATATTGTGCCTTGTGACCTCCCGCAACCTCATGACTATGCGCCTTGTGACATTCTTCCCCTGCCCGCAATAAACAGCCCAGAAGTATAACTTTCCACTTCTTACCCTTACTTACAAAACTAACTCCAATCCCACCACCCTCCGCTGACTCTCTTTTCAGACTCAGCCCGCTCGCACCTAAGTGAATAAATAGCCTTGTTGCTCACACTTAACCTGTTTAGGTGGTCTCTTTAATTAGATGTATGCAGAATAGTAAGTACATGATATTATATGATAGACAAATTCCATACTCTTAATGGATTTCCACAGTAGACACTGATATATATATATAACTTTTTTTTTTCCTGATCAGGCTATGCGAATCATGACATTCAGGTTTTCCACTTTTCCAGGCTTCCTTGTAGCTAGGTAGGGCTGGCAATATGACCCAATTTTGGCCAATGAAACATAGGTGGAACTATGTTGGGAAATGTAAGTTGTAAGTCCTGGAAAGCTGTTGTTTTCCTGATAAATAGATTTAAAAGTTTCCCAGTTACTTCAGCTTTCTAAAGTTTCCCAATTACTTCACTCTTCTAAGTGTACTCACTTAGAAGGCCTATCCCTGGTTCCTCCAGCTTTGAATGCAGAAGTGATAGCTGAAGCTGTAGCCGCCATGCCATGGCCATGAGGCAAAGTGAAGCAAATAACAGAGACATCAACCATGACGTCTTTGAATTGCTGAGCAAGAAGGACCCTCAGAAAAAGAGTGCTAGGATTAGCTCCAATAAGAATTAGGTTCTATATCATCTGAGACTGCACAAACTTCCTGAAAACAATAAGGTTCATCCACTCTTTTCCTGAAACGACTAAGTATTAATTCAAAGGCATCAATCTCCCGGCATCATGCAAGTACATTTATTCTCATACAGACTAATAATGAACGTGGAAAGCTAGACATAGACTAACCTTAGAGGTATTGTCTACAATCTTTTCTCATGCCTTCTTTCTCCTTAAGCCTTCTGAGGCTTTAGGTACCTTTGTCTAAGCCCTACTCCTTGATTCTTTTATTTTTTAATTCATTTTAAGTGTTACGTTTTGAATCTATTTCTTTTTCTCCTTCTGCCAGTGCTAATTCTTTCTTCTTTGCTTAATTAATATGTAGCAACGTTTTATTAACACCAACCAATACACTGTTGGCAAATTGAACATTGTAGAGTCAGAATGATGCAGGCAACATTCTTTTACGCTAACTCCAAATCTGTGCCAATCTATCTTTTGGTAATTTTCATCCCATTTCGTAAGAAATAGTTTAAAGGTCTTTCTTTCCCCTAGGAAAAGAGGTTCAAAAGAAAGTGCATGTTCCTTAGGGAGGTAAAACAACATTTAAGGAAAAGTCTTACTTTTGGAAATACAACAAATCTGTGGTACATGGACTATTTAAGCACCTGAGTATTTTCTGATTAATATTTTAACCTATTTCCAATTTCTCAGAGAACTTTGGGCAGGTAGAGATAGCTATTACCTCAATTTAATATTTTCTATACTTCCTCAAAGCCAGTCAAGAATGTAATGAAACAATAAATTTTATAGAAAAAAGCCATAAATTTACAAATACATAGATCATATCTATAAAATTCTATGAGACCATGACAAGAGGTTCATGAAATCTTCACATAAAACCTGGGTTCTTAATCAATCATAACAGCCCAAGGGCAGGTGGATTGTGGATTGTTATTTCTGATTACAGTACTGAATGGAACCACCATATTATGTACCTAATATTATTTCCTAGCTATTTTTGTTATGGTCCCAGAGTTGTTCAAACAAAACACTAACAGACAACACAAAACACTGCAGCCATTTCAGTTTTAATGAAAATGCACTCATTTTTGAATGGCATAAAATATGCTCTATATATATGTGCTATAGGAAGACAACTGTATTATTTGCATAACCATTCAAGAAATTAAACATGCAACCATCTAGCTTTAAGGCCACAAAATAATGTAATGTGCCAATGATACAATTAACAATACCAGGTAAGAAAATTTCAAAATTGGGAAAAATTTAATTCCCCAATACAAACATGCCATTTGTTTAAAAAATATTTGTATTTTTCGACAAACAATAAGCCAAATGAAATGAACTAGTTCACAATATTTGAAGAACGTCCCTACTTGCCTCTTTAAAACTTTAGTTGTTGTAATCTGGACTTTTGGTGGACTTATAACCTGCCTTAATTTTTAAATATATCTGGAGGGGGAAAAAAATCTCCCAGAGACAAACTGCCACAAAATCAAACCAATTCCCATAAATGGGTAAACCTTTTTTTTTAGTCTTATGCAAGGACAGATAAATTAACAATAAACAAGCATCTTTGAAACGAAGTATTCTATAGAAAGGTCTTATCGGCTGTTGATTTTGAGCACGCAGCAGGGACCTGCATCAATGCAGCTCTTCTGCAGACCCTGATATATAAAGTGCAGGAGCGTTTTTCCCAATTTAGAGAGAGAGAGAAAAAAAAAAGCATCAACTGGACAAAAATAGATTTAAACACAGTAAATTAATCCCTCAGAAAGAAAAAAATGTATATGTATTTTTTTTAATGTGTAAAGCAAGCTGACAAGTACCTTGTGTTATTCACGGTAGTTTGGTTGTCTGTGAGAGGCAATGCAACTTGAGCTAGTTAAGTAAACTGAGAATTTAGTGGGTTATAACTGGTAACGAGAAACCAAGCCACAGAAAAAGTGGGGAGATATCTGGAGATATGAAGCCCTGTATCCAAGGACTCAAAAAACTGAAGGGCTTTCTCCATATTTCCTACACCTGCTGGTTCTGTAGGTTCATTATAATAGTTTGGCTTCTTTATGTCTTCGGAAGTATACCGTCTTGAAATCAATGAGCTCATTCTTAGCACGTAAGAAGGCAAGGACGGGCTGGGTACAGTGGCTCACACCTATAATCCCAGCACTTTGGGAGGCAGAGGCAGGCGGATCACCTGAGGTCAGAAGTTTGAGACCAGCCTGGCCAACATGGTGAAACCCCGTCTCTACTAAAAATATAAAAATTAGCTGGGTGTGGTGGTGTGCACCTGTAGTCCCAGCTACTTGGGAGGCTAAGGCAGGAGAATTGCTTGAACCCCAGAGATGGAGGTTGCAGTGAGCCGATATCATACCATTGTACTGCAGTCTGGGCGACAAGAGTGAAACTCTGTCTCAAAAAATAAATAAATAAATAAAAGAAGGCAAGGCAAGGATAGGGACTCTTTTTCCCCAGGATACATCTCTCTTTGAACCATTTCCCATAGTCAAACAGATGGAGTAATAGTGGGAGCCACTTGGATCTGATTCTTGTGACGACTACAGTAAAATACCACCATTGGCAACCTCCGTCAGAGCATGGTCAGAGCAAGAATGCAGGAGTTGGCCGGGCGCACTGGCTTACACCTGTAATCCCAGCACTTTGGGAGGCTGAGATGGCTGGATCATGAGGTCAGGAGATCAAGACCTTCCTGGCTAACATGGTGAAACCCCTTCTCTTAAAAATACAAAAACTTAGCCAGACATGGTAGCACGTGCCTGTAGTCCTAGCTACTCGGGAGGCTGAGGCAGGAGAATCGCTTGAACCCAGGAGGTGGAGGTTCAGTGAGCCAAGATCATGCCACTGCACTCCAGCCTGGGTGATAGAATGAGACTCTGTCTCAAGAAGAAGAAAAAAAAAATGCAGGCGTCACCTAAAAGAAATTGACATTCAATATGTATCAAACTATTTATGCACATTTATTAACTTTCCTTAAAGTTTATACAATTTGTGCTTTTGGCAATGGAGCCATATTTGTTCAAAGCAATGTTTTCTGATGTTTTTTTGTTTGTTTGTTTTTTTGTGGAGATGGAGTCTCTGTCACCCAGGCCGGAGTGCAGTGGTGTAATCTTGGCTCATTGCAACCTCCACCTCCTGGGTTCAAGCGATTCTCCTGCCTCAGCCTCCGAGTAGCTGGGATTACAGACACACATAGCCATGCTAGGCTAATTTTTTGTATTTTAGTAGAGACAGGGTTTCATCATGTTTCCCAGGCTGGTCTCGAACTCCTGAGCTCAGGTAATCCGCCCACCTTGGCCTCCCAAAGTGCTGGGATTACAGACGTGAGCCACTGAGCCCAGCCAAAAGCAGTGTTTCCTTAAAGAAATGAAGTATTCAAAAATATTCATGGTCTGCTTTTCAAGCAAACCACGAAGACTGATTTTCAGGCTGTACATATTTTGCTGGTTCTTAAGGTTATTCTTCATGTAAAAGAAGTGAGAAACACATTTGGAGAAATACATTTGAGGAAAATTGTAAGATAGGAGTCCGAAGCCTGGTCAGATCTCAAGGTCATTTTCTGTGTTCCTAAAATAACTGATCCTCTGTTCATATACCACCTCATAGGCCATGCCAACCTTGCAGTGGCCTTACCTCTGGCCTTGCTTTTCAAATTTTCAACATAGCCACTATTCGCAGCCCTTCCCAAATAAGCTGAGACTGCCCCAAAAAGCACTTGTTCTTTTTAACTACCTCAGACTAAAGGTGAGTTAATTAAAAATAAGATGATTTTCCCCTCTTCCAATTTTCCTGCCCTTTTAGACAACTCACACCAAAACCATGTTAATTAAAAGGAGAAGGTGGTTTCTACTCTTCTAATTTTCATAGAGGTTAGAGAACTCCTTTTTATTCTATGGGAGACTAACAAGGGAAGTTGTTTTTTCACCCATTACTTCTTCCTAGTTGTACTAGGAGACAGTCATTTTTCCCTCCCCTACTACACAAATCGCAATACACCCACACCCTGAAAGATCCTGCTATACGTCCTAAGCATTCCTGACCCAGGAGGAAAGCTTGCAGGGATTTCAACTCACCCTCTGCCCTTCCATAGGCATACTGGGTGGCTGACCACAAAAAATAATCACAATTTTCCCCCCTTCCTTTTTGTTTGTGCCCATTGGTAGTAACGCTCATGCTGTTTGAGCTATCTTCAATGACTTGCTTTAGCAAATGGTACATTAGGAAATGTGACATGAAGGGAAGCTCAAAAAGCTTTGTACACTGGGGCTTTCTCAGTGTCCTGTGCCACCGGGAAGAGCCCAAGCCCCAAGCTGCTCTTCTGGATGATGAGAGGTACACGGCCCAGTCATGCCAGTCACCCCAACTCACAGCCCAGGCCCATCCCAGAAGCAGAGAGGCTGAGGTGACTACAGTCACCTGTGTGAGCCCAGCTGAGCAGCCTAAATTGCCAATACCCAGAATCATAAAATAAATCGTGGTCATCTTAAGTTTCTAAGTTCTGATGTGGTTTTTGCATTTATGTAACTGATAGAAAATGCTGTCACTGGATGTTGGCAGATGGAGCACTAGAGTCACGTGACACAGGGGACCCAGCAATTTGTGATGCCTCCCTTTGGCCGCTTTAAGTCTCTTCAGTGGCTGTGACCAGGCGGGGAACTACAAGCTTATTTTTCCCCTGTAGAGGTACTGTCCAACCCTCTATTTACCCCTCCTCCTCACTAAGAAGAGAAACTACAAAATAAAGACTATGAATAGACAAGTTAGGACTGCAAAAGGAACCATAACTACGGAAATGGGAGTAGTCATATGGAAACTGCAAACAAATAGGAAAACTTAAAGGAGCATAATGATTCCAGACCACTGGTCCATTTAACTTTAAAAAAAAAGAGACGATTCTAATGTTGGTTGAATTGTCTTATCATAAAAAAAGATGAGTATCTCTCCAGTTAACTGTAAAACATTAGAGTAACTTTAACAGCGAAATCATAATCAATAAAATATAAACACTTTAAAATAATTACACTTTACAATGCAATTATTGATCAAATATTAGCAAGTAGAATCCTACAATATATAAAATGATGGTTGCATTGGTTTCCAAGGAGTACCATAACAAAGTACCACAAACTACATAACTTCAAGTAACAGAAATGTATCCTTTCTGAATTGGACGCCAGAAGTCTGAAATCGAAGTGTCAGCTTTGTGAAGCCTGTAGGGGAGAATCTGTTGCATGTCTTTCTCTCAGCATCTGGTATTGCTGGCAGTCCTTGTCATTCCTTGGCTTATAGATGCATCACTCCAATCTCTGCCTGTTTCACATGGTGTTCTGTGTGTCTGTGTCTCTCTCTCCTATTTATTTCATAAAGACATCAGTCAGATGGGATTAGGGCCCACAAGGATGATCTCATCTTAACTTGGTTATATCTGCAACCCTATTTCTAAATAATGGCAAATTAACAGGTAACTGGGTTTGAACTTTAATATGTCTTTTAGAGGGACAGAATACAACCCATGAAAATGGTATTAGAGCTAAAAGGTTTAATTCAGTGATGGAAAGGTAGTTCAATATTAGAAAATATAACCGCAAGTTCTTATAACAAAATTATGTGGTTATATAGATAAATGCTGAAAGAATATGCAAACCAAAATGTATCTGAGACAAGTCTCAATCAATTTAGAAGTTTATTTTGCCAATGTTAAGGACATGTCTGTGAGCCTCAGGAAGTTCTGATGATATATACCCAAGGTGTTTGGGCTACAGCTTGGTTTTATACTTTTTTTTTTTTTTTTTTTTTTTTTCCAGACAGAGTCTCACTTTGTTGCTCTAGCTGGAGTGTAGCGGCATGATCTCGGCTCATGGCAACCTCCGCCTCCCAGGTTCAAGCGATTCTCGTGCCTCAGCAACCAAAGAAGCTGGGATTACAGGCACGCACCCCCATACCCAGCTAATTTTTGTGTTTTTAGTAGAGATGTGGTTTCACCATGTTGGCCCGACTGGTCTCAAACTTTTGACCTCAAGTGATCTGCCCGCCTCAGCCTCCCAAAGTGTTGGGATTATAGGCATGAGCCACTGTGCCTGTACAAGGAGACGTCAGACATGAATCAATACATATGAGATGAACACTGGTTTGGTCTGGAAAGATGGGACAACTCAAAGCAGGGGTAGGGCTTCCACATCATAGGTGGATTCAAAGATTTTCCAATTGGCAACTGGGTGAAAGAGTTTACTTAAAGACCTGGAATCCATAAAAGGGAGAGTCTGGGTTAGGATAAAGGGTTGTGGAGACCAAGGTTCTTATTATGCAGATGAAGCCTCCAGGCAGCAGGCTTCAGGGAGAATAGACTATAAATGTTTTTTTATCATACTTTAAAAGGTGCCAGATTCTTAGCCAATTCTCTCCTGGGTCAGGGTAAAGGCCTAGAAAGGGAAAGGGATTCTCTATGGAATATAATTTTTTTTCCCACAAGAGACAGCTTTGCAGGGCCATTTCAAAGCATGTCAAAGAAATATCTTTTTGGGCAAAATATTTCAATTTATTTAAGGGCCTGCTGTCAAGTGATGCTATACTAGAGTCACACTGGAATTTGATGTTATTGCTACATAAAGTCTTAAGATCTCTGTTTTAATGTGAAGGCTGGTCAGTTGTGCCTGAATTCCAAAGGGAGGAGGGTAAAATGAGGCATGTCCAACCACTCATTCCCATCATGGCCTGAACTAGTTTTTTAGGTTAACTTTCGAATGCTCTTGGCCTGGAGGCAAGGTCTATTCATATGGCTGGGGGGATGAGTGTGAGGGGGCTTAGAAATTTACTTTTAGTTCACAAGTAATTATTAAAAATAAGAATATTTCTTATAAAACCTCTCAGAAAAACAATGGGAGCATGCTGAAGGATGCTAAAAATATTTTCATTATATTGAGCACAGATGATATTCTAAATAATGTAACACTAAAAGTATGTCACTAAAACCACAGTGCAGAAAGCAGTGGCTTCCAACACTGTTAACATTTATTTAAAATGATCTTGAAGGTACCAGTGGATTTAGCATGAGAAAAAAATTAAGAGTTGGAATAAGTATTGTAAAAGAAGAGAGAGAGATGTTTTGTTTTGATGATACGTTTGCATATCTAGAGACCACATCCAATTTAAAAACAGACAAAAGGACAAAACCTAAAATAAAAGAGATTTTGATAAGCCACCTCCCTGAAGCAGAGCCTCCTGGGTGACGGAAGTAATGTGTGAGCACAGCTGAGCCCAGCAGAAGAACCACTCAGTTAAGCCCAGTCTAATTAATATACAATATTTAAATGTACAATATGCAAATATCAATACATTTTGTTCAAACTAAGTACTAGTACTTGGAAATGGAGATGAAAAAAAAAAACCCATTTCATTCACAACAGTTACAGGGATTTACATTTAAAAACTATAAAATAACACTGAAGTACATAAGCAAGGTTTGAAAGAACTAGAAAGATATATATATTCTCATAGCAGAAGCATTACAGAGAATTATTTCTCCCAAAATTAATTTATAATGCAATTCCAATTAGAATTCCTCAAAATGATTCTTTTGGGCATAAGACAAATTATTTTATAGTTCATATACTAAAAGGGTAAATGCTCAACCATAGTAAACGAAAAAAAAGTAGAAAAGACTTTCACTACTAGAGATATGAAAAAACTACAATCCACTTTAATAAAATCAATACATTGTTAGCATGAAAATAGATACTAGATCAACAGAAGACAGAATGCAATCTCTCTCCCTATATATGTATGTAATATATAACAATAGCATTATAATTACTCAAAGAGAAAACATTTGATATACAATGATGATACTGGCACTACTAGATCTCCATTTAGAAGAAAATAAAGGTAGTTTCCTATCACATTTAAATCTATGAATGTAGGAAGAGGATGAGAAAAAACAACTAATGGTTCCTGGGCTTAATATATGGATGGTTAAATAATCTGTGCAGTAAATCCCCACGACAGAAGTTTACCTATGTAACAAACCTGCACTTGTGGCCCTGAAATTAAAATAAAAGTTAAAAATGATACAAATATAAAATACAAAACAACAATAACAAAAATGCCTTTAGTAAAAAATCTTGGAACTCTGTTTCTACAATCTAGGGGAGAGGGTCCTTCTTAATTAAGTCGGAAATCCAGAAGTTCTAAAAGATGAATAACTATCAACAACTGAAATAGAACTTCTGTATTGAAAAAGGTGCCGTGTTTCTATAAACAATGGAATTTTCCTACATACAATGAAATGAAAGTTTGTATGAATAAAAATTAAGTTTGTATGAAGAATAAAATAAAAACAGAAAAACAAATGTAGACCAATATTTGTTTAAAAATTCTTAAAATGTAAAATTAAAAATTAAAATATTTAATTAAAAATTAAAAATACTACATAGCACACCTGACATGCCAAGCAGTTTTCTAAGCTCTCGACCAGTATCACATCATTTATTCTTACAACAACGCTTTTAGGAAATTATTAGTTCTCTCAGTTTGGGCTGTTATAACAGAATATTATAGACTGGGTGGCTTACAAATAACAGAAATTTATTTCTCACTGTTTTGGGGGCTAGAAGTCTGAGACTGGGGTACCAGCTTGATGGTAGGGCTGTCTTCTGGGTTGCAGATTGTCAACTTCTCCCTGTGTCCTCACTTGAAGGAAAAAGGGCTGGCTAGCTCTCTTGCTTCTTCTTACAGAGAAAGGCACTAGGACAGGTGTGATGGCTCACGCCTTTAATCCCAGCACTTTGGGAGGCCGAGGCAAGCAGATCACCTGAGATTGGGAGTTCAAGACCAGCCTGACCAACATGGAAAAATCCCATCTCTACTAAACATACAAAAAATTAGCTGGGCGTGGTGGCAGACACCTGTAATCCCAGCTACTCGGGAGGCTGAGGCAGGAGAATCGCTTGAACCCAGGAGGCGGAGATTGGGATGAGCTGAGATCACACGCCATTGCACTCCAGCCAGGGCAACAAGAGTGAAACTCCATCTTAAAAAAAAGCAAAACAAAACACAAAGGCAGTAAACCCATTCATGAGGGCTCCACCCTCATGACCTAATCTCCCAAAGGCCCCACCTCCTAACACCATCATACCATCATATTGGGATTAGCATTTCAACATAAGATTTTTGTGAGAAATAAGATTTTTGGGGGGAACATGGCGGCAAAAACATTCAGTTCATTGCACTAAATCCTTTTAAAGCCGTTTACAGTATTTCTTCTCTAATCACAAAACTTCAATGACTGATGTGGCTCTCCACCCCTCCACAGTGAAATGTAAAGTTATGCTGAAATTCAAAGCACTTTACAATGACCCATTTTCCCTTCGTAGTCTCGTCTCCAACTATTCCCTTCCATGAACCGACTAGGAGGTTTCCTGTCTTCAGGTCCTTACTTCCATGGTAAATTCTGCTTGGGACGTTTTCTTTTCTAACTTGAAATTAGATGGTTTTCTCCAGCTCGACTTTCTCCTTGTAATCTAGCCTGATCTCAGATCAGATGTAATCTCCCCTATATTCAACCCCTTTAGGACTATTTTGATGTTTTTCTGTGGACACATAGCAAATTCCCTACTGCCCTTTGATAACAGAAAATACATTTTACTCATCTCTGAAGTGTTTAGCAAATGATAGTTGCTTGAGATGTATCTATTGAAATCAACACATTAATGGAGGAAAAAGGAGGTTTCTGCTAGGTTTACCAGAACTTTCTGCACAGAAATTTTTACACTTCTCAGAACCTATATAAACTTTCTAGCATGGAATTTGAAGTTAACACAACTTACTATTTAAGACTTTTACAGCTGTACCCTCTTATTTGAATTCTTTCCAGTTTAATTACTTATATTCCTTCAAAGGCATGTATATTTCTCAACTTTCCTCTATCTGTGATTCTGTCTCTCTTTGGTATTCTAGAAATTCTTTGAGGACTGGGATTGTGTCTTACATATTTCAGCATTTTTTTTTTTTTTTTTCTCGCTTTGTCACCTAGGCTGGAGCGCAGTGGAGCAATCTCCACTCACTGCAACCTCCGCCTCCAGGGTTCAAGTGATTCTCCTGCCTCAGCCACCCGAGTAGCTGGGATTACAAGCGCACACCACCACGTCCGACTAATTTTTGTATTTTCAGTAGAGATGGGGTTTTGCCACATTGATTGGCCAGGCTGGTCTAGAACCCTTGACAACAGGTGATCCGCTCACCTCAGCCACCCAAAGTGCTGGGATTACAGGCATGAGCCACTGCGCCGGGCCTACATTTCAGTAGTTTTATGACTAACCAGTGCAGGGCCATATTACATACTCGCAAGTATTTCTTCCATGAATAAATGCTATTCACCAGAGTCTATAATCTCTTCCCATCTGCTCTTCAATCACTGCAATCTGAGGTCCTTGAAGCTCAATTCTAATACTACACTGATCTGTAAAACCTTCTCTGATCACTCGGTGTGGAAATAATCTCACATTTCTTTCGACTGTAAATGTATTATACGTGTCACTTTAATGTCCAGATTTTTAATCCAACCTTCAGTTGATATGTTAGTGTCATATGAATTAGATTTGTCTTCTGGGTAGTGGACAAGCACCTGGAGAATCCAACCACTATCCATATTGCTTTTTTTTTTTTTTTTCTTTTGAGACAGGTTCTTACTCTGTGACCCAGCTGGCATACAGGGGTGTGATCACGGCTCACTACAGTCTTGACCTCCTGGGCTGAAGTGATCCTCCTGCCTCAGCCTCCCAAGTAACTGGGAATACAGGTGTGTGACACCACACCTGGCTTTTTTTTTTTTTTTTTTTGTAGAGATACAGTCTCCCTATGTTGCCTAGGCTAATCCTGAACTACTAGGCTTAAGTGACACTCCTGCCTCAGTCTCTCAAAGTGCTGGGATACAGACATGAGCTACCATGCCCAGTCAACCATATTTCTTCACTTGGTATGTCTGACCAAGGAAAATGCCTTGCCTAATTTGAACTTCCATTTAATTTCAGTGTCTAAACTCAGGCTCTACCACTTCCCAAATTACACAACACTTTTTTTTTAAAAGAAATGATTTGTTGTAGTACTTTTTCTTTTATATATTGTAAAATCATTTACCTACATGAATCATCTCCCCTACAAAACAAAAGGTGCTGGAAGCCAGTAGAGGCTGTATCCAATTTATCTTTATATCCCTTCCATAGCTGCTATAGTAGGTAAGGAAAGCATTACATAAACATTTATTCAGTAAATAATATAATTTAATGGACATTTACTGATGAAAGGTAACAGCTTACTTCTCACATTTTTTACAGATATCCTGTAATTTTTTATACACAGGGTCTCGCTTTGTTATCCAGGCTGGCCTTAAACTCCTGGGTTTAAGAGATTCTCCTGCCTGGGCCTCCAGAGTAGCTGAGACTACAGGCATGCACCACTGTGTCAGTCTACAGCTATACTTTTTAATCAGAATTCTTTCCAGTTTATATTCCCTCAAGTACATGTGTATTTCTCCACTTCTATTTATCGTTGCCTTATATCATTTTTATTTATGTTATAATTCTGTACAACAAAATATTACAAAGCTCATTTATTTTTCTTGGTATTCTATTTCCTGTATAAAAAAGTCCTATGTTCAATGTCATGTCTTTTAGTCTTATAGTTTTTTAATCTTAATAGACATGATT